>NW_024609846.1:176253989-177512447 GCF_016920785.2 Ixodes scapularis | reverse complement strand
TTCTTATCCCTTGATAAGGGGAAAAAAATTCCAAACATAAAATTTGGTCGTATTTTTTTTTTTTTTTTTACAGTTGGGACCCGGACGTTTTGGTGTAGGGAGTTCCGGTGCAGTCTTTTCGGTGCACAGACTTTTCGGTGCACGGACTTTTAGTGCATGGACCTTTTCGGCGCACGGTCAATCAAAATAGCGAGCTTTGTTTTTTTCTTCTGTTCTCTCCAAAAGTAATAAGCACTATTTCAACCAAAAAGTATTTTTTTCCATTTTACAATTTTGTAGACTTCGTCATCCATTTACGGTCACTTATTGATAAACGACCTAAGTGACTTTGTTAGGCGCAGCACTATCCTGCGGGAGGACTGGAGACGTTGGACGTTATGTTTCGTTCGCCGGTGTCTATTTTCCAACGTACGGAATAGATGCATCACATCGTGTTGAGGCGTCAGGTCGATATAGGCGTTCTCGGCGTCTTCTGTAAAAATATGAGTTTTATCTTTGGTAATCTGTGTAGAAAGGCCCCAACACAAATAAGCATGAGAATGTTGATAATGGCTCAGACTGTGGTAAAATATGTGAAACTTCGTTGAATTTTGAGACGTCCTTCCTCGTATGTCTTTTGTCTTGCACGACGTTTCCCATCTTCTACCACAGTTTCGGGTAATTTTAATTTGTTTTACGTCTTGCTTCATATTACGAACCCAATTGCGACGCGCGACAGATGGGAAGAATTTTAATTTCTCCACTCAGGTGTGCTAAACCATCGATGCCATACGATTTCCCGGTGGGCGCACATTTGAAAGCATTCCTTATTGTTCGAAGCTATCCAACGTCATAAACAAATTCTCAAGTTTCACAAAAAAAAAAAAAAAAAAAAAAAAACGGTGAGTGTGCAGGCGAGCTGGTGGATGCTTATCATGTCGAAAATAACCCGAGACCGTCGTAAACGATAGGCAACTCCGTTGAAGAAAAATGACATAAAGAAGGACGTCTCAAAGTTCCGCGAAATTTCTTAACTTTTACTCTGGTAATTTTCGACATTTTCAAGCTTCTTGCTCTAGGGGCCTTTCCTGCAGGGAGTACCAATCCTGAAGCCAATACCTTTACAGAAGACGCCAAGAGCGACTTTATCGAACAAACGCGTAAACGCGATGTTATGCCTCTACTGCTTACACGTTGGAAAGGATGCACCTGCAAACAAGCCATAAGGTCCAGCGTCTCCATCATCACGCAGAATGGTACTGCGCCTAACAAAGTAACTTAGGTCGTACATCAGTAAGTGACTCTAAAAGGATGACCAAGTCTACAAAACTATAAAGTTCGAAAAACTGAATTTCTAGCTAAATTTGTGTTTATTACGTTTAGAAAAGAAAAATCTCGTGATTTTGATTGGTTGTGCACCAAAATGTCCGTTCACCGAAAAGTCTGTTTACCGAAACGTCCGTGCACCAAAAAGTCCTTGAGCCGTAAAGACCGCACCGAAAAGTCCTACACGGAAAAATCCTAGACCCGTCCCTTGAAAAGGAAAAAAAAAAAAAAAAAAAAGGTACGAGTGGCCGGGTTTAAAGTTTGACCTCGCCAAGTGCGGGAATTTCTCGCACTCCTCTTGTTTTTTTTTTGTTTTTTTCGTGTGTTTGGGTTTATGTCGTTTTATGCTCCAGGCGTCTAAGCTTTTGTGGGGTACCCGTTTTTCCGTCCGGTTGTCGGTATAGGTTTAAAGTTAGGGTACTCTGTGTAGTGGGCGACGAGGTTGATTGAATTCTGAAAGAGGTCTGGGACATGTATATAAGACGATGATTGTTCAATAAATTCCAAGCTGTGTTAGAGACTTCGTTGTTCCTTCTGTTTTTGTATTATTCCTACGTCTCAGGATTACTATAAATGTCATTCACCAGCTCGCCTGTGTTTTATACCTTTCTTCGCTGTTATATATTTGTGGAGAGCTATAAAACCGCTTCACTCAAGTACTTCTGTTTGCGCAGAATATACTAAAATGGTCTACATAAGGAAGCCTAAAACGATGTTTTAAAGGATACTAAGTCATGGATGAAGAAAGAATAAACAATTAAAACAGGGACAACACAACTACATCTTTCAACTAGCAACAGACGAGTAAATTTTCAACAGCGAGCAGCCGACTATACCCAGTAGGAGTAGGGGAGAGAAGGGGAGAGAAGGAAAGATAAAACACGCGAAGTGCAAGTCAGGGTGGTAGGGTTATCTCGGATTTTAAAAATTCAACCTCAGTTTTCGTCAGCAGGAGGGAAGGGTTTGACACGTTGTTTTTTGCTGTGGTCATGGCGAATGATTCTATGATTTCCCGGCCGAATCTGCTGTCATGCCCCCCGAGGATTTTTGTGCCATCAAAGAGGGGATGACAACTCAAACACGAACGGGCATGAATGACTATGGGATGATAAGAATCTGGAGAGGCCTTGGAAACTTCGTTGTGATGTTCGCGGAGTCTGTGATTGGTGCATCTGCCGGTCTGTCCTATGTATTGATGGCCACGTTCGCCCCAGACCTTCCCACTAAGAAGGTTGATCAACTCGCCTCAGTTCATCAAGTCGCCGCCGCCATCCCAGAACCACAGAGGCAAGATTTCCTCGGCTCCGCCATCCGCGCCGTGTGCTTCCACCCACCCCCCAAGCCAGGCAAGATCTCTCTACTCGCCGCTGTTGAAGAGCTTCGTCAAGAACACCTAAAGCTGTTAGAATCCGATAAGACGGGTGTGTTCGTTGTGTTAGAGGAGGGAGATTTTAGAGATAAGGTGAAAGCTGCCCTTTCAAAGAATTTTCTCAAACTGAAATCGCGACCGTCTGGGACCCTCAGGTCAAGAGCTAAACAACTCTGCTCGTCTTTGAATCTGTCGTCCCTAAAAACCGCCATTAGTAGCCCAGCGAAGCAGTACCTTTCAGTTTTCTTCACTGCAAAAACACATAAGATCGGAGTACCCCTCCGAAGTATTGTGTCGGAGAAGGGTTGTTGGCAGAAGCAGCTCGGGCTCTTTCTACAAAAGCATCTGTCCTGCATCCACCTCCCTCAACCCTTTAGAGTGTCTAACTCAATAGAACTCATCTCTGTCATCAGTTCCCAACATTTCTTCTCCTTGCCCCACTCTATTTTTTTCACTTGACATAGAAGACATGTATTTCAATCTAGATCCTACCGCTTTGCTGGTCTCAATCTCCGACGCCATCTTTGAGCACGGAGCTGTGGATTTTCAGAATTCCTCCGGTGTCTCCGTTGCTGGATTCGTGGACCTGATTCATCTATATCTCCAGTCCACCTTAGTCGAACATGAGAAAGGGATCTACCGCCAAAAAAAGGGAGTTTGCATCGGTTCATGTCTCGCCCCTGTTCTCAGTGAATTATTCCTTTTATTCGTTGACAGAGCTATAAAAGCACAACTGGACATCTCCGCGCCTGGCTGCCATGTTTTCAGATTTGTAGACGATTACCTAATCATTCATCCTGCTCGAACTTCTCCAGATAGCATTACAGCTGTTTTTTCCGCTTGTTCGTCGGGCCTTACATTCACGAAGGAAGAACCATCGAATGAAGGTCTTCAGTACCTAGATTTGCGGCTTCATGTCAGTGCTACTGGACTCTGCTGGGCCTTTCAACAAAGATCTTCCAAACCTGTCCTACCGTTTTCTAGCGCCCATTCGAAGTCGGTTAAACACGGTATCATCAAATCGTTGTTTTCTTCATCCTTCACGAAGTCTTGCTGTCATCTTTCAGAAGATAGCTTCAAATTGCAGCACAGTAGGCTTGTCAGGGCAGGGTATCCCGTCGACCTTCTCCGATCTGTAATGGAAAGGATGATTCGCGGGCCTGATCGCCAGTCACCAGCCACAAAAAAGAAAGCCCGATTCGCCGTCATTCCTTACGTACACAATTCGGCCCACCGGATAAAATCCAATGCCTCAAAGTTTGACACGAATGTTGTCTTCTCGTGCCGCATGCGTCTTAAACAACTCTGTCAACGGGTAAACAACAACCGGATTCCGATTGGATGCACTGTCAAGCACGAAAAGAAATTCATTCCATGCAAAGAGAAGAAAGTTTACTCCATCCCCTTGAGCTGTGGCCATCAATACATAGGACAGACCGGCAGATGCACCAATCACAGACTCCGCGAACATCACAACGAAGTTTCCAAGGCCTCTCCAGATTCTTATCATCCCATAGTCATTCATGCCCGTTCGTGTTTGAGTTGTCATCCCCTCTTTGATGGCACAAAAATCCTCGGGGGGCATGACAGCAGATTCGGCCGGGAAATCATAGAATCATTCGCCATGACCACAGCAAAAAACAACGTGTCAAACCCTTCCCTCCTGCTGACGAAAACTGAGGTTGAATTTTTAAAATCCGAGATAACCCTACCACCCTGACTTGCACTTCGCGTGTTTTATCTTTCCTTCTCTCCCCTTCTCTCCCCTACTCCTACTGGGTATAGTCGGCTGCTCGCTGTTGAAAATTTACTCGTCTGTTGCTAGTTGAAAGATGTAGTTGTGTTGTCCCTGTTTTAATTGTTTATTCTTTCTTCATCCATGACTTAAACCAACACGCTCTTCTACTAAGCAAAGGATACTAAGATAGTCTACATTAAAACATCTTAAATGATGCTTTCAATTGTACTACAATTACTTTTTCTACGTAGAATAATAATTCGAGTATGCTAAATTTGTGATTAAAATAAACATCGTTTTACTCGAAAGTACACTTAAGTGTCGTGAAAGTGGGGTGAAATATTACTTGCAAGTCCGCTAGAAGTTTACTAAAAATTCATCCTGTTTAGACCAACAAGTGTACTTTGCGCAGTGAGGCGAAGCATATTTTGAAGAAAAGTGTACCCCTTTTTTATATAAGGGTGAGGTAGGCAGACTACCTTGAATACCTTCTGGGAAACGTTTTAAAGAGGAAGCTCGCCACCTCACACACACCTCCTTTCAGGCGCCGCCCGACAGAAAACAAGTCGCAGTCATGCCCTAGACACACAGTACCGCACATCGGCTTAAAGGGGCCCTGCAATGGCTTTTTACTAATTTTTAATTTCCACCGAACCTGAGCGGACTGAACGTAGTAACTTAGTGCAACTTTTCTTTTCTCAAAATCCCCTCTATTTTAAAAGTTATAGGCAAATTAAACTTTTAAAAACAAGCAAAAAAAAAAAACCTCCCCCATGACGTCCTTGGTTGCTTGAGAGTGGCCGTGAACTAGAGGAGAAATAGTGAGCTCATCGTGCGCTCACGGCTGCTGCACTCCGACTCGACGGCGCGAGAGGGCGCCATTGAAGCGTGTTCTGGATAGTCTGTATACAGCGGGCAGTCAGAGCGGCTCACATTGCTAATTCTAAAACTAATTCGGCATGACACTTCATTGGCCACAAACGACAGCAAACACGGGGTAAAGATCAGTTCAGAATGGGCGCTACTTTGCGCTGCCATAACGCGAAACGGCCAAACCGCAAGACAAAGCATCTCGCCGAAGGCCTTCGGAACGCTCGGAGCCGGTCGGATCCTCCTGCCCAAACGATAGCAGCGCCGCCGCGTACATCCGGGACCTTTCCGTGTCGGCGCCAGATCCCACTACTCCTTTCTAGTATGCGCCGCCTTTTCCACCGCTTGGTGGCGGGTATGTCGACGGGTCGTTTCTTGTTTCCGTACTTTATGAACTGCATTCGTTTCTTTTTTGATCTAAAATACTGAACAAAAACTACTTTTATAAATAATTGAAACGGTTCGCGCCACTTATATTTTGTATTTCGACTAAAAAGAAGTTTTTAGTGGCTCTGACCAGTAGTAAGCCCAGGACCAAAGACGTCACATTTTGCGCTCTTTCCGTACCGCGGGTCGCCCTCGTCGGTGGAGGAGGTTTCCGCGTCGTCCGGTTAAAATATGACCCACTGATATTTAGTTACTCTCTCCGTGCCCGCTGGCTCGCCCGAACCCCAAGAGACGTGGAAACGCCAAAAAAGGTAGACGCTTAGATATGATTGCAGGGCCCCTTTAAGGTGCCTCACTTCGACGTAGGAGTAGTCCTTAAATGTAAATTTAAGCTGATACAGAAGTTACGAAAAATCAACTCTATCGGGTGGGTGAGGCCACGTTTCGCCACAGTTTTCCAGACTGACATGACTATCGAGATAAACATGCCACGTTCATACCCACAAAACCTCCCCCCTACACACACACACACACCCACACGCACACCCCAAGAAAGAAAGCATTCAGTTCGTTCCTGGCAGAACCTACAGAATCTGCTCCCTCCCCTTTGTCCTGCGGATGGAGAATAGATTGAACAAACGGGCCAGTGCCTTAATGTCTGTATGAGGGAACATTCCCGAGAGGTTACCGAATCTAGCGAAAATTCGGTGTACTCGATTGGTGCACAGCGCCGGTCTAGCAGCGGATGTGCCCCCAGGTTCGATGAGAGGCGCATGTGCTTGGGCGCCGCCGCCAGAGATTCGGGAGGGGGTTCATCAAATTGTTTGCATTTAGGCAATCCGCTTCCATGTGTAATTCCTCACTAGCCCTCTCCAAGAAAGAAAGGGTTCCTCGCGCCCGGGGCTTTCCGGTTTGGCTGAGCGAACTTTACAAGCAACCCGAGGTCGTCGGCACTTTCATTCCTTCTCTTCCCTAGCACTTTCTAACTCTTCCCTCTTACCCTACTCACATTTCCTTTCCTTTCTCTAAAAAAAGAACTGATGCAGTCCTACGTTAATTCAGAGTACACTCAGAGCGATAGCTGCGACATTTCTCGGTGAAGTCGTGTGGCATCGGCGTCGCGTTGGTGCGTGAACAAAAGCGTTCGGTACAAAACAGACGTCAAGCCATTTTGTTCCGATCGCTTCTTTTTTCTCCTTCGTGAGCCCGTGAAAACGTGTCTCCCAGTACGAGCTCTTAGCATTAGCAGTGCTACGACGTGACGGAATTTTGTTATCGGCTATTTCTTTTTTCACACAGAGCATGTGCGTTGGGCGTCGGGCACTACAAAAACCCTAGGGAAGTGGTTGTTAAACGCTTTATGATAACGCCTCCACTTCGCACGCAGGAAATCCAGGTTTCATTCCCGCGGGCGGCGGAAGATCCTCTTCATGAATTTGGCGACATTGACGACGGACGCCCTACAGCATCAACTACAGCATCAACGACGACAACATCTACAACTACAAGATCACGAGCTACAACATCAACAACGGAAGTAAGTTCCCGTGTTGGGAAGAGCCCAGAATAGCTCTCGCTGTAAAAAGTGCTGAGGAACCTGCGACCGTTGGCTTTGGAAATAAACGATGTTGTTAGTTGAAAGAATGTGCCCGTATGTGCCTCATCTTTCTGTTTTATTCTTTCTACTAAAAGTATACTTATACCAGAATGCTCGTTATGAATCTACGGTGAAAACAAAAACTCCCTTCTTGGGGGTGAAGTGCAGGCTGCAGAAAGCCTAACGTTAAAGTTTTCACCTGGGCTGTATCACGAGCATCTGAAAGGCCCTTATATCGAAGGCTTTACACAATCCGCCATTCCACTCATTATCCCGACGCTGCGCGTACGCCTCAGCATGCCCTTGCTTGCGAATCTATACAGGCCTTGGGTTGCTCTAAAAAAACTTTCAGTGTGTCTGCTTCCTGGTAAAGCATTCGGAAGCGCCACGCACTGCGATCCTTACAGAGAAACCTCTACGAATAACGACACTGAAAATATGCTGTCCTAAAAAAGTGAAAGACGTTTACAACTCCCTGTAGCGCCGAGTTAGAGCGCAGCTCTTGAGGAGGAGAAGTGGAGGATACGAAGGGGAGGGTGGGCCCCTTCTCCTCGTAACCAAGCGATGACAAAAACCGAAGCTATAACTCCGAAGACTAAAAACACAGGGGCATGAGGAAAGAAGGGACAAGCATGAAATCTCAGCATTTGGAGAGGTCCCCAGCATTTAAATTGTGGTAGTGGTTGAGTGGGTTTAAGTTCAAAGAGTCTCAAGAGTGGAAAAAATGCAAAAGTCTTTGTACTGATTTATGTCCCTTGGATGTTGGCAGTTGTTCAGTAGTAAGGAAATGAAATAGACATGTTCATTCAGGCGTTCCTTTGCTTAAATAAAAAGGCTTGTTCTATTTCCTTAATTAATTTGCTGTCGATAATGGCATTGGAGGACCAATACCTTCCTCAATGGTGTAAACGGATTGTTCGACTACTGGGACGACTTATCTACAGGGACGTCATCCGGTCCAGCCCAAGCTTCACCATCCCGGACCAAGAGCACGAGGGTGTCGCGCTGCGAACACACAAAAAGAGGGCACTGTGACCTCGAGGTTAAGCTTGTACATATATCAGCACGCAGTCCTGGTTCGATGCCCTGCCCTTCTAATTGGTACTGATAGCCTTACAAAGATAAAATGAACCTTGATCTAAAGGAATGACCTGACTAAATGTGCACTAAAGTTGTTTCTGACTTCATCATTTTGTGACGTATAAGTGATTTGCCTCTTTTACAAACTTTGAAAATGCAAGATTTCTTTCCGTAACTGTCCCACTTCAATACAAAGTGCACGCTGAAACTTGTTCTTTTTTTTCGTTTTCCGGCGAGAGAAAAAATTAACCAATCCCCCTCTCTCTCGTCGCAATAAAAAGAAAAAACGGGTGCAAGACAGATTGTTTATTTTACGTTTGCAATCAGTTTAATAAGTAAATAAAATAAAATAAAAAAATTCATATTCCCAAATTATTTGTGAACTTCTAGATTTGGTGAAGTTGTGAGTTCATGTTCGAGTACCACAAATATGAAGACAAAACCTCAATCAATACAAGTGTATTGAGACAACTGTGGAGGAATACAGTTGCCTGGGGGGCCGTCATAAAACGCAATGACATGTCTGACAAGTCGACAACCTCCTCTCCTCCCCCCCTTCCTCCCCCCCCCCCCCCCCCCCCCCCCCCCCGTTGCCGGTCTCATCTTCCAGCATGCCCAGGCAAAATGAATCTCTGACAGAGGAAGAAAACTTCTTGATCAGGGCCAATAAAACATAAAAACCCATAAACAGTAAAAAAAGGCAATGGAATAAAAAACAAAACCAAGTAAAAAAGTTAAACGCATCTCCACGTGGTGAATGATGTCGATTGGGACGAAGCTCTGGTGGTGCTTGTCTGCGTAGACGCTGAGCCGCAGCATGCCGAGCTTTTCGTTCGTTTTCATCCATATCAGAAAGAGAATGTGTGGTATGGAACGTGGTTATATATGCATTTGAGTATTTTACCGCAGCGCCCTCTCGTCTATAAAGGTTGAGCCAATGCATGCAAAGTTTAACGCGATTATATACGTGTTTGACCGCAGCGCCCTCTCCTGTATAGACATTGAGCGGCTACATGCAGCGTTTCATCCATGACAGACACCCCAGCTTTCTTAAGTTACTACCACATCTCAGAGCCCCCTACTCGTCCCGCAGTCGTGGCAGAGTGGTTAAGGTGATGGACTAGAAATCCATTGGAGCCCCCCGCACAGGTTCAAATCCTATTGACTGCGCAAACATTTTTTTCCATCATTTTTTTTTGTCCTACACGAGCACGTGAGCTCACGAGCACGAGCACGATCACGAGCACAAGCACGAGCACGAGCACGAGCACGAGCACGAGCACGAGCACGAGCAAGATCGATGTGAGCACGGACGCCGGATGGACAAGGCTAGACCCTACGGAGCTTCGCCCCTAAAAAAACACGAGTGTCATGCTGTCGGATGTCATTATCCTGGTGGCTGGCCGTAGACGGTCCGGCAAAGAAGATCAAGCAAACGCGAGTTTCGCTGTCATCTCGGCGTTCAAACTCCTGACTGTCGAAACTTCCGTGGACTGCCAAGCTGTGCAGCAACCTGCAGCACAACAAGTGTCTTCCCCATCCACCAACGCTGCTTCGACACTGCCAGGATCGCGGCTGGCGAGAGCATGACACTTCTACTACGTCATCAGGTCGAAATCGAGGGACAACGTTTTTTTTTTATGCAGTAAACACACCATTTGGAGACTCGTTCCAAGCACTGCAGTTGCAATTTAGGCAGACTTTGAAATCTGCGGTATGAAGTTAGTGTGGATTGTAAATGCAATTTTTACCTGTATTGTGTTGTGTCAACATTATGCAACTAAACACTTTAGTTATTGTTGCCAACCAGATAGAGGTCATGAACTTGACTTCCACTTGCATTCAAGCTCTCATATCAAAGTTCAATAAGGTTTATTTATTTATATATGTTATGAAACCTAAACGGGATTGTAGAGGTTCATGTTCACGTTCATGATTTTGTCATTTCAGTAAGGAATGATTTAGAGACAGATGTTGGCGTTCAGGCATGATGCTTTTATACTAATAAATGCAAGAATGTAAAACATTAGATTAGGGTTTGTAAACTGTTCTTGGGTACTCAAACTTTGTACCTCTGCTATGCTGTTCTATACAAAGCACAGCAAGCAATATTATAAAGAATCCCGACCGAGGTGCCCGCAATATGACGGAGGCTTATTGCGGAGAAGGCGCCGTGTAACCGAGCTTTCGGTTGCACGTCAAAAGATCCCCAGGTGGTCGAAATTATTCCTCAGTCCTCCGCTGGGGCGTGCCAGATGCCCGTCGTAAGTTCGGCACGTAAAACCGCCAAATTTGACTTTGAATGTTATAAAGTCTACTGCTGCCAAAGTGGCTACACTTGGCATTTAATTTGTTTTATAGCGTTCGCAGGTAAGAAACTAGACAAAGTTGTGTGCTAGTGCAAGAAGCCTTGCCATCATATATATATATTATATATGATACAGAGTGTATATTTAAAGAAAACAAATAAAGCCCTTGAACCTGTCTATTGAATGTGTTTTTCAGCACTAAAACTTGGTTTAGTAGACTTATTACAATTTAGCATTAGCATGGACATGAAAGGCTAAGGAAGGTAAGGTCAATCTGAAAGGCTTCAGAGTAGTCCAGGCAGTTTCCAAGTGGTTCATGCAAAGCAGCTGACGTGGTACCACCCCCAGGAAAGAGATGAGGAGCATCCATGAATCTGCTTTAGGCGTAGCGCACAGCAAAACAATTTCGGTGCTTCTCAGAAAGTGGAATTAATAAAATAATTCCATGGAAAGGCACACCACCAACAGCTTTGGTGTGAGGGAGAGCTCTATTTGCAGCGTCAATACTGAAGCCTCTCATGCGACAATCACTAACACATCATTCGAGTAGTCACTCAGTAGCTGGCATACTTAGGCATTGATGAAGCAAGGAAGGAACAATTGTGATTCGTCTTGAAATTTGGATAAAATGTAAATGTGTCGTGACATTCTTGTTGATAGCTTAATGACCACTATTTGTTGTAGTGTGTTTCTGGATGTAAACAGCCCATTGGGGACCTAGAAGTCACCAATGATATTTTGAAACTCAGAGTGTTTGTCACTTCCAGACAGCTTTGGTTTTACCTAGTCTGCTCAGAGAACAAAACAAAAGTTATACATGTTAGTCATTGTTTACTCCCGTGTCCATTCCATGGTGCGCTCATTAGCTAGGTTTGGACAGTGGGCAATCTCCGAATTGTTTGCTCGATATACCTGTTTAGAAGATACACTGCGTGACACATTTTGCAGAAAGAGGGCATCGCGCTACTGCTTCGGCAATCACGCGTACTGATTGATGTGAAACGCCAAATTCGTACTTTCAGATTTCGTTCACTATATTAAATCGTATCAGTCATTCAGATTCAATTCTTAAAATAAAACGAAAAAAATTAAAGCAGTTTGCAACTCCCTGTAACACCGAATTAGAGCGCAGCTCTTGGGGAGGAGGAGGGAAGGATGCTGAGGGGAGGGTATAGCACTCCTCCCTCCTCCTCATCCTGCCCGCTACTCCTCTCTCCGAGCGGCGTCGCCGTCGCCGCCGGCGTAACCGTGAGGTCACGTGACCCTCGTGACGTCGCGTGACCTCACGGGGGTCACGTGACCCTCTTCAGGATCCCCCTCAGGGGTTCTGAGGATCCCCTGAGGGGATCACGTGGCCCCCCTGACGTCATGTGACCCCTCGAGGACGTTTCGTCAGAATGCCGAAACGTAGCCGTAATTACGCCGGCGGCAAAAAAAAAAAAAAAGAAATGTGATTGGGCTTTTGTGATAACTTTCGAGCTCTGTGCCTTTCTAGTGCCATGATTACAACCTCGGACTGCAACTACTATACCAAATACGATATGTGACTGTACTGTGTCTCACTTAAGTGTAACGAAGCCAAAGTAACAAACGCGAAGATGTTGTGAACAGCGCTTGCACTGCATGAATGCACATGCAAGGCAGCCATAGTCAAAGCTCGGAACTTGTCCATGTAGATTTAACTTCGATCGTATTCAAAATAAAACGGAGTAGAGTTCATACAGCCATCGAGCAGTTTCGAATCGAAATGGAGAGCATCTATCCTAAAAATATCACCAGCGAAGATTGGTTTAAAAGGATTACGAAAAAGGTGCATTCACAGCTGTTTTTCAAGTAATAGCGTATCGATTCCGCCACGCAAGATTAACAAGGACCTGCTATAACACAAAATCTGTTGTGTTTGTAAAGAAAG
The DNA here is from genome assembly GCF_016920785.2 of Ixodes scapularis. NCBI lineage: Eukaryota > Metazoa > Arthropoda > Arachnida > Ixodida > Ixodidae > Ixodes > Ixodes scapularis. The sequence continues at coordinate 177,499,880 of NW_024609846.1, read as the reverse complement.
CAGAAGATAGCAGGCAACTTACCTGCACAATCGCAGGTGGTCTCGTTGAGACCGGCGTTTCAATCACGAGGCTGGGCAAGCGGGTGCTTTGTGATGCCCTCCTTCGTGTTTATCTTGCAATCTTAGAAATGCCTCGAGAAGACCACAGTAAGGAGCCCAAGGATGCTAGATCAATTGGGGACTTGGCAAATTTTAACAGGGCTGCAATAAATAAAAGGACTAAAGGTCGCCGCTACTGCACGGCCACCATTACCGACGCCAATACTTGTTTACCCCAAGCCTCCCTCCCGACATCTGCAAGGGCGGAGTTTAATCGGAATCGACATAAACCTTCTCAACCGCTTTTGCGCCCCCTTTCCCATGTACTAAACATGAAAATGAGCCCAACGGCGAGGCCTATATAAAGGCTTCTTAACGTGAAACTTTCTTTGGCTTGGTGTTCGGAATTTCGTGAAGCCCAAAAGGTAAGCCAGGACAAAAACTTGTCTGAGACGTTTGACGCTGATTGGTTGACGGGTTGGAGAGGAGCAGTGAGCTGTTCAACGCTAATTCGTTACCGGGGAGTTCATGTGACCAGGAGTCGAGGGATGAGAACAGGTAGGCGAGGAGGCGAATTGGGAGAGGAGGAGTTGACTGGGAGGTTCTGGAAGATAACCGAGTTAATCATTTCAAGTGTACGCTTGCCACGCGTTAAATTGTCTGACGAAACGCGCCGTGAACGTAGGCGTCCGACTGAACAGGCCGGACACCTACTTCGCTAAACATTTGTGATGCCAAAACGTTTCACGTATTCAACACAATCGGCTAATAATTTGATTTTTTTTTTTGTTTCTGAGATTTCTTTTTTTAAATTTAACTTTTCAGTAGGCGGTCTTTTTGCTCCAATTAACCGTGCTCATACATATTCATGTACCCAGAGATACCTAGAGTGTATCTTATAGTCCTTAACAGCGTAGGAAGCGCAGGAGGTGGATTATTATGCTAGCGTTTCCTGCTTCATGATTTGTTCTTGGGTGTTCGCAACGGTAAATTCCGCATTCTAATTGGCCGTAAAGCGATAACAAAATATACAGGGCTCGCCACGTTCTGCGTTTCTTAACCTTTTACTGGCCGGAGCGAACGTCGGGAACTAAGCTGTGAGAAAACTCCCTGAGTATGTCAAACGAAACGAGTGGAGATTTTTTTGAGCACGCGTGTAAGCACCCTTTATGTTCCCCGCCGGGATATTATTCGGAGGTTTTAGTAGATCGTTGCGTTACCTCGAATAACGCTATTTCATAACGACAGGGCCCTTCGAGCACAGGGCGTCACCAGGGTGTTGGGAAATATGTTATCGGAGTAACTGAAATGCTTTACCAAAATTATCTATTCTCAAAAGGGTTACCAAAACTTGCCATTCGCCACCCGACCAGCGATTCAAAGGACCACCTCACCGACTGACCGAGTCGTGTTTTCAGGCTGGACATCGCCGGCCATCAAAAGTGCGGACTCTGCGAAGTGGCGGCTCCCCATCTGTTTGAGGACCCCCACGCCCACTTAAGTGCCTCCAAAACACTTAACGAGAAAGAACGCAACGTGAACGTCGTCCTTTTGTCTCCGTTACGGCGGACAAAAGACGAGTACTTCATCCCGACCGAAGATGAACGTGGCAAGTGTCGCGGTCGGTCCTCTTGGGAAGCGGCCACTTCGTTCGAAGGGAAAGGCTTTTCTATCTTGCTAACCTGTTTCTGACTTTTTTGTTTTACCCTTTTATTACGCCGAAGCTTTCTAATCAGGGTTCGAGTACAAAGGCCCTAATTCGAGGGACTGGCATCCCTGCTTCGCGCGGTCTCAGAAGTTCTGGTGGTCGAGGAGATTCAGGAAGGAGTTTTGCTGCCCGAGGTTAGGCGCGCTGCGTTAATGGCCATTTATTGAGACCATAAAGAATGAGCAGGGCAACCTCTACATTTTATGTGTGTTCGCAAGAGTGCCCTAGCCAAGGTTCCTCGATTGGATGTTCAGTGTTACGGTGGCGTAACTACGATTGCAGGATCATTTCGTCGCACAGCTACCAGCTGATATAGTCTCTGTCGTCTACGTTTCGCGTGCTTAAACGCGTTTTTCTGGCTGTCTGGATTACTTCTGGCGCGTATATTTCTGGAAAATTTTTTTCAGCTCTGCCACATTCTTTGAATGAAAACCGCACTGCAAATTTAGTCGCCTGACAGAAAATGGCATATCACGACACCTATTCTATTCAAAAGGGGCTTCCGCTAGGCGCCTTTGAGCCGAAAATTCAAAGTGGTCATCTGTTTTTTTTTTCCTCTTGCTGTTTTATTTTATCTATTTAAAATAACAATGTGTTTTCTTTTCATTTTGAGATAAACCCAAGACGGTGCGAGTTCAGACGCCTTGCCATTATGTACAGTCCAGAAGTTCTTGTAATGTTAACCTGGGATTATTTCATAATTTTATTACGTAGGATTTATATCTGGCACTGGTAATCGCCTTCACATTTGTTAAGGTGTGCATCATGCTCCGTCGGTAAAAACTGAGGTACTCATTGAGCTCGTTCTTAGATGATTTGCTTTTTTTATTGTGGGCATTCCAATCCGTGACATTAGGAGAGACCACGTGTCCATTATTCTTAGAACGATTCGAAGCGTACTATTGTAAGCGCTCAGTTTGCACTTGAACTGTGCATCCTATTTGAGTAATTTCATCACACAAATCTTCAGACTTGTTGCTAAGACGTCCTCGAGAATTATATTTTGTAGAGTACAAAATGCAAGAAGTCTTACGGCCATTGAACGCTCATAAAATCACAAATTAAGACCAGTTTGTTCATTATCACATAAGAACGCGCCAACAAATACACAAGAACAAGGAAGTGGACGATACATCCGCCCTGTATCGTGCGCTTTCTTGTCCTGGTGTAACTTTTGGCGCTTTCTCAGGGGGTCATTGAGCACTCCTCCGCTGACAAACCCGAAAATGGGTTACATTTTGTAGACGCTGATGTAGACGTTCAGCAAAATACTTGTTACATTTTATTTTTGTTTCGAGACTTTTCACTTTGATTGGCAGGTAGCCTTACAGACACGCTTTTCTTTCTACTGCCTAGTGTCAAGGGACCTCATATTTACACTTTTTTAGATCAAAATATTGTCATGAATTTTATAGCACTACACTTTCGATCTAGTTAACCCCATTTATGCCCCAATTAAAAATGTTATCACAGTTTTAGTTATATATATTTTCACTTTTTTTTACCTTTTTTTTTTACTTCATCTTTTAGGAGAGCCATTCTAACAGCAGTCACGAGGAAACGCTTTTCTTACTGCGTTCAAATTTTGCCCCACCACAAAAAAGCTCTTATTAAAATTATATATATCACTTTGAGAAGGCAACTTTATTGCTAAAGTTATCTAGTTTACAAATGTTTTTGTAGAGAGATATCGAGGCTTTTGCGCGTAAGTTTCAGATTAAAAAAAACAACAACACATCTCATGAGATAGGAAGGAAACGGTACACTAATACTATCTTTCTCACCTGTAGAATAGCCACCTTAAGGCCGAACACAAGCCGACGCTACGAAACTATGAAGTCGATCAAGAAGAGCTGGAAGTGCATCGTCGCGGCTCTCATGACTTTTGTGTTGTTGTTTTTTTGTCACCGAATCAACCAATCGGGCAGAGTAAACGCTATCCTGCTCATGTTTTTGTGTGTGATCGGTTTAGCCGGTCGTAGCGAACCGCACAGAGACAGCGAGAGCCCTGGTGATGCACTTTTCGAGTGGCCTGATTGACTCCACAAAATCGTGGAGTCGGCTGCAGTCAGGCTTAGCGCGAAACGAAGTATAGTGGGCCCGTTATATTTTGTAAGGGTCGCGTTGAAGCGTCCAATTGGGAGCTTTCGAAAGCGACCTGCAACTGGTAAGTATACAAAATACACTAAACCGGAAACAAATGAACACAATTCACGCTAAATTTTTGAAACCCTCTATGCCAAAGTGTAGACGCAAAGATTTTTTCATTTTGTTTTCTGTAGAGGTGATTTCCAGTGAGGTTCAGACATATTTTTGAGCCCGGCTTTGTCCCGGCAACTTAACGCTTGTAGCTCCATATCTCTCTTTTCACATAGCGTCAAAAATACCTTCGATGTGATAGCAGGGAAAAATAGAAGACCGAAAGAGACGTTCTCTTTTTTTAAGCGACAGGTAATTCCCTCGCGCTTCTCACTTTTATGTTCTGACATACGGCTCGAGTTAAACGTGTCATACTCACTTTTTGACGCCCACAGGCAAAGTATTTCCTGGAGACGGATGCTCTAAAAGCGGAGAAATACATCATATACGTCACTTCTTGACGGCTGCATGACCTAGCTTGACTCTCGTGATCGTCACAAGCCCACGGCTGTCCGAACAATCAATGGGCGATCAAGTATTTCATCGAGTAAATCTCATATATTATAGTTACACCAGATTACATACACAAACACATAAAAAGAAAACGTGACAAAAGATGCTTGAAAAAAAACTTTTAGGGGCACAGAACTCTTGATCCCTCCGAATACACGTGAAAGAATTATACCTAAAACATATAACTAATATAATAACTTTTGAAGATCGGCCTTAGCTCAGTGTCGAAAGAGAGCGATCCTCCGAGAATAAACACTTTTTTTCTTTTCGTTGCCTATTTTGATCGGAAAAACGACTTCACCCCCTTACATTCTCGTCTCCGCATTCTGCAGTTAAGAAGTCACGCCAGCAATATATTGGTGCGAGGCATATGCGGTTATACCGGGCCGAGATTTTGGGATCCTCATAAATCATTTCGACACGAGGTCATTTACGATCGACTTGCAAAGCAGATCCAATCAAATTGTGGTGTTTGAGTGAAATACCTACAGATGTGGAAATATTGATCTGGCTCGAACAGTGCGATGTCATCCTACCTTGTACAGGGTTAAGAAAACCGGTTGTTGTGACTTTCTTCTGTCATGTTAAATTTACGTATGATGCTGTGCTGTTCGGTTCGAACCACCATTCACACGTGCCTGGAGGTAACATTTTGAACGCATAATGTGTTTATATCCGCTCATTTACATAAACAAACTGGACTGCTTGGATCTGACAGTCGACCGTTACGCTCGGCCGTCGCACGTAGGTTAAGATTATGTAAGAAATATAGGCAACCTTAAGTTAATAAGTTCAGAGGGGCCTCTTAAATTTTGAATTCAATCCTATAGGACTGAATTTGGTACCAAACGATTCCCAAACTATAGAAAAAAAAATACCTATCATTAAAGAAGACCGCGTTTGCCCACACTGAGTGTGGGCAATGCATGTGCGCAGAAACGCGGTTCCTTTAAAGAGAACCGTATGTATCATGCCAACAGCAGTGGCACTGCAGTAGCATGATGTGAGAGAGTTGAGCTGGTGCATGTCGACTAATCTGCGGAGAGGAGATCGGTGAGATCAACTAAGAGTTAGCTTATAAAAAAAAAAGTGATCACTATCTTAATCTTGCGGACAGAGACCGAGGGAGAGAGAATCTGTTGAGCTACCGTATCCATGAAGTATGTGGTTGAGCCACGCGTGCACAAATCAGTCCCTTTCCCCCTTCACACACAGATAACATAAGGAAACGAACACATTGAATGTGGATGGTACGTAGCTCAACACAATTCTGCGTAACCGAGTCTTCGTCAACACAATCACGGTATTTTTTTTTTCTTTTAACTTCATGTCACTCCAAAGCGCGGTTTTTACCGCTGGTTTGCTACATATATATGTATTGAAGCTTTAAACCACAATCAAAGGTGTCTCTGAATGTTATTTTTTTTTCCAAGCGCAAAATCGCCGTCCAATTTTCGGCACTCTGATCGATGGATCTAACGTCTTTAACTAACTCCCACTTTTGCGCTCCCACGCGACGAGCGTTTGATGTGTCGTGGTGGTGGCGCATCGGCGCTTCGGAATGCTTTCACAACGGGTTCAGAAGAAACGGGCGATCGCTCTCGGGATTGCAGTTAAACGTTGCACTTGATGAGCGCGAACAAACGGCTCTAAACGCAGAGCGCGCACCCGTGAACGAATGCCCGCACGTTTCAAAACCATTCCGCAGGCGGAAAACTATACCGAAAATCTGGCATCGTTCGGAACCTCCAATCTAAACTTACAATTAAAAAAAAACACTACAAAAGCAAACAATTTGCAGGCCAATTAGCCTGGTATTTGAAACAGCCACCCAGATGAATGATTTTTGTCGTCCGCACTTGGAATCGCAATGCGTTTGCGCTTAAGTGTCGGTTAATTTTGCTTTCTTTTGAGGCGAAGAAAAATATGAATTATAATTCCAACGTTAGCAGCAAGGGTTAGTTTACTTCGTCTTTTACATACAGGGGAATGACGGAAGGAACGCTCTGTTAGACGTGTGCCATTTTCAATATTACATTTTCTGCATGTTAGATTAAATTGAGAGTTCGAACGAATACTCCGCATATGATCGAGCTCTAGCCTCTTTTACGACTTTGAGCGGCTTCCCCAGTACAAAAGAGAGAACGGTTTATTGTTTATTTATTTCATTTATCAAGACTGCCAGCTGCCGTTTGATAGCCATGGCACACAAAACAAAGAAAAATAAGCGTACAAATATGAAGTAAACATTAATAATTAGAAACGTGAAATTTAAAAGTTACTATGAAATGATGGCCAAAAGTCTTCCATGGATGGCGCATTATGAGTTTAGGTGCGAAAACTGTTTAATCCGTTCTTTGTACGAGTGAAAGTAGTCTTAATTTGAGCAGCCCGACCTGGAGTACGGTACCACACTTATGTCAATATGTTCATGGCGTGTTTGTCGAGGTTTTACTGCCGAAATATGTCAAACGTAAGCCGAGATGAGTTATGTTCAGTAATAATGAAAAGCTCAAAACAACCTGTTTCGCGGCGGTGTGGCTGAAGGGCTATTTTATATTGGTCATACAATTTAGTAGCAGTGCACCTTCTTTTATATTGTATCTAAAACAAACTACAAGCCACTTTTTTTCAGCCCCTCAAGTCATTCTGTATTCATTTCAGTCATGATGTCCCAAGCTACCTCTGCATATTTTAAATCAGGATGAATTACTATACTAAAAATAGCGAGCTTAGCTGTTGGTGTAAAGATTTACAGATTCCCTCTTAGCATTCAAACTTTGATGGATGCGTTAAAAAAAACGAGATTAAATGAGTCCTTCACATTCGGCTCAAAGTGATTATTTCGCCTAAATACTTGAATCAAAAACAGTTGAAGTGGGGTGTTATCTACATAGAAGTTTAATTTCAAGAATATATTTTTTCTTGCCACGCTTATTTGAACGAATTTTGGTTGTTTATACTCAACTTCATAATGACTTGATTAGCATAGAATATTAGGGCAGGGAGTTGCAAACGCAGATAATCGTTATAAAAAAAAAAAAAAAAAAAAAAACTTCTGCATGTAATAACTTTATCACGCAAGGGATAATAGCGTGCCGGGTTGAGCGCGTCTACCGTGACGATGCTTTCTTGACTGATATTACTTAGTAGCTGTCACGCCTTCTTATGGATGTTTATAATCATTGCCAAGTCAATGTATCAGAGTTGTTGCATTGAGGCCGCAAGTGCAGAGCGTTTCAAGTAAAGGGCTGCCAAGAAACGCGTCTCCGGGTTTTGTGGTTAAAACATCTGGCGGCGACGATGAGGTTGCTGACGGCTTTGAAGATGGCTGACAAAACGCCGCAACCAAAGACGGGCACCGCCCTTTGAAGCCTGCTCATAAAGTAATGTAGTGCAACGTAGTGATTGGCCACTCCCAAAGGCCTGAGTGGCTTACTCGACTGTCAGAGCACCTAGCTACTGCTGTGAAGCTGGCCTCGACTTCCTGCGAGGCGATTCCGTTCACTAACATGGCTAGATATATGTGGCTGCTATCTAAGTGGGTGCATGACTAATATCAATAGTTCCGTTCCTCCTAAACGGTAGCTTGTGACACCTAGTTTTCTCTAACCAACTAGAATTTTTAATTTAGTTTGGTTAGCTTAAACGAACGCGTACTATTTTTACATTAAAACGGACGAGACTTTATTCACAATATAAAATATACAACAAAATCCTCATCACTCAACAGAAAGACTAAAAACAATTTCCTTGGTAGCTCAGGTAACAGACGAATGTGCGGACACATCTGTTGCCCATACTACGGATAATAAAGGCCTAAAATAACCCGCTTGTATGTTTTTCATGGTATATGCTAATTATTCACGTTTTTTTTCTAAGGATGACATACACGAGCACCGTAAACAGTGCATAGATAGGTGACAGTCCATCGTGAATTTTAGAGAGAGATTGAGCTGTTTTGATGTATTAGCCATCCATCTGTTACCTTAACTGATGAGGAAATTATGTTTTTAAAATCTACTCTTGCTAATGGGTGAGTCAGCACGTTCCACTCGGGTCTCTGCTCGAGCTCCTTCCGCATTCTTTTTTTCCTTCTTCTCTGTTTATGCGAGTTGAGAGTCTGCGCTTGCATGCGGTCTGTGTGTTACTCTCTTTGTCTCCATGACTTTTGGGAACTATTTTTTAAGGTGTTCAATTAGTACCAGCTCACCACCTTACTACCAAAAACAATTACAACATACACCATTCGCTAAAGGCAGTACCAAGGGGAAAAAAACAGAGATTGGGTGAGGTATGAACACTATATACTTACACTGAACAAAATATACCTCCCATAAACTGGCGAGTCACTACCTCAATTAAGGACATGCTTGTAAATTACCCTAGAAGCCCAGAAGCGGCGTCAAAAATTATTTCGCGGGCACAAATTTTTGCGATCGGGAGCGGTATGCTATGCATTAAGCACCATGGGGTGAATTTACCGCGGTACCAATTTTTGGCAATTCTTTTCTGGTTACGAATCGCGAAAATGAAGCCGTTTGCAGACGACTGGGCGGCGGAGGCTACGGGCCTGCTCGATCAATCAATCGCTGCCTTTTGCCTGGCCCAGCTCTCTGGACGAAAATACACACAAATAATCCACCTGTAGTGTCATACCTAGAGCTTCGGCGATGGAGGGGCACCGCGCTCTTCCAGACATTCTAGTTTACCAGTAAGCAATACTGCGGAGGTAGGCAATCAACTCTCCCCCCCCCCCCCTTCCTTTTCCGCCTTTGCCTGCCCGCCCGCCCGCCCCCATGTTCCAAACATTTCCGCCGCTACTGATGGACCTGGAGCGAGTACGTAGCCTAAGCGCTCATCTGTGACCGATATATAGCGCGAGGATGGAGTGCATGGGAAAAAAAAAAAAAGAAGAAAAACAGCCTCGCATGACACCATTCGCGCACAATTAGTAATAATGGTAAAAGCAAGTGGGGATCTAGAGACAATAATAAGAATTTTTAAGGGAGGAAAGAGTAATTTTTCCCCAACGAACAAAAGAAAGTAACTTTGGAACGACCGTGCCACGATCTTGGCTGCTGAGCAGATTCGTCGTAGTTCCACGCATCACAGTCACTTCCTTCTTTTTCGGACACATTTGAAACTAAGGTGAACTCCACGCATCACGACTAATCGGTGAATTTACGTTAAGACAGATATATGAAACACACACGGTCAACACGACCGGCGAAACGCGCAAAATAAGGTTGTGGATTGGATTGGATTGCATTCGTTGGCTATTATGGATGCCTAGCGACTTTACGGAGGCTATGCTCGCGTATCTTCAACACGCTTGCAATAAAACTATCAGGAAAGCGCATTAAAACTATTAGGAGACACAGTAATAATAAATTATTGAGCATATAAACATTGGCACAATATTAAAAATACGATCCTGAACAGGTAGCCAAAAATTAAATGCGATACTAACCACACAATATATCCAAACGAATTCAGCCAGAGATATAATCTCCCATAAAACAATTCTCTCCGGTTGGGTGTTTGGCCTTTCTTGTTAACGCGCGGTGCTGCTGATCGTGAAGTTTTTTTTTTTTTTTTTTTTTAAACCTTTTTTATTTAGTGCTTTTTGTTTTTATTGTTTTAAATATTTGCTATGTTTTTGTTGTTGTTCTTTATTTTTTTTTTTTTTGGAGTCGCCGGCTTCTTATTTTAGTGTAAAAATCACGCAGAATGTGAAAATAGAAAGTCCAAGCCCAAGTTTGAATTGATGCAATGCACAAACCGTGGCCCTCTTTTTTTGCCGGGATAATTTGCTCTCTCCATGCTAATAGGTGGGTCAGTGTAGTAAGTAAACAGCGCAAGTCCTTTCAACGAAGTAAGGAAACTAATAATAATGGGAATATTGAGAGCAAAATTAAAAAAAATGTGTAAGTCGTCAAACTGTCACAGTGATGCAGCCAAAGTTTGTCTGAAGGCGGTCATCTTTACCAACTATTGAAACAAAAATACCTCTATTTTGAGGCAGTTATTTAACTGAGCTCATAGCGCGCTACGTATTAAGCACACCTCTTAACTTTCTGACTTCCGGAATGTAGTACCGCAGTTCTACTTTTTTATTAGGCCTAGACATGTTTTTATTTCTTACATCCAAGAGCAGTGCAAATAATTAAACTAGCTTTCAGAAAATGTATCGTTCGGTGTTATACCATTTATGTTTCGTACCGTCAAGGGGTAACATTCACAAACCCGGCAGTGTAAACATACACAACGCATTGGTGTTTCTCGTTTTTCCTACTAAAAACAACAAAAAAAAAGGCGTTTATATTGCCGTTCCTCTGGTGCGGTATGTCGTATAACATAAGCTATCGGGGGACAGATCGTCTGGCTATGTGAACATTTGAAATATGTCTGTTAGATGGTCGTAACTACCACAGAAGACAGTCGATTCCTGCCTGAAATAGCATGTTTTGACACTCAACTAAAATCACAAATAACATGATCTGAAGAAAGTTATGTAGCTTTCGTGGCGTCGTAAGCAATAAACACATCCCTTACTTTTTCTAGTTTCAGGAGTAATGTTTATTATTGTTTTTGTAGATCAAAGCGCGTTCTCATTCCTGCCACGTGTATTTTTCATTCGGAGGCTCTGCTATACCGCTTTTATTTTTAATCTGAGCCAATCACGTGCGTATACCGCCGTACGTTAAGTATAGTAAAGTCGGCACAGAATGAAACACGAAGAATGGGGGCATGGTTTTCGCTAGATGCTGCACCACATGAACCAGATGGGAGCTGTAAGAAGATGGCTCCTTCTTCGATGTGTTAGACCCTTGCTCAGTGCATCCAAACCTTCCGTGTTGCGTCTCTAGGTGACTCAGCGTGGGTCGAAAACCGTGCGCTTCTTGTTCGCGTTTCATTCCGTGCCGACTGTACATCAAATTAAACTCGATTCCTGAATAAGTATCGTTCGGCGTTGTAAAATTTATTTTTCGTGGCGTACGTGTTCAGATTCTCAATATCCTGAATGTGTTTTCCGCAACGCATTATTTTTTCTCTCGTTTTCGCGGTAAAACACGTCAGCCTGGCCACGCTGGGATCAAATACGACAGCGTTGGCAGTTGGCAGTCATTTACGAAGGATTTATCAACGCAAACACTTCCCCTCGCTATTCATGTTATTCATGCCGCAGTTCGTCAGAATCTCAGTGATTTGACTGCATAATGAAAACGGCAAGAAAAAAAAATAAACGATATCGGTCAGTAAACGGAACTTCCACGGCGGGGCTCGCCAGCATGAAGAGCAAAGCGGAGATTCCGGAAAGTTACTGAACTTCCATGTAAATACTGGCCACCAAAGACAGCAAAAGACCAATGCCGGCCAGTACTGAACTTTCATATAAGTACTGGCCATCAAAGACAGCAAAATACTGATACCGGCCAGTTACTGGAACCTCCATGGAAATACTGGCCAGCAAAGACAGCAAAAACACGATTCCGGCCACTCACTGTAACCTCTGCTGCACTGGCCAGTGAATAAGACGAAACGCCGACGCCGGCCGGGGCCGGTAGCTCACCGGCGCCCATGGCCGGGCGCCGCCATCCTGTTACAGGACCGGCCGGCGTAGTCCCGATACCGGCCGACGCGGTGTGCTACCTGGGTACAGGCATTTTACTCAAGAAAAACTGCTTGCTTTTTTTTTTTCAGTCTGTCTCCATATTTTGTCATTTTAAGACATGCACTTCTTTTAGATTTAATCACTATTCTGCTGCAATATGAGTGCATTTGTTCATGTATACTCGTCAGTGCACTAGCTTTTTCTCTCGTTTTGTTTGCGGTTTATTGGATATCTGTAAAATAAACCTAATAAGAGTTCACATAAGTCATGCCCTGCATCTAATTTCTCTGTTGCCTATAAACATATGCATTTGTTGCTCTGCATATTGGCAATAAGCTTTTTCGCTAGAACACAGAATACACAAGACTGAAAAGGTCAGAGCAGAGAACACGAAACTGACAACTTCGGAAGAATGTTGACATAACGTATTAATGCGTGAGCATTAGAAGCCCCATTTCGAGGAAAAACCCGCGTGGTCGACATCATCGGCGTAGTGCTCTGCGCACTCGGGTGAGCGAGGTGATTAAAAAAAAAAACAGACTTAAAAAGGTTATATTTTGCATGACTTCCGTAGAATATATCTTGAGGCGCACATCCACAGGCTTCCCATAGGCAGCCGGCAACGGCCAGGCGGCGCCAGCAGGGTAAGAGCGCACGGTTATACCCTGTATCGTTGTAACGTGGCAAACGGCGAACGATAAGCCCCACATTGCGTGCCGAAGGCTTCGAAATGCGTGACGTATACGAGCGCAACGCACGCATGTTGGAGCATGGCGCAGCGAAAAGCCTGATACTTCTTCGGAGTTGAGGCGCGCTCCGGTGATACACAGTTACGTTCCGATTGGTCCGCCAGGGCCGTAGCTTCCGCTCTACTGGCACTTTACGCGATCACGGCTTGCTGGGATACCCAGTATTTCTTGCTTCAGACACTAGGCTCAGCGGCGCCACCAGAGTAATAGCTCACGTTTGAACAATGCAGCCGCCACTCACAGGGGTACCCAATATTTCTTGCTTCAGACGCTAGATGGCGCCAAACCAAACAGCATTGCAGGTTGCCTGTAGGCCTCACACATGTCCCGTGTAGCAACACAGAGCGCTCCCCTAGCGTGTGGCATCCCTACACCAGCCCGCACAATGTCGTACTTGTCCCGGAACTGCGGCTGCGCTACGATCGCGCCGGAGCCGGGTGTTGTGGGCAAAAGCGCGCAAGTTTCGCACGGACGTCATAGCATTTTAGCATGCCGCGAAGCTTTTTTGCCGTTAATTGCACCGAAATGTAGAAGAAAAGCAGCGGAGTGAGTTTCCACGAGTTCCCGCCAGACTCTGAAAGGCATAGAAGGTGGATAATATCCGTGGATCGAAAAGAATGGTCGCCTTCCGCGAACGACCGTTTGTGCGGCAAACACTTTCTTGAAGGCAAGTGCGGCTTCCATTTTAAGCTCCGTCGCGAGGCTTGCTTATGTGCAGGGAAACCGTTGTCTGATCGAGACCACCCGGATTTTGTTCCCATGGTGTTCGTGCACAACGCTTCGGCCAAGCGCTCGTCGGAGGCTCGCTACGCCCGTGCTACCCAGCAAAAGGGGATCGGCGACAGAACGGCAGTGTTGTATGCGTTACCGAAAAAAGTAACGAAATACGTTACTCGTTACTTGCAAATAAAAGGTACGCGTCACTGAGCTACGTCACCTAAAATAAAAGGAACCCGTTACCGCTACCGATGGAAAGTAACGCACGTTACTTCTGCGTTACTTTTCTTAAAAATTATGATTTAACATATTTTACGGTTTTGACGTACAGGTCATATATCAGGAAACATTATGTTCATGCAGAAACTGAACATAATTACTTTATCTCTTTTTACGGTTTCACCTAAATACTCACGAGAAAAAACGCAAAGAAAAACATGGCTTGACGCCTAAAACACGGAAAAATTGAAGTGTAAATTCTTTAAGACTTGGGAAGAAGTAACGAGTAACGTAACTACGTTACTTGAAATAATAACGAAAGTACATTACCCGTTATTGTATCGAAAACGTAACGGGTAGGTTACTGCGTCACTGAAAAAAGTAACGCGTTACCAACGACGCCGTTACTTGTAACCTGTTACCGCCAAGACTTCAGAACGGACAAAGCGCTACTGCTTGTCATGCCTTGTGGTCATTAAGGTAGGAAAAATATTATACATCGACTTGAAGACGCTGTGTGTATTTAATCAATTATTGAATACACACACTTCCGCAGACACACTGCCTGCTGATCCCGCCGGCAGTGCGAAAACCGACTCGAAGTAATTGTATGCCTCGCGAGACTTCTACGCTTACACCGTGTCGGCCGTGAACTGGCTTGGCAAAAAAAACTAAATGAACGACGACGACGTGAGCCGTCGACTTCGGTGGCAGCAACTTTACATCGGAAGTCCAGCAGGCATTGTTTACGGCGTACGGATCCTCGTAGGCAACGCCGTCCACGCACAGTTTGTTTCGATACCGCTGCCGTTCAGGCTCGGGTAGTGAGCTCAAATAGTCGGGCATAGCATACGACATACGTTGTGAGGAAATACGACGCACAAATAAAGATGCAAGCGTCTCTACAACGTCAACAACGAGCGCACGCCATAGAACGCAATGGCGAAAACACGGAGAGCCGGGCTGCTTTTGCCCACATAGCTACCGCGCATGCGTGGCCTTCCGGCCGTGTTGATGAACAGAGTCGCTCCGCGTGTCGGTCTATAGGATCCTAGGCTCTATCCCCACAGGCTGCGGTTTACCTACAGCAACCCACAGAATTTTCTACATGTCCCATAAAAGCCAAGGTTTTATCCCCACAGACTCTGTGGGTTACCTAAAGGACCCCCACAGGCTGTGTGGGTGACCCAGAGGAGCCCCCACAGGCTGTGTGGGTTACCCGAAGGAGCCCTTACAGGCTGTGTGGGTTACCGAAAGGACCCCACACAGTAACCCACATGTCCCATAGGCCCACAGGCCTGACCCCACAGAGATTTTAGGACACCCATACAACCCCATGGGTGCCCCATAGAGACCTCTAGGACCCCACGCAAATTTTCTGTGGGTGCTCTGTGGGCATTTGGACCAGGGACCTTGACAGTGGCGTTATTTGACAAACAACTCTAGGAATGTTAAAATGTCTTCTACCGCGCAGAAAGACTGCATCTCATGGCAAATGACTTTATACCTAAGAGAATACAGATACCAATTAAATGCAAAACATTTATCTGGCGGGCAATCTATTTTTCGACAGGCAGGGTTGACTCCTCATTGTGTCGAAGGAGTCGATGCGTATAAAGAAACGTAGGCAAAAATATTTATTAGAATTCCTTTTGCAGGCTTCAAAAGATGTATTTTTGGAAAGTACCTCAACTACACATATGCATATGAAGTAAGCAGTAGGGGCACTCGCCAAGCCCACCCTCGTGAGCTCTGTCCACGTTGAGCTGAGGTAGAGTATAGAAGTTACACGCCACAGTCACTGACAGAATGCGAACGATGGGGAAAATTCTCAGTTGTTTTGCCTCAAGAACGCCCACTTCCTTCGATGACGTTTCAGCGTTTCGTGACCCTCGAATGGGCACATGCCGTGAGGGCTCTGGGAAAACCAACAAGTGCGTGCTGGAGGCCGGACGTTCGAAAGAGACGCTCGGCCATTCCATATTTGTCATTGACTACTACCTGCTTGTAGTATAAAATATTTTTAAGTGCAGAAAAAAATATTGCAAATGTGAAGTTCCCCTTTGATCATGATAAAGAACTCTGATAAAGATAAAACAGTGTATGTGTACCGTGATCCACCATTTTTCAATTAAGTGCTCCCGGTGGGCTATCGGGACATCAACACATGCGGGTGTGCGAGTGGGTTAAAGGCTGAGAGGCCAAAAAAACAAAGTGCTCACAAGGCTTGTGTGTCCCTTTCGACCATGTGGCTTGTGTGGCCCTTTCGACCATGTGGGTATATTCTTCGCTGTTCCAGGTTTTCTAGCCAATTCCTCCAGAATTAGCAAATCCCGTTCACATGTGAGGTACACCACTGAGTCGTGATTCCCCGATATCGTGTGAATCCTTCCCGAAACTGCGGTACAACCTGCATACACGCTCTCCTCTTTCTTTTTTTTTTTTTTTGGGGGGGGGGGGGGGGGGGGGGAGAGGTTCCGGGTTCGATACCCGGACCAGGACGATTTTTTCGGTCGCGCACCAGTCACCTAGCAGTGTTTGGAGATTTGTGTTTATCTTTTGTCCCTTTTGTTCCCTTTCTCCAGGGATTATTTTCGACAAGCTCTACTCTGCTGCGGCAGGAGTACATGCTGTCCGCTTCAGGAAAAAAAAAAACACTGTTAGGGTAGAAGACGACAGCCCACGCCGTACACGGGAAAAAGTTTAATGAATAAAACAAAATTCATAGCATTCAATAGACCAGTGTCCGCGCCAATTCCAGGGCGCCGCCATGTTTATCTACGCTCGCGCCACCACACGGAGAGAACTTGCAGGCAGGAGGGGGGGGCGGCGTTGGCGGCGATGCGGCAGGCTATCCGAATGCACCGGCACATCGTGAAAGATATTATTGTAGTGAGTGCGCAGGCGAGCTGGTGGAAATTAACCATTCTGATGTTAGCCTGAGACTGAGGCAGGAAACGAGGAAGTTTCAAAGTAGAAGAAAAAGGAGCAGTCGAGAGACGTATCCTCGACTGTTCCTTTTTCTTCTACTTTGAAACTTCCTCTTTTCCTGCCTCAGTCTCAGGCTAACATCAGAATGGTGAAAGATGTCTTCACCAGAAGCCTCCGCGGCCCGTTCTTCAACAGATAAGATGTCGTGCATATTCGAGTGCCCATCTCGATCAAGGAAAACCTTTCTTGTCTTAAGTGTTCTTGGTGTCTGCTGACGCTTGTCATCCGCGTTTCACTCCGGGTTCATTGCGTAGTAAATATTTCGCTACAGCTTTCTTGTAGCTTTAAAATGCTTGATTGTTGGCTTCTTGTATACGACATTACATTCGTGGCACGTTTGAGACCGATTTTCGCGATCTGCTTGCATTTCTGCGGCAGCGCGGCTCCGCCGAGCCGAAATAAGTGGGAGGCGTTCACTTGATCGAACGCCGTTTTAGCGAATAAAAACGAGACCACGACGTTTCATCGAATGACTAGCGAATGAGTCTAGTTACATAGACAGCTCAGATTAGCTTTCTTTTGTAATGTGTCGCCTTGTCTGCCGCCGCGAAGCGGCGTAAACGAGGGCTCCGAGTATGTTAGCACGCGGCCCTTCCCCCCCCCCCCCCCCCCCCCCCACACACACACACACACGCTGCGAGCGTCTGGGTTCGAAACCATTAACTGCCAGTTCTAAAGGATGGTACTTACTTGAAGTGGGAGCTGGAATTCTACGAGGTGCCAGGAGACACTTGCTATCGGGCGACGAAGCAGGGTGCCTGTGGGGGCGGAGTCTAGGAACGCTACTGATTAATATTGTGACAGGCGATCAGTTATGATAACAGACGAAACTTCGACTCGTTTGTTCAGAAGTTCGCGGTGATATTTTATTATCCCTCGTCACAGCACACCAAGGATCTTAGGCAGTGAAATTCGCGTCACGCAGGCTCGTCCGTCGTAGTCAAATGAGCGCAGTCGACGACGAGGTGTAATGAGCTAATAAGCTTCACAAGGAAAATGCGCGTGAGAAAGAGTTTCGAGGCGGTCCAAAACACCGATCCAGCAAACGCACGTACGTACGTTTACTCCGAACTCCATGAACCCAACGGCGCAAGATCAAAGCGATCAAAGAGCACCGCTACCATCGCCACCCGGTTTTCTCTGCACTTTGCGCGACAACGGAACTGCAACGGAGGGCACTCGCCTTGGTGTTAACAAACCGCGAAATAGATTAATTGCCCACTCTTGAAGCCATTCCAAATGATTAATGAAAATACCTCGGTGTTGTAGAACATCTGACGACACACCTGTGCCGAGCGCCTGCTCGGCATCGTTGTTGCTCGTGAAGGCCTGCTTATTTCTAGTTGAGACGTTGATTCCACATCTTTCGTGCCACTCGTGGTGCTTGCAATAACTTCGAAGGGCAGGGAAATCTTCTCACGAGGACGTTGAAGACACTCAACACCGGAGCCACCAAAGCAAGCCCACAAACCGTCGCCATGCTCGCTTCTTCTTCGTCACGAGATGTTTTCCCGTCGCGAGATGTTTTCTCATCTTCCAGAAAACAACTCGTCGCGAGATGTTTTCTGGCTCGGCTAGATGGAAACCAACAGCGGCGAAGTGGCGTATGGACACACGGCTCTCACATTACGGGCAATATACTCACATACCGCGGTAAACAGGACCGATGCCGGCGAAACGGCAGTCGGCACACCAGCGAAGAAGCCCTTAACGGGAAACGGCGGCGCAGGCCGACGCAGCCCCCCCCCTCCCCGTGAGCGTCTGGGTTCGAGATTATTGTTCGCTTTTGCTCCTTGCGGTCGAGGCTAAAAAGAGCACTTCCGGACACTGGTCTATAAACACAGACTCACAAAGTGACGATACCATGATTCTTATCGTTGGTTTTTCCCTTGCATGCGATCAAAAGACTTTCTCTTTTTTTTTTCCGATAGACTTCCGCGTGTCATCTGATGTTTACATTTCAAGGAGGCTGAACGTTCTGGTTTGAGAAAAAAAAAAGCCCCATCGAAGAAAACGTTCTTTCCTAGTTTAGGGAAATGAGGCTCTTGCGCACTAAATATAAAATGGCAGATTTGTTTTGGCCTAGGTTTTGGTAACACGAATTCTTAAACCTATAGCTACATTCGGTGTTAACTATTATGTGATGCATTATCAAGGCTAGAGTAGCTTCCACAGTGCTTCACCCCCGCACTGTTGCAAGAGCATGTGATTCAGTGTTGCATCTCATTCTCATGGCCTAGAGAAACTAGCTTTAAAAGAGTTGGAGCACTCCGGAAGCTACCCTAACCATGACAGTGTAGCACAATATAGTTGACACCGGCTATAGAAGCATCGAGAGATGCGCACATGAAAACTGTGCATTTCTTAAGAGAAGTGGATTCGGGCAAAGGTAAGATAAAGACGTTCAATTACGGCTGCCATACTTACCATTCTGAAGCGTGAGCACTTGTCTCTCGATAGCGTCACTCGTTGAGAAGCATTAGCAAGACGCCCGTTAGACACTGTTAATTCCTTGGTTGAATGACCACGACCCGGCTTAGGTCTTGGAAGGAGATCCGAAACATGCGGATGCTTCGTGCCACATATTTTATTTGGCGGGGCAAGGGCTAAATGTAGAAATTAACAAATTTATCAGAATATATAGACTCCTAATAAATAAACTCCAGGCTATAGCAGGATTGGTTTATATTTAAAGTCAGGTTTGTGTTTTAATTAAATACAGAAATGGTTAGGTAGTCTATGTAATTAAATCCTCTGGCGGTAAGCTGGTTCATTTACTACTGAATCTTATTTTAGCAAATGGAATTGTTTTTCAACAATTCTGCATAAATTTAAGCCAAAAGAGTGAAAACAAACGCTAGTTTCAGTAGGCTAAAGGAACTCTCGCGTTATTCGCAGATATCTTCTCGAAGCAGACACCGCCAAGAGTAGAGAGTTTTAGTAGATCGTTCCCATGACTCCGATAACGATACCCGATACTCCGCCACCGCCTCCCTTGCGCATGTATAGTATCGTTATCGGGGCTATCGGGGGTATCGGAACGATCTACTAAAACTCTCTAGTTACAAGGCCGATCGGTCGATTGTTTCCGCTATGCCTTCGGCGAGTCGTTTAGAGGGGCACTGACAGAGTATTTATGATCTCCAATTTTTTATTTGTACATGACATATGAGAGCCTAACTACACAGAACACAATTTGCGGCTCAAATTTTTTTTCATTACACCCCAAACCGCCGATAAATTACTGGCCGATTTGAGTCGCGCTCCTTCTTTTCTTTGTGGTTACGTGCCGTTATCAATCGTTTAGACACACACACCAAATATATTCAAAGTCGTGGCTCATCGAAGGCACACTCTCAGTATTAAAAATATGAAAAGTATGATACCTATTTTTGTAACCTCTAAAAACCTGCAGATACGCTGACTGAAAGCAAGAAGTTGCACAGAGAACCGGGTGCACTCCATACATTTTCTGCGTAATTCTCAACATGGCGTCGTGTCGCTGGAGTCACGGGCTGAACGGTTGAACGCAGTGGACCAACTGGTGGCGCCGGACGACGGGTGTGGGACCTCTACTTCAGAACTGTTCTTCGCAGTAAAGGCGAATCTGTCTAACTTCGAAATAGAAATCGTTTACCGATCAAAAGAATTACGATTTATAGAAAACACCAAACTCGACCACCAAGCTGGTTCGCACGAAGACTTCGTCGAGTCGTCGCCCTTTCTGGCTGACGATATTGCACGTCTTACAGACTGGAATTGGTAAGAGCCTAAAGGGATACTACAACGAAATTTCGGCGCTCATTTTTTGGTCTATATGTGTTCAAAAAAGCAGCATCACATCGAACATACCAATATCTTGTTAAAAAAAGTCACGAAATGGAATTTTAATACAAATTAAACGATTAGCAAAGAGCACCTGGTGGATGTCGCTAACGCGTCGCTTGTAATGCCCGTCTAGGAACCTTGACAGCTAGTGACGGAGGTTGTCTCCTTTCCGGCCACGACGAGAGAAGAGGGGCAGGAGGAACTCCCCTCTTCCCGAGAATCCCTTTTGTGTGTCACATAAGTCGCTATTGTCCCCCTACAAGATTACAGAAGATTAACCCGTCACTCAAAATTCGCACAAAAGCAGCCGCTTCGATGGCTGGAACGACTAGGCCATCCTCTCGACGTCAGCCTCGCCGTAGCTTTGCTCGTCTTGAGACGACCTACGTCACGATTGCGTTGGATGTCACGAGGTCTCCGCTGTGCCTTCTCCGAGCGCTTGCCAGAGTGGGCCGTTTATAAAGAAAACTACAGCTACCAGGCTCAAAATACAAACGTGCGATTGTCACTTACGGATATTGTGGATCATATTCAACCTATTTTTGAACACGACAGGAATATTTCAAATTTCGTTGAAGTATCCCTTTAAACAAACACGAAGACGTCAAGCACGACGCGCTTAACTTTTGAGCTTTCGGTGCGATCTGCGCGTCTTTCCTTCGCTTCGTACAATCGAAATAAAAAAAATGCGGTCGGGTGAAGCCACATGCTTCCCGCCATCTCTTTCCGCCTCTACATTTCTTCTTCCCCCTCAGTCCAGTTTCGGTTTCCGTCTGAATTTCCAGCAGTTGCGTTTTTTTTTTTTTACTTTATTTAAACTATGCGTGCTTTAGCAAAATATTGATTAAATATTCTTCTGCCTAAATATTAAATTTCCTGGCAAAAAATTTAAAACCATAAAGGGGTGTCAGTGTCGATTTTAACTAATCAGAGCACTGCATTGGGACGAGCCTCGCATCCAGCCGTACCCAGTTGTCTTTTCAAAAGCCAACCAGGTAGAAGGTAACATCGTACATTGCTCCTAAAATTAACATATTTTTCAAGCATGCCTCCTCGTTCATCGGCTTGCTTCACAATTTTGTTAGGTAAAATACCGTGATTAAGCACAATTATACTAGCTCAAAATTGTCACGAACACTTCGCACTTCGCGCATATCTTTACATTGTAGCTCACTTAACGTAACTTAAGAATAGAACGAAAAAGGAACGAGGTTCGCTCACCGCTTCACGGAAAGACGCATTCGGTTCGGTGACAATCCCTGGCCTATCGTCAAAGTCATCGAGTCGTTTGGCGAGGCCAGCCGGTCGCGCTGCGCTGACCCAGGCTGACCACGCCTAGTTGAACTGGTTGAACTCGGAGAGGCGCCGTCGGCTTGAGATCCGGTGTCGGAAAAGAACCGGACCACCAAACATCCGTCCCGTAAACCGTGAAATTGCACTCGAATCGCCGACCCTCTAGCTCCTCCCCGATCACAGAAGCCGCGGAAGTGGAAACCACGATGGCGGAAACTCCGCGCTTCGCCGACGCCGGCGGCGATGACGGCGGTGAAAGGCGCTCGTCTGCTCTCGGTAGCTCGGTGGCTAACGGACGTAGAAAAAGAGCAGGTGCACTCTTCTCCGACTCTGAATGTCAACTCGAAAGGGCCTCTGGAAGTTCAACTAGGCGAAGATTCTTGCTGACAATCGGGGTTGAAGTGGCTGAAGCACATTGATCGCCGAAGACGGATCGTGGAGGTGGGGATACCAAACTATCCACAACACGAATATTTTCAAAACTCACCTGTATCCTTTGGTGGAAGGATCTAGTTTCCGGGAACGTCTGACACAGCAATATGATGCTAAAAGACGGCCAAAACAAACAGGCGCTTCTTTAACTGAAACATAGTCGTTACTTATTTGTTGCGGTCAACCGATGGTGGCATGTTGGTGGGATCACAATGGCTGCAGGTATAATGATTGTAAGTATGTCAGTACCACTGTGGAATCTTGAAGGGTGCATGTTATAAGCATAACGAAAAAATAGAGGAATGAGGATGGCTGCATGCGTTGCGATTATAAGAATGTCGGACAAGGCACCCGAACCAAATGGTGGCTTGTATGAGGATGATAATATATGATGGATCTTGTTGGAAGCATATATGTTGCTTGTTTGCTTCCGCTAACTTTTTTCAATATGTATATATTGGTTTGGCAGCGTTTTGTCATATCCCGGCGCACTTGCATTTCCGAATGGGCATTGTGGCCGGAAGGAAGATTGTAGAGTAAACAAATCCGCTATTTTCTGTATTCTCAAGGAGGTATAGCAGGTATTTTTAAAAAGAGCTACAGCGTCAAAAGTGCCTAGAAATATTTTATTATATAGCTGGCAAGCCGCCTGTTGAGAGTATATTGCTTTGTGTTCTATATTTTGATATCGACATAACCGACTGATGCTTAGCAGCTTGGTTGTCCAAAAATTGTGCTTTGCCTACATAGCTGGATACTACACCTTTGTGGCTGTGAAGTAACTCATGTTGTGAATACTGCTGAGTGCCTTTAGTTTTGCAGAAAACATGTCCTCACGATGCAGCGGTTCATCATTTAGCAGATGCCTTAGATTGAGGCTGACTGCACTTTCCAACACCACTGGTCGTCAGTGTGGTGATGC
Source organism: Ixodes scapularis (assembly GCF_016920785.2). Lineage (NCBI taxonomy): Eukaryota > Metazoa > Arthropoda > Arachnida > Ixodida > Ixodidae > Ixodes > Ixodes scapularis. The sequence continues at coordinate 177,476,712 of NW_024609846.1, read as the reverse complement.
ACGGTGAATTTGTTGTGAACAAGCTAATGTCACCCCAGCACATCGCCCCCTTTTTTCGGTTACGTATTCAACGAGAAGTTATCAGAGACTTAATTGTAACTAACTACGTTGCCAAACTTAGAAGGGGTTGACACTTGTCCAAACGACCACACATCTCAAGCACTGCTTAAATTTATTTTCACATACTCGACTAAAATTCCTCTCAACAATATGTGCAAGGGAAAAAAAAATGCATTACTGCAGGATGCCAGTTCTGCTGCATAAAAAGTGCGAAGATTGTTTGTGTTCTTTAAAAGTAAGCATTGATGTGATTGATGTAAAAATACTGCGAAGGGACAACGGTACCTATGTTGGTAGCCTCTGGGTAGTTGCCTCATAGGATGAATGAGACATTTTCGCACGCTCATTTATTACACAATGGCACTGTGGCATGCTGTCGTCAGTCAAGTTTTGTATAAGAATTTTCGTGTTTCACTCAATTAAAACTCACATTTTTAAATAAAATGAATGACCCCTTAAGTAGTGCATTGATGCTAATTTTCGTACGTTTTCTTAAGCAAAAAAGTTCCTGTGCAACCTGTGGCGGGAGGTGAAAAGCGTGCTGTTACTTCTGCTTTATCTTACAGAAACCACCTGGAAGGCGCTATACAGCCCCTTCCAGGTGGTTCCCTGTAAGATAAAGGTTTATGCCTATATAGGCATAAAATACTATTCAGGATACTTTCTAGTTGTGTGGTAAGCATGAACGCAACAAGAAATATTTGAAATTAAACATTTTTTTTATTGCAGAGGAGAGCTTTTCTTCAATAAAGGAGATGAAGTTAAATAACTGCTGAAGAGTTGTAGTCGTAATACTTGCAATGAGTGTTTTCAGCCGTTGTAACTTAAGAGATAAACTCGAGAAGTCAGGGCTGTTATATGATCTTATAATCATAAAACCTGTAATTCAATTAATTACGTCGTCTTGACGCAAGAGTAAATAACTCTTGAACAATAATTCCAATCGAAGCTACATGCCGCCCTGCCAGCTCGTCGGCACAGCATAGCCCAGCGCCCAACCGACTGTCGCTTTTCAGATCGCTCGCCTAGCTACATGCGTCACGGAGAGGGACCGCATACTTTAGTTTTTCGAAGGTGTTGGCTCGACACTTTCTTGAGTGTAGCGTCATCTTCGCTTATATTCATGAGACACAAAGAGAAGCTTTTTGGCGACGGCGTTGGCGCTCGGCAAACGCTTGAATCACTTTCAACGCGGTTGCGCCTTAACCCGTCTCACCTTCGCCACTAAGGAAGATCGACGAGAAATCACACACGAAGAGAGCAACACCACGCTGGATCGTCCCCCGCCAACGTGGCTCCAGTAATGGCGGCTGCAAATAGTGCGACTTTCCAAACACCAGTCGCAGTCGTTGTAATATTATTATGGAAACGTTCGAAGGCTACTAATAATTTATAAAACTTGAAAATAGAGTTACAGCGATTTATGAATGGGGCTAATATCACGAATGTATAAATAATTAGGCATCATTGCGCCAGCTAGCATGTCTTGTGACTCCTGAAAGCTGGGCCGCGATAAGGCTTCAGTGGTCACTCTTTGCGTATCACAATATTACTCTATGGCCCGCTTCTGCCGAAGGCGTCAGGCCCAACGTATCGTTCAATGAATTGGTCAGCTTTATTTGCAAGTACTACGCACCAAGACGCGTCTTGGTCACCGAAAAGTACGCTTCAATCAATGAAACCAAGAGCCGCATAAAACCGCGAATGACTTTGCAGTCGAACGTCTCTCACGTCGCTACTATAGTAGCGACGAGAGAGAAATTGGCGCCTTTCTCGAGGTAGGTCGTGTTCGCGATAGACTCATTGCGTGCCTGCATGCAGGCGCCATACGGTCTCCTAGCAATGCTCAACGCTGAGGTCACTTGGGATCGTTCGCGAAGGGTATAGCCATGTAAATGGAAGAGGCGGCACAAGACACGAAAGAAATGCTGACGCCAAGCAACGCAGGAGTTTCCGAGCAGCTCAGACGTCCACTGTCAAGGGTCGCCGAGACGGCCGCGTCAGTCCGCGACTGAGAGCACACCAGACAACCCAGAAGGTCCAAACAAATAACAGCGGAAGCAGTACCACACGGGACTAAGGCAATGTGTCACTTTTGCGGAGGACAGCACCCACCCGTGAGTAGCTCGTCTTTGAACAGCACATGCTTTAGGTGTTCTAAGTAAAGGCATCTCTCAAAAATGTGTAAAACAAAAGTTGTACATTGCGTAGACAAAGGCTGACATCGAAAGCGAATTTCTCACGCACGTTGTGCCACACGAACCGGAGTTCGAGCCACGCATGCCATTGGAGTTCAGTTAAACGTCAAAGAAGTTCCCATGGAACTAGATACTCCCTTTTTCTTAATCTGAGAAACTGAGAGCGCGAAGTACTTTCCTAATTCAAGCTTGAAGAAGGATGGTGTTAAACATGTGACTTACGATGGCAGCACGCCTGTGGTGATAAAATAAATTTTGGATGTCGCATTTAACTACTTTCTTTTTGATGCGCCCATTCAAAATGTACAGATATAAAAATAGGATGAGGTTGAATTCAAATCTGCCATCTCTTGGTACTATCACATAACCGCGAAGGCAAAGAGAAATTAGCGGCTTCGTTAAAGGGATACTGAACCGAAATTTAGAGCTCACTAAACAAAACCGGGCGGATAGGCGGGAAGCTGCAAAACCAAAAAATATCACTCATACGGTGATATATCTAACAAATCGCCGTATATTTTTAGAAAAGAAGTGCGCGATTGAACCCGGCCAATGAGGCCGACGAGACAAGGCACGTCATGATTTCCATTCTCTCTCCTCGTCGCTACCTATCGTCAAGCTGGTGAACCGAAGAGAGGAGGAGAGAAGCGAGGCCGTTTCTCCTCATTCTCAAGTTCTCCCGGAGGACAGTTACGTCAAAGAACTCGCTTGATTGCGCCCTTCTTTTCCAAAAGTAGAGTCATCCGTTTGAGACATTGATGTACGAGTGATGTTTTGGGGTTCGTAGCGTCCCATTCAACACTTCGGCAGCCTTACTTTGCGAAATCCAAATTTCGGTTCAGTATCCCTTTAAGATGAACGCTGCACAGGTTAAACGGGAAACAAAACTCTTAGAATTAGACCGCTCTCCTGTTTTCAGCTAGAGAAGCAATCTGTAGTATGAGACCCCCGTCAATATTATCTATTAGAAAAAAAAAACTAGAATGAGACGAAAACAGTGCTGTTTGCTTATTGAAGCAACCAAAATCTAAAAAAAAAACACTTGGTCTTCCTCATCTAGCGCAGAGAAGAAAAATATCCAGACTAGCCCCAGTAGGCACAACTTGTAAGATTGCCATTCCTCATCAAAGAAATATTTGTATTTTTGGGTGACATCCCGTATATCTGCACACACTGAGAATTCTCGACAGCTTCAATTGGTCACGCAAAGAAGAAACCACTTAAAATTTTCGCCCCTTCAATCGTCCATTTCTGAGTGGAATGTCTTTCCTGATTACATTTTCATTATTCACAAACACATCTAGCTTCGGAGCTGCACTTCGAACTTTCTTAAGTAGGTAGCAATCCCCAAGCTTTTTTATTTCTCGTTTTGAATTTGTTGTATTTTACTTGGCTCCCCTTATGTGAAACCCAATGGACACTTCAGGGCTACAATAAATAACATGAAATAAAATTCGCATAGTTTAATTTAAATTATTGTGTTCATTAGTTTCGGTTATTTCTTTAGATACTACCAAACCATACGATTAAAAGCGGTAATGCATACGCGCGCCAGTCATTACGTTATTTAGTTAAAGAGAAGCAAGGGTGCTCCTCTTTGGGGAACAGCCTAGAAAAACTAGTCAGACGAAAACAGTGCCGTTCAAATGTTCCACTTTGGGGAACATTTGAAGTCACTTTTTCTGTTAGAGAGCTAGAATTACCCACGTGTACTATTTGAAGGCGACATGTAAATAGAAATCGAGCCACTACTTTAGTTGATCTTCGCTTCAAATATTTTGAAGTTTGCTAAGCCCTTGCCGTATGCAAACACAGCCGAACGCTTTTGTGAATTTCAGAAATATAACTTCAATCCCTGCAGTCGTATCAACCACTTTCGCAGGTTTATTCACTCTAAAGGAACCGAGTAATGATGCAGTAACCACTTCAAACACCATGATGGCTGTTTGATATGAAATTCTTAGTTTTAAAATGTTGCATGAGATGGCTAAATAAAAAAAAAATATCATGGAACTTTGTCATAGAAACAAAAGAAAATGATGTCTATGATTCGATACATCTTATTCGTCATCTCCTTTAATAATCTGGTATTAATTCGGCTAATTTTACTGCCTTTGAAATATTCCCTTGTTTATCCACAAGCTGTATATAATAAGAAATAATTACTCAGCCACTATGGGTACCGTTCTAGAAATACATTAAGAATGCTAGCGGACCTGCAAGAGATTTAGTATCTAAATTCAGTAACGCAGCCAAACATTTTTGTTATTAGAATGCAGAAACTTTGTTTAGACCCTAAAAAAAATGATTGAAATTCTAATTCTACAAGCACAATAAAAACTGCAATATATTAACCTAACCTCGATATATTTCTTTTAGTCATTAACGGTTTTAAAGTAATAAATACACAGGCATTCAAATTTCTTAAAATATATATAGTCAGTTTGTATCGATTGCAAACTAAGGGTTCGCGAATACACGAGACGGCATCTCCTCCCCCAAAACGCCGAGCTGCTCCGGAAATAACGGTCGGCTTTACGGAGCGTCCGTTCCAGACGATGTCATTTAACTTGACGGGTAATGAAGCCGAACTCAGTCATCGGTCCAGCAGAGTCTATCATTGTGCGAGCTGTCGGTGACATTCCAAAGTCGGAGCCTTGTGTTTTACAGAGTTATATTTAATCGTACGACCCGTATTCGTTGACGGGAGAGCTGGAAAGAAACCAGATGTTTTAAGATAAAGTGCACTTTTTTGTCTTCTCTTTGTTTTCCCGTGTTAAAAAGCCACACAGAAATATATACCGAGGTTGTGCTTTCATATAAGAAAAAGAAAACCTTAACCTAAAGTAAACTGTTAGCATGTCTCCAATATATGAAATGCATACTCTTGAGGTGTACTGCTGGCATGCTTTCAATGCGTAAAATATACTTTGATTGTATCATCAGTAAACTTTTTATCTTAGCGGTGCATTACGCGCGCTAACCCAGTCTGGCAGCTAACGTGTGCATAATAAAAGTACGCGTGTTAGAGTATACTCATTAACAAAAATGTGCTTTAAATATACTTTGCAAAATGTTTCATACGCCCAACTAGTAGGCTTTGGGTCTAAAACATTCATCATCGGTTTCTTTGCTTTTTAATTCATGGACTAGTTAAATATGGGTGACTCTTTTGTATATTGAGCTCGGGTTTCTTATTCTCAGTAGCTTTATTTTTTTTCGCATTTTTCCCGTTTTTTTGTTAATTTTTTATTCGGTCTTCACACTTTTACCATACTCAACGTTTAATCCCCTTTCACATTTCACTAATCTGGCATGGAGGAAGATTATATCTTTATACATTACGCCATTATGTCGTGAGCATAATATATTTACGCAATTTAAAAAAAGTCGAACTAAAACACAATTTGGTCCCAGTAGTCAATGACATTTAATATTTACTGTGCCGGCACTCTTGCCTGCGCTAAAGCGCTGAATCCCTTAGCATTCACTATGTTTGTTTTTCACAAAATGCACTTAAAGGCTTTATTGCTATGCTTATTCATAAAATATATGTCAAGGTTTAGGACTTGTTTAGTTAAAGGTTTGTTTGAACCTCAATCGAAGAACTGGCTCATTAGGGTTAAAGGGACAATGAAGACGATTTTAAATTATGTTTGTAAAATGGTGTTTTTAGGGTCCTTGGGAACCCAGCACAATGCCCCATTTTTATAGATATTTGTGACGCGTATTCCCGTGACAACGAAAGAACTGAAGAAACCGAAACTAAACTATTTACATTCTCATTTCTGGACCTTCGAAAACCAAGGTGTCGTAGGAAGTGACGTCAAGTGTGAATAGTCAGTATCCTTAACATTTAGGAGTTCGAGACTATGGTTACCGCGGTGGGTTATAACAGCGCGGTGGCGCGGTTGTTTCGTCGGACACGTCAACATGCACAACAATGCCGCTCTCACGAGCGAGCTTGGGCTCCCGTTCAGTGGCCTAACACCAACGGAACGGGATATGCTCCTATGGACGCGGGACTCTGGAATGCCTCTTTACGAGAACGCCCCAGAATTGCCCCCGACCTCTTAGTCGCCGACCCAGAGTGATTCGTCGCCGCTCAGCTCGCCTAAGGCAAGCGCAACGTCGTTACGACGAATTACCGTGATTTGTCCCGACTTCGGTGGTGACGGTGGGGACTCATCGCGCGGTGCGAGAAGAAATAACGTCCTCTCTCAACCGGGGTCGCTTCGCACCAGACTTAGGAAGTAATCCGTTACAAGAAACGGATTACGTTTTGTAGTAGTTTGGAGTAATTTTGTATTTGCCACGTTACTTTTTTGGCAATTATTTTGTAATGCGATTTCGTTACATTAACTTAAGACTTGCTCGTTACTTTTTAAAAACATGAGCATAATACAGTAACTGGAGCAATACGAGCAGAACATTCTGCAGCATAAAAAGAGCAAGTTCAACAAAACAGGAAACACCAGGAAAGGGAGAATAACCCGAAGAAAATAAATTTTTTTGTATGACCGATCACTAAAAACATTAGAAAACGGGCAAAGCATGTACATATATGCGAAACACAAAGATCAAGTAAGACAACACCGAGTAGCCTCTCCGTCGCCTTCCATCTTGTTTTTCTTCTTCTCCCGGACGGGAGAAAGCCCTTCGTGTTTATTTGTTTTGTTTTTTACACCGTTCCACCCTTTCAAACTTCCTCGACCTCTCCTGCACAGACGTCCAACGCGGGTTCATACCACCTCGATTCGCAGGTTCACAACTCGCGTAACAGATGATGTAGCCTCGCGCTCGGGGGCCGAACTCTCTTTGTTTTGATGTGCGCTACTTTATTCTAGCACGCTCTTGAAGCACGGCTGAAAAGCGGCCGGCGCGAGGCTAGGAGCATCGTTTTCGAGGGTACGGACGATACTTCTTGGGTTTACTTGTCTGGGCACGGTGATTGAGTCCACTCCTCACTTTACAGTCAACTGTCAACAAAAAGGGGGTGGGGGGGGGGGGGGAGGGGAGGGGGTTTGGGCCATCTAAGGAGTGCTGACAGAGAGAGAGATAGAACGCGTAAAAGTGGTGTGATCCTCTATTGTATTCTGAAACCGATGGCCACTGCTTCTCTCGCAAACTATGCCCTCTCCTCCCCTGGAGTCCACAAATATTTGTATGAAAGTGAGAACCAATGAACGATCGATGACCCTTAACCGCAACTTTTTCTCTGACTGGTCAAGTCGTCTCCATGGCTATCTCTTAATGAGATGTACAAAATTCAGGACATTAAGTAGGACGAAAACCTAGAGTTTCAGTGCATACTTTGCTTGCAAAAAACATAGATTGCCACCAGTGAGAACTACTAACTCTGATCTAGGGAAAGACATCAAGGTAAACTGGGACACCTGCATCCTGCATTGGGCTTTACATTGCAACGTTCGAACCAAATTTTTCTTTTCTTGTGAATAACAGGCGAAACACCCGAGTCAAAAGAGAGTTTTCGTAGATCGCTTCTTTAGCTCCAAATCTCGTAGCGGAGGTAGACGCTGCTTCTGAGCATGCGCACCGCTAGCTTGGCCAGCACAATTCCAGTGATCATTTCCGGAGGCCGTAAGCAGGCCAGATGGCGGGTGCGGTTGCAGCTTTCAGTGCCTTGCCAGCTTAGGTGAACGAATGCACCTACTCTCTTTCTCTAATATACAATACTTCATTTTTACAAGGACTACCACAATACGGGCGTATGAGAAATGAAAAGTAGTGTGGCAGAGCATTTTCGAGAACTATCAAAATTGTTTCTATTGTTTTCTGGATTAGTGTACGGAAAAAGTAACGTGAAAGTAATTTGTAACGTAAGGAGTAAAGTAGTCCGTTACTTTTCATCAAAAGTAATTTGTAACGGTAATCCATTACATTTGAGCCTCGGTAATTTGTAATTGTTATCCATTACATTTTTCAAGTAACGAGCACAACTCTGCCTCGCACCTATGCCAAGACTCCGGCTAACCTGAAGGTGCTGTTAAAACGTGTTCTGACCGAAAATGTAGCGAGCAAATTCTGACGCCATCGCCCGGAACCTCTATGCAAGACAACACTCTTCAACCAGCGACCTCCCAATGCTTCATCACTTGGTGGTGCGTGAAAACTAGAGTCGCCCGAACGATTGCGAGTCTTCAGTCGACCGTTTGAACATTTTTTCTACAGCGCACAATTTTGGCATGACTCCCGCTTTCCACAATCCTTCAAGTGTCACGTTCCCAAAGTAAACACGACGCCGACAAGTGAAACCAAAACCAAACGTCTCCCACGTGTTCCGTGCTGTGTCGTTCTTTTATTTCTTTTGTTTGCGGATAGTTGCTTGTCGCCCGTTTTGCGCCCAGCGTAGCAAAGAGCAAAAATAATTATGCTGTTTTATTTACGGTTTAGTAATCATTTCCGGTCCAATTTATACGTTTCATGGTTCTTTAAGTAGAAATTGAAACAGTGTTCATAAAATTTGTGGACCAAGACGTGACCTAGGGCACGTTTCTCTTTTCGAGTAATCGATGACGCGTCTCTTGCGATGTCGCGCTTTTAGGCCCCGCAACGTCAGGCGAACTCCGCTTCTCCTGGCTTCTCCCGCAACTCTCAGGGGGTCGCCGCAATCGATCCCGGTCCGATTATTACCGCGACTGTTTAATTGAGTTACGCGGTACACAAGCGCCGGTTTTGGTTAAAATTTGGGCAAAGTTGCCTGGGACGTGCCTGGAACCCAGATCAATCGCCAAAAAAGAACAAAACAATCCAAAATAGCCCTCATTATTTTTTTAAAGGATATCTGAATATCGCTGGCAGATCCCATAAAAATGGAGCTAAGCATGCATTTTATGCTGAGAAAAGACAGAAAAAAGGGGAAAAAAGTGAAAGCCGTTTACAACTCCCTGCAACACCAAATTAGAGCGCAGCTCCTGAGGAGGAGTAGAAAAGGGTACTAGAAGGGGTGATGTAAACTCGACGGGGGGGGGGGGGGGTCACGAAACCCCCCCGCCCTTCCCCGATGTCACCGTAGTACCTGAGATCCTCCTGAGGTCCTCCCGAAGGAACCCGAGGTCCTCCCGAAGGAACCCGAGGTCCTCCGGAAAGAGCCCGAGGTCCTCCCGAGGCCTTCCTAAAGGATCCCGAGGTCCTCCCGAGGTCCTCGGGGAGTTGGGGGGGGGGGGGGGGAGGGGGGGTCGCGGTTACGTTGACGCTGACGCCGAGGGCGACGGCGACGCCGACGCCGCTCAAGCCGGAAGCAGGCGCCTAAAATCTGCGCTCTGAAAAAAAAGAAAAAAAAAAAACGAACACTCACAGAGTTTAAGATAAATTATTGTTTTCCTTTCGTTTCCTTCTTGTCTCGGGATTTCTAGAAGCATAACTGATTCCACTAACCAAGCATCTGGTTTCCTCCTCTGACTCAGGATCACTCGGCCAAGACAGGCGATTCTTTGATAAAAACTAAAGACATGTTTTCACTTACTCCTTCATTAAACTCAGTTTTTAGAGCGCAGCTCTTAGGCGCCTATTTCCGGCTTTAGCGGCGTCGCCGTCACCGTCGGCGCAACCGCGCGGTACATTATGAGACGCGTGACGTCACTGGTGACGTCATCAGTGACGTCAGCACAATGGTGTCATCACGATGACGTCATTTTCATCGTCATCATCACGATGACGTCACTGATGACGTAATCCTCATCGTCATCATCAGCAGGATGACGTCATTGATGACGTCACCGTCATCGTCACGTGTGACGTCATCACTGACGACGGGGATGACGTCCTCACGGTCACGTCACGTGATCCCGGTGACGTCGTATGACCCCCGTGAGGTCGCGTGACCCCGGTGACGTTACGCGACTCTCGTGAGGTCACGAGGGCCACGTGACCTCACGGTGACGGCAACGGCGACGCCGACGCCGCTCGGAGGGAGGAGTAGCACGCAGGATGAGGAGGTGAGGAGGAGGGAAGGGTATACGCTCCCCTTAGTACCCTTCCCTCCTCCTCCTCGAGAGCTGCGCTCTAATTCGGTTATACAGGGGGTTGTAAGCGACTTTCATTTTTTCATTACTTTCTAAAAGTTTTTTGAGACTGGCTCGTTTGAGGTCTGGTGGACCAGAGGAAGTACGATTGCTGTGTGCTGAATAATGCACGAAAATATAGTGCGCCGAAATTGTTCTAAGGCACTGGCTGTTGTAGCGCCCAAGGGGTAATTCAACTCAAATCAAAGAGGGTGATTCACGGGGATTTCCCAGAACGAGCGCGGGGCTCTGGGCGCGTCAGTTACGAAGTCGGGGATTTGTGGTCGCAATTAATTCGGTTACGGGGTAATCTTGAACTCCATCTCGGAATGTGGCATGATATGATTTCAACAATCTCAGTTAGTAACGCGTTACTAGTATCGCGTTACTGTAATTAGTATCGCGTTACTGTAATTTCGTTACTTTTTTGGTAACTTGTAACTGTAACGAGTTACTTTTTCTAAAATGTATCTTGCAACTGTAGTTCTTTTATTTTTTCTGAGGTAACGATGAAAGTAACTTTTGTCGTTACTTTCCAGTGTTATATGTATAATATATCTCTGAACAAGTACAATTGAGATATTCCTTGTACTTTTCAAATTGTCTATTCTGACATTTCGAGTGTCAAGCTGGCCTTGCACAAACTTGTGAATACGTTCTTTCTCACGAGTCACGACCGAATATAGCAACGTGTAGATTTCATCAAAAAAGAAATCTAATTATCTTTACTCACGCGCTTGTACGTTGTGACTGAACACTTACATCTTAGTGTCTTGAAGCACTATCTTTATTCTGGTTTTTCTTTTTTTTGTGAAAACGCTTTTTAATCGGGTGAATCAACCGTGAAACAACAACACACGCGGAGGGCACTGCGCACGTTTCGCATTTTGATTTGTGCCACTACTCTGGCGTGGAACTTTTCAAACACAAATTTCGAGAAACAACTTCTGCTAAGTTACAATATGAAGTAAAAAGCGTACCTTTTAACTTTATGCAATAAAACTTGGTGACTGGAGTTTACTAGTTTTTCCTATTTTGTGTGTTATAGAACAGTAACTGAAAACCAACTCAGTTACTTTTTAAAAGTAACTGTAACGAGTTAATCGTTCGTTGCGGTAACTGTAACGGTAACTTCACTACTTTTTCTTAAAGTAACTGTAACTGTAGCGAATTACTTTTTAAAAGTAACTTACCCAAGACTGGCTTTCAAATGTTCTATTGCTTTTCCTGTTTGTAAGAGCGCGCCGCCAACTTTACGGTGTTCTTAGAGAGGTATCTTTGTGAGCTTCGTATTAGACGATATACGAAATGTAGAGCGCCATCCGGCATCGCGCTTAGAACTACGTCTGCTGCCTCGGTAGCGGTGAGAAAACAAAACCAGTGAAAGGAACGTCGAAGAACTTATGTAAACTAGCGGTCATTCTTCGTGCCAGAGATGCGATGCCAATGCATTGCTGCGCTCTGTTGCGTAAGCAGTGAGGAGTCCTCAATTCCTGAGGATATAAGGTACATGCGTAAACAAAGTTAACGTTTCTTTTCATTTGTTTTTTTACATGCAGATTTTCACAATAACAATCGGCGACAGTGTAGAGAGGCATACGAACGTTCTCGCACAGCGCGAACTCATTTAAAACTATTGAACTTGTCCCTAATCATTTCACGAAGTTTTACCACGTTGTTTTCTAGATATTGTTTTCCCCTGCCCGCTGAGGTGTCGGCATGACTTTCTCTGGAAGCTAAAGCAACGTAGCCAATGTGAACAAGACCAATGCTGTGAAGCGAAGAAAAGAGATGGCCTGCCTTAAAGAAACCCCATGCCTTCAACTCTAATTGAAGACATGTGGATTTAACAGTGAACAACAAAAGCTGAAAACTCCACAAACTTCTTAATTTGCAGCTCATATATTAAAAACAAGAATTACTTAATACAACCAAAAAACAATATCATTGAGTACAGTGCTTCTTTTAAACTTAATCTCGCGGCAGTAAACAAGGTTTCTAAAACACCTCAGAAGCTAAGCATAAAAGTTTGTTGCGAAATTATTCTTGCAGAGATTAACGCCGATATGCAGAACAGGAAACATAACAGAAAAGGGCATTTTGTCTGTTTGCTCTCAACTCTTTCAAAGAAACGGGATTTCGCTGTCTTTTTTTGTCGAACGCCAAGATCGAAACATCACTTGATTGGATTCATCGTAGCAGCTAAAAATTTCGATGTCGGTTGCGGCACAAAAAGACGCAGCGAACACCAAGTACAGCAGCACCGGCGGCACCAACAATTCCTTTTCCGGCATTGTTTTTCGTGGTCGGGATAAAAATGTAATTTAGTGCAAAAAACCCGATGAGTAGTTTTGGGAAAGTCGCGTTCAACATTAATAGTTACCGCAAGGCAGTTGTTCTGCCAGGGTGGAACAAATCCTCATTTACCTGCGCAATATTCATCAACTGTGCGTAAGGTAGACGCTTTCTCGAATCAATTTGGGCCCTTTACAACACCTGCAGAATAATACTCAGTACACAGTTTCCTTTAGATGAGCTCTGCGCTTTTTAGCGATTGGCGCTTTCGCCAATGATAGACCTATAAAATTAAAATAAAAATAGCCTTGAAAATAAAAATAGCAATATCTTTTACCTCTAAATAGTACAAGTCCTTGCGCCTTCGCGCCGAAGGAAGGACTAAAATTGCTCTCAAAGATGAAAGGCACGGCGGCTTCGTTCTTCGTTCAGGTTGGTTAGTTGGAAGTCGACGGACTGAAAAAATTGAAGCTCTAACCAAGTTCGAATAAAAAAAACAAAATTAATTACGTTTCATGGCCAGCTCGTTCCCTTGCTCACGGGTGACTGTGGGTTGGGCGAATCTTCGTCGTCTTCAGTTATATCATCTTAATGGTCTTCAGCTTCATCTTCATTAAGAATATCCAGCACTGGAATCCGGTTTGAAAGTTTGCGCCCGTGTTTTACTGTAATACGACGAAGCCCTGAGACATATACGTTCGAGAGAATGCCCGAAGATCTGATGACGTTTTCTCTTGTTATTTGGATATGCCAAGATTCCAGGTGCAGACGACTACGCGAGTGTTTTTCCGTGGCCAGAATAATTGCTCTTGTCGAAGGACACTCTGTGACCCAAGTTTTCGATCTTTTCAGCGAGGGCATTGGCTTGGACGTCGTTCTTCTTCACGTCAGATTTGTGGCGGCGGATGCGTTCCGGAGACTTCTTTGTTTCTCCCACGTTCCGAACCAGTTTAGAGCGCTGGATTTTCTCGATGAAGGTGAAGCTTAAGATCATTAAATGATATAGCTAAAGACGACGAAGAAGATTCGCCCAACCCATAGTCACACGTGACCAAGGGAACGAGCCGGTCCCGAAACGTAGGGTATTTTGTTTTTTATGCACGCTTGGTTAGAGTTTAAATTTTTTCAGTCAGTCGACTTTCAATTAACCAACGTGGACAAAGAAAAAAGCCGTCGTACCAGATATATCTTTGTCGAATATGCTTACATTAAAACTAGAAGTCGTTGTATTACAGTCAGTTGAAAAGCGCCATTTTCATTGAAATTCTGTGAAGCCGAAACTCAAGAACTTGACGCTACCAAGCTGGCCGCACACGCAGGGTTACCAGACCACGAAGCAGTTTACCATATTTTCTATTATTTTACGAGAGTTCTCTAACGGAAACTGAGCGAGTCAGAGTCTTTCATCCCCCTTCTTTATACTAACGACTGAACGATATATTGTTGAAGTTTCTCGTTATGGCTCCTTGGGTGCGTTCGCAGTTTCTGGAATAGAAAAATTCGCGAAAATGGGTTAGGTTGCCACTGAAAGGCGTGGTGAGTCTCATCATAATCATAACCAATGCATCACTCGTGAAACTCTTCTACTCGCAGCTACATGGGAATACGACGCGATATTATTCCATAATGACCTCATCATTGTGTATTTGAACTGTAGAATTATAATTCTCTTAAAGAAGAAAACAAAAAGGAACTGTGGTAATAAGAAAAACGTTAGTACCGACTTTCATCGTTCACCCGCAGTCATGGTCAACCTAAATGAATACAGAGCGCCTTTTTCTATACTGTACACGCGAGCTGTAAAAGTCTATTTTGTGTCCTGAACGCGGTGTGCACGTGGTGCGAACGTGGAGTGTACGCAGCGCATGATCTTATTGTTTTCTCGTGCCACTGTCAGAATTTTAATATTTTCTAAATATTTATTCTAGTCACGCGTTTCGCAACGTCCTTCTAGTGCCGCTGTTTCTTTCTTTATTAGCGTTTATCTCTTTTGAAAGAGAAAGAAGAGCTTGTGCTTGCGCGGGCCACTGTGCACGTGTGGAAGCTATAGAAAACCTCTGGTTGTTAGTAAACATGAGGAACATACATAAAAAGGGGGGACGGACATGTTTAATTGCTGTTACCAATACGCTCGTTTTGTACTTAACTCTGGTTGTTAGTCCGCGTATGTCCTGTGTCCTTCTTCTACTTTGTGTCCTGTCCCTTTTGCGCTGTTTCTCATTATGTAGTACAACACGCTTGGTCGGTCGATACTCACAGCCCCTTTAGCACAACCGTACGCGCTTCCTCCTGGAGAACCTTCGTGTGCTAATCAAGTGAATGTTGCTTCGTCACATTAGCTTGAACAGTTTGTATAGCAAAATGCTACGAACTAATTCTAAGCTCACAGAGGGGCCTAGTGATTCGTTCTGAGAACTTTAAAGCAGGGGACAGGAAAATGCTGCTCCGATGTGCTTTTTTTTTTCTGACAGAAGAAAAATAGCGCGTTTTCATAGAGTGGCGTTGTGACTAAATGTTTCTTCTGGAGAATGGGCGTTGAGCTTTTTATGCACAGATTATGTTGCAACAATTTACGGAAACTTTTTCTGGGTGCCAGTAAGAAGATGATTAAAAGAGGGCTACTTAATTTTAAACTTAACTACGTTTGTGCCCAAACAACTGCACCGGAATATCACTTACAACTTAAGAAGCCTTTCACAATTCTACATAACATTACGCAAATGATGTATTACATGAGGATCTATAATGTCTTATATCTTAAAATTAACTCGCTCATAAATTGCGAAGATAAGATTTATATGGTTGATTCACATTAAAGTACAGGTAAATGAAACGAAACAAGATATCATAGCTCTCGCGGTGAAGCTTTAAACAAAATATACGTTATTGTAAAACGTCATGCATTTTGTAAGCAGGCGCGCTGGTAATTAATCGATATCTTGTAAACCCTCAGATGGGGAACAATAAGAAAACGGACGAACACAACGAAATCTCAAACGCAGCTCATACGAAACGTTTCAGATTTCGTTGTGTTCCTCCGTTTTTATATCGTTGCCATCTCAGGGTTTACAACATGTCGACGCATTTTGCTCTTTCTCGAGCCAGCGCTCTGCCGGGAATCCGTTGTCGACATAGAATAACTAGAGTAGGTCAGTACAATGGTTTGTGGTGTTAACTACCCAACACTAGTCCAGTTATCTAATTTTATAAGTGTCTCTATAAAATAACGGTCTGTATTACCTGGAAAACGTTGTCACAGAAAAACAAATGCCCTAAAAATAATAAACATAAAAAGAAATATGTTGGAAGGTGGCACTACGCTTGAGATCTTTATTTGAACATTTTATATACCGAGCGGCCATATGCTTAATTTATAAAAGTGCGGTTCCAAACAAGAAATGTGCTAAACACAGATAGCAATTAAAGTTCTCCGGGTTAATTTTTTTTCTTAGAATAGTGCTTTAAAAGGCCCGAAGAACCCTAAGTAGAGCCAAACTTGACTTTCTTTGGTCAAGGTCTGGAAGTCCTTGCCCCAATTGTCATCAAAAATGTGCCAAAGTTAGGCTTCACTGCTCGTAGTTTGGCTGTCATACCGTATCTTAGGGCCTAAATCGCCAAGTAAGTACAAGAGTGAGGCTTTAATTCTTTTTCTTCGGTTTTCATGTGGAATGTTAAGGCCTAAATTGCAAACGAAGGGCCACATGTAGGCCTGGCCGCTGGTTCCTCGGTTCAAACTAGGTATCTTAGGCTAACATTTGGCACTTTAGGAATGTTGTGACAAACCAGAGAAAAGCCACAGAGAAGCAAATGAAAAGTCCTCTGGAACTAGCTGACAACTTGGAGCAAAATCGGATTTGTTTCGAAGTTAAGCTCTTTGGAATCCCAAGCTTGTGCCAAATAAGGTCTTTCTCTGACGTGCTACCTGGAAATTATCCCCGCACCACACTACGATGCCAATCAAGGGTGTGCATATAATAACATGTTGGCGAAACAACTCGAGCGACTCTGATATCTTACGTAGCTCTTCTATCCTCCCCCTCCTCACATATGCGGTCGTTTGGCAACATTTTTCCAACATTTTATTCCATCATGCTTTTAAATTGCGCTTGTCATGCAAAACGGCACCAAATAAAGCGCGGTTGCCTTGTATGCAGTAACGTTTCTATTACCCGCTGAATTGTTTTCCTATAATAGGCACATAGGCACATCCTATAATACTGGGTTCTTTTTATTTTGTTCAATTGATAAAACAAAGGGCTTCAGTTACTGTATTATTTAATTAATTCTCATAAACGTAACGTGTAACAATAAAAAAAAACACTGTTGACATTTTATTCATTACATCGCAAATTACTGTAACGTGGCAACTACAAGATTGCTTGAAAAGGTTATTTACTACTCCTCAAATTTGATGAATGTACGTCAAGGAACATATAGGAAAAGGGTGTAGTTGTAAGTTTTCGGACTTCTTTCCAACCCGTGTATTAGCACCTTAACAAATTTATGAGCCCGCAGTCAAAATATAGAAATAATTATGGCGAGATCATTGTGAGCATTCATTATCTTATGTGCATGAATTATTTCTCTTTTACTGTTCGAACCCGCGCTGTTAATTCCAACTAATTATTTGGTGGTGATCGCGGCGGTAATTGCGTGAACATTCATTACGAATAAATTTTAATTGTTTGCTTTTTCCATCAGTTTAACCACTCACTTTGTATGAAACAAATTGACCCTATGGGAAGCAGAACTAGTTTAACTCAAGGAAATTGATTTCTGCACACATTGATAAAAGAACAACGGACTTGGTGAAAACATTGAAAACACGTGGTACCCAAAATCAATAATTTAGTACCCGTATTTTGCGGGCGACAAGTCCACTGATTATACATGTTTACTAATTGAAGTCTTTCGCGGTGTGGAATATTCGAGGCTTTTTTTAAGACCAATTATTACGATATGTGACCAATTTATGAATGACAGATTATGTTAATTATTTTGAATATTAAACAAGCTGCTGTGTGCGCCAAAGAAGCAGGTAATTTTGAATGTGTGATTTGTGTGAAGCGCTTTATGTGCGGAATATACGCGAGGCGTGGACAAAGCACCGAGCGTGGACTATGAAACATGTGCGAAGTATCAAAGGAAAAAATATTTTTTCCCAAATTTACCACTACGGGCTACAGTCCGGAAAATACCTTGCTCACGTTAGTTCCTGCAAAAGTACAGAACGTTATAATAAGTGCAGGAGTTGATTGCCTATGAGTATCATTAAACATGAATTAGTGGTTCTTTCAGCAATTATCAAGTTCAACTTTTGGTTTCTAGTCGGATAGGTTTTGCATTTATTTTTTTAAAAAATGCCGTTATAAGATTCTGACGAGGGTCGGCTGTACTGAACGCTGTCCTTATTAGTTTAGTATATAGGGTTTTTAGATTTCCACCTTAATAGATATTAACCGCTCTGAGGCAGTATTAAAACGGCCGTGCTCGCGGAAGGGTTACGTCATCATTAATTCAAAAACCACAACAAATTCCATCAACGCAAAATTACAAATTTCGTTGTTTAAACTCCCTGTCAGACGGAATGTTTCTCGCAAAAACAAGAAACTACAACATAAGGTCCATCTGGTTATGTGGACATGTTTTACTACCTCGTATAAAAATTTAAATTTAAATAATAAAAAAATTGGCGTGACACCCATACACTGTCTCGGACTTGTGTCTATCTTAAATACTCCACTAACGATACTGCATTGCAAACACTTTTGTTGGTATTTCCGTATCTTGCAAATGCATTTCGTCTAGAGTATTTACTACTCTATCTTAATCATAATTCTCACTATTAAGTACTGAGTAACTCAAATACACTTTGCAACCTTCGGAAGTAATTCTTAGTGGAACAATCTACGGAAGTAGGGATAGTCAGACTCCACGCGATACCTGAACAGATTGCAATCTTTGAGGCAAGCGACCAAACATAGGACCGAAAACAAGTCACGAGCAAGACGCAGTCTTCGATTGTCAACGAAAGACTGAATGGATAGCCTTAAGTACGCCCGCATTTATCTGTCCTCCTGTCCGTTTTTTTTCTCATTTATTTAAAGTTGTCTATGAATGGCACGTTAGGCATCGAGCTAGCAAAGTGCTGGTGACGTCATCGGAATTTTATATCTTTTGTCAGAGGCTAAAGTGGTTCCGTCAGCGGAAGATTTCGACGCCAACATTTGGTACGGTCACAATGGGTGGTGCACGAAAGCACCCGATTTCAAAAGCCCCTTGTCAAATGCACCTCGGCAAACACCGCTGCTTTTTTGCCCCGCTTTCAAAAGCCCCCAGTTTCAGAAGCCCACGACGCAAATCCCCCGTGTCAAGCGGCGGGTCTACAGCGCGATGGCGGAGCATTCTACTTTTAACTAAGAGAGAGTAGTGGTGCACTTCAGCTTGCCTAAAATAATCATGCCGTTCCTGGGACTCAAGTAAGGAATAACTGAATAAAGCTTCCCGTCCTTCAGGCGTACGCTATACACATTCACGGCTTGTGATATTGGAAGTTAGAACAAACAGAAAATATCAGTCAATGTCAAAATATTTATTTGAAGTCACATATTTCGTGAATAAGCATTGAACTAAAGCTTTTGTCGATTCTGAAGCACGCACGGACTCGCCACTCCGACGAAGTGGGTTCTGTCAAAACCCTTAAGCCGCAGCTCTTGGCGCTATGCTTATTATGCATACATCATCAAACACCAGTTCAATTCTTACGTCGTTCTAAAATATGTTCGTTTCCATCTAGGTAGATAAAGTCTTAAATACTGCATCTGAGTGTGCCTCTATGACAGCGGTGTTTATCGGTGATTATGCAGGTTTATGCAGTTGGCCACAGTACGTCATTACAAGATTGCAGCGGTTCAAGTTAACATATTTTTGCTGTTTCTTTAACTTAAAATACCATTTGAAGACCCTAAACAGTTTAGGTTAAGACATAGAGAATGGTGGTTGAAGCGCAAAGAGGGTGGAACGGGGGCAGTGAGGACGGGGCCTTTGGCACGGGGGGAATAAGGAACGGGGTAACTGAACGTGGGTGTTTAGAAACGTGGGGCTAATGACGCGGGGCTTTTGCGAAAGGGATTTTGCACGCGGGGCAATCCTGCTACACCTGGTCACAATAGAGCAGTTTCGGAAATCGCCTGTTCAGAAGGTTCTGGTATAAAAATGCGCGGGCACAATTTGAAGTGAGCGCGAATATTCCCCGGCCAAAGGAACCTAGATCGTGCTGGTTTTATTGAGCTGCAGTGACATAGACTGGGCTTCGCCAAAGCCTATTGTGTGCCTATTATGGCTTAACTTTAGATAACAAGCTTCCTATGAAAAGTGTATCGTTTGATGATTTTTGTAAAACTCTAATGAAATGCCCTTCTGCTACAACATTTAACTTCGATATGGTAGCAATGAAACCGAAAATATGCTTAAGATTGTAATGGACAAAGGGTTAGCGCGCGATCGAGCTGGTAATGGCTTCAGCGCGAGGCCAAAATTATTTTTGGCATGAATTGTCATTTTTCTCGTAACATAGAGCTGTGGGAACAAATCGGGCCTTCACTGGGTTGGACTCTCTGCCCAGAATAAAGCGCAGTTCTTATTTAGATATATTGCACAGCTTAGAAGTAAAATCCTATGCACCTCTAATATGTTTTAGTTCTTGCAAAATCATGCTAACGAGTCAGCATCCTCTCAATCCTGGCACCTTTTAGTATTCATTTCAATACGTCACCTTGGAATAAACTGGTGTTTTTTATCTGATGACATAAAAGCAGAAGTTTCACCCTCATCAAAGTAAACTGCTCACGGAAAAAATTCTACTCGTGTGAATCTCGTGCCCACAGTGCATTTGACATCTTGAATCTACAATAATCCTTTCCCCGCTCGATATATCCAGAAATCTCATAAAAACGTTCTTCACTAAAAATAAAAGATCGCACCATAAATACTGCATTTCGTGCATTATTGGACCTTGGAAATAAAGGTCACTGCCAATGTTTTTTCCTTGGCTATTTCTCCTTATTTGTGAGAACTATTTCTTCTGGACGTTGTTCCAAATTCCAAATCTCGCATTTTCTTACTTAATTTAAACAATGTGTCTCTTGACATCCCGCTTCTTGGAATTTTAGACTCACAGTGAACCATAACCTTGAGACAGGTCACGACATGCCGGGACTCGCTTCAACACACTTGCCACTTTCTCATTCGGGTGGATAAATTATTGAACATTTTATATTAGTAACATCGATACAGCCCACAAAATACGAAGTCGAAGTAGAAGGGTGTACACAAGATAAGTGCTGTTTAGGCTAGTTTTTTTTCAGACTTACTACAGTCGACACAGCTCACCAAAAACGAAGACGAAATAGAGGAGTCTACACAAGAAAGCGCTTGCCTTGTGTAGTATCTCCTACTTCGTCCTTTTTTTTTTGTTTTTGTTCTTGTGCGCTGTGTCGGTTTTACGAAGTATGAACCAACTGTTCCCCATTGCCACCCCAATTTACTCTATATAACTCAATTTCCTTTACCATCCGAGCCTTCATTATTAATATTTATCGCTTGGAATAGGGGCGTCTTTATGAATTGTTAACTATTTCGAAATAATTATTCCACGGAGAATAAAGCGCATATTAGACCTTTTTTTACCATCGAGGGTTAATTAGTTTTAATTATTAACAATTTTTATACTGTGGACATAAGAAGAAAGCCTATGGTCAGCGAGTAAATCCCCATGATTTGTTGCTCTAGATACCATTACCGGAACCGGTAATGACCTGCCTTGATTAGTCCCTAACGCGCTTCCGGCAATAAAATTTATGCTCGGGCTTTCCCATCAGAGCATCGCGGTTGAGAACCGTACCTTGCTTGAGCATATATCCCGGAAGAGGCTAACGACATCTCCACTTGCGTGCGTTATGAACGACTGTTAGCTCTTTTTTCTTTACCAGCGGCCGCTGACTTTGCTATAGCGCACGTTAAGTAATGCACCTATACGCTTAACCATGCGGTATACAATAAAAAAAATAATACCGTTTGAAAATAAATTCGTCTCTCTTTATCCTAAATAACGCGAATTTTCTAGAATGATATACGTTACAGTTCCATTCCAAAAAATCGTTGTTTAGTTTCTTTTTTTTATTGTAAGTGTATAAGCGAACAGCGCATCAAGTCCCCTGAAGTGTTATTGGGAAGTATTCTGATCAGTGAATGTACAATGTTAGAGTTCGACCCCAATATGTTACATGAATTGAAAGCTAGATGATACGTCTCGAAGATTTAGATTAAAGGTCGTTTCTTTCATAATTTTAATAGTTCATAGTCACACTTACTAGACGCGGTACCGCGGGCCTCTCCGGTACGGGCTGTCGCCTTTGCGGGCGCCGTGGCACTCCTGAGTCATTAAATATTCTTCTTCTCTTTCCCCTCCTCCTCCTCCTCCTCCTACCTCTTCTTCTTCTTCTTCTTCTTCTTCCTATTATTATTATTATTATTAAAGCAGAAACCGATTACTTGAAAAAAGGCTCGTAAACGGCGCAAGTGGTTGTTCGTGCACGAGGGGGTTTTCCAGCCACTATCAATGTAGCGGTGAGCGAATATCTAGCGCCTTGTATCATCTGCTGTGTCCAGTAAGTGGATCTATTGGAGGAAATGGAAAGAAGAATTCCATCTACTCTATTGATAGAATAACTAAAGCAATAGATCTTTGGCTAAATTATATAAGCATCAAAGAATAATGTTGGGAATGTATGTACACGCGCTGCACGTGCTCGCCTTCCCTATAGAAAATATTCGAAGAAAATAACCGAAATAAATCGTCCGTGGAACACGCGTACGAAGTGCCATTTGGTTTAGACTTTTTGTTTTTGAAAGGTTATAGCTGAAGACGGAAGCACGCGCAACGCGTGTACCTATATTCCCGGCATTATTTCTGATGCTTGGGTAATTCAGCAAAGGTTTATAAAGCGAGGTAGTAGAATTAAATCAGAACCTAGACTTGATAAAGATTCGTAAGAATTGTACGATACTTTTGTCTCCTTGAAACGTAGGGTCACATTTCAAGTACGATAAATTTTAAAATGAAAGAAGACATCCATTTTTTTCAGAAAACCTCCTGAGCACACTATTTTGCAACATGTTCTCACATTTATGTATTTCTGGAGCACTTACACTTACATTTACGTCTGCTGGGAGGTTGCTCGGGCAGTATTGTTTACATTAAGTTTTTTTTTTTTGCTATGTTTTGTTTTATTGATCTCTACATTTTATCCCTCCCCCACCGCGGAAACCACTGAAGCCGTTTATCGGTTGTTTCTTGCATTATTGTTTTCAAATCGATCTCCAGTTTATCTTTTGTCTTACCGTTATTTAGCGTTTCACTTCTGGATAATATGTAAGCTTTGTGGTGCACTTCCCTTCTGTCGATTTTGGTCTCTTTGCTTTTATTACCTTGTTTTTTTACTCCCAAACATCAAACATCAAAATCGTCCATGTCTCACATTCATGTCACACGTCCGTGTCACAGCTTTTCTTCAATGCCGAACTTGCTTATCTCTTTTAATTTTCACATCTTTGTTTGCGTCTAGATACGCTTCTTTCCCGGATATTTTTTTTCTATGTTCTACGTTTTTTCTTTCGTATTGTCTTATACCGCAGTTATTGAGGTGGCGGGCAAATAAATCAAAGCGTAAGGAACCCACGCAGACAGGTCTAAGTATACGATAACTAAGAGCTTCTAAAGCCTAGACAAAGAGGTTCCGATCGGAAAAGTAGAAAATCTGGGGAGCGAGGAAAAGGAACGAGTGGCGGGCGGCGGTCGTCGACAGCTGCTGCCACGAGCCTTCGGGATTGTAGATGTCCTCGAGGTTAACGTGAAAGCATGAATCCCTCTCGACTTTCCTTCTCATTGAGCCTGTCTCTGTCCATCCTTATACCAAAGGCTCGTGTTTGGCACTAATCCAATAATTTGGTTACCCGTTGACGGAAAAATTATTTCTCTGCTTACTTCCTACATGCTCTTGATGGCAGCTCGGTGACTTTTCTTAAAATGTCTCTGAATATCCGCGCGACCATCTTGTTCGCGTTTAAAAAAAATATCAGAGGAAAAACTCGAACTCAAATCTCCAAACATCCTATTTCAAACCAAGAAAAAGAAAAGGGACAAGAACAACAAGAACAACAACAATAACGCTCCTATCATCAGTGCCGTTTCGTTTGTTAGTATTCCTGGAGCATACTACATATTTCTCTGGTAGCTTAAACATCAGCAGTGTTTAAATACATCGAATTTAAATGTCTATTTCTGCCTGCAACAGTTTCGGATAATCATTTTGAGATAAGAGCCAGGAAGCCATTTTTGTAGCTCGCGCATGTTTCAAATGGCAGCCCTACGTGATTAACCGTTGGTTCGCACTGTTAATAACTTCTATTTTTACACCCAGTGTTTAGCTTTCTATCGTTTTTGTTTACTGTCACGTTTAACTTTCAGCGGGTTGTGTCTGTTAGTGTCCAATCGTGGCACTTTGTTGGCATTGGGATGTAAAACTATGTTATATTCTGAAGTGGGTTGAGCGCAGAAAAATCTTCTAGATCTCCTCTTTCTACAAAAGTTAAATGTTAAGCCAATGGGCCATCAAGGGTATTGTACTATTACTGATATGCTAATATATCATCAATTTATCACAGAAGAAATCTATTTGTCTTTGTAAAATACATTACTGAATATATTTATTTCCATTATATATATATGTGTGTGTGTGCAGTATACATATATATGTCACGAAAATAAATAAATAAATAAATATATATATATATATATATATATATATAGATTGATTCATATCCGTAACATATATATTTTTTATTTACTTCCGGTGTTATTATACCTGCAGATAAAGCAATTTTGTCTAGTCTTGAAGAATCTCGTACGTTTGTTTACGCTTTAAATGAACCCATGTGCTTTTGTTTTCCCCGACCTCATCGAATGACGGCTCGCGCATGTCTGCTTTGTCATCGTGCGTTTCCTAAGCGTTCTGTATGCTGCCCTTTTAAGTTGCTGCCTATTCTTGTGTTATAATGCTCCGAAAGCTCCTTTTGAAGCGTTTAATTGCTCAGCGTATAGTTACCAAAGCTTTTGTAGGTCTCTCGTTTTACGAAACCGAGAGGGCACGTTTCCCGGAAGTGCTCGGAAGCTCCGGAATCGATCGCATCGGACTCGCCAGGGTCGGAGTCGCGGTGCACTCCGACATCGCCGGAACAGTCAGAGGAAGCTCCTTTTACGTCTTATCCTGTGGAGGCTCCGCTCCCGGAGGCAGCTGACGACTTGACTACCTTCGAACGGAAGATTATGCTTTCGGAACGCTGCGAGAAGACGCGAAAACGGATCGGCAACATTGGTCAATCTCGGCCCCTCGATGGACATCGCTTTGTGCGCGTTTAAGTCGTGCAAGGGCCGGCGAGCACGTTGTTGTGTCTCACCTGTTCGCAAAGCAGGTTGGAGTTGACGGAAAAAGCGAAATGGAGCGAATCTGCAGTTTCTATTTATTGGCGGCTATTGCGGGGAGATCGCGGAGGCACCGCATTCCACGTCCGTGGGAACGACTAGGAAGAACTAACTCGCGGCTCGCCTCTGTGTTGTCGGTTGGGACTACGAAGCTACGCAATTCTTTACGATTTATCTAATTTATTATTTAGCTACGCAATTATTTACCTTTACGAAGCTACGCAATTATTTTGGATGCATGAGCATACCGCTGCCGACGCATTTAAAGACATAACAGAAAAAGGCAAGGAGCATGCGCGATGCGTCGATTCAAGCGGCAAGCGGTGCGATGAAGGACGCCGCGAGGGCTGTGAGGAAGGTGCAGGAAGAGGAGCCTCATGACAAAGTACAGGACGTTGGAGGTGATGTTCTTGATGTCTGCGTGAGTTTCGACGGCACATGGAGGAAGCGCGGCCACCGGTAACACTTTCGGATTGGTGAGGTTATCAAAATCAAGACTGGCTTGGACCTTTAATTCTCAATTTCAGTATACAATTGTCATGGCTGTATCATTTCAAAAAAAAAAAAAAAAATTCAAACGGATACCAAGCTTGGATGGAGTCACACAAAGAAGCCTGCCAAAATATCTTCAAATTTTTGTCCAATGCAATAGAAGTAGAATCTGTCGGTGCCATCGTTGACTGCCCAGTTTAGCAGCACAAGATGCAGTGCGTGACTGTGCTCAGTGGCTGCGATAGTAAGGCTTTTAACCATCTTGCAGATCTAGGACACCACGACAAGTATCTTCAGAAGGAAGAGCGTGTCAATCATCATGTGGATATATGCAGGTACGGAGAAGTTAAAAACCAAGGGGGGATTTGGAGAAAAAGGCAAGCTGACCGATGTTGGAATGAAGAGGCCACGAAGTTTTATGCGGCTACCTTGAAGAACAATGCTCTACGTTGCTCTACATGCCGATCCCCGACATACGGCGTGTCCTCATGGCGAAGAATCCTGGTGTCACCTCAATAGGGACAAATTTGCCCTGGTAGTAGCAGGCAAACCAAGTGAACAACGTCCATCGCTCAGACTTTTAAAAATAGATAACAAACCAGCTGGTGCCGCTCTACAACCGACTGTCGGACAAAGTCCTGCTGGCAAGATGCTGCAGAATGAAGACTCAAAATGCCAATGAGTCCTTCAACACTTTGGTTTGGAGGAGGTGCCCCAAAACTGAGTATGTGTCGCTGCGCACTGTAGAGACCGCCGTCGCGATGGCGGTCCCCAAATTCAACTTCGGTCCAAAGGGCTTTAAGAGGGCGCTTGACAAGATGGGCTTCGATCCTCGAAGCCACCATCTGGAGTACACCAGGCAAGCAACTGAGCTGAAGATCACGGAGGCCAAGGCAAAGTCACTGGACTCATCCAAGATCGTCCACAAGCAAAGCTGGAAGCAGTTGTAATGAAGCAGAATAGTGAGGCCGAAGGGGTTACATACGCTGCTATTGGCCTTTTTAATAAAGTACGGAGTGCAAAAAAAAAAAAAGAAAATGAAAACACGTCCTCTTGAAACTTCAAACACGTTTTTCTCGGTTTCATTTTTTCGCGTCTAATCTCGATTCAGGAAACCTATTATTTTATAATAGAATAACGTGTGTACTCAGGTTTTTTTTTGAAGTTCTGTATCAATAATTCATAAACAACATGGCTATTAACTTGGTTTGGGTGATTTCATGCTCCGTTGTCCTGAGAAGTTCAGGTGTTTTGACATAATAATGAAACAATTGTTTTGCTCTATTTTGTCATTAAATATTTATAATTCTGGAAAGTTATTTTGAAGCCGCGTGGCATTGGTGTTTTACTGTCACCTAAAGTGATAATTTTAATTTCCGTTTTTTAATGATAGGTTTCCTCAGCGGGTGCACTTTTATGTATTCTTATACGACTCACCATGGGATGAATATACGAAGCTAAGCATTTGCATACGATCGTTTTGCATTACCAACAATATACATTGAAAACTCAAATAAATGGGGGAACCGGTTCAAAAGTGTTGCCTCTGAAGTATAGTGTCGTCTCTTAAAAAAGAAATAAACAAGGCATATGCAAAAGATAAATAAACTTGACCGGTAAATGAAAAGAAGGATGTACATAAAAATAAGTAATGTGGTAACTATAGTATTAAATGTGCGAAAACGATTGATATGAAATTGCGATTTTCTTTTCATCACGGTTTCACCTGCAAACTTTATTAAAGGTAATCTTCTAGTCTCGCAGAATACCGCCTGTGTTTCCTTTACCTCAGACTCCAGAGTGATTCCGAGTCAGTGATGGTGGTCCGGGTCATAATTTAGATATTTTTATTAAAAATATATATGAAAGCCATGTTTTCGGGAGGGACATTCAGCTATATATAAACGCCGTAACATTTTGTTTTGTCGCTGAGGTATAAAAAAGAGAAGCTTGGGGCGTGGAAATTGAGATTTCACTATGCCACTTTGCAAAGCCGCCATTTTCTCATCGAAGCTTTCACGTCACCATTACTTTTTAATAAATTTTACAAAAAATATACAACACATACCTATAATGAAAAGTACCAATGAAACATTTCTATGCAAACAAAAAAATCAAACGTGGCATAAAAACGCCTTTGGAGACATATTCACGCTTTTTTGCAAATAAACCATGTTTCATAATACTTCACAAAACATATCAAAATACGGGTCTTTAAATATTCTTTACGAGTATGTCAAATTATATGCCCACTATTCTTTGTCTTTTTGTTGTTACCGCGGAAACGCAGCTGATTCCTCAAAATGTGTCAAGATTGGGCGTCGATATTTTAAAAAATCTATCTTTTATTTTTTTCAAACTCCCCTTGGCACTTTGCAGTGAGTTGAACTAACTTGTGATGGCAAAACACTGAGTAGCATATGACCTCCAAAAGGGGAAAGCTACGACAAACCATAAGAAGCACACCAGGCAAGCGACGACGACGACTCGGCTCGCTCCGAGTGCCGACGAAGACGTCGGCACTCGGAGCGAGCCGACGTCTTCATCATAGCGACCTTACCGCACAGCACCAAACATTTTGAGCGTTAGTTTTTGCATGTATTTTATATTTATCAATTCTTGTTTTCAAAAGGGGTGAGTATAACTGACGCGAAAAGGGACTCTGAGCTGGAATACCATTATTTAGTTTAGAATTCACAAGAACGAAACGGTCCCATTCTGCAAATCCGCTATCTATGCTTACATAAGCTTAAAACTTTCAGTTGCGCAAGTGGTCATGTATGTATCTACTTTTCCAACCGCACTCAACAAACTGCGGTTGGAAAAGCTACTGGCTCCACGGACAGTGAACGAGTCTGACCTTTTATGCCAACATTGCTACAAATACCTCAAGAATGTGATTACTTCTCCCCACAACGTAAGTACATCAAACTTTTCCTTCCGGGACTCTGATGAAATTTTGGCTGAAGTTAGTCAAGGCTTGTGTTCTGCCAGTCCGTGAATAACCCCTATAAAACCACGTAAAACCATAAAAAATAAAGGCGCGAAGTGTATTTTAAGAGAAAGCAAGCTCAAGTGAGTTCTTCGATCAGAAAAAAGCTGTAAGACGTTTATGGCGTAAAAACCGACGAAGACAGTTGTCAGCAGTGCGCGGAGTGGTTTGACGCGTTCCGCGAAGCGTTGAACGCGTGCAGTTTCCACCAGGAACGCAAGCGATTGTACACGCTAATGCCACCAAGCATCTCTAAGAAATATTGCGTCTGGTACCGAAAGTGACTGCCAACATGATTGATCAAACAAGAAAATTGAAGCCTAAAGGTGGTGTATGGGCAACCCCTGATCCCTACATAGAAAAAAAAGGCGAATGCCGAAGACGTGAGGGTTGCACTTGAGTACTACACACGCGACGACCTCGCATTCTCTGTTCAAAGCCCCAACGAAAAGTACGTCGTCAAAGCTGTGATCGACGACAACAAGACCAGAGTCGTAAAAAGGTTTATGACCCACTATATTAAGAAAGCTTACCAGCTGTTTAGGAAGGACCATCCTATCGAAAACTAGGCATATCCAATTTTTTTTCCCTATACGACCAAAATGGATAAAAAAAAGTCCCGAGTTCGAGGTGTGCGGATGCACATAGTGCGTCAATTTTCAGTTAGTTTTAACGGAAAATAGCAAATGCTTCAAAGAAGACATTTGCTGAAGACGACCTCAAGCGCATCTACCTCTGCAGCGCTCCACAGAACAATTCCTTCCTGCGCCGTTGCGAAAAGGGCCCAAAAATACAGAGCATCTCGCTGCAGTCTATCCAGTCGCTCCATCTCGACAAAGACGAATAGATCTGTTTCGCATTATGGGACGCAGGCGAACTCGTTAAAAAGGTTATATACACTTTCGTCTTCCTCTGGGAATTGAAGTCATGGAGCGAAAACTATATGAGCATATGAGGTATTCTTACACCCGTGATCTTCAACGAAGCCTGATACGTGACACAAGAACCGCCTGCCAGAGGACCTGCTCGACTAAATTATACGAGGGATATTAAACAATAAAATTTTTGGCACCATGTTTTTAGATATTCTTCCCTCGTGCAATCGACGGATGGAGCTTTTTACCAAGCGAAGTTGTAACCCTTCCGTCATTGGACGCTTTTGTTAAGGCAATTACTTCTGCCACAAGTATGTGCTCTTGAGATCAATATGTTACTGTTTTTTTTTTTGTTTTTTTTTGGAACCACGTTTTCTATGGCTCACAGGTGTGAGCCGCAGTATTTATAAAATAAATAAAATATGGCAGATTGCTTTTGCCATGGGCACTGGAAAAAATAAAATGACTCGTTTTATCATGCGAACAGTTTTTGCAATTTCAAAGCATTGGTAAATGCTGAGTTGCTGGATTCTCTCGATAGCAATTACGACATTTACATGCCTATTACGTTGGAAAGCAGGACGCCATTTTAAATGGTAAGTTTGAAGTTATGATATAAAATATTCTAATATTGTCGCCATGAATTTTAGAGGATATAGTCATTATTTAAATCAAACGTATTGCATTACCTTTTTCATCCCTCTGCGTTGCGCTTTTTACGTTCATCAAACTGCCGCAAACTCGCGAAAAGTATAGAAACTACCATGCATTTTTCACCCAATAGGATTGTATTGCATGTAAGAGCCGAGGGCGAAAGACGAGACAGAGGCCACGTGAGAGGCGGTCGGCGGAGAAGCCACCAGCTGGAGCGAGACAATGCGAGCTGAGCGAGGCTGGAGCTGGGCAGGAACGTCGGAGCCGGGCTGCCTGGCCTGGCCAATGGCAAACCCCGGAGCGGTTCACTAGCGAGGTTCGAAGTCCGGACCGGTGGAAACGGCGAGCCCTTGCCCTCTGGCCTAGGCCACGACGATCCCGGGGTGGTTCCGCAGCGAGACTTGGGCTCGGGACAGCCAGCCTACGCAGCGCTAGTGGAACGGGCGATCCGCAGGCCTGAGCACGGACTCCGACTGTGAGCTGTGAACGACGGGCGACAACAAGGCACGGCGTGCCTGGACTGCCGGCTCTGAACGACGGGCAACCGGGAGGTACAGTAAACCCATTTGCTGTCTTCTCGTTGTCTTATGTCACTCCCTGGGTGACGAGCAAAACACATACCGATTGGGCGGCGATTATTAGTAGAGCGACCTCCATAGACAAACTCACATTAAAATGGCGCATCCAATCTGGAGCCAGTTCGGTATGCCTCTGCTTCTAGTCGTCCCCAGGGAGTCCCACGGATTCGTTGAGCGGGTCGTTCACTAACGCTAACGATGCCCGTTGAGACAAAGTATGTTGGAATTTTGGCGACTTGGCTCACAGCAGAGCTCAGCAGGTCTCTCCTCGG
The DNA here is from genome assembly GCF_016920785.2 of Ixodes scapularis. Taxonomy (NCBI): domain Eukaryota; kingdom Metazoa; phylum Arthropoda; class Arachnida; order Ixodida; family Ixodidae; genus Ixodes; species Ixodes scapularis. Next base: position 177,445,731 of record NW_024609846.1, on the reverse strand, counting down.
TGTCGTCCCAATCCGGCTGACGCCTCAATTCGGCTATTGCCTCAATTCGGCTAGAAGTTTCAATTCGGCTGGACGTTCCAGTTCGGCTACATCCTCAATTCGGCTAGAAGTTTCAATTCGGCTGGACGCTTCAGTTTGGCTAAATCTTCAGTTCGGCTACAAGTTTCAATTCGGCTGCATGCTTCAGTTCGGCTAGATCCTTGCTTCAATTCGGCTGGACGTTCCAAGTTGATCAAGCTAGGCATCCAAGCATAAGGTGCCCCCAATTTTTTTAGAGAGACGTTAACTATATCTGCATCTTGCCTTAACATTGCAACGTGCAAGCTCAGATCAATAAGTTCAAGCAGCTACGAAGGCTTTGGGCACAGAAACATTTGTGTTTGTGTTGTTTGCTCTGTGAAGCTGCTGTGCAAACACCAGGTCTCTGCTTCAAAGAAATTTATTCACTTGCCCAAAGAATGGATTACAGCAGACCAAAGATTGCTTCTTCCAGTGCTGGCCACTGCTCACGTGAAAGGGACAGGACTCCTTGGCAGCTCCTACGTCGAACTGAGTTGAAGAAAAAAAGAAGATACCTGCATCAGTTATGAGACAAAACAATATGGTAGGGGCTCAATCCAGTGATTTACATCTTCAGGAGGCTAAAGAGAATGTAACAGTATACCTGTAATTTTTTTCAAGGTCACAAATTTGCCTCAAAATTGGCTAAACACACCAGTAGCTATGACTGACCTCGTAACCAAAACCTTACGTCCGCAAAAAATTGTTTGGCGACATTGAATTTTTAAATTCGGTCCTCATCATATTTTCAAAGTGAAAGTTTCCACTGGCAGTATTAAAAATATGGAGGCTCTGGCAAGCTGGTGTTGCATACTCCTCTACAGCGCGAAAAATTCGCAACCAAGCACAAGCACACACAAAAGGAAAAGACATTCATGAAGCTCTGACTTGCAACTCAGTCTTGTATTATTTCTTCTCTGCCTGCGCCTGTCTTTTTAAACAATAAGATTTTTTTTTTGTTATTTTTGGTTTTATCTGGATGCAAGATAATCTAATTCTTTTTTGTAATAAATCTGGACAAGGTTTAGTGACAGTTTTCTTCTAACCTCGAAATCTTTTCAGCTTCAATAACTTCTCTAATTAGTTGGTTATTATTTTTACTTATTACGGGGCAATGTTTTTAGTTCTGCTTGACATCTGCAATCTTGGCAATGTATGCCTTAGTGTCCAGAAGTGATTCTGTTTATGTTGTAGTCGTCTTCCCCTTGTCTATGTGACATCAGTATTTGTGACGTCGGGGTGGGGAGGGGTTGGGTTTTGGCAGTAGAACTTGTTTCCAACTGATTAGAAGAATTTCGATGGCAACAAATAAAGCCCGCGGAACCCCAACAATAGCTCAGCAGCACGAAAGAAATATGTTCCATTCTGTTCTCTGATGTGGTTGTGCTAGCCATGCTCCAAACAAGAGTTTCGAACAAACCATTTGGGCTTCGTAACGTGAAGAGGGGTACAGTTTCTATCATGAAGGAAGCCATTAGCCCGCAGATTTTGTGGGACGAGCGAAGGCGGCGGAACTTTCTAGATTTCACACTTCACCCCGCACAGCCATGCAGCGCGGCACGTTCCCGTGGCACCTACGGCTGTGAGTAGCAAGTATGTCAGGGAGCCTTTAAAAAGATGGGTAAAACAAAGTTTTTCAGAGACCGAATCGAGGAGACTGATAGCTTAATGTACCGACACTTGGATAAGTAACCCTGTTGTTGTTGTTGTTTAAGGGTTTTATGGCGCAAGAGCTCTGACGGCCATACTGCGCCAAACTAGGTAGGATAAGTAACCCTGGTTTGCAAGTTTTGTCGTGGGGGAGTTGGTATTAACTGAGGTGTACTGCGAGTTGTAGAGGATCTAGAGTCACACCGCCATATTCAGCTCAAGAAACCTCGTCTAGGCACAGGCAACTCCTTCCGCAATCATTGAGACTATAAATTAATGAATACACTTGTGTCTGGTTATTTTTTCTGTTTCTTTTGACTTTCTGAGAATCGAGAAACTCAGCAAGCAAATTTAATATCTAAATTATTCTGAAAAACTGAGAATTTAATCAAAACAAGCTCTGAGAAACATCAAATTTTCCACAAAGGTAAACTCCAGAAAACACCCTCCAATGCCGCAAAGGATTACATTCTTTTCCCCTGTCTTTCTTCTCCGACATTGTTTCCCTGCTTTTATCAGTCTCGGGTTCTCTAGATTATGATCGACAAAGGATTAATTCTGGAAACACGGAATGCCGCTTATAGTGATGCTGCTATATGTCACGCTAGGGGTAGCCAGACAGGCTCTGGTGCAGCTTGGTTATGACCTTCCTCGCAAAGGGAACTTTTGGCATTGCATATGAGGCGATACTTGCCCAAGTCTAGAGGTTACCTTGGCAAGGTTATGGAAGCACCCATGCTCACAAGTACGGTAACTGCCCAGGTCACCTTGGAAGGTCTCAGCACACGGCAGGCACCACCGTCTGTCGTAGGTATGATGTGCTGCAATGTCTGATGACACAAACTGCAGCAAAACAAAACATATTTTCCTGTGAAACAGTATCCATAGCTGCAATCTCCGTACCAGCACACTGCATGAGTAGCTAATCTCATTGTGCACTTCTTTCTACATTAGAAGCACAGTTTAGCCTGAAGGCGTCGGCATATTTCGGTTCCACGTATAAAGTCACTCATGCAGATTTACGTCAAACAAACATATTTCGCCACGTCTGTGGCTGTGGCAGAAAATACTAAGAAAGGCGAGATAAATCTACGATTGCATGCTTGAAATGGTCAGAAATGGGAGGAAAAAGCCCCGAGACACTTTCCTCCCATTTCTCCTCCTGTGAACAGCAAGGTCGAGGGAGCACACCAGTGGTGCAATCGGTGGTTTGTACGCGGTGCTCGAACGCGATTAATTTACTATGTTTGGATACCATCATTTCAGCCATGTTGCGATTACATCGATACCTTAAGAACTGTCAAACGCTGACTGAAAAAAAATTGTACCGGCTCATTCACGACTTTCTTAGCTTTGGTTGCTCCCATTACGGAATGAAGGGTTTGTTCACCAATTAAACAACGCACTCCCGAACTTCACCCAGTTTGTCACTGAAGGCTTTGTTCGTGTTCGAAGCTAGATCTTTGCTCAAAAAGCACTTCGAAATTACAAACAAATCTACAACGACTCTCAGCAACCCTCGTCTCATTGAACCGCAGCGCAGTTTTCGCCCAAAGGAGCCGCAAGTAACGACTCTTGAGAACAAAATAATTATCTATAAAAGCAATGCATGGTTCCGGCATTTGAGCACAAGGTATTTGACGTCTTTCGGAGAACGCTACAAAAGCTTAGTATTCCAACAAGAGCTTAAACGTAAAAAAATTTCAGTTTTCTTCGTATCTGCCTGAACTGGGCGGAGCCACCCGAACGACCCGACGTATGCAAGATCCAAAGCATGTGTCGCAAACTGCTGTGTGCACGCAGCACGCCTGACCAGCCATCTTTCCGACTGTTTGCACGCTGGCTCACATTGTTTCGATGCACATGTGTCTTGCGTTTAACGTTTCGATGGCAGCCTTTCAATTTTAAGAACAAAGCGTCAAGTGCTTGCCTGGCTGTCACTAACACTGTTCACACACACAGTTGCTCAATGCGAAGTGTAAACAAGTACTCCCATGACATCCTGGAAAGGACAGCCTGGCGCCTAGGCAGTACGGCCACGCAGGTCCAATCAAAGCTCGCAGGATGCTGTACATAGACTGCGCGACACTGTTAAGCACTAGACACAACAAAGAAATAAATGCACCTTGATCCTACGAGAAAACTCTGATGACACAGAGCATAGTAAGACTTGCGAAGCTTGTAACTGGGTTCATGAGCTTTTAATCACTCCCGCGACACACACCTGCACACAATGTGTCATCCGAATTTACCCATTGGATCAAGCTACATTAAATTTTTTTCCGCTGCCAAATGGAAGGGAAGGTGCGACAACATTATCCTTTTGTCTTACCCTAGCATGAACTAGCTGGTAATGGTACAATTACAAGCGAGTTGCTTTCACTGCTATCCCTCCTGCTCGAGCTCTCGTACAACCAAACCGCAATTAAACGCAAGGCGCTTGCCCGCACTTGTAGCCACTCCGGCTAGTCCATGCTAAGACGCGACAAAGCATGGCAGAAAGCCTGCCACTACAGCACGTCGGCCGCCGGGCATGACTGGCGACTGCAAGCGCCACGCGAGTCACATGAATGTTCTGCAATAGCTGCGTGACTTAAAAGAACCCAGATGAAACGCCGTTCGTTGTGCCATTCAGTGGCGCAGGGGTAGAACATCGGGCTCCTAATCAAAAGGCTGTGGGCTCGATCCCCCTATAGGGGAGACATATCATTGATCTTCTTTCATTAAGTGAACCCTATCTTTGCTTTTATTCTCTGTTTTTCTCATTCGACGTGCTTCCGTGACCGACTGGGTAATCCATGTTGATCTACAACAACTGGATCGGTCGTTGCATGCTCTCAACCCTAGATATATAACACAGAGCTGCAAACAAAATCACAAAACTTTCAAGAGCCGCAGAGGGAGGGAGGAGGGGGGGGAGGGGGGGCCGCGGCAGGTTTTTTGTTTAGAGCAATAAACAAAACTCAAACTAATTGCGGTCTATCTTATATGAGTCAAAAGCAGTCCAATGGACTTCTTCCAAAACCGACGCGCCCCACCGCGGCGAAATACCACGCAGTGCACTCTGGGAACTAGTTGGCCACTCAGTTTCGGTTTCGACTGAGCAGCTTCATCTCATGCTATTCGCCGCGACCGAACGCGCTGCTTGCGTTTTCGATTATCTGACTTTTCACGAACGTACATACACTCATTCTCGAGCGATACAAAACGAAGACCGGGGCAATTTCCTTGGTTTCCGAAACACCGGATATTGTGCGTGCGTATGCGAACGTAGTAAGTCGTGGCTTAGTCACCTCACCCCACGAGTGCATCTTTGAGCTCAATGTCAGTAATCCCGCCTAGTACCAGTGAACTACAACTGAAATTTGTTCGTCTGGAGCCTTACACGCATTTTGTTTGCCAAACGTCCGCTTCTCGTTACTTCATTGGGCGAAAAGCAAGCATCATATATCTCCCACTAGTATTTTATGCTGATAGAAGATTAACTTTTCGCAAACGCTGAGATCGGCTAGCTACGACTGAGGCCCTAACAAGCGTCCCCTACTCCTCGCTAAGCCTTTTTGGACGAGCTTTTACTGACGCCCGAGATCTGTGCCGGGAACGGTGTGTCTGAAATTATCTCGGCATACTCAGGCAGGAAGAAAGCAAACACATAACAAATATTTTGGCCATTAGCAGCCGTCAAATGCGCTTTGAATTCGTTCGAGCACTTGTCTGAAGAATGTCGCACCGTGCGCCGGACGGGCATGCATGAACCCCAATGCGGTGCGCATAGGGGTTCTTGCTTGTCTGACGCACTACCGGCGAACGGTGCGACATTCTTCACACAAGAGATCGACTTTTGCATTCTTAAAACGGCTTGTATGCGCGAATTTGCCTATATGATTGCAGGATAACTTTATGCGCATACGCGATGTTGAATATTAGTGGAATGCAAGTGGGTGGGGACTTCACTTCGTGCAGTGCTGCGGGTCAGTACAGATAAGAGATAAGTGTGTTAAAATTGAGTTTTCAATGGCACCTCCGAGTTTTACCTCGCGTACTAAGGCACATTAAGAAAAACAGTAATTGCAAAAAGTAATATTTCGTCTATGGACGCACGAAGCAAACTTCCTGATCAACAACACTAATGTAAAGGCGCGAGCTCGATGTATGCATACTTATTGGTTGCTACATCTTGTTGATTCGTATACAAGCAAGATCCCCGAGCATCCGAGCTTCGCAGCGTCGAGACTCCCAGCACTGGCTCGTCCACATACCTCGATTGGAACGCTAACAGGAAGGCTCAAGTACAAAAATACAACAAGCATGTGTTAAGACAAGCTATACGTCTCGGGATTGTGCTAAAGCTTCGAGGTATGACCATTTAGGTTAGTTTAGAGACCACAAATGACGCTCTCGGGACCAGAAAACAATCTCTTGTCGACGTGTCGATCGAAACCGAAACCATGCCACCCTCCTCCCTGGCCAACTAGTTCCCAGAGTGCAACGCGCGCCGTGTTGCATGCAGGGCTTTATGGAAGTAGTCTATTATGCTTAAGGCAGCAGTAGCACATTTAAAACGCGTTTCATTTCTCTTTTTGGGGAAGTGCTCCGGGAGAGAGGGGGGGGGGGAGAGAGAGAGGAGGGATAAGGGAGGGAGCGGCGAGCCGCACTTTAACACGCGGAGAGCCGCAGCTTGGCCACCCCTCTACTAGGGCATCGCCATGCAGGTTCTCAAGGAGCTTGGGAACGGCCTTTCCCTCTAAATTAATTCCTGGCATTGTATACTAGGCGATACCTGCTGTAGTCTATGGGTTACCTTTCCAGGGAGATGGAGGCATCGATGATCACACGTACGGCAATTGCCCATGTCGCACATCATCAAGGAAGGTCTTCATGAAGCAGGCAACTTGTCCTGTCGATGGAGACCCAAACATATCCTGCATATGTGGGTAAAGTGCCTAAAATTTAATTTAATTACAACTACAACTACTTCTCTCCAAAAGCATCATGACATCAAAGCTTGCCGCTTTCCATAGATGGACTCGCTAGCACAGCCTGGCCTTTTTCGGTTGGCCAGGGTGTCGAGAGTGTTTTGTAGCGACCCGCCACACGCCCTCAAAGTTGAACTTGTGTCTTACTCAAATTTCGGAAGAAAAGCCTACTACCAAGTATGATAGAATTGTAGCAGGGGATCATGATGTTAGCTCCGTAGCCCCCGCAACCCAACCTCCATTATCGCCAGCCCCTTTGCCATCTACTTCATCGCCCATCATGACTACCCGTCATCCCTTGTGGTCGACGCTTGTTCGTAGGGAAGGACTGGCTGACACTGCTGGGCTCTGCGCCGCTACTCATCCCAATTCCCAAATGGAGACTGCGGCTGACCGATGACATCTGTTGTCTGCTTCCTTTCTTCGGTACTTTGCTTCGGTTAAGGAACTGTTTTTTGCAGATAGTATAACGTGTTGAAATCGCTTACCTACTAATTTCAACGGCAATTCATCTTGGAAGTGCCCGCGCAAAGCTGGTGTCGCAATGTGTGGTGATATCAAACGCAGAGAGTGCCTGAAGAATTTTGAGGTTGCTCAAACGATTTGTGGATATGTTTGGACGCACTTTATGACAAACAAATCAGCGGCAAGCGGCTCATAGTCAGATATTCTAAATTGCTGATTGCGACACTTCCCTGATGACTTGCTAAGTGCTTGGATATGGTCAAAAAACTTCGAGTGAAACTTATTCTTTCAGACTACGGATACGGAAGGCTCCGCTTCTCAGGGCGCGATGACCCAGGTCCCCTCTACAGCCCATCGAGACTTTGGACGGCGCTCGAATGCGTGCTCAGAGTGCAGTCCAGTGTTACTTTAGTGCCATCGGACGGCACTCAGATACAACCTGGATTAAAACAGTTCGCTTTTATTGTTATTGCGGTCACTGTGTAGGTCACTCACTGAGGTGAAGAGGAGGTGAGACGGGGTCCAGACACCGCCGCGATCAACGACCGAAATCCAACGGTTCCGCAACTTGCTGACCCTTGTAAAACCAGGAGAACTGCCCACAAATTCACTTTACTGCGAATTGTATTATGCTGTGGGACTGAACGGTGAAATGTAATGCCTGCGGAAGAATAATCTTAACGGTCCTTGTAGTCGCGCACACTGCAAAGCCCCATCCTGGCCCCTCCGACGCGCGATGCCACATACTTTCGATTCCTAGAGTTCGCCTGTTCATCGCAGTTCGCCCAGTCTGCCGCTCACGGGAGCGCTCGCTATATCCCTTCCGTTCTGATAAAACCCACTATAGTCAGTTACAGGTTAAGAAGGTAGCGGCAAATGCCCCTCAAAGGGAATCAGATATCCCTCCGCCACCTTTGCATCCAATAGCGTCCAACCGTTTCCGTGACGTCGCGGCCAACGCGCGAGGAGGGTCTTGCCTTTCTGTACATATTTGCTTTATCTTTCGACTTTGCCTTAGCATTGTGGAAGCCACGAGAGGGAGATTAGAGTTCTCCCCCTCCGATGGAAACAAATACGACTTTCGAAGATTAGCTTCCTCCCCGATGGATACAAAGGCTGCTTTCAGGGGCTCGGTTCCCTCTTCGATGAATACAAAGGTCGCTTTCTTAAAAAGTGGGATCGGAGACAAGTGGGAATCCATTGAAGCGGAACAAGGAGCGTTTCCAGTGAACTCTTCTTTCGACTGCGGAGAGATTTGAAACGGGCGCATCACACTTGTGGGAGGAGCTTCTCCTACCTTCTTGACTTGTAACCGACTATAGAAAGAACGAGTGAATGGGTGTGGTTTCGGAAAACGTAGTGTCTAGAAAACTGTCCGACGGCACTCTTGCAGAGCGTTCAAATGCCATCCGACGGTACTCCACTCGCGCGTTCAAGTGGCGTCCGAAAGTCTCGTATAAAACGAGTTCTCAAAACGACTTTTACGAAGGGGAGTGTGGCGTATTGGTAAGATGTGTCACATAAGCACGTGATCCCGGGTTCGATCCCCACTGCGGGCTTACTTTATTGTTTTTGTTTTCTCGAACATTTTATTTTGCCGACGCATTTGGCGATATGTACATTTATTTTTTTACCATTAACACAGGAAAAAAACGAATGTTATCGCCGAAATTTCGCTGAACGCAATAGCATGGTACTTCGTTTCCGGAGGTGCATCGGGGAAAGCGGGGCTTGGTTTGGACGCCGCGAAGTGGCGTGTACGACAGGGCCAAATGGGTCAATAGCTTTGTCATTAGCAGCCGCATACTGTCGCCGCGAAGCGGCGTGAACGCAGGCGGGGGTGTGTGTTAACGAGCTCCCCAGTGATACACGCGCCGTCCGACTCCCGGACGGCACTTGTAGGCGCGATTGGAGTGCCGTTGGGCGGCACTGTAGACACAGCCTTCGGAAAGTGCTTTGTGGCCCCTTCCCGAACTTGCGCTACCATGCTTTCGTGGATACTCACCCTTGATGAACGAACTATGAAGTGGGACCGGTCAGTGATTCGGTATTACTTTCGCTGCAATCGGAGGCGTTGATTTGAACCGCTCGTTCTCGAAATAGGAGCCTTGTCTTGAACAAAACCATCCAATAACTCAAAGGCCGCAACCACGTCGCACACAACTCTCTATCTGCCCCACATGCGTTGCGCCACCTTGGGTCCCAGTGTTGCCAGGTGAGGAAAACAAAAATCAGTGGATACTAGATAGAACTCAATCGAACTCCCTAAAATCAGTTAATAAAATTATACACTTTTTTTACTCCGAGACTAATCTTTTAGCAAATATCATAAGCTATAAAACAGCAGTTTAGATAAAACTGTATTCCCAAATTGAGCTATAATTAGTATTATTTTTATTGCGTCACTCTGCTGCAATGTCCGACAGAAATGTTTTAACGTCCAAAAGTCGGTTTGATTGTATCAACTATTCCGATGACTTGACTCAACGCTGCAATGCAAAAACCCAAACTCCTCTGCGTGAAAACGGAACTACGTGGATGCGAGTTGCAAAACCTCTTCGTGGTCTGGAAACACTGTACGGGCGGCCGTCTTGAGTTTCGTTTTTTCCGCATTTCCTTCTAGGGCATGGACGCTCCGCCACTGAGTGCGATTCGGAAATTTTATTGTTTTCTGACTTCCGACCGATCACCCAACGTGGCCGAAGAGCTAGGCCGTCATGCGCTTCATCTCTGAGGACACTCTTTTTTCGATGCGAACACCGATGAAATCGTACTGTTTAGCGGTAGACTGCCTACCGTGTTACATGCGACTCAATTTTTTTTTTTTTATTGACAAAAGTGTTTTATTATTTTTTTTTTTTAGAAAGCTCTGTGTTTCAATGGAAACTGTGCCCTGGGAAATATTTTTCAGACGTTGCAAGAGCTAAATTGGTTTCAGATAGGAAAAATTGGGTTGTGTGTGGAGCCTAGAACTTGGTCTGCCTCACAGGGACGACGAGTCTCCCAGCTGTAGATGAGCAATTTAGCCAGTGCAGTACAATCGCTAGCCTGAGGTCTTGAACGTGCACCACGCAGTAGTGATACACGACCGCACGCCGGTACGATGCTCATCCAAAAGATAGCACTTACCTCAAGCACAGTTGACGGATGTTTCGCTATTATTGAAGGTTTGTTCAACCCTGGCAGGATAACTGCATTGACTTTCTCAAGACTAAACAACTTTTTTTTGCACCTCGGCTGCGAAAAAAAAACGATGTAAAAAAATGAGTGTGAAATGAGGTTTGCACCACCCGTGTTGCTCCACTCGACGTCCGCCACGTAAGTTTTCGCCGCCGCGGCCGTCGAATTTTTAGCCACTGCGATAGCAAAATTTCTTCTCCATGAATGGTGAGCAAACAGACACGTAGTCTGTGTCTGTTATGTTTTCTATTCAAGAATATTTCAACAACAAACTTCTGTTTTGTTTTAGATGTGTTTTACAAACCTCGTTTACCGACGCCAGACAAAGTGTATGGAAATCGCTGCGAAGCAACGAGGTTGTTTTAATGGTCCAGGCTAAGGTGACGGAGGCTGATGGCGCGTGCTCCATTTTGGTTTTCTTAGTTGAAATATTTTTATCCAGTAGCGCGCGTGTATAGAGGCTGTTGTGTCGCTTTATGTAGGCACGCTCGCGTCCTCGCCAGACGACATGGCGCCGTTAAGTTCCATCGCCGCTCCGCCATCATTACTAAAGTCCCTCTATCCTGGGAAAAGTGGTGGCATTCATTGCTGTTGAAATGCTCGCGACACGTGACACGCGTCCCTTCTGGGAAGAACATGGCGTCTGAAATCTCTCTCAGTGCTGCGCTGTGCCGCCATGATCTTCCCAAGACCTGCACGTTGCACTTGCCTCGTGCATCGACGCGCTATGCGCTACTTCTAAAATATGAAGGGGCTTTTATCATTACTAAAGACCCTTCATGTTAAAAAAAAGTAGCGCAAGATGCGTCGATGCACGAGGCACGTGCAACGTGCAGCCCTTGGGAAGATCATGGCGGCACAGCGCAGCACTGAGCTAGATTTTAGACGACATGTTCTTCACAGAAGGGGCACGTGGCACGTGTCTCGAGCATTTCCACAACATTGAATGGCACCACTTTTCCCAGGATAGAGGGTAGGGTGCCTTCATACAGTTTCGCCACGTCTGTCTTAGGGTGGCGGCATCTCGGCCATTTCTATGCCCAGAATGCGGGCGCTTCGATCTCGTTCGGAGCGAGCGCTTAGCCCTGCCCGGCGCTTTGGCGCAATTTTGAAGGGGCGATGCAACGATATTCAATTGGAATGTTTTTCACTTTACACGAGCTCACTGGCACAAGTGGGACTCAAGGATACTCGCACGCAACGCCACTGACCAAAAACACCTTTGTAGCGCTGTAATTTCGAGGAAAAAACCGAGCGTTTTCATTCATTCTCTCCTTCGCAAAACCTGATGACGTAGCTGGGCGGTGGCAGTCCCGCCCAGTGACGATATTTGAATGCGGCTCATAGATTGAACCCGAGCATTGCGTGGGCACTTGATTTGGGCTCGAGAAGCTCGAGCTCGAAAAGCATTAGCTCGAGAAGAATTTCGGTAATATCCTGCGTCCAATCGCTGCAATGACGACAACAGCCTAACCATAACAATGTCTGGAACTCAGAGCGTGTCCTGTGCCTTGCCAACCCCAGCGCACGGCTATGATCAACATTGGCGGCATATAATAGGCTCCAGATCACGTGGCCGCTTGTTATGGTTGCGAGTTGAGGGGGTGAACGGTGCTCGTTTTTCTTTATTTTTTTTTCTACGACTTCGATTGCGTGTGGTGAAAGACGAACGGGTATTTCACGGGTCATTAGCGTTAGGGATCCGTTTTAAGCGGTATTTGCGCAAATACAAAAATCGTTGCATCGCCCCTTTAAGGTCATTCGGCATGCGCAGGCAGTTTTCAATACAACAATGAGTGTCTTCGCCCTATGACAAACGCACATTGAGGCACCCTAATAGAGGGGTTGTTCGCGCTCCCTCTAGCCGGACAAAGGCGCCCCGCAAAAGATTGCAGCACTGATCTCTAATCGATGACATAGCAGAACTAATAGAGCAACGCTGCTGAGCAGGCAAAAGGCAAAAGTAAAAGACAGCGAGATTGAAAATCTTTGAAGCGGATCCGTTCACCAATCATAATTGATCGAGCCGCGCTCAAATTTGATGTCACGTGCAGTTGTTGATCATGAGTCAGACCCACGGGTCAGACCACTGATCAGTGATGAGCTAATGTTCCTTGGTATTCTGTAACCCGTAAAAAAAACGTACTCCCCCCCCCCCCCCTCCGTCCTTCTTCCGCCGCCACTTAATGCTGGATGTAGCTCGTTTCAGGACTGCGTGTGCCGCAAGTTACCAATACAGTCGGCAGAGTCAAGTAAAACGCTGCTGTAGAGGCACACACACCTTCACGCACATTGTACTAGTAAAACACATCCACATGACGTCGAATCTTGATCGGAATCCAAGCGTACGAAGGCACAGAGACGTAGCACTTCGGCGTGACAAGGAAATTTTGATTACGTCGCGAGACCGGTGAAACTTGCTCTCGACGAATTGTGCCTTTTTCGTGCGGCCCTGCACTTTCGTAAAATTTTCCACGTGTTCTCAACAGTAAGTCTCAACGCTTACACAGGGTCTTGGAAAACCTCTTTTGCGAATGACGACGAACGAGTAGAAAACGTTTCTCCTGCACGCTGACGGCTGCCTTTGTAACGCTAGCAAAACCGCAATTTGTTTATTTGCAAGATGGCCGCCCGGTGACTTCACTAGCACTTCAGTGACCAAGCGGGTATGCGCGATCAACAATAGACCTATCGCCAAATTACCCAAGCATCAAGGAGAATGCAGGGATTGGTGTTCCACGCGCCGCACGTGCTGGCCTCACATTAGTAACTTTCCAAAGCAGATGTCTAAAACAAATTGCATCTTACACGCGCGTTCGTCAACGCTTTATTTTGCTTATTTACTTCGAATCTTTTACACGGGGAAGGCATAGGCGTGCGGCGCCTGGAACACCAATCCCTGCATTCTTCTTGATGCTTGGGTAATTTAGTATTAGGTATATTTTCATAGAGATCAATACTGCAAACGTCCCATCTTTTGCGGGGCTCCTTTGTCTGGTCAGAGGGAGTGATGGCGGAGCGGCGGCCGTGTTGTCTGGCGAGGGCGTGAGCGTGCCAATATAAAGCGGCACTACAGCGTCTATTCACGCGCATTAATGAATAAAAATATTTAAACCAAGAAAACAAAAATGGAGCACGCGCCATCAGCCCCCGTTCGAAATTCTATACTTGGTGTCAATAATTTTTACAGTTGGTCCTGCAGCTAGAGCGCTCGTTTAGCCGTGCCGCTGTCACACTAGGAGCTCGCGCTCGTAGCCTTGGGGCTTTGTCCGCACTAAGATAACACGAATGTATTCCCGGCGAGAAGCACGTAAGGGCGCTTCAGCGATCCTCACTCTAAAGCCCCTTCACGTTTCAAAAGTAGCGCAAGGTGCGTGGATCCACGAGGCACGTGCCGCACTTGGGAAGATCATGGCTGCACAGCGCAGCACTGATCAATATTTCAGACGTTATGCTCTTCCCAGAAGTAACGCGCGGCACGTGTCTTGAGCATTTCCAAAACAATTAATGACGCCACTTTTCCCAAGATGAGGGGCTTTACCTCACTGCGGCGGCTACACGCGCTAATCAAGCGCTGATGTTTTTGTTCCCACATACAGCACCGATGCAGCTTTCATGTTAGAACCGCGAGTCACCCCGGCATGTCCGGCCGTGTCTCGTATACCGCATTTAGGTTGCTCTAGGCCTGTTGCTGCGCTTCATGCGAAGTACCAATGTCCCTGTTTCTAATGTTGATTCAGCGCTAACGTAGCCAGATATCCCTGCGTTATCTGTGAAAAAATACATTTAAAAAGTGGAAAAAAAAGAACATCGATTCAATCTTGTTTTGGGATGCGAAAAGGATCCACCTGATAGCGACTCCCAACCCAAACTTCTCGACGTAAGCAGGACTGGTGAAGGCGAGCGGGTTGAACATGAATACATAAAATTGAAAGAATGAAACACAGAGGACAAGCACAGGACAACCACTTTCTTTCACGAAAGAAAGTGGTTGTCCTGTGCTTGTCCTTTGTGTTTTATTCTTTCAATTTTATGTAAGCAGGAACGGGCGTTTTTTCCAGCTTTTTTTAATATTTATATTTTGTTTCACAAATCTTGAGAAAAATTTAGGAAAACAATCAATGACAACGCGAAGAAACATGCGCACGTTATCGCGCGGCGTGAAGCCATTTACAACTGTTAAACTGGGCTCTAATCTTTTCACAAAGTTGTATCGAACCTCTCTATGAATTTTTTTTATGCGCGTTGTAGAGTCGTTTTTCTTGATGCGCAAGTAGCTCAATGTGTGCGGAAAATACCGAGAGTCTAAATATTCTACACCACAGAGGTCTTGCTTTAATGTTTTGGAAAGCCAAAAAACAACCTCGTTGCTTTCCAGCGATTTCCATACACTTTGTCTGGCGTCGGTAAACGAGCTTTGTAAAACACATCTAAAACAAAACAGAAGTTTGTTGTTGAAATATTCTTGAATAGAAAACATAACAGACACAGACTACGTGTCTGTTTGCTCACCATTCATGGAGAAGGGATTTTGCTATCGCAGTGGCTAAAAATTCGACGGCCGCGGCGGCGAAAACTTACGTGGCGGACGTCGAGTGGAGCAACACGGGTGGTGCCAACCTCATTTCACACTCATTTTTTTACATCGTTTTTTTTTTTCGCAGCCGAGGTGAAAAAAAAAGTTGTTTAGTCTTGAGAAAGTCAATGCAGTTATCCTGCCAGGGTTGAACAAATCTTCAATAATAGCGAAACATCCGTCAACTGTGCTTGAGGTAAGTGCTATCTTTTGGATGAGCATCGTACCGGCGTGCGGTCGTGTATCACTACTGCGTGGTGCACGTTCAAGACCCCAGGCTAGCGATTGTACTGCACTGGCTAAATTGCTCATCTACAGCTGGGAGACTCGTCGTCCCTGTGAGGCAGACCAAGTTCTAGGCTGTATAAACACACACACAACCCAATTTTTCCTATCTGAAACCAATTTAGCTCTTGCAACGTCTGAAAAATATTTCCCAGGGCACAGTTTCCATTGAAACACAGAGCTTTCTAAAAACAGAAAAATAATAAAACACGTCTGTCGATAACAAAAAAAAAAAAAAAAATTGGGTCGCATGTAACACGGTAGGCAGTCTACCGCTAAACAGTACGATTTCATCGGTAGATAGATAGATAGATAGATATTTATTTGTACATTTAAGTACAGGTCGCATAGAAGGCGTTTCCGCCCGTACACATATGTGCCTATGTGGCCAGCTAGACGATGATGGCGATGCGAGGCTTCTTGGCTTGAGAAGTGTGGGACGATGATGATGGGATGGTGAAGAGGGTGAAAAGTGAGGTGGGTGACGTATGATGAGGTATGCAAGACATCGTGGGTGTTTAGAGGTGTTTGGCTGCTGCCTTGCAGAACTGTACATGTCACCTCGTCTCTGTCTGTGATGGGCAAGCTGGTGATGGCGTCAGGCAGGGACCTCCAAAGTCTCACAGCCCGGAGGAGACATGAGTTGTCGTGCCGTTGGGTCCACGGGCACATCGAAAAAAGAGTGTCCTCAGAGATGAAGCGCATGACGGCCTAGCTCTTCGGCCACGTTGGGTGATCGGTCGGAAGTCAGAAAACAATAAAATTTCCGAATCGCACTCAGTGGCGGAGCGTCCATGCCCTAGAAGGAAATGCGGAGAAACCGAAACTCAAGACGGCCGCCCGTACAGTGTTTCCAGACCACGAAGAGGTTTTGCAACTCGCATCCACGTAGTTCTGTTTTCACGCAGAGGAGTTTGGGTTTTTGTATTGCAGCGTTGAGTCAAGTCATCGGAATAGTTGATACAATCAAACCGACTTTTGGACGTTAAAACATTTCTGTCGGACATTGCAGCAGAGTGACGCAATAAAAATAATACTAATTATAGCTCAATTTGGGAATACAGTTTTATCTAAACTGCTGTTTTATAGCTTATGATATTTGCTAAAAGATTAGTCTCGGAGTAAAAAAAGTGCATAATTTTATTAACTGATTTTAGGGAGTTCGATTGAGTTCTATCCAGTATCCACTGATTCTTGTTTTCCTCACTTGGCAACACTGGGACCCAAGATGGCGCAACGCATGTGGGGCAGGTAGAGAGTTGTGTGCGACGTGGTTGCGGCCTTTGAGTTATTGGATCGTTTTGTTCAAGACAAGGCTCCTATTTCGAGAACGAGCGGTTCAAATCAACGCCTCCGATTGCAGCGAAAGTAATACCGAATCACTGACCGGTCCCACTTCACAGTTCGTTCATCAAGGGTGACTATCCACGAAAGCATGGTAGCACAAGTTCGGGAAGGGGCCACAAAGCACTTTCCGAAGGCTGTGTCTACAGTGCCGCCGGACGGCACGAGCGGTTCAAATCAACGCCTCCGATTGCAGCGAAAGTAATACCGAATCACTGACCGGTCCCACTTCACCGTTCGTTCATCAAGGGTGAGTATCCACGAAGAGTAAAGCTATACGCACTCCGGAGTGCGCTTCGGACGGAAATGGCTATACGCACTCCCCTTTTCTCGTATAAAAAGAGTGGACACAACGAGTTTCCTAAGCGGTGCCATAGCATAGTGGTTAGGGTGTCCGCTTTATAAGCGAGTGGACGCGGGTTCAATCCGCAGTGGGCTCACTTTTTTTTTTTTTCTCAAACATTTTGTTTTGTCGAGGCGTTTGGCGATATTTACGACATTTCCTTTTTTGCGATGAACAGTAAAAAAAAAAATCGAATGTTGTCGAGAAACTTCGCAGAACTAAATGGTATCGGACTCCCTTTCCGGAGGTGCGATCGTGGACAGCGGGGCTTGGATTGCCGGCTGGACGCCGCGAAGCGGCGTGTACTGGTTACGCTTTGTAATTAGCAGCCGATACTGTCGCCGCGAAGCGGCGTGAACGCAGGCGGGGGGCTGTGTTAACGAGCGCCCCAGTGATTCACGCGCCGTTCGAAAAGGGTGGCCCGAGCGGCATGATCTCTCGGAGGAGTGCGTATAGCCATTTCCGCGCGAAGCGCACTCCGGAGTGCGTATAGCTTTACTCATCCACGAAAGCATGGTAGC
Source organism: Ixodes scapularis (assembly GCF_016920785.2). NCBI lineage: Eukaryota > Metazoa > Arthropoda > Arachnida > Ixodida > Ixodidae > Ixodes > Ixodes scapularis. The sequence continues at coordinate 177,428,331 of NW_024609846.1, read as the reverse complement.
GCAAGTTCGGGAAGGGGCCACAAAGCACTTTCCGAAGGCTGTGTCTACAGTGCCGCCCGACGGCACTCCAATCGCGCCTACAAGTGCCGTCCGGGAGTCGGACGGCCCGTGTATCACTGGGGAGCTCGTTAACACACACCCCCGCCTGCGTTCACGCCGCTTCGCGGCGACAGTATGCGGCTGCTAATTACAAAGCTATTGACCCATTTGGCATGTCGTACACGCCGCTTCGCGGCGTCCAAAACCAAGCCCCGCTTTCCCCGATGCACCTCCGGAAACGAAGTACCATGCTATTTCGTTCAGCGAAATTTCGGGGACAACATTCGTTTTTTTCCTGTGTTAATGGTAAAAAAATAAATGTACATATCGCCAAATGCGTCGGCAAAATAAAATGTTCGAGAAAACGAAAACAATAAAGTAAGCCCGCAGTGGGGATCGAACCCGGGATCACGTGCTTATGTGACAAATCTTACCAATACGCCACACTCCCCTTCGTAAAAGTCGTTTTGAGAACTCGTTTTATACGAGACTTTCGGACGCCACTTGAACGCGCGAGTGGAGTACCGTCGGATGGCATTTGAACGCTCTGCAAGAGTGCCGTCGGACAGTTTTCTAGACACTACGTTTTCCGAAACCACACCCATTCACTCGTTCTGTCTAGTGGGTTTTATCAGAACGGAAGGGATATAGCGAGCGCTGCCGTGAGCGGCAGACTGGGTGAACTGTGATGAACAGGCGAACTCTAGGAATCGAAAGTATGTGGCATCGCGCGTCGGAGGGGCCAGGATGGGGCTTTGCAGTGTGCGCGACTACAAGGACCGTTAAGATTATTCTTCCGCAGGCGTTACATTTCACCGTTCAGTCCCACAGCATAATACAATTCGCAGTAAAGTGAATTTGTGGGCAGTTCTCCTGGTTTTACAAGGGTCAGCAAGTTGCGGAACCGTTGCATTTCGGTCGTTGATCGCAGCGGTGACTGGACCCCGTCTCACCTCCTCTTCACCTCAGTGAGTGACCTACACAGTGACCGCAATAACAATAAAAGCGAACTGTTTTAATCCAGGTTGTATCTGAGTGCCGTCCGATGGCACTAAAGTAACACTGGACTGCACTCTGAGCACGCATTCGAGCGCCGTCCAAAGTCTCGATGGGCTGTAGAGGGGACCTGGGTCATCGCGCCCTGAGAAGCGGAGCCTTCCGTATCTGTAGTCTGAAGGAATAGGTTTCACTCGAAGTGTTTTGACCATATCCAAGCACTTAGCAAGTCATCAGGGAAGTGTCGCAATCAGCAATTTAGAAGATCTGACTATGAGCCGCTTGCCGCTGATTTGTTTGTCATAAAGTGCGTCTAAACAAATCCACAAATCGTTTGAGCAACCTCAAAATTCTTCAGGCACTCTCTGCGTTTGATATCACCACACATCGCGACACCAGCTTTGCGCGGGCATTTCCAAGATGAATTGCCGTTGAAATTAGTAGGTAAGCGATTTCAACACGTTATACTATCTGCAAAAAACAGTTCCTTAACCGAAGCAAAGTACCGAAGAAAGGAAGCAGACGACAGATGTCATCGGTAAGCCGCAGTCTCCATTTGGGAATTGGGATGAGTAGCGGCGCAGAGCCCAGCAGTGCCAGCCAGTCCTTCCCTACGAACAAGCGTCAACCACAAGGGATGACGGGTAGTCATGATGGGCGATGAAGTAGACGGCAAAGGGGCTGGCGATAATGGAGGTCGGGTTGCGGGGGCTACGTAGCTAACATCATGATCCCCTGCTACAATTCTATCATACTTGGTAGTAGGCTTCTCTTCCGAAATTTGAGTAAGACACAAGTTCAGCTTTGAGGGCGTGTGGCGGGTCGCTACAAAACACTCTCGACACCCTGGCCGACCGAAAAAGGCCAGGCTGTGCTAGCGAGTCCATCTATGGAAAGCTGCAAGCTTTGATGTCATGATGCTTTTGGAGAGAAGTAGTTGTAGTTGTAATTAAATTAAATTTTAGGCACTTTACCCACATATGCAGGATATGTTTGGGTCTCCATCGACAGGACAAGTTGCCGGCTTCATGAAGACCTTCCTTGATGATGTGCGACATTGGCAATTGCCGTACGTGTGATCATCGATGCCTCCATCTCCCTGGAAAGGTAACCCATAGACTACAGCAGGTATCGCCTAGTATACAATGCCAGGAATTAATTTAGAGGGAAAGGCCGTTCCCAAGCTCCTTGAGAACCTGCATGGCGATGCCCTAGTAGAGGGGTGGCCAAGCTGCGGCTCTCCGCGTGTTAAAGTGCGGCTCGCCGCTCCCTCCCTTATCCCTCCTCTCTCTCTCTCTCCCCCCCCCCCCCCCCTCTCCCGGAGCACTTCCCCAAAAAGAGAAATGAAACGCGTTTTAAATGTGCTACTGCTGCCTTACGCACAATTGGACTGCTTTTGACTCATAAGGTAGACCGAAATTAGTTTGAGTTTCGTTTATTGCTCTAAACAAAAAACCTGCCGCGGCCCCCCCCCCCCCTCCTCCCTCCCTCTGCGGCTCTTGAAAATTTTGTGATTTTGTTTGCAGCTCTGTGTTATATATCTAGGGTTGAGAGCATGCAACGACCGATCCAGTTGTTGTAGATCAACATGGATTACCCAATCGGTCACGGAAGCACGTCGAATGAGAAGAACAGAGAATAAAAGCAAAGATAGGGTTCACTTAATGAAAGAAGATCAATGATATGTCTCCCCTATAGGGGGATTGAGCCCACAGCCTTTTGATTAGGAGCCCGATGTTCTACCCCTGCACCACTGAATGGCACAACGAACGGCGTTTCATCTGGGTTCTTTTAAGTCACGCAGCTATTGCAGAACATTCATGTGACTCGCGTGGCGCTTGCACTCGCCAGTCATGCCCGGCGGCCGACGTGCTGTTGTGGCAGGCTTCCTGCCATGCTTTGTCGCGTCTTAGCATGGACTAGCCGGAGTGGCTACAAGTGCGGGCAAGCGCCTTGCGTTTAATTGCGGTTTGGTTGTACGAGAGCTCGAGCAGGAGGGACAGCAGTGAAAGCAACTCGCTTGTAATTGTACCATTACCAGCTAGTTCATGCTAGGGTAAGACAAAAGGATAATGTTGTCGCACCTTCCCTTCCATTTGGCAGCGGAAAAAAATTTAATGTACCTTGATCCAATGGGTAAATTCGGATGACACATTGTGTGCAGGTGTGTGTCGCGGGAGTGATTAAAAGCTCATGAACCCAGTTACAAGCTTCGCAAGTCTTACTATACTCTGTGTCATCAGAGTTTTCTCGTAGGATCAAGGTGCATTTATTTCTTTGTTGTGTCTAGTGCTTAACAGTGTCGCGCAGTCTATGTACAGCATCCTGCGAGCTTTGATTGGACCTGCGTGGCCGTACTGCCTAGGCGCCAGGCTGTCCTTTCCAGGATGTCATGGGCGTACTTGTTTACACTTCGCATTGAGCAACTGTGTGTGTGAACAGTGTTAGTGACAGCCAGGCAAGCACTTGACGCTTTGTTCTTAAAATTGAAAGGCTGCCATCGAAACGTTAAACGCAAGACACATGTGCATCGAAACAATGTGAGCCAGCGTGCAAACAGTCGGAAAGATGGCTGCTCAGGCGTGCTGCACACAGCAGTTTGCGACACATGCTTTGGATCTTGCATACGTCGGGTCGTTCGGGTGGCTCCGCCCAGTTCAGGCAGATACGAAGAAAACTGAAATTTTTTTACGTTTAAGCTCTTGTTGGAATACTAAGCTTTTGTAGCGTTCTCCGAAAGACGTCAAATACCTTGTGCTCAAATGCCGGAACCATGCATTGCTTTTATAGATAATTATTTTGTTCTCAAGAGTCGTTACTTGCGGCTCCTGTGGGCGAAAACTGCGCTGCGGTTCAATGAGACGAGGGTTGCTGAGAGTCGTTGTAGATTTGTTTGTAATTTCGAAGTGCTTTTTGAGCAAAGATCTAGCTTCGAACACGAACAAAGCCTTCAGTGACAAACTGGGTGAAGCTCGGGAGTGCGTTGTTTAATTGGTGAACAAACCCTTCATTCCGTAATGGGAGCAACCAAAGCTAAGAAAGTCGTGAATGAGCCGGTACAATTTTTTTTCAGTCAGCGTTTGACAGTTCTTAAGGTATCGATGTAATCGCAACATGGCTGAAGTGATGGTATCCAAACATCGTAAATTAATCGCGTTCGAGCACCGCGTACAAACCACCGATTGCACCACTGGTGTGCTCCCTCGACCTTGCTGTTCACAGGAGGAGAAATGGGAGGAAAGTGTCTCGGGGCTTTTTCCTCCCATTTCTGACCATTTCAAGCATGCAATCGTAGATTTATCTCGCCTTTCTTAGTATTTTCTGCCACAGCCACAGACGTGGCGAAATATGTTCGTTTGACGTAAATCTGTATGAGTGACTTTATACGTGGAACCGAAATATGCCGACGCCTTTAGGCTAAACTGTGCTTCTAATGTAGAAAGAAGTGCACAATGAGATTAGCTACTCATGCAGTGTGCTGGTACGGAGATTGCAGCTATGGATACTGTTTCACAGGAAAATATGTTTTGTTTTGCTGCAGTTTGTGTCATCAGACATTGCAGCACATCATACCTACGACAGACGGTGATGCCTGCCGTGTGCTGAGACCTTCCAAGGTGACCGGGCAGTTACCGTACTTGTGAGCATGGGTGCTTCCATAACCTTGCCAAGGTAACCTCTAGACTTGGGCAAGTATCACCTCATATGCAATGCCAAAACTTCCCTTTGCGAGGAAGGTCATAACCAAGCTGCACCAGAGCCTGCCTGGCTACCCCTAGCGTGACATATAGCAGCATCACTATAAGCGGCATTCCGTGTTTCCAGAATTAATCCTTTGTCGATCATAATCTAGAGAACCCGAGACTGATAAAAGCAGGGAAACAATGTCGGAGAAGAAAGACGGGAAAAGAATGTAATCCTTTGCGGCATTGGAGGGTGTTTTCTGGAGTTTACCTTTGTGGAAAATTTGATGTTTCTCAGAGCTTGTTTTGATTAAATTCTCAGTTTTTCAGAATAATTTAGATATTAAATTTGCTTGCTGAGTTTCTCGATTCTCAGAAAGTCAAAAGAAACAGAAAAAATAACCAGACACAAGTGTATTAATTAATTTATAGTCTCAATGATTGCGGAAGGAGTTGCCTGTGCCTAGACCAGGTTTCTTGAGCTGACTATGGCGGTGTGACTCTAGATCCTCTACAACTCGCAGTACACCCCAGTTAATACCAACTCTCCCACGACAAAACTTGCAAACCAGGGTTACTTATCATACCCAGTTTGGCGCAGTATGGCCGTCGGAGCTCTTGCGCCATAAAACCCGTAAACAACAATGATTGCGGAAGGAGTTGCCTGTGCCTAGACCAGGTTTCTTGAGCTGACTATGGCGGTGTGACTCTAGATCCTCTACAACTCGCAGTACACCCCAGTTAATACCAACTCTCCCACGACAAAACTTGCAAACCAGGGTTACTTATCATACCCAGTTTGGCGCAGTATGGCCGTCGGAGCTCTTGCGCCATAAAACCCGTAAACAACAACTGGTTTACTTATCCAGGTGTCGGTACATTAAGCTATCAGTCTCCTCGATTCGGTCTCTGAAAAACTTTGTTTTACCCACCTTTTTAAAGGCTCCCTGACATACTTGCTACTCACAGCCGTAGGTGCCACGGGAACGTGCCATGCTGCATGGCTGTGCGGGGTGAAGTGTGAAATCTAGAAAGTTCCGCCGCCTTCGCTCGTCCACAAAATCTGCGGGCTAATGGCTTCCTTCATGATAGAAACTGTACCCCTCTTCACGTTACGAAGCCCAAAATGGTTTGTTCGAAACTCTTGTTTGTTTGGAGCATGGCTAGCACAACCACATCAGAGAACAGAATGGAACATATTTCTTTCGTGCTGCTGAGCTATTGTTGGGGTTCCGCAGGCTTTATTTGTTGCCATCGAAATTCTTCTAATCAGTTGGAAACAAGTTCTACTGCCAAAACCCAACCCCTCCCCACCCCGACGTCACAAATACTGATGTCACATAGACAGGGGAACACGACTACAACATAAACAGAATCACTTCTGGACACTAAGGCATACATTGCCAAGATTGCAGATGTCAAGCAGAACTAAAAACATTGCCCCGTAATGAGTAAAAATAATAACCAACTAATTAGGGAAGTTATTGAAGCTGAAAAGATTTCGAGGTTAGAAGAAAACTGTCACTAAACCTTGTCCAGATTTATTACAAAAAAGAATTAGATAATCTTGCATCCAGATAAAACCAAAAATAACCAAAAAAAATCTTATTGTTTAAAAAGACAGGCGCAGGCAGAGAAGAAATAATACAAGTCTGAGTTGCAAGTCAGAGCTTCATGAATGTCTTTTCCTTTTGGGTGTGCCTGTGCTTGGTTGCGAATTTTTCGCGCTGTAGAGGAGTATGCAACACCAGCTTGCCCGAGCCTCCATATTTTTAATACTGCCAGTAGAAACTTTCACTTTGAAAATATGATGAGGACCGAATTTGAAAATTAAATGTCGCCAAACAATTTTTTGCGGACGTAAGGTTTTGGTTACGAGGTCAGTCAAAGCTACTGGTGTGTTTAGCCAATTTTGAGGCAAATTTGTGACCTTGAAAAAAATTGCAGGTATACTGTTACATTCTCCTTAGCCTCCTGAAGATGCAAATCACTGGATTGAGCCCCTACCATATTGTTTTGTCTCATAACTGATGCAGGTATCTTCTTTTTTTCTTTAACTCAGTTCGACGTAGGAGCTGCCAAGGCGTCCTGTGCCTTTCACGTGAACAGTGGCCAGCACTGGAAGAAGCAATCTTTGGACTGCTGTAATCCATTCTTTGGGCAAGTGAATAAATTTCTTTGAAGCAGAGACCTGGTGTTTGCACAGCAGCTCCACAGAACAAACAACACAAACACAAATGTTTCTTTGCCCAAAGCCTTCGTAGCTGCTTGAACTTATTGATCTGAGCTTGCACGTTGCAATGTTAAGGCAAGATGCAGATATAGTTAACATCTCTCTAAAAAAATTGGGGGCACCTTATGCTTGGATGTCTAGCTTGATCAACTTGGAACGTCCAGCCGAATTGAAACAAGGATCTAGCCAAACTGAAGCATGCAGCCGAATCGAAACTTGTAGCCGAACTGAAGATTCAGCCAAACTGAAGCGTCCAGCCGAATTGAAACTTCTAGCCGAATTGAGGATGTAGCCGAACTGGAACGTCCAGCCGAATTGAAACTTCTAGCCGAATTGAGGCAATAGCCGAATTGAGGCGTCAGCCGGATTGGGACGTAACCCTCTCCTCGAATCGAGTACTTAAAGGGCTCGAAGGACGAGGTTGCGGACGCGCTTTCTCGGGTACCACAGGATAGTGGTTGGCAGGAGGCGATGCAACCGGGGGGGGGGGGGGGGGGGGGGAGGAGACGAGGAGCGCGGTTAGGATGTAAGAAAGTCGTCTTCGGAGGCAGAGGAGAGGCACGGCATGTTCGCTGGAAGGCAGGATAACGACCGGCAGGAGTGGAAAGAGCCAGGACTCATGGCAGATTTAGGATTTAGGCTTGTGGTGATGCGGTAGGTAAGTAAGCGCTTGTCGAGGCCCGGGGTGCAGATGGATTTTAGTCAGAGGGTGTCGGAAAGATTGCGAGAATGGCAGTCGACACTGGGAACGCTGGCGGATGAAATAATCAGCGGGTGTCGCGTAAACTAGCGGAAATTGCGGTTGACACCGGGAACGCCGGCAGATGAGTTAAGGAGCACTAAGATTTTTAACTGCTGGGCCAAGAGATCTAGTTGCTTCGCGTCATTCCAACAATCGACGAAGGGTAGGGGAACGCCTCTCCCCTTAGGGGCAGAGCCGACTTAAAAGATCCTTTTACGACTTTCACCGTGGCCGGTCGTGGCAGTGACTGCAAGACTTTTATTAAGTTATGTCGCGCCACGACCTGGCCGGGGATGAGGTCATAGGCACTTAGGTGGCTTGTAGCTGTACAGCTTGCCTTGAAGCGTGAACGGCTCAAGGCAACAGTTTAAGCGGGCTTGCTCGCTGAGCTGCCGCCCCCTCCGAGGACCGATCAGTCCCTAGAGCTCGTATATACGTTGACGGAACGGGACGCTGAAGCTTACATCGAGTAGCACATGGTATATGTAGCCGTTGCAGAACGCGGGCACGGTATATGGTCATACCGCCTTAGGCTTTGGATCCCTTCGCTTGCGCAAAAGATGGACTAGGTTTACACCATCGTTACCTGTTCTGAAGGAAACTCACGCATTGAGCAACGCAGATAGTGGTTTTGCCACATCGCTTGCTCCGAGGTGAGAAGGGGACCCGAGGTATAAAGACGCGAGCATCGTGTCTTACTTCTAAGCTTACCCGGAGAGATACAAACTAGGAGGATTTCCCGGTTCAATTCGCTGACTTGAAAGGATACTACCGTCATCGTGATGTGGAAGACGTATAACAAGAGGTTGCGGTAGGACAACGTATCCCCTGTTCCTGGCGACCCAGGAGCGAGCTTTGGAATGCGGACTCGCCGAGTTAGCCGCATAGTACACAAACCCGTCGGCTAGCAAATTTGGAGGTGGAGGCTAAGGCCACTGCCACAATCTGCGGCAGATTATTTGTTCATTGTGAGCTGTTTTAACACTTTGTTCTGCGCAGATTAGGTTCTTGGAAAGACGGCCATAGACGGTGTAACCCAGGAAGCCCACCGAGAGGGAAGACGGACCCATTCGTTTTCCCAAGTGCTTACGGTGGCTGACAGTTGTTCGGCCTCACGAACGGTTCAGTCGGGCAGTACAAAGCCCGTTGCGATCTCTAAGCGGAAGGGGGCAGGTCCGTCCGCGTCGGCGGGACCAGCTTAGAGCAGGCCCCCTGCTGCATCGTGGTGAGTGGGACAGCAAGCGACGGACAGGTCGGCATTGTCTGCCGGCTTCGCTAGCCACCACCACCTACGCCGCTTCGGGACGCTTTAACGTGGCCACTCCGGCAACAGCAACAGCGGCCGCCCATGAAGCCCAGCAGCTCCCTGAGGCCCACGAAGTCCCCCGAAGTCCGGGCCTTGAGGGGGGGAGAGTGTGGGCGCCGAGGGTGAAAGACGAGGCAGTGGATACGTGACAGGCGATCGGCGGAGAAGTCACGAGCTGGCGTGAGACAGTGCGAGCTGCGCGAGGCTGGAGCTGGGCAGGAACGCCGGAGCCGGGCTGCCTGGCCTGGCCCATGGCGAACCCCGGAGCGGTCCACCAGCGAGGTTCGAAGTCCGGAGCGGTGGAAATGGCGCGCCCTGGCCATCTGGCCTAGGCCACGACGATCCCGGGGTGGCTCCGCAGCAAGACTCGGGCAGTGATAGCCCGGGACAGCCAGCCTACACAGCGGTGGCGTGTGAAGGGCGATCCGCAGGCCTGGACACGAACTCCGACTGTGAGCTCTGAACGACGGACAACCGGGAGGTACAGTAAACCTATTCGCTATCTTCTCGTTGTGTTATGTCACTCCCTGGGTTGACGAGCGAAACGCATACCGATCGGGCGGCGATTATTAGAGAGTTTTAGGGAACCGGAACAAAATACGATCCATAAACAAAAACGATCGATACCTTTAATCAGGCGTGTGAACCGATCGTCTGCCCTGAAACGGCTTTGGGGGAACCGTATTTGCAGACGATAGCAGACGATCGGTACAGGTCGCGCCCCCTGGCAACGGAAACCTGCATCCGCCTCATCGAGAAAAGACAAATTTGCGTGTGTTTGTACAAATTGCAGAAACTCAAGTAAATAAAGATCGCACCCTAAATATATAGAGAACCTAAAATATTGTATACCTACTTATAGTTCGTCTCGTTTTTTTACTGGAATGAATGCGCTTCCGTAAGAAAAAACCTGGTGCGCCACGGCGTGTCGCCCCTAGCACTGCGAAGTTCTAAAATGTTCGTCTGCTAAAGAAGCAGACGAGCCTTCCGACAACGATGGCGCTCGATCTTTTTGACCATGACTTGGAGTTGGCTCTATTCAGCGAATACAATTTAGAAAAAGTGATTTTGTACGACTGTCTGTGCACTAAGTGTGGCGTGAGCCTCTTCTGAACTTCCCGGCACGCACGCGCGTGCCGTGGTGCCCGTGACTTGTGCAGGGGTACGAGGGAATAAACATTCTTTTTGGTTTGCCGTGACACGGAGTCAGTCGCATTTCTTTCGGGTGCCACCGAGCACCGATACACTAAGAGAAGGCGCTTGTTGGCGGCAAGGCATAGGACGCTCAATTTGGCGTAGCTTTTGAGTAAACAAAAAAGTTGTGATACCAAGAATGATGTGCGGATACCACGAATGATGTGCCAGCGTATTTTGGGTTTTTTTTCCTTTCAGTTTACCAGATTTATATACTTGGGGAATAAAATATTGCGCCGACCGTACATAGTAGCTTGTTTTCTAATAAATCATGCGTTCTCAGTGGGCAAGCTTTGGTGTTTTACATCAACCAAATATGATGTTTACACCAACCACGTCCTCATATGCTGAAACGTTGCCGAAAGCAAAAGTCGATTTTGCATAAGAACACGCTCGCGCGCGCTTATCATCAACATTTGAAGTCGTCTGCTAGCGATCCTGTCTCTTTCCCTCGAGGCCCAATGCAGGATCGAGTATTAAGAAAGCTATAGACAAATAAAACTAGAAATATTAAATCTCGAAAAAAATACAAAAATCACCAAAATATACACACTTTCCCAAGTTGATGCGGTCATTTTTCTTGTATAAAGTTAATTCAATTCAATTTTCAATTCAATTCTCAATTTAATTTAATTTTTATTTTCAGATCCAGTTATACAAAATAAAGAGCTGGCCCACAAAAGCAGCATTCTGCTTGTATGTGGGGCCCGGCGACCAACTAAAGTACATGTTGCTACAAAAAAAAAAAAGAAAACATTTTGAAGCACAAAACAAAATGAAAGGAACACAAAATTAGCAACACAAATAAATACAAAAAGGAACACTTTAGAATATGAAATATAGGTGTTTATAGCCAAGTCTACTCACGCAACCATGAAATAAAAGTACGAAATATCTCCAACGGTTAGGCTGCGATATCTACAGCTCAGATGCTTGAAACCAATTCCTTAGTTTCCTTTTTAGTAGCCTAGTCGATTCTATATTCATAAGGAACTCTGGGAGTACGTTAAATAAGGAAGGAATGTAATGATTTCTCTTTTTCTTTCCATACAGTGTGTATATTTTTTTAATGACGTATCTTTCAGTACGTCTCAAATCTCTAATTTTATTTACGAGGAAGTCAATCCGTTCCTTCACTCCTCGCAACGAGAAGTTCTTTTTCAACGCTTGGTCATTCCAAAGGGCTGGAGTGAAAAAGGAGTAGCGCCTAGCACCTCCCGAGGTAGAAAGTTGTTGTCTTCTGCCGTAAACCGCTTGCGAGGAGGAGACGGAGGGACGGAGGTAGATGCGGCGCTCATGTTGCTCTCTTACGGTACAGATAGCTGACGATCACGGTCGTACGCCCGCGTACCGATCGTTGCGCCGTGTACGGTACTACCACGAATAAAATATAAAGGAAAACCTGTAACTTTACTGCTGTGCAGTTATTAAAACTATCACCCAATATTCAAAGGGCTCGTTTTATAGGATATATGTGATTAGCATTTGTACAGAAAGTTTTAATTTATGCAACATTTTTAAACTAAAAAGTATCCAGAGCGTTGATGCAGAAGGATGTTGCTCACTCTGTCGCCACTACAGATAATCCTCAATCATAACAGCAGCTGTAAAAAACGGGTGATAAGTGCTCGAAATGCACATTCAATGTTTGTATAAAAAAAAAACGTATAATATGTAAAAAAAAACAAAAAAAAATATGTGCAAGCGGGATTCGAACTCTCCACTATCGCTCCTCTACGAGATCAAGAAATCGGCGCTCCAATCCACTGAGCTGACGAGTTTACTACACTAAACACCAATTTATTTATATTTAAAAAGTCATATTGCGTTTTGTTCTTTGTTCTTTTTCTTATTTGCTGACTCAAACTTTATGGACTTGCTGTCACACATGGCGCTCCTGCCAGGCACTGCCATGATTTATTTTATTCATGTTTGGAGCCTCGGCACGCTCTCTCCGCCAGCGAAATCGCCGTTTTGCTAACCAAGCGAGACTGTCCATGTCGGCCATTGTTCGTGCCGGTCGTGCCTTAGGGTTCGACCAGCGGATTACGGAAAGATCGCAGAAGACAAGCGCATGCGCAGTTCGTACCGGAGGGCCCATGGTACCGTATCGGATGTGCAAAAACGGTTCCCTAAAACTCTCTATTAGTAGAGCGACCTCCACATAAAGAACCCCACACGCAGCAGTTAAAGAAAGCCACGAATGTGGCGCGCTGCAATTTGCAACTCACCTATCATACTGTGCTCCAAGAGTGGATTCCCGAAAAAAGGTATCAACCCATGGAGCATTCCGCGTATCCAAATACCTCTTCATGCGATAGAAAGGCGCTGCATGAACAGTTTGTGAGAGAAGGCACAAACTCCAACTTGAGCCGACAAGATTCCGTTTTTCCCAATCCGGGCTGCATCTTTTAATGTGCAACAGTTTCTAAAGAAAACTAAATAAATATTCTCCATAAAGGCACCTGTATCAATTGAACTATTTTTAAAGGGAACATTTTCGAGTATTCACAAGTTACGGGAGCTTATTTGCATAGCCTTGTTTATCTACGGTCGCCACTTCGCGGAATTCAACAGGCATCCAGACGCGAACAGATTCGTGCCGTTAAAGATAGCAGTGCTCCCAGTCTTAGACTGTTTTTGATATCACACACGTTATAACAAAAAGAGGAAGCTTATGGTGTATCCGCACGACGGAGTTTCTTCCTGAGGATAAGAATAAACATCATCGAGTTTTGAGGTCACGTGCTACGCGTCACGGGTGTTCGCTGATCCCCCGAGCTCGCGGTACGCTCGAGGGGGCCCGAGGAGAAACTGTGACAGGCCTACAGAATATCCGCCGTTCCGTCGGTATCCGTCGGAGGGATCGGGCCCCCTCTTATGTCAAACTGCTTTTGGAGAGGGATAGTGATGAGTAGCTTTCAAGTGTGGGGTGCCTTTTCTTTATTATTTTTTGCCTGCCTTTTTGTTCAACAAGCCCCCGAAAGTCGCGAACAGGTTTGCGAAAAGAAAAAAACTCCTGCGACTCAGCTACATGCGACTCCGTCGTGCGAATGCTCGCTTGTATTTTCTGCACTGCCTCCTTCTCGTGACGTTTCCTTCTCTCAGCTGTATCACGTGCTCAGTTTTCTCCGGGGTTAAAGATCTCTCGCGCGAATACACCATTAGTACCATAAGATGTTTTTGTGCATAACATTTTAAGTATAACCTTAGCCATTCTACATAAACGCCGCATCGCTATCGATAGCCCGGATCTCGGCTTGTGGTTATATATTATCCTGGTATCTCTCAGCATACTTCGTTGATTGAAACGTTGCTCGTCATCTTGTAACTACACTTTGTTTCAGCTTCGGTCCGAGCGCGGCCGATGTTATGAGCCAAAGGGCCAATCGAACAGCGCAAAAGGCGCACCGTCATGGCGGGCTCTCTGCGCTTGATAGAACTAGCCGGCGGAGGAGCGCGCACAGAGAGACGGCGAATAGCGGCTGGTCCTATCAACTGCAGAGAGCACGCCATGACGTTGTGCCTCTTTCGCTGTTTGATTGGCCATTCGGCTCATAACATTGGCCGCGCTCGGACCGAAGCTGAAACGAAGTATAGATATGTACGTAACGCGATACTATACTTTGTCTCACCCTACGATGGACTAAAGGCAAAAGCTACAGACCGCCAGATCCAATCACGAGCCACGCAGAAATTGTGCGGTATTTCGCTTCGATGCACGTATCGGTGCCCGCGTCTCGGATCACTGATGAGGGGACGGGTGGACAGTGGTTCGAATCGAAGAGCACTGAGTGACTAAACCATTTTACATCGTAAAGAAAGCCACGACATATAGGCTCTTTGTAGCGTCGAAGCTATAGAAATGATGTGGCGCTTTTGGATTCAAGCATTATTCGTCCACCCCTAATCAATGTTAAGCGTGTCATAGTATAGTGTGGAACGTGATTGGACATGGCGGCCCGTGGCTTTGGCCTTTAGTCCATCGTAGGATGAGACAAGGTATACTAACGAGTTACTTCTACCTCGTTCCTTTTTTCGGTAACGAATAACGTATTTATATACTTTTTGTTAGAAAACGAATGAGCGTGGTACTTAGTTACATTTAAGGCCGAGTAACGATTAACGATTTTTCAATATTTTGAGGAGTAACGTGTACAACAATGTTTAAACAGCCGCGTTTTAATTGTAATCAGAGTATGCGTCTATTCCTACTAAGGCAGATGGGCAGCCCGAAATACAACTAAACAGTACGATAGCATAGCAATGGTTGTCGCTGAACGCACTGAACTCAAAAGCTGAGAATGTCCTTCGCCCATAGGACACAATAGGGTTCGTTGGTTGAACTTTCTAGAATCGAGTACAGACCGAATGTAAACACGGAAACTGCCAACGCGGAAAGGCACTAATCCCGTTGTCAACTTCTAATTTTAGAAGCAGAGAGATCAAAAGAGAGAAGATAATTCCAGATTCACTAGCTCTTCCTGAAGCACAACAATGCCGTTCCTTCAAGCGCCTCAGTAGAACGACTCTTCAGCGTCGCCAAAGATGTATTCTCAATAAAGCGGGGATCATAATGGATGAAAACTTCGAGAGGCAGCTACTGCTTAAAGGGGTACTCTGGTGATTTCTTCATGATCCCCGCTTTGCTTGAAATTTTGTTAAACTTACCAAACAACATTGCTAAAATAGTATCCCAAATATTAGGTTAAAATAATTTTTTTTTCACGAAGTTATTGAATTTACAATTTTCGTCCTCATCGTGTTTTTCAAACTGAAAGTCTCTACTGGCAACAACGAAAAAGTGACTTCAGTGGAAGTGCAGGGGTTCACTCTTTGAACTCTAGAATTTGTTCCCAACTGATCAATCACTAATCAATCGGTTGAGTACATAATACCATAATTCATATGCCTATGCCACCTGTCGCGCGGAATTTTCGGGTGAGGTATATATATCAATTTTTAATTTCTTGGGTGACGCTATCTGTAACACGGCTACAAGCACGCAAGGTATCCAGATTGTGTAGCAGGCTTTAACTTACCGTTATTTACCCCGGCACGTAGTAGCAATCGGTATATTATGTGTCAGCGAATAACGACAGATTTACAGGCGTCGTACTGTAATTGTGTAACGGTGAAATATGATTTACCTTTCTCGTAATTTATTTTAACTTCGCGCATGTCCTGGAGCAATTGTGAGTGAGTGATTTTCTTTCTGCCAGCTGAGTATTGTTACATCTAACGTTGCTTCTAATTGTGACACTCATCAAGTTTGGGACTATGGGAAATATCCATTCCAGACACCATTGAGCAGCGGTAGTTCGAGTTAGGTTTAATTGACAAACCCACTATACTACGAGTCAGCGCAGATGCTAAAGCACGGAATAGTACTGCGGGTGTATGATGTTGCAACTGTAGACACAAGACAGTAGATAGCGTAAAGGACGCGTTAAACTTCCTCCACTCGCGATGAGTTCAGCTACCACAATGGGGTTTTCGCAAACCAAGAGCACTAAGAATTGAAGACCCTGGAAGCATTTCTGTACTTGGAGATCTTCTGACTGAACACGCTCATGCTGGTCTCCACTACTGAATACGCGTAAACGAGTCTCGATTATTCTGATAAATCCGGGACATACAAGAGTCTGTCGTGTGTGCAGTACATTTGAAACCACTCGATTTTTTTTCGTAACCAAGCATAGCAAATCATAATGCACGCATAATGCACGCGAAACATATTTTGTGCACCCTGTGTTTATCAAAATGATCAAGACTAGTTTTTTTCTTTTTATTTAAAAAAATATATTTTGTACAAATTGCGTTTTTTTTAACCAATCGACTAGATATGTTGCTTCAGCACTTAACTCTCTGTGCAAAGTTTATTATTGGTATCCTCCACCACAGCACTCACGCAGATCGTATATTTCGTGATAGCTTAAAGGGAAAGAATATAGACAAAAAAAAATAAAAGCTGACGTTCCGTAGGGCATGGGCTGAATTTCTTCTTGTTTCGTTTCTGCAGTTTCGGTCAATTAAGTGTAAGCCTCCGAGATACCCAAAGTGGTGCTTAACGTAACGAGGAGCATCCGCGTATATCGACGTCTGCGATGTCCCGTATCGCTCTATGATAGCACGACGGCTTGATTAATGTTAGCGATGCTTCCTCTATCCTGTGTACTGTACAGGATAACAAAGTGCCGGTCATTAGCATAAATCGGTTTAGTTTCCCGACTCTTCGATTAACAAAAATGCAACAAAAAGTTTTTCTTTTGTTTATTCAGTCCTACCATTAAGCGAGATCAACTGAATATTAGAGGCGCATCGCAGCATATCAGAGTGCAGTTGAGGCAAGTAGAAAGAGCTCTGAAGAAGAAAGGAAAATATAAGCCAGGCAGTTCTAATGCCAGCAGGTCACCGTCTGTTGTAGAGTGGGAAGAGTTTATTGAGCGCTGTGAATGTCAAGGTCATCCTATTTAAGGAGGTTAGCTAAGACACGACTTGGCGATACCAAAGGTCGGAAACGCGGTGATGTAGGTTCAAACTTTCTGAAACTCAATATTTTTCTAGTACGTTTCACAATGCCTTGAATAGGTGCGTCTGGTAATACATTCATGGCGTTAGGTCACGATATGATCGCACGAACGCCATATCGTAGTTCCTTCATCGGTTTACGCCTCAACACATGTAATTATGAGTCATAGATTATTTTTCACAATGACATACGATTGGAGACAAATCTTCAAGCACGATGCCTTGTGAGAGGTAAGTGAATAACTTGAAACAGAAAAGGAAGAGTTCAAGTTGAATGCATTAGAAGTCTAATACAATGAAAAGGCATAAAAAATTACAGCGACCTTTCTCGCTCAAATTCTATATATTGTCACAAATGACAATTTAGGAGGCGAGGAAAACTGAATCAAGCTAAACAACTAATGGGGCGAACTTATGCCCAAAACAAGATAGACAAAGGCTAACGTCGCAGACGTCGATGGCGGCGAAAGAGCAGGATCGAACGCTGGGGCGAGACTGACCCCGGCTGGCCACACGGAGCCCTCTACGTAGACGAGTGGGCTTCTGGAACGTTCGGCGCAGAAAGTTCGGCGCGTAGAACATTCTAACCTCGAATAAGCAACAGGGTTCTCAAATTTACCAGAACGCGACATTACAGAAACAACAAAAAGTCGTATCCGCGGCCAGGCATCAAACCTCGGCTTTTCGTGTGGGAGGCAAGCCCGGTAACCTTCAGGCCACGGGCGTGCAGCCTACTTGGCCAGCTGCGCGCGCGGCAGTATAAGGGGGATTGGTAGCCGAGTGGGTTAGCGCAACAGCCTAGAGCACGTGAAGCGAAAGCTCTCGCTGCAGAACCCAAGATTCCTGGGCTCAATTCCCACCCCTGCCCGTTTCGATCTGGATGTGCATCGTACCAGCGTGCGGTCCTGTATCACTACTGCACGGTGCACGTTAAAGACCCCAGGCTAGCGTTTGTACCGCACTGGCTAAATTGCTCATCAACATCTGAAAGACAAGTCACCCAATAAATAAAGAAGACTAATTTCCGGCTGTACACACACCAATTAAACATACACACTCCCATTAAAATTAAAATGCAATAATGGATGAAAAGTAGTATTTAAGCCGCGATTGTTTATCCGCGTCCAGTTTAGCGAGAAACACAATTGGTGTAGAAGTGACGTTGTGGGGTCACGACAGGCATACCATGAGCCATCGACAGCGGCACTCCCTTGTGCCCCGCTGATGGAAAATCGGCAGCATTCGCACCGAAAGAACAAGCCAACGAGTTGCACCACCTAATATGTTCTGCTTTGTAAGCATGCGAAAACAAGGAATTATGGTTTGGGGACGTGTCCGATTCCCGTAATATAACGTCCGGTCACGTGACATCAAATTTCGCGCAGAAGTTGGCGAAAAAACTGAATGGATGTAAAGGTTTTGTGACAAAGTTACGTGCCATCAAAACCCCGAGGCTGTGTACGTCAAGCCATTCCAGCTACGCAAAACGTGTTCGGAACCAAGGTCATTGTATTTTTGGCCGAGTAAGATTGCGGGGACGGCGATGGCAGCGGACGACGGGCGTGGGACATCTAGTTCAAAACTATCGCTCGCGGTACCGGCGAATTTTGTCCGCCTTTGAAAGAGAAATTTGGGACCGACCAAAAGAATTGGTATTCATCCCGTACGACACGCCACGCCCGACCACCAAGCCGATTTGCACGAAGACGTCGCCGAGCCGTCCCCCCTTCTCGTGGCCGAAGACATCGCTCACGCAAACATCAAGTACGAAGTGCGTACTTCGAGTTAAATATGCACGCGCACGATTTCTTTACTAGGTGCGAATGTGACCAATGCGTGGTGCTGCTCGGCTTCGACCCGGGAGTCCTTTTGCTGGAGAAAAATCGGCAGTAAACTTTCCAACCTACAGTTGACCGGCTAAATTATTAATAAAAAAAGAGTTCTCCCAGTCCCTCAGTGGAAAGATGTTCGCTTCACACGCGGCGGAAACGGGTTCAATCCCCAGTGTGGGCGTACCTTTTTTTTGTTTGTTTTTGTTTTCAAACATTTTGCGATATTTACATTTCATTTTTTTACAATTATCACTGAAAAAAAAAATGTGGATGAAACGCCGCTGAACTAAATGGTATGGGATTTCCTTTTCGACACCTGCGAACTCAATGTAATCACTTTCCACAAAATGCAAGGAGCATATGAATCGGGTAGCGTCCGCTTTCCGAGGTGCCCGTAAATGCTCTACAGGCATTGCAGCCAGCCATTGGTCCCAATCACATTGATCTTTCGGAAAATTGTGCAGACGTCTGCCGCACAATGCCACTTTTTTCGGACGCATGACATGTGAGGCAGCTCTTCAGGTAACACCTTGGGGGTATTCTTTTCGCAGCCGATCACGGAAATTCACCACAAGCACTCACTACTCAACTCCAACTTCTCAACGTACAGAACAACTCATGTTGAAGTACAGAACAGCGAGCGGAACAAACATAACTGTAAAGGAATCGCACGGCAAACAGTTCCAGCCACGCATGTCGTCTGCTGCGAAAAAAAAGAAAAAAAAATTGGAGGGGAAAAACAAAAGAGCACGGACCGGGTGCAGCCACGTGACTTCGGCCACTCACTCTCTCCTCTCCACTTATCCGACCTCCGTGCGCGGGTTTCAGTTTCAGTTTCGAGCGGTTGCGTTTTTTGTCTTTAATACAAATATACGTGACTCTGTTGCAAAATATTAATTGGGTAGTCTTTCGACAAGCATAATAAATCGCCTAAGAAAAAATGACAAATATTTTTTTTTGGGGGGGAGTGTCAGTGTTTCCAGTGTTCCTTTAAGTGAGTTCAGAGTAAAGAGAGAGAGCGAAAAAAAGGAAAAACAATAATAAAGAAAACCAGTGCCATTGCAGGCCCAGATAGCGCATTAAAGAGCTTGCTGAAGTACGGATGCTCTACGGTACAAGTGTTGCTTTGAAAGCACAGGGTGCCATGTTTATTCTAATGTTTATGTGTGATTACTGTGCCACAACGCGGCTCTGAACCGAACCTTAGGAGTTTCGGTACTCAGGGAACGTAGAGTGACTCTAGCTGATGTCACGTCACTCTGACCACCCCAGACCTCCCTTTATTGTGAAACAAATCAGGAAATGGCAAACCTCCAGGTTTCCTCCTCTCCTCACCAACTTTGCATGTGCTAAAAGAAGGAAGAGTTGAGGGCAGGGCCATTAGCTCAGTCCTTTCAGTCCTGCATTCTCGACCTGCTAATGCCTACAGTTCTATTCCAAGCTGCCAGTCAAGTGTCACTAGGGAAAAAATATGAACTCCTGTGGAGCTATTAACTTCCATTGCAACTGTACATTTTTAAGTGCATAGCTTTGTTCTTTCTCAAACTTTATACCTGAAGAACCAATGAAAGCTGTTCAAAGAGTCATCAATTGACTGAAGGGTAACAAATATAACAGAATTTTAATATGGGCTACTTGGTACATGATTTATGAAAAAGCTCAAAATAAAACAAGGACAATAGATACAAAACGTCAAAGAAAAGCTTCAATTGATTGGGAAGAATTATCTCATCGATGCCCGGCCCTACTTTTTACATTTATTAGCATTTTGAAGGAGGACGATGGATCGATTTTAGGAAGCATACAAAAAACCACAATCAAGTAGCAGTGGAAACCATAAAATTTAGTCACTTGCCCAATATCTGGAATGAATATTCCATGATTATCTGAACTTATCTCGTCATCGACATCTGCAAGCACTGGCACACACTCGGGAGGTGGCTTCGGTGGGCCTGCTACAAGATCCGCTGCTGGAATAGCAGCATCAGCGGCCGGTATGGGTCGAGCGTGATCCACACCAGCTCGCACAATGTGAACTGGAGCAAAAACACCAACTGCAGGAACTGCTGCTGGGCAGGCTGGGGGAGCTGGCCCAACACCGCCAGATGGGACATTGTCCACTGAAACATAATAAAACGCTGTTTAGAAACAAGACCGTCTCTCCTGCAAGCAAAAGCTCCGCTAATGGGCTAAACACAGTACAGGAGCCGACCGATTTTTCGGACACCAAAAATTCAGACATGCTTGATTATTCGGACCTCAACACTTACCTGCTCCGTTGATGGTGTGGGAACCAGAAGTAAGGTTTCACAAATAAATATATTTACAAGTATTTACAAGCGGAATGAGACTGCAGTTCACATCGCCCGATGCTGCCGCCGAGCCGTTCCGTTGGTGTCTCGAGAAACATCTTCCACGCGTGTCCCGAGCTCAGCGCTTGCACCTGTCGACCTCTTCGTCGTCTCTGTGGCACAACTACCACAGGTGCCCCCCCCCGGGACATGTAGCCTGTGGCACTTGCGCTGGAGGCGTGGAGTGGGCGACAGCGTATTTTTGGGACATTGAAGGAGTTGTGTTCAAAGAAGAAACGAAGGCAGGCTTTAGGCGATCTAGGGAAACTGTTTCACGATTACCTTTTAGGAGCACCGTGTAGAACATCGGTGTTCTATCCATAACAAGGTATGGTCCGTCGTAGAGAGGTTTGAGGGGTTTCTGGGGAGAATCCCGTCGAATGAATATATGCGTAGACTGGGCGAGGGCAGGGTGGTATAAAGACTTGGCGCACAGTGGGTTTTCGTGTTTGCGTCGGGCGTAAAGATGACATTGCCTCCCCAAGTCGTTGAAAGTATGATGTTGGATCTATGGTGGTTGTTGTCATCGAAGGCTCTAACATGACAGCTGAGAGACGAAGGGGTGCCCAATAAACAAGCTCAAAACGGCGCAACCTAGGTCTGGCTTCATGGTTGAGCGGAGACCCAGGAGCATGACAGGAAGGTTGTCAACCCACGCGTCAGGGAGAGGTGCTCGCAGAGCGGATTCGAGCTGTCGATGGAGGCGTTCAACTAGACCATTCGCAGCAGTGTGGTATGCTGTGGTTCGTGTCCGCACACAGCCAAGGAGTGATGTGAGTTGCTGGAACAAGGCCGACTCGAACTGGCGTCCTCGGTCTGTGGTGACTGTTGAAGGGACACCAAAACGGCTGACCCAGTTGAAAACGAATGCTCGAGCTATTGTTTTCGCGGTGATGTTTTCCAGTGGTATAACTTCCGGTCATCGAGTAAATCTGTCCACACAGGTCAGTATAAAGCCGCGTGAAGATGGAAGGGGGCCTACAAAGTCCACGTGGACATTCTCGAAGCGAGCCGAAGGCAAAGGAAACTTTCCTAGTTGTGTCTGTGTGTGGCGCTGCATCTTTCATGTCTGGCAGGCCAGACAACAGCGCACCCAATCTCGAATGTCGGCATTGATCCTAGGCCATACGAAGCGGGAAGTGACTAATTCCTGTGTTACTCGTATACCAGGGTGACAAAGAGAGTGAAGAGATCTATATACCGCGCGACGTAGATGTCGTGGCACGTAGGGCGGGGTTTGCCGTTTGAAGTTTCGCAGAACAATGTAACGTTATTGTTAGAAAAACTGACTTCCCTGAGCACGAGTGATGTGTCATTCAGCCTCATGGAATGAAGTTCGTCGTCTTCTGCTTGAGCCGCGGCGAGTTCGGCGTAGGTGAAGTGCTCCTTCTCCGTGTTGACCGCATTGAGGTCCAAGCGAGACAATGTGTCTGCGACACTGTTGTCTTTTCCCTTCACATGACGGACGTCGGAAGTAAATTCCGCGAGGAAGGAAAGATGTAGCTCTCGTGGTGAATGGTTCTGGCTCGACGACTTCATTGGGTAGACCAGTGACTTGTGGTCAGTGGCAATAAAGAACGCGCGGCCTTCCAGAAAGTGCCTGAAGTGCTTAACAGCTAACTATGCCGCGAGCAGCTCCCTTCCAAAGTTACTGTACCCCTGCTCGGCGTCTTGCAGTTTTCGCGTGAAGAATGATATGGGTGTCCAAATATCGTTTATCTTCTGTTGCAAGACACCACCAAATGCGACGTTCGAGGTGTCGACCATGAGGCACGTTGATGCATCTGAGGAAGGGTGCGCCAGTAGTGTAGCACTGGCTAGTTCTTTCTTTACTTTTTCAAAGGAGAGCTTCGCTTCCGAAGTCCATGTGAGGGGCGACTTTTCTCCTTTTGCTGTACTCAGTAGTGCTTCTAACGGATGTAGAGGGGTGGCACATTGTGGCAGAAAACGTCTGTAGAAATAATGAGCCTAAGGAACCGTCGGAGAGAGCGCTTTGTTGTAGGAGAAGGCAAATCAATATGACCTTGACTTTGTCCTGTAACAGTCGGATACCGTGCGAGTCGACGTGATGACCAAGGAAGGTTAGCTCTGGCACTCCGAACTGGCACTTCTCAAAATGTTGATCACAATGCCATTTTCTTGCAGTCGTTTGAAGAGCTCGATAAGGTGGTTCTTGTGGTGTTCTGAGTTCCTGCTCGCGACGGGGAGGTCGTCGAGGTATACGAAGCAGAATGCTAAGCCGCGAACGACCTGATCAATGAATCGTTGAAACGTTCGGGCTGCATTACGAAGTCAAACGGCATCGTGACAAATTCAAACAGGCCAAACGGAGTGGTGATTGCCGTCTTGGGCACGTCGGCAGGCTCCAGAGGGATCTGATGCTATTCCCTTCCGAGATCGATTTTCGAGTAGATGGTCGTGCCGTTCAGCAATGCTGTGCAGTCCTGAACATTCGGGATGGGGTAACGATCTGGCACCGTTCCCGCGTTAAGAGCGCGGTAGTCTCCACACGGGCGCCAGTGGCCGTTCTTCTTGGGCAAAATATGGAGGGCGGAAGATCAAGGATTTGACGACAGACGCACAATTCCAAGTTGAATCAAGTGCTCGAATTCCTAATGAGCCATGCGCAGCTTGTCTGGTCCAAGTGACGTGGTCGGCAATGAACTGTCGGTGCGGTCGTGAGGATGTGATGAGTAACACCTTGCTTGGGCACCTTATCGGTGTTTCTTGTTTTCATCAAGTCAGGGTATTTGTCAAGAAGGTGGGCGAACTCACCAGGTGGAGGCTTCACCAAAGTGGGGCTGAGCGCCGGAGCTCGTCATAGGACACCCGACACGTGCAAGTGGGTGGTCGCATCGATGAGCCGCTTGTTCGCCATGTCAACCAGGAGGTTGAAGTTGCGCAGGAAATCGGCCCCGATGATCACGTACCCAACGTCTGCCGCGTAGAACAACCACTGGAAACGACGCCTCATTCTGAGATCCAGGGTCAGTGATTTTTGTCCGTAGGTGGCAATGAGGGAAGCGTTCACCGCTTGCAGTGAAAATGTTCGGGCACGATTTCTGCGGTTGAAGGTAGTAGCCGGGATGATGCTTACTTCAGCGCCTGTATCGACCAAAAATCGTGTACCAGTGATTCGGTCGCTGACATAGAAAAGGCGGCAGATGGGTCGGGTCTGGCCACTTGCCGCCGCTAGCGACCGACCCTTCGGTTTTCCTGGACCCAGGAACAGGGAGTACGACATTGGAGGGCCTCAGATCCGAACTGTTGATGGTAGCGGCAGAGTGTTCGATCCGACCGTGGGGATGGTGACGTCCTGCTTTGGCTGGAGGGAGAAAACTGTCGTTGCAAGCGCTCTCGTGAATGACGCCGTGACAAACCGGGTTGTTGACGGGTTTCCAGGCGATGGTTGGCTACCTCGATGGTCAGCTTCTGCAAGTCCTTGCGAAGTTGGGGAAGTTCCGATGTCACATCGGGTGTTGTTAGTGCGGCGTTAATTGTTGGTGTCGTAACTTCATTCATCCGGTCTGCTAACTCAGCCAGTTCTGCCAGTGTAAGGCGGTGCACCGCTGCTAGTCCAACTCGAACGGCTGTCGGGAGACGTTGCAAAAATAATTCCCACAGGATGGCGGCGTCGAGGGACGAAGCTTTGTCACCTAGCAGATGTTGAAGGTGACGTAAGAACCGCGTCGGTCGCCTGTCACCAAGCTCTTCTGCGCTCAGAAGTTGTTGCCGGCGGCGCTGTTCCGAGACGACGACCCGGTTGACCAGTGCGTCCTTGAGGATGTCGTATGAATTGTCGCCAAGGGGGGCGAGTAGGATGTCCCTCACCACGGTAGCGGCTTCAGGAGGAAGAGCGTCGACGAGCAGCTCGTACTGTCGAACCGGCGAGGTGATCCTGTGCGATCTAAATCTTGTTTTCGACTTGCACGAACCAAATGGACGGATCCAGTGCCCAGAACTTGGGCAGAGACAGAAGCGCTGTTGTTCCGATTACAGGAGCAGCAGCTGCTGATGCCTCCGTTTCCATCGCTGGGGTGATCACGTTCCGGGTCACCAATTATGTGGGAACCGGAAGTAAGGTTTTACATATAAGTATATTAACAAGTATTTACAAGGGTAATGAGACTGCAGTTCGCATCGCCCGATGCCGCCGCCGAGCCGTTCCGTTGGTGTCTCGAGAAACATCTGCCGCGCGTGTCCCGAGCTCAGCGCTTGCGCTTGCCGACCTCTTCGTCGTCTCTTGGGCACAACTACCACACCGGCATGAGGGCTTCATAGTACTTCATGCCACAAAAGACTACCGGCAGTGTGCTTATTTGTTTTTCCGTAAAACACCGGGACCGTAAAGGACGTTTCCTTGGAGAAATAATTATTTCAATACGTTTGTAAGGAACTGACTTAGCACGAGCAGGACACAAAACAAAAGGACGAGAAACAAAACCTAAAAAGAAAAAAGGAAAGAAGGAAATGCGCTAAAGTTCGCCGGAAGTACGTGGCAAAGAGCTTGTTTTAAATAAGAAGAAATACCGTCTCTCTCTGATCTCCTTGAACAGCTTTATCTCTTGTTTTACACACTTTAAACAGTTATTTAAGGTCAAACACAAGATAATTTTGTGTTTCATTTGAGGGTGCAAACTCGGCGTTATCCTTATTTGTGCAACGCCAAATATAGGGTATTTTCCAAACAGTTGTCGAAGCAACTTGCGTTAACGCGTGGTTTTGTTTGACGTCTCCTTCGCACAAGCGCGACTGCCACGAGACGCAAGATGGAACCACGTGGTCACGCAACGGTACGTGGCTGCAATACAGTAGCAACTATGCTATACTCCGTTCACCCTTAACCTGACTCTAGAAGCTCTGCCTTCAGCGCGTGCTCGCAGGCTTCCACAGTGCTTTGGTTGCACGTGTCTGTGCGTCCACACCTGCGTTAGCAAGGGCAGAAGGCTTGCGCTAAAGGTGAAGCTTGTAGTCTCAACTTAAGGGTGTACGGAGTATTGGCGACGTGCGAAAGCCGTGACTGCGATCGGCATTCCACAATTTGCTGAATGCTGACTATGACTTCAGCAAAGGATTTCCCATAGACGGAAATAAGAGGAATGAAAGAACTTTAATTTCGACAGTGTTTCAGTGCTGGTTTGAGAGCGCAATGATTTCAAGCTTCCACCGCGCTCATTACAAACACCATCGAACTTGTTGTTCGCAAGGTAATGACGTCACGAGAGGGAACCATACGGGGCTCCAGGAAAACATATCGCCGCTGATAGCCTCGAAAACGTTTCAAAGAGAATTTAACGTGAAGTAAAAAAAAAAAGAAAGAAAAAAAAAAAACAAAAAAAAAACAGAGGCGGTTAGAGGGAGTGATCACTGTACGAGGAAGCCCTGCCCCCAAAGCTGCTACTCAGTCTGGAGCAGATGTCGTCTCGACCTTACATATCATCTTTTGTTGGAACGCGCCTGAAAATTGTTGGACAACAAAAACTAACCAACCCTTACAAGTATTGGATCTGCCCTTCCGTGAAGGCCAATTCCTTGTTCATAAAAATAAAACCGACGGATTTCTAAAAGTCGTAGCAAAAGTAAGGAAAGTAGACTAGCAGACGACGCCAGAGTTCGGCGCCAAAACGCCCGACTCCGACGCCACCTCTTCCTCTGTGCGAGGAGCGGACAGCGATCTTGCTTGCCCTGATCAAAAATTGGAGGGAGACAGTGAATAGAGACAAAGGAAGCTTGCCTTGGCCTCTACCCACCAATCTTCCGATCACAACTCGACACTCTCCCTTCACCCCACCTTCTTGTCAAGAAGCAGACAAATTTTCCCGCCGAGTTGTAACATCCTAACCAATAACTTGTGAATGAAAGTAAATGACAGTCTCGCAGATGTGTGTCCCCGTACAAAAAGGACAACCTTGCCCCCCCCCCCCCCGCTCTACGTCGCTTTATCTAAGCAAGTGTAGGGAAATTTTTCGCTGCCTTGACCATTCGTCGTCTGTGTAAGCCTTGCTCAAGGCAGGATGGTTGTGTTGTGGAGTATGCTCTTCTTGCACCTATGTTGAAGCGGTGAGCAGGTTTTAGTTCGACTACCCTAGCAATTCGACTTCGGGAACGCGCTCGAACTTTTCATTTTAGAAAGCAGGTAGATCGATTTACCCTCCTTTGTGGTTGAAAAAAAATAAATAAAGCAGCGACGAATTGGGTTTTATTCTGTCTAGTTCGTTTTTACACGTCCAGCTTCGATACAACACACTTGAGTCAACGACTCCCGGTTAACGTTCTCCCTACGGCCTCCTATGCTATTGTTTTGTTAACTGTGGCGTGCGGTGCCTGCAGTGCTCATACCAACTGGTCAACGAAAAGCAAGGTCCGCGAGCATCGGAATCTCATGCACGCAAGGTTGGTTGATCGTACTCGCTATTTTTAAAATTTCAACTAAAAAATAAAGATGTGCTATTAAACAGCGTTTAAAAAAAATTGGGTAATTATCTTGAAGTAAGTTTCCTGACTTTTTGTTTATATTTTGAGGTCAGTCATAAAAACCATTAGACTGCATCTGCCAAATTTCAAGGCACATTGTAAATACAAATAGGCTGGCGACTTTGACGAAGATTTAAGGGGACCCTGTCTTTTGAAATCGCTTTTCTAAGTCAAGAAGCATCGGCCGTTTCATTCATCTCGAGAATGGATCGACGTAGTTGAGTTGATTACAAAGCTCGATAAATTAATTTGAGAAGTCGCATCCTTTCGAGACGTTCATACATAATTCATAGCCGAAGTAGAGACGAACCTCATTAGGACTGAAAATTCCATGCGAGGATCTGTAGTTAACTGCGATTTCTTTATACAGCTTCCCGTGAACGCTTTCATATTATAGAATCTCTTGGAAAAGAAGAATCTGGGTTATGTTTAAACGGTGCGAGCATATTAGAAAGGATTTTTTTTTATTACTGTTTTTATTTGGAGGAATAAAATATTTGTCGGAGACACACCGATCGACTTTCGGCTCCACCCTTTCAATCTGGATAGTTTTGTGAATTTCGTTTGTGGTTGTATTTTCTAGTTTGATCAATAGAACGCCGAGTCTTGAAAGCTACCATTCTGTGTGGAGGGAGTTGTTTATTTGCGGTTGAGCAAAAACAAGCTAAATATATATGTAATTTTTCGCTTTCTTTTTTTAAAATAAGGGATATCGCTACGTTTAGCAATACTCACTCTCCTCAAAGTATACTTTTAGCGTCATTGATTTTTTTCGCTTTCTAATCTCGCTATATTTTGGCGTCGTTGCCTTATTTCACTGCGCAAATACTATATTTCGCTTTTGTTGGTGTTGTATTGTAAGTGGTGATTCGAGACGTTTTAGTTTGCTCAAAGTGTGTTTTCATTTCGCGGAAAAAAAATTTTTTTTTGAGCGAACACAAGATTTTGAAATTGCGACTGCCGATTTTGTTTTTTGCGAAGAGAATATTCAATTTTGTCAAAACGAATCAACAAACCGCTTCTGATAGCGAGGATCGCAAACTGGAAGGTACCAGAATATTTCGTGCAGACGAAAAACCGACTAGACATGCACTGGTGGACACAGAGCGAGATGCGTCAACGTCAATCGTCATGGAGGTCTATTATTTTGGTATCTGTGCACATGTCCACTGAATAGCGAAGCTTTCAGTGGACATAAGAAATGCATAAAGTATGCATTTCCCCTTATGCCCGCTCTCTCCAATAACGTAAAACTGAGTGTTGTGTGGTGATCCTGCAATTTTATCTGGAGAGAAAGTGTAGTATACAAAATGTGACATATCGTGGACCCACCCTTCCACACCCTGACCCGATTTGTGAGATAAAGCAAGGAACTCTCATAGTAATTCCAACCTAAAGTTCCTGTTTTTCCACATCAAGCTGATTAGTGCTGTTTTCAATCGCCGCAGTTTATTTTGTTTTTGTCTAAACCTGTAATGATATATGTGTTTGAGTAGGCAGGGTAACGATACTATTTGCCGCCGTCACGAATTCAATATGGGAAGATTTTCGTTACTAAAGAGAGACATGATTCGGTGTGTGAGATCGCCTTCTTACCGGAGCTTTCTAAATAATATAGGGGTATATACTGGAGTTTATAGAATTGTATACTTAAGAGAAAAGCCGTGTACGTAAATCATAAGTAATCGAGCTTTCCTGCATTATAAACAGGGTTCCGTGTTTTCGGAGTTTATTTTTCGTCGAGTTCGAGGGTGATTTCGAAGTTTATATTTGGTTTGATTCTCGATTTTCCAAAATTCTAAGTTTAATTTCGCAGTGTTTTCTAATAAAAATAAATAAATAAATAATAACCGGACGTAAACGTATGCCAATTAAAAAATAAAACGTGCTTGTGTCAATCAAAATTTCTTCACGTGAATTTTGTGTTGGTGTCATTGCCATTGGCTACAGTAGTTTGTCTCACAAAAACGTCGCACAAGTGTTCTTCGATAAACGTCGATATCGTAAAATCAATACTCACGGAGGTAGTCTCTAGGTAGCTCGTAGTCATTCCATTATATTCCGTCAATCTAGCCCGTGGCCGCGCGAGGTTGAGTGGTTAAGGGTGTAACAGAGAAGATTCAACTGGCCCCCTTTTCTATTTTATACAATCTCTATGATCCATAGCTTTGACTGTTAAAAAATATACCCCGTCCTTTCTCGAAATCACAAATCGCATGGCCCAAATGGAAACCAAAACAGTGACTTTTGTCGTGACTCGAATGTACAATGACCTGTTGCCCTGAGTCAACCTTTACATGACAAGCGGTAAGACTCCCTTTTAACAACGGTCCGAGATTTGAAAGATAATTATGGTGGCATTTTCCCGGGACGATTTACTTATGCTAATCAAATCTAATCAAGTTGTAAAAAAAAGTAGTTAACTTTTTTTAGCTTTATTTTATATTATTTTATTTTTGCGCGGGGAGGGATGGGGAGGGAGTGGCATTGGCCAGAATTTTACCGGCGGGTGTTTCTCGGACTTTTTTTCGGATTTATCCGAAAATACCGAACCCTAACTCTAAAGAGAAAAAAAAAATACTGTTAACGACTTAATTTTCGTGGGCTCAAATTTTCGCGAATCGTGCCAAAGCTGAAAATTTGAAATTATTCGCGGGTTATAATTTTCGAGAATCGAGCGTAGCTTCCGTAGTGTTCTCATATTGCCCGAATTGTTCGCGGGACGTATTTTTCTCGAATTGTAGGCTATTCGCGAAATTCGCAAAAATTGGGACCCCCCGAAAATTTAGTCGTTTACAGTAGGTGTATGACTTCGTGACAACATTAATTTTAGCCGCTTTTGCCCTATCAAGAACAAGTGGTTATGGCGATTGTTAGGTGCTCATGTTTCCCCCAAACATTTTCACTTCTCTCGGTTGACGTCAATGAAAAATGTAGACTGCTTGTAACTTTTTTCAAGATGTCGTACAAGACAGTGAACCGAGAAGAACGTGAATAAAACATGCATCTTCGATGTCTGCCATGTCCCGCAATAAATGAGTCTTACAGTCGTCATTGCTGTTCGCATCTCACGCTTGTTTTTATATCTCCTTTTTTGGGGAGCCTACACGAGTTGTATTTACTACGAGACGTTGATTTTATAGCGAAAATTTGCTCAGACACATGCAGACATGTGGTCTAATAGTTACCTTATATAAGAAAGGCTGGTGTTCTTGCGCCATTCATCCAAAAACATGACTGTGTGATTATTTCTTTTTTTTTTCTTGTGCAAGGTAGTCCTTTTTTGAACGCAAAAGGGAAAGCATGAGCTCTATTTTTGCTAAGCACTGTTGTGTGGAAGTTTGGGCATCTGCGAATAACTTCTCTCAGTCGAAGGTCTAACATATCGCTCTGGTTCAGAGTATCCATTATTGACATATAAAAAAATTTGGAGACTCAGTGCTTGCACATATATATTGTTGTTGTTCTTGTTGTTGTTGTTTTTTCTAAAGAAATAGGGCATATAGGATTATTGGCTAATCTCCATGGAGGGGTGTATTGGCCGTCTTGAGGGGATGGGAAGAAAGAAAAGAGTGAGAGCGCAACGTCAGAAGGCCATTTCAAAACCCGCCTTCTACGTGCTGCCATATTTGTTGGCTGAGCTATGGAGTGCCTTCTGAGCATACGCTGTATCTCTGTTGGGCGGTATATCAAACGCTGCGCATGCGTCGACAGCTCAGTGACACAGAATTTTTCGCCTGGGTGATAAGCGCTGGAAAGTAAAATCCCTCGATACTTCTTTTAACGAATAACGACAACCAACAGAAATGACAAAGCACATTTCCACGGAACAAAATGGCGTCATTCAGATCAAACCTCTGCTGGGCGCCGCAATTCGCTTCCTAAAACTTGCACCGTACCAAGCAGTTGGCGCATCAAAGAATGTCGCTACTTGTAGGAAGCTCTTATCTAAGAACTTTACTGGAAAGGTCTGTACTCCACTTCACCTTAAGCTACCATCCAATGGAGCCAATTAAGGCAGCGCACAAAGTGCAGCGTCATCGCGCTCGTCGTTGCTATGCGTTTACTTTAACCGGCTAAACCAATCACGCACAGCAAACTCACGAAGACGACGCGCATCATGACGACGAACTTTTGGTGCTGCTTGATCGGCTCTATTAGATCGTAGCGTCGGCTGTGGTTGAACTTGGAGGGAAACAGTTTACGGCGTGCAAGTTCGTCTCTCTCATGCGAACCTCGTGCGTTTGTCTGCCTTCAAAACGAGCCCACGTGTTTTTGTTTCCTCCCTGACAGAAACCATTGACAGCGCGCTCTTGGCTGCCTCGTCATCGAGCGTTCCTTGCGCGCCCTCTATGTTGCCCTTTGACTAGCGTGACCCTCCTTACGTTCTGATATGGTGTCTGGAACGTGGCTCCGACTTGCGTGTTTACCGCGTTCAAAAAAAAATGATTCCTCAATTTCCGCCTTATGACGTCATAGCAGTGCCATGTTGTAGCCGGTCGCAATCCTGGCGGGGTCTTAGCAGCGGTGGTGCGTGTGGCGGACGCTTGTTCTGCTTCAGTTCGCTCTCCAGTGTGTCAGAACACGGAAGCTTCGGCAGCCAGAAGTTGGGACACCGTGGCGACAGCGACACTCGCGTTCGGTCGCGCTTTTCGCAGGCATTTCTACGATCGACCGCCAGGATCGGGACATGCAACAGCGTGACACTCCGGCTTCTTTGACGTCATTCGTTGCCACTTGGGGGCAACTTTTGATGTATGGGCGGAATAGGACGCTGAACCCGCCAGTCGGAGACGCGCTCCAGGCACCATAATTCCGATGCGCCAAAGACGCGTCACGTCTCCAGAATATAGTGCCATCATATATGCTTGCGACATCTTATGGCGGGTGTCGGCAGCCCTGCCATAGAAGACCATGTATTTCAAATACAAATAATGCTACAAAGCTGAAACGTTACGCTTTAAAAATTCAGCCATTCTAGAACTCTATTCTATTGCATACCGCTTTTCTTGTGCGAGAATTTCAAGATGATAACGTGTAAACTGTAGGGCCCTTAGTCGAATAAACTATTTGGTATATTGCCACAAAGGATAGCAACCAAGTTAATCGAAGCATACAGTTTATTTTTGTATCTAAAGAATCTGTAGGATTGTATAAACTAACTATAATTCCTCCCCAATATTACGGCAAAGCTTGTAGTGTCTAAGAAGTGTATGACATCTTGTAGAGAATATCTATACTGTAGGCCGATCACACAATTTTTTTAGAAACAACAATGGGCAAACGAGCACAATTTAAACATAAAGAAAAAATACAAGATTTGAAATTAAACTACAGTAAACCACAGGAATCAATAACGTGCTGGTTATATATATTGTTTTTAAAAAATATTTTTCTTGGGTTTTTGAGACCAATTAGCTTAACAAGGCGGATCCATTCTCGCTTATACGTTCATGATCATTTCCAGTATTCTGCTCCTGACGTAAATAAGATAGAAAACAAAAACAACTGTTTTTATTAGATACTATAAAATTATAAAAAGTTTTCAAAATATTTTCACTTATTATTATTGTCATGTGATTAACAGTGACATTTTTACTGTAAGGAACAGAAGCGCAGCGGTGAACAAACAATTTATGGGAAGATTATCGCTCTTGTGAACTTCACATTCCGATGTCAAAAGTAATATTTAGGCACGTACTAAATTATTTTAATAAATAATTATTCCAATCGCCCTGAACACAAACAACAAAAGAAGAAGAAAACTGGAAAACAGTATATTGAAAAATCTCACTTGACATCACATTCTCCCAAAAGGGCTGAAGCAAAAGATTTTGAAATAGCAAAGGCTTTTACTCTGCGGCCTTGAAGTTTTTATTTCGACGCCAGTTAAAAATTCGGACAATCTCAAAAAGCTCCTGTATGAGGCGTAGGTGTCCGAACTTGAAATGTTGAACGAGCGCCTGAAAATATTCGAACCATTTCCACTTTGAGACAAGGTTACGCAAATACGGCTCATTTATAAGATTTTCCATAGTAGAAGCTTATTGTAGAGGGCCCTTGTGTTTGTATTTCATCACTACTTAAGCTCGCGGTCTACCTCAAAATCTTTCTGAATGACGCGCGTGTGCCCGAATTTCAAAAGATGATGCAATGCCTGAAATTAGCGTAATCATCCCCACCTTAGCACCAATTTCTTCAAAAAGAAATAACTTTGGAGTACTTGTCATAGTACCAGGATGAGCTCAAAGTCTCTAAACTTTATATTTTGTCTTTAGCTTGGAACTGGAATGACCTCAAAAAGCTCCCTGGCGAGGCGCGTGTGCCCAAATTTTAAAAGATATACGAATGGCTAAACACTGCCGAACCATCCCCAGTTCGAGACCGGTTTTCACAAAAAGGATACATTTTCGAGTACTTTTCATATTACCAGGATGGTATCGAGGGTTCTTAGTTTTATGTTACGCCTCTAGCTATGAACTGGATTGTTCCCAAAAAGTTATCCTGCGAGGCGCAGGTGTCAACATTTAAAGTAATGAACGAATGTCTAAACACAACCAAACAATCCCCATTTTGAAACCGGTTTTCTCAAAAAGGAATTCTTTTCAACAGTTGCCGTATTACAAGGATGGATTTGAAGTCTATATTTTATAGCTTTTCTTTCGCTGGGAACTGGGTTGTCCTCAAAAAGTTCCTTTGCGAGTCGCGTGCGCCCAAATTTAAATGATAAACGATTGCCTAAAATTATCCGAACCATCCCTACTTTGGGACCCGTTTTCTCAAAAAAAAATTCACTTTGGAGTACAATTGCCATCACATAAAGATATGATCAAGTGCTCTAAATTTCATATTCCGCCTTTAGTTGAGGACTAAGTTCTCTTCAAGAAGTTCCCTACAAGGCCCAAGTGCCCAAACTTCAAAAGATGAACGAATCCGTAAACACGGCCGATACATCCGCGCTTTGAGACGATCATATTCTGCAGGCGTTCATTTTCGATGATTTGGCATGACGAATGAGTCTGATAAATTTATCATCCTCGTTATCACATCCCCAGTCTTGTGCCTTTTACACGAGTGGTAACTTTTGCGCACCACCGCGTTTCCCCATGTACAGCAATTCTTTCTAAACTGTATTGATTTAGTGGTTTTTGTTTATGTGAATTGGAATAATGTGCTTAATTTAACTAATTATGATTATTTAAAAATGCTTTTGGACGATAAACCTTTTATATAATGCTACCCTGGTCGTATAACTCACGTGAATATACTACAATAATGTAGCCTGAATGTACCAAAATACGATGCGAAAAGCCTGAAATGGGCGCCCTACACATCTGATATGAATGTAATAATGTAGATCATTGGACGGTGGTGCAAATGCCGCATAAGCGAAAGTCTCCCTAGCTCGTTCCAGTTTGATTCCAGATGCAGCCGGCACTTCAAGCTAATGGGAAAGATCAGGCGGCGCCTAGAGCGCAAGTACGTAAGCCCTTCGTGTTTACGTCCTTCAAAGCGATGATAGAACGCGTACAGAAACATGACGAACGCCATGATTGTGCTCTTTGACGTTGTCCGATTGGTCCCATCAGATCCAGGCGTAGACGAACTGTAGGCGACATGGCCGCGTGCGTGGCGGGGAGATCGGTATATGCGCGCCTACTAAGGCGCAGGAATGTTTAAAAAGTTTTGAGCACATTGAGAAATACATTTAAACTGATCGACTTGTTATTTTTTTGTGATTTTAACTGTTTTTGTGCAGGGAATGACAAAGCGAATGGCGCGCGATATAAAGACGCTGGTAGCGAGTTTTTTTTTGAAAAATATGATCGAACGCAGTGAGTTAGAAGATGATGTAAAGTCTTTCTCAAAAAAAATTTAGAGCCCACTTCGCGCGCGGCTGGGGCAGGCTCGCTCCCGGGCGGCGGCGCTCTTATCGGCAGCGCTCGCTGGATGTGACATTTGTGAGAGTGGGGGGAACTTTGCTTTCGCGTGGCGCTCGCCTTGATAACAGAGTGGCGAAAAATAGCGAGAGCGAATTCCCCCTCGCTCTAAAAGATCATGCAGCCAACGAGCGCCGACGATAAGAGCGCCGGAACACGGAAGCGAGTCCGCTCCGGCCACGCGCGCAGTGGGCTCTAAGCTTTTGAAAAAGACTGTAATTTGCTCGCCAAGTGAACGAGATGTATAGAACACGCATTTTCAAGGTGTAAGCCACGCGCCCTTGGATAAAGCCTACGTTTCTCTCACCCTTGTCAGATGGTGCAAATAGTATCATTGTGATGACGTCTCCTTTAGTGATCATGCTCCTGCATCCTTTACGGCGTAAAGGATGCAGCAGCATGATCACTAAAACAAGGTTCGCCGAAATCTTCAAGATTTCGGCGAACCTTGTTTACAAAACATCATTCATCAAAAAGCTTTCCATTAAAGTTCCGTAAATCCCTAACAAACTTCTTCGGCGTTTCGTTAAAGGAACAAAGCGTAAAGTTTACGCTTTGTTCCTCTTAAAGAAACGCCGAAGAAGTTTGTTAGGGATTTACGGAACTTTAATGGAAAGCTTTTTGATGAATGATGTTTTGTAAACAAGGTTCACCGAAATCTTGAAGATTTCGGCAAGAGCTAGTAGGGAAGAGTTCGGAATTAAATTGGAATTGGTAAGACAGGAAACTAAGATGATAGCTCTTGAACGCTTCAGGTTTTTAAACTACGGACAAAAGAAAGAAGGGAACGGCGTAAATGTGATACTTCAGATATGAGGGTGGACCGCACTTGTACAGGTTTGTGCATGTCACCCGGAGCATTCTTGTGTGCTGTGACTCCTTTGTGCGAAGTGTGGCCATGTTTCAGGGCGACCTAGAAAACATGTACGACCACGTGTCACAATAAATTATTTTTTCTATAATAGAAGATGGTAACATGGGTTCTCTCATGTGCTACCGTGCATACATGGCGTATCGAAACTGCGTCACTATTCTTGTTGCCAACAGGTGTGTAAGCGAGCGTATTCGCCTCTTCTCTTCGGTGGGACAAGGCTATCCACTTTCGAATTTGCTTTTTTCTATTTTTCTTGAGACGTTTCGTCTAAATATTATTCAGAGTAGTTTTATTCGTGTGTTTAAGATGGGAGGTATAGAGGTGCGTATTTTAGTGTACGCGGATGACGTGACGAGTTTTGCGTAGATTCCAAGAGTGTCCAAAAAACCGTCGATCTGGCAGAGATTTTTAAAAAAAATTACAAGTATCTCCGGCCAGTGGGATAAGTTTTTGGGTCTTTGGCACGGCGATTGGCATTGAACGCCAGCTGTTTTTAAACATGTTGTATGAAAGAGATCTCCGCCCCGTTATCTTGAAGTTCCCCTTGAGCACTACCTCAACAATGTCGACTGTTGGCGCAATCAGGTTGAAAGTTTGCGCGCAAAAGCGGCCAAGTTGGGACTTTTTTGGATGTCTATTTTTGTACGTACTTCGGCTTGCATTGCGTTTGTTACAACAGATGTGTTAAATGTTTTCAAAGAGCGTCACTGCTCATTTATTAACATGCAACTTAGGCTTCGTGTTTTTGCTGTTTTTATATTGTGCTCGGTTTGGAAACGTACGAGTCGTACAAACCTGCTTCGTAAAGTGAAGACCCCGGAGCGGGGGCTGGGGGGTCCTAATTTCTTTCTGCTGCAACTTGTCAATAGATCTATTTTGTCTC
Organism: Ixodes scapularis; assembly: GCF_016920785.2. Taxonomy (NCBI): domain Eukaryota; kingdom Metazoa; phylum Arthropoda; class Arachnida; order Ixodida; family Ixodidae; genus Ixodes; species Ixodes scapularis. Next base: position 177,391,253 of record NW_024609846.1, on the reverse strand, counting down.
GGAGACCTGAAAGAACAATATTTAGAAAACTTTATTTAGGTAAGATTGCGTGGTGCCCTCCCTGGGTTTATTGTTTCGTCAAACGAGGACGAACGTGCCTTGGACGCCATTATATGAAAGATGTTGTTGGTGCTTAATTGTTTTTAGTCACGCGTTTCTCACTCAGATACTTGTCTTAAGTGCCAAGCCGAAGGATTTAATTGTTTTCCTTTTTTTTTAAATTCCTCTTTATCGTTTTCTATAGTGCAGGTACAGGGCATGATATCCTAGCCAAGCGAATAGTGGTAACCCCTAACGCGAATAGTTTTTTTTTTTTTTTCAAGTTTCAATGTCAAACTGGTTAGTTTAAAAAAGGTATCCCAGCAGCTATGTCTGAACTCTGCATACTGTGCAGGAAGCAGAAAACGGTTGATCACAATTCCTGGACTCCTGGGACGCTGTCTTCTTTTGGGACGTTAAGAAGGGACCCTCAGAAGATTTCTCATAAACGCCCGATGGCATACGTTTATGGGCGGTAGAAGGGGAAAATGGCGTTCGCTACGACATGATCCTACTGCTGGGCCTGCACAGCATATGGCGTGCCGCATAGCTGTGCGCCACGCGGATGTCTATGCTTGCCCCGTGCGTAAGTATTTGGTTGAGCCCATGTGCTTTCTAAAGGAATTCAATAAGGACAACCTACCTAAACCTGAGTGGCTGCCATGTTGTCTACCCTAAGAGACGTGTAGCATGTTTGACATTAGCCAAGATGACTAGTGTCATTTCGCGTTTCATCGCGAAATGACACTGGCATAGTATTCGGCTGCCACGCAGAGGAATAGGGTTCGAATCCAGCTCGTTCCGGATCTTTATTTCATTATGTTCTCTTCTAAGAAATAAACTGTAGTCACAAGCTGGGAGAGTTGGAACGAATTGAATCTGTTGAAAAAATAGGGATTATCTGTATTCTGTGTTCAGTTCCTGTCCCTGTCCTTGTCTTTTAGTGCTCTAGTTTTCATCAACTCCTAAGATATTTCTTAATATCGAAAGGCTGCCATCGAGTGTTCTTGTTCAGAACATTCCTAAACGTGCCGCGTGTATGAAACTAGCGGTAATGCGCTGCCTCGGGTGAAGCCACCTTCCGTCCTCGACGCAAGATACGTGGCATTTTTTTTTTTTTTAGTTTGTAAGTGAAAGTTAATTTCGTTAAACTCTTATTTTTCGTTATAAATTCATCTGCTTTTTATTGGTAACGTAATTTCACCAGGTGGAAAGTGGCTATAAATCAAAATCGTAAACCACTATGTCCCTGGCATACATATAAGCTGATAATCCACCCGTAGATACGTCTTGTAGATAATCAACCACTAATATTGGCATTTGTTTCAAGCTTATAGGAACTGACAACACAGTTACATCTGAAGGTACCTAAGTTTATCGGACTCCAAGTCCACGATAAGATATATCGAAATGCGTGCGATGATTTCTGCGACATTGTTCAGAAGTTTCGATGTTCTTCCTTTGATCGCAGTATCGCTGTAAAATAGTAAAAGAGATGATAATGTTTTCAGTACGTTGCAACCACCTGACACTCAGTATTTCATCCTTTTTGATCTTTGAAGTTAGTTTTTGTTTTGTTTTGTTTTGTTCTTTCCCTCGGCAGGCTTTGGGGGGAATTCACGCATGGCATAAGACTTGTAGTGGAATACGTCACGGGGAGTCCAGATAAGTGAATTAAAAGGGCCTGTCACAAATTTCTCGCCATGTTTGCCTTCCGTATAAACAAAAAAAAAAAGAGTAGAAAGTATATAGTCGCGAATTCGTTTCTACTTGAGAGTCGCACGAGCTGGTAGATTAAACCAATTAATGAGAAATTTAATACTGGCACCCGTACTGAGAGCGCCGGTCCGGCGTATCCCGGTAAAGCGTTTAGCTGTTCCGGAATTAAACAAATGAATCCAACAGATGTAAAAGCGGTTTCCCTTCACTTCTAGAAAACTTTTCACGCACAAAAGAAGGAATTTAGAAATTTATGAACACGCAAAAGGCCTGGTCACTCGGGGAAAGGAAGGGGGGAGGGGCGGTAGCGAGCGAAATTTTACAACCCGCGAGAGCAGAAAGGTCTTTTACAGCTTCGGAGCAGGTAGAGGCGAGGTTTTTATTGACGCTCTCTGCCGTAGGCATTTGGGCGACAATTTGTTTATGCTTCGTTGTGTCCTTTGGAACTGCACGACTTTAATATTTTTGCTAGTATGATAGCTCCCAGAATGGTAAAATGTCACGACTTTACATTGGCGTACCCCGCACACGCCAATTTTGACACACTCGCGCGCCTTCTTAGCCTTTATTCAGATAAAAATATTTGATTTTAATAGCGGTACTAACAAACACGTTAAAGTTGCGGGCTTGTATTTAACGGATGTCAAAAATGACAGAGAATATTTCCGCTCTTCGCGAATGCGGCATATTCTGTAGTTTATAAGTTCGATGCTTATATTAATGTATATATTTGGGGGAAAAAGAGGAAAGAGATAGTTAAATATATAGAACTTTGATGTTTTCAGCAATTGGCAGTCAAAAAACACATTGTTATTTTTTTGTTTTTTTTTGGACCAGGGGTTGCAAACCCCTGCTCGTGGGCCAGATCCAGCTCGCGAAAGACTTTGAACCGTCCCGCGGCTGGACGCGGTTCTTCCCATGAAGCCCGGCCCGCGGCCCGCTTCGTGCAAACCCGCTGCTTCAGGCGCCAAATAAAGTGCATGTAAAGAAACCGCGCAGCAAAACGCTCTAAATGCACAAACGAAAATACCAAAAAGAATGAGAGAAACTAAATTGTAACGCGGGTCCTCTCGCCATAATATTAATTAAATAATGCGACCACCAGCGTCATCATCCTTAGTCCCCTGCTTCATGTCTCTGTAAATTAAAATTTATTTGCATTCTCATGTACATACTGCTAAGTGTCCTTGGTCAAAACCATTGCATATTGTCAGCATTAAACTTTATCATATATATTAGAGTTTTGTACTGGGCGAATGTGAAACATTTCCCATGCGCTTTGATTAATGCCTGGTGAATTTTCTCGGTCACAATTCTTGTGTAAGATAATAATTAGCTAAATATTAAATTTCAAATTGGAGTATTGGAGTATATATGCGGTATTCACCCAAGTTAGTGTACTGTTTTAATGCTTACTTTAACAATGATTGTTTCTGTTGAAAGGGTTATCTAGGATTATTTTTTTAATAATTACTATTGCTTCGGCACTCGACACTGCGACAAATCTCTAATCCGCCCTTTCAGTCACGAAGTTTGGAGACCCCTGTCTTTGACCCAACGTAACGCCAAAGCCGTGAGCTGTGTTGAGAGCTTTAAAATTTCCAAATGAAAAACACATTATTTCCTGCATTATTCATCAGCTTACAGACTGCATATTTCGATTAAATCGTTTTTTATAAAGTTCATAGTGTCTTGCAGATACTTACTATACTGGCAGTGTTAGATATAACAAAAATTGAACATTATAAGAGTCGTCTTTTCAGGCTACTATTAATTTCTTGCAATGAAGACGAGTCAACGATTATCTTTCAACCATGTTCGGATGTCGTATAAGTATTTGTAGATTAAGACGTTGAGAAATTTAGCGGCAAACTAGAAGCAACTAAAATGTAGTCAGTATAATATTTCTGTTGTGTGCTCCGAAAAAAAAAACATTCAAAAATGCAAGTTGACGGCCCTATTGAAAATTCCATCAAGATACGTAATTTGGGACACTGACTGCCAGTCAGCAGCTTTGGAGGAACGTGATGGACCATCAGACGTCATCTGATGGTCCATCAGATGACGTCTGACTGCCACTGCCAAGGGAATTTCATCAACAAGGGCAGCATTTATATAAGTGTAAAGCTATACGCACTCATAAATATCGCCAAATGCGTCGAAAGAACAAAATGTTCGAAAAAAAAAGAAAAAAAAAGGCAGGACCACCGCGGATCGAGCCCGCGACCACTTGCGTAAAAATCGGACACCTTAACCCCTATGCTCTGCCATCGTTTCGGAAGCTCGATTTGAGCATTCGTTTTAGACGAGATGCTTCGGCTGCAAATGCAGTTAAGCCTTCAGCATGTTATGCAAAGCACTCGTACATCACTCGCCGTACTTCAGTTCTACTCACCTGCCATGTAGAGAACGATCCTTTTGTTCGCGCGTCTCCGTTCCAGTAGACCTGGTACACCTTGTCGTCTTCAACTACACCGCTAAAGTCCCTTACATCGTCGGAACTCACAACAGTCTGGGTCTTGTCGAGTAGAAATTCTACTAAAACATAAGACATTGTAGAGCCCGGACAGGATCGACAGGTTGGAGCAAGCGGGCAAACAAAACGAGTCGAGAGCGATCGTTTTTGAAAGCTCGGCGAAGCCTCTATGGGCGAAGCGAAGTGGCCTGTTCGGCGTTTAGGCGGGCTTCTGATCAAGGTTGTCGGTCGGCTGCATGTCTTTCTCTAACATCAGCGGTTTTATGGGCTCACGTCCCGAAATCGTTTTCTTGTGCATAGATTATTTTTCGTATTCATAGATTTGACGAAATAGTGGTATCCGAACGAACTTTACGTCCTTTAACCGTGCGTCTGTCTGCACGTCAAAGCTTTTTGACGTACAGTCAGAGACAATCGATGTACAATCAGAATCGCCACCAAGACATCTTGATGACATTTCACGGCGGCCGACTGCCACCAGGAAACCATCAGAAAGCCGACAAGCGGGGTCTGACTGGAGTTTGACTGTTGGTCAGAGTAACTTGCTGGCCAATCAGTCATGCTTGACGTAAAGTCAGGCACAGTCAGCGGTCCACTAGAAAACATTGACTGCCAAACAGGGTTACATTGATGGATTTTTCCTTTGGGGGGTCATACTTTTTAACGGTGAAGATAATATTTACAATGCCAACATTCAACGGGATGTCAAGTAAGGCCCGCACGTTTGATGACTAAAGAAAACTAACGCGTTGGAGTATATATATAAATAACAATGACTTGTCAATAGCATGCGCTGTTAGATACTCACGCCTGAAATGTTTTGGAAATTTGTCATGAAAAAAACCTAGAGGCACCGTTCTTGTTTTGTCCTTACCCAAGCCCCGATAAAGTGTGGGTTCATATTCATGGTATTTCAATCAATGCGTGAAATGATTCGCTACGAAAGAAAAAGGTGATGGTCGCCATGGGTATGGATGGATGCGACAAGTGACCTCGAAGCTCAAAGTCCGGTTCCTAATAAACTGAGTCTAAAATTGGGCGTTTCTAATTCTACATGAGTTAGGACGAAACGATTGACGGTCTTCGGGATTAATTAAGGTAATCCAAGGGGACTTTATAATAGCGACTCTTGAGGGAGGTTGTCACGTGCGATGCTCATATTATCGAGATTCAAATAAGAGAAAGACGATTACGTTAAGATGTTGGACGTGGCTTTCATACATTACCAGATAAAATAAGATGATTAAGTGAAAACAGTGACAATACGGAGAATCTGACACTCCGCTCTGCATCCACAGACTTTCTGTCATGCAATCTGTAACCGAATTGTTTGTATGTAACTAAATTGTCTTTTAAATGATGTTCACTGATTATACTTAACAAAAAGTGGTGCTTAGTGATGCTTACTTAACACGATGCTTTTGTTTCAAAAGCTTTGTCCACACGCGTGAGGGCCACAAGATCCGTGATCAAGCAGAGCGGGGTTTAGTGAAAGCCAGAATTCACGAGTGCGAGAACAGTATCGAAAAGAAATAACCGGACTTGTTTTTCATTCGTCGGCTGCTCGAACACCGTATCTTTGACATATTATCATCCCTGCGACCCTTTGCCGAAAACGTTCCTTCTACCTATGGATAAAAAGAACCACCATCTCAGACGTTTCACAAGCTGAAGAAGAAAATCATCGAAAGATACAGCGCCGACACAACCGGGACTGTCAGAAACCGCTCCTGCAGTCAGCTATATAACTAACAAGGTCCTTGGCGAAATCTTTAAAAAAAATTCAAAATTTGAAAGCCTCTACCTACGGTTAGTCTGCAGAAATGGCATTGCACCTGGATTTTACGGGCTACCCAAGATCCATAAGCCCAACAATTCCTCCCCGACCCATCGTAGACTTCACGACCTCTCCGCTCTGAGCACTTTCCAACTGCATTCCTACCACTCTCTCCCCCCTCAATAAAAAAGCGCCGACCTATGTGAAAAACTCTGCTCTTATCGTGCAGCTCGTTTCGGAACTAAAGGTCAACGCTGAGGAGAGCCTGGAATCGTTTGGCGTTTTTTTATTCTTCATAAGCGTTGATATTTTCTTGGAAATTGCCACGGTTAAAGACGCGACCGATAAACATAAAGACTTGAATGAAAAAATTAGCCTCCGCGTCGAAGAACTGTGCCGCCACATTGTGTTGTGCCTTAGCAGCACTTACTTCAGCTTTAATGGAAAGTTTTATAACCAGATCAGCCGAACAGCCATGGGTGCGTCGATCTCGGTCACCCCAGAAAATGTGTCAAGAAAAGCCACTGAACAAAGGTCGCTGCAGTCTTTCGCCACAAGCCCCAATGTGTTCTTGCGCTACGTCTATGATATATTCTTTGTCAGGAAAAAGTCAGAAGTCGACAAGCACCTAGCGGATCTAGACACAATTGAGCCGGCCATCCAAATCACAGTGGAACGTGAGAAGGATAGCACCTTACCTTTTCTGAATGTGCTAATGAAGAGGAAAGGTGAAGACCTGGGGTTTACAGTAAAGAGAAAGCTGACTCACACAGGAAGTTACCTCCAGTTTGACTCGAACCACCTAATCAGTCACAAGTCTTCGGTAGTTACGACAGTGCTCTCCAAAGCGAGGAGCATATGCTCATCAAAGACGGACCAAAAAAAAACTGAGAGAGTAAAGGGTCATCACCGATTTAAAGATCGGCTGCACCAGCAGCCTTTTCTGCTGCCCGGCGTCAATATCGCAATTGTCGATACCTTTAGCTTCGAAACAGCATGTTGCTCCACCCAAACACCCGCATCTGCTTTCCTGCATTGCAGGCGACTAGCGAATAGCAGGAGCGTACGCTGGAAAAAGTAGGTATTGAGGTGTCCCACAGCTCTGCCACCTACATCGGCGAAGCAAAGAACCTCTCAGAAAAAATCGACAACACCAAGAACGGTATGCGCCGATTTGACCGCGACCGCAGCGCTGTTGCTGAGTCCTGTGATTACAATGACCATAGAATCGACTATGCATTCACCAGCATCATAAATATTAAGACTAACTTCTGTGAGCGGCTTGTTTTTATAGAGTCATTAAAGATCCAAATAACACAAGGAAATAGCGAAATCTTCACTGCCAGATTATTATTGTCCTACATGAAGGGACTAAGTCACCTGACAAAGATGATGTGTAAAAAAAGGGACCATCATTGTTGAAGAAAACGAAGCTGCTATCACCTATCGCTAAATAGTCGCCCCTGAAGGAAAACAGACGGCTTTGAAACTTCGAGACCTTCTTATAGAGGATCCTTTTCATGGCAAACGCCACCAGGCGGAACTCCAGTCTTTGACGTCCCAGAGAACTTCCGGTTCATAAAAAGAATGAACAAAGCCCACCTTGACACCGGTGCTTGAAATATCGATGAAACGCTTAACCAGCGATTCTCTAAGTGAACGCCAAAACAACGATGTGGGAGATCTTTTTCTTTATTTTATTTATTTATCAATACTACCTGTCCCAAAAGACCGTGGTAGGAGAGGCACAAAAATACAAGTAATAAGAAGACTACAATTGAACACCAGGGATAATGTGGCCCAAAACATTATACAATATAAATATAAATAGCACCCAGCATACAAAACAATAAATATTAATAAGACAGAATCTGAATTGGTCACATCAGCGTGCAGAAATGAGGCCTAAAATATTATGCAATATATATAGCACCCAACGTACGAAACAATAACTATTAACAAGTCTTCTAAACATGAGAAAAATTAATTTCAATCGATTTTGAAAAGAAGACAATGGTTTTATCGATAATATAGTGAACAGAGTCTGAATTGGCAACATCAGCGGGCAGCTTGTTCCATTCAACAATGGTCTTAGGGAAAAAGGAATACTCGAAGGTGTCCAATCGCACTTGATAGTCCAGTATTGAACGTGCATGAGATGATTCGGTGTTGAACCTGCCTGAAAATATAATATATCTGGAAGAGTCGATATTTAATTTACCCTGAATCATTAAAAATAGCATCTTTAATCTATCTATCCGCGCTCTTTCGGTTAATGTTAGCAGGTTAGCTTGTTGCAACATTTCTGAAGGGGAGCTTCGCGTTTCATATTTGTTGTTAACAAACCTTATTGCTTTCCTTTTCTTCTAGCTTATTAATAATCATTTTTGTTAACGGGTCATAGACAACATTTTCATATTCTAAGATTGGCCTTAATATCGTTTTATAGACTGTAAGTTTTGTGCTAGGGGGAAGAGTGCTTCAAGAGACGTTTCAAGGCCCAAAGCCGCTGGGTCGCTTTTGTTTTAATGTAATCAATGTGTTTGTCCCATAATAGTTTATTACTAAAATATAACCCCAAGTACTTACATTCTTCGACATGTTGAATAGGTTGACCATCAATACAACAGGAAAACTCCACAGGACACTTTTTTCGCGTAATAGACATTCGAACAGTTTTTGAAGTATTCAGCTTCATTTGCCTTTCCCGACACCAAGACTGTATCCTCTCTAAGCAATTATTGAAAACTATTTAGTCATGATAGGACTTACCTTCTTTATATGAAACGCGATCGTCTGCAAATAATTTTTTTGATATCGTGGATATATATTAGGAAAAGTAAGGGCCCGAGACAGAGCACTGGGGCATGCCGGAGTCAAAGGGAAGGGAATCAAGTTTATAACCTTTAAAACAAACGTACTGTTCTCTTCCTTCTAGGTATGACGTTAACCATTTCACTAATTTATTTGAGTTATATATGGTATTCAGTTTTAGAAGAAGCTTGTTGTGAGGAATTTTATAGAAGGGTTTACTAAAATCCAGAAATAAAATATCTCCCTGACTTCTGCTATTCATTTCCTTACCGAGATCATGCGTTATTTCTATCAACTGGTTTACTGTAGACAGGCCCCTTCTGAATCCATGCTGACTCACCGCTAAGATATTTACCTTTTCAAAGTAATCGAAATGTGCCTAGAAATTATATGTTCTAATAGTTTAGAACACTGATGCGTTATGAAAATAGGCCTATAGTTTGCAACAATTTTTTTTTTTGCCGCCCGATTCAAAAGCAGGTATAATTTTAGCCATTTTTCATTCTTTAGTAACAACACTCCATTCTAATTATTTTCGGAATATTATCAACAAGTACTTAGCCATCCACTCAGAGTAATTACGTACCAGAAAAGCCTTTGAAATTAAATCTGACCTCATTGACTTTTTAGGATCGACGTTGAGAAGCAAATTAAGAACGCCGTCTTCAGTCAAAATAAGGTCATACAACTCTGGCAGAACCTGATCAACAGTGTAATTTGGCAGCCGTCCATCATCACTAGTAAAAACAGATTTAAAATGTTCATTAAAACTGGCGACTATCTTTTTTGGCCTCATCAATTATATCATCGTTTATTTTAAATGCAGTACCAGTCTCTTGTTTGGCTTATAGATATTTCGAAAACTTCGTTGGAGACGATTGAAGGAATTTTTCTAGAGTTGTATTATCATAGCAAAACATTGCCTCAGAAACCATACGTTTTAGTTCCCGGGACAGAGTTGTTAAACCTTGTTTTCTTATTTGTGATTCAGTGACCTTGGCCTTTTTACGAGCACGCGCATCCTACGTTTCAAATGTATTATTTCCCGATTAATCCAGGGCCGCTTGCGCTTAATAATCCTTATTTTGTATCGGACAAAATTAGTTAGACACTTCTCCACAATAGTTTTAATATGGTGCAAAGCTCATCTATATTCGCGTTACAATGCTTTGAGTGATCAGTGAACTTCTCAAGGGACCCAATCCAATGTATCTATAATACTAACGTCATCTGCAATATTGAAATCAAGCACCTTAGTCTTCGTAACTTGAGGCCTGTGGAAACGTAGGGGTAGCCCTAGCAGCACCAGTTTATGATCAGAGATTCTGTCTAGTACTTCGACGCTAAACTTTTTGTATTCCCTACTAAGCAGAATATAATCAAGTATAGACATTGAATTTCCCTTAATTCTAGTGTAAGATTGCACTATCTGGACTAGGTCAAACGTGGACGCGATATCTAAAAGGCATTCCGCGCTGTCACTTTCTTTAGAAGCGGCCGATAAGGAGTCCCAACTTAACGATGGTAGATTAAAGTCACCTGCTAGCAGCATTTTACTGTCTCTTCTATAGTGCTTTAAAAGACACGACTTCGCCTCTTCTAAGATCGAAAGAGGTGCGTTGGGAGGCCTGAACAGCGCTCACAATACTAGACAGGAGACATGTATTTTTACCTTACACCAAAGTGCTATGGCCTGTTTTTGTTCTTCCATTTCAACAAAAAAATATTCCTGATTTAAACACTATTGCAACACCTCCGCCCAAAGTTTGCCTATCTTTTCGAACTATTTCATACCCTGGAGGCACGATTTCGTTGTTCGCTATATTTCCGTTAAGCCAGGTTTCAGTTATTACGATTATATCTGGATCGTACGTCAACAGAATCTGTTCCAGCTCCGACACCTTGTTTATAATACTTCTTGCGTTTAGATTTATAACCTTCAACGTCTGTAACTTTCCCCGTGTCTTTTGTGGGGTATGTCATTTATTATTCTGGCTATTACATTTATATCTCTCACCGCTAACGTGATTCCGACCGTAAGTTTAATTTCCACGATCATTTTATCAAATCTCAACTTAATTTGAACGCTGTTATTCTTTCCTGCTGAGAACTTCCCCAAAGACATTTCCGTGCTGTCCTGACAAGTTTCGAATGATCCTCAGAAATCCGTAAAGCCGTTCCCATTAGCTTTGAGCAGTTTCTTAATATTGCGATTTTTTTCTCTAGTCGATGAATTTCATAATAATGGGTCTTGTGTTTGCTTGTAGTTTTTTTCCAAGCCTGTGCCACCTTTCGATGCTCTTGATCTCTACACCTAGTTGTTTCAGGAAGATTTTCCTCGTAACATGCCTAGCTAGGATATCTTCTCTTTCGATTCTGCCTCGTCTAATCTATGAATAATAAGATTGTTACGTCGGCACCTGTTCTCAATATTGTCAATGCTACGTTTTTTTGTAGTTTCACAACTTGCGTTTCAGTGTTGTTGGTTATTTCTTCCAGAGTCTGCAGCCTACTCAATTTAGATTCCATTGTGGTTAGTCTTTCCTCAATGTGCGGAATCTTGTGCTGGGTTTCTAGGAGGGATGTTTGTATTTCAGCGATATCTTTAGAAATCTGTTCAAGCAGTACCCCAATATCAGGGCCGGGATTCAATTCCACGTCCCCACTTAATAGCAGACACTCTTTCAGAACTACAGAACCCTCATAACACATTTGAAGTAACAGTTTTCGGCCCGGCAGCAGCATCATACATAAGTTGTTGCTTCTATAGGACTTAGTATCAAAGTAACCAACCTGAACGCAAAAAAAGACGATCTGATTAGGCGTCATGTCTTCGCCGCTGCAGTCAGGCTAACTGAAGTGATGGTTGGGATAGATCCGTTTTATAACACTGGGATCCGGTGACGGCACAGCTGATTGCACCTTCCATTGGTCCATGCATCGCCCGTCGATTGCTGATGAGAAAGGCGATTCCCAGGTTGACTCAGCAAAGGAAGCCAGACCTCGGGTCGTACTTCCGTGGATGCGTTGATATCTTGCAGGGCCATCCCCGATGTGTGCGCCAGCAAGCAGGAGCTGAACGCAAAAAGGACGATCTGATTAGGCGTCATGTCTTCGCCGCTGCAGCCAGGCCATACTGGTACAATTTTCCGAATATTTTTGTAAACCAACTTGCCTCCATCCAAGACGTCACATTGCACAGCCGAATGCCCTTGCTATATGTCCAACTTTGTCGTCCGTGTATCATTTATGCTTTCTAGCACTGGCGAAATAAGCAAGCTTGACAGGCTAGCAAAGACGGAGCGCCAGGACGTCGCTTTGAACACTAGCTGCGGTTCATGTTTGTAAACAAACAAAAGTGTTATATAGGTTTTGTTTGGTGATTTTATTCAATTTTTCAAATTTTTCCCCAGTCAAGCAGACCTCTGCCGAAACGTGTACGTCCAAGTACCTACTGATTGTGTCAACCGAATTAAACATTGCTACCTAATTTCACCGGTGCAATTGTTAGGGGAGATGCTACTTCCCTTTTTCGGCGAAATCAGGCGGCATCTGTATAGAAAAACCCACGTGCTGCGGGGCACGTGCTGCTTCGTCGCCGCCCCGCTCTTGTACTTTCCATGGGCGTCGAACCTCACACAACCATGTCCATACATGGCAAGACGCGCTATCCCCCCCACTTTGTCCCTTGATACCGCCCACTCAGGAGCAGCTCCGAAACCGCAGCCGCCGCCGCCGCCGCCTCTTAGGAGATCCGAAAGGTTCTCCGGCGCATCTCGAGAAAAGCACAGCCTCGGGCGACGCTCGCAAGCCCCCCCTCTTCCTTCAATTTGGCCAGGCCACGAAAAATTAACTCTGCGTATGAGGAATGTGAATGGCAAGCGCGCCGCACTGAGCAGAGTAATGCGAGGGTCACCGCGGCACGAGAACCCCCCACTATCATGCTCGAGAAGCAACGTGTGAGTGCAAAAAAAGTCGTGATTTCCATGTCACGGACTGAAATCAAATCACAAAAAGCATATATTTCAACAACGTAACAGCTACCGCTATCAATCGCGGCGCACTGTGTGTGGACTTTTGCATTTTTGCTTCATTCATGATAGTGCACACCTTGGGTCGTAAATTTTCATACTTCTTTTCTTTTATGATAAATACGTAACGGTAACCTTTGGTTATAAATCTAGATCAGGTGTAGCTTTACTCCGTTTGGTGTAGGAATAATGATGTCCTAAAAGTCTCGAATATCGGATGTGTGAAATCACCCACTGAAAAGCAACAAACAGTGCAAAAACCAGATGCGTTACCAGAGGTAAGTGATTAATTTTTCATTGCACATTTCAATGCCTGCACGTGCAACTTTCGTTCTGGAACTGGCAGAACGTAATTGGTTGAGTCATTTTTTGCACAATACGAAAAATATGTCGTGACGGATTTATTTGAAAAAAGTACGAGCTTTTTTTACAATCCAAAATTAACGTCCAAAATCACGAAATATTTAAGTTAACGGCACAAGGTATTTTATGTACTTTTACGAATTTCCAAGACTTCGTTTATTAAAACCACAAACAAACATAAAGAAATCGATTTCAGATCGTGAGGCATGAAGTACACTCAGATATAAACTAAAATATTGTTTATACCGGGTTCGAATGCTTGAGGTTTCTCTTCTTGGTCTACTTTGTATCATGATGTCCTTGGGCTTCAGTCAAAATGTTTATTCAAGCATTTAATTTCGCGACCGGAAACCGAGCGAAAAAAACCCCAAAGAAATACCTATATCTGATCAGCGAGACCAGAAATAAAGATAACCAAAAAAACAAAACAGTACTTTTAAATCGAAATTTAAGGACAGAAACTGCTACGCACAACCGCGAGGAAAACAAGCGAAAGAGAAAAATAATACATTAAAATCATCTAAATCGATTGCACGGCAAGGCCGCCGGCGCTCTCGGAAACAACTCGATTATAAAAATAGCATTCCTAATAGGAACAAATTTCACAAAAGTTCGATTTGGTCCGCAAAGGTGAGGAGTACGAAAGTAGCATGCAAAAAAAATTAAAAAAAAGTGATTTTCACGACTGCCGCAAGAAAACGTTCCAAAGTTTATTTCGCGCGATGATGGAGTTTCGCTCTCTCAAAAATTGCATTGAGGTCGCAATCAATGCCAGTGGCATCTCGAGGAGCCTACACTGTAGTGAAAGACAACGGATATCTAACATTTACTGTAACATTTTATTTGTGAGTAGTGTACGCTGGTCTGTTAAAGCACCAAAACGAAATAAGGAAAAAACAACACTCACCGCTAAAATGCGAATCATTTCGGATTTATTCTGAAAAACATAATTTAATATTAACTCAGGGACACTCCAAAATGTTGCAGTTTATATTTGGGTCACGACAAAAACCAATCTAGATCTGTGATCTTGAAAGCCACCGTTCCGGTTTTATATTGAGATTATTCTAAGTGGCCGTCTCGGGCGAAGCACTTTTTCTTTATAACTGTAGAGTTTAGAATTTCTGATAGCTCGTGTAGATGTTGTATAGACTTTAAATGATTTTTATACCGTTTTATGCGCATATAAGTAAAGATTATATTAATCATACTTTTGCAGTACTGGGATATAACGAAATTCAACGTCGATAAAATCTTAATGTACAAAAAATTAGAAATAGCGACAGCGAAAACAAGAAAACGTTGAATATCTCATAAACATTCTCCAAACTGTTTACGATATATATAAAACTAAGTCTCATGTCTGAAATGTCACTCATTTTAGGAATACTTGTGGTTTAAACCAAGAGTGTCGAGCACAACAATGTTGTTGGCGATCTGATATGTCGCATGAGTATGAAGAGGTGACTTCATTCCCCCCCCCCCCCCTGAATACTGTACTAAAGAACATAATTTGCTCCTTGGTTCACCCTTAAAGATTCAAAATAGAAAAGAAGTCACAGTTATATATAAAAACAAATACCAGAGAAGCTTACTTGAATGCGTTTATTCCTGAAACACGACTGCAGGTATTGGTAAATCTAACAATGTTAAAAAGATATTAGTGATTTAATATGTATTTTTAATAATAATTGTAGCGTTATGAAAAGGAAACTAATTACATTCCGCAGGCGTGCAAAGCAACTGAGTTTTGTAGTGACAAAGTACATCTGCGCTCAACAGATCATCTGTTCTGCCCTTTGTGGTGAACTTGAAATGGTGTTTGCAAATAATAACGAATACTACTGCAAGATGAGAAACGTGTTAAAATTTCCTAAATCGAATCTTATAAACATCAATACATATTAGATCAAGATACATTTCATATAGAACACGTGTGTCAAGTACCTCTGAGCATTACCAACGCTTTTTCGAATGCCATCAAAGTCAGGGATGATACAAAAATTACTTTAGCGTCGTTGTGAGCAAACAGAATCACGAAAATATTCCCTGGAGAAGGGGAACAAGAGGGACAAAGGACAAACACAAATCTCCAAACACAGCCAGGTGACTGGTGCGCGACCGAAAAAATCCGCTTGGTCCGGGTATCGAATCCGGGACCTCTCCATTACAGGTGGAGCGCTTTATCAATTGAGCTAACCAGGGGTTAGGCATCAGTAGAGCAAACGGGTCTTATCAGCCGCCACCAGTCTAACACCAACAAGGGTGAAGCTTGCAATTTAAGGTTATGATTATAATGCAATTAAATGCAAAGGTGCAAGCGAGCTGGACAAAAATGAAGAAAATATTCCCTGGAGAAGGGGAACAAGAGGAACAAAGGACAAACACAAATCTCCGAACACAGCTAGGTGACTGGTGCGCGACCGAAAAAATCCGCCTGGTCCGGGTATCGAACCCGGGACCTCTCCATTACAGGTGGAGCGCTCTACCAATTGAGCTAACCAGGGGTTAGACATCGGTAGAGCAAACGGATCTTATCAGCCGCCAGTCACCTAGCTGTATTTGGAGATTTGTGTTTGTCCTTTTCCCTCTTGTTCCCCTTCTCCAGGGAATATTTACGTTATTCTTGTCCAGCTCGCTTGCACCGTTGCATTTAATTGCATTATAATCATAACCTTAAATTGCAAGCTTCACCCTTGTTGTTGTTAGACTGGTGGCGGCTGATAAGACCCGTTTGCTCTACTGATGTCTAACCCATGGTTAGCTCAATCGGTAGAGCGCTCCACCTGTAATGGAGAGGTCCCGGGTTCGATACCCGAACCAGGCGGATTTTTTCGGTCGCGCACCAGTCACCTAGCGTTGTTTGGAGGTTTGTGTTTGTCATTTGTCCCTCTTGTTCCCCTTCTCCAGGGAATATTTTTGTAATTCTTGTCCAGCTCGCTTGCACCTTTGCATTTAATTGCATTATAAACAGAATCAAGCTTTTTTGCTCTCATCGGCACTCAAGTGTATGTGTATTTTAGATTAGCTTTATGTTATATTTTCAGGACGTAATCGGTTAAATCGCCAGAAGCACTGATTCTTTCATCGACAACCACATCTTGTAAAAACCACTTCCCTCAGCTCATGCATAATGCGAAAAACATTCCTTTTTTTTTTGCTTGACGTGAAAACGATTCTAGAGTGCTTTTCAATGGGCTTGTGTAAAGTACGTTACATTAAAACTCAGTATTGATGTATGACCCTTCAAATTTAAACACAAAACCAAGATTCCCTACACGTTGGTATTTTGCAGTTGAACAGCAAAGTGCGCGAAACATAGGCATGTACTTTTGTCATTTAAACGTCTTTACTTCCATAGTTGTGACATAAAAGAGATAGAAAGGAAGGATCAAGTACGGCACAATACAATACCTTTATTTTTTATATCAACTGATAAAAGGCGAGGCCAAACATTAGAACTGAAAAGCAGCTTGACGGGTGTCTGGCCCCCTACAGTGACACACCAAAAAGACCTCGAGAAAACAAATTGTGGCAGAAAAACTTCAGGAATAGTCTAGGTTGCTTTAAACAACCTACATTGAAGAAAAAAAATGTTTTTAGTGAAGAGGACGTTTTGGTGGACAACTGCTCGGACGAAAGCCTATGCTCCGATTAAGGGTTCTAAGGCTTCCATTCTTCGCTCGAGGCAGCGCAAAAAGAGGCTTGTTTCTGCGTCCCTATTGCCTAATACCATGATAATTTAAATATAATTATTTTCGTGCGTCTAGATTAACATCTGCAGTGTACTCGAAATATTGCCTCTTGATTTTAATGTAACCAAGAACACTTCATAAGGAAAGCTGAAGTGAACCTCCATTTAACCTAATTTATCAATTTAATACGCGTTATTTAAGGGAGAAGTATTTAACTCTTCAAAGATAACGTAAAATATAACAAATTCATGTTGTATGCATTGACTACGCTGCTTTGCTTTTGGACAGAAAAGTTGTGGGCAACCTCGGAATTCAAAGCGTTAGACCAGGTGGCCCACATGCCAAATCTCACATAAACATTTTCATCTCGAGGGGGCCAATTGCAATTGGCCACGCGAGCGGCTCTCGACCGCTGATAATGGACCTTAGAAGCGTATGAGGCTCTTGGTGTCGCGACGCGGTTGATAACGGTCAATAAATGGCTACGTATTGTAGAACCAGTGCGTGGTGTTACTCTCCACGACGGGTAGCAGTGTCGGTATTCCCTTACAGCTACCCGTCTTGGAGAATGATACAACGTACAGGTTCCACAACACGTGTTTAATTATTGACCATGATCGCCCGCGTTGCTATCTTAAAAGTCAACTGCGCACACGCTGCAATAGGCCCTTTATCAACGGCGCAGCGCCGCTCGGGTGGCTAATTGCACTTGGCCACGTCGCGGTGGAAATGTCTAAGGTCGATTTGTTATACCGGCCGCCTGGTCCAACGCTTTGAATGCCCAGGACGCCCACAAGGTATCGCTGGCATCATTACCGAATTCCAACAAACTAAAATCAAATATTACTATGAAATTAAAAAAAAATTACATATATGTGCACAAACTGCCTGCACTCGTTTTACAGCGCAGTTCTTAGGTGCCCATTTCTGGGTTGAGTGGCTTCGGCGTCGATGTCGGTGTCGGTATCGGCGAGGGCGTAACCGCGTGCGTTGCATTACGGACGTCGGAGTTTCCCCGCTAAATTTAGGGGGAAACTCAATTGGTGTTGAGGTCACGCGACGTCAATTTCCACGCAAAATTTACCAGGCCAGCTTAAGCCACTACATTAAGCGGGGAAATTTTGGCCACATTTCCCGCTCAATTTAGCGGGAAGTGTTTCGCTAAGTTTTTCGCTAAATGTAGCCGGATATTTAGCAAACATTTCCCGCTAAATGGGAGGGAAGGATGAGAGGATGAGGAGAGGATACGGTGAGGGTGTAGAGGCATCCCCTCCCCCCGTATTCTTCCCTCGTCCTCAAGAGCTTTGTTCCAATTTCGCATTACAGAGAATTCTAAACGTCTTGCATTTTTTTCGTTAATTATTATCATGATATTTATTAGGCGAAATTTGGAACCGTTAGACATCATATTTACATAAAAAACGGAATCGACCTACCTAAGATAAACACACTGGGAAATCATCATGACGGGCAACATATTACACTTTTCTTAACCCAAGAAAGATGTAGCGCCTTGGTCAATTTAATATTCGTGTTCTATACGCGATAATTGAGAGTTCGTTCTTATAGAACATATAGTCTACGTTTTTAGAACTTGCAGTGTCCAATTTTTTTACCTTCCTCACAAAAATATGAAATGTCTCAAAAACAGCGAAACATTTAATCTTGCTGTAAAACACATGATTTATCCAATCGTGTTCATATTTTTAGGGTTGAGCATTTCGTCCATTAACTTACCGATTAATCAAGTAATGCTATAACCGCAATTAAGCTTTTAACCGGTTAATCGTTAAACTTTTGACAAACCGAAGGGAAGTGAAAATTAAACGCGTTCACCACACAGACGTGGACGAGTACACCTGTATAAAAAGCCAACTTAAAGTGAAATTTGAACGTGTACTGAACTGAAGGGGCGAGATATGCAACTCCACACAACTCCGGAAGGTTTCACATATCTCGGCCACTTCAACGCCGGAAAAGTGTCCGTTTAGCGCAGCACAGACTACTGTGAAAAATCCAAGGAGGTCACTCTTGCCGGAGAATATCAACGAATCTCTTTGCCCCATGCAACTGAAGTAATATTCTGTGAGTCTGAGTGTCCTTGAACCTGTCCCAACTGCACATCGAGGTTGATTCATATTCACAATTGTATAATGCGTCCTTTATCAAATTATAAACATATGCAAAAAAAAATTAACTTTGGCTTTTAAAGTTACGATCCACTGAAATTAACGAGATCGATGAATCGAATTATGAATCGGTTAAAGGGTGGCAATTAATGGGGTTAAACTTTTTACTGGAAGCAGAGCTCTAACTTTTTTTTTACTTCAGTAAGAGACACAACAATTACTTGTGGAACGTAATTCCCACAAACGTCACCGGCGAGACTGCTTGCAGACACTCCCTCGGTGCTAGAATTATTACTTGGCCATGTCATCTCATGCAATGGTGACAAGAATTTGTCACCGAGTTTATAAGATTTCACACCCTGCGATTTTTTAACGCGAGAGCGTCAAGGAGCTCGTGTCGAAGAAAAACCGGCTTCGGTGGCGTATGCGAGAATCCAGAATTGGTCGATAGGGCTACGACGTCAAAGCCACATGACCTCGCGCGGCTTTTTCAAACAACCCACAACGCTCATATGAGACGTGACGTCGCGCGTCTAATGAAAGTAATAAAAAGTCATGACGTGTAATGCGAATTCAAGGTCGCCACATGAAAATGCAATTAAATGCAAAGGTGCAAGCGAGATGGACAAGAATGACGAAAATAATCCCTGGAGAAGGCGAACAAGAGCGACATAGGGCAAAAACAAATCTCCAAACACAGCTAAATGACTGGTACGCGACCGAAAACATCCGCCTGGTCAGGGTATCAAACCCGGGACCTCTCCATTTCCAGTGGAGCGCTCTACCAAATGAGCAAACCAGAATTTGTTTTCTTTATTGCACTGAGCTAACCAGAAGTAAGACATCAGTAGCGCAAACAGGTTTTATCAGCTCCCACCAATCTAACACCAACAGGGGTGAAGCGAGCATTTTAAGGTTATGATTATAATGCAATTAAGTGCAAAGATGCAAGCGAGTTGGACAAGAATGACGAAAACAATCCCTGGAGAAGGAAAATAAGCGGAACGAAGGACACACACAAATCTCCAAATACAGTTGAGGGACTCGTGCGCGACCGAAAGAATCCGCCTGGTCCGGGTGTGGAGATTCTTGTTCCTCCTTTGTCCCTCTTTTCCCCTTCTCCACAGAATATTTTCGTCATTCTTTTCCAGCTCGCTTGCACCTTTGCATTGAATTGCAGTATAATGGGGCGACCTTTAATTTGCATAACATGTCATGATTTTTTATTACTTCTATTCGGCGCGCAACGTCATGTTTCACAAGAGCGTTGTGGGTTGTTTGTGTTATTCCTTGGTTGTGTTATTCCTCGGTGGCTTTAAAAGCTAACGAATGAAGTGTCTCCACGTTAGAACACAAACTTTTATTCATGCGAGAAAGAAAAAAATCGAGGTACACCTAAGCCTTCCTTATAAGTTGTGAATGCGAAAGCATGCCAGCCGCTCGTCCGCTCGCTTTTTCGTCTGCTGCGTACTTTTCGTCGCCGGTCGGCGCGTGTGCTCTCCTGGTGACCTTGGACGCTCCGTGCTAATGGACACACAGCGCCATGGAGAGAGCGGTCATGGAAACTGACGAGCGCAGCGGCCCCGTCCACGCGCGCCAGCCAATGGAACTGAAGGAAACTATCTGCCGTTTCCGCGCTTCAAGACTGATGACGTCAGCTCGCTCCATGAGACAGTTAATGCTTTCGCGTTAATAAGCCTTCGCATATGACGCGTAGCCTCAATAGTGGTCTGCGCGTACGGCGTGTTCCGTCAAAATGGCGCTCGTCTCTCTTTGCTCCCTACTTCCTCTCTCGCTCTTTCGGCGCCCCCTTCCCTTTCCTTCATTCTTATCTTCTCTGCCCCCTTCGTCGCCACCACCCACAGGCTAGACCAGGGGTGGCCAGGCCGACCCGGCCTAAGAGCCGTAAACAAAACTACGAAATTTCTAAGAGCCGCAGGGGGGGGGGGGGGGGGGGGGCAAACTTTTGTTTAGAGCAAGAAACGAAACTCGAACTACCGTTGATCTATCCGAGTCAAAAGCAGTCCAACTGTACGTAAGGTAGCAGTGGCTCAAGTCTACCCAACCGCAACCTGCCTTTCGATTTAAGACGTGTTCCATTTATCGCTTCGGGAAACTGCTCGTGTGACCGGGAGGGAGGCGGGGGAGGAGGGGTGGAATGTGAGGGAGCCGCGAGCCGCACTTTCACATGCGAAGAGCCGCATGCGGCTCGAGAGCCGCAGCTTGGCCACCCCAGGGCTAGACTATTCCAATATACGGCTCTGGTTCTTTTATGTTGGCAGCTTTCCCTCTCAAAGCGCCTCCTTGCGCGCCGTCTCAAGCCGTCGGAGCGCGAAGCGGCACAGGCATCACGTGGTACGTGGACGCGGCGATCACGTGGTTTTGTTGACGACGGTGGCGGTAGTTGTGTGCGGCAAGACGGCGATGAAATCTGGCTCTACAAAAGTGCTTGTATGTGCTGGATGGTGCGAGAGTTGCAACGGACGGGACGATAATCGCTTGCGATACTCGCCTTAAAACTCCGCATGAAAAGAATTCCGAGTTTCTGGCTTTTACGAGGTAGTTCGTCTCACGTTTTTGAACCCACTATCAAGCCCAACCGATGAAGCAACAGCTCGCAGTCGCAGAGTTCGCAGCGGCTTCACCGGGGTTTGTGTACTGTTCCGGGAATATTCGGGTTTGGTAAACGTGTTTATCGATTTGTGTTTTTAAATTAAAGGAGGGCAGGCCATAATTCGCACTGATTTTTGTGACATGCTGATACGTGCTATGTCCTCTGGTGTGGGTGATGCTTGTAGAATATTTTGTTGAGGGCAAAACGCGGTTTATTTACCATTAGGTTTTTTCTCGTCCTGCCGTGTGCATTACTCATATTGTATCCCGTGAGAGCTATCGCATCGCGTTCACTGTCGAAAAAACGATGAGTTGTCAACTATATCACAATATTGGCGTTCGTTCCCTTTCGCAAAGACCGATACGCATAAGCTGTTTTCATTTTTTTTCTTTTTTTTTTTTTTTGACAAGCCAAGCTTTTACGCAGAACAGTTTAGCTCTCCAGAGCCGTCATTTCATCAATTTGCAAGCGTAAATTACGATCAACCATTCATCGTACGCTCTAAAAATTTGTTTGTATCTATCTCCAATGATGAGAAGGTATACTTCCGTGACTGATCCGAAAATCTCGGAGATTTCTGAGCCGAGTAGTTGAGATCGACTGAAAAAAAAATATCTTGATACGTGGTGCTTGCAAGAAAATTTACGTCAAGCCTCGCACAGCGCACCTGCGTTAGTTTACAGAGCTAATAAATAAAATTAAGTCACAAAGAAGCAACATCATTATATTATTATTGATTTAATGCTGGTTAGAATTGTGGACAAACGTGACCTAATTTGCTTTTACTTATTGACAAATTTATTGACGTGCAACTTTTTAGAACCCATTTAGCTGTCGTTAAAATCGTCAGGCTATGGTTCGAGAAATATATTGAAGAAATACGCACAAATAAAGGTTTAAATGTCTTATTCATTACCGAAATAGTATAAAATATTTGTTATTCATTGTCCAGCCTCTGGGCAGTGCCCCAATGTATCCTCTTTACTGCGACTGCAAGTCATTTGTGTGTTCCTCGTCTATGAATGAGAGGATGTGCGTCCTACATAGATATTTCCAAGAGCAAAATCACTCATAAGCAACTGCTCTACAACAGTACATATCAAAACGATATTTAAAACACCGATACAAAATACTTTAACAGCCTGATAAGTTAACTCTCTGCACCCCGCTAACATAAGCAATGCCCGTAGTATTTGAATGCAGAATGGGTTCTTTTTCGTGAAAATTTTCACATCCGGTTTCGCGCCATGCAAGGGGAGTCAGCAGGACGACCGCCAGCAGAACGCCGTGTTACTTACGACGGGGATACAACGGCGCTCTGCTCCGTGAACGCCCCCCCCCCCCCCCCCCCCCCCAAAAAAAAAAAGCAACACCACAAAAAAAAAAAAAAAAAAGGATTAAACGAGACGTTAACTTTGTTTTGATGGTTTCAGGTATAGTTTTAGCGTTTGGTTTTCTTTTGCTTCGCGCTGGCGCCAGGGCTCTGCTCAGCGCTGCCTCGTTCCTGTTGTTTTTGTTGTCCGCACGATCCGTCTAACACGTCTTGCACTCCAACAGGCTCTGAGAAAGTCGCATGTACGCTGCAACCGCAAAAGATGGAACGAACAAGTAAGACACATCCATGGTTCGCTCACGCACTTACCTCGCACGACACAGGCCCGCCTCGCCCTATCCAGTCTTCACATGTCTGCAAGGTTGCTCCACACTAACACATCACATTCTGCATTCCCGCTGTATTAGCCACGCTAGTACGGCAAAGGGAAGATGTTTTCCTAATATAGTGTAGTTGCTTACGCTCGCCCAAGCGCAACCATATTACCTACCAAAACAATGGGGTTTTTACCAAAGTGAATGACATGCGGTTATCCCGGTTGCACCGAAGGGACAGAGCCTTGTCTTAATGAGCCACAACCGCCACAGTTCAAGCGGGAAGCGTACATTGGCCGACTAGCGTCATTGATTGCTCTATACTCTACCCAGAAAAATACGGCACATGCTACTTAAAAAGGTATAGAATCAGCGCAAATGCAGCTGACGTCTCAGCTGTTGAACTGCCAATCAGAATGAAAGTTATTCTGCTTTAGTTTTTGTTTCTTAGACTACTGGAAATTTTTCAGCCCCGAGGGTGTCCGGTGTCTCTGCAGGACATAAAAATATTCAGTCAGTGCAGCAAATCCGACAGCCTGAGGTCCTCAACGTGATTTAAGCGCTAGTGATACATGACCGCACGCTGCTACGATATTCACCCAGATCTAAACAGGCAGGGGTGGAAATGAAAACCAGGATATCTTGTTTTCTGCATTGTAAGCACTCCACGCGCTCCAATTTGTGACGCTGTAACATACTTGGTTATCGATATGCCCTCCAGTTGAGAGGAACTACGGTCAGGTTGGGATCGCGATAAATTTGTGGTTTTCAAAATTTATCTTTGCAGGGTACTAAAAATACTGTACCCTGTGCCAACGTCCCTTCAAGGCATAAACGCGACAAGTACTGTTTATTTATTGCTTCCGTGCGTTTGCGTGTTCATCAAATTAGTGGCGGACCTAGTTGCGGCATGAGTACCCCAACGTTTGTTCTTATACGATGTGTTAGTTTCTTCTGCTGTATCTGGCAATATTGCCAGATGAAACTTAAATTTAGAATATGTAACATAATTTGCCAGAATCAAATAACTAAACCCATAAACAATGATGTAGAAGAACATCGTAATTGGATGCTTATGCAAACTAATAACTATAACCAATGACATGAACAGCAAGACATGAATAAATTCGTCACTCATGACGGACTTTTTCTTTACGACCACAATTGGATATATCCATTCAGAGGCTTCGACCCGTTCAATCATTCCAACTTGCTCCAATCGGCGCAGTTCCACGGACACGGCGTCCCGCAATGCTAAAGTCAGCCGCCGCAGTTTTGCCGCCACGGTCTTAATTCTTTCCCGCCTCTTGACCTGGTGAGCGAAGCCATTCACCAGACCCACCTTGTCGGTGAACAAGTGTGAGAATTGATTGGAGCAAGTAGAAATATTTTATTTATTATTATAACTATAACCAGGCTTTTGCGTTTTCGGTATATGCCGATAAGCCCCGACAATTCACAGCTGATTCGGTTTAATCATAACCAAGAAAAGTCGAAAAAACATGAATCGGGCTTTTAATAACAAATCCCAACCTCTAAGGGAAGAAAATCTTTGTCTACAGCTTTATTTTGTCTTGGCGCAAAACACAGCCCGCAAAGAACTTTGAGCGAGGCTTCATCTTACATTGGAACCATGCATATTTTATTAACCTTTTTCTTTTCAGTACGGGGTCGCTTTTCAAGTATTCGGGTGGGGCGTACGTTTCCTCGAAGTTGGAAAATCCTATTCCCGTGTCCTAATTTGTCACAAGTTAAGCCTTAACGTACATCCATCTGTTGGCAAAACAGCAACGATTTACACCAAAAAATACCGAAAGTATCAACGAACAAAAAACAGAAAAAACACCCTCGAATTTCTAGAAAAATAGACACCCAAAATAAGGAAACCTAAGTATACAACTTAGGGTGCTGATGTTTATGTTTTATTTTTTCTTCTTGCCAGAGAGTAATTATATTGCGTTAAGCGCATAGGACCCGAAGAAATAGCTTAAGAGCACTAGAGAAAGAAGAACACATTGTGAATCCCTTAGATCAATATATATGTGACTTTGCAGTGTGACCGAGAAGTAGGGCGAGCGAACAACTTAAGTAAGAAATGCTATATTTCATGGTGGTGTACGTGACTTGCTAAGAACAATTACCTGAGTGCCGATGAGTTCAGAAAACGTTTTATAGGGAAGTATTTACATGATAAAGACATTGTTTTGGGCATCCGCTTCCATGTATTATTAGGAATAAACTAGCACCTAATTTCGATTTGAGTTCGGCCAACTGAGGCAGATGCAAAAGCCATTAAAAAAAAAAAAAAAAAACAAGAAACAAGAAAAAAAACTTTTTTTTTAGTTTGATTTTAAGTCAGCGCCTGTAAACTTTATCTTGACCCGCTCGCTCAGTCCGCTTTAGGGGAATCTACAACTTACCTTCATCTCGCGTTAGACATTCTGTTACGACGTATTTTTCGGTATCATTTATTGAGTTTTTTTTTCCATTTCACAGATGACTTTTTCGTCACTAGCAGTTAACGCCCTCCGCAATGACGGCGTCTAATTTCAGAAGATGTCGATTGAACAGATAGAACTTTTTTTTGTCCCGTAAAAAGATTCACGCGCCAGCTTTCTTTTATCCACTCAACTCGGAGACGTCCCAAGGACAACTTGCAAAATATAACCGCAAACCGTGTGCTTTCATGTACCTACTTTAACTCAGTCGGTTTTAGTGTAGACAAGTTTGTGCACGCCGAAGGTTTCAGCTGGTTGGTTGGCCGTTTTCTGAATAATAATTTGCATGCATTTGCCTGATCCACTCATGTATAAATTGTCGCTAATTGAATAAATAACCTAGTATGATATGAATGTTTATGTATACAAACTCGGCGCCCAAATGTATTTTCTCACACTAAGTTAGAGTGTCCGACCAAAAAGTGTTATATTTGACGGTAGAACATCGAGTGAGGATGAACGGGTTGGTTCGTGAGATTGTCAGTGACTGCCAAGTTGCAAATGTTCTAAATATGCAAACGTTGAGCACACGCCAAACTTGCGCCTTTAGCAGTAGCAGCAGTCACCGAAGCAGTCCGCCTCCTATCCTAACTGCTCGGCGACGCACGCGCGGTTCCTTGAATTCGCGAGAGCACAACTCGTAATGCACCGGATCTGATGACCGAACGAGCACGTTGCCAACAACAGGTACGCCGTCGAAAAGCCAGCCCGTGTTTGCGCCCGTGTACCGGTGAGGCGATCCGGAGGAAGCGACCTCTCTCAGCTCCCACCCCCTCTCCAGTCCCGAGCGCCCGTGGCTCCATCTGTGCGCCCCCGAGGAAAACTCTCCGGCAAACTCCGCGGGTACTCGTTTCAAGCGGCCGATGTGCGGAGAGGGCGAAGGCCGGAGTACCCCTCCGCTTCGCCCACGTTTCCACCGACCGTGAGAGCGCAGAACCCCCTACCACACAGCACTCTCGACGCGCGGACCGTGGCTGGCATGCCCCGCGTCCGGACCGGAGTTGGCCCAACATGGGACACGAGCTCCAGGACAACTTCGTCTGGCCGATGTGCGTCAACGTCACCTGTCTCTCCGTTAACGCCAGCAACGGATCGGCGGAAAATGCCACCGAGGCCCCCTCGGCCCCTACGCTCACGACGGGCGCCCTGGTACGCGTGGTGGTGCTCCTGGTGATCGCGACCCTGTCGCTTGTGGGCAACTCGGCCACCCTCGTGTCCATCTGGCACATGAGCCGTGCGGCGCGCTCGTCTCTTTACCTGCTCTTAGCGCACCTGTCCGTGGCCGACCTGCTCGTGACGGCCTGGTGTGTGCTGGCCGAGGCCGCCTGGACGGCCACAGTGCAGTGGCTCGGCGGAGACCTTCTCTGCAAGCTGTTCAAGTACATGCAGATGTTTTCGCTTTACCTGTCCACGTTCATCCTTGTGGTGATTGGTTATGATCAGCTTCTCGCGCTGAGGTACCCCATGGAGCGTGCCAGGAATCGCAAGTGCACAAAGAGACTCATCCTGGCGGTGTGGGTACTAAGCGCGCTGCTGAGTCTGCCACAGGTGAGTCGATGCTACGACTGTTGAGAAGGAGCAGGGTTTACGAGAACCGACGCATCGCGCGTGTTCTCACTGCTCTTTTTGTTTGTGCTTTGTCATGCCGTTGATTGAAAGACTGACAGCCTCGATTGTTATACGACTGTTCCCTGTCAAAGCGACGTTGTTGTTATGTCAGCCGACGACAGCGTTGTCGTTTGCACTCAAGGACAAACGCGTTCGGGATGTGTTTATGAAGCTGGCGCTGTCAATCGAAAGACGCTGGCGGGGTCAGCTGTTTGGTTTTTTTTTTTTTTTCTCTAGAATTTGCAACCGTTTTCGAACTGTCTCTTCTTGGTATATTTTGTCACGCCTACCCTGAAAACCCAGGGTCAAAAGGCAGGTGTCCACTAAACATAAAATGGTGATGATTGTAAATGTCTAAACCTGCCAATCGCCGTCGTCGCTCGTCGCGTATACTGTCGCACGTTACGATCACGTAGCTATGTATTGAAAAATCGATGTAATTTTGTGTTGCTACACAAGATTGCAGCGATTTTTAGAAATGTGTCGTAAGTATTGCCATCATTTACTCCCTCAAAAACACTTCGATATCAACTGCGTATTATGCCGGACGCCTCTAAGCATATATTCTTACTTTGAGTATCCTGATTGGGAACATTCCGTATCTACTCGAAAAAGAGTTATCAATTCTTATGTAATTTGTGATATGCTACTGACAACTGGGTTGGCGTATTCAATTAATAGTTTGGTGCGTGGTTAAAGTGCTGAAAGGCATATAATCAAGGGAGTTTTGTTAGCGATTCAAAGCAATTACCTACAATAAAGTTTTATACCCATGTATGCCATTTTAGAACAATTGTAAAATAATTGAATGAAACACCTCATTTTTTTCCAGTGCAAAATACTCAGACATCAGTGACTCAGCACATTTAATATTTTACCACAATTTTAGAGTTGTCTTTGACTTATTACTGAGAGTACACCGAAACAAAAAACAAAATAATGTTTCGCTACAAAAATATAAATGTTTTAACCAAACTAAGTGTTTTAATATATATATGTTTACGTAGAGCAAATCTTGTGTTCGTTTTTGGCAACGGCAGTATCAACATATATTCGGTAACATTTGCGTTAAGCGCTACCTGACAAAAAAGAAAAAGAAAACTTGAGTTTAACTAGCCAACGGATGAATTTTTTTATTCTTTCCATGCCTTGTGCTATTCCGAAATTAATTTTCTGGGTTCACTGTAACCCTGCGTAAGTTATAATCACTATGCTTTAGTTTATTACGGAGAAACATGATAAACCTATGCGCGCACAAGCACGTACGTACACAAACGCGCGGTCGCGCACACATACATACATAATACATACATACATATATACACACTCACACACATAGGTATATACATACAGACATGTCTACATACATGCTTACGGAAATCCCTTCTACGCGGTCTTTTTTTTTAATAGGCTGGGTTCCTTAAATACGTGATTTCGCGCAACCAACGCCTACGAATAGGGATTTATAAATAGCTGAGTTTTCGCATCTTGAACAGCGCAAGTATG
This sequence comes from Ixodes scapularis, assembly GCF_016920785.2. NCBI lineage: Eukaryota > Metazoa > Arthropoda > Arachnida > Ixodida > Ixodidae > Ixodes > Ixodes scapularis. The sequence continues at coordinate 177,362,337 of NW_024609846.1, read as the reverse complement.
AATCGAGCCAGTGCCTTTCCAGAATTCAAGGATATTTTTTGCATGTTGAAATCTCTTAGCGACTAAAAAGCGTTAGCGCCTTTTTCTTGTCTTTTCTCTTTCCTTTTTAGGTTCTCATAAAACATAATTCTCTTGGGTTAAGTCATCAGCGCTTTACCAGAAGAGCTTTAGCACTATTATTTAGGCTTTCTTGTCCTTTTTACGCCGAACTAACTCCAAACTTTTTTTTTCTTTGGGAAAGGGGTGGAAGGAAGTGAAGGTATTTGGAATGCTACTTAAACAAAGCAAGCTTCGCTCTCTTAAAAACAAATTAGGTGCACACTATAATTGTCACTTCGAGTGCATACTTTCCATCTACCATTGAAACCCCGAAGACCCTTGTATCCTACAGGTCTTGTTACATCTGGGACACGCGGATTTGACAGATGAAAGAGGCGAGCTTTAACTATTCGAACGGTTCACAGTGTATAAACGATGTCTTTTGCACGGAATGCGTCGACCGCAGTTGCGATTTGTAAAAAAAGGAACATCTTTCCTCAAATTTGACAGCTTACCTTTTTGTCTCAAATTAATAAATTTCTCATTTTAATACATTCATGAGCTTGTCTATTGTATCCCAACGTCCATTTTAAGCAACTTTTGGCTGTAGCTTCATATTTTATAATAAATTCTACGTTATTTTTATGAAGAAATGCCTTAAACGCAGCCCTCAAACAAGGGAAATCAACATTGCGCAGCTTTAACTTTTCGTACTGTCAAATATAGGATATGTGCAGTGATTAATTCGGGTACTTTTATCGCTACTGGATAAAAAAAAATACTATTACGCTTTTTTTACAACAAATGATGATATATTCGCATACACAATGGTATGTAAAAAGCGTTTTTACCCTTTTCGAAAGATGCCTTGGGTGAGTGCACCCATTTGTCGAGTGACTAGCGATTAAAGCTGTTTTTCATTGAGGCTCTCGATGCAGTAAGCCCTTTCATCATGCCTTATTGCCACAAAAAGCAGTGCTTTTGGAAGCGAACACAGAACGCGAGCCTGCCATGTAAGGCAAGTCCGTTTTCCTTCATGCACTTCCCTTTTATTTTTCTCGAAAATCCTGTACAACAAAAATGTTAATATATCTGAATTGACACCCTTGCGTTTCTTGCGAGTTTTTATTTCTGAAAGTCAGCCTAGAGCATATTAGAGTGTACCGCTATTTCACTGAAGGGGCTATACCGACAACGATGTTTCAGTCGCACTTCGACGAGCACGTCCGCTCTTAAGTTTGCTAGAGCGGGACCGAAAATGTGTAGTATGTTTTAATGAGAGGCAGATTAATCCCCTACTTTTAAAACTCGTCACCACTTCCCTCGCATTTGTTCAATCTTAGTAGGCCAAATACTGCTAGTGCGAACAGAAGCGACTCAAATATTACCAATACGAATATAAGCGACTCAAATATTCCCTTTGCGAAAAGCGAACAAAATTGCAAACAGGGCTTTCTTTTTTGTTCACACGGCCAGCGGAGGTATAGCGTTGAAAATGAAAACAAGGCTTTTTGGGAAGATCACCTGTACTTCTAAACCTAAGAACAGACAACATAATCTCGCGCTTCTCCCATATCAACTTCGCTTTCGCAGGTGGATGAATGCGCTCGTTCCTGTTAGAGGACGGCGAGCCTTGCGTCGTTGGCGTTCCATGAACATTGCGAGGTGCATCGCGACTGGCTGACTTTCTCAACTCGTGACGTTTGTTCAAGCAGAATTTTTCTTGAAGCCTCAAAGTAGCCGCCGACGTCTCCATTGTTAGGAGATTTAGCTTATTTTAGAGAAGCACGTCTCTTAGGACTACATTGAAAGGGCAGGTACAATTTCTAAGTTTAAAGAAGGATAAATTTTAAGATATTCCTTCCAGCGTCCAGTTTGTTCCGGTTTCGTTTCAAATTGTTGTTGTTCAAAATACGTGCGTACTACATACACGGCAGTACCTGTTCGTTGATAACACATTTTTCCTTTACAATAACCTTGAATATATATGCAGATGTCTTAAATGTTCCTGTTTCTGTCTTTTCTACATGCTACGGTTCACATTTACCGCACAACTTGTTCAACAGAAAATAAATGTATGATCAAGAAATTGCTCATATCGTGTGGCCCATGTGCTGCGGGGCTCTCTTATAAAGTTTTAATTTAAATAACTTTAGCACTTTAGTTATCCATTTCACTAAGAGTAAAAAATGTGTACAGGGCTTACGCTTCTATACTTTGTTCTACATAAGTCCGCTTATGGCCGGCCCTTTGATAAGATGGAGCCAATCTATCATCGCAAAATGTGCATCGTCACGGCCCTTGTCGCCTTTGTGTTTGCTAACACTGATTAAACCAATAACGCCCAGAAACCAGTGGTCAAAATGGCTGCGTAGATTGTCGTTGAAATGCAACAGTATTTTGGACCGCTTTGCATCCAGTGAAAGCGTCTTTAGAGCATGGAATGCATTTTAGTGAAACCATAATCATAAATTTGTTTCCGTCTGTCCGTCCGTCTGTCCGTCCGTGCACTTTCTGCTAAATTCAGGGTGCAAATCAACGTGATGTGACATCAGGGTATCGTGTGCCACCACGAGCTGATACTTTAAATCCGAAATCCCCACTAAATTCAGCGTGGAAATTGAAGTCATGTGACTTATTTTTTTTGTTGTCAGTTCCCGTGACGCAATGATGTCATGATGTCAATCTTGGTATTACGTGATATTATGACGTAAATTAACAAAAGTCACATGACGTTCATTTTCACGCTACATTTTGCTGGGAAATGATTAAACGATCTGCTCTTCACTCCCCGAAGTGAAAATCTTCTTGAATTTAAACCGTGGTTCTTTCAAGAGATCATTTCATGATTTCGAGGCTATCATGTTAAAAGTTGGACAAAAGGTTTTGTAAAGTTGCTTAGGAACTGCCGTAAAAATTCTAGGAATATTTTTCGTTGACCTCAATGAAGTCTCATCAGATATGAAACAAATTCACATTATGTTCTGATGTTACTTGCTACTTCTCGAGGACGGTCCTCTTGCGACCTACCAATATTTTTTGTTGTGGCATTAGGCTGTGTCCGTGTGCAGATACAGGCAAGAAGCGGTGAATGCTGCGAAATGCTTTATTGGTAGGCAGTCATGATGTTTCTCTGGCTGGGCGGATCGTGGGTTTCACCATTGCAGCCTTTCTGATAACGTTCTAGCTTGTGACATCAGTGGCAACAGCGGCGGCCTTGTAGCTTCGGCAGCACGAACACTCGCGTTTCATGCATCAGGCACCACTCGTAGACGGTAAACCTCGGTCTGTCGAAATAGGGTTTCACTCGCATCTTTTAAATGTGCTTCCTTGTCATTTTTATTAGCTTCATCAAAGCGAGTACGTGTTCAACGGCTTTTCGAAAGTTGAATGTTTTGTCTTCAGCAATAAGTACCGATATGCGTCGGCACAGAATTAACCGCACACAAACCTGTCTAAGTGATTCATCCAAAATGGTGACGAAATGGCAGGTCAGAGCAAGTGTTTGCAGCTCTGCTCCATATTGCGCGATGCTTTCATGTTCGAGTTGCATTCGGCTTTGAAATTTAACTCGGTCTCCTACCACTGACACTCTTGGCGTCAGGTGGTTGCGCAGCAATTCTTTCAGTTGCTCGAGCGTTGGGTATAACGGCTTAGCTGGCGCCATCAAAGACTTCAGTAGGCCATATGACTTGGGCCCTATCACGTTCAAGTATGCACGTACCTTGTGCTCGTCCTTGATTTTGTTCACATGAAAAAAATAGGTAAACCTCTCTTCGTGCGGGAGCCAGTCACTCGCAGCTTCCATCGGAAGCTACTAGTTGAGGGATGTGATTATAGGCTGCTACGTGAGAAGCTTGGTTGCCATGTGTCGGTCATTAGGTTCTGTGCTGCGGCGGTGTTACGCCGCGTACATGGTCGGAGCGTCATTGCTTCTTTTCTGGGTCTTGGTTCTGCTTCGTCATCCCCGTCGGCAGATGCGGTGTCCGTGTGCAGATATAGACCTCTCCATCGCTTTTCACCCGGGCGAAAAAGGCTGAGTCACTGAGCTGTGGACGCATGCACGCGGTCTAATGTACAGCACAGCAGAGCAACAGCGCATGCTCAGAAGGAGCTCCGCAGCCAAGCAGACAAAGGTGGCAGCGCGCAGAAGGCGATTTTCGCAAAGGTCTATAGGCAAGAAGCAGCGAGCCTGTCTGATGAGGTCAATGTTTGCGACGTCAGAGGCAACAGCGGTGGCCTCTAGTATATCATTAAAATCAAAATGATTCTCTCTCACTTTATATGTACAAAGCTAAAACTCGAAGCTACCCGTATGCGCTACTTGCGTGTTCTGTGGTGTCGAGTGGCGAAAGAAAGGTAATCCTATCTAATAACCACCACTTCACAACTCTCTCTTTTGGAGCATCAATAAAAAAGAAAAAAGTGGGTTTTGCGCACTGGTTGAACGTGGTGCTCAAATTCTTGGTGTCATAGGTTCGATTGCCCTTGAAGGGCATCCTGAATGGTGAAATCTCTGCTCAATTTATCGCCTTATCATTTTTCCGAGCATGCGCATCGTTGGTTACCGACAGAGGGATGGGCATGAACGTAGGGTTCGTTCATGAATTATTTAAAAAAAAGGGTCAGGATCACGGGGCATTCACTATCTGTGATTGGCTTAGCTTGGGATAGCGAACGCACGAATACGACAAGCGCCGCGACAATCCACTTTTGGCGCGAATAGAGCAGACTGCCCAATAGAAGGAGGCAAATGCGCTTACCTGCTTGCTTTCGTTTAGTGTCGTCACAACCCGTAAGATGGGCAGTAGCAGAAGCAGCCAGAGCGCCTGTAATGTCTTATCTCTGTCAGTTGACTGGAGAGGAAAACAAGAGTAGAAAGGCGCAACTTTTGTTGGGTCTGAGTCTTTGTCAAAAATGGTGTGACAGGAAGACATGCGATTTCGTGCTTAAGTCACCTGTTACTCGCCCTTTCCAGTGTTTTTACTGCTTGTGCAGGCTCGACTTTGTGGGTACTCCAGAACAATATTAAGTACAAAAATTCCTCGTTAGAGGTGTTATATTGATTTTGGTGAGAAAGTTACCGGACACTTGTCGCGAGCTCTTGGTTTAGTCGTTTTTATTCCACGACGACAGGTTCCCGGCTCTCTTTACAAAGCGCGTGCTTGCAGCTCTGATAGCCTGGTGCGCCGACCCATCTTCGGGAGACACATCACACCCCTTTTTTCTCAGATTTTGTCAGCATATCGCTCTTGTGGTCCACTTCCACGGAATTTACTTCCGATTATTTAAAAAAAACGTATTAAATACATATGGTTTGTCCTTGCGTGAAGGTACGCGGAATGTTTCCATTGTCTCGTGTGTTTGTGTGCGTGCGTGCGTGCGCGTGTGTGTTTGTTTGTGCATGATTAAAGAGCGATTACTCGAGTCGATGAAATGCAGAACGTACCTTATTACTGTTGTGGCTTCCGGCAAGAAGACATGACGAGGTGCAGCCAATGTAACTTCCAAAGCCAATTGTTTTTTTGTTTTTTTGTTTTTTATTTTCTGCTTTTGTTTCGTCTTGCACATCGCAGGCGCGCGCTCACTTTTTTTCCCGACGCCTCGCGCTATTTATAATTGAAACAATACTCAAACGCAACACTCCTTCCCCATGAAAGTTTCGGCTGACTGACACAAGAATACCTCTCCGGTGGCCTACGTTGTCGTATGCTGCTTCGAAGCACTGGTGTGGTCGATGCCGCTGTCTCGGAAACAAGCTCCATATCGAGGGCAGCAGGCTCTATCATGTTGTCTCGGGAACCACCGGACGCCCTTCGTGGTGTTGCAGCCGGAGTGTCGACATTCCTTCCCTGTACAGACGAATCTTCGAGATGTCTATGATGGACGGCATCCACGTGCACATAACGATGCTGATTTTGCACCACCACGACGCAGTTTAATGCACTTACTTTCTTCACAAAACGTCCCACCAACTGTGCAAGATCAGTCGGACGTGATTCCAGGACAAGGACTTGGTCGCCTGCTTCAAATGTTCGCCAAAAGTCTTTTCTCATGTGGGTGGCTGTCTTGATTTGTTGTTGGCGTTCTCTCATGCGTCTCTCTCGTTTCAGGATGAAGGAAGCTCAGATGGGCCCTAGGCTTCCAAGAGAGAAGCAGCTCGGCTGGAGTTCTGTCGGTCGTACCAGTTGGGGTATTTCTGTATGCAAAAAGAAACTGGTCGACTCGATGTTGCATTGATTTCGGTACACCCGTCCGTTGCTCGTCGATTACCTGCCTCAGGAGATTCCGCTTGACGGTTTGCACACACCGTTTCGCGCTTTCATTAGAGGCGGGATGGTACGGAGGACTTTCGGTGTGACGTACCCCAATCATCGACAGAAACTCCACGAACTCTGTCGCCACAAACTGGGGTACATTGCCTGTGAATACCTCTTCTGGAAGTCCAAACGCGGCAAAGATGCTTCGAAATCTTTCGATAGTACATTTTTTTTCTGTAGTGGAATTCATTCGAAACACCTCTACCCACTTTGAATGAGCATCTACGAGAATCAAAAACCAGTTATGATCCCGGTATGCAAGATCAAGATGCACCCTTTGTCATCTGCACGTTGGGCAACCCCACGTTAACAATGGAACACGTGGCGGCGCGTTCTGCGTTAGTTGACCAGTACTACAGATTTTGACAGGGTTTTCGACATCATATGTTATCAGAGGCCACCACACGTGACTACGTGATAGCATTTTCATTCTGGTGGTGCCTGGATGTCCCTCATGCTACAGTGACAACACTTTTTTCCTAAACACTTTGGGAATGATCACTCGATTTCCCCATGTTACGCACCCTTGGTCAACAGACAATCCGTGAAGGCGCACAAAGTACGGTTGCTATGCCTCATTGTCCATAGGCCATCCGTTTTGTGTGAAAAACAACACTCTTTTCATTCCGCTATCCTTTTCAGTTTCTCTCCTAATTTCACCAGCCGACAATTGCACTTCATCGACCACCGAAAAGAAACTGACGTAGTCTATGCTATCGTTCACGTTGCACAAAGGCAGACGTGACAGCGCATCATCATTCTGGATCTCGCTACCCGTCCGATAAACCCACTTGTAACTGTAGGCAGCAAGCAGAGAGCCCAAGTCTGCATCCTGGCTGCTGACATAGCCGGAATTTGTTTTCCATGACCTAACATCACTGCCAACGGCTGGTGATCCGAATAGATTCTGAAATTTCTGCCATACAGGTATTTATGAAACTTTTTCAGCCCAAAACAACTGCTAGAACCTCTTTTTCAATTTGGGTATAACCCTTTTCAGCCTTGCTCAAAGTTCGTGATGCATAAGCAATCGGTTTTTTATCATTCCCAACTCTGTGTAAAAGAACCGCTCCTCCTCCGTAAGCTGAAGCGTCACAAACAAGACCAAATTACTTTTTTGGGTCATAGAACGTAAAGAGATTTTTTTGTGGAAGCCACGCCTTACTTCTGTTGAATGCGTTGTCTTCTGGCCTTGACCAACGCCATTTTGTGCCTTTTTGAAATAAGTCATACAACGGCTTCAGCTCGGTTGACATGCTCAGCATAAACTTGCCATAAAAGTTAATCATGCCAAAGTAGGCGCGCAGTTCTGATTCATTCTTGGGACATAGGGCCTCCCGTATAGCCTTGACTCTCTTCGGTTGGTCGAACTTCATGTTGGTCTACCACATGTCACAAGTAAAGAACAGACATGTGAAAAATGGGCATTTTTCTTTCTTTAGTCTGATGCCTTGTTGGCTGAACCGAGCCAGCACGCTTTCCACCTTTTTCTGGCACTCCTTATAAGTTTCACCCGCTATTAGAAAATCGTCTAGATAGCTTGCGACATTCCTCAGCCCTTCCAGTACTTTGTCCATGACTGACTGAAAAATTGCTGGAGCACTAGTAATGCCGTAAGGCAATCCCGTGGACTTAAACAAGCCAAGGTGTGCGTTCACAGTGACCAAATCTTGTTACTCTGGATGGAATTCCAGCTGCTTGTAGGCTGTAGACAGATCAAGTACAGTAAAGTACTTACAACTACTCAGGAAAACGAACAAATCTTTCATTACCGGGAGAGGGTAGTGATCTGTCCGACAGGCTGGGTTTAATGTCACTTTGTAATCTCCACAGAACCGGAAATGTTTGTTTGGTCTAGGTACCACTGCCAAAGGTGTCGCCCACTCCCTTTGCAACACTGGTACCAATATCGCTTTTGTTACTACTGGTTGAATTTCCCGTTCCACAGCTTCTCTTAGGGCGTAGGGCACAGGACGCGGTTTGCAGTAGACAGGTGGGCTTTGTTCCTTCAAAACCAGTTTGACCTGTTGTGCCTTTATCAAACCCACACTTTCTCCTAAAGGTTCCGCATACTTCTCAAGGAGCCTTGCTTCATTTTCTCCTCTTACGCTGTTTATGCGTGACCAGTCTAGTCTCAGCTCTTCTAGCCAGTCTCGACCAAGCAGCGGGGTTACGTTGCCAATAAGTGGAAGTGTCTTTCCCTGTCCATTGTGTTCGACTGGTACTGACAACTTCGCAATGACCGTGAGAGAATCCCCACATACGTTCTCAATTTAAGGTTACATAGCTCCTTGGGAATGTTTCCCCAGTACTTCGCACACAACGCATCTGGCACTACCGACACGGACGCTCCAGTGTCTATCTGCATCCTTACGAGCTTGTCGGCTAATTTAACATCTACTTCATAGTTACGCCTTCCCGTTTCGCATGCGTACACTGTGTAAAGCTGCACATCATTACCTCCATCACTCGCGACGTGCTGAACGTAGTCTGTTTTGAATCGACAACCTTTTGACCGGTGTCCGACCTTTTTACAAACATCACACTTGTACTTGCGGTACTTGCAGGGCTGTCAGTGTGCACCTGTCCGCAGCAGGAACATGAAGACGTGGTGTCTGCCGTACGACCGGACGTCGGTTTAGTCGTCGAAGCTCGTGGACCCTTAGTTGATTTGTGACACGCTTCCCTTTTTGTTGCCGAACCGCGCTCACGTCGTCGTCTTCTCATCGGCTAGATGACCCTTGACGACCTGCAGTAGGCTGGAACGTGATGGTTTTCTTGCGTGCGAGCTAGATGGTTTTAGCAACGTCACACGCGGCACCAAACGTCAACGTCGTCTTCTTCAACAAGTCGGACTGTGTTTTCTTGTGTTTTAATCCCGCGACGAACCTGTCGCGCAAAGCATCATCCAAGAAACTGCAGAACTTGCAAGTCGACGCCAGCTTCTTTAGCTCCACTGAAAAAGTGGCAACCGTCTCCCATTCCTTTTGGTAGCAACGGTTAAACTTAAACCGCTCGGCTGTCACCATCGGCCTCGGAGCGTAATGGCCTTTCAGAACCGCCACCAACTCCACCCAGCTTTTCTCTTCTGGTTTTACTGGATGGAATAAAGTCTTAAGCGTCCTGTACGCTTTCTGGCCAATTGCAGTGAAAAACGCAGACAGCCGGCTTCGCTTACCATTGTAGCATTTCAGTAGTTTTCGAATCTTTCGACGTAAGATTCAAAATCTTCGTCACCATCTTCAACAAATGAATCGAACCTTCCCAACCCTGCCACATTCGTTCTTCCTTGCCGTGGCCCTGTGGACTCCTTCTACGATGCCCGTTGCAGTCGTGATGGACGTTCCATAGTTTGTCGCCAATAATGTTGTGGCTTACGGCAAGAAGTCGATGTAGCTTCCAGAGCCAAACGTTCTTTTTTTATCTCGTGCTCTCGTTCCGTCTCGCACATCGCAGGCGCGCGCTCAGTTGTTTTCCCGCCGCCTCGCGCTATTTATAATTGAAACTATTCTCAAACAGAACAATTACCATGCATCATCCCTGCAGGACTGTTTACGATTGGAATGTGTTCTGTCGTTTGGTGCCTGAATTGGAAACGCGACGCCACGCTGGAGAGCTTGTTTTGTCGTCTGCTTAATTAAAGTAGGCTTAAACTCCTGCTCTATCCGCTCAGCCTGTCCGTTTGTCTCCGTGTGGTAGAAAAGCCTAGTGAATGAAACGAAGTTATCTTTTCGATAGAAAGTCTTACTTTCGCTTGAAATTAAAGCGGATTTGTAATCGGACCAGACCTTTTCCATGCAGCATGGCAGAGAAACGCCTGAAGTGTTTTAAGCTTGGTAATCTTAGGGGACTTACTCAAGACAACTACGGTTTTGCTTCAATGCGTTAGTTATAGTGACCGAGTATTTCTCTCTCTCACTTCTATGGATTTTCTTCTGGAAAGCCACATAATTGCCAAAGTGCCGGATTTAAGCCAAGGATGCCACGTGTGAACCTAAAAACCAGCATTGAATTTTAAATCTCTGAATTGCTGGAATTGTAAGCCCGCAGTTGCCATGTGAAAGCCAAACGACCAGATGTGAAGTCAAATTCTGGCACTTGTTTGGCGATTTAGACTGAGAGATACCGAATGACAGACTGACTACCAGCAGTGAAGCTTAACTTCGGCACTTGTTTGGCGAATTAGGGGCAAAGATACTCATACCATGGCCAAGGAAGGTCAGGGTCGGAACTGCCTTTGCTCCGTCGGGCTTTCTAGGACCCTATATCATCAGGTAAACAACAAACAAATGTTGACCCAAAGAACGGTGCTCTCACCACTCTAAGGGTGGAAAATAAATTTTCGTAATTAAATGATTACGGCGCTCGACAGCATGTTGTTGACCACTCAGACCTCCAGACACTTGGTGTATGCGTCGATGATGACACGGAACACTTTCTCTTCGTCCAGCCCAGCAAAGACGAAGGGAATTGTAGCCGATGCAATGATGGCCGGTTCCAGTCTGCCATTGATGCCTTCAACTTGGTTTTCTGGTTTGATTTTGTCACTGAGTACACTCCACCAGCCATGCTTCAGAAGCCTTGCCCGGACCTGACTACAACATGCAACGTTTGGCATGAAATTCTATGGATATGATTTAATGCTGTTGACAGTCGAAAAGCCATTGGTGTTAGAACACGTCATCCTGATGTCAAATATTGTGGTTTTATTGTTAATTCAGTGTTATTGCTCTTAAATAGCTCAAACACGTTCTCTCTGACATTTGCGCTCTAGACATAGTCGTACACACGTGAAAGGATGGCATCTCTTCTGGTATTTTCTGGTAGCTTCTTGGCCGTGATTGGCAGTCTGGTCAATGCTTCCAGCGTGAACCCACCTCTGGGAGGGTGTCGCTCGTCGCCTCTCTCCGGTAGAGGAAGCTTTCTCAACGGTTCTGCATTTTGAATATTTATTCCACTGGTCAGTGGACCGGATAATACTCAATCTCGTACTCTCGGTGACCACCCTTACACTCGGTTGCTGGCATTGAGCAGACGTCAAAAGACATCGGCGTTTACCGTTCACTACTTTGTCGCCAGCGTTATTTTGCCTTACGCAGTAAGGCAAATAAGCCGAAAGAGTTTAGAAAGGAAGGAAGGAAGGAAGGTAGAAAGAAAGAAAACTTTATTTTCAGCAAAACGGCACCCTTAAGAGTTTGCGAGCTTCTGGCTCGGTCGGCTTTATTCCACGAAGAATCATGTCCAGATCTCGCGACAAGACACGCTCTCGCAGCGCACATAGTAGGGTGCGCCAACCGGCTGTCGGCGGACAAATTACACCATTCAGGCCAACATATTGACTTTCTTATAATTCCACAGAGGCCAATAACTATTCAGCAGGTTTCTAAACGTACCCTCTTTTAGCAAGTTCATTCAACGCGCACTAGCTTTGGCGCGCGTGAATGCTAGCGTATAACGTTCCCTGTCAAAAACAAATGCTGTTGCCTCTACTTACCTGCAGTAAACTCAAAGTTCAAAGATTGAAAAACGTTTTCACCATAAAAGTGCAAGATGTGACACTATGCGCCAAGTTTTACTTACTCATGTTCTGCTCATAAACGTGAGATTATTTGAACGTAAACAACTTCGGAAAAAACCTGTCTGGATAGGTGTGACTATAGTAATATAACGAAAAATAAATTTCAAATAAAGCCTTGAAAACGTGCACCAACGTTTCGAAACCCTGCTTGTTTTCTCCTACAGAGGTGACTAAATCGCACGGAAAGCAGCACGGGACTGCAGCAGCTCCCGCCTCCTTCTGCCAAGAGTCCTGTCATTTGCGTACACCCAGGAACTACTCCACGTGACAAGGACAATCAGCAAAAAACCGTCTCTGTAAAAAAGGGTTCCTCTTGGCAAAGGATGAAAGCTGATGCAGGGCCGTTCTTCTTTTCTGGGCGATTTAGTCAGGCTTGAAGAAGAGACCAAGCATAATTCGAATAGGATTTTTTTGTTACGCTTGGATTGGATAATACTTTATTACTATCTGAGATTATAGACCAGGTCAAACCGTGGTTGTTTTGCAGAGAGTTTTGCGCATTTTGATTATTTTACTGAAGCGCTGGCGTATGACCATGTTTGTGTGTTTGCTGACGGCTTGCTGGCTTTCTGGTGCGCGGTGCGCTCATCACTGTGGTCAGCATCTGCCATCTTGAGAATGTGAAAAAGTGAAGCAGTCAGATTTATACGCATTTTGATTGTTTTCCTAAACAGCTGACGTATGACCATCTTTGTGTGTTTTCTGACGGCTTGCTAGCTATGTGGAGTCACAGTGCGCTCATCACTGTCGTCAGCATCTGCCCTCTCGAGAATGAGAAAAAGTGAAACAGCTTCACTTTTTCACATTCTCGAGAGGGCAGATGCTGACCACAGTGATGAGCGCACCGTGACTCGTGATGCCATTTTGGCAGGGTCTTGAGCCCTTGTGGGACATCCTTAAGAGTCCTCTAAGCAGCTCTCAAGGACAAGGAACTGGCGTTCTTTGTCTGGTGCTGGAGAACTTGATAAAGTTTGCTCCTCACTGGAATAGTTATGTAAAGTGTTATTCAGGAGTTCTAGTTCTAGTACGCATAACTTACCTCGTGAACCCGTCGGCAGAGCGAGATGGAGAGTATGTCGCATCAGAGCATGACATGCTACTGGTGCCGATGATTTCACTGAGTCTATTCTTCCACTTGTGCAAGCGGAGTTTCATGCAACAAAGGATATTTCGTCCACAAAACGCAAAACGCAAAAAAAAAACACTAACATTTAGGCAGTTTCACGTCCACCTGATCAATGGTGATGAAATTATAACGACTCGAGAGTATCTAACTTTCGATGCTAATTTCCTTAAATTATTATAATTGCCGCTCTCTAATGCAGTCTTCTAATGACACATGTCTCAAGAAAGTTTTGTGTGATCGCTTTCTAATTAGTTTATGGATCCGTTCATCGAGCACCACCCTCGCAGGTAAGAGGTTTTCATCCATCAAGGACACAATTGCGTTATTTCTAAAAGCAATGATGATTGAAGGGACACGCCATTGTTAACGATACTATAAAGTTTTAGTGAGTTAATCTTGTGTACAGTTGCAGCAGTATTTGTTTGCATAATAGCGTGTTTCGAAATCCGTGCTTCAAATGACCATGCCAGAAATTCGGCTACGATTTATGTAATGCTCGCGAGAGCAGAACTTCGTTGGCTAGCTCGAAATAATCGGATGATCGCCTACACAGTCCACTATCTATTTTATATTCACTGATAAGTTAAGAAACGTAAGGTATGGTGAGTCCCTATCCTCTTATCATCTCTCCGCAGCCTGCTATACTTCGGTTTACCTTAAGTCTGATCGCAGTCGTCGCTACGAGCCGATGGTACCAATCTTAAAAAGGCGCACCACCATGTTCATCATGTCCCTGCACGTGTTCTATCATCGCTGAACTAATTATAAATATAAAAGAGCCAGTGACGTGCGCTTTTGGCGCTGTTTAAAGGGGGTCCCATTAGTTGATGTACCGTCGGCTGTGTCTGAATTTAACCTGAAACGAAATACAATACCCATGTCTCGAGAGGGTTAGATGGGATCGCTTTCCTATCGGTTTGTTGAACATTTATTTTTATTATGATTTCAGCTACAAACCCTTCGATAACTAACATGAAAAAGGATTAATCTTATTGAACGGTGATTTTAGTTTGTCCGTTAAAACCTGAGTTCGTATTTGCAAACTTGGCGCTGGATATTTATATTTGCATACCTACTGACTTCGCGTATGTCTCGTTGGTTTAAATCAGAAACAGTCTTACGCACGATAAAAATGAAGGTTACAGGTTCCCGTGACTCTTCTCTGCTCTCCTCGGGGCGGTGGAATAATCGATTCCTTAAAGGACGAGGCACGACTCATCAATCAAAATGCTCTCAACCAGTGTCATTCTTACAAAATATTGCCATACATAATACGCTTGTTTCTACTTACTGTTGGTCAGCTGTATTCTGTTATGTTTTATATTCGATACGTATCTCACCGATTGCTTCTTTTATGTATGCGTAATTTCAGAAAGATAAATTTACTTTATTATGCAGTATGTTTTTGGTGTTTTACTGTTTTTCTAGCCTAAATATTCGATGGATCCTTTTGAAGACCTATGACTTCTGGAATCATAACTTCTACATCTATAACTAAGGTCAACGAAAAATAAGTAATTCTATATAATACCCGAACATCTTTCGAATGATCTTGCGCGACACGTTTGCGATTACATTAAAAAAACAAGTATTTTTTGACACAGTCGTAAGTCAATAAATTATGCTTGTTTGCTGCGGAATAAAAAACAAATTAGTTTTAATTACAATATTCACTTTTTTCAAATATTATTCTATTTATCGATTAAACAAAACTAAAGATTGTGCGGTCATCAAAATTGCTTGTTTGATGAACTTAAATATAAAAGAAAATATGTGTACTGAAACTTACACTACCCAGAATATTGAAAGAATAATTTATATTATATTTCAAAATAATACCCAGGGAGCATGAAAATAACTGCTGCGTTTTCAAATATGCGCTCTATGAAAGCGTAATAACAGCACGGCAGAAGCATTAAATCTTGGAACATCCTACTGGTATAGAAAGACAGATACCGCTTAAGGCGCCTCTAATTATCATACATAACTTTGTCGGCCAAAAAAAGTATATTCGAAAATACAACGAATATATGCTTCTGAAAGCTTTTAAAGTGTACCTCTTTTAGAAAATTATTTTTGTGCGTGTCATCTTTTCCTTACATGGAGTCTACCTAATGCGTTTTTCATATTAAATTTCTACGGTCTAAAACTGGAAAACTGGTTCAATAATTTTTTATTAATGCTCGAAAGAGTACTGAGTACATGTAACAACGTACCAAGAAAAACATGTTTGATATGCGCATTCAAAGTTAAGGATGTATAAACATGTAGTCAGCTCCGCGTAAACAAATGTCATCTAACTCATACTTCAATTCAATTCAGTTTTTATTTTCAGATCATGTCATACAAGATAAAGAGCTGGCCCACAAAAGCAGCATTCTGCTTGTATGTGGGGCCAGGCGACCAACTAGAATACATGTTGTTACAAAAAATAAACAAAAAGGAAGCACTCCGCAGCACAACAACAACAAAAAAAAATGAAAGGAACACCGAATTAGCAACACAAATAAATACAAAACTGGAACACTTTAGAGCATGAAATATAGGTGCTTATAGCCAAGTCTACTCACGCAACCATGAAATAAAAGTACGAAATATCTCCAACGGTCAAGCTACGGTATCTACAGCTCAGATGCTTGAAACCAATTCCTTAGTTTTCGTTTTAGTACCCTAGTGGAATTTATATTAATAAGGGACTCTGGAAGTTCGTTAAATAAAGAAGGAATGTAATGATTTCTGTTTTTCTTTCCATACAATGTGTATATTTTCGGAATGACGTATCTTTCAGTACGTCTCAAACCTCTATTTTTATTTACGACAGTTTTGTAGGAATAACTGAAATAATTATTTGCTATTGCTACGTATGTAAAAAAGCTTTTAAAAAACCGGATGTCCAGCTCTTTAGCTTTCTCTTGAGTTTCCAATACATGATATGAAGTTCCATATGATATGTTGTTTACCATGTGTTTCAGTATCCTATCTATCGCTCGCGTTTTGTATTCTGAACAATGACCGTACAGTGTAATACCGTACCGTAATGCAGCTTCCGCCGAAGATTTAAACACAAGTAATCTTATCTTCAAGCTGCACATACTTTTGAGTTTATACAAATACGCAGATATGACTCGTAGTTTTTTTACCACACATTCCACCTGCGCATTCCACAGCATGTGTTCGTCAACAAAGACGCCTAAATATTTAACTGAACTGTCGTATGTTAAAGGTTTACAGCTGCAATCCAGACACTGCACCGAGTGCAAGCAAATATTCGGAGATGTTACTATCTGTTTGTGCGGATTTCGAAAACAGATCAGTTTCGTTTTTGCAACATTCACAGAAATAAAATTCGCAGCAAACCATCTAATTATCATATCAATGTCTCTCTGAAAAACAGAAATTGCTTCATCATACTTTTCATGTGGTAAAACTAATACGGTGTCATCCGCGTATTGAAACATTTTTAATTGAAGGGGCAGAAACCCTAACCCATTCATATAAATGTTAAATAACATAGGCCCCAAAGTGCTTCCTTGTGGCACCCCGAATCGGACTTGAGCCGGCCTGCTGAGATTATTCATTATCTTAACCATTTGGAATCTATCCTTGAAGTAATTCTCAAAAAATTGATAAAAAGGACCTCGAAATCCCATACTATATAATTTTTCCAGCAATAACGAAAGATCGATGGTACCTGAAATAATACTTAAAAAACAAGCGAGCTGGTGATGATTCATGGTAATAAAACCCGAGACTCAGGAACACAGAAGGGGACGAACACAACACAACGTCTCAAACACAGCTGAACGTTTATTTTTCAGACACTCGTTTAAAAAGGCGAGCCCCCCCCCCCCGGTGCCCCCACCCGACATCCACAGTCCCGAAGGTCAAGCCGCTTCCTCCCGTCCAGTCCACGTCAGCAGCCCTTCTCGCACACACAGCCATCCACATGCCCTAGGCGCCGCAGAGTCGATGAGAACGTCCACGCAGTTGACTTATCACCCTCCACTGTCACCACTGCTAATCCCCCACTCCCTCGCAACGCTTCCTTGCCCCACGCCGACGAATCGCACACAAGCACAGCACACAGATATACCCCCTTCCCCCCCCCCCCCCTTCACAGTTGCCGGCGTAAACACAAACCTCGAAAACACATGGGGAGGGCCACCCAGTGAGCTCAAATGCGCCGCAAAGTAATCGCAAAGCCTTACAGTTGGTGTTGCTGACCCTCGATCCCCCTTTTTTTATTTTTAATGTACTTCCTCATGTTTAATTACTGTTACCAACACGCTCGTTTTGTACTTACTTATCCCCGACCTTCCCAAACTCCCCCCCTCTTTCCCTTTATTTCCGTCTCCTTCCAATGCCTAAAAAAAAAAAAAAGAGATTAATTTTTACTGAGCCTTTGGGTTGGAACTCACCCGTCATGGAGGCGAAACTCCGTTTCTGATATAGGACCAGGTTAGGTAGTCTAATGAAACGGAAGGATTGCTTATGCAGTTCCCAATACTCCCTATTCTAATGGTTTCCCTCAATATTCTTTTAGTCGCATCTTTTTCACTGAAGATAATTTCTGTTCTGGCCCACTCCGGGTTGCACCCATTGCACTCTTCAAGATGTCTGGCTATTTCTGAATTTTGAGCCCTCATTTCTACTGCCCTTTTGTGCTCTAATAACCGGTCGTTTACACATCTTCCTGTTTGGCCAACGTAAGTAAAACCACATGGCAATGGTGTACCATAAACTACCCCGTCCCGACACTCGACTTCTCTTTTTTTGGTGTTTTTTTCGGCGCCCGCTCACTCCTCCCTTGAATAGGGTTAGTCTGCTGAGTTTGAAGTCCGGTCTGAAAACCACAGTTACGTTGAATTTCTTAGCAAGAGCCTTCAAATTATGGGAAACCGAATGGTAAAAGGGAATGCAAACTACATTGTTCATTTTTTCTTTTACTCTGACCGTACCCGCCAAACGCTGCAAAGCCCTCGCGGCTACACCCTCCACAAGCTCCCTTTTGTATCCTGCCGCTAACAATCTAGACACTTCCGCCTGCACAGCCTCCGCAACCTTATGCGCACAAGATTTACCGAGCGCACTATTCAACAGTGAAGCGGCAACACCTCTCTTGACCGTCTTGGCATGACAGCTCATGTAGGGCAATAGTGGTCTGGGTTCATCCCTGCCGTACGTCCAGCACAAACCGTTCGTCAAACTTATCTTAACATCCAGAAACTGTAGTGATCTATTTTTTGGAAATTCTGTTACAAAGGCCAGCTCAGGCGCCGCGTTTCGGATAAAATCCACAAGCATCGCCAAGTCACTGCCTCTCGTCGTACATACCAAAAAGTCATCGACATAGCGTTTCACTAAAGCGGTCCCAGCCGACATCGACGTCAGCGGCAGGATACAAAAAGGAGCTTGTGGAGAGTGTAGCCGCGAGGGCTTTGCAGCGTTTGGCGGGTACGGTCAGAGTAAAAGAAAAAATGAACAATGTAGTTTGCATTCCCTTTTACCATTCGGTTTCCCATAATTTGAAGGCTCTTGCTAAGAAATTCAACGTAACTGTGGTTTTCAGACCGGACTTCAAACTCAGCAGACTAACCCCATTCAAGTGAGGGGTGAGCGGTTGCCGAAAAAAACACAGAAATAGAGAAGTCGAGTGTCGGGACAGGGTAGTTTATGGTATACCATTGACATGTGGTTTTACTTACGTTGGCCAAACAGGAAGATGTGTAAACGACCGGTTATTATAGCACAAAATGGCAGTAGAAATGAGGGCTCAAAATTCAGAAATAGCCAGACATGTTGAAGAGTGCAATGGGTGCGACCCGGAGTGGGCCAGAACAGAAATTATCTTCAGTGAAAAAGATGTGACTAAAAGAATATTGAGGGAAACCATTAGAATAGGGAGTATTGGGAACTGCTTAAGCAATCCTTCCGTTTCGTTAGACAACCTAACCTGGTCCCATATCAGAAACGGAGTTTCGTCTCCATGACGGGTGAGTTCCAACCCAAAGGCTCAGTAAAAATTAATCTCTTTTTTTTTTTTAGGCATTGGAAGGAGGCGGAAATAAAGGGAAAGAGGGGGGGGGGGGGGTTTGGGAAGGTCGGGGATAAGTAAGTACAAAACGAGCGTGTTGGTAACAGTAATTAAACATGAGGAAGTACATTAAAAATAAAAAAAGGGGGGATCGACGGTTAGCAACACAAACTGTAAGGCTTTGAGATTACTTTGCGGCGCATCTGAGCTCACTGGGTGGGCTTCCCCATTTGTTTTCGAGGTTTGTGTTTACGCCGGCAACTGTAAAGGTGGGGGGGGGGGGGGAGAGGACGGGAAGGGGATATATGTGTGTGGTGTGCTTGTGTACGATTCGTCGGCGGGGGGCAAGGAAGCGTTGCGAGAGAGTGGGGGATTAGCAGTGGTGACAGTGGAGGGTGATAAGTCAACTGCGTGGACGTTCTCATCGACTCTGCGGCGCCTAGGGCATGTGGATGGCTGTGTGTGCGAGAAGGGCTGCTGATGTGGACTGGACGGGAGGAAGCGGCTTGACCTTCGGGTCTGTGGATGTCGGGTGGGGGCACCGGAGGGACTCGCCTTTTTAAACGAGTGTCTGAAAAATAAACGTTCAGCTGTGTTTGAGACGTTGTGTTGTGTTCGTCTCCTTCTGTGTTCCTGA
The DNA here is from genome assembly GCF_016920785.2 of Ixodes scapularis. NCBI lineage: Eukaryota > Metazoa > Arthropoda > Arachnida > Ixodida > Ixodidae > Ixodes > Ixodes scapularis. The sequence goes on along the minus strand of NW_024609846.1, from coordinate 177,342,603 downwards.
GTCTCGGGTTTTATTACCATGATCGATGGTGTCGAATGCCTTTGACAAGTCTATGAAAAGAGCTAGGGCTATTTTGTTTTTATCTATTGTTTCAGTAATGCAGTCAGCGAAATCTTCCAGCAGAGTAATGGTACTTTTTTGTTGCCGAAAGCCGTACTGCATAGTGCTTATAAAGGAAAATTTGTCGCAAAAATTATTCATTGCTATTTGAACCCATTTCTGGATTACGTGTGTCATGAATGGAAGAATTGATATGGGTCTGTAGCTCCCGACCTCTTGCTTCTTTCCTTTTTTGTATAACGGCCTTATCACAGATACTTTCAAACCCTTAGGAATATTTCCGGTATGCAGTGTGTCATTCACTATTTTAAGCAAAATCTGTTTTACTTTATCGAAATTGTAGCGTATGTCTCTAACTCGGATACTGTCGATTCCTGGTGTTTTTGCTATTGACATAGCGTGGACGATACGCAACAAATCACTCTCTGTCATATCTGGAAGATAAGCTGAGTTAACGCAGCATGTTGGGGAAACGTCATTTAAGCTGGTCGCCGGTATATTCTTTTTAATTTCTTTTACGTCGTCGATAAAGATTTTGTTTAACATTTCTGCTAACTCGCTGTAGGAACTAGATTCTTGAAAATGATTTTGTATGGTATCATCAATACTATTTTTAGTTTTCCTGCCAATTATTTGATTGACCAAGTTCCACGTTTCTTTCGGATTTCTAGTCGAAGCTTTCAACTGATTTACATAATAATTCTTTTTCGCCAAACGAATTATATGTGTAACCTTGCTGCGTATTTCACGGAACTCTTTTTTAAGCATGATATCACCAGGATTTTGCTTGCATCGCTTCCAAAGACTGTCCTTCTGATGACACATTTCTAATATTTCCGGATTTATCCAAATATTTTCGGGCGTTCTTTTCATTAATTTCACCTTTCTAGTAGCGCTTGCATAAATATCCTGAAATTGGTGAACCAGCTTGTCGTAGACTGTTAGGTGATCATAGTCTAGCAAAAAATTCCAATCGTACTTCTGAATGAAACTATCAATTTTATTGCTATCTAGTATAGTGTGATACTGGTCCTCCACTATTAGGTTTCCAAGTATATCTTCCCCTAATATTAAAAGAACCGTTATATAGTGATCAGCAAGCTTCTGCTTAATTACTCCAGATAATGTGTTTAAGTTGCTTATTCTAGTAACTATGTGGTCAATACATGTCTTTGTTATTTTATCACCGTAATGTTCTTCCCGTGTATAATCCTGAGTAACATTTTCAAGCCCAAAAGCAGAAAGGGTGTCAAGATAGCACGACACTCCAGGTTTGAACTCATTCGAAACATCAATATTAAAACCTCCTGCAAGAACTAAATATTTATTGTTATCAAATTTCGGAAGCAGCTTCGATAATTCATCACAAAACATGTTTACATTGGAACTGGGTGGTCTGTAAACGGCACAAACTACATAGGAGAACTTATCCTTATTTACGACAGCCGCGCAAATTTCTGCATTATCCAATTTTACATCAATTCTATCGGATAAACAGTTGTTATTTATGTATAATAACATTCCCCCACCCCTTCTGCCTTCTCTGCATATATTGTAGGAATGAAAACATGTTATGCTAAAGGACGCACCAGATGCCTCGAGTAAATTTACCTCGGTTACTATAAGCACATCAAGGAGAGGAAGCCGGCCTCCAAAAGCACCATTAACTGATCAAAATGCTTGTAGATGCTTCGCACATTTACATGTAATAAACTTAACTTCGTATTCCCGTAACCGTCCTTTGCTATTGTCTGTTTTGTGTAAGCATCCCATTCCTCAAAAGACTCAAATGAAGACTGCATGAGTATCTAATTTTGGCGAAATCTCTTTCGCTCTCAATCTGAATTACTGCGGCACCCTCGTTCTGTCTCACAAAAATCTTTCCATTTTTTACCCATGTATACTTGTAGTTTTTTTCTCTGGCACATGCCTTTGTTGTCCACAACAAATTCTTCATTGCTCGGGTTAAGTTTTCATTAATGTAAATGTTTTCGCTCCTAAGACTAACTCGTTTTTTTGCCCAAACGTCTCTCGTGCGCCCCTCAGTGAACCTCACCAGTATGGGTGCTGGTCTACCTTCCTTTGCTCTTAGTCTGTGGGCAGCCTCAACGTCAGTGGTTGCGAGTTGTGGCACGCCTAGCTTAGTAGCAATGTCGTTAATTACCCCTAACAGGCTTTCGTTGGGTTGTTGAGTGACTCCGTGAATTTCGATGTTCTGCCTTCGGGAATATTGTTCCGCATTTTCGACGGCCTTTCTTAGTGCCCAGATTTCTTCGTCCCTTTGAGTTATTTTCTCTTCTAATTGATTCACCTTCTGCTCTAGACCCTTAATTGTTTTGTCTTGGCTGTCCAGTCTAGTCATCAGCTCTTGGTGCCTTGCTGACTGGTTATTCATAGATTCTTCAATGCCCTCAATCGTCCTCCCTTGATTTTCAATCTTAGCCCTCAACTCACCACCTTTTCCAGTCTGAATCTCCAGCGACGTTTCAATTGCGTTGATTCTAATCAAGAGGGCAGTCAGTTTACGATTGATAGCATCGTTCTGTTGCACTAGGTTTCCAAGGCTCCCCTCCTGGGATCCCTGTCCTGACACACACCCCGATTCCTCAGGAGACACAGACTGGCGCTTTGCATGCAGCTTGCACGTCCCGCACCGCCACCGGGAAATGCTCTCTGACGTCATCGTCTTCAATGCTTTGGTCGTTATTTCAGAACATTTCCCCGTATGGTAATGGATCGTGCACTCTGCACACTTCAAGCACGGACCATCAGTAGCTACAAGCTTCATACATGACAAACAGTCACCCCTTTCTTCCATTATAAAGAACGCTTAGCAAACAAAAAAGAGAGAATGCAGACCAGCGAGATGTGAACCACCCACCCACAACGAAACAGTGAGTAGTCAGGCTTACCTACGAAACCAAGAAACCTTAGTGACCGTGTCCATGCATCTCGCTGGTCTGCGGAGTGCCGTTCGTCGACAGGGGCTTAAGTAGTCGACAGATGCTGGCGATAGCCCTTTCCGAAGCGCGCTGACCGTAATCAGGCACGTGGCGACGTCCACCGATGACTTGGCACGGATGCGAGGCTTTTCAACCACCGATGACGGGGCGGTGATGCCACGCTTGTCGACCGGAGTCGGGCCCTCGATGCACCGTGACCGCGTGAGCCCCTTGTCGTCGCGCAGGCAGATGTTCGCTTACGAAACCAAGAAACCTTAGTGACCGTGTCCATGCATCTCGCTGGTCTGTCGTGAAGAAGTGGGATGGATGCAGGCATCCATCCCACTTCTTCAAAAATTACAACACAATAAACTGAGTAAGATTGAGATTCTGCGCGTTGCGAAAGCACGAATCTGGAACGCAGTCGATAAAGTCGATGTTGCCCGATAGAAATGCTCAGTCCCAAATATCTTCTACATTTCGAAAACATTTCATGGCATCTGCTTAATCTGATTAACGCCTCAGGAGAAATAGATAAGAACTAGGTAAAAAAAAAAAAGAAACTTTGGAGTATTCACGCCTAAGTAAACCAGTTTCCGAAACCATAATTCCGGCCAGAAATGCGATCAATGATGTGCCTTTTAGCTTAGAGTCACAAAATAAAGAACGAAGGCCGAGCTAACTCTAACTTGAAATTAACACTGACATTCTCAGATGGCTTAAGTCGCAAAAACTAACCCACGTCAAGAGACAAAGGAATGTTTGATAATGAATAAATATAAGCGAATATAAATAAGGAAATAAAAAAATATGGTTCGCTAAAATTACCTGACATTCCAGTATTTAAAACAAAATATCACTGATAAATTTCTTCCTTTATTCATACTGGCTGTCAGTGATTTTGTGAAAATATTTTCACACAAGATACGCGCTAGATGTGGTCGGCACACCTAAAGATGGCACAACAACCGTGTGAGAAGATAAAATGGTTTACAAGAGAGAACATTGCAAAATTTAGGAAAAAAAAACAACAAAAAACTGTGCAAATACATTTTATTGTTTTTGTAGAATTTCTTTATTTTCCGCTCTCTAATTTACAAAATATTGAACGTTCGCCAGCTTACCTTTGACTGTTCTTACTCTATACGTTAGTTTGCGCGTTCAGCTGATGTTCAGAGTTTGTTACAAAATGTTTTCAAGCCTCATTTTGTTTTACAAATTATATGATTACACATTTTTTACTGTTTTTTTTTAAATTTTCACGACAATTTACTTTAAAATCATCCCACACTTAACTGCCGAAGTTCCAGCCGACAAACCGACTTCAATAGTTTTACCCATCTGGGACTCTGAAAATTTTCTTTTTTGGGATATGGAAAATTTTGGACATGTTAAATTTTCTTCAAAGTTTTGTGCTTTCAAGTTCGCGACATTGTCCCGCTTCTAGCTTATTATACAATATAACAATTTTAATTATAAGTTGGCTATACGACTCAATTCTTTGGTGCATACTCTGTGTAGATTCGCATTATTTGAACAATATCTTTTGCAAACCTTTTCTGATGTTTACCAAATTGCTCACTATTTTCTACGTCTCCGGCGCCGTCAAGTTAACAAGCACCGAAAACGTGAGGTAGGCTAAGGATAAATGACTACGCTTGTACCCAAATTGTTATTAGGCATGAAGGATCGTATTGGCCCATAGTGCTGTTTGCTTAAGAAGACGCGACAAGAGGCGCGAATCGTCAATAATAAGTATAAAAAACAGACGTTCAAAATGTGCACTGGTGCAAGATTTTGAATTTTTGGGACGTACTCGAACACCGCAATAGCAATTGTATCTGTTTGAAAAAAAAAAAGAAACTGAATTCTTTTTTTTAATGTGGATGTGAACAACAAACACTTAAATGTGTTTGTTGTTTTTTTGGCTTCCGGGATTACGAATATAAAATTTATATTCCACATTTATGCGCAAAATAGCCACACCAGCGATTTAAAAATACCACTCAAGCATCTACCTCCCGTCGCGTTCGCTGCGAGGAGGTAATCATGAGGAGTTATACAGATACCTCAATAAGTCCGCAATTTCCGATAGCCGCACCCGAGTGGTGAAAAGCGCTGCAAGCGTGCCCTCACAAACGACAGGCTCAAGGCAGTTAACCTTCTGGGTATACGTCACACCCAACGGTAGGTTTTCGATTTTTTTCGCGTTTACTGGTACCTTGGAAACAAATGCTCTTGATATTCAGAGTCACGGGAGAAAAATACGCTAGAATGCCCCTCTACCTCATTTTTTTTTCTTCAATAACTTCAGCTTTTCTTTTAATGGGAGAAGGTGCCTACTCAACCTAACAAGCATACCTCGAGAAATCGTTGCACTTTCAATTTGGCAGATTTATAATACAATTCTAAATGGGGCGTGCCAGTAATGTCATTGAATAAACAGGTAGACGTGCTCATTGTCGGCGACCACCGAAAAAGAACGAGTGAGAGAGAGGGAGAAAGTAAATGATGCTGTGGAGCGTCAGATTTAAATAATGATGTCGACAAAACCCGAGTATGAAATCGTCCGACGCCAATAGACCGATCCCACCAAGCGTTCCACGCATGCGTGACGCCGCCATAACTGTAGTTCGTAGGAGGCAGACGCCAGTTCACGAGATGCCGCCTCGTGCTCCGCTCGCGCAGAGCTCCAGCAGGGTTGTCGCGCGTGCAGAAAGACTACAGCTCCCACGATGCATGTTGGCAGCGGTGGCGTACTCAAACTAGCTGTGCGATCGGTCTATTCGTGCGTAGAACAACATTCTGCTCTATTCCTGCTAAAGCGATAGCGTTTAGAAGCTCGTGTCGTAGAAAATTCTGTGTGAAGGGGTCGGCGTCGGCGTAGGTGGGACAAAAAATCCCATAATGCAAGACGCGAAGCCACTTGTCACGTCACATAAGACGTCGCACGTGGCTCAGATGTCATGACGTATATTGACATGCTAAATTGGTAAAAACAGTTTGCACAAAATTTAGCGGAAAATTCTCCCTCCACATGTAGCGAAACATTTTCCTGACACATTTAGCAGAAAATCTTCTCTTAAAATTCAACGAAAACTTTTCCCTCCAAGTTCAGCCAAAACTTTGCCGCTGAATTTGGCGGGAACGTAGGGTCATGACGTCACCGCCGCGTGTAATGTCACACGTCACGTGATGTATTGTGACCTCACGTGACACGTGACGCTACTTTCTAGACCACGCACACACGCTTGCACCTCTTGGGAACGAGCGCGTGTTTATATGGGAAGGCATTGCGAACAGGGCCCCATAACGCCATCGCATTCCACTCTTACAGGCGAAGCTTAAACGATACCATTTGTTTACGCAATAAAGCTTTCTCTTTGTTGTCTTTTTTTTTTTTCTTATTTTTAACTCATAATATCTAACAGGTTCGGGCTCTGTTTTTTGTTTGTTCATGTTCGCGAGTTGACAGACCTGACTTTTTTACCTGTTATTCCTTGAGCTTTTTGAGTCAATTCGTTTACCATTAACATTACGTAATATTTCAAGGAATATGTGTATTTCCATTAAAAGAACCTTTGAGAATGACTGAAACTGATTGAAACTTAAAGAACCTGTTCCACTGTAAAGCTTTGCCTCTAAGAAGATCGTGTTATAAATGTGTCCCGTTACAACTTTTGCCCGTTCTCCTGGACCGTGGACACCTTGCGATAAAAGTCCTGATCATTATCGTAAACGACCACTTCTAACTTTGAACTTCCCTGCGTGCGGCAGACTGGGGAAGACACAGTAAGGACAGCCACACACGCGGGGAAGAAGTAAACTGAGAAAAACAGAAAGCTTCATGACAAAGGTTATCGGAAGTTTCAGCAGCGTTTGATAACCTGTCTACTTTTCTTTGGGGCTGTCTGCGACGCACGTTTGAAAGCTAATACCTGAGAAAATTGTCTATATGTAAGAAGGCCATGATGTCGTGGTTCGTTAGAAAAAGGCGTCTAACTCTCCGAAAATATCGATAAAGAAATTAGTAGAATTGTGCGCACAAAATGTAGACAAAAATCGATAAGAGCGCAGGCGAGCTGGTTGTAGCTACTCATGTCGTAAAAATACACCAAAAACAAACGTGAAAAAAATATTTTCAGTCATAAAGACAATATACGGGAAGTCGAGCACCTTCGAAATTCGTCTTTTTCTTTCACGCCAGTCAGGGGTAATTTTACAAATTAGTAAAGACTGGAGCAGTCTGTTTTCCGACTTGAATATCAAAAGAACTACACGATATATATTATTACTAGTTCCACTGGTGATACTTGCTACGCGTATTCCCTGTACTTTATACAGAGATTCTTCTTCAGACGTCAGGTGCCCCAAAGTGTTTTCTACCATTGAAAAGATGTCGTCGCAGGTTATTTTATACCGTCTTCTTATTTGGTATATTGCAAATTTCTGTTTTAGCATTATTGAAAATCTTTTCGATACTCTTAGTTGCCAATATTAGTATCCCTACCGAGTTATCTTGCGAAAAGGCATACATTCAGACTCAATTTTAATTTGGTGTATTAGTTCCTGAGACGCGAATCCTTGGTATTCAGACAATTACAAATCGTTTTACGTGTGTGTTTTATATTGTAAAAGTATTTGTCGATCACCGTAGTATTTATGGATCACCTCTCACGACGTCCCTCATAAATATTTATCAACTTTATATTTTATTCAAAGTCTTTCCTTAACTGTATTTTTGTATAAAAATAGACTTACAATTCGTGTTTTAATCTAAAGACAAAGGTTCATAAAATAGTGCATTCAGACTCTAATGAAACCCATAACAACGACGAAAATGTATTTCAGATTTTCATGAAAAGGTTACGACCGTAACCAGGAGGAAATAAGAGTAGAACACATTCAACTATGTTAATCGAAACACAACACCTCTATCCCACACCACGCAATGATTCTGCAGGCCACGAATATGCCGCTTGCACTTTACTTCAGGGCAGCGAATGGGGCATTATCATTAAGACAAGACTGATACTATGCCACTTTGCGCGGGCTCAAGAATGTGTTGGACAAAGATGATGCAAAAATAGGCCAGCGTAGTGTTTACTTAATTCACAACACTAACAAACTAAAATTGCACTTTTGTTTTTATCAACGACGCCGAGATATGGTGATGAGATAGCTTTTTAAAGACATAGAAATTACCAATATGTAGTTGTCGCTCAATATGCATTATTTATAAAATTACTTTTATTCCTTTCATTCTACTGCTCTATAATGTTTTCGCTTTCTATATCTCTCGTCACTATCCTATACACTCTTGAAAGACGAACATATTTGCAGTAGAACACGAAGATACAAAAGAAGCAGTGACGTGACACATGGTTTTTATTTTAAATGCTTTACGTATTGCGTCTTTTCGTAAGAAAGTTGCGACTTCCCGTTTTTATTTTTTAGTACATGTTACTTTTGAATACGTTGCTCCTGGCATGTCATATACAAGGTATACAAAAATCCCGTTGTTCTTGTCACTGAAAGACTAAACTACTGATCGCTGAACGCTCATTCTCGGCCAGAATGTGGCGCTAGCGACTCGAACCAGATGTGAAAAATTTCAGAGTTAACCATTACCTTATTCAAAAGTGGTAAGTGATTTTCTGAAATTTTCAATGGAAAAATGGGGCTCGTTTTCGCCCGTTTTTGGTGAATAGTACCAGTTAGCGGCATGTATTAGAAAGTGGGTAGCCATTGTTTCATTGAAAATTTCAGGAAATAACTTCAAACCTTTGAATGTGATAACGGTTAGCTCTGAAAGCTTGGCATCTGGTTCGGCCCCATAGCGCTACATCTTTGCAGACTATGATCGTTTAGCAAAATGTAGCGTACGTCTGCGGTGAAAAAGACCGTGTAATTTTTTGATACCCTGTAAATCATCGCCTCTGTTAGACAGTGTTCACATTCTCGGAAGCATTTTCGCTGTCAATAGCTTCTACTGACAAAAAAACTCCGGAAACAATATATTTTGTTCCGGAAAGAAAGGCTTTATCAAGAAGCATTCGGTCGCAAATGGCGTCATAAACGGGTGTTTGCCTCAAATGCTAAATGAGCTTCCTAGTCCAAGCAAGGATGAAACATCAATGCGGTTGTATGATCTAAAAGAACAACATGACGCATTCCGATCATCGGCAAGTGCTCATATTTTAATATTTTCCGTAATAATTGAACTCCTGAAATGGTGCAAATTTTTTTAACTTGGTTGGGTAAAACGACAAATATTATGCGCCAAGGATAACTGTGGTTGTTCCTTGCACCATTTCGTCCCCACAGCCATGACGTTCGCATTGGGGTAGCACCCAGTCACTGTGGTCTACGGCGCACATTTGTCACTTCACAACATTAGCATTCTGCGACGAATGTCGACACCCTTCCGCTGTTAGGAACTGAATCACAATTCGGTGACCAATCTTGTATGGATTCTTAATCAGATTAATTACGTTGTCAAAGACATCCATCACAAAGAAGACATGCAAAAACAATCGCTTGGGTCTTGGTTCTTTGTCAGCTAAAGTGGCTGCTGCCGTCAAGTCGATATTTGCGTAACACCTAATTTTGCCGTCCCATCACTGTTTTTTCAATCAGTCTGTCTGATTTATCAGCTCCAGCTTCTGCTGTAAGGTGACTGCGATGCCGGATTACACACGCAACAATTTACATTATGAGCGTATCGTGGAATGCATTATGAGCTGTGCCTGCCACCAAACTGAAACACACCAGGCACCATGCCTACGATACCTGAGTTCACTTTGTTCCTAGACTCTTTCGTTGACAATTTTTGGTGTGTATCCAAACTTATTTTATTATGAACTTTCCTTGTAGAAACTGAGGCGTGTCTTCACACAATAAACATTTGCACATATTGTGATTTGCAGTGAAGTCATCGCAAGTAAAGCTCTCTTTCTAGCCCGCGCTGTTCTCATATTCCAGGATACCTTGTGCTTGCCAAGCATCGTCGAAATTAATGCAATTAATTTTTAAGCCCCTATAAGGGCTTAACTATTTTTAATCCATATTTTATTCTGACTTTCGTGCGTGGGTGCTTAGCACATTGGCAAGCAATGAATTGCACACACGTGATTAATTTAGGTGCCTGTGATTGGCTTTAGGATGTGTCTTTGTAGCAAAACCTGGAGCACCTTAGAAATCAACCATTCCGCAACTCTCGTTCTCGTGCCCTCCTATTTTACAGGGATTGCAGAAATAAATGAAATGTTTGTGAGTTTGAGAAGAGGCCCCGATGGATAAAAAAAACATACAAGCACATTTTTTTTACCACAACATATTTTAATTGAAAAATAAACTTCTACAGGAACAAATATTATTGTGCATTCCCCCTTCCCTCATTTAGTGTATGCTATTAGCTTCAGAATTCTAATGCGTTTTACTCAATCGCAAGTACTAGGCACACCACATGCATACCCAGGCGTGCATGCACACACATATACCTACACATAAAGAGCAAAATATGATAATGACTTGAGGGAAATTATTCCAAAATGGAGAAGGTTCGGAAAGCATATTTATTGCTTCCACTCGATACGCAGTGCAACATGTGCTATCTAGCGTCTGGTAATGAGCCAAAAAAACTCCAGAGTCAGGCGGACTTTTTCAGCCACGCAAAATTCGCAAGCTTCTCTTCCACTCAAGTGGAAGCATAATTTATACTTGAAGAAACTTGGAGAAAGTTATCAAACATCGCTGCTACTGTTGCATCAAAGAAATGTAAACTCTTTGAGGGGTTCGTGTTGTGGCAGTATTTTGACGCAGTGGATGTAGTTGGTGAAAGGTGCAATTGACAATGGTCTAAACATATCTCTAGAGCATTCTCATGGGTCGCGTCTTAGGGCAAAGTAAAATAAACAAGCCCACACAATGCCATATTTTTAATATACGTGTGGTATTTTTTATGCTCAGAAACGGTTAGAAAAACGACGGTTTCTCCGCAACGCGGATTCCGGTAAGCACTGAGGACACACACGGACGCGCCAAACAAAACAGAGTACTGCCAACAGCACATGGCGCACACAAATAAAACGGCAAACATACCCGAGCTGGCTTGTCTCCCAACCAGCTCCAGTCAGATACGGCCATTGTGAGAAGCGATCTACACCAAACAATGGAGGATGACTTATGTCCCGCTGAGCCACGCTTCACTGACTTCGATATCTCAGCCGTCTTTTAATCAACCGTCCGTCTACTCTACGGGCAACCCGAACAAAAGAAACAAAACAAATGAACACGCAGACATAGAAAGAGATGCACACAGACACAGACAGACAGGCACGCACACATACAGGCAGACATACACGCACACAGACAGGCAGACAGACAAGCACATATATAGACAGACGAGCGCGCACGCACGCCTGCACGCACGTGCGCAGAAAACAGCAGCATATGAAGGAAGAGACGACGTTATACTAGGGGCTGAAAAGTAAACAGTGATTCTTCAGCAAGACATAATGTAGACCCTTTTTATTGTTTTGTTTAATGGCATAGTAGCCTTTGAAACAAAACGCATTTGAAGTTGGAAAGTACATTTCTGTTTAATGCCACATGGAAGGAATCGAATGTGTGAAAGAAATTTTGAAAAAGACAGTAATAACAGGATAGATGAATCGTGTAACTAAAAGTCATCAAAGAGGATAACGCGCAATTAGAGGGCAATGGCGCACAAAGTACTATTGAGCTAAAATAAGTTTAGCTGTGAACTAAGTTACAAATACAGACATACAACAATACCGTGCGTATCGTATGTTGTAAATGCATAAAATTCAGCCAAATGGTAGTTTTCATTTAGCATATAAGAGTTTTTAAATGCCACACTTACTAGTTAGCTTCCGTACAAATTTATCTTTATTGCATAAAAAATATTTAGACATTTTATTTTCTGTGCAAAATGTCAATAAAAAGAACTGTCACCACAAATGTATTCCCAATTTCGTAAGTCGAATCATTTTATAAATTAGTGTACGCGTCCTTTATCGGAATAACCAAAACAGACTATTTACTTCAATCTCACTTTATATCTCAGCGACTGGATCATAGCAAAAAACTTAGACCTTTCACAAGCAAAACATACGTTTACAAATAGTATTTTTTTTCCTTGAACTATACTCAACTGGAGTCAGCTAGCTGAAGAGATAGTCTCAACGCTCTCATTTTTTTTTATATATTGTCGAAATTTTAATATTTATTCTCCCTACGAACTACCACTTTGTCTGTTTATGTTTACGAGTATGTATGGCTTTACGCTGGTTTGGGTTCTTGGTTTTGTTTCTATTTGCATGTAATTTGCTGCGGGTAAGGCATATTTTGGTTATGATTGTACAAACCAATAAGCGTTTTTGTCGCCAAGTAAATTTTGTATTTGCCCCTACCCCACTAAAATGCCCCCACTGGCCGCTGCGGGTTTTTTCAAATAAATAAATAAAATAAAAACACTTTACCAAGCCCTCTCCTTCGCGTGACTACGGCGTCATCTGCTAGTCGAAAAACCTTGCTCTTACTAACAAATTAAAAAGAAATCGTATTCATACCAGTACATGGCCACCAGACATGTACGTAACGCGTTTCTAGTAACGCGTTACTTTTAAACTCAATCTGAAAAAGGCCGTGCATCTACTTTCCCACACAACACCTCAGAGAGCCGATCCCCGAAACTTACGAAGGGTGCTCAGCGAATGAGATGCCGAAACAGAAACATATGTTTAGGCCAAAAACCGCAGTCTGAGTTGTGACATTAAGCGATCCAAGCGGGACGTTTTACAATGCTTAATGTCACAACTCATGCAGCGTTTTTTGGTCTAAACATATGTTTCGGCATCGTCATTCGATGTGCTGCATCCGTAAGTTGCGGTGATTGGCTCTCCCAGTGGTGTGCGGGAAATGAGATGCACGGGCTTTTTTTAGAGTGTATAGTTACTTTTTAGTAACGGGTAACGTATTTAGTTACTATTTTAGAAATTTAACAAGTGACGTACTAAGTTACTTTTGAGGTGAAGTAACGCGTAACACTGTTCTGTTACTTTTGGTGAATAACGTGTACAACAACGCCTAAACAGTCTCGTTTTATTTCTGACTTGAGTATGCGTCTATTGCGACAAAAGTAGATAGCAACCTGTAAAACAACCAAACAATATGACAGTAGAACAATGTTTATCGCTCAAGACGCCAGTCGAACTCTACAGCTGGGAATGTCCTCCCAGCGAACACAATTGAACCTTTCACAAATTGTGTAGCGACCGAATGTAAACCCGGAGTTTATCAACACGGTAGGGTACAGATCCCATTGTCTACTTTGAGCTTTAGAAGCAGAGAGAACAAACGAGGGAGGGGAATCCCAGATTCTCCAGCTCTTCCTGAAACACAACACTGCTGTTTCTTCGAGCGCGCCATTAGAACGTCTCTTCAGCGCCTCCGCCAGATGTATTCTCCTCAATCTCAAGGAAGTGGAGAAACATAACCGAAGAAATCTTTGGGAGGCAGCTACTGCTTTAGTACAACGACTACTGAAAACAAAACAATAAACCATGAAACAAAAGCAGTTGTGTATTTGGCCGTCAAAGTAACGAGAAAGTAACTCGTTGCTTTTGAGGCAATGTACCCAAGCAGCACAGATTTGGCCAATCATTGGCCGATGGCTGGCAATGGTCCTTTGGCCAGTGGCCAGACAGTGGTCAGGCATTATCGGATGACTGGCCTTTCTCTGGCCATTGGCCAATGGCTACTGGCCATCTGCCATCGGCCAACCATTGGCCAATGAATGGCCATTGGCCATAAGACCATCGCCAGCAATTGGCAAATGCTTGGCCAAATTCCGTGCTGCTTGGGTAACGCGTTCCTTTTGAGAATCGGTAACGAGTAACGTATTTGGTTACTTTTTAAGATAGCCACGAGTAACGGTATTTAGTTACTTTTTTCGGGTAACGTGTACATGTCTGATTGACACCAGCGGTAAGAGAAAAAAGCAGTGATGACCGTTGTAGCTTCTGCTGCTCCAGGAATCCGTAGAGGGTGCGGGCGGCATGGAGCTTTTCGTGAGACACAGCTCGGTAACATCGGAAAGAAGCGGCAGAGAGAAAAAACAGTCATCAACAGATGCTGCGAATAGACCCTTTGCAAAACGTAGAGCGCCACGACGGCAAGGAATTTTGGGAACCCTCGGTACAGATGTGGCGCTTTCTCGTTGCGCCGCCGTGACAGCGCGCGCGGCCCGGCAGCTAAGGCCAGCAGCCGTTGCAGCGATCCGCCATCCCGCCCATCCGCCGAGTCGTACGTCGTTGGCGGCGTACCGTATCCTTGGCAGCGTAAAGGCATCGCAACAGGTGAACTTATTTCAGTACGTTATTCGTCGTAACTGACCTCCACATATTGGAGTGTCACCGAATCCATTCAGTTTCCACCGCAACCGTGGCAGGTTTCGACCAGGTTCGACAAAGCGTTGGTGCAGCAGACGACAGAGCCGGTACAAACGAGGGGGATGAGAAATGGGCAGTCGCCGTTGGCTCGTCGTTTGCCCGACTCGGCTGCTCAAGCGTCGTTGCCGTGGTAACCAGCGCCTGCTCGCGTATGCCACGTGGTCTCGTGGTAGCGGGAGGACGGATGTACCGAGGACTGCCATTATTCGTCACGCGGCGAGCGCGGGCTTTTGGGATTTTTGCAAAGGGTCTATTGCCAAGAAGTCGCTTACGGGTGCTCGTTCAGTGCTTGCAAATAAAAAAGAAACAAAATACTCGTGAAACCAACGCGTAGTTGTTGTTAATTCTTATATATATATATATATATATATATATAGATGGCAACAACATTTGGGATTACTAAAAGAGAAACACGTTCTTTTTCTTTTGCCCTTAGCAACCACAGAGAGTCCAATTATTCGCTAAATATTTATCTCCACTGTTCTGTGCTACCTCAATCGATGGCCTCCCAAGAAGATTGAAGTTAATTTTACCAGAGAGGCTGGATGTGTACGAGGCTTTTGGGCAAACTACGCCGTATTTGGTTTGCGCAGATATTTTGTAGTGGGAAGTTAGTTCACCTTGAGATCTTCTGACCAATGTTTTTGCTATGGAAGGGAAAACTAAGCACTGATGTACGACCGCTTACATCGTATATACAGGGTGTTTCACAAAAGGTGGATAGATTCGATACTGCAAAATCTACGCGTCGCAAAAAAAAAAAAAAAAAGAAAAGAACTCGAGTCGTTTTGGTCCTTGGCTAGGGGCCTATTCAGAAAAACTATTAAAGTTTGGGATAATTAGATTGTTCATTTTTTGTGTAATTAACTTTTTTTAGTATTGTGTTCAAGGGCATGGTTTGAATTAGAAAATTGTTTAGCATCATAAAAAAAACACTAAATCAACAAGTTGCAGAACGATAGAAGGCACGCGCAGCATTTTACGGCTTTCTGAGAAACCGCACGAATTCGACGGGTTTTTAAGTTTCGGTTGCAATCGGAGCGCATCTCGACCCCGGCGGCACCGCGCCCCGTGGAGAAATAGTGCAACCAACCTCTGCTGCGGTGTCATCACGCGACGCAGCAGGTGTTTTTTTTTTTTTTTAAAGCTTAACAAATTTGTTTTAAAATGAAGTAAAAGCTACACATACGCTGTTTGTGCACACGCGTTTTACGACCAGGGTGACATAGTATAGGGGCTGATCGTAACGATCCGTGGGCTAATTAGAAGAAAAAAAAATATTATTTGCTATTTTAATAAGTGAAAATAGATATATCTGTATAGTTAAAAACATGCTGAGCTTGGTCTAAGACCACTAAATAAACTCATTTTAGTAGGTTCAGCATTTTACGCCGTTGCGTAAGAACGCTCCATTAGGACGGATTTCTAGTTTTCGGTTTCTTATCGGAACGCTTCTCTGCGGCCGCGGTCCTGCCCCCGTGCGGTTGAGACGCGCAACAGTGATACGCCCTACTTGCCTTCATCCTACGAGGGTGGCGAAGAGGTGGCTTCGTGCTGCGACCAACGGGCAGCAGGACCGTGGGCGCAAATAAGTGCTCCGATAAGAAACCGAAACCTAAGAATGCGTCCAAACTGAGCGTTTTTTTTTTTTTTCAGAACGCCATAGATGATGTCCTTATCGTATATATTCCTAAAAAGAGTTGAATCAGTGGTTTTCCGTGATGCTTAGCAATTGAGCTTCCAATAAAAACCATATGTTTATTTTCACAAATTAAAAAGTTAATCGACAAATTATACTTAATTAGCCGACTTATCGTTTCGATTTGCCCCTATTCAATGTCCCCCCGACCGTAGAGCCAACCTTCAGAAACCACATAAGGGTAGCATTCATTGCTTCTTCTACAAGAAATCTCTAAATCTTAAAAACAAAACACCCTGCATTAACCCAATCATAATTGGTTTTTTTTTTTTTTTTTTTTTTTTTTTTGGGGGGGGGGGTATTTTTTGGAAGAAGTATGTGTCTCCGCTGGTTTTTTCTGTTGTCCCATGCTTGCTCAATGCTTTCTTATATACAAATATGAGCGCTTACACAACTTATTTTTTCTTTCGTTATCAGCATACTCATTGAAAAAGAATATAGAAATAAGAACTGAGCAATAATTCCGGTATTGATGTCGCTGGCCTGTAATAAGGCGGAGCCTCCGGGAGAATAACGGGGGTGCGCGTTAACCCACCCGCCGCGCTGTGTTTACGCCGCTTCGCGGCGACAGTCTGCGGCGGCTCAGTACAAAAATGTGAACCCACATACGTGTGTGTGTCCGCCCACACGTGAACGCCGCTTCGCGGCGCTCGACTATTCGCTAAAGTATCATTCGGTGAACCGCCCCCTCAAGAGACTCCGCCTTATTACAGGCCAGCGACATCAGTACCATAACTCCTTGCATTCTCAATATCTCTCACACACAGGTATAAAACCAAATATTACAAGGGCCACAAAGCAGCTTCTTTAAATACAAACATAACAAAACCAAGTAAACTCAAGCTTATTCACATGTTCCTGGATAATCTTTTCTAAATTTGCTCAATGTAGTTTTATGAGAAATCTGAGATTCGGAATCTAATTTGCGTAATACACTACAAGCGCTCCGAAACGACGCCACCTATTTGCATATATATGTAAAATCTGAGTTTAAATATTTTTTGCGTGAACTCATGGAGATTTCTCATTCCAATCGGTCAATTGCATTTAGATCGTCTGATGGGATGTATACAGGGTGTTTCACGAAAGGTGGATAAATTCTACATCGCGAAAACGACGCCTCGCCACAAAAAAAGGCGCATGTCGTTTTGGCCCTGGGCCAGGGGCCTATTTAGGAAAATTATTAAAGTCCGGGATAATCAGAATATTAATTTTTTTGCGTAATTAACTTTTTTATTATTGTGTTTAAGGGCAGGGTTTCATTTAAAAAAATTGCTCAGCATCATCGAAAAACACAAAATCAACAAATTGCAGAACGACAGAATGCACACGTAGCATTTTACGTTTTTCTGAAAAACAGCACAAATTCGACGGGTTTTTATGTTTCGGCTTGCTATCGGAGCGCATCTTAGTCCCGACGGCACCGCGCCCCGTGGAGAAACAGTGCAACCAACCTCTGCTGCGCTGTCATCGCGCGACGCAGCAGAGGTTGGTTGCACTATTTCTCCAGGGGGCGCGGTGCCGTCGGGGCCAAGGTGGGTTCCGATAGCAAACCGAAACTTAAAAACCAGTCGAACTTGTGCGGTTTTTTCAGAAAGCCATAAAATGCTTCGCGTGCCTTCTATCGTTCTGGAATTTGTTGATTTAGTGTTTTTCGATGATTCTGAGCAATTTTCTAATTGAAACCATCCTCTTCAATACATTATTACAAAAGTTACTAACGCAAAAATAATTAAAAATTGAATTATCCCGGACGTCAATAATTTTTCTGAATAGGCCCCTGGCCAAGGACCAAAATGACACCAGTCTTTTATTTGTTGCGACGCGTAGTTTTCGCAATATCAAATTTGTCCACCTTTCGTGAAACACCCTGTATATTCTTAGATGTTCTGGTGTAAAGTAAACTAGGACAATATTATGATTTTTTAGTGTAGGCACAAAGCTGATGACTTCTTAAAAATATTAGTATTAAAGATCTAATAAAAAGTCAACACTGAGTTTCGAATTGAGTCTCAAGTGATGGTAAAATCAATTGATGGAGCTAGTACACAGGAAAATAGTATTACTTTGTAGGGTTTTATTATGTTCCTTAAGAACGTTTTCCAACGCGCGACTAATGAAGAAAGATGCGCTAGAGAAATGTTTTATAAGCTAATTATCAGGGCTCTCATTATTTTGTTTTGTAAAACCAAAAAGTGTTAACTCTGTTTCAAGAATTAAAGAACTGATCTTTCAACTGAGAGAGAGCTTACAGAAATGTTGGCTTGGGTTTTGTTTATATTATACATATGTTTTTTTTTGGAATGTGGGATGTTAGATATGATGCAACCACCCTACGTGATATAAATATATAGTCATAACCATGTTGATGTCCTTCCGTAGAAAAAAATGGCCATAATATGAGTCACTCAGAGAAATACTTAACAGTGTAAAACATAAAACTTAGACGATGAGCGTGGCCACAAAAAACAAGGTTTATATAGACAGAAATTATTAGGATGTTTGTCGGGATAGCAACTTTGGAGCTTATTTTTTTTTAAAATACGTCGGCTAGTTGTAGGACACATTCTGTCCAAAAACGCTTAATGTCTGACAAATGTTAGTGCTTTCTAAGCAATTATAATGAAGTGTCCTGTTTGCCTTCTATCTTAAGCCAAACGTACATAAGGAAAACATGATAGTATGTTTGTCACCATTGACGGAAGTCAAAAATACATGGATAGTGGGGCAAGTGGTGTTTCGGTCTAAAAAAACCCAAAGCATTTTTCGGTGCACATATTGTATTTCTTACTTTTTCAAGACAGCCAAGTAGCTATTAACAATAATAAATCGCTCACCAACTTGCCAATTTACAAGTGTTTTTACAGTATATGAATATGTAGGTCCACTCCTGAAGCTAAGGGCTTCAAATGTTTTTTTGGTAACCTTTATCGTTGACCTTTGTGAAATCGAGAAAAGATTGGTCATCATAACAAGAGAAAAATGCATCTTGTTACCTGGTCTGTTCCCGCACAATCTGTGCATAGTCTATGCTGCGGGTTTGTATACTATCAGAGTAGAGCTGTATGATGAAAATTGAGCCAAGGATAGTTTGTCTATTGTAGGGTGTCCATATTAAGAGGGATTATAGTAATTAGACATAAAAGCAACATGTTTTTTTTTTTACTGCCGAGACTATGCACAACTGTAAATACGTTTAAGCATGGCATTGCCAACGCACCAATGCCGTCACCGCCATGCGGCAACTGGACCGAAAACGTATCGCGCTGCTAAAAAACAAAACGAATGTTTGGCTGGAGCGTTTTTTTCCGGCGGTACGTTTTCAGCTCACTTTTGATAAGGCAGTAGTGACAAAAACGGAGTGACGGTGGCGCAATAGAAAAGCGTCTTATTACCATATATTCGCAGAATTTTTGGATCCTATATTTGAGTACGCAATGCTTCATTATTGTCTTAAAGCCGGACGCATCCGCTACGTATACCCGTGTGCACACAGCGTCACTAGCTTGTGTTTCACCCCAAAAAAGTACCTAAATTACTCAGTTTGTAAAATAAAGTACCAAAAGTACTCAACTTGTAACATGCAGCTGGAACCTAGTAGCAATTGCCGTTGATCACATGATCAAATGAGACGGCGATGCGGTTAGTGATTATGTAGTTCGTAATGAGCACGGGCGATGATTTATTTGTACTGGAACAGAAACCATTGCGGCAATTATCGACCAACTGACAGCGCAGGACAAATCTCTGTCATTCTCAGAGATTGTGAAACAGCCCACCGAGAAAGAAGGATATAGATTTCCGATTGGTCGCTGTAGTAAGATCTCTTCAGTGTCATCGACAAAATCTCGCAGACAGACAAAAATGGTACAGGCGTACTGGCTACGAAAGGTAAAGACGTGGCCATTTTCCGGTGTACTGGAAGTGATGAGACAACGAGCGATACGACTAAGGGATAGGAACCATCAGAGAGCACCAACTTGTAATCCTCGTCGCGTTTATTTTCCATATGACATAAGAGACGCATCGCATTTTAGCCACCTGGTAATATTGTCGTCAAAGTGTTTAACATATTTTATTGAAGGCACCAGAGCTGAAACATATATTGTCATCAGCCTTTTTTTTAAATTCATGAACTTGGTTGAATACTTATAAACTAATTGAGGTTGGTAGGCTTGAATATACACGAATTATATTTGAAAAGGAAGAAACGCAGACAATCTGATGAACTAACTTTATAATAAAAAACGGATACTTAGAACAAACAAACAAAACCTGACAATCACACACACCGTCTAAAGAATTACGTGTAGGTGGTAATTTCGAATATTAAAATCGTAATGCAAATCAAATTAAGAAATCGGCCTATCTACTTCTGAACGGCAAGAAATAGTGTCTTGGTTTTCTTATGGCACTAAATGCGTCTGTATTGCGCATTATTTCGTACCCGTTAGTTATAATATGAAATACACGCGCCGTTGTAAACGAAGTCATGATATTGCACTACGGACAAACCGACGCTCGTTTATGTCAAAATATTCAGCCTCTTTTAATTTCTCAATCTATTGGATGTTCTATCTTACTGCTTTAAATAGTGCAATAGGCTAGGTAGTCAGGGTAACTAAACACCATCTAGCTTTAATATCACAACATTGCAATCGTCAAATATCTAAAAAAAGAAGGTTGTTTCGAGGCTTAGTTTTGAGTAGTCTGCTGTTCCTAACGGTTGGAAGAAGCATTTTCAAATCCTTCAACACTTCATTTTGTTAGAACAATTATAGTTTAAAAATGATAGGCAACGTGTTGTTGTTATTAAAATTCTGAAATGCTTGAAAGATCACGATTGATAAAGATTTTGTTATAAAAGTATAAATTAACAGCGCATTTTTTATGTATCTTCAGTTTGCAATTTTGGTCGAGAATGAGTATTCATCCCCCAAAATAGCTATTCGATAATTTTTATAAACTACTGAATTCGTCAGTCAATATTTATTACATATCTGTAGAATCTGTGACAGAGTGTCCCAGCTAGTATGTAATTCGTTTGCAGGAGGAGGCAGTTCAAGCTACGGATGGAATTCTAGCTCTATATTTATAACTTTAGTGACAGAGCGCGGAGACATGCACGGGCTTTTCCGTCACTCTCCTTAAAGGTGGTTAGGATACGCAGAGAAATAAAATATGCAAAAACTGTAATCCTATGACCTATTGGATGTTCATATGTTTATTTTAAATTTGTTTTATAAACGACGCTCCAGTTTCGTGAAAAATGCGGTGCCATCGTAACCCGCACAAACAACAAAAATGTCGCGTCGGACGCCGCGCAACTGCTCCCGTCGCTTATGCTCCTTCCGGAACCTGAACAACGAAGACCGGCTGCCGCTTCCCCTGTATACATTCCCCTTACCCACCGCACAAGAGACTGCGCGTCATTTGAAACTACTTTCGAGTGGGGATCTAGGCACGCTTCCTTCGTGACAGCCAACACCTACGATCGGAGATTAAACCGGCGTGCTGAGACCACCGGGAAGGCGTCCTGCTCAGGACGCAATCGTTAGTGGATCCCTCGACCCGCCGCAAGCGACGAAAAAAGACACGCCGAGGCTCGGCAAGAGTAGCCGCGAAGCGAGGCACGGAGGTAGGAAAATTCTGGGGCGACGTGACGCCGCCAGATGTAAAGCCAGAAGACTGGAAGGACACGCCTCTTTCGATGACCAAAGCTACAGCTGTTTTGGTCACCTGGTCACCCTCGGGTGCCCGGGCACCCGAGGGTGACCAAATCAGCTGTGGTTTTGGTCATCGTTGGGGCCGTGTCCTTCCACGCTTCGGGCTGCTTCATCTCGGGCGGCATCTTCTCACCCCCAGAACCTTCCTACCTCCATGGACCGAGGGTAGCTGAGCGAGGCAGACGGGCGAACGTGCACGCTAGCGGTGGCAGGTCAACGGTGGTAAGGGGGCATGAAGGGGGGTAGCGATGGAGCAGACGAAGCTTGAGAAGGGCGATTGGGGCTTGGGCAATAAGTTTGGGCGAACATGCCGAGAATGACACAGCGCTCAACTAATTCATCATAATCGCTTGTTCAATGAACGCCAGGGTGTGATAAATGTGGGAAGCGACGTCGAAATTCTGCCGGCATTGACTCGTAGCTAGATGCAAATGATCAACATCAGTGAATTAAAATACTGCAATTACTAGAGCTTTGAAAAGCGCGAAACATGATCCATATAGTAACTAATCTATACCAGCGTTTCACTTCAAAAATAATCTACCTTTTTTTTAACAGATAGGGTTGGGCGTCGATGAAGAATTTTAATCAGATTAATCGCTACCCCATATTGAATCGTAAAACGATTAATCAGTTTGTTGACCTTCATAAATGGTGTGTAAAAAGGGACAAAATTAAATATTTTTCTTTTGACTATAATTTTATTCTCATTAATGGCGCAGTCTCATTTGAAACTTAATGCTTACCAACTTTAAAAATAAAACGCGGCCAGACAGTTTAAAGAAGTATATATTTTATATTCTTGATAGCGGTCATATAAAATGGTACAGCGTTTTACAGCGAAATACATTTTTCTGTCTCCACAATTTTTCCTAACCACCGTCTGAACCGAATCGATTAAGCGGTGAAAATAGTAATCGATATTAAAGCATCATTTGATTATTTGGGGGTTTAATCGATAAATTGCCCAGTCCTAGTAACAACCGCTTTAACGACCACCCAACAAAAGTACACCCAGAGCGATAGGAAGCATTTGCGATCACCTGGGCGGTTCAAACGTTTATTGAATACACCTGCCTTTTCTGTAAAACGACAAGATCATACGGAATACATGACCTTTAAAACCACAAGGCGAAGTTTCGCCATTCGCTCTGGGGATTTTAGTCCGCCAACCTTGAAGAATAATTAAAAATACCCTGTGGGTGATTCCACGTCGTTCATGCAATGATGGTCCGGGTCATAATTTTGATATTTTTGTTAAAAATATATATGAAACCATGTTCTTGGGATGGACATTAAGCTATATATGAACGCCGTAACAAATGTTTTCGCTGAGATATAAAATAGAAAAGCTCGTGGCGTGGAAATCGAGAAGATTTCACTATGCAACTTTCCGTAGTCGTCATTTTCTCATCAAAGCTTTCAAATCACCATAACTTTTTTAATGCATTTTACAAAAGATATACAACACATACCCAAAAAAGTAAAAATATCAATAAATTATTTCTATGCAAACAAAACTATCAAACATGGCGTAAAAACGCGTTTCAGAGACATATTCACAATCTTTTTTTTTGCAAATAAACCATTTGTCATAATACTTCACAAAACTTATCAAAATGCGCGCCTATAAATATTCTTTACGAATGTATAGAGATAATATGCCTACCCTTAATTGTCTTATTGTTATTAACGCGGAAATGCAGCTGATTTCTCGAAATGTGGCAAGATTGGGCGTCAATATATAAAAAAATCCATCTTTTATTTTTTTTAAACTTTCCTCGGCACTTTGCAGTGACTTGAACTAATCTTGTGATGGCAAAACATGGAGTAACATATGACCTCCAAACGGGAAAAGCTACGACACACCTTCACTCGGAGCGAGCCGACGTCTTCATCATAGCGGCTTCGCCGCACAGCACCAAATATTTTGAGCGTTAGTTATGGCATATATTTTATATTTTTCAAATTCTTTTTTTCAGAAGGGGTTAGTATAATTGACACGAAAATGTACTTTAGGCTGGAATACCATTACTTAGCTTACAATTCACAAAAACAAAACGGCCTCGCTCTGTAAATTCGCTAACTATGCATACCTAAGCTTAAAACTCTCAGTTGCGCGAGCGGCGATGTATACATCCGGCCTCTCGGCATATGATGACTTCCACAGATAAGATGCCTGGATTCCTCTCACAGGTTTTACGGTGGCCCACTCTACTTGCTTCACCGCACGAAACTCTCGAACCCGTTCCGTAGACAGGTGGAACATGCAGACATTTGCTACTTTTTCAGGCAGCACTTCCACAAAGTCTTTAGCGGTGACAATCGTTGAGTTGAGCGAAGATCTCAAGTTGGTGAGCGTTGCGTGGTGTTTAAGAACACCACCTACTCCACCACAAGCGATTTTTCTGTGTCCAGTAACTGAAAGGATCCATCTTGTCAAAGAGTACGGCTTCCGAGATAATTCGTGCAATTGGAAGCGATTCTTGAAATGCGCCGCCACTCCGTCTGATACAAAAATTATTTCAGAAAAAAGCGGGTAATGTTCATCAACATACTCTTCTATGGCTCTTGTGGCTAGAAGAGCGTGAGCTATGTCATGTGTCGTGTCATCGCTGACAACGGCAAAGCTTTCCGTGCCTTGCCTGGACGTAACCACACATGTGAAGAGAGACACTTGAGTTTTTTTCCAATGAAAACTCTGCACTTCGGTTGGGAAGATGACCGTCCAATTTTCCGCAAAATCGAAATGGAACATCACTGCCTTGTGTGGTAAGGCGGTTCTTGTGTCACGTATCAGGCTTCGTTGAAGGTCACGGATGTAAGAATGCCTCATATACTTTTCGCTCCATGACTCCAGTTCCTTTAGGAAAGCGGAAGTGTCCATAACCTTTTTGACGAGTTCGTCGGCGTCCCATAACGCGTAACAGATATCTTCGTCTTAGTCGAGTTGGAGCGACTGCAGCGAGATGCTCTGCATTTTTGGGCACTTTTCGCAACGGCGCAGGAAGCAATCGTTTTGTGGAGCGCTGCAGAGGTAGATGCGCTTCAAGTCGTCTTCAGTAAATGTCGCCTGTGAGGCATTTGTTATTGCCGTTAAAAGCAACTGAAAATTGACGCAATATATGAAAGCGCACACCTCATGCTCGGGACTCTTTTTTACCCATTTTTGTCGTAGGGAATAGAACTTAGAGATGCCTAGTTCTCGATGGGGATGATCCTTCCTAAACAGCTGGTAAGCTTCCTTAATAGAGCGGGTCATAAACCTTTTTACGACTTTGGTCTTGTTGTCGTTGATCATGGCTTTGATGACGTCCTTTTTGTTGGGGCTTTCAATAGAGCATGCGAGGTCGTCGCGTGTGTAGTACTCAAGTGCAACTCTCACTTCTTCGGCATTCGCCTTTTTCCCCACGTAGGGATCAGGGGTTGCCCATACACCACCTCTACGCTTCAGTTTTCTTGTTTGATCAATCATGTAGGCAGTCGCTTCTGGCACCAGACGCAATATTTCTTTTTTCGAGATGCTTGGTGGCAGAAGCGTGTACAATCGCTTGCGTTCCTGGTGGGAACTGCATGCCTTCAGCGCTTCGCGGAACCCGTCAAACCACTCCGCGCAGTGCTCACAACTGTGTTCGCCGGTTTTCAGGCCATAAACGCCTGACAGCTTTCTTCTAATCGAAGAACTCACTTGAGCTTGTTTTTTCCTCAAATATGCTTCGTGCCTTTTTTTTTTTTAATGGTTTTACGTGGTTTCAATGGAGTTACCGACGGACTAGCAGCACACAATTTTTGACTCACTTCAGCCAGAACTTCATCAGAGTCCCGGAAAGAAGAGTCTGATGTACTCACGTTGTGAGGAGAAGCAATCTCATTGTGGAGGTATTTGTAGCAATGTTGGCATAAAAGGTCAGATTCGTTCACTGTCCGTGGAGCCAGTAGCTTTTCCAACCGCACTTTGTTGAGTCTCCCTACCGATATGAGGTGCTTATCGCTATACACTTTCTTCTTGTGTCTCCGTAGATAGTCCACAGAGAACGATCGCACTGTGCTGAATCGTTGGGCCATGGCTGTTCGATTTGACACTTTGACACTAGACTCTTACTCGCTTCGTAAATGACAGAACTTCAAACGTCCTCGCAAACGCATTTTTGAGAGGTTCTGAATTCCTCTCTCCCGGCTCCGAATATCCGTTCAGAGTTCGGAAAGAAAATGTCCTTGTGGTTATCAACTTCTGTCTTCCATTGTAGATATAATCGGTGCGTCGCGCATGGTTAAGCTGGTGTTGTTTGTTTGTACTACAACTTATTCAGCACCAAAGACACCGAGTCTCCTGTAAGCATAGCGATGGTCAGCCGTATTTTTTTTCTTTTTTTTTTACCTTGTAAAAGCTTTTTAGATTGTAATGTTTTTGGGGTTTTCGGTGTTGGAGTGTAGTTTGTGTGTGTGTGTGTGTGTGTGCGTGCGTGCGTGCGTGCGTGCGTGTGTGTGTGTGGGAGTGTGTGTGTTTGTTTGTGTGTGTGTGTGTGTGTGTGTGTGTGTGTGTGTGTGTGTGTGTGTGTGTGTGTGTGTGTGTGTGTGTGTGTGTGTGTGTGTGTGTGTGTGTGTGTGTGTGTGTGTGTTTGTGTGCGTGTGTTAAGGGGCGGAAAGAAGAGGGCAGGGTGGGGGAAGGGGGGGGGGGGGTATAGTCACACAAGGATAAATAATGCTCGGAGCAGCACGACTTTCCGCTCTCTACGACAGAGTCCCGCTTTCCAGCTTTTGACGCTTCCATGAAGGGGACGTTATACGGCAAAGCCGCTATAACGAGACGTCGGCTCGCTCCGAGTGAAGGTTTCTCGCAGCTTTTCCCGTTCGGAGGTCATATGTTACTCAATGTTTTGCCATCACAGGTTAGTTCATGTCACTGCAAACTGCCAAGGGGAGTTTAAAAAAAAATAAAAGATGAAGTTTTTTTTAAATATCGACGCCCAATCTTGACACATTTTGTGAAATCACCCGCATTTCCGCGTTAATAACAAGAAGACAATTAAGGGTGGGCATATTATCTTTATACATTCGTAAAGATAATTCAAAGGCGCGCATTTTGATATGTTTTGTGAAGTATTATAGAAGATAGTTTATTTGCAAAAAAATTGTGAATATGTCTCTAAAACGTGTTTTTATGCCATGTTTGACTTTTTTGTTTGCATATAAATATGTTATTGATATATTTACTTTTTTGGGTATGTGTTGTATATCTCTTGCGAAATTTATTAAAAAAGTTATGGTAACGTGAAAGCTTCGATGAGAAAATGACGACTGTGCAAAATAGCATAGTGAAATCTTCTCAATTTCCACGCCTCGAGCTTCTCTATTTTATATCTCAGTGAAAAAAAAAAAAAAAAACGTTACGCCGTTTATATACAGCGGAATGTTCCTCCCAAGAACATGGCTTTCATATATATTTTTAACAAAAATATCAAAATTATGACCCGGACCACCATTGCATGAACTGACGTAAAATCACCCCTGTGTCAAAAAAAACAACAAAAAAACAAAAAAAAACGTCAACATGAAATACAGGCCATTTCATCAAAGCCGGGGAGTGAATTCACTTTTTTATCGGAACGGTACTATTTTTAATGTGTTCCTAAATATGTGTATTAATGCACATGTATCAGTGGCGTGTTTCAGAGACGTGTTAAATGTGACAACGTGTTCCTAGGTTAAACAAATTGTGACTGGTTGGAGATCCTGGCAGATTGATGCAATACACATATGGGAACACAAGCATACAATAAAGAGTACATCTCAGAGTACGAAGTATACCAATAGCAAACAAACCCAGATGCAAAAATTGTTTTGTTTGCTTACTAACTTTTTTAGGCGTGAGAGAAGCACTATTCAAGTTCGATGGTTTTGGTTCTCAAATGCGCTAGCAGTCATCAAGAAAGAACATAGGCGGGCTCATTAAATTAAAGTAATCAATTTGTTATCACAGCTAAATAAGCCAGTATACGCACGCTTTGTTGCGCAATTTTGGTAATGATAAATTGAAAACAAAAACTATTTAACAATTCTGCCACTCTCTCACTGAATGTTGCACACTAGGGTAAACCCATTTTCCACGCAATGATTGCACATGCTAAATAATTATAAAAAAAAACTAAAACCTGAAATTCGCAGTAATGGCTAAGCAATGCTGTTTATCTGGCATCAATATGTCATGACGCATCTCGTCTTGACGAAACATTAATGTAACTGATCTGATACATACCCAGGTCACACTATTATTATCACTTATCCGTTCAAAGGACGAAACGGTACAATCAAGAAAACGGTGATTGAATATAGCAACGCCGTTTTTCGTAGCGTGAGCTAATGCCAAGAGCGTACATTTCCGTAAGAAAAACAAAAACAAAAGACTATATATATATATATATATACATATATATATATATACATATACATATATATATACAAAATTTACGGCGAAAAGGAATGCAATACAAGCCGATTCTGGAATGCAGTTGGCTAGGGTTTCCGAAACTGCATCTAAGTGTAAAGGAGACGGATTTCCAACGCTCGATATTGCATTCGGCGGTCCAAAATGGATCGGTTTCACGCACAGGACAGAGAAGTGTTGACGGAAATTGAATGTCAAGTTTCTGCGTCTCTCATGGATTCTCTTTGCATTTGTATACAAAATAAGGCGACGTTCGTTCGCTGAGATTATCCTGTCTCATGAACGCGCTGTCTGTCTTTTAACAAAAATATATGGATTACAACTGCAATCCCAAAGAAAAGTATCACTTGACACAACAAAAAACTGTCCCACGCCCAACGAACTTAGCGAAGCTACGTCCCGACGCTTAATCTGAATTTTGGAAAAGCGTTACGGATGCGCGATATTTGACAAACCAGGTTCATCCGCCAGGTTTAGCGGATGACGGTCACGTTACTTCTTGAGCGCGATACCAACGTGACTTCATCAGCGCGACATGGTATCATGTCACGTGACACCAATCACGCAAGAATGTCATGTGACGTCAGGTAACGTAATACCATGTCACCATACCTCACGTCACTTGACGTCCTTTGATATCACGACTGACAACGCAACCTATTACCGTGAACTCACCCATAGCGGCGCATCGTACGTGTCCTTTACATGACGATGTCGGGAAAGGACGCTGTGCGCTCCATTTCCGACGTAATGTAGAGCTAGCGGACTGTACAACATTCCGATTTTCATACGTTACAAATGTTTCGTTGAATCGTTATATGGGATTTTTGTACATTTTCGATGAGAAAAGGGGTGCCGTTCTTCTTAGTCGGCGCCATTAATTTCAGTGCATCCATGGGTTCAATAGGTCGACATTTTAATAACTCAGGATTTCAAAAATCGCTTAGGACTTTCGAATCAAACGGCATCACGTTTTGACAGGTTTGAGTATGGTGCGGACAGTTAAGCGCGATCCAAACCAACGCTTCTTTTTGCGCCTGTAGGTCGTGCGGCTGCGGATGTGACGCATTTCGTGGCGTCTTTGCTGTTTCCGGGCGCGCTTTCTGAGTCAGAACCGTGCGCTTTGGTTTGGACGGGCGAAACTTCGGGCGAGCGCACAATCAAAGTGCAACTGCGACAGACTGGCCGGCCAAACGGCGAGAGAAAGAGAGAGAGAGAGATCGCGTTGTCATGTCGGAAGAGAATAAAAGGGGGGGAGGAGAGGGCAGCCAGACGGCGAGAAACGCGGAGCCGGAACTAACTTGCCCTCCACCGATTGGCGGGGACACAGGAGCGCCCTGCTACGTCACCGCGCGTTTTTGTGCGCGTTGAGAAGAAGTTGAAATAATCCAACTTTCTTGTGCGCGCCCGGAAGGAGCGAAGAAGCGGCGCGACGTCACGAAAATACGTCACATCCGCAGCCGCACGACCTACAGGCGCAAAAAGAAGCGTTGGTTTGGATCGCGCTTTAGCGGCCAAACTTTAGCAAAAAAACACTTTTCGCCTTCGGTGATGCTGAGTTAATTTTCCGACGGATAAACAAAAAATACTGTAACTTTTTTTTTCGCGAACACCCTGCGACTAACACCCCTGTGGATTTCGGCCTCTTTCGTTTTGTTGACCTCAGCAGATGAGCTTCACTTGTGAAGCGTTGAACAATGCAAATGGAACCACGCCGCATACTTAACCTACTTAAAATACTAGACAAGAATTAACAATCTGTGCCTTAGCACTTCGCTTGCTCGAGCTCGACGTCGCCCTAGAAATGAAACTAAATATGATGATATTCATTTCGTTCTCGTGATACACCGACTCAGCTCTATTACGTCATGGCGCGGTGGTGGCGTCGGGCGCACTTCCGGTCTCGGACTGTGGGCGGAAGTCCCTATGTGCGACGTGCATTCCTGTGTCGTTTCGGAAGAAACCGGACAAAAACCTGCCTTCTCGTCAAAATTCCTAGACTGGGGCTGCACCAAAAGAGTCGGGAAAGCTTTGAACGTCAGTTTTTATCTGTTTCCTGCCTGCTCGGTTTGTCCGAGAACGTTGATAGGTTCCGTGAAAAATAAAAGCCAGACGCCGTAGGACTACGCTCGCTTATGCGGAAAGCAATTTGGGCTGAATTCACGGACATTTGTGGTGGTTATATTTATATACTTTGTTCCAACATGAATGCGGGAAAACTACCAAGTTGTATGGAGCACCTGCCGACTATGTTCAGTGCGACATTGAGTTCAAACGGCTACCTTATCGCTCGAACTCTCGTCTGCTCTTGCAAACATTTCTGCTTGCGGTCGTCTGCTCGTTCAAACAACAGAGGCCCGTAGAAGAAACGTTGTCCCGGTAATTGCGATAAGAAGTAAGTGCAGACTTCAAAAGTCTTTTAAATTTGGAGGTGGGTTGGTGTAAGTAGGCTCGGTGTAAGCAGTAGATATAAGGAGGTGTTGATCATTGTTATTAGTGGCAATCACCTATTTGTTATGCCAGATTCTCTAGGTCTGATTTTACTTGCAATTTTAAGTATCGACGTCGACCATATCCGCTACGGTGCACGGGTTTGAAGCCTAAGTAACGTAGCGGCTGAAAATAGAGAGCAGAATCTCATCATACGAATCAGGCTTTAGCGCCCATGGCACGGTTTCTACGCAGAATGGATCGCCATATGTCACATTACTCACGCGACGTTTTGTGGTGTAACAAGCCTCGTTGATTTCGCTGATGCCGGCTTGGCCGACGGCCAGCTTTTTGCACACACCCCATCGCGCATGCGCAGCTCCAGCGGCGTCCGCTAGGGGCGCTCCGTTTTGTTTGTGAACATGAGTTGGTCTATACTTCGTTTCATCTTGTGGCCGAGCGCACTCAACGACACGGGCACGTTGAGATGCGCGTGCCGTTGAGTGCGCACTCAACGTGCCCGTGCCGTTGAGAGATAAAAGCTCATGTCACTGGACTTTTACCGTACATGAGTGGCTTGGAAATGCTGGAACACGCGGGAAAACATGAACACAATTGCGTTGCCTTTTTGAGGCTTAATTGATTCGTTCCATCGGCGTGTTGTGTCGGCTGCGTGCTGACTGGAGTTGATAAAAAGCATAGCGTACGTGCTTCTTAAAGAAATTCTCGGGGTAGGAGGCTTTCAGACAAATATAAAGAAAAAATAATAAAGCTATAATACCGTGAAAAGAGCAGTGTGAGCAGTGGCAAAAAGATCATGTTGAGAGGGGTACCTCGACGGATGCGCATCGGGCGTGCGCGGCCATCTGTTTCGCCCCTTTTAAACTAGCGACTAGAGTGGGAGATGGAAGAGGAAAAGCTCCAGATTACCTTATTCCGTTAGATGGAAATCGGGGCAAGCATAGCAGCGCGTCTGACGGCGACCGCGCTTACCATTAATATTCAGGCTTGTTAATGAGGCAAGATTTGCGAGGAAACTTGGGGTTTGAATTAAAACCACCGCGGTGCGCGCGCAGTCTGAACACTTTTTTACAATTGCAATTTTGGTGTGTTTTTATATTTACTTCGTTTTTGTTCGTTAAATAAGATTAGTTTTAGTTTTTTCGCGATGTTTCGAGGTACTAGGGGTTGCGAGATTTAATGAAACTAAACTCAAAAGAGCGCTACATAGTCGATACTGGCGCGAAGCATAAATTTGAGCGACACCAGTAATCAATCGACAGCACTCTGGGAATACAACCGCAGATAAAGCAATAAGAACAAAGTTCGTTCCAAGCAAATAAGTCACGCCCGTGTCTCTTTTTTTTTTTTTTGCTTTTTTGCTGCGCATGTGGTGTTTGATTTTTTGATCTCCCATGCTGTCCGAGTACGCTTCAGATTTTTCTTTATACTCAATAGAAGAGTGGGTAACATAATATTGTGTTCATAGTATTTAACGCAATATTCAACGCCAATGGATATTTCAGGTTAAAGGGGTCGTAATTTTTTTTTTTCATTCTTGCTAATGTTATATAAAATTACTTGATTTTTTTTATCTGAATATTTTCTACGTGCGTTAAAATCATAGAATAAAAATCAGCAGAAATTATAATTTAAATTTGTGGCCAGAACATAGTGCTATATGTTCTGGCACCGGTTTGAGCTACCATTGTTTATCTGAGAAAAGCTCCTGGGTTGACAATACTGAGTTGACAATGGATATTGTTAGAGATCGGTGATTGTACTCACCACAAGGAACTTTCCAATGAGTAAAAGATTATGAATTTTCTAATCGCCAATATAATACACAGTTAGTACACCCGGGTTACATTCTTTCCCTCTCAGCACTACATAATGTCAGATTTGTCGAAGAAACAGGAGCGAAAACTGCTGCGTTCAATGTAAAAAATGGAAGAATAATATTGATACGCTTACTCTAGTGATAACTTTTATTTGGGTTAGTTTGCACATTTGTTTGGGGTTTAAAGTTTAGAGAAAATATTAATTTTAAAATAACAAAAGGGCCGGAAATCACAAACTGAACGCTTTTTAAGTACCGATGGACTTGAAATGCTACGATTTGGAACTGGCCGCCTTCCTCCTTAACCGATTTGCAGTTATTATGAAGGTTACCGGCAAAAAATGAACATTGCAAAAAACAAGTTTTTACTAGACAAACGTTTTTAGAATGGATCTCTTTTCAAAGAAATGCATTCAAAGCAAAATATTTTGCTTTAATAACTGAATTTGTTTTTCTATGGATGCCGCTTTCTATGCACTTGCAAGCAGGGCAACTGGTAATCGCCATGTTTCTGCTGGTGTGGACAAGCACGCGCATTTCAAGTCAACCAGAACTACCTAATTGAGCATGCTGTACGTGCTTCCAAGAATGTAAGGTTGCCTGGTTGCTATGCTTGTCATAATGACTAATGTACCAAGTCAAGCAATTTCGGACATTAAAGTTAAGAGAAGTATGACGCCTGATGTTTCTTGTTTTGAGGAAGAACCAGTCCGTTGCGGCAGGAGTGCTATCCTTGACTGTAAGTGCGTGCGGAGGTAACCTTGCACTTGCTACAAATGCAAATAATTGCAAGCTAATATTAGAAGCATTGATTGCACGCAATATACATTATGTATTTATTTAGAATCTAAAGACTTCAGATAATGTGGCACAAATGCACTCACCCTTGGCGTGAGCATGAGCGTGAGTGGCCCTTCAAGGACTTTTTTACTGGTTTTTGATTTGGACCGAACCTGAGCGCACTGAACGTAGTAACTTAAAGAAACTTTTCTTTTCTCGAATTTCGCTTTTTTTTTAAGTTATAGGCAAATTAAAATGACAAAAACAAGGAAAAAATAACTTCCTTCATGACCTCCTTGGTTGCTTGAGTGGCCGTGAACTATAAGGAGGGGTAGTGAGCTCAGCGAGCGCTCACGGCTGCCGCACTCCGCGTCGACGCCTCGAGAGGGCGCCACTAAAGCATGTTCTGAATAGGCTGTAGGAAGCGGGCAGCCAGGGCGGCTCGCATTGCATTTGCTGCGCGATTGAATACAAAATCGGCATGACACTTCATTGCCCACAAACGACTGCAAACACGGAGAAAACATTAGTTCCGAACGGGAGCCACTTCGCGCTGCCATACCAACAAAGGGCCAAACCGCAAGTCAAAGCTGCTCGGCGATGGCCTTCGGAACGCTCGGAACCGGTCGGACCCTCCGCTGCAGCGCCGCCGCGTACATCCGGGACCTTTCTATGCTCGCGCTCTACGGTGCCTGATCCCACTACACCTTTCTAGTATGCGCCGCCTTTTCTACGGCTTGGTGGCGGGTATGTCGACGGGTCATTTCTTGTTCCCATACCTTCTAAACTGCATTTGTTCCTTTTCTGATCTAAAAATACTGAACGAAAACTACTTTTATAAATAATTGAAATGGTTCGCGCCACTTATATTTTCTATTTCTACTAAAAAGCTTTTAGCGGCTATGACCAGTAGTAAGCCCAGGACCAATGACGTCACATTTTGCACGCTTTCGGTACCGCTGGTCGCCCCCGTAGGTGGAGGAGGTTTCCGCGTCGTCCGGTTAAAATATGACGTACTGATATTTAGTTACTCTCTCCGTGCCTGCTGGCTTCCCCGAACCCCAAGAGACGTAGAAACCGCAAAAAAGGTAGACGCTTAAATATGATTGCAGGGCCCCTTTAAAGGCCGGCGTACAACATTGGCTTCCTGCAGGGCAAATAACCCCTTAGCGTCCCCCTCTCTAAAGCTGCGAGGGGAGCCAAGATCGGGCAAGGTAAAGGTGGAAAGGATATAGGAAAGAAGGATACGGGCAAAAGTGGAAAGCGCGAAGTGTACGTCGGCCTTTAAACAACGCGAGTAATATAAGTAAAGAACCAAATATTTAATTCTGTCATTGGATTCTTATGTTTATGCTCATGTAAATGTTTAAAAGTTTTCTGCTTATAACTAGAATTGTGCTTTGGATCGTAAACTTAATTTACTAAATTTTCTCGCGGAGGAAACATTCAGTCGTAGTTGGTGAAAAAAGCGTTTAGCACGGTCACGCAAGGTTGCTTGGAATTCAAAAAATGCATGCCTGGTTTCAACTGGACTACCGTATTGTTTCAACAAAACATATCTGGTTGCCACTTGCTTGCAATTACGTTTATTTGAATACTTGATGCCGGTCATAAAAGGGAGATTCATTGCGTTCTTTTCAACGCATACGCAAGTGCGACAGATCCGTCAACAAAAAGATAAAATATTTTTTTCCGCGCATGTGGAGCAGCTATCTGGCAAATCGCCAATATCAACGCATGGGGTCGGAATTTCGGTGCAGTCGTTTGCAGTTTCGCCTCGAGGCTCTGAAACAGTGCTTTGGAGTTCCAAAACTGAGGGACCAATCAGTGACCCTCGCCCATGAAGGGGGGGGGGGGGGGGGGGGGGCGGGAGGGGGGCGAGTCACGGCGACATCCTGGTTTAGAATGCAAGCTTGCACATCTTGAGAGAACGAACAGGAGAGTTTGAGTCTGACAATGATAAAGCTGAATTTTCGTCTATTCGCCAACAAAGCCAATCACTATGAAGTTTAAAGTCAGGACTGTTAATCCAGCAAATGTCGTGGCCTGAAATGAGGTGAATTTTGATACTTATATATGTCAATGTACAATGATCAAATGACTTGTTTTTTCTGTGCAGATCAGATTTTAGCGATGAACTGTCCTTTCTAAGCGGCGTAGGTTTTCGCCGGATTTAATTCCCAGTTAGCCGTGAATGTTCTACAGAATTGCTCTGCTGTAAAGAAGGTGATCAGGAAGTTTTTAACCCGTGCAAGAGCTGAGTCTTATTGAAGATGCGTAAAGAATTCAGTAGTACTCTCTTAGTGACGTCGCCAGCGTCGTCTTTTAGCGCCATCTCAGCAATGGAGCATGTTGCAGAGTAATTCTTATAACACAGGTTCAAAGTTTTCGGGTTTTTGTTTTTTTTAGTTCGGCGTAGGTTTTCGCGTTTTATATTGACCGTTTTTATCAGTAAATAAAAAAAAACAGCTAAACAAGTTGGTCTCTTTTCGGTGAATGTTTATTTTGGTTTTCCACTGCTGTTAACATAAAATGACGCAAAATGACAGGAACAAAGTAGCATGTTTGGAACTGGAAATTGGAACAGTAATTAACAAACAGGAACACACAAGCACAAATGATTGCGATATTGGTCCACAGAGGAACCATACATTTCACTTCCAACCAAGTCACCATTAATCAATCTGATTGTAATACACGTACATGTATTTGCCCAAGTTTTCTTCGTCAATACGCGCCATCTTTTCCGGTTTATCACCCTAAGTTTAGATCATTTCCTCTCAATCTTACACTCGAAACAGGCAAGCTAAGGAGGCGAAGTACCGCAGTACCTAATGTTGAAAAATCAATCAAATGTGATCGCCAAAAAACAACCGGTACCACCAGGGCCTTCCCTACACCATCAAGCCCCCTGGGCCAACTCCGGCCGTGCATCTACGCCCCCCTTTTTTTATGCGCTCCTTATCTACTAGGTACAAAATCACGTTATTAGTAAACATGTGAGTAGTAGCGCAACATGAGCGTTTTGTTGAGACAGGAACCTTATTACAAAATTGAAGGGCGATCGGACATATCGCACAGTGTCGGGTTCAAATAATATTTTAAAATATTTAAAAAATATAAAAAGGGGGCTGCTCAGCGCCCCCGTTTTGATGGCGAACTGTCCTTTTTCGGTTAAAACCGAATGCAGACGAATTAATTCGGCAGAATTGTATCGTTTATTTTCGGTTTAAACCGAAACCGATGAACCCTACTTATATCACTAGATATACCTTAAAACAGTATATGGCTAGATATTATTGATTTGTGTTTAGGCCTATGTACTCAAATTCGTTTGCCTTTCCTGTTCAGTGCATACAGTCTTGACACGACATATGTGTGGAAGCAACACGAACTTTGTTTTGCAGTGACTGTGATATGGAATGAAGGCTATCTATTTGTGTTATCGCGAGAGGTGAAATTATATTTAATACAATTGTTATTAGCTTTCGAAGTGTTCAATGATCTTGTGTGTATAGTGTAAGTCGGTGAAATATGCGGTGACTAAAACCGTCGTAAAAGTAAAGACCCAATTTATAGGTTGGCGCAATCCCATCTGCGCTGAGGAAGCAACGCTTTCGAACATGTGCCAATATTATTGGTTCCGCTTAAAAAAACAAAAAAAGAAACCGGACGGAATAATAATTATGCAATGGGGCTGACAAAATATGTTAATGTAGCTCCTTAGGTTTGAAGTTCTTATGTGTAAGGAAAAAAAAGTAACAAGTAAAATAAATGGGGACTGTCTATAGGTAAATTCACAACCAATATAAAATTACTTTTGGCAAGTAACTTCACACGTGGCGAGTATAGAGCGGCTAAACTTTTAGGAAATGAACAAAATACGCAACATATGTTCTTTTCGCGTATTTTGTACTGTAAGAAAAGCTTGAAAACTCATTGGGTCTTGGTTATTCTTCCCTAGAGCAAAGCAATCTGAAAATGCTGACGCTGCAGACATTTGTTTGTCTCGTCTCTCCCTCGCACTTTCCTTGCTCACAGTGGGCCTTTCTCAGGGAACATCAATCTTGGGTGTCTATTACACTACGTGCGGTGGGAGGCGCGCCAGAAGAATGTTTTCCCAGTCTTTTCAGCTGGTTTCTTGTTGATGTTTGCGATTCACTGGCCTTCCGGGTGCCTACGAAGACATCAATTGCATCTGGAAGTTTCGGGCCTAAGAGAATCTGAGATGAAAACAAAACAAAACAGCCCCAAACACGAAAATAGTTTTATCGTTTCAATATCGTTGATCCGAATGTAGTTCTGTAAAATGCTTCTCTTCATAGAGGTTTGCTATTGCTTCCTGCCTTGAAAATTACTTTTATCACCTTCCTCGCTGATTACTCGAGCTTGTAAATTTTTTTGTAGATATTTAATTCTACCGCATGTATGGAGCAAGGAAGAACACCGCTTTTCTCACAGCAAAACTAAACTACAAGAATCACCCTTAGCTTAGCCTCCGCCCAAATGAAGCGCTAGTAGATGCAACCAGATGGCAAAAGTAGGAGAACTGAACCAATCAGCACAGATTTGGTCAATCATCGGCCAATGGCTGGAAATGGTCCTTTGGCCAGTAGCCAGCTAGTGGCCATTCATCGGCCAATCCTTGACCCAGGCTGCTGGCCAGTGACCATTGCCCAACGGCCAGAAAAAGGCCAATCATCAGCCAGTGGGTGGCCACTGGCCACTGGTCAATGGACCATTTTCAGCCATTGGCCAATGATTGACCAAATCTGTGCTGCATGAGAACCCTCACCTGATGCAACAGTTTCCAACGAGTTCTTTTTCATTTTCAATGAGGAAATGGGGCGGGTGTGTGTGTGTGTGAGGGGCGGGGAGGGGGGCAATTCCTTGTCTTGTTTGCCACTTTGCTTCATGTGCTCACGGGATCAGTTGGTTGCCCTTACCTCATGGACGATTGGCGAAAATTGCCGATAACTTTCTAAATCAGATAACAGTAAGTTCACTAACTTTTTCATCCTGTCCATACCGCCAGCTTTACCATTGGGTGGATGCTGAAAGTTCAGTGACGCGTTGCTTATTTTTTGCGGTGAATAAAGCACAGTTTTGTTTTTTCCCAAACACGCACTATTTGTGATACCGCGCGAGGATCATTGCAGTTCAAAAGGAATCGCACAAACATAACTTGATTGGTTGATGCAATACGTATTGAAATTGCGTTTGTTTAGTTTCGGAGGAAAGCGCGAGAAACTGTGCTGAGTTCTCTCGGTGCCTTGGTGGGAATGCAACTCAGACACTCAAAGTACTACCGTGAATCGGTTTCGACGTGAATACAAACTTGTTTTTACACGTCAGTTTGGGCGAGTCTTGTTACCGGGGCGTCTCTCACTGAGGCACGTCGCCCCTCCAGAGAGGAGAATTTCGAAGATCTTGCGTACTGTTGAAGTGCGGAAGAAACAAATGTAGAGCTGAGGATAAAATCCGTTATTGACCCACTCAAAAGTCAGACGTGACGCCACAGCGGTGGCGCTGTTGTAGGCACGGGGCGTGCGCAGATGATCAGGTTTTGCGCCCGTGCAGTGCTCACGCCCAGTGCGAGCAAACGCGGGCTTCTTTATAATTATTGAGTTGGTCGAGAGCAATGATCGAATGACTCTTACCTTATGTCTTAATTAATCCTATAGTAAAAGTCAAATTTGGGTGTTCTAGGAGCCAAACCAACGAAGGGCATCTGGCACGTCCCAGTGGAGCACTGAGGATTTATTTCAATCATTTTGGGAATCTCTTGATGTGCAACCCAAAAGCTCGGATTCGAACCCGCCACCCGGGGATTCGTATATGCCAGTGCTTTGCCTGGGGGCCACCGTAAGCGGCCCGAAATCCCACAGTGTTTGTGAAGTTTTCTTCTCCGAGATGTCTCTCCGATCTAGAAAATGTCGGACTGCTATAAAATGTTGACCGTCAAATCTTTTTACTGTGTATTAAAGTGGCATTTAAAGTTGCGTTCATGAATACAACTTCACGCATTGTATTACCAAAATGGGCTATTTCCTCGGGGACGCGCGTCTTGAAAACGACTCTACTGCACTTATAAACGATTTTTTGTTTTGTTTTAGTTCACACAAGTCCCCATTGTATGGTCCCCAAGTGTAACAAATTAATCATCTAAAAAAACTGTAATATATATCTATATATATATATATATATATATATATATATATATATTACAGTTTTTTTTTTTAGATAATTAATTTGTTAGCATTGCCGAACTCTCCGCCTCCGACAAAAAGTAGCTCTAGCGCTCTTTACGAGATGACAAAGTAAAACAGGTAGCCTTTGCATCATTCATAATCTATAAGCGATTTTTATAAACTTAGAGTAAGAAAATTGCGGCGACGAAGTCCGCGGCTGCCGGGACGCAACCGGGAAAGGGCCCCATCCTCTTATTCACATCTATCGAAGATCGCTTTCAACATTTCTATCAGATAACGGCAAGCTCTGAAACTTTGACATCTGATCCAGCTTGTTAGTCTTACATGTGGATGAAGTCTGAGAGTTCAGCGAGGCATAATTTATTTTTGCAACAAACAAAAAGAAATAGCAAAAAAAAAAAAAAAAGCTGCTGATTTTTTTTGGGGTCAACTTGCATGTCAGCATCGAATTTACGAGCGCACCCTCGCGAATTTTTTCGCAATATGCACGTGAACAAATTTGTAGCGCGCCTATTAATGTTTCGCTGTTAATAAGTTCCCCAGGATATATTTAGACACACAAGAGATACCGTAAAAACTAGTATAGATGCATACTCACATGATAAGCATTATATTAGAGAACTAAAACAAAACATACTTTTTATGGGATATTTTCTTTATATACCTGATACTCCTAAAGCAGCGTTTTATTCAACACGTACGAGTAAAAGTTGATCTATAATACAATTATAACCTCCGCCTCAAACAGTTTTGTTCCGAAATCCTTTACTCAGCTCACTATGGTAAACAAAAAAGGCAACTCTCGTCAGATGTTTTATTAAGAACGCCCCCCCCCCCTTTTTTTGTTTTCTCTTTCCCAAGAAAATTAACCACAAATGTGTTCGTTGAGCTTTGTTCCAGCTTTCAGTAAAATCAAACAAAAACGGAAAGGGACCGCAAGCTAAATGGCAGAGCTATACCTAGCAAAGTCGCAGTGATGATTTCCAGCAGGAGACGAGGACACAGCAAAAAGGGTCTCTTCAGTCTTGCAGTGTCACCTGCTTTCTTTGCTTTTTCGCACCCACAAGCACTTTTTGGCTGCACGCAGAGCGTTGTAGTTTTCCGCAGAGGGTGGAGATCAAAGCATTCCGGGCGCGGCCAAGTTAGTGTACTCCATTAGAAGGATTAAAAACAACGCCGACAAGCTCCTGTTCCTGGCCTTCCCCTTGTTCTTGCCGGGAGAATTTTCTTTTACGCGCCCAGGCACGTTCGTAAGAATCCATTAGATTTTTTTTATATGCTTCTCGCTTACCTAAGTAGGCAGTAGAAATCACGCTCGCTCTGACAGAACGAGCGCTCTCGGTAATATTTTCTTCTCTCCTAGGTTTAAAGCGTAGCGTCGAAAACCAGCTGCCATTATCACACATCATTTGCGGATCAGGAGAACTTTGCGCAGTGGCGGAGATGATAGCATTATCTGGTTCATAGGGGTACAGGAGAACATCAGTCTTTTTTGTTTTCTGGCATATTAACAGATTTTGTTTTATGCTTGAGGTCGACAAAACAGCAACAACAACAACCAAAAACAGCGATGATAAAGAAGCCTTCGTTTGATTAATGCCGCATTAAATTGAGCTATCCCACGAACAGAAAAAAAAAAAGAAGGTGCACGTACATCACACCTAATGCCTTCGCTGCAACATAATTTGTCGAGGGATGATATGCAGACGAGACTGACTGCGATTAGCGGCGTTAAACTTGCTCCCGCGTGAATTTAATGCGTAATCTCGTAAAGGATGAGGGTCATTTACATAGCCTAATAACGCTCACCACAATTGCTTCTAAAAATACAATAAAAAGCTGCTTTAAGGGAGTGCTACTTGCAGCCGACCCCATTAATGAAAAACGTCCCGGTATACCGACGCGAACGGTGGCGATTCAAGAGCCGCTTGAGTTAACGGAGGGTTGCTGGAATAGGTTATGAATAACTTACTGGAGTGGCTTATGTAAGCAGTCGAAAATGAAAGTGGAAAATCTTATGCGCTGTTTTATTTTGCAAGAGACGTAGCTCATTTGGAGACTTACTGTGACGTTTTATTCCCTCTTTCTTTATAGTGTAACATCAATATTCTGAACACTGAAAGTGACTGGGCAAGTGGAAATTGAACTAGTTTCGCTGGAAGCTTAAAGGGAAGCTGAAGAGGTTCACGAGACCAACCCCTGGTCAGATGGGCGCCTTAAAAGCCTTAAAAACGGAGTTCTTTAAAGGGTGTGCGAAGCAGCACACGCCAACAAGACCGAGATAGCGAGCTGACTTGCATTTTTAATGGAGTTCATTCTGAAGGCCTTTCAAGCTGTGCCAGCATATTTTTGTCCGGCGAATTCGATTATCACGAGCATTTGATCCGGACGTATCAATAGACGTGATAAAAACCGAAACATCGACCGCTGAGTGTGATATCATACCCAGAGGTTTCAACTGCCTTGAGCATGCCGTTGGTGAATGAACACGCGCAGCCCGAAACACACGCGAGCTAAAAATTGCGTCGTATCGCGTCGCCATGCAGTGTAAACATAGCAGCCGTCGCCAAAGCTGTCATGGGACGGCACAGCATTGGGCCACGACATAGCGTTCCTATAGGTTACGCCGCTTGGCGACGTGACGCGACGCGATTCTTGCTCACGTGTGTTTCACGCTTTAGGCTTGCGGAAGCCGCGGAAGGGCTAAGATCTGTGTATAATCTGCCACGAATCTCTCCTCTCATCGA
This sequence comes from Ixodes scapularis, assembly GCF_016920785.2. NCBI lineage: Eukaryota > Metazoa > Arthropoda > Arachnida > Ixodida > Ixodidae > Ixodes > Ixodes scapularis. The sequence goes on along the minus strand of NW_024609846.1, from coordinate 177,300,245 downwards.
ACACGTCGTGACTTCAGCGCTATTTTGAATACGCTGTTGTGGCTACTTGGCGTGTGAATCTGTAACTTATAATTTTGATATTCGCAATCCTGGAGGTCAAATGAAGACGATTTAGGTGTATATTTTTTTCAAGACCAGGGCAGTTTTAGTTTTGCTGTAAGAAACGCTAGGTGGGGCTTAGTTCGTTTACGCTTTTTGTTACGTGGTTCGTTACGGCTAACGTGTTACTTTTTTTCTTTAACGTAGCAAGGCACTCTTACAACTTTTCTTTCAAAACCGTTCGGATAACGTATTAACGTTACTTATTTCCAGTAACGGGTAACGTTACGTTACTCGCTACACCTTCCTCCCAAAACTGAACGATGGTAGATTGAAGCACCTCCCAAAGGAATTTCTGAAATACTTGACAGACACAACAAAAGGTGCGACAGGCATTCCGCCTATCCGCGATTAGGTAGGTTGGTAGACAATGACATTCATAGAGCGAGGCTCTTTAATAGTTGTATTGAATCTGTATTTTCGTTTAAAGGAAAGTATGCTTGATATTGAAATAAGCTGAGCCTGAATTTTTAAGCTGGTCTATTATTAAAATATTAACAAAGCTAATAGCCCGGACGGTATACTTAGCCGTATACGTAAGGAGTTTTTTTTTTTGTTTCCGCCAGTTTTCTGTTTTTATTGTTTCATGGCTCGTTGACCTCAAGCTGTCTGCATAGCAAATGACAAAGTACACACCTGGTTCCGGTCTACAAATGCGACAGTAAGGTGGTGCTTTGGGCCAGTTGGTAGGCGGCAAACTTCCAAACACCCATAATGGTGTTTGCAACGTGTTTCATACCGAATAAAACTTTTCAAAACGCCATGTATTTTTTTTTGCAATAGTTGCAATATTTTTGTACTCCTGCTGAGTGCATGACAGAGGTTTTGTTGCACCTTATGGCGGCTTCCAACAGGTGTTCAGGAGATATTGCACTTTTTAAAGAGAAGGTTTTGTCGCCTGAAAACACTTTTTTCTACAGTTTGCCGGAACAGACTACTAATATAATAGGCCGGCGTCATACTGGCCTCTGCGTATATGACATGTTTTTGGGAACGTGGGGGGAGAAAGGGGGAGGGGGGGGGGGGTACTAATCTACTGACCCAACCCGGTAAAAAGGGAGGATTAGGTCCAAAATTGGAACTGACAAACATTTTTTATTGTTTCGGTCTGAAGCTATAAATTGCGGAGACACCCCATCGCAATCACTATCAGCAAGAAGACATGGCAGCGGTCGAACGGGCTGATAGAGGTGCAGAAGTGCGTCGTTTGTCAGTCAAGAAGAATTTTTGATTTTTGTTTTAGGGTTTTGGAGGCAGTGTATGTGTTGGAAGTGTTAATGGATGCAATCTCAGATCTTCCAATCTATGTGCGTCAGTTTTGTGATCTAAGCCGTACTATAATATGTTGACTGCAAACATATTTCTTTTCGGGGGGTCGAAAGTCGGAACTGCCACTCGCATTTGGGAATTTAAAAATTATGGACCTCGCTTGGTAACTGAAGTGTCTTCATTCACAATATTCCAGTCACTGATTCCCCCTGACGTAAATAAAAGCTCGTTTACGTTTCAGCAACGAAGCTCTTCTGGTGTTTACGATTGCGGTTCATACCTAAACTTTTTAAATGAGGAAAAACTGTGACGATAAACTGCGTTCCGTTGAGATACGACTTCAAGTTACTGGGACATGCATACTTTGTATTCATGTCCCACGCATGTCCCGTGTCACACGTTGAATTGGTTTCCTCGCAAAGTATAGGACGCACGAGTGCACCGCTCTTGTCGGCCGTACCTCGGCGTAAACCCCCACTAATACTTTTGGAGCCAGTTAAACCGGTGCCCCCTCAAACGCTACCGCTTGTAAATTTATGATTATGTATAAGCCTTCTCCCCTTGCAATAATGCCTGCTAGGCACTGCGAGATAAACTGACTAAATACATATGTAAATAAATAAATAAATATAAATGTGCGTCGCAAAGAAATGCTAAAAGAGCGAACATTCCCATTATAGGCTGATTCAGTCTCAGCATGCAAATGCGTATAGGGAGTATTCACTGGCGGCCATAGCTGTGTGCGCGAATTCTGAGCGCGTGCTGATGGCGAGCTTCCACAGTTCTTTTGCAACGTGCATTACGCACCATCAAGAGTGCCGGTCTGAGCAGCCTATTGATGTGAGCTCGTTCTGAGCATGATCGTGATGTATCCCATTCCTTTAATAAATACGTTTTCTCACTCACTCACTCATGCGCTCTAAACAACACCCACAAATATGGCGTCCAGTAAATACTTCCTATAGAAAGACAAGGAAACAGCGCACCCTCAAAACAAGCACTCTAAGCTTTCGTGCACACAAAAGAAAGAGACACTTACACAGCGCTGACTGACAACTCCACGTTATATTTACAGTTTTCGTTTTCGTCTTTCTTTTGGACTAGGGTTTCTATGGCAAAAGATTGCCCTTTTCTTTTTCCTTCTCTTTCCTGTGTTTTTGTAATAGGAAGCTAAACCATAAAATTATTGTTTGGCTAAGTACTCCAGTTCTTTGTTGGATAACATTATGGAAGGAGTGCTGACACATCTCTCCTTTTGCCTGGCAATGTTCTCTGATTCCATGATTTCTCTTGTCAGCTTGTCGTAGTTCCTGCCTAACACCGTGCATTTCTCCAGCTGCGCTGTGCAGCCACAGTCTCGGCAGTGTATTCCTAGGTGTCCAGAGTCTTTGTTGGTGATGGGTCCATATCACAAGAGCGAATGACATTTTAGCGAACGGCGACATTTGAGCGAATGGTCGTTTTAGCGAATAACGGGGGCGCGCGTTAACCCATCCGTCGCGCTGCGCTTTACGCCGCTTCGCGGCGACAGTCTGCGGCAACTCATTACAAAAATATGAACTCACTTGGCCCACCCGAAAACGCCGCTTCGCGGCGTCCGACTATTCGCTAAAGTGTCGTTTGATGAAACGTGGGCGTTCGCTAAAACGTCGTTCGATCAAGTGAGTGCCTCCCGTTGGTGATAGTGCTGTTGTGCTCACGAAGGCGATCGTTGACGCACCGTCCGGTCTGTCCTATGTATTGTCGTCCACAGGATAGCGGGAAGGAGTAGACCACCTTTTCGGTACACTGTACGAAGTTGTTTTTATGTTTCTTCGTCCACCTGACTGTGGTTCTTGTGGGTGTGTTTACTCTCTTGCACAGGCTATGAAGCTTGTTAGGGGCTGAGAAGACGATGTCCAGGTTAACTCTATTAGCTATTTTCTTTAGGCCGTGGGAAAAGTTGTGAATATATGGCACAATGATCAATTTTTTGGCCCTGTATTTTTCTTTTTGTTTAATGTGGTCCCCTTGCTTAATGTCTTTGATGAGTCTTTCGGCCACTGATGTTAGTAAGGAGGTTGTATATCCTGCGCATTTTAATCGAGAGACTTGCCCGTTGAAGCTTGTTTGCATAGAATGGCAGCATGATTTTGTAAGTGCGTTGTTGAGACTTAACCGCACAATGCTCCGCTTAACAAGTTTCGAGTGCGCCGAGTTGAAAGGTAGAAGCGGCTTTTTCTCCCTGGGCTCATAGGACCAGCATACATGATAAGGTAATATAAAAAGTCGCAAATCCAGCAATTTTAACGAGTGGTCAACTGGAACTTCGTGCGTAATGTTTAAAGGGTTCATGCAGCCTTTAAAGCTGTCTAGAACTTCGGCAACCATGGTTGTAAAGTCGTGATCATCGGTTTCCAGTACGATTAAATAATCGTCAACATACCGGACGACTTTGATAACTTTCGAAGTATCCAAAGTGTGCTCTAACTGCCTGTCTTGGTGGGCAAGATAGAGGTTGCTAAGGACAGGGGCAAGGCCTGATCCTATGCAGACTCCCTGCTTTTGTAGGTGTGTATGACGGGTCCCTATCATTTCGTCGAAACACGTTTCGTGGAATTACGTTTCGTGGACAACTTTTCGTGGACACACGTTTCATGGACACACGTTTCGTTGACACTGTGACGTTTCGTCGACAATCATTTCGTCGACAGCACCACCGTAAAACCTTTCGTCGACAAACTTTTTTTTTTTGCTGTTCCGACAGGATTGCCGGCAACTTAAGGTACAAACGGTTGTAACAGATAACAGAGACGATGCCTAGCGCAGTTGCTCTCCAAGGTGAGCAACTGTGCTATCCTCTCGCTCTCCTCCGTGTCACATGGAATAAGCAAGAGCGCGCAGGACTTCGCGCGCGGCCTATTCGGATATTTGCAAGTTCCGATGCCCGTTTATGGAACCGAAAGTTACTGGAAGAAGAAAAGTGATGGAGAAAAATATGCGTAGGCGCAAAACGAAACTTCGATCCAATGGTGGGTCGCGGAAAAAGGCGTAAACACTGATTTTTTTCTTCATATTGGTTATTTTGAAACAAAAATACAGCTTGCAGCCTTTTATTGAAACATTACAACCCTAATATTTCACTTGAAATTAAGCATGTTCATTACCCTCAATTATTCAAAAGGAAAAATGATGCAGTGTTTTACTGGCTACTGCGACTTATACGCGAAAAAACTGTTTAGTCGCACTCGTTTCATCGTCATTTATCCTTAAGGGCCGTTTAAAAAGGACATTACATAAGGGGGCTGTAAACATTGTCAGATAAAAATAAATAACAACAGCACGAAAACCAATAACACTCGCACTACCTTGAGCACGCTGCCCGCGAGTAAACCTAAAAAAGCTACATTGCAATGCAAAAACAAAAACACGAGAATCGGTAACATATAAATAAAACATTACATCAAGTTTAGTCTTATTACACGAAGTAAACCATAGTTGATATTAAATGTGCAACTTAATGTATTATATAGCTTCTCTCGAGCGGCCGCCACATCCAAGGTCTCGGAGGCGGTAGATACCACTAGACGAGATCTGTCGGCAGCAGCCGACTGGTCCTCACACGCAACATTCAATTGTTCTTTTATCGATGCCAGCAGACAGATGCCTGGGGCAAGTTCGTGGCCCAGCTCTTTGCATAAAGGAGCGGCTTCCAAATCTCATGTTCTTTGGTCACATATTGGTTTATGTGCATGCAAAAGTTTAGTACAGACATAACATATGCAGAACTATAGTGTTATTTAATACCCAGAAGCTAAATATGCTAAAGTCTAAAAATCGTATCCGGTCTGGTAAGTACAGTACGTTAAATACCCGGTGTTTTTAGGAGAAAACAACCGTGTTTTATCACCGTAAAGTGAACTACGCGTAGCCGAATGCTCAGTTTCTTTCGAAGTTTATTGCTTGCGGTTAAGATCAGATGCCAATTCGATTAAAACCGATTTTATGCCATTTTCAACGGTAGAAAGGCTGTGTGCACCGCAAACAGGCCTCGTTTTTTCATTAAATTTTTTAAGACCCTATTGGAAAAACCAGCATGAAAATCAAACTGGTCAAGCTGGTAATTAAGGTGGTCAAGCTGGTAATCAAGGTGGTCAAACTGGTCAATGTGGTAATTAAACTGGTTTAGCTGGCAATCAAGCTGGTTTAAGCTGGGCAAGCTGGAATTTAAGCTGGTCAGTCTGGTCTAAGTAAAAACCAGCATGGTCTCACTCGAATCTGGTTTTAGATTCAATCTGGTGTAGCTGGGAGCCAGTCTGGTCTTAACTGGTCAAACTGGTTTTCCATGGAGCCAATGTGGTCAAGCTGGGAGACGAGCTGGTCATGCTGGGAGACAAGCTGGTGAATCTGGTCGAAATAATAATCGTGGTGGTCAAGCTGGTCATGCTGGGAGCGCGCACGCCAAGGTCGGCTAGAGATAGCCGAACTGGCATTGCTGGGAGCGCGCGCGACAAGGTCGGCTGCTGGAACGAGGCCACGTCCTGTTCTTTGTCCTCTCGTTTTTGGTAGACCACCGGGCGCGTCAGGCGCGCTGCAAGCTACCTTTGTGTGCGAGAAAAGAGAGAGAGAGAGAGAGTGGTAGAAACGGAGAATCGAAGACGCGTTTGGATAGCTTGGGCAGAGGGCAGATCGAAGGGACGGCTGTGTGCGCGTTGTTTGGAGACTAGTTGAACGACGGTGCAAGCGAAGCGGGTTTTGAGAAGACAGCGAGCGGCAGTCCGTTCAGTGCGGGAAGATGTCAGACGTCCCGACTGCGGCGTCGCTTCGTGTCTTCGAACGTGTGTGTGCCCAAGAATGACGGCGGTGCCGAGGAGTATCGCCAATGCCATCCAAGCCACACGGATTTCCTCGCCTCTGCCGACCACGCAAGTTGCCGCTTCGCCCCCATCGCTGGCGGGACCCAGGTTCGCTTCTCTCGTCCGTGTAGTATTTTCGTCTGCTATTGCCTGTTTTTGGCCTGTGTCTAGTATTTTTTTCGTGTTGAGAGATAAGCAATCTGGTTTTATTAACATTGTAGACAATTTGCACCGAGAATCTGTGCGTCGGTTAGTACTGTGTCAGCGCCGAGGATGTGTAGCATTTGAGTTCATGTGAGGCTGCCGCAAGTACGAAAATAATAAATTGGATGCCGAGTTGGCTTTTCTGACGAGCTTGGCTTTTTTATTCTGTGTATTAATTTAAACAGGTTAAACTGGTTGGGAAGTTCACCAGCATGACCAGTTTAACAGCATGACCAGCATGCCAAACTGGGCATGCTGGGGCAATAACCCAGCTTGAAGCTGGGACCAGATCAACCATCATGACCAGTATGACCAGATCAACCAGCATGACCAGCATGCCAAGCTGGGCATGCTGGGGCAATAACCCAGCTTGAAGCTGGGACCAGCTTAAGCTGGTTTTTTCAATAGGGGAGCTTCAGTGTTTTGACGTGTGGGCTATCTATGGTATGTTCAGGTGGCTCTTGAGGATTCTACCAAAATACGCGACGCGCGGAAAGATACACTTGCTCTGGGAACGATCCTGCCACTTTTTTCAGAACAGTCGGAGTGCCGGCGGCCAGCCTGCGAAGGGTTGCATTCGATGACGTGCAGACACCTCGATCACGTATGCTGCCGAAAGCGTAGCCCTCAAGAGCAGCGCATCATGTTGAATGTTTTAAGAATCTAATTTGAGAAAGGAGAGTGGTCGAGAACAAAACTTCCTGGCTTTGACAACGCTTTCCCAAAGGTTCGGGCAAAGACACGAGCGAAACCATACAAATCGTAAGTTCCGAAATCAGTGCGATCGGTGCCACCCTCCCCCACCAAAAAAAGAAAAAAAATGCTGAAAAAGTTAATTGTTGGCGAGGCAAGATGGCTGCGCACTGGTTCGCCATACTTGGCCCAGTCGGCCATCTTTCATCCATCCATCCATCCAACACAAGTCCGCGCGCCGCGCAGGCGTAGAGGTCGCGAGGAGGTGCAGGTTGAGCTGGCCGAGCCAGCAGCTGGGAGAGCGAGCTGTCGACGAAACGTCGCAACATCTGTCGATGAACGAGCGGGTGCTTGTTTCCACGAAACGATCTGTCGATGAAACATCGCAGTGTCGACGAAACAATTTGTCCATGAAACGTCGTTCGACGAACTGATTGCCACCGGTGTATGACCATCCCAAGTAGCGAACGTGGATTCGTGAGCACAACTGCACTATCACCAACAAAAACTCCGGACACCTGGGAATTCACTGCCGAGACTGTGGCTGCTGTTAAGAATGGAACCTTCGGCGACCTTCTTCCGAGTTTCAACGCTGCGGAAACGAGTCGAGACGACTCCGGGACCGTCGCCCGCTCAGGTCAGGTCAGGTCAGACAACGTTTATTAAGAATGAAATTCAGCTGGCGGTTTACACTACGGTAGGGCCAGAGGGGAGGGGGCTATAAGGATGATGGAAGCGCGAAGGGTTGTAATTGTGGCAGCTACAAGTCTCTGCCGAGGTTGGCCGTCTTCAGAAAGTCGACCAGCGATCGGAGGATGAGGCTGCGTCGTTCTGAGTCTCCTGCCGGATTTACCCATTCGTCGAGTGTTGAAGGTTTGTCTTCGTGGTTGAGCGCTCCCAGGGCGTCATTGCGTTCTTGGTCGAGCTTTGAACATTCCCAGACCAAGTGTTGAGTGTCTGCTCTGAGATTCTCTAGGCAGTACTTGCTCTGGTCTGGTTTTGGTGCAAAGTCCGGATTCTTCTTCTTCTTTTTAGCGTCCGCCCATTTCTTCGTTATTGATGGAGTGACTGCAGCTCCTGCTTGGAGTCTTCTTAGCAGGACGAATTCGTGTCTTCGGAATCCCTTGGGAAGGCTTTCCCGTGCCACGTCTTTGTGCTTGTCGATAGTTTTCTTCAGAGCGATCCTGGCTGTTTTAATTTCCCAAAAAGGGTCGTAAAGGCCGTCAGGTTCGCTCTTTGGAGACTCGATTGGTTGTGACATTTGTGGTGGATTTCGATGGGTTCGAGAGGGCGCGGGGGCTTCGGAGTGGCATTGAAGGCAGTGGAGGAAGGAACGAGTTAACTGTCCTGCTGCCTCGTTGGCTATCTCGTTGCCCTCGATCTCTTCGTGACCCGGGATCCAGCGTACCGAGGCTCGGATGTCGCGCATCCTTAGCTTGATGGCCGTGGTCGTAATATTTCGAATCGCCTTGCACGTTTCTTGATGCGTCTTCAGTGAACGGATGGAGTCTTGGGAGTCTGTGAACATGAGGATGTTCGTGCCGCATTGGGCTTCTTGTCCTAGTGCATTCAGGGCCTCTTCAATGGCCGTGATCTCAGCCTCTTGCGCTGTTCTGCAGTACGGTGTATGTTTTGTGCAAGTAGTTTTCGTGTTTTCAACGTACCACGCAAGAGCAGCTTTCCTCGTTCACTGAAGGCTGCGTCGGTGTAGCAGACGATGGTATGTGAGTCGTTACATTCGATGATGGCTTTTACTTCCTCGGCGTGCTTCAATGCCTTGTGTCGCCGTCTTTCTTTGTTTTTTTTCGCCGTTCATTTTTCGTGGTATAGGGGCCGATTGGGCTATGTCGATTCTCTCCCATGGTGGTAGTTGGTCTGGTATGGGTGTATTGTTCTCGAGTTTCCAACCAAGTAGTTTGGCGATTTCTCTGGCTTGCTTGGTGTGTAGCATCTTGACTCTTTGTGCTTGTTCTTGCGTGGAGGCCAATTCTTTCAGCGACGGAAATGGCACGCATTTGTGTAATTCTATCAGTCTTGTTTGTCTCAGAAGGCCCGAAATACATCTTCTAGCGTCGTTCATCAGGGTTTCGAGACGGGCCCAATGATGCAGTGTCAATCTGTAAAAGCGACAGCCATACATGACTTTCGGTATGAGTGCCGCTTGAACTATCGTTCTGGCAATACCCTCACCTGCTCCGCCGTGTTTATTCGCTATTCTTCTGATGATCGAGCTGCCGTGTCTCCATGTGTCGCGCATCTTTTTGATCCATTTGTCGGGATTGAGTTTGGTGTTCACGTGGATTCCGAGGATGGTGTGTTCGTCACTCTTTTCTATTGTCTGCTCGTCGAATTTTAGAGTGGGGTTGGTGTTGTCTCTTTCTCTACCAAATATCAGGAGTTTAGTCTTCTCTGCTGATGGTTTCACGCCTACTTCTTTTAGGAAGCTCGCTATGATGTGAAGTGCTGCCTGCAGTGTTTCGACCTGTTCCTCTTTCGTGCCTTGTGTCGTCCAGATTGTGATGTCATCTGCGTATATAGTAAAATGGATTGTCTCTACCTTGTCCAACCTCCAAGCTAGCGGTGCCATCGCTAGATTAAAGAGCGTGGGGGAAAGGACAGAACCCTGCGGCACTCCAATGTCATCGCTCTTTGTGCTACTTTGATCTTTGCCCACTTTGATTACGTATCTTCTATTTTTGAGAAATGTCTTGACTAAGTTAAGGGGTCTTCCTAGGATTCCTTGCGTCTCCATGGTCTTGATTATTACGTCGTGTGGTAGCGAATGAAACGCTTTCTTGATGTCTACAGCCACCAACATTCTCGTACTGTGGGCTTCGGGGGTGAATTTCAATACTGTTTCTCTAAGTAGTATTAGACTGTCGTGCGTTCCCAAGTTCTTTCTGAATCCCGTTTGGGCCGGGTGGTATGTACCATTCTTATCCGTAAACCAATCGATCCTAGCAAGTGTCATCCTTTCGACGAGCTTGCACAGTATCGACGTCAGGGATATTGGTCTTGTGTTTTGAGGTTTGTCTGGGACTTTTCCGGGTTTTGGTATGGGTGTGACCCACGACATCTTCCAGTCCTCTGGCATTTCACCTAACTTCCAGATGATGTTGATCTGCTCCAATAGCGCAGCTCTCGCACATTCGGGTAGGTTCTTTAACATACTGTTGGTTATTTGATCAGGGCCTGGTGCACTTCTAGTCCTGCCGTTTGCAATTGCTGGTTCAAGCTCCCAGACGGTAAAGTCGCAGTTGTAGTGGTGTTGGTCTTCTACTACTGTTGGGGTGTAGATTATTGCGTTCGGCTTGGTTGCAGGTTGAGGGAAGAAAAGTGGGCCCGTTTCTTCAAGTACTTCTTCTAGCGTTTTGTTGCTTCGTAGGGCTATATTGGATGTGATACCCCACTCTTTCTATTTTCCGAGCATAGAGTTACAAATGCTCCACATTCGTGTTATTGACGTATGCTCGTTAAATAATTCGCATAAGTCGTTCCAAATGTCGATACATAACTTATTGGCGTAAGATTGTGCTTCCTTTGCAAGCTTGTTTGCCTCAGTTAACCCTTTGCGATTTCTGGATGTTCTATATTTGTCAATGAATTCCTGTCTGTGTCGCCAGAGTGAGAGAAGGTGTGTGTCAGGATTTGGGCCATCCGCGTTTACTGCTTTCTGAATTGTCGCTTTTACAGATGCTTCTTTCATAGCGTGGGTTAGTTCGTCTATGTTAGTTATGTGGTATACTTGATTCAAGATTGTTCTGAAATCATCCCAGATGATGGTCTTGCTGTTTCTTTTCAGTTTAAGTTTGCTTCCGAGTTCTAGTGTTATGTGTATTGGGAAATGATCGCTTCCCCATGGGTCATTATTATCGCATTTTCAGGTTATTATAGACTTTTGTGATGCAAGGGTTAAATCGGGTGTTGTGTCTTTCTGTTTGGGCCCTTGTCCGAGCCTGGTTTTAATTTCGGGGTCATTCAGTAGGTTGAGCCCTACTTTTTCATATTCATCTTGAATTTTGACGCCTCTCTCATTGGGTTGGTCTTGTCCCCAGTCCGCGTGCCAGGCGTTGAAATCTCCCCGAATTACGATGTGGTGCTTGCGATACGTGTTAACAAAGTGTGTTAGCCAGCTGTGCTCGTCGTTCGTGAAAAGTGCTGGTCTGTAGTATACCCATATGAGGATGATTTTGATGTCGTTATCTGTTGTGCGGACTGCTACTATTTCTTGGGTTTGGTTACACCATTGAGTAGTGTCTAATTGCTCATATGGCTATGGTTTTCTTAGGTACACCGCTACTTGGGCTGGGACCGTTTCTTTCTTGCCTCTTTTGTGGATGATTGAGGGTGATGTGAAGCTTCTGTATCCTCTAAGACCGATGTTGTCCCCATTTATTTCTTGTAATAGTAGTGCATCTTTAGGTTCTTGTTGCAGTCGTAAATTGAGTTCCGCCCTGCGAACTCGGAGGCCCCGGCAGTTCCATTGGAGAAAATCGAGTGTCTTAGTCTTCCGGGAATCCCTAGATGGTTTGTTCTGTATTGTGGGTCGGGGTGGAGGTATCCTCTGGGCTGCATTGTTGTACTTGCGATTTCTGGAACTCCATAAACATGATTTGAAATTGCTGCATCATCTGCTGCATCTGTTGCTGCTGCTGTATTTGTTGCTGAATTTGTTGGTGTAGCATTTGCTGTGTTTGTTGCGTTTGCTGAGCTTGTGTTTCTACGAAGCGCAGCACTTTCTCTTCCCAATTCCCGCTTTGGGTAGCTTGGGTAACCGCACAGATCGGCGGGTTTTCTGACGGTGTTGGGTTCTTTGTGAAAGAGGGAATTAGCACCATCGTTTGTTCAACACTCTTCTTGATTGCGTATTGCTTCTTTTTTTCCAGTTCTGTTTGTCTGCGTTGCTTGGCACGTTCTTCTTCTTGTTTGTCTTTTTCAATTTCCACTTTGAGCTGGGCCACACGTCTTTCAAGTTCCTTTAATTGATTTTCTTTGGCTTCGATCGATGTCTTGTTCGTTGAAGACGTTCTCTTGGCCATGTTGGCATTGGCGTTTGGTAGAACCTGTTTTTATGTCGTGCAGTTGGTGCCGGTGGGGCCCTTCTTGGTAGTGCCGGTGTTTTCCAGCGGCGGGAACTCTTCGAGGTCTTGTAGGGTGGAGAAGCGGTTTTGGTAAAAGGATGTTCTTCCTCTAACTGTGCCTTGGTTGTGCAGGGCAGTAGCCATCCTCTTCCATGGAGACGCACTTGCCACATTTGTTGCTTTGCTTTTTGTCTGTGTCATTGCCTGTGCTCTTCTTTGTAGCTTTGCGTCCGTGCTTTTTTTAGTCTCGCAGTTGGGGTCGAAGGCTGTATGTCCCGACACATGGCAGTTAGGGCAATACGTATCTTCACATTGTTCTCCTTCTGGGTGAGGTTCACCACAACGCCTACATCTCTGCTCTCTCGTGCAGACAGCTGCCCTATGCCCGATGCCGTGGCATTTGAGGCACAGGACGGCTGTTGGTTTGTACGTGTATACTGTGAACAGTCTTCCGCGATGCGTGATCTTCCTAGGAACTCTATTTCCATCGAACGTAAGAAGAAATGTGCCTCTCCTCCCAATGGGTCTTGCATGTAGGACATTGCAGTAGTCAGAGTCTGACTAGTCGACAATGTCTTATGCTGTGAACTCTGCATCCACGTCGTGTATTACTCCTCTGGACATGAGGCCCGTGGTGGATCTGTATGTTTGGACCCCTACCTCCGTGCCGTCACCCAGCGTCAGAGTGCTCATCTGGAGGATGTCTCCTGCGTGCGCCTCACTGTAAACAGTAATGGCTATGGTGTTGTTCCTGTGATTGGCATCGTAGCTAAGTCGGTCTCTGTTGCAAGGAATTGTAAAAAGCTGTTTCAGTTGGTCCATGAGGATCCGCGATGAGATGTTCGATATTCTGGTTTGCGTCGTGGGTTTCACCACAATCACAATCTTTGGTTCGTCAAAGCGCTCAAGGTGGGTTCCCCATTGTGGTTTTTGTTTTTTGTATGTGACTTGCGTCCAACTGTTTGTCGTTTCAGGAGGAGAACTATCGTTGATGTTAGCTATCCTGTTAATCTCGTCGTCGCTGATCTCGAAATTATCGTCCCGGTCCTGACTACGGAATCTTTTCGCCGGAATTATCACCTTTCTTGCGTTGTTCTTGTTGGTTTCTAGCTCTATGCTATTGTTTTCGTCGTTCTCGGTGCACCTTTCGATCGGCGTTGTTTCAGTACTCGCCATGTTCAGAATGCGGGGTGATGGGCAGGCCTAGTTCTGCCTACCCGGGGTCCGGGCCTACGGCGGCCTTTCGAGGTGAGAATTAAAAGAAAGACTCGCCTACATTTGGTCCTGCTGGAAGTCTTTCGATGGGTTGCCGTCCTTAGGTAAAAGATTTGGGTCGGGGGACCCAGTTGATGGCAGGAATTTAGTGGTGTTAGCGGAGCTGAAGCGAACGCTGCTGCTCCTCATGCCACTTCGTCGTCCTCTCTCCGTCGCCCGCTTGTCGGGGCCTGCGCGAAACGAGTCCCGACGAGTACGGGACCGTCCCCTGCTTGACGGGGCCTGCGGCAACAAGTCTCAACGCGTCCGTGACGTCAACGGGACGTGTGTGTGCGCGTGTGGGTTCGTGCGCTCAGGAAAGGGAGAGAGGCATGGTCTAACTGCGGAGAACTTTGGCTGCATCGCACATGGCGGCGGACTTTGCTGCAACGCACTTGGCGGCGGTTTGCTACGTCGCACCTGCTGCCCTGGCGGGGAGTGAGGGAGAAAACGGACCCTATATAAGGCGGAGCGTGGGGCTGCTCCGTTGTTCTCTATCGGATTTGACGACTGTATCGCAACCATGTAATTAAACCGTTCGTTACGTTACCAATTCTCCCACCTCCACTGGACCCCTGGGTTCATCACTTCGGGGATTGGACGTCGTCACAATACAGGAAGCCTCCGGACGTGCAGCTCAAACCCCGCCTCGAACACTGCACAGCGCAGCTGGAGGAATGCCCAGTGTTAAGCAGGAGCTACGACAAGCTGACAAGAGAAATCATGGAAGCAGAGAACATTGCCAGGCAAAAGGAGAGATGTGTCAGCACTTCCATAATGTTATCCAACAAAGAACTAGAGTACTTAGCCAAACAATAATTTTATGGTTTAGCTTCCTCTTACAAAAACACAGGAAAAAAAGGAAGAAGAAAATGGCAATTTTTTGCCATAGAAACCCTAGTCCCAAAGAAAGACGAAAACGAAAACTGTAAATATAACGTTGAGCTGCCAGTCAGCGCTGTGTAAGTGGCTCTTTCTTTTGTGTGCATGAAAGCTTAGAGTGCTTGTTTTGAGGGTGCGCTGTTTCCTTGTCAGTCATGAACAACGAACTCGCCCGAACCTCCGGTTTAACAGCGCATAGAAAAGCGGTGTTGGCTACAGGAAACAGCCACCATTTTCTCATGCAAACTTATCAAAATCACTTAAACCTTTGTTACACTCTAAAAAAAGCACGTCCGTCTACTTTCCCCCACAACACTCTGAGAGCCAATCACCGCAACTTACGGAAGACAGCTAAGCGAATGACGATGACGAAACATATGTTTATAGCAGAAAATCTGTCTGAGTAGTGATATCAAGCAATGCAAGGGGCGAGACGTTCTGCATTGCTTAATATCACAACTCAGACTGCGTTTTTTGGTCTAAACAAGTGTTTCAGCATCGTCATTCGCTGAGCTGCCTCCGTAAGTTGCGGTGATTGGCGCTCCGAGTGTTGTGCTGGAAAGTGGACGCACGGGCGTTTTTTAGAGTGTATGTTAAATTTGTAATTTTTGAAATTTCTGTAATGTTTTTATTCCTTTTTTGCTACGATAATTTCATGCAAGTATGACTATAATGTATTTGTCAAATAAGTATTCGTTTAGGCTTTGATTTGATATGTAATTTATGACACAACACTCATGTAACAAAAGTAATCATCATCCAAAGTGAAATATCATCAATGGTTGAATTATTGTCAGATTCTGAATTTGTTACATAAATAAATAAAAACAAAAACACAATTTTATAAACATTTTACTCTTTTACAATATAAAACGTTTCTCTGTTGCGCGTTAAGGAGGATTCAACCGCTCTTTATTTTTACCCTTCTCCTCATAGACGCTTTACACACGCGCCAAATTACAGCCGCCATAGCCGACCTTCTCTTGTCTTACCGAGATGCCGAGCAACTGAAACGGTAGTTGACGATCCTCTACGAAGGCCGATGCTTTAGAAAAGAACACAGTTGAATCTAATGTGGCAATAGCCTGGCCTGCTATGGTAATGATGAAGTGAAATAAACGGAATAAGAGGAAACAAAAACTGAAGGTCAGTTATGGCGGCGTCCATGCACAGCAGCTGCAAAGCGTCTATAGGTGGCGCAGACTTTTTCCGGAAGAAACGAGTTGCATGGGAAGAAGATGATGGTTCGCTGAGGAAGACGTGTCCTCGCAGCGCTCCGCTCAGCTTCGTTCAAAATGCTACATCCGAACAACATTTCGGGTTCTGTGCCCTCAACGGAGGACATGGAGACCACCCAGGCTCACCTCACCCCCATAGTCGCCCCCGTGGCGACTCCGGCTCTGCCGAGCAAGCAGCCCAAAATCACCACCCTAAACTTCACTGGCCCGCCGGGCTTTCAGGTGGGCAACATCAAGTTTGGAGGCGGTTCTCCCCCCTCCACAGAACAACTAAATCAAACCTCGCAGCTCGTGCGTAACGCCCTCGCGGATCTACCTCAAGATCTGCAAATCCAAGCCCTCCAATTCGCTATTGGAGAACGATTTTACATTCAAGTCCGTCTAAAAGAGACACCATCAAAACGTCTGACCGAACAATCGTTAGACGAAAAACGGAAGACTCAGAAAAGAGTGACCACCCTCCCTGGAGGCACGACAAAACGACAGCAAATGTGCCGCTCGTCCAGGCAACAGTGCTAGACACCTCTATGGAGGCATACCCCACAGATAAGTCCACACCAGATGACGCAGAGCCGGTGCAACTCGACCCAGACACAAACGGCGAAGACTGGCACATGGTTACGTACAAAAAGAAAAGAAGGCGAAAGGAATCTTTAGTTCCCCCTGACTCCCTCAACACCGGGGGCAACCCGCGGGCGAAAGCAAAGCAGCCCAATCGCTGGGAGTTCGAGTACAAAATACGTCTTACGCACTCCCAAACATCTATCAAACCAGTCTTACATCTGCTCCAAATGCAGCTCACTCCAATCTCAAAGGACTTTACACTACACCTGATCGAGAAGAGTAACATAATCTCGCTTCGTACGAACTGCAAGAACGTGGCGGAAGCCGTGGAGCAAGTTACTCATTTTCCCCTCAACCACCAGCAAGTCCCTGCCCAGGTCTTCCGGACCTACGGCGCCACATACACGAAGGGGGTCATTTACGACATCTTCCCACTGGAAGAAGACCCGAAAGACGAGTCACTGAACTCGGACCTTGAAAGTGACAAAATACGCCTAGTCTCTGCACGACGATTAGGGAAATCTAACACGGCCGTCCTCACATTCGACGGCCTGAAGCTCCCGCGCTCCGTATTATATGGACGACGCTTCATGAGAGTTTACCCACACAAGCCAAAAGCGGTTACCTGCGGCAAATGTCACCGCCTCGGACACAAGCAGGACATATGTCCTTACCCAGCCGTTTGCCCGCGTTGCGGCACAACCCACTCTACTTCAGCCACGTCTGGCCAAAGCCTTGATTGTTCGTCTGAGGTACCCCATTGCCAGGGGTGCAAAAAGACGGGCCACCTGGGCACAGACCGTCTATGCCCTACCTGGCTACAAACCAACAAAAAAATGCGCGAAGAAGTACAAAGGTATAAGGAACAGCACAAACAACATCAACAGCTACTGCAACAGGATAAACGGCCCCCACCTACATCTCTTTTTGAATACCCGCAGCTCCCCTCTTCGCAGAGCCTGGAAAGAACCATTGCAGCACACAACACGTGGGCAACCCAGCCTCATCTCGACCAAACAAATCCTAAATTACCTTGGGATTCAAGAGTCACCGACATGCAAGAAATCCGCAATATGTTCAGGGCTCTGAAAGACGAAATTGAAAGAGTTTCGACAGCTCTGAACGCTCGTATGGACGCGGCCCTCCTTGCCGAGCAAGAGTTTAACAAACGGTTACAACAGCAGCAACAGCAACAGCAGCAACACCAAAGTTTTTTCAACCAAATCCGGTCCGTGATTAACCTCCCCCAGCCCGTCGCCAAATGATCAGGATCCTTCAATGGAATTGCCGCGGACTCGGTCAACGAGCGGCGGAGCTCCGCACCCGATTCCTTGAACGTCCTGATCAACGCCCTGACGTACTTCTAATCCAAGAAGCCAATTCTGTTGCCATTAAAATTAGAGGTTTTACCTCCTATGCGTGCCCCTCTATCCCAAAATATCAAAGTGGCCCTCGTTCTACCCTTTGCGTGAAACCAGGCTACGCGCTAGTGTACGTTCGTACCGACTGGCCGCAACATCAAATTGATCTCGCCCAACACTGCAACGACAGTCAAGAAATAGTTGCGGTTCGTGCCACGACCATTAAGAACAATAACGTGATCTTCGTCTCGGCATATCTTCGTCCTGGGGCAAAGCGGACAATCGATCACGATTGGATCTCTTACATTCATCAAACCTACCCCCAAGAACAGAAGTTGTATGGAGGCGATTTCAACCTGCATCATCCAGCCTGGGGATATACACGACAAACAAAAGAGGCGGAGCAGCTATTGGAAAGAATGACGGTGTGTAATCTCCATCTCATGAACGTGGCCGGGACTAAGACCCGCATGGCAGCCTGCGTAGGCCAGGGGGACACTTCTCCCGATCTTACGTGGACCTCCAACGTCTTCTACCAACATCACGTCTGGAAATGTCTGCCCGATACCCGGGGCAGCGACCACTTTCCAATCGAAATACAATTTTCCCCCACCCGAAAGCCCTGCCACACACTCGGTGCCAAACGCAGGGTTCACATTACTCACTGGGATCGATTTCGCCAAGAGCTGGTCAACAGACCAAACTCTGAAGAAATCGACTTTACATCCTCAATCCAGAACGCACTAAAAACTGCCACTATTTCCGTCAACACGGACGAGGACACTCCCACACCCGATCTTCACCTGGCTTGCCTCTGGGCAAAACGCCTTCAACTACTTCAACGTTATCGCAGAGGCCGAAAAGCCCCTGCGGCTCGACAAGCCGTCACCCGAGCCACCGTCGTGGCCAAGGAATACGCGAAACACCTTGAAACGACCCGATGGCTGGATTACAGTTCGTCGCTATCCGAGAGAACGTCAATTAGGCAGCTTTGGGCCACAAGTCGAGCTCTCATGGGCAAAAAGAAAAGCAAGACGGCATCCCAAACTCTCGCCCTCCAGCTGGGCCTGACGGGACCTGAACTTGCGAATTTGGCCGGAGACGCGTTCTTCCCACAGCCAGCCACTCAGCCCGTATTAAAGGACCCCGTCTACTCCCCCGAAATTGTTGTGCCCAACCACGGTATGGACCGGCCGTTTTCTCTTGGGGAATTAAATTGGGCGATTCACAAAAGCAAGACGCGATCCGCACCCGGGCCGGACAACGTCACCCCTGCCACGCTTCGGAACCTCCCTGACGAGACCCGCTTGCAGCTCCTTGACTGGATTAACGCAATCTGGCTATCTGGAGAGCTCCCCCAAGCATGGAAGCACTCGATCGTCGTGCCCATCCCCAAGGGGAACAAGGCCCGCAACACCATTAAAAACGTCCGCCCAATCTCGCTCACTTCCTGCGTGTGCAAGACCATGGAGCGAATGGTTCTCGCCAGACTAGATTGGTACCTCGAAAACAGCAACGCATTTCACCCTGCACAGACCGGCTTTCGGACCGGCCTAGGTACGCAGGACAGTCTGGCTCTCATTTCCCACCATATTATCCGCACCAAAGGTCGACGGCAGAATCACGCCTGCACCTTCGTCGCCGTAGATGTCAGTCGAGCTTTCGACTCCGTCCCGCACTCCTCCATCATGACAGCTGCGGTCAGTCTTGGCATCTCTGGCCGAGCACTCAATTTTATTCGTAGCTTTTTGGCCAACCGCACGTTTTCAGTAGCCACTGGCCGAGAAGCAGAACAAACCCAGCCCAAACCGAATCGGCTGGGAGTGCCGCAAGGCTCCGTTCTATCCCCGACACTTTTTAATATCGTGATGGCCGCCCTGCCGCACGCCTTAGCCGAGATTTCCGATATCGGCTTCACCCTATATGCCGACGACCTGACGATCTGGGCTTCTCACACCTGCAGCTTAGAAAAACAGGAAAAGGTACTACAACATGCCCTGGACGTCGTCGAGGCACATCTTTTCCGGGTGGGACTTCGTGCCTCCCCCGAGAAGACCACTTACGTCTGTGTCGCGTCCAAAAAGTATCGTGATGCTCAAGTAGCGGAGCGACTTCATCTCGTCTTGGCCGGACGACGCATTAGCCCCTCCCCTTCTGTGCGAGTGCTCGGCATAGCAATTCGAGAGGACGCTGCTGCCGATTCCTGGCTTGAAGAGACAATAGAAACTTGCAACAAGGCACTCAACGTCATCCGCCGAATTTGCAGCTCTGGAGGGGGTGCTTCCGATACCGTCGCCAAACGACTGTACAAAGCACTCGTGGTGTCGCGAGTTTGCTATGGAGCACGTCATTTTTGGCTCTCTAAGGCACATTGGACCAAATTAGAAACTCTCAAGAACCGTGCTCGGCGCGTAATCACCGGACTTCCACGCTTCACCCCCCTCAGCACTCTGAGAGCAACATCTGGAATAAACGACCTTCGGGATGTCGTCGAGACGAGAATGAGCGCTCACAAAAAGCGACTACAACTCACCCCCTCAGGCCGAGGCATTTTGTCCCTTTTGGACAAGACGACCACCAAACTTCCGCGCTATCCAGCCACACTCCCTCCATGGGAAGATCTGGCTGACATAACCACCACCCGCCCACTGCCCCGAAAGGGTGATGCTGAACAGCTCGCCCGTCGAGGTCGCGCACACATAAAAACGGTCAACAGCTGGGACCCCACCTTTTTCGCTGCCGTATACACTGACGTCGCCTGTCTCGAAGGTCCACAACCAAGGAAGACAATTGCGGCGTTCTTCCCCATGAGCAAGGCTGCATACCACGATGTCATCCCTACCTCCTCCTCGACCAAACAAGGAGAACTCCACGCCATTTGCCTGGCTTTAGCATCAGCCCAGGAAGCTATGTCCTCCTCCACATCCGCCCTCCCTGCGAACCTTCGCATCTTTTCAGATTCACAAGAAGCAATCAAAGAATGCAAGGCTAGAGCCAGCCCTTCAAAGCTAGTGCGAAAAATTAAAAACCTCGCTTCGCAACTTAGTGGCCAGGGAGTTCACGTCAAGATGGAATGGGTACCTGGCCACGCCGGGATTCCTGGAAATGAAGAGGCTCATCGAATCGCCCGTGCCGCACTCTTCCTCTCGGGCGAGGATACTAGTCCCTCACATCAATCAGAACACGGATACGCGACGCAGCGTGATCGCGCTTCTTGTCTCCGAACCTACAACCGCCAGTCCACCGCCCTCAACGATCACGCGGAACTGGACCCGGACGAGCACCGCACTCTCATCAGAAACGAATGTCGCATTCGGCTCGAGGAACTTCTGCCCGAGGACCCGGACCCTCTTCCGTCGGGGTTGGGTCGTCGAGCAAGAGTCCTCCTTCTGCGCATCAGAACGGACACAACGGTCGATCCAGCACGAATAGCAACATGGAGCCAAAACAAGTCCTCGGGCTTGTGCCAGCGCTGCAAACTCGGAGCCCGGGCTACCTTCGCCCACCTTGCCTGGTCCTGCCCGGACCTGGCAGCAATACGATCCCGCCACCGGCCACTCGAAATCATCCAGCTCGAAAGCTGGACGCACCCTCCAGGAACAGAGGGTGCACGTAAGCGTGTGCTGCGGACCCTCCTCGACTTCGTGTTCGAGGCGGGACTGCAAGCGCATATCTGACTTCCCTTACGGCCTAGCAGCCAGGCGTCCGGCCACCGCTGCTTTCTCTCCTTTCTCTTTCTTTTTTTTCGGCCAAATAATAAACGTTTTACTGACTGACTGACTAACGAGTTGCATGCTTGCAGCTGCTCATGCAGGTCGGGCGCTCGAGGTGGGCTCGGGCCACGGGCTGTTCGCCGCCGATCTCGAGCTAGATCTTCTTCGCTCTGCGTCCGCCGCTGCCGGAAGCGGCCAACAGGCGGCGCGAGATACTAGCCAGTACATACGTCAATTACAGTGGCTTACAAAATCTAGAATAAGCTCTGATTTCAGTATGTATTCGAAGTTTCATCCACGTTCGAAATTATCATAAGCACAGGGTACGGCTTTGCCGCCGTTTGGACCACCACATTTAGCACGCAAACGTTGTTTCGCAAAAAAAAAAAAAAAAAAAAAAAATTAGAGTTTATTTTAAAGTTAGAAAAAAAAATAAAGTAGCAGTTTTGCACTTCCTATGTCCTATATCAGCCTATATATCGGCCAATATTGTCCTATATCGGCAAAAGTGCGACTTCCTCAGCATTAGATTCGGTGTTAGGAAGCCCCTATAATATTGCTTTTCTCTGTCGCGAACTGTTTAAACATTTGTGGAGGACGGAGAAGCGTTTCTTGGGATTTAAGATGAATCTTCAGATAACTCGCAACCATGATTTTAAGCCACAATATGAACAAGTGGCGTTAGTCGGAAGCGTAGCTTATTTAGTGGCACTATATATAGAAAAACATGGCGCCTGAAACTTAGCTGAGTGCTGCGCTATTCCGCCATGATTTTTCCTAGTGACACTAAATAAGCTACGCTTCAAGGTAACGAAACTTGTCCATATATTGTGACTTAAAATCAGGGCTGCCAGTTATCTGAAAATTTATGTGAAATCACAGGAAACGCTTTTACGTCATCCAAAATGTTTAAACGCTTCGCGACGGAGCAAAGCAATATTACATGAGCTTCCTAACACCGAATCAAATGCCGAGGAAGTCGCACTTCTGAATCATGACGATCGGCAGTTGCATTTCCTCTGTACAAGCTTCAAGATGGCGGCGCCCAAGGCAATATTGAGGAACAGAGTGCCGACCCTAGGCATAGCTCATTTAGTGGCGAGGTCCACACTTCTGCACGTCCAGAGGTGTGGACCTCGTCGTAGTTCCACGCTTCTGGGCGTCGAGTCCAAAGCAACAAGAAGCAACCGTTTCCCACCCGTGAACTGTACCAAGGAGTTCTCTGTCCAAGCAAGTGGCGCGGCTCTACTGCTCGTCCAGAATCGCGCGCCAAGCGCACAGCAGCTGACAAAAGTGGCAACGGGTATGAAAAGAAAGGGCACTTTCCGTCTGTCTGCCTGTCAGCAAAAAATAACCACTCAAATACACAAAGCCATGTTGTACTCGAGTTATCCTCGTAAATTCATAAGTTGAAGGCGCTGCCGGCAAGTGCAGACTAAATTCCTTTGATAAATTTCCCGCTTACAAGTACCGTCAACCGTTGTTGTGGAAACGCGCAAGACACGTGCGAGGAGCGGGTGCTCCGCTGCCATTCGCTGCCAAGGGCCGCTCATTTCAGTACTGCGCCGACAACTGCTTCCAAGGGCCGCTCGAGCCACGGGCCTCGTGCACTGGCGCATTTGACACTACTTTCAAGACAAACGAAAACACATCAAAGGGCTTTAGTCCAGACTAGAGAGTCCAGACTTGTTCAGACAGATAAAGAGAGATCGGTGGCCAAGTGCAATACAGAAAAAAAAAGGATCGGTGGCCGAGTTGGCTAGAGCACACTAGAGAGCACACCAGCTCGGAGCACGTGGAGCGAAAGCTCGCGCTGTATAACCCAGGGGTCCTGGGTTCAATCCCCACCCCTGCCCGTTTCGATGTGGATGAGCATCGTACTGGCACGGCCACTCGATTAGGACTCCCCTTGGGAGCGGCCTGCCGTATGCCTCACTCCGACGGTGAGAGCGATAGTTCTACTTTACCCCGCAGGCGCAAGACGTGGCGCTCGTTACCGGTGAGAGAAATAGTTCCTTTCGGGCGAGCATATCGAGGAACTCTATACTTCGTTTCACGTTAGTATGTATTTGTTAGCAGCGCATGCTAAAAGCGCGAGATAGTTGCTTCGAAGGAAGCCTCGGCGGCTGCATGAGCGCTCGTGCAGCGAGTGCTCCAGTCAAGGCAGTAAAGGCTAGCCGCGCGCGCTAGCACAGCGTTCGCGGTTAGTCCATGATAAGGTAAGACGAAATATAGTGAGAGAGGAGCAGTACGCGCGGCCGGGCCCGGTGGGGCTATTTAATTTTTTTTTTTTTCGTGAAGCCGCAAGTTTCAATTGAAACGAGTGCCAGATTGCATGAATGATGTGACAAATCTGTGTAGAATAAAAGCACATGATTCTTTCTGCAAAAAGCTCACTCAGCT
This sequence comes from Ixodes scapularis, assembly GCF_016920785.2. Taxonomy (NCBI): domain Eukaryota; kingdom Metazoa; phylum Arthropoda; class Arachnida; order Ixodida; family Ixodidae; genus Ixodes; species Ixodes scapularis. The sequence goes on along the minus strand of NW_024609846.1, from coordinate 177,276,649 downwards.
GCAGGCTGCGCGTTAAAGCTGCATTCTGCTGGCAGTAGGAGCGAATTGTCGTTTTCTTGTTCCCGTAACTGTTGCCCCGTTTGCATTGTCACTGTAATATAGGAGTTATAGTTGGATATAGCTAGGCCGTATGATTTCTGGTTTCAACCGACGCTCGAGCACGCACGAGCTGTGTCATTTATTCATCTGTGAAGGACAATATAAAATCGGATTCCGCGTGCATAACTTCAGCAATATAAACTTCATTGTTCACAAAAAAACAGACCAAGGGAGTCATATAGTTCACAAGCGGAGTACCTTTCGGGAAAGAGGCTTCCGTGAAAGCCTCAACATATTCTCTAGTGGGCTGTTTAGGTCACCAGCCCAGTTTGCCAAAAAAGGTCTGAGGAGTTTTTTGAGAAAGAGCTCGCAGAGCTCTTCGCTGTGGTAGGGATCTCGGCAGTTAACACACCAGATCAGCGGGCAGCCCATAAGGTGTGGAAGCACAGCGCTCGAGAGGACCTTGCAAATCCTTCCACAACCACGAATCTCTGCCGACTGTAGAGCCCTCTCGACAAAGGTGCAGACGAGCTTGCACAGCCAGACAGCTTCAGGTCGTGGATAGCTGAGTCCTCCTTGGTCAAGGATAAACATGGACTGATATGCTCCGTCATGTGATGCATTTCCCTTAAGTTGCGCTTGCATTCAGGACACGTCACCTGCAAAGTTTAGCGGGTTCTACACATTAGCCTTCCTTGCTTTCACTGAGATATTCTTATCGCTTTTCTAGGTTGAATGTTTCAAGTAATTGCTTTGAAATTACGACAATTTCTACAAATAAAAATGGTCACCTTTTGTTCGCACACGAAGGCCAAGTAGCCAGCCATGTAAGTCAGCGGTGCGAACTCAAGTTCGGTAGAGACTTCATTGTACTTCATCAACTGCAGGATTTCCTGTTTCACGAGTGGAGTTGACACATTTCATCGCCGTCTGGCACTCAGAACTAGAACGCGCATTTACATTTCCGGCAGCTTCCAAAATGCCAACACAAATTACACACGCAAGCGCAGAGTGACGATATTTTCGCCGAGCACAGCGGTGCACAGGTGGGGGAAAGCGAGTTTTGCTGCCTTCTGCAACCGCGGCATCGCCTCGGTATCGGCGAAGCCAATGACAGGCAGCTATTTTATCTGGGTAGCGGAGCAAGAGCGCGTTGGGCGCCTTCTCTATACTCCGTTTCACCTCATGTTGTACCGCAGCGAAGGCTGGAAGCGCGAGCTCTTAGCGTTGACAGCTGCCCTTACTGCACGAGAGCTTGTGCCGCCGAGACCTGCCCCAGAGCAAGGAGCTCGCGCTTGTAGCCTTTCCTGCGGTACAACATAAGGTGAAACAGAGTACTTTCAGCTCACAAGACCGCTCACCGATGTGCAGCGCCCCCACGGAAAATGGGAGAAGTTCTCCTCTCACGCGCGCTCTTTTGTTTTCGGAAAGACATCGGCAGGCCGCACCAACAGGGGGGATCGAGTGGCCGTGGTACTGGCGTGCGGTCGTTTATCACTATTGCGTGATGCACGTTAAAGGTCCCAGGCTACCGGTTGTACTGCACTGGCCCAATTGCTCACCTACAGCTAAAGAGACAAGTCGCCCGTTGAGGCAGACTATGTTCTAGGCTGTATAAACATACACACACCCCAATTTGTTTCCAGGCAGGCAAGGTAGTACCGCTTCACTAGTAAGATCACTGTCGAAAGAGGTGTTCATAACGGAAAATACCATAGTAAACACCGGAGGTTACTTAAGAAGACACTAAAGTTATTTGGAGGTTCATTTGATTTTTCCTAAAAATTAGAAAGGTGAAGAAAAAAAACAAAAAACGTGCGCCTCACCTTAGGTGAGTGGCGTCAGAAGGGGGGTGCGGGGGGGGGGGGGGGGGAGGCAGACCGCCCCGGGTGCAGCGCTCAGGGGGGTTTCGCGGGGGGCCACGGGAGCGGGGGGGGGGGGGGGGGGGACCGCGGCGGCCACGCGGGAGCGGGAAGGGGGTTAGGGGCGTCGCGGCTGGGCTACCCCCCCGGGTACCGCTGACCCTCGTGACGCCACTGCCTTAGGTAAAAAAGTATTTCCTACCTATTGATGGCCCGTTTGGCTTTCTTAGTAATCCGCAAAACGGGAAATGTTAAGTCTACAAAAAAAAAAAATTGTTTCGGGCGCCAAAACGCTAACGTCAAAATTCAATTTGCATCTCAGAGTAAGCACCTGTTTTTTGGTTAAGAAAATATATTGTAATTGTTCAAAATAATATATATTACGCTTCTTTTTTTATTGTTTGTTTTTCATATCCACCAGCCACCAAACAAGGTCTACAGAGAGTGAAAATATCTGAAATAAATAATAATAATAAATAATAGACCGTTTATTATAGCGTTGCTGGATCTTACGCACGCAATACGCAAAAGTATAGCGTACGCTAAAAATGACCTGTTCGGACCGAATTTAGTTGTGCGTTACGTTTTCAAGTGAATACCGCGCATGATCTTGGTTAAATTTGCTAGAGCCGTAGAATTCCGTGTGCTCATAGCGCAACCATGTTCCTGGAAAGAAATATTGAAAAAGAAAAAGTGTCCAATAATTGTATTTCAGATTAAACCAAGCCACAGCTGCCTTGTCAAGCGCGCTTTTCTGCGGGGTAAAGAGGCTACGAGTACGAGTACGTAGCCAAATTCGATCACGGAGCCTCCATCAGTCGTCCCGTGGAAACGGCACCTTTTATCAATGCTATCGAGGAATGAAGTTCATGACCCTGATGTCCAGTGCATAGCAAGAACTTCGGCGATTTCTTTTAGAGTCGTTCGTCCGTCGTCGATGAACTGTGGGAATAGGCTTAGCGTTGAGCAGATCGCAGCGTCGACGCACACTGCGAGCGGCGAACATTTCCACTGTGCACTCCTTCAGCTGCAGGGCGATCTGATTCGCCCGCGGTAGGTCCCAGAAAGAATCGCCGAGATGAACACCACGCAATTTTGCGTAACACAGAACTTCGAAAACAATACGTCGCCCTTGCTGCGCCAGTCTAGGCAACCGCCATCTTGAAACTGGCGCTCTTGTTGGGTCCGAGATCTCTCGAGGACGTCCCGCAAGGCCCGCTAGCCAGCAACGCAAAATTTCCAGCGTTGCGTGCGTACGCAATACGCTAGCCCTTCTATTGCGTTCTGCGCATGCGCACTCACGACCCGCAATCTCCTTGCGTACGCAAAGCTATAGCGTACAGTCCACTCAAACTGTCTAATAAATAAAATAAATGTTCGGAATAAGTATTTTAACATTCTTTGCAACTCATTCAACTATTTTTTTTAGTTCCAAATACATATTAGTAGGGTGCCTTCATGTGCGCTTTGCTTAGGGTGGAGACATCTGGCCTGGCGATTTAGTCCCACACTTTTATTTATTTATTTATTTATTCTTTTCAGAAGCGTGTGAAAGAGCGTGTCCCGGCACACGTTTTTGACGCTGACTGTGCTATGGCGATATTTTGTTTTTTCGTATTTTATCTGTGAGCGCGTGCTGTCGGCATCGGGTACTACAAAGGGTGGCATCACTCTAAGCAGAAGGACATGGAGGCACCCCACATATTACGATATCTCTGTTCAACCCTACACGGTCTTAGGGTGCTTACGAGCCACGCTTGTAGCGTATGCGAGTGTTTGACCACGCGATCTAACATAGCACAAAAAAAAAAAAATAGAATCAACAAAGGTATCGCATTCAGAGCCTTATCAGGCCTTTCGCTAGGAGTCTGCTGATGACTAGTTACACTTTTTTACTACGTCCAAAAAGTGCCGACCAACGGAGCCATCAATTGTAATTCTGTTGTGTCTATGTTTATACAGGGGGAAGTTAGTCAGCTCTGAGGGCATCTGCTGTCTTCGTTGGAGATGAAAGACAGTGCAATATACCGCTGCTTGTCTGACGACTTTAACGTGCATCACGCAATAGTGATACATGACAGCACGCCGGTACGATGCTCATCCAGATTGAGACGGCAGAGGCGGTGGATTGAATCCATGATCAGTGAGCTTTACAGCATGAGCTTGCGCTACACGTGCTACCGATCCACGAGCAACGAGACATGGCGGTCGAATTCGAGCTTGAGAGAAAAACAACAACAGCAACAGCAAAATAAAATTGTCCCTCTTCTAAGAGAGACTGGCACGCAATAGTTGGCCCGGCTGTCATAAATTAAAAAAATAGTTTTTTTGGCAAATGTCAATTTTTTTTTTTTTTTTTTTTTCATGGACGTAATTTTAGAGCAATAATCTCGGTAACATTGTTTTGTACTGATCTCGTTCTGTTCATCCCATTACCCAATGTATACCTTTTTCCTTGTGCGTTTGGTTCAACCAGCAGACACAACTTGGTTATTAACCTTTTTTTATTTGTTTTCACTGTGTGATGAATTGATACGGCTTCTGTAGTGTTTATTTTTTCTTGGCTGGTTTATGATATGTAAGTCAACATTAATATGATTATTTTTTTGCTTTCCTGTGCCACCCCCTTTCCCTGAAATAAAGCCGCTGGTGCTGCTGGGTAACCTAAAATAAAGAAATAAATGATGAAATAGAAAAATTAATAAATTACGAAATGATTAAATCAATACATGAGCGAATAAATAAAGAGATTCATTATTAAAAAATAAATTAATGAATAAATGAATATAGCGCTTAGGTGTACCTGTAAAGTCGAAGCAGTAATTTTTTTTATTTCATAAATAAGAAGTAACGCAAGAGCAACTTGCATGCTTTTTGTCGGTGATGGTAACCCCTTATTTTTATTTGCATGTAATGAGTAGTCTTTGGTTACTTTTTTTTTCTGTAATGACTACAACGCTGGTTGTCAGTGGCTATACTTATTTTCCGTGTAGTCATGAACATCTTGTGTTGTGGAACTTCCGGTACGGGAAACTTCCGGTACATTCTTATGACCGCACCAAGACTGGAAGGTGTTACTTTTTTTACCGCGGCTGTCGATCTTTCTTATTTTGCCTCTTCTATATATTTAGGGGTTCCAGGTTAGGATGTGTTGTTGTTTTGTTCGTTACCACCTGCCGGATATTAAAACAATATGGCTGAGGACGAGGGTAAACGAAAAATATCTAGAGTACAGTTGATAGAAAATAAGTTGACTTAAGGCCACGGTCCCACTGAATGTGGCAATTTAGGTACTTTTCGGCAGGCCATTACTCATCTCCTTTTAAATACTGCTGTTTGGGATTGATGTCATTTGAAAGGCAATGCAATCCTCTTTCACTTGATATTATGTATGTGTTGGTTTTTACTGTTCATGCGCATTTGTAGCGTTGCGAATATGATGGCGCGGACCCTCACTTGCTCCGCTAGTTCATGTTTTATGAACGATCCATTAAAGATAGCACGGTTCTAATATAGCAGTTTTGTTAAGATGATGTCGGAGCAGAATCTAACGATCCACTTTTTTTATATTTGCACTACTTTGTTTTTTTCATCCCTCCAAATATTGCCCTGAAATTGACATTTTTCCGCACAAATATGTTTTTAATGACAAGAGCTAGGGCAATGAAATTGGCTCCAGATGTAGTGCTTATAATTGGTAATATGCAGAAAAAAATTTAATGTTGTGTAAAGTTTTTTTGTTTAGATATTTTATATCAAACGTAGCACTTTTTTGTGCTTCGTGTCATGGTAGTTCAAATGCCGCTGAAGAAATAATTAAACTATGATAATATCTTTTATAAAATTTAGAGCTACAATGGTTGCCCAAGAGGTGGACGATGGCTTTTTTTCATTTTCAAAGTCATAACGCTCCAGGAGCCCTTCAAACTTACCTGTTTTTGACGCATATCTGTTTTGGACATCAAACAGATTTATTGGCATTTAATAACATTTATAGTTTGGAATAGATATACATTGCGATGTATTAAATTTTCACAATGATATTGCTTTGGTTTCTTAATAGGTGTAGAGCTTAGCTAATTTTAAAAACAATTAAAAACTGTTTGGGTGTTTTGTTGCGCTACCTGGCGGATGGCAGACAAACTGCTGATTTCTAATGTTCAAAAAATTTCCGAGGGCGGCGTTGGCGTCTGTATCATCATCAATCTCCGTGTCTTTTTATCCTCACATTTAAAAAATATATTGGAAGATTTACTATCGATAACTGAATGGTTTAAGTACTGGGTCAGGCTAATAAATCTAAGACCAATATTTACAGAAGCGTAGCGTGATATAATGTGTTCATTATTCGATATGATTGAAATCAATAAACAATGAAGACGAAGAGGAAAAGAATACACCCGAGTTCACTTTATGCCTAGAGTCACTAAATGAGCTTTAAAGTATCGGCACTCCGTTCCCCAAAATTGTTTTGGGCGCCGCCATTTCGGGTCTTGCTCAGAGCAAACGCAACTGCCGATCATCGTGATCTAAAAGTACGACTTCCACAGCATTAGATGCGGTGCTAGGAAGCTGATGCAATATTGCAATGCTCTGTCGCGGGTTGTTTAAACATTTGTGAGGGAGGGAAAAGCGTTTCCTGTGATTTTAGATAAAGCTTCATATAACTGGCAACCATGATTTTAAGCCACAATATGGCCAAGTGTCGTTACTCTGAACCGTAGCTAATTTACTGGCACAAGCGGGAACAATGAAGAAGAGGCAGGCGTCAAAAGGTAGTGGCTTGTGGAATCCACGGGGCTTACGATATGGCCCCTCCAGGTATTACTGGGTGGAGCACTTCATGTGCCCTTTGCTTAGGGTGGAGCACGACATCTGGCCATTTTGTCCCCCTCTTTTATTTTTATTTTTTGATCAGAAGCGCGTGAAAGAGCGTGTCCCTGCACGCGCTCGTGGCGCTGATTGTGCTATGGCGACATTTTGTTTTCGTCGATTTTTTTTTGTATTTTCCCCGTGAGCGCGTGCTGTCAGCATCGGGTACTACAGAGGGTGGCATCACCCTAAACAGAAGGACATTGAGGCACCCTAGGTATTACAAGCCTCTTGAACAAGAGCATGAATAGTGTTATTAAATAAGCTACGCTTTAGAGTAGCCACGCTTGGCCTTAGTATGGCTTAAAATTATGGTTGCCAGTTATTTGAAGCTTTATCTGAAATCACAAGAAACGCTTTTCCGTCCCCCACTTTAAACAGTTTGCGACAAAGCAAAGCAACATTACATGAGCTTCCTAACACCGAATCTAATGCTGACGTTGTCGCACTTTTAAATCATGACGATCGGCAGTTGCGCCTGCTCTGCACAAGCACCAAAATGGCGGCGTTCACAACACTGTCGGGGAAGAGAGTGCCGATACTCTAAGCGCAGCTCATTTATTGGCTGTAGTTGCCGCGAAACTCCTTTTCCCTGATTGAAACTGAAAGTAAATATGAATAATACACCATTATTATAGCTTATTTAGTTATAACCAAATACACATAATGAGAGGAGGACGCGGGTGGGTAGGAGAAACGCGGGTTTTATACGCGACCGTTCTAACCGTCTCAAAAGAGAGAACGCACGAGCTTGCGCTGGTTTAGAAAAAAAAGCATCCAAAGAAAAGAGGCGGCACACTGTGTTTTTTGTTATTATGCGTCTAATTGCAAATTGTTGTGTGTATGTTTATTCAGCCGGAAGTTAGTCTGCCTTAGTGGGCGTCTGGTGTCTCAGCTGTAGATGAGCAATTTAGCCAGTGCGGTAAAACCGGAAACCTGGGGTCTTCAACGTGCGCCACGCAGTAGTGATGCACGACCGCACGCCGGTACGATGCTCTTCCAGATCGAAACGGGCAGAGGCGGGGTGGGTTCTGCAGCGCGAGCTTTCGCTCACAGTGCTCCGAGCTGGTGTGCGCTAAAGTCACTGGATCCTGGGAAAGTAACGCCAAGCTGCCCGTGTGGTCGCCATCTTGGTCCGTGAAATGAGCAATTTCTCCTTGACCACTTCGTTCTTGGTGAGCTTATCTAAATTCGCTGGTGACGGATAGCTTTATGGAGGAGTTTATTGTATACCGAGAGTTTGCTATCCACGCACCGGCGAAACAAGCGCACATATTTGTACCACCGCCACATGCTGGGCCGGTGCTTGGAGGCACTGAAAAATAAGTTTACTGTCTTGAAATACGCAAGATGAACAATAAACTAGTAAGAGATCCATGGAGATATGCATGATTAATAAGTTGATCGCATACGAAGTGCCAAAGACTCTTAAATTGGTGGGGAACGCTTCCAGTACGATGATGCTCCATGGTGATCTTGGCGCGACTGGTTTAGAACAACCCCCTGGAGGCTTCGAAGATTTAAATGGACCAAGATGGCGATTTCCATGGCAACCTAGATCAATTAGCCAATCGCCTTGCAAGGTTTGGGTCGTGTGTATGTTAGTATCCGTTTGTGCCCGGCTAGCACGTAGGGAAGGCAATGGCGCTACTTTCCCAGGACCCAGTGACTTCAGTGTGCGCTAGACCATGCACTCGGCAACCAACCCCCCCTTGTGCGTCTAATTTATATACAGGTATAAGTATTTGAAGATCGACAATGGACGTCGATCGTCTCGAGGTAATGTAACGTAATAACATTATATAAATTATAAACTGGTTGAAGGACTGAACGACTTAATTTTTCAATTCTTGGATTGTAATGTGAGGGTAGCCTATTTTACTTTCTGTTGATGAAGAGCAATATGAGGTGACGAGGTAATGATTAAATGATGAGGCTCTATAAGGACGACGACATTAATGGGTGTTGAACCACAACGTACAGTGCCAGACTTGTTTCAAGTATCGTGTACCCAAAGACTTTCTTCACCCGCAACAGTATATGGTAGAATCAATGAGGATGTTGCTTTACAACTGTACGGGGAACAGGAAAACTGCACTGTGCAGAAGCGCGGCTTATTCGTTAATATGAGGGACGGATTTCTAGCAGCATTTCCTGATTGACTACTTCGAACAAATGGCCTCGTTGACGTAAAGTGTCCCCGTTCCAAAAGATTCTTGAAGCATACTTAAACCGCAAAGGAGTATGAGGCGAAAAATAAGAAAAAGGAGTTTGGTGTGAAAGGTCCAGATCACCACCGTAGCTTCTACTATCAAATACAAAGGCAGTTACACAATACACAAAGAAAGGTTTGTGATTTAGTTATATTTACACTTAAGGGCATGGATATCCAACCTATTCCGAGAGATGACACCTCCTGGTCAACCAACATAGAGCCTTTTCTACTCAAGTTTTACATGGAAGGCCAGACTTCCGCTGAAATTCCTCACGTAGGCGAGTTGTCCGACCGAATAAACTGCCATTACTCCCGATGTGGGTATCTCTCGATCTTTGTTCGTAAGCGATAGTATCATGAGATCGAGGGGTGTGGCTATTCTTCCGCCGAATATTGCTTCGGCGGGTTTTTTTCCGTGTAAGATGAGACCGACGCGTGCTGCCGGAACAAGAACCTGACGATTCTTCATTGAACTGCTTCTTCCGTAAGCTTCAAAAGGGATTTTGTTTTCGTTTCGCACACCATCTGTTCTGCTTGCCCGTTAGTTGCAGAATGGTATGGTGCACTAATGTGATGCCTGATGCCGTTTTTTTTTTTTTTCTTCAAAAACTTGTTTATTTTATTCGAAGCAAGATTTGGCGCGTTATCAGAAACGTATTCTCGGTAGGGCAAAAGTAGGTAAAATAGACCGTAGAACGTCAATGACGTGTTTGGACGTCGTGGCAGACATCGTGTAAACTTCCAGCCACTTAGAGTACGCATCGTACATGACTCCGCAGATGTGGATACGTTTCGCCACCCACCGACTGAATAGTGGATCGTTTTCAGTTACTGTTCGAGTATTTCCACAAAGTTAGCCCAGGTGCCAGGGCTTTTGTCGAAAGCGGTAAGTGTTCGAAACGTCGACAACGTCGGTAGCCACGTGTTGTGCTTGAAACTGGACACTTACCAATCGCTGAGAAGAAACTTGCTTGTTCGTCTGCCATGAGTCGTCCGATATCCGGTCATCACCACAACACCATCTCCCGACAAAACTGGTCTTCATTGTCCGCATGTCCATGGTTAGCAATCACGTCAACTTATAGATTCCCGAACGCTCATAGCTTGCCATCGCTAAACGCCGTTCATTCATAGCGTCTTCATTGCAAATAAACGTCTTCCTATTTCTTCTGATGGTTTCCCTAAGCTGTACTTACAACATAATGTGTGTCGGTACTTCCGAAAATATTGCAACGGCGTTTGTTTTCCGGGAACTATAATGTAACAACCTTTACAACATCTTCCGGACCCCGTGAAACACAATATTTCGTGACGTTATTTTAGTCGTCATTAAAATGGTGAGGTAAGTACCGTAAATCGCGAAGCAGTTTACTCGACGTCCGCTTCCACTGGTTGAGTCTACTGAGCGTGCATTCCTGCAGAGGAAATTTTCATTGATAGAATATTGACACGTCTATCAACATTTGATTCCTTCTTGGTAAGATTTATTGCGAAAGCACGTTACAACCGCCGACCGCATCTCCCTATATCAGACAACAATTTATACCCAGCCTGACATTCTCGCATACATCCGTTTGCTGGGCCACGCTACTTGAGCTAGCTGAGCACAGCTGGCAGCGGCGCGAGCAAGGCCACGAGGGGAACGTGATGGTGCTCGAGCCATCCCACTGTGAACCAATGTTTCGGCCACCCCACGGGTGCGTGTCGCCATCTATTGGTTGAACTAACGCCTTGTTCAAGATGGCTGCCGTGGGACCGCAGCCTTAAGGCCTGTTCCCACATGCAGCGGAGCGCTACAAGCATAGCGCTTACCTCGCGCTAAGCGCGTGCTGATGGGAGCGTTCACCAGCTTTATATCGCACCGTCAAAACTGTTGCTCATGGCAGACGATAAGTAGCTGACGGCACGTGAGGAGCGCTACATCAGCGCTTCGCTGCATGTGAGAACCGGCCTTTAGTATCGATTTATGCTATGTCCAGAGCAGTTCTCGAGAAATATTCGAGCTCCGTTTGCCTCGCTTCCCGATATTCTCGTGTTTTCCCGGGGAAAAGCGTGAGTTTGCGCACTTGCCTTTGGAATGTGCTTTCGTTGTGAGTGTGCTCGGAAAAAAGAATTTAGATGCATATAATATTGCTCCTATCGGGCAAAAACAAGCAACGGCAAGCCAGGACAAGCGCCATTTTTGCACCTGTCCTGTCTCACCTCCTTGTATTTGTCCTGTTTGTGCTGTATCATTCGTGTTGGGTTGCAAGAAAATGCTTTAAATGCTTTCGCATTTGAAACAATTTCTTATACAGCGCATCTTTCTCACGCCTTCAATTTTTCACTGGGTTAAAATCACTGATCAATCTAGGTTGCTATTAACAACGTGACTGAAAAATTATATATATGTTTTTTTTTACTTTCGACAAAACAATTTTCAAAAAAAGTATAACTTCATTTTTGGTGCGTTACAACTGAACTGCGACGGCAGCGGAAGCGCTGCACCGTCTGCTTTACACATGCTACGCACAATCACAAAGCCCACTAACAATACGTCATGTGACTCACACTATCAGGGTATGTTATGGTACCACGGAACGTTAAGGCGTAATGGTGCCACCCACCGTGGTATCACGATGTCTTTCTTTCTTTATTTGTTCGTTTCCTGGTTCCACCGTGAGGTGGGCAGGCACTGAAAGTGTGATGTCTGATGAGATCTCTCCCTCGTTTACAGTCTTAACAGCCCCGCACATATTTTTGTAAAATAACAAACATACACACACTTCCGAAAAAGTATATAAAATTGCACAAACTATGTGACAAAAGACATACACACTAAAAGCTGTTAACATAAGCACTGAAATCTCAAATTCTCCAACTTAACAATATAGTAAATAGAAACAAGTATGTACAACGCTTACAACTCATGAAAGGAACATGAATAATAAACATTACAAAACAATGCCACTGCCAAACTTAAGTGCCCTATTGAAAATACAAACTTCAGCCGTGATGTGTTATGTGACCCTCTCAGCGCTTCAAACCCTCCAGCCCATCAAACCCCTTTATCCCATCAGACCCTCCAGCCCAAACCGCTTTAGCCCATCAACCCTTTAAGGGGTATTCACACGAGGGAGAAATCCCGGGGATTTGTCCCCGGCACGCGCGCATCACGAGATGAAAACGCGAGGCTTTTGAACATCGCAAAGCCTGACGTTTTCGTCGTGGGATGCGCGTACCGGGGAGAAATCCCCGGGATTTCTCCCTCGTGTGAATACCCCTTTAGACGCCCAATAGACTGTGAACCAGACAAAAATGGAGTTCCAACCGTTATTGGAAATTTATTTCAGACATTGAGTTTTACATGCATGTTGTAACTCAAAAAGACGATAAGAACCAACGTCATTTCAACCTCGGGCACAGGTTTCTGTAGACGAAAACGATCAGTTCCAATAGAGGCAACCCTTTTTTTGTCGCACAAAAATATATTTCGAAGTACTCACAGTGTCGTATGGTAAATTCCTGGTAGGATATTTGAACTAATAAAACCGAGCAGGTGCACCCCACGGACACATACAAACTGTAAGTAAGCACGTTTACCGAAAACAACCACCACCACGTTTAGCCAAAACCACGAAACTGCAACCAACATCCGCCACAGTTGAGAAATCCAGAACACAGTCACGGTGTCATCCCTTACGCTTTCGCGGCAGCGTATCTGGCGTCCTTATCGCTCGCGGGAGGCACCTGAAGCCGGACGGACGAAGAGGCGCAAGGAACAGGGCCGAGCAGGGGTCGTCATCCACAGGCTCAGGACCCAGTGCCATTACCCCGGTACGAAGTTGCACAAAACAATGAATGAAAATATTAAAGACGTTTAGAAATGTCTGTAATGCGAAATTAGAGCGCAGCTCTTGAGGAGGAGGAGGGGAGTGTATGGAGGGGATGGTATGCCCCTCCTTTCCTCCCTACCCTCTCGACCTCGTCCTCCAATTTAATTTCCCCGATAAATTTAGCGGGGGAAATCACATCACATGACCTGATGTGACGTCACCTATGACCAAATTCAGTTTCTCCGCTAGATTTAGCGGGAAAATCGACGTAACGTGACCTGAACGCCAATTCAATTCCCCAGTAAATTTAGCGGAAAATCGAATTGATGATGAGGTCATGCGACTTCAATTTTCCCGCTAAATCTAGCGGATGAACTGAATTTTTCTACTAAATCTAGCGGAGAAACTGAATTTCCCCTAAATTTAGTGGGAAATTGAATTGGTGTTGAGGTCACTTGACGTCAATTTTCCCGCCAAATATAGCGGAGAAACTGAATTTGTCTCCTAAATCTATAGGAGAAGCTGAATTTCCCTAGTAAACTTAGCGGGGAATTGAATTGCTGATGAGGTCACGTGACGTAAATTTTCCCGCTAAATTTAGCGCGGTTACCCCAACGCCGACGTCGACTCCGCGAAACACGGAAACGGGTGCCTAAGATCTACTCTCTAAAACGAGCAACGTTCACTCCCTCAACTCACAGCCAGAACAAGCGGCCACGTTATCTGGAGCCGATTGTATGCGGCCAATGTAGATCATAGCCACGCGCTGGGGTTGGCAAGGCACAGGACACGCTCTGAGTTGCAGTCATTGTTATGGTTCGGGTGTTGCCGTTATTGCGGCGGTTTGACACGGACATCAACCAAACGCTTCTCGAGCTGTCGCTTATCACGAGCCCAAATCGAGTGCCCACGCAATGCCCAGGTCCAATCTATGAGCCGAATTCAAATATCGTCACTGAAGGATACTGCGATCCCCAGTTGCGTCATCAAGTTTCGCGAAGGAGAGATTAAATGGAAACGCTCGCTTTTGTCCTTAAAGGGGCGATGCAACGGTTTTTGTATTTTGCGCAAATACCGCTTAGAATGGATCCCTGACGTTAATGGCCTGTAAAATACCCGTTCGTTTTTCACCACATGCAATCGAAGTCGCAGAAAAAAAGTAGAAAAAAACGATCAGAGTTCACCCCCTCAACTCGCAGCCAGAACAAGCGGAAACCTGATCTGGAGCCGATTATATGCCGCCAATGTTTACCATAGCCATGCGCTGGGGTTGGCAAGGCACAGGACACGCGCTGAATTCCAGACATTGTTATGGTTTGGCTGTTGTCGTGATTGCAGCGATTGGACACAGGACACAACCCGAATGCGTCTCGAGCTATCCATTATCACGAGCCCACATCGAGTGTTCACGCCTTGCTCGGGCCCAATCCATGAGCCGCATTCAAATATCGTCACTGGGCGGTAATACTACCGCCCAGCTACGTCATCGGGTTTTGCGAAGGAGAGATTGAATGAAAACACGCGGTTTTGTCCTCGAAATTACAGCGGAACAAAGGAGTTTCTTGGTCAATGGCGTTGCGTGTGAGTATCCTTGAGTCTCACTAGTGCCAGTAAGCTAGTGTAAAGTGAAAAAAATTCCAATTGAATATCGCTGCACCGCCCCTTTAAACTTACACCGCAACAAAGAGGTTTCTTGGCCAGTGGCGTTTCGTGCGAGTGTGCTTGAATCCCACTAGTGCCAGTAAGCTCGTGTACAATGAAAAAAAACAAAAACATTCCAATTGAATATCGTCGCACCGCACCTTTAAACGCATTTTACGAGTATACTACAAAAATATGTTCAGACATTATTCTAGTTTTGTTATCGATGCCGAAATACGCATTTAAGCTCTACCTTCTATTTCTCTTAAACTCTTCCTAACCATTTTTAGTGATAACAACTAACTTGAGATGGCAGAACATTCAGTAAGATATACGGTATGACCACGCAAAGGGATGAAACGACAACAAACCTTTACTCGAACTGAGCAAGCTTCTCTTCGTTATTGGTGCTTTTCCGCTTGATGTCGGCTACAAAAATATTTTTTTTTATAAACCACAAAGGACGTACAGCGATGCTGATTTATGGTAGAGTGTAAAAGTCAAACTTTCTCTAACTCAGTTTTATCAGACCTGGTTTTTTTTTTTTTTTGTAGGCTGAAAACGAAGTATATACATGCTTGACGTCATGTGATTATGAGCGTGTTACCGCAGTAGCATAAATGGCGTGTGTTATAAGCATTAAAAAACAACCCCTGTTTGCTTCTCTGCTAGTTTCCGGCCTTAATAACTTTAATGCAAAATCACACGTAATTTTAATCGAAGCATTTGCATGTCAACAAAGGTGAGACCCGAAGCAAAGCCGTGCAATCATATTCTGGCAGTGCGCGCCACCGACTAACCGGGAAAAAGAAAGCTTAACAAAACCCGAATACTAGGCTACGAAATTCGCTAGAACAAACACCCCCAGAGCGGATGCAAGATAAGCAGCTTATAACGATACGTAACGGAAAACCGTTCGTTTCTATAAAAGTCTCGGCGAAATTGAACGAACTCCATGCAATACATTTTTTTTTTCTTTGCGCGCTTCTTTTTTTTATTTGTTTGAATCGTTAAGATGAAGCTCATGTTTGCACGTAAGATTCGTTGATTTGTTTCCATTCTTTCTGCGCGCACTGCCAGGTTTACGATTTCTGTGCACACCGCGCAAAACTCATTTCGCGTAAGCAGTGTTGTTTCTTTTAGATATAGTACTATGCTTCGCACCAGCTGATCTTTGCGATAAATAGTAAACAAGTATTCATAACGGTAGTAAAACGGAAATAAGACACCAAGATTTAGCACCGACGCTGGAATCTACATAGACGCTAGTATGGAGGATTTTATTCAGACATGCAATTTCGAAGTGTATTATGCTGCCGCGACGTGGGAGGACTACGTTTTATATATTTCCTGCGCGTTGGTTTGTTTGTTTGCTTTTTAGGCCGCGTTAGACTTTTAATATCTCTTGGAGAAAACTAAGCTTTCTAGTTAGATTTGTGTACATTTTATTTTAAGCTACAGCCTTTTCGCTTTGTTGTTCCCTTAGGCTGGGAGGAATTTCCCAGTGAATCGAGGAAAAGCAAGAAAAACAAAACACGTCGCAATCTTGACTTTGGGACGTCCTAGGCCGCAAGCGTTGTATAAACATATTGCATGTCACCACATTCCGAATGAAGGAACGTGGAAACGTGTAAATAAAAATGAACGTCTAATCAACTGCTTTTCGGAGTTTTTCTTTGAGTGATACAAATTGTGCGGGTGCGGAACATCATTCAGGTTTAATCCTAAAGGAATGCGTGGTACACCTGCTCCAAGCGCTTCTCATTGAGTCCATCGCAGTAAGCTTAGTAACCGTGAATAGTGTACCCACACTGTTAGCAAAAATAACACGCCGAGACGTGTAAACCGTTGTCCCATAGCGGACACGTCAAAACGTGTTGGTTTTACACGCAGTCACGTGTGTTATTCGTCTACACATGAGGTGCCGTGTAAACGTTAACACGATACACCGTGTCTGCCTTCCGCGAAACACGGTTGAGCGTGTTCCTTATAAAACATGGCGGCCGACAGCCGAGGACAGGCGACAGACGAGCCCAGCGAGCCGCGCGCCTTTCAGGCTAAATGAGAGCACACAGGGCGAGTCTGGTCTCGTTCGGTGTCTTTTATACACAGTAAACAGTCTCCAAGCGGCGGAAGTAGCTACTTGCAAAGGTACGTACCGTGGCCCAAATTTTAATAATATCAAGCAAGCTTCGACCGCCGGGACCGCCAGCGCTCTGCCGCGGAGGGAAGCAGCGACACGGGAGAGACGAGGCGCGTGCGCACAAAGCTCTTTTCGGGGCGAGCGTCGTCTGCTAGGCTATTTCGTTGACCCCACACAGCCCCTGTTCATTGTCTGCTGGCATAGCTAACCACTTTTAAGCAAACATCTGAACAGTGCTGGCTTGTGCGATACTGCTCAGGCGTGGCATAAACCGCGGGGTTATCTCAAGTTTAATTTACTTTTTTTTTTATTTCATGTTTGCGTTTACCTTGTAGACACCAACAGAAAAGAAAAATACGGTGACGCGACAAACTGAATGCAACGATGCATAAACTACATGCCGCAGCCAATGCTACGAGCCATCAAAACCAATCCGGTGCTTTCACCCTGCCACGTGACATCGTGCTTCCACGTGCAGTTGTAACAAAGGGGTAGGCCACGTGACACACGTTTAGGGGTGGACTGGCCAAGATGGCCCGTAGCGTCGGCTGTGGTACAACACAAAGTGAAACGGAGTATAAAGACGGTTTCCGCTTGGTGTTTTGTATTATCAACAGCGTTGTTGCTGTCGTCATCCAGCTTATGTAGCCGAGTAGTCGCACTCTTCTTTGACCAGTGGGCGCGCGCACAGTTTTATGCTTTCTCGAGTGCCCGTAGAAACACGGAAACGCGCTGTAAGAAAGTCAATGGGCGGCATAACGCAAAGGGATATAGGAACAACAATCGCGGTTACACAAGCTAACGTCAATAGGAATGTGAACTCAATCCAAGAGGAGGGGCGTATCGCGATGCACCTCGACATTGCATTCGCCCTGCCCTCCTTTGCTGCTGAACAGGGGCTGTGAGCGATCAACGAAATAGCCTAGCAGACGACGCCCCACCAGAAAAGGCTCTGTGCGCACACGCTTAATCTCTCCCTTATCTTCGCACGCCTCCGCGGCACGGCGCTGGCCGTCCCGGCGGTCGGCTCTCGCTTGATAATAGGGAGTTTTCGTAGATCGTTTCCGCTGTCCCGCAACGCTCTCCGCAAGCAGTTACGCTAGCCGGAACTCCACAGTCAAGGCCATCGGCGCGCCGGCGCAGTAGCGGCTGCTTCGTTGCGGAGGGCTTAGCGGAGGGGGAAACGCGGTCTACGAAAACTCCCTATTATTCAATCCCGTCCCGGTGGCCGAGTTGGCTGAAGCGCACACCCAGCTCGACGCGCGTGGAGCGAAAGCTCGCGCTGCAGAACCCAGGGATTCTGGATTCGAGCCCCACCCCTGCCCGTTTCGATCTGGATGAGCATCGTACCGGCGTGCGGTCGTGTAATCACTACTGCGTGGTGCACGTTAAAGACCCCAGGTTAGCGGTTGTACTGCACTGGCTAAATTCATCATCTACAGCGTGTGACTCGTCGCAACTTTAAATGGCTGACCAACTACACGCCGTATAAATATCCCCACAACCCAAAATTGGGCCACTGTGCGTGTGTCGTTAACGGTCGGCGGCGTCGGTACCTACGACGAAGCCGCAAGACAGAAAAACGAATGCCGAACTTACATGGATAAATAACTCGAGCAAACTATTTGGAACCAGGCGGTAACTTACGCCACCTAGTGAGGTTTCTAGCAGCCTATAAAAAGAAATTTACAGCCTTTCCACTCTAGTGAAGAAGGAAGAGCAGCGGAGCTGTAGCTTCTGAGGTCGGCGGTTGCTTTCCAGGCGAGCGATCTGCTCTACTTTCGCAAGGGAATCTGAAGCTCTCGACGCATGCGGCGGTTGCGGACCCATTCGTGCTGCTGCGAACGTCGTCGCTCCTTCCGCACCCGGTCTTCTTTCCCCGAAGAAAGGGCGCACGGCCATCGCGAGTCCCAACCGAAACTGGTAAGAGCGTAGGAAACAGCTCGCAAAACAGAAGAGGAAGAGGAGAAACACCCGTGACGTGCGCTGCGCTCGTCACGTGCGTTTCTTTTTCATCCTTGTTCGCTTTTCGCGCTGTTTCCTACCATGAATTCCAACCAACTCGCCTAGCTATCCATTCTTCTATGATAGCTGGAACAGTTGCCGCCATCTATGAGCGATGGCGGCAATCAAACTGGTTGCCTGGCTGCCGCCACAGCTGTCCAGAGGTTCGTATAGGTTTCCACACTTTGACACCCGATAACTGGATGAACGAGGATTTACATCTTCTTCAGAGATCACTCTCGCCACTTCCTCACCGTTGAGCAGCAGAATCGGCTGGCGACAAGCCGCGGATGAAAGGCTTGAGCATTAACAGCCCAAGCGCACTCGGTGCCGATGCGGGCAATGCGGGTTTCTGTCAACCAGTGGGCCAGCACAAACCGTGACCGTTCCAGCTCTTCGTCATGACACGGTGTTGCAGGGAGCAGGGTAAAATACAACTACACGAACCACCGAAGAGAACGCACTGTTATCTTAACTCTTGGCTTGTGATAGCGCCTTTGTAGATCATCTTATTCGTTTTGCTGGAGAGACGCAAATGACGGGCATAACAATATCGTTTCCATATTCCGCATACCTCGCAAAAGCATTTACCCATTCACCTTGCGAAAAGCGCGAAACACGGAGTCCGCACCGTCCTGACCTCCCCTGTCTTTCACCTGCTTTAGAACAGTTTGTACCTGCTAGTAGCTATGCCTACAGAAACTGAAACTTGAGAAACTAGGGGCAGAGCCAGAGAGAAAATAGACAAAGTTGGGAAAGCTTGCTCGCTCTCTCCAATTTCTCAACTCTCAAGTGATTGTACCATAACAAATGCACCAATGCCTCCTCCCAAAATAAAGAAAAAAACACTATGTTCACTACGTGAAAAATGGTCTCATTTCATGCATCTCTGGGCAGGTACGAGATCTCGTCCTAATTTATTCACACCGCATAATGAGCGCAACAACCTCCCACGAGATTTACAGAAAAATATCGGTGGTGACTTAAGTTTTTCTGGACTCCTGTATAACCGGTCGTTTGCAGGACCGAATCACCTGCTCGAGCGATGTGCGTCGCTGTGCAAACACGTCGCTGTGGAAACGCAGTTCAACACGAAGCATAAAAACGGCAGATTTAGGACAATCCGGAACCTATTATTCAATCAAAACGACGTAATTTTTTTGAAAACGCCCGCAGCTTTTTACTGACGGTATGCGTCGGGATACTTCCACATTTTGAAACGGAACGAAGGAAGATATTCACCTCAAGATCGAACCGTGTTGCCACCGTGCGGCCGAAATTGGAAACGCGCGAAAGCGGGGATACCGCCGTGCGTCGTCTGCTACGGGCGCACGCTCAGAAGCATGGATCTCAACGGCGCAAGCCCGTTTCCGGCTGAGCTTGACAGTCCTTATTAAATGCTTTATGTTTTTGTTGCCGTTTCTTCTTACTAAAGGTTGTGTTGTATCGTTTCACATGAGTAGAAATTCAGCAAAGCGATTATTATTAAGTCCGAAACTTCCATAATCTTAGTGTGTTGGTTTGTATACAATCGCTGGTCACACGCATTTTTGTCATCTTGCACAAACCGTGGCTTTCATAAAGCATTGAATGTTGAGTGGGTCTGTGGCTTGATTAGAAAATTAACCCGACTGATCACTATCCTTTAATAGACTAATCAATCAATAAATCCGTATGTTGATTTTTCGCCGGTCATATTGCGTGAAAGACGTTAAAACTACACATTTTTTTACTGGTTTTACTATGTCATAAATGGCATGTTGGATTCCCATTCTAAACTTCACGTTGTGAGTCCTACATAAATATGAACACGGAAAGGCCTTTTAAAATGAAGTATTTTTTAAGTTATTATTTAAACAGTGTAATCACCCTCGGTGAAATGGCAAGCACGCTGAAGTGGTTTACCGTGCAAGCCTGTGTCACAAAGGAAATAAAGACGTCAAAAATATTAAAGCAGGCATTTTTTACTCCTTGTTGACTCCTTATTGAACCAGCAAAAAAAAAATTGCAATTAAAGCATTACTTGAATAATCTAAAAGTTAATCGATGAACTGCCCAGTCCCGATATACGTTAGGTGAGGGCGGAGGGTGATCGGAAAGTCTCGTGAAGGTCGCTAGCCCTCATCAGTAAAAGAGTATCACTGCGGCAGATGCTGTCTGTGTCGTGGTACGCGTCGTTTGTTGGGGTTGCAGATTCTACTGTGTTTGAATACAAGATTATTTAGCCAGAAATTTATAGTATTATAGCCTCTTGACATCCGCGGCCCTCACCAAAAAAATTAAAGCGGGTGAACCCACACTACCGAGAAAAGCATTTAACAACAGGAACATTGCTACGTTGCTCGGTTACACTCGTTTATTACAGTCACGGAAGATATATTAGAACAGTTTGTTCCACTTGTTTCGGTTGTCCTGCAAACCGTGCAGTTTGCAGATCTTAACTAGAAGAGACACTCTCTCCTCATCGCAACGCAGTAGATTTGTTCAGACTCCAAGAAACTTACCCACACTTTGGCACAGTAAAAGGGCAAAGGAACTCAATAGCATGGTATTTCCAATACAGCGCTAACGTATCTTCATTCTAAATATATATATTACTGCAAAAGCTAGAAGGTAATAAAAGCATATAAGCTGCGATTTCACAGCCCACAGACCAGTATTATGTTATCTGGGTTGGAATTTATTGTGTTTTTTCTTAATTTTTACGTTGATGAATCGATACATCCATTTAAAAGAAACATATATTTAACATAAATATTCCACTTCAGCCGGAGACAGGCGTCAGTCGTGGTGATCCATGCCTTCCAACGTCTGCCTAGAGCAGACGACGCACTCACAGAAGCGATTATATAAATTTAGGCCGCACGCTGGCAACACGATTCAATCTTCACTGAAGCACCGAACAGTACCGCATCCTTTTCCGCTAGAATTGTTTTCCCACCGATAGTATGCGACAAAATAAACGCAAGAATCTACGCCGTCTCGCGCGCGAACGTGGAGAGCCTATGGGGCGGCCGATCTCCTATCCCCGCTTTGATGATGATGATAGCGCGACCGTAGCGCCTCCTCTAGGTCGATCTCGAGGCCAATACTTTTAAAAACGCTCGCTGCGTCCTCTCGGATTAGCTGACGGCGGCGGGACTGAACCCATTGAACCTCAAACCCACGACAACCAAATTGAGTTCATTTTTAGTGTGGGTTTCTACCTCCAAGCACCGCACCACACACCACGAACGTTTCAGCTCTTCTTTGCATCGCCGTGTTGCACCAAACAGAACGAGATCACCGAAGTCAACGCAGCGCTGTCGTGAACCTTAGCTTGTGGTTGCGCACTCGTGAACCCTGTGACTCCCTTCGCTTTCAAAGCACACCCGACGATTATGAATGATACTTTCCGTCTTCCGGAAACATCACAGGGGCACTTCTCCGGTCACGTCTTCATTACATGTGCTCGCAAACCTACGAGCTTCTCGCATCCCGTGAAAACAAAACAATACCGGCGCCATGCTAAACGTGCGTTGTTGCCAGATTCTCTCCGACCAAACAAAAACAACGAAAGCAAACCGGCTCTAGCTTCCAGCGCACATGGTGTTGCGCCGTGGCCAGATATTTTGTGTCAGCTCTAACTTAAAGATGACCTAGAGATGCAGCAACACTGGTATAAAGTTTTAATATGGCGGCCACCACAGAGCGCCGTAAATTCTGAGGAGGGTGCATGGGAAGCGGCGGCACCTTCGCTTGCAGTTGAAGGGTTGAAGCCAAAACGGAACCAACTGCAATGTCACGCGTTCAGATCGAGGGCACGCTTTTTATATCCATTTTAACTTTTTAGAACGAGTAATTAGACCCATAACATTATTTGTGATGTGTAAGAAACTATTATCTAGACCCATAAAATAAATAAACACATGGGTGACAAGAGGGAAGCCGCATTGCCATCGACAAAAATCAATGGCAGCGAGCACGGTAAGCGCGGGTTTCGCCCCAAGGAGGATAGAAGAGTAGGAGAGGGCTTGACGTCAGCCGCTTAGCCTCCACAAGTCATGCTCCCATGACGCCTCGGCTCTTTCTCAATTTCCTCCTTACCCCCTCACTTATCAGGCCAACGTGACCATATCACGTGACCGTAGTTAGCCTTCGTCTAGCCCTAAATCTGATAAAACCTATCGGACGGAGCGCGCGCAAGCGTGCAAGGAATGCTTCTACAATCAACCATCCATCTCACACGTGACATGTCACGCGCACCGATCGCCAGAGAGATCTGCGGTCACGTTGGCCACAATATTGTTTAAACTTTTTATGACTAGGCTTCACCAATATTGCTACGTTCACCCTCCTAGTACTTACAACCTCCTTGGTTCGCCCCGTCCCGCGACGTCGCGTGTTTGCTTATGGTGCATATTTGTCTCCGAGACATGTTTCTTTCCGCGGCATTTGTCTCGACGGTCCTTTCTAGGTGTGTCCCCATCCACTCCTGTGCATCGATAGCCGTCAAAGCTGCGGTCGTCGTCGGGGGTTATGCGGGTTTTCGAGGTCGGCTACACGGTTATGCGTGTATGACCGAACCAAAACACGTTTTTTACAACCTCGCGTGATTTTCGAACGAATTATCCATTACTCAACGTATAAATTTATGGTAATTTGTGTAAATGGCGTGTTTTTCACCCCAAATATTCACCAAATACACGAGACTTGCTAACAGTGCATGTAGTCACGGGTCTGTAGATATTTATTTATTTATTTATTTATTTACCCTCAAGGCCCCGAAGGGCATTACAGAGGGGAGTGGGGGGGGGGGGGATTAGGTGACAGGGTACAGTTGTTGATACATGAAATATGATACAGTAATTAATGCACGCTTGCTTAGACACTTCAAAAAATATTTACACAATGTTATAACAGTAATAACAACTAGAAAATGGTTAATGAAAACTAACAAACAAGGCATTTTTAAAATCAATAATATTGGTTATGGAGGCTATGTCAGCGGAAAGGCGATTCCAATCGGAGCTAGTACGAGGAACGAAGGAGTTATAATAAGTGTTAGTTTTGTAATTGGGGATACCGACTTTGTACTGGTGATCTACGCGGGATGAAACATAAGTAGGTGGCGTTAGAAGTTCATGGCGCATGATAGGGTTATTATGGTAAATCTTGTGAAATAAAGTGAGGCGAAAAATGCGTCTACGGTTCATTAGTGTGGGTAAACCAAGGGTATTTTTCATTGAAGTAACACTGGATGTACGATGGTAATTACAGAGTATGAAACGTGCTGCACGATTTTGAACCGATTCCAATGTTTCAATGATAGTATTATGACCGGGGTCCCAGATAGAACATGCATATTCAAGTTTAGTACGTACTAAAGTAGTATATAAAAGGAGTTTTAGTGACACTGGTGACTGTGAAAAATTTCGTTTGAGATATCCAAGCATGCGATTGGCGTTGTTAGTTACGTAGTTAGTGTGAGTTACCCAGGAAAGATCAGAAGTTATGTAAACACCTAGGTATTTGTAAGAGGACACAGACTGCAGCGGAGTGTCGTCAGTGTAGTAATTCGAGCATATGTTAGTATGACGGGAAACTCTCATGGATTTACATTTATTAAGATTGAGTTGCATCAACCACTTGTCGCACCAGTCAGATACAGAGTTAAGATCAGATTGGAGAACAGAGGTGTCAGAGTTATTTGTTATTTCTCTATATAGTACACAATCGTCAGCAAATAAACAAATATTAGAGGAGACACATTCAGAGAGATCATTAATGTAGATGAGGAAAAGTAGCGGTCCTAAAACAGAACCCTGGGGAACTCCAGATCCTACGGGAGTCAGTGAAGAGTTAGTACCATTGGCATGCACAAATTGAGAACGGTTGGTTAAAAACGATTCTATCCAGCGTAGCACGTTCGGATCAATATTGAGGTTGCTAAGTTTTAATAGGAGTAGCCGGTGAGAAACTTTATCGAAGGCCTTAGAGAAATCAAGGAAAACGCAGTCTATCTGGGAGCCACGGTCAAGGACAGAATGAAGCTTATTAGTGAAAAGTAGAAGCTGTGTTTCGCAGGAAAATGATTTGCGGAAGCCGTGTTGAGTAGGGTGAAAAAAAGAATTCGATTCTAGGAAACATGCGAGGTTAGAATATATGATATGTTCGAGTATCTTACAAGGAATGGATGTTAGAGAAATTGGCCGGAAGTTATTCGGTGAGGAGTGGTTGCCACTTTTATGAATTGGAGTCACCTTTCCAACTTTCCAGTCTTCGGGAAGGCAGCCTTCCTCCAATGATTGCTTAAAGATCATTGATAGTATAGCTGATGAATACGATTTCGTGTTCTTTAAGAATTTAGAGTTAATATTGTCAATACCGGATGAAGAGGAGAGCTTCAGGTTATTAATTATTGCAGCTATACCGTCGTATGATATTAATATTGGATTCATTGGAAAAAAGTCAGGGCAATTAAAGTTGGGGTAGACAGAAACATCGGTGCAAGAAAAAGATTGAATAAATATATCGTTTAGCAATGATGCACACTCATCATGGCCTACTGGTTCCCCATCTGTGTTTGTAAGGTTCAGGTCACCGTGGTTATCATTAGGTTTGATTAAGTTCCAAAAGTGGCGAACATTTGTAGATAAAATTGTGGGCAACGTGTTAGTAAAAAAATTGCGTTTTACTTCTAATACTGCACGTTTATATTCCTGCTCGGCGTAATGATAGGCGTTAAAATGACTCTCTTGTTTTGAAAGTTTGGCTACACGAAAGAGGCGTTTCTTTTTATTTGAAAGTCGTTTAAGTCTGGTGTTGTACCAAGGGGAATTACTTTTGGATGATAATGTGCGAACAGGAATATATGTGCTTATTAGATAGTTCACTTTGTTTCGGAACAGACACCAATTTTCATCTACAGACCGTTCAAAAAAATTTTCCACAAAATAACTCAGAAATTCACACAATTCAATATTTATAGCCGTAAAATTAGCTTTTCCGTAATCACGAATCGTTTTAACTATTTTCGGGGGATGACTTGTGGTTATATTTAAGGTGAAATGCAGCAATAAATGATCACTAAAACCAGGCAGATAGGTAATAGGAGAAACAAGGTCGGCGAAGGTTGACAATACAAGATCTAGCACTGAGGCACAGGAGGGCGTAATTCTGGTGGGGCGAGACACTAGCTGAGAGAGATTGTAGTCCGAACATAAATTGAGGAATTTGTCACTGTCAGACGAAAAAGGACTTGAGTAAGCTGTTTCCGCCGACCACACAATATTTGGATAGTTAAAATCACCCAGAAGGATGACGTTTGGTGTGGGAGATCGCAAAGTCACTGTACTGATTACGTCATGAAGTTTGTTCAGAAAGCTATCGTCACTTGAGGGAGGGCGGTAACAGGCACCCAAGATATATTTTTTGTGATTCACGGAAAGGCAAACAAAGACTGTTTCGAGATCACTTGCAACATTCAAATGAAGGGAATCTATATGTTCGGCGACTGCAATCAACACACCTCCGCCTTGGCGAGCTTCCCTATCAGTGCGATAAATTTTGAACCGTTTGTTAGTAGTTAGGATTTCGTTATCATGAATTTTGCTAGAGAGCCACGTTTCTGTCAAAACTACAACATCAGCCCCGGTGGAGTCAATGGCAGAGCATAGATCATCGCGATTTCGCATGACACTTCGGATATTAGTAAACAGAACAGTAATTATTTCGGGCGCGAAAGAAGAACCACTACCCCTCGCGCTATGTTAGGGCAAGGCAGATCGGGCAGATGCTGCGCGGGCATTTAAGTTTGGTGCCACGTTATTTTGCAACGATGAGGAAGGTTGATTATTATCGCCTCCAGGGCTTCTTGTATTTGAATTGCTCTTGCCCGGCCTTCTGTCATTTCCAACTTCATACACCCTGTCGTTCGCATTTTCATACATGAAACATTTATTGTTCACGTAAAGCTTATTGTAGCGCAGTAGGAAGACGCTCTTTTGTAATTTTCCAAAATCAAAAAGTTTCTGTCTTGCTAGGCGCGTAGCCGGAGAAAAATCTTCATTAGCCGTTATGCCGCAGGCTTTAAGCTTAGGTCGTGATTGCAAAATTGTTTGTTTTGTTTTGAAAGAAGAGAACTTGACAATCAGTGGCCTGCATCCTCCGACTGCGTACGAGCCAAGCCTGTGAGCACGTTCAACGCATTCGTCAGAAACTTGCAGACTAAGTGAAGTAGATAACCTATCTAATATTTTTGCTTTAGACTGTTCCCAAGATTCAGAGGTGGAATCTTCAATACCGTGAAAGATAATATTGCTCCTTCTTGAGCGGTCCTCAATATCGTTCAGGCGCTCGTGCAGTCTTTGGTTGTCCTTAATAACAGACTGCATTAATCCCTCGGCAGCCAAGAGTTCTTCCCGGGTTGCATCGAAAGTTGCTACATTGCACTCAACGCCTTCGACCCGATTTTGGATGTCGGTAACCTTTAGTTCGACGGATTCTTGCTTACTTTTTAACTCGTTAATAGACTTAATTAGGCTAGCTTGGCCTTGGTCAATCTTGACCGTACGTTCATTTACATCTTGCAAGAGTTTGAACATGTCGTTAAACTGCTTGGCCTGATCGATAGACATAGGTCCCGGATTCGCCTCGACGTCACCGGAGCGTAACAAGAGAAGTTTTAATGTATCAGCGGAATGTAGGACAAGCATCGCATGTGTACACAACCAGTAATACAAAGAGCACTTCCTCGGCTTCGACGTTTGCAGTTTGTATTCTGGTGAAGCGTTTCATGCATGTGGACATGATTGCCCTGATAATCAAAAGCGTCATTCTTAAATGTTGATACAAACTTGTTCGTTATTTTTTCCCTTCTTTTCCGCATCAAAGTTTAGTAGTTTTTACCTTTAACTATATTTGGCTATTTTCCTGGAGTTTTTAGAGCGCAGCTCTTAGGGGCCCGTTCCCGGCTTGAGCGGCGTCGGCGTCGCCGTCGCCGTCGCCGTCGGCGTAACCAAGGTCATCCCAAGGTCACGTGGCCCCCAAGGTCATTCCAAGGTCACGTGGCCCCCAAGGTCACCCCAAGGTCACGTGACACCCAAAGTCACGTGACCCCCCTGAAGTCACGTGACCCCCCGAGGTCACGTGACCCCCCCCGGTCACGTGACACCCCCAGGTCACGTGACCCCAGCCGAGGTCACGTGACCTCCCCGATGACGTCATCGATGACGTCCCCGGCATCCGCATCGTCATCGTCATCATCACTGATGACGTCATCAGTGACGTCATCAGTGATGATGACGATGACGATGCGGATGCCGGTGACGTCACTGATGACGTCATCAGTGATGATGACGATGACGATGCAGATGCCGGTGAGGTCATCAGTGACGTCACATGACGTCATCGGTGATGATGACGATGACGATGCGGATGCCGGTGACGTCATCGATGACGTCATCGGAGAGGTCACGTGACCTCGGTGGGGGTCACGTGACCCTGGGGGTGTCACGTGACTTCGGGGGGCATCCGCATCGTCATCACAGATGACGTCATCAGTGACGTCACTGATGACGTCACCGACATCCGCATCGTCATCGTCATCATCGCTGATGACGTCATCAGTGACGTCACTGATGACATCATCGGCATGGTCACGTGACTCCCCAAGGTCACGTGACCCCCCCCCCCCCCAGGTCTTCACCCCCCAGTACCCTTCCCTCCTCCTCCTCAAGAGCTGCGCTCCAATTCGGTGTTACAGGGAGTTGTAAACGGCTTTCACTTTTTCGTCTAAAATTATGTTTCGAAAATAGGTGCCTTGGTGCTTTACCAACAGTGTATGTGAACGGGCTTCGCCATATTCATGAAAGAAGAAGATCGAGAAATGCGCCACATCCCTGAGAAAAGAAAAAGAAGGTTGAAAACGTCGCTCCTCAACGGCCACAGTCGCCCCTGACGAAGAACCGAGTCAGTTCGAAACGTAGGGCCCCTACATGTTTAGGAATTGGTTGGTTGCCATATTTTAATTATTATAATTATGTTTCGGCATCGTCATTCGCTGAGCTGCCTCCGCAAGTTGCGGTAATTGGCTCTCCGAGTGTTGTGCGGGAAAGTAGACGTACGGGCTTTTCTTAGAGTGTAAGCGGCGTTCATATTTTAAACACAGTTTACTTACCACTCAAAATAATTAGTACCCCTTCCGTTTCTTTCTTGACGCACTTCTTCCTTGGAATACACAATACAATCTTCGACACCGCTCCTATAGAGTAACTTGGTCTTGGACGAACTATGGAAATTCACCAGTTAACATACTTGATTCCTGATTTCTTAAATAAACATCCAGGCGTTAGGAAACAAAAACTCAGATTGTTGAACAAAACACAGCTTTAAAATTTGTCTACAGCGGGACCTTCTCTCATGTCATGCTGAGCTAATACTTCTAGATTATACTTTCATTGTGTATGAGTTGTATTACCTGTCTCATTTATTTCCCAAATTTTTTTCCTAATTTTCACTATTTATTTTTGGTTATTGTTCTAATTAGTTATTGTGCATTTTTATTTATAATTTTTCAAGCGTGCGTTCATTGAGCGGTTGTTTCTGCTAATATTTTTTTGCATTTGTTTGTGCTCATCAGCGCTGGTTCGGTTGTTTTCCTCTGTCCTCTCTGCATGAATTCCTATCTATTTATTGATTCCTATGTTAACTTAAGAGCCTTTGCACATTTCTTTGAAACTCCTATATTACCGTATTTACTCGTGTCATAGCCGCACTATTTATGAACAAGGCCCTTGCGTCTGCTTTCCCGCAGAACACATATACAGCCAATCCTCGCGTTGCGCAATAATAACGTAGTGAACAAGGAGATAGAGAACAGAATTTTCCATACAAATGCAATCTTCACAGATGGTATCTTCGCGCAAAAACGTTATCTCTGTCCTGTAAACCGCTGGAATCATGCTGCCGATTGCGGTGATAGGCAAGCGGCATGCTCCGCGGAAAAGCGAACCCTCAGGTTTTCTTCCTAAGCAGTGCGGCTATTACTCGAGTAATTACGGTATTGGAAGTGTGTTAATTTCTACTCCGTATCTTATATGCACATCATACTTTAGGTACAACTTAAGGTATTTAAAGAAAATATCCTTAATAAAAAGTACCTCTTCCGCATAAGCGTTCACAAAGCATAAAGTGAGGATTAGTCAGTAAATTACCTAATATATAAAATTTGAGTAAATGAGCGATTTTAGAAATTGAGATATTCGAATTAGCAGGAGCAAAAACACTTATAATTTTATTGCCCGTCGTAAAGAAATACACCATTACTCTTAGAATTAAGACGTTCAAATTCTGCTCCCCGCCATTTTCTGGAAATTTTACACCGTGAGGAAACTAAACCACCGAAATTAAGACAAAAAAAAAAAAAAAGCGACAACACAATTTACGTGAAAGGGGACGTCAGACTCCGCGGCGGACGGAAGTAGCGTGTCATAGTGATTCGATCCGACATCAGCGCGTTATCAGAGTATCGCGGTTGTTGTGTAAAGGCGCGCCATTCACTGATGCCTCCTCGGCGCCCAGCTTTAGGCGCTTTTATTCCTCCGATTTTTGATATAATAGGCGCCAGACTGCATAACTCCGCAACGGCGTTGCGTTAGGCAGACTTTTTTTTCTCTGGATTCTATCTACTGCTTTAAAATCTTTTTCTTACGACGGAGTTAATATTTCTTAAAAGAATGGCCAGATAAACCGCCAATTTTAAAGGGAAATATAAATATCGACTGTAAGTCGTAGACGTCATTGTGTCAGCGTTAATGCAAGAGATAAGGATTTATTTATTTATTTATTTATGCAGCACCTACATTGCCCAGGGGGCATTACAGTAGGGGGTTTAGATACATAAAAGATGGTTGTATCACACTTGTTAAACGCAAGTAAAACATAGTGTTTGAGAGAGCCAATGCACAAAAAAATGCAAAGAAAGAAAAATGGCGAAAAACAACAACAAATATCAAAACTTTGTTGCGAGAAAAAAGGAATACAGTCAGCAAGCACATTACAAAATAATAACCTAGAAGAAAACACAATACAAGTATAACTAATAAAACGCAATCACAGGATATTGCACACTGAGGGAGTCTGATACGTCCAATAGGAGAGAAGAAAAGCTGCCATCTGAAATTTTTGTCACCACAAGTTCAGGATGGGCATTCCACTCATGAATGCTCTTTGGAAAAAAGAAAGGTTTAAACAGTTCTGTTCTAGATATAATTTCTTTTATTTTAAGGTAATGATCTACCCTTGAGGAAATGTAATCAGGACTATAAAGATACTTATCCTTGTTAATGCGTGTGTTCTGTAGTAAAATACTTCTAAAAAGTTCTAATCGCAAACATTTTCGTCGTAAATCCAGCAAGTGCCAGCCAAGTTGCTCTTTAAGTGTGGTGACGCTTGACCGAAGGGTGTAGGAATTTGTAACAATGCGCGAAACTCTATTTTGTACACGTTCAATTCTTGAGGACAAGTTGAGGAAATGAGGGCCCCACACTGAACATGCGTGCTCTAAGATAGGCCTGACGTTAGCAGTGTGTAGCAAAGCTTTGATATCCTCAGGAGCCATTTTAAAATTCCTTT
The DNA here is from genome assembly GCF_016920785.2 of Ixodes scapularis. NCBI lineage: Eukaryota > Metazoa > Arthropoda > Arachnida > Ixodida > Ixodidae > Ixodes > Ixodes scapularis. Next base: position 177,245,443 of record NW_024609846.1, on the reverse strand, counting down.
TTATGAAGTTTAGGACACGGTTCGCCTTAAGTGTTACTGCGTCCACGTGCTTGGCCCAGGAAAGAGCGCTGCTAAAATGGACCCCTAAATATTTTACTTGCGTAACCTTTTTAAGATCAATGCCGTTTAGACTATACTTAATAGAAAAGGGTTTGCGGTTTCTGGTAAACCGAATATAATTGCATTTATAAATGTTTACGCACATTCTCCACCTGTTACACCACGCCGCCTCTTTTTCAAGATCAGTCTGGAGTATGTAGGAATGATCATCGTTGCAAACTTGCGGTAAATAAGGCAATCATCCGCGTATAAACGAATACTAGATGTTAAGTTTTGAGAAACGTCATCTATAAGTACACACTGAGTACGATCAGTTAAATAATCTTTCAGTCAATTGATAAGATAACCTGGTAACCCCAAGGATGACAATTTGTGCATAAGAAGAGAGTGGGGCACTTTGTTAAAAGCTTTTTGGAAATGTAAAAGCAAGCAGTTCGTTTGTATATTTTTTATCTAACGAGAGAGAAATATCAATGACAAATTCAATCAACTGCGTAGTGCACGACAGACCCGAGCGAAAACCATGCTGCTGCAAGGTAAAGTAATCATTTAACTCTAGATGAGATACAATATTTGAGTATCTGATGTGTTCGAGCAGTTTGGAACAAACACTAGTCAATCAAATCAATCAAATCAATCAATCAAATCTTTATTCAACATCGCACAGATGTTTGGGGCGCAGACAAAAAGCCTATAAAAGGCTTGACTAAGGGTCTGCGCCCCCTACAAAAAACTTAGCATTGCAACAGGGGCACGTCATAACAAAAATAGATAATCACATTGGAAGTGCGTCTCAATTTTGGGAACAAAACACTGTAAGAGCGGTACAGCAACAGAAAAAATAGAACATACTGTGACTTGGAAGTGCTAATCAACATTTAGATTATTTAATAAAGAAGGTAAGTTAAAACGAAGCATCTGACGACCGTAATTTGTACGTGTTTGTGGAATAATCCAGTGACAAGTGGAACGTATATCGTGTATGTATACCTTACGTTGTAGATGTGATAAGTTTAAAACTGCCATGTTATGTTGTCTGATGCTCATATTGTACCGTTTTAGTAAAATATCGTTATATAATTGAAGTATAGGGAGTATTTTGTGTGTTTCAAAAACGGACTTAGTATGGGCATCGTATGGTATGTTTGCTATGATTCTAATGGCTCGTTTTTGGATTACATGCAGTTTGTTGATGTTGGAGAAAGTCGTTGTACCCCAAACCAAAAAGCAATAAGAAATTACAGAGAAAAATAATGAGTTGTACAAAAGTTTCTTAATACAATGAGGCATAAAATAACGTAATTTAGACAGCACACCTACAATTTTGGAGATTTTTTCGGCAGTCATATCAATATGCTGATTCCATGTGAGATGCTCTTCAAATAACACTCCTAGGTTTTTTACCACTGAAACAATTTGAATGGATTCTGAGCCAATCTTAAGGTCAAGAGTGGGAACATGAGGATATTTATTTCGGGGTCTGAAAAGTACTGCATGAGATTTGCTTGTGTTTATGGTTAACGAATTTGAAATGGTCCAGTTTTGAAGCAAGCGCAAACAATGGGAAGCTTGTTCTTCGAGGTCCGACACTTGTGCGCCTCTAAAGAATAAACTGGTGTCGTCGGCGTAAATAACGTATGTGGGGTTAGAATCAATAAGAACAATGTCGTTGATGTAAAGATTAAAGAGTAAAGGTCCTAATATGCTCCCTTGAGGAACACCGGCAAAAATGGGTTTGAGGTCTGATAATTCGTTATTTATTACAACTTGCGGACAGCGAAAATCTAGATATGATTTGATTATTTGTAAAAATGTACCACGAAAACCGTAGGAATCAAGTTTTAAAAGGAGTGTTTTATGGTTTATGGAGTCAAACGCTTTTGAAAAATCTATAAACACACCAAGTGTAATTTCTCTGTTTTCAAAAGATTCCAAAATGAGCTCTTTTTGAGTGAGAAGGGCGGTCTCTGTTGAGCGAAGCTTTCGAAAACCGTGCTGGCAGGGTGTTAATAGGCTATATTTATCACAAAAACCGCAAATTCGCTTGTAAATTATCTTCTCTAGGCATTTTGAAAAAATTGGAAGAATTGATATTGGACGATAGTTAGATATATCATTTTTATCTCCTCCTTTATGAATTACAGTTACTTTGGCCATTTGCATGCTCTTAGGGAATACTCCTTGCGTGAGGCAGCTGTTAAATATATGCTCCAAAACAGGACTGACTAAATCTATTACATGTTTTATGGGGTAAATTTGTAGATTATGCGGATCACGTGATTTACTGTTGCGGAGAGTCAAAAAAGAACTTATAATTTCATTTGCGTCCGTTGGAAACAAATAAGCACTGTGGGAATTACGCGGGCCCAAATACGTCATACAATTTGGATCATGGTCGCTCTTAATTAAGGACACATAATAGTCATTAAAGCAGTCGGCTAATTTTTTTCCGGATAGTTTTTCATTATTTGATGTAATTTCAATAGTATGATTTGTGGCTTTTCTGACATTCAAAATCTGGTTTATTTGTTTCCAGACAAGATCGCTTCTTTTCAATATGTCGGTGTTAAATAATCTGTGCATGTAATCTTTTTTGGCCTGACGAAGATAAGACGTGACTTTATTTCTGTAAGTTTTAAATTTTGCAAGGTCATCTAAGCGTCTACTGCGAATAAAGCGATTGTAAAGGAAGTTTTTTCGTTGAGTCATGTTTAAACATTCGTTAGTGATCCATGGCTTGCCCGCTTTTCTTGGTAATTTGTATGTTTTAAATGGGAAACACTGAAGATATAATGATGTAAATGTAGTAATAAAAGCATTATACGCGTTCTCTGGATCGGTTTCCTGATAAACATGATCCCAGTTCATATCTTCGAGACTGGTTCTAAAAAGTTGAAGCGTACTATCGTTTATGCTTTGATATGTTTCATAGCAAGGTTTGTGTCGTGATAAATCGGTGTGAAAGTGAGCAAAAAGAAAAGTTGGCAAATGATCGCTTATTTGAGTAGATATTACTCCTGGCAGAAGGGATGAGAGTCAGATATATTGGCCTGTAATTAGATACCTCGCGTTTAGGACCTGCCTTGTAGACGGATGCAATGTGAGCAGTCTTCCACTCGGACGGCAGCTTGCTCGGGAAAAGCGATTTATTAAACAATATAACTAGGAAGGACGTAATCGCGGTAGCACACAATTTTAACACGTGGTTAGGGGTTCTATCGGGGCCTGTGGCTGAATGAGGTTTTAAATTACAAAGAAGTTTAAGTACACCATTATCCTCAATTACAAATTCTGGCATCCCATTAAGCTCTGACATAGATGCGACCAATTCATCTGTCTCTGCTGGACTAGAAAAAAGAGATTGAAAAAAATCATTGAAGAAAACCGCTCTCTCTAAGTCGTCCGAAGTCAATTCATTGTTCTGAAGTATTGGGGGTGTACCTATGCTTTCGTTATTACCCGATCTTTTCACAATGTTTCATAATTCTTTCGGGTTGTTAAGCAACCTGGGACCCAGCGTAGAGAAGAGATGCAGTTTAGCTTCTTTAACCTCTTTTTTAAAGGCATAATCGAGGCATTTGAGTTCATTTTTGTTGCCGCTTTTTTTTATACTTAAGAAACAGACGTCGCTTTTTATTTAGGAGGCAACGCAAGATTTCGTTCATCCTTTGTTTCTCGTGTCTGCGCCTTCCTGATAACGTTTTACAGGGAACATATTTATCGGTAACAGCCTCAGCACACTTTTAAACAAAAACCACAAATCTTCAATGTCAAGTGACGTACATGAGCATTCATACTCGGGGAGGAAAGCCAACAGGTCAAAAGACAAGCTATCATAATCACCCCGATCATAAATATGCACTCTTTTGGGGCGTGACTTGATGATGACATCGCACTTACACGTTATATGTGTAGCTACAACTTCATGGTCACTGAGGCCCGGTGTCGTCATCACTGAGGACACACTAGAAGGGCCATTTGTAAAAAAAAAAGATCTAGATTAGATTCACGTGCGCTATATCTTGTTGGAAGGGACATGAACTGTTGTAGCTCATGAGTGTTTATCAGTTCATTAAACGTGGTATAAAGGGAGAGTGAATTACGCAAATTAAGATATATTTTCCACCCAATCTATATCGAGAAGATTAAAGTCTCCACTAAGTATGACGTCATCAAGGGTTATTGCTGGCAAAGTATTAGATAAACTCAAAAGGGGACCCAGTGCATTATTACTCGGGGGTCTATAAATTGAGCCGACTGCAAGAAATTTCGAGCCTCGCAGTTTGATGTTACACCAAACAGATTCGCAAATACAGTCGCGAAATTCAAGGGCTGTGCTCTTTAGTTGTCTAGACAGAAGTAAGAACACACCCCCAACCCCTTAGATTTCTATCTTTGCGGTAGACCTCATAGTTAGCTGGAACTATTTCAGAGCAGTCGATAGAACTATCAAGCCACGACTCCGTACCAATAACCACATCAGCCTGTGTTCAATTCAGAAGAAAAGCAAGCTCGTCTTTTTTTTGTTTTTAGCACTTCTCCAGTTTACAGTTATGAAGACTAGATTTTGAAACCTGAGTTCTCCATTTCCGCTTATATGCTGTGGTGGTTACCGGGCCTTTTCGAAGACAGTGTCATTCTCTGCATCGTACATATACGTTTTGTTGCCTATAGTTAACTTGTTGTACTGCAGTTTAAATTGCGCGTTGTGCTCGATGGCGTAGTCTAGAAGTCTGTATATTATAAATATTAGTGCAGGGGAAAAATTGTCGCATCTAGAAAAAACACTTCCTTTTAGTTTGAAGGCCTTAGAAAGAACCCTTTGCTTGCCTTTAAATGACATGAACTTCGAAATCAGAGGGCGGTTTTATCAGCAGCTAAGCGGCCCATCCTGTGTGCTCGTTTAGTACTAGGAGCTTTAAGGTGTATATCGAGCTTATCGGCGAAAAAAGATAGAGCCTTAGACTGTGATGCTTCCCATGTTTCAACCACCGCGTCGGGAAAACCGTAGATGAGCAGGTTGTTTCTCCGTGATTGACATTCCAGTTCTTCTTGACGGAAGGCTGTTGTTCTAAGCTGCGTATCGAGTTCCCGATTTGACGCTTTAAGTTCTTCAAGTTCTCCCCTCAGTGGTTTAATCGTAGCCTCATCGGTCTCAATTACAACTATACGACAAAATAAGCCCTCCAGTTTGCCTTCGAATGTGGTTTGCATATCGTTGATAGCTTTCAGTTCGCTTATTACAGTTTTTTGTCATTCGTGCATACTAGGAACTAGCGGCATTGAGCTGATTTTTTTGAGCGGCAGAAAGAGGGCCGGGATTTAATTCAACGTCACCGCACAACAGTAGCAAAAAGAAATAGAAAGCGTAATTGTGCAGCAAGACGAAACCTCTCCAAAATTGGCAGGTCAAGCTGTGTGATCTCTCGTTAGCAAATACAACTAGGGGTGGAACCGGCAGAAGAGCAAAACGAAATCTAGAACATTTAGGAAAGCTGGCACCAACCTCTATGAGCAGTAGAAAACGAAAATGCGTGAAGGGCACCGCCGTGACTGTGCCGGTTCCACGCCCCAAGCCAAAACTGCAGATTTCTGCCTTTTGTAGGCTGAAAACAGCAAGGCTGTCCTCCCAAGGCTCGTAGGCTGGGATCAGACACTGGCCATAAACGGGTGCCGAACACGTTGCGAGAGTGGTGTCGTCGAGAAAATACGAGTTGAAGGCGAAAACAGGCGTAGCCGATGGTGGGGGATGTTCCGTGCCTTTGCTGACGTTGCGTTGCGATAGCGATGAAGCACCACGACACACGACCTGCTTGAGCAGTAGAAAACGAAAATGCATGAAGGGCACCGCCATGACTGTGCTGGTTCCACGCCCCAAGCCTAGATAGAGACTGTTGATTTCCGCCTTTTGTAGGCTGAAAACACCGAGACTATCATCCCAACGTTAGTAGGCTTGGATCAGACACTGGCCATAAACGCATGCCGGACACGTTGCGAGAGTGGTGTCGTCGAGAAAATACGAGTTGAAGGCGAAAACAGGTGTAGCCGATGGTGGGGGATGTTCCGTGCCTTTGCTGACGTTGCGTTGCAATAGCGATGAAGCACCACGACACACGACCTGCTTGAGCAGTAGAAAACGAAAATGCATGAAGGGCACCGCCATGACTGTGCTGGTTCCACGCCCCAAGCCTAGATAGAGACTGTTGATTTCCGCCTTTTGTAGGCTGAAAGCACCGAGACTATCATCCCAACGTTAGTAGGCTTGGATCAGACACTGGCCATAAACGCATGCCGGACACGTTGCGAGAGTGGTGTCGTCGAGAAAATACGAGTTGAAGGCGAAAACAGGTGTAGCCGATGGTGGGGGATGTTCCGTGCCTTTGCTGACGTTGCGTTGCAATAGCGATGAAGCACCACGACACACGACCTGCATGAGCAGTAGAAAACGAAAATGCATGGAGGGCACCGCCATGACTGTCCCGGTTCCACGCCCCAAGCCTAGATAGAGACTGTCGATTTCCGCCTTTTGTAGGCTGAAAACACCGAGACTATCATCCCAACGTTCGTAGGCTGGGATCAGACACTGGCCATAAACGCATGCCGGACACGTTGCGAGAGTGGTGTCGTTGAGAAAATCCGAGTTGAAGGCGAAAACAGGCGTAGCCGATGATGGGGGATGTTCCGCGTCTTTGCTGACGTTGCGTTGCGATAGCGATGAAGCACCACGAAACACAACCTGCATGAGCAGTAGAAAAAGAAAATGCGTGAGGGACACCGTCAGGACTGTGCCAGTATTTAAAAAGGTAAATGGTAGATTGCTGATGTTGATTATAGATCTTAGATTGGAGACTTCATTTCTGTACAGTTGCGTACCTTTGTATACTTCGCTTCGGCTAAAGTCCATTGCGCAGCCGACGCTATGAGGTGATCGAGCCAATCAAGCAGCATAAAAGGGCGAGTCCCTATGCCTTTTCTGTTTGTGGTTGGTTCAGCGATGATATAACACGTACAATCATGATCATTATCCGTGTGAACACCCATTCCGTATGGCTCGCGGTACTAACAGTGTTCCCTATCGATTGCTCCGTAGAATATAAAGGCGCTTGGCGGACGAGGCATACCCTCTCCAGCAGTCATTGCACAACTCTGGACTTCCGGATCTTCTGCTAGCGAAAAGCGATCGGAAGAACCGCGAAACTATTGACCAGTGGCCAAGAGCATGTTTCGCTAGCAATGTGCTCTAGCAAAAATAGCTCGTGTAAGTATTGGTGTAGGGCAACTTTAGGTATTCAGAAGTTTTAACCTATTGCTTTTATGACTCCAAAAACAACACAACAGTACCCGATACTCCACCGACGCTTTTGCGTATGCATCATATTGTTATGGGAGGTATCGGAACAATCTTGAAGGACTTACTTCGTGTGAGTTTTTGCCAGAGCAAAGTACCTCAAATCCGCACACGGAAGAAGTTGGTGCGGTGCAAGCGTAGGCAATTTCTCGCTCAATGGAACCGTGAAAGCACAGTAGTGAGTTGGGCCAGTTGGTGTTGCATTTGAAAAAAAGGTAAAAACAACGCAAAAAAGACACGGAGAGTGCTCTGTGTGTGTACACCTTCTCTGTCTGTGTCTTTTTTGCGCTGTCTTGTACCCGTGAAAGCAACATGGCACAACATAAACTAGTCGCAACCTCTCCCGCAACGAGTTCGGCGTCGCTTTATATAACATAGAGCGACGCCGAACTCGTTGCGAACTCGTTATAGACTTTTAGCGAGTCGTTTTTGGAGCACACGAATCAGAAATCATGGACGGTGCAGCTGTTCCGTTCCTTGAAACCGTACGTCAAATATGACGTATTTTAGCGAAACGTAAGACTGGCGCAACCTTGTAAACGATAATGGTGATTCTGTTTGACCGGCAGCGCAATCTTTTAGTAAACACGTGAAACATTCTGCAGCGTGAAAATCCGTGGCGGCTCGTGTTTCCGGCGTACGACTGATGTAAACAAGACGGCTGATGTAATATTTATCAGACGGAATTTCAAGACCTGCGAAGCTAGATAAAGTAAAAAGTGTCTATACGACCGCAATGGTAGGTGTGTCTCCGTCATCTTCAGCTTGAACGATCGCTTACGTTGTGTTCCGTCGAACCAAATCATTCTGTCTGCTCGCGGTTGCCCCAGCAGCGGGTCAGACCGCGCAAACATTTACTAGCACGCGTAATTTGCAGCATTCGCGATCGCATATTATTGCGAACAGTCCTCGAAATGATTTGGTTCAACCTCTAAGATAAAGCTGAGTAACAGGATGGAAAATCGCCTTCCGCTGTCCTAAGCTTAACGCTCGGCTGGGTCGGTCCCCAAACCGACCGCCATCTTTTCTTACACGAGTCGTGAAAGGTGCTGCCTGCGTTTTGGTGACGACTCCTGCAGCCCGGAGTGGGAGAACGAACAAAAAAGCCTCCCGAAACCCCTAACGACTCGCGCGGGCATGCGCAGTGACGTCGGCGATACGTTCGAGGAGGAATCGTTTGTGTGGGAACGACTCGCTAAACTCCTTATTGTCGCGCGATAACCAATCCCCCACTTTCACAAGTGTATACATAATCCATGCGACGGAAATCAGTCAGTAAAGGAATATTACAATTGTTTGCCTCGTCACGCAGGCAATTAATGGCGCGAGAGTGCACCCGTGCTCGCGCGGCAGATTACGGGCGTACGACGAATTGACCCCGTAAGTGACGACGTCACAACATGGCACTCCGCTCCAAACAAACCGTTGCTAGGGCCGTTGTTATGTACAGATCCATAGGGGATCGACGTGAGATTAGAAAAAGTCAAAATTGGGGGTTTTACGTACCAAACCAACGACGGGCATCGGGCACGCCCAACCGGAGGACGAATTATTAGTTTGGACCACCTGGGGATATTTTTACGTGCCACCCACAGCTCGGTTGTACGGCGTCTTTTCCGCAGTAAGCCTCCGTCAGATTGCGTGCACGTCGGCCGGGACTCCAACATGCCACCTGAAGATCCCTTGGACGTGAGGTTCGAGACTATCTTAGAAAAGTAAAAAGTAAATAAACATTCTGTCTTTTCAATATCTTATCAGGAAGACTTTCCTATCGTCTCAGTACCGTAAAGGCAGTGTTGTACGAAACGGCGTTCTAAGGAGCGGCGTTCCTGGAACGCGTTCCTTTTAGGAGTAACGAAGGAACGCCGCCGTTCCATTTTGCATCGGTGGAACTGGAACAGGGACGCGTTCCATTTTTACTGGAACGGAAAGGGGAGTTCCTTTTTACGTCCGGTGGGGTGATTTTATTTTATTTCTACGAGGGAAAGTTTTAGAATATAAAAACTATATATTTACGAAGATATGGTTTGGAACTCGTTAACGTTTTGGTTACTTATCTTAGGGTTTATTTTGTGTGGTCCTCTCATGGTAACAGTCGGGTGCAGGAGAGCTAGTGGACATCAATGATCCGTTTTTGAGTGCCCGAGAGCGGTGAGAAAAGCAAACGTTTTAGTTGATGGAAAAGAATCACAGAAAGGGACGTTTCAAACTCAGCTACTTTCGTTGCTTCCACGAATCCTCATACACCCAGAAATCTAAGGCCAACTATCGCCATTTCGGAAATTCCATAAAGAGACCTACAGTTAAAACAAAATCACAGGTTACCAGACATCGAACGCACCCTTCTATCCCGAGCATTGGTCACTTAAACGATACACAAAAAATTAATCTTTATTCCTTCTCCTCTTGTCTCTCACCCTCAAAGTGAACAAGGAATCCAACCTGTAGTTTACAAGATTGACCTTCCAAAAGCCCTATCCCCTCCTTCACTTGATCTTCTTGCGGAACAGAAATATCCAGGAGCAACTGTTGTTAAGTTCGAACAAGAGACTTTGTTAGATTGAAACGTGTGAGTTTGTTGTAAAACGTTCATGCAATGTGGGGTAACAGTAGATTTGGCTTGTCTAAATCGTTCACCAGAAACAGGAATATGCTAAAACGCTGAGAGTTTTAAAGGTGAATATATCAACAAATGAAACCTTGCTTTTGCGTGTCTTCTTCTCCTGGTGGCCTTCCATCACGGCATTTAAATTCGTATGTTGCCATTTGATGGTATAGATAGAAAACAAAAAAAAGCTTTGCTTCATCTAACTAAATATCGTAATCATCAGAATACAAAAGTAACGTAATGTAACGATACGCTTCATTTTTTAACTGTAACGGGAACGAGTTCCTCCTTCAGATATGGAACTTTACCGGGAACGCCTTCCAAAAATCAAAAGGAACGTGGAACGAGCATTCGTTCCTTTTTTTGAGGAACGTTTACAACACTGCATAAAGGGATGACAGAAGGTTGTAATAAAGCTTCACAACCGGTTTTTGCCTTGCTAGCAGACAACACGATGGCTTCGCGTGTTCAGTGGTTCTTTCTGAGGGAGTACACGACCGCGTTGAATGAGGTTGGTGACAATCGACGAAACTTCTATTCGCGGGGTCAACTTTTCGTGAGATTTCGAAAGCGAGGAGTTTCCTTGCACAGCTTTTATCGACGTTCGAGGTGCGAGGGCGTACGAAAGACTTCCCGTGAAGCTTCCTTCCCCAATATTTGAGAAGGTGAAAACCCCCCCTGTGAAGCCGAATCACTTACGACGACGACGTAATGTGTATAAAGGTTGATGTGGAGGCTAGCACACGTTTCAAGGACTTCTTACAGCACAGTTGCTTAGCTGCACATCTTGTGGTCAAACGAACTGTCCGTAACATGTATATATTGGGTGGTCCAAATCACCAGGCTCAATCTAAAATGGGCCATAAAAATTGACACCTGCACGTAGCAATCTAAACTTTTCGTCAAAGGTGTAACTGACCGGTTGGTTTTTTCTTGTAAAATTGCAAAGCGTAGCTCTCTTTCTGTAAAAAATAAGGTCAAGAAACCTGCCAGGCTCTACGGCGGGCAGCAACGCAGACGACCGGGATCCAGTAGCGGGGTGTGTTTGGCTTCGTATTGATAGATGGCGCTACCTCCTTATCGCGACGGCTCGCGACCACCGTGGTTTATTAACATGAATATAATCGTTTTGAAATGTACCTTCGGTTAAAAAATAAATGCGAACAATAAATGCAAAACTTAAAGTAAAAAAAAAAAAAGAAACGCGTCTGCATAACGGCGGCGCTTTTGCTGCCAACGGATTTCGCCTGCGTGTCGTCTGCTACCTTTCGCTGGTCGACTGCACCTTCAGACGCTACTCCCGACGCCATTTATCAACACGAATGCCAAACACACCCCACTACTGGACTTGATCGTCTGGGTCGCCGCCCGCCGTAGACCCTGGCAAGTTCCTTGGCCTTATTTTTTGCTAAATACGCTTTGTAATTTTACAAGAAAAAAAACCTGTGAAATACACCTTTGACGAATGGTTTAGATGGCTTCGTGCAGGCGTCGATTTTTTCGGTCCATTTTAGATCGACCCTGGTTACTTGAACCACCCTATATATTGTCGCGGATGGAAACGGATTCACAAGCGAAAAACAGAAAATAGAGATTTAATTGGTGAATATGCGCCTAGAAACAAAAGAAGGGATGAGCGTCGACGGCGGCAGCTGCGAGCGACGATGCGTCGGCATGACAGCTGGCGGTGAGTCGACAAAGCCGCGTTCGGCTCCTTATCTACTGCAATCGGCATTGCGAGCTCTTGACCTAAAATGTTCGTTAGTGAGCTAGGGCGAGACTGACTAAGGTCACTCTGGCCTTATTATCTTTTGCACGTAAAAGTAGACTCGAATCTTCTAGAGGCGCGGAGAAAAGTTCTAGAATTCCTTCTCAGTCATGCACGCTTGGGTTCTTACCTAATACAAGAGTGTCGAACCGGAACCGAACCGCTACTTTCAGTCAAAACTGAACAAATCCGAAATCTTCGCCGCCATCAGGAAACTGAACCGTATTTTTTATTTTTTTTTTTAATTTTTGTTAGTATCACAATACGAACATTTGGGAGTAAAATATTGGCAGCTGTATTTCTGTGTATTTGATGAAGTCGTGATATGCAGCATTGCTGTCTATGAGAAATTGTGGGTTTTCGTGGCACTTTCGTATTGGCACTGTTAAGGTTCCGGGCCGAGCATCCCCTCACTTGCAAGCGTCGTGGACTCCGAAGATACTGAGGAGAGTTCACCGAGAGGAGACGTTTATACTCCGGAATATTTACTCGTCATCTTTCAGTTTTGGCCTCTGAGAATAGAAGTCTCCCTACGAGTCCAAGCACCGGCTAATGTAGCCCCTTGACGTGACGAGGAGCTCCCAGTCCAAGGTCCCGCGAGGGGAAGGGGCACTCTGGTCACCACGGGACGTCTCTGCAGTCTCGCCGGACGCGGACCTTCCACGGGGTCTCACAACGGCCCAAGCGTCCAAATGGTTCCGTCTCCCCGAAGTACGCGGGAACAGAGCAGCTTTCCCGCTCACACACCGAGACCCAAACGTCTCCACTTGTCTCCATCGTCCGTCAGCACCTGGTCCGAAGGCCGAAGAAGCGGACCCCCATTTCTCAGCGGGTAGGTGAGGGGGTCAGCTCCCGCTGTGCCGGGTGGCCCGCTCGGCGTCGCCCGGAAGCCGCACCCCACCAACGCCTAGTCGGTCGGCATGTTCGGCGGCGCCAGAATGCTGAGCCCGAGACTCTGGTCAGTCGATGGGTGGTCGATGGCGCTGCAAGGAGGCCGATCCCGCTCTCTGGGTGGCCGATCATAAGAGCACTGTGATTCATCATGTCTCAAGTTACGTCATGGTCTCAAGATATATGGTGTCAGATAAGGTCACGTCACGTGGCCTCGTGACGTCACACGACGTGCCCGTGTTCAATCAAAGATAATAGCCGAACTCTAAAACTGTCTGAAGCTCAACGTATGATATCTGCTTTGCCAACCCAAGCGCATGACTATGATGAACACTGACGATATATAATTAGTGTCAGATCATGTTGCCGCCTGTTCTAATTGCGGGGTGAGGAGGGGAAAGTTGTTCCTTTCCGTTGTTTTTTATATGTCTGCATTACGCCGAGAGAAAAACAAATGATTGCCTTGCAGGTTATCAACGCCAGGGATTAGTTCATAGCATATCTACTAAAAGTACGGAAATTGCTGCACGACCCATTTTACATGTACACAGCACCGAGGAACCCAAACGTGCTTTTGTTGCTGCTGAACGGCCTATGAAAATTGTCCCTGAGAATAGAAGCATGGGAAAGATTAAAACTGACTTATTATTCAGACGCTATACAAAACTACAAGCGAGCACAAAAAGAAAACGAATATCTGAAAAAAATATCTTTATAACCTTAGAGGCTCAGAGTTCAGCCCAACGTTGGCAACCGCTCTAGGTCTTACAGGAGTGTCGTTCTCAAGTTCTTCCCCAAGCTCCGACCACGTCTATATTTTATTAGACTTGACAGTTCCTGGGTGCAAAATAAAAGCATTGGAGGATTGCTGTTAATAAATGATACAAATATAATTATAGAATTAACACTCCCAAATGGAGGTGTCCTTTAGGAATAAAAAAAGAAAGCTACATGCAAATATTATTTTTTTTAACAGCTCTGTTGAGAAAAGGAAGTCATAAAATGAATTTACAACGAAAAATCAAAATCTTTAGAGCTATATTTACGGCGCGATGCGAATTTGTAGTTGGCGCCCGCGGGCGCCGCAGAAAAGTGGCCGTTATTTATTACGTGACTGGCCGCTATTTGTCACGGGGTGCTTGCGCTCTTTCGAAAGCTTCCTATGGTCTCTAAAATTACTTATTCATCTTTGTTTCAAGTGCAACAAAAAACTAAGATTAATAAGTAACATTTAGAGCCCAAAGGAAGCTCCTAAAAAGGCGCAAGCAGACGTGATAGACCTGTGCGCCGGTCGGATGACGGCGGCGGCGTCCCGGAGCAGACAACTTGCGCGGCGGCGTGGAGAAACGCGTTCGACCGGCGGCGCATCACACTCGGCGTGCGGCGGCGGCGTGAAAGCGGCAGCGGTGCCGCACGACGGCGTACAGGTCTACCACGTGACCCGCGGCGACGCCCGCGGGCACCAACTACAAAATCATTTGGCGCCGTAAATATAGCTCTAATTTCTTTTTCTTCGTTGTCAATTCGTTTTATGACATTCTTTTTCCACCAAGGCTGCTAAAAAAAGAAACGTTTGTTTTTTTTCTTCTTCGAACGTGTTTTTCAAGAAAAATCACCCCGATCGTCCTTTTCTAAGACCGAACCCCCGGGAAAAGGACGGAAAAACCAAAATGACAAGCATCAGTATATAAAACCAGGTGTGTCAGTTCAAAAGGAAGGGAAACGTTGCGACGGTTTTGGACAAAAGACGAAGAAAGTTCTATATTGCCCACTCTCGCTGCGTTCAATCGTGAAACAAAATTATGAAGCAATATCGCCGTCTTTTGCGGTGGTCTGCGAGTAATTGTCCTGGAAAAGCACGCCTCAGGGGAACCTCTTCACCCATATTGGGGATGCACGCACTCGGACGCACAGATTGTTTACGCCGGCGAGGAGAGTTTGGAGAGTTTTAGTAGATCGTTTTTTCGTCCCGATAACGACACCCGATTATGATACTAAGCATGCGGAAGGCCGGCGGAAGGGAGAGACGTATCGTTATCGGGGCGAAAAAACGATCTGCTAAAACTCTCTATTGTAAGGACAGAACGAGCGGGTTGGTATGGATAATTAAACTTGAGGAAGGGGAGAGGTAATGTGATGGCGGCGCCGCCGGGGACGAAAAGGAACGAAGCGCCGCAAGTCCTCTGGAAGAGCATTCGCTGCACACACACACCGAACCGTACAAAAACATGCACGCACGCATACCTGATTCAGCATCTGTTTCTCCCACACTGTGGTTCCTCTCCCAACCCCCCAAACACGTTTCCGGAAAACATGTTGTTAAAAAAAAAATTGTAATTGCCGGCTTGGGCCGCTTTGGCCCGCCTTGTAGAATGCAAGGCCCGTAACCGGCCCAGGACCTTCATGAATGTAGCCGTGAAGCCCGAGCCCGGACCTCGGGTCGTGCCGCCACGTGGCCCGCGGGCTGCCCCGTACCATCACAGATCTCCACCCGCGGCGCTGAGGGCTCGCCACTCTGTTTGATGACATAGAGTTCCTGTATATAGCTACCTACGGTAGCAGAATTGCGCATTCAGCCTCGGCGGGTGGCCGTAGCGCCGGCTTTCCCGCATGCCCTGGATGCTTGGCTCGTCACGTGACTAAATTTGGCGAAGAGCAGCGCCGGGCGCGCCGCCGCGCAGGGAAAACAAAAAGAGGAGGAGGCGAAAGCAGGGGAACATACGCCGGGGCGCGAGCAACGTAGGCGGAGCGACCATAAAAGTGGCTTTCTTCCAGGGCGCCGGATGCTTTGCTCCGCACGTGATGGATCTCGGCGAATAGAGGCGTGGCGGCGCGGGGAAAACAAATGCGCAACTCTGCTCACCCGAAGGGGGAGCAGAGTTGCGCATTTGTTTTCGAGGAACAGGACATCGCCACCTCGCGGCGAGCGACGGAGTTAGCGTCCTTGCCCCTTTATGGGCCCATCACATTGCGCGCGTGGCGTCACGAGCAAATATCCCGAGAAGCATCGCGCCGACTCGATGGCTGATTTTGAAGCACTCGCCAGAATCCATCGGTTGGAACGAAAAATATAGCCATCAGCTTAGAATGCAACTGTGTAATTATCATTTACGGATATCATGGATCATATATCCCGCATTTCGAAGTGTTGTGGACACATTTCAATTTTCGATTCAGTACTACTTTAAACAACGAGATTTCTTATTCTCGGTACCTGAAAATAAAAGTGGATTTTACACGGATGATAAAAATCTATACAGCATAGAACATTGCTATTTCTTAAACAAAACGGAAAATATATCATCAATTTAGCGGTTCAAACGGGTTCGAACCAGTTCAAACCCGTTTGAACCGTTATTTTTACACCCCGAAACTAAACCGGAACTGAACCGAAAGCCGTGAACTCGAACCCGAACTGAACCGACAAATATTTCGGTTCGACACTCTGCTTTTCTTCTAATCTTGGCACATTCAGACCACGCCAACAAGCATTAGTAGGTCTTTGGGTGCACTTCCATGTGGTTATGTGAACGAGCTCGACCACGTGTCATCAAGAAGCGGGCATAGAGGCAGCAGAAAGGATCGTGTGCATTTGCCACCGCCATAGAGCAAAAAGAGGATTGCGGCTCCTTTCATGCATTGTCGCCCCTGAAGAAAAAGTGGAACCGGCCTGGAAACGGTGGGCGCCTGATTTAGCGATTGGTTGGTCGTCTTATTTCAGTTAAACGAGTCAGAAGGATGATTTTCTTTTCTCAGTTCGATGATCACAAGGCGAGCTAGAAAAACAGAGTTTGGGGTCTCGAACCGCTTATATTAGAGTAAAAATCAATTGCTATTTTTTTACAATGAACTTCAACTGCAAAATCAGAAAAGGGTGTGACGCTGCTTTAATATTATGTCCTAAAAAGATGCTTTTATTGCTTTAGAAGATCTCCATGCATGTGATGATTTTCGTCGGACAGTATTCCGTATCGCACGCAAGTACAGTTTGTTTCTATAAACCTGATTACATTTTTACACCTGCCATATTTCAAATAAATACAAAATCAAAATTGTGTAATTGTGAAAACAATTCAAACTGTTGCAGACGTCATACTTCAGTAATTCTGTGCGCGTTCCTCATGCGCTCGTCGTCTACAACAGGCATCTTAAGACGTCTCGTGGACCGGAAGTTGCCGTCGCAAGTACGTCAGAAACAGCCGATTCAAGCCAAACTTCTGGCGTATTAAGTGTGAAATCTAGGCCTCCTTTATTTATTATCTTCATACGTTCAAATTCCCCATCCGATTTTTAGCCGATCGCTTTTTTAGAGCGAATCAGTCCCAAGTATTCGTTCAATACAACGCCCCTAGCAACGGTTTGTTTGGAGCGGCGACGTCACACTTACGGCGGTCAATTGCGCGTGCCGCTGTCTGTGCATGCAGGTGACACAGAAGTGAAGGGCGGCGCAATTCGAGCGCAGAACTCTACTTGTCTCAACCTCATCGCCCACCCTCCCCATTTGCATCGAAGCTTTACGTACCATTCGACAAGGGGCACTGATATTATCGCGGGCCACATGGAGAAATGTTCCCACTCATACTGATCGTAATGGCACAAATACATGGCGAACACTATGAAGGTCCGCTTTCGACGCTGTCTGATCGGTTCCATCGGCTCGTAGCGTCAGCTGCACTTAAACTTAAAGATCAGCTCCGCTTGAAAACGAAATCAAAATACGTGATTGGTGTCGCTTTAGAGGCACCAATATAATCATAGCCGAAAGATTACGTCAAAGTGAACCCGCGTGCTCCACTAATACCGATTTTAAAGATGTGACAAGCTGCTCTTTGGCAGGTGGCAAGGGGGTTAGCTTTTAGTACAGCAACACTGGCCGACCCTTACAGCAGAACCACCATGACGTCACGTCGCGGTGGTACTGCGGTTGATTCCGCACTTTGTACCGCGTACCGCAGCACCACCGTGACGCTGCGTCCCAGCCGTACAGCTGGTGACTCGTGTTGCCATCCCTCTCTAGCAGATAGTTTCGGTTTAGCCATAGGCGCCTGAAAACGAATTTTGAGCCATGATATTTATGAAACTGCACACAATATAAAAACGTATACTTTGTAATTTGAGGACACTGACTGAGCTGGAAACGGTCGTAATCCCAAATTGGAAAATATTGGCCGGAATCGCCCTTTAAGGTGAAACGAAGTATAGAATATTCGACCACATTCTTTTGTAATAAACATGGTTTTCGCAGATTTTTAGCCACAGTCAATTTAAACAGCACCCGATTTTCGATAAATGCATAAACAATAGAATAATAATAACAAGAACAATACCAATAAAACAATAAAAATTGTGTTCTGCTCGCAAGATTGATATTTTTTACATTACATTTGTATTTACATCAAGGTAGGTAAGTTTGTGAAGGAGTTCAATATGCGGGACACGATGACCAATTTTTGACATATAAAAAATATATCGAGGCAATCCGACATTGCCTCGATATGTTTTTTATATGTCAAAAGTTTTTTATCGGGTCCCTCATATTGAACTCCTTCACAAACTTACCTACCTTGATGTCAATACAAATGTAATGTAAAGAAAAATCAATCTTGCGAGCAGAACACAATTTTTAAGAAAACGTTTACGTGAGCTCAAACATTTTCACTTTAGGTTCCGAGCCCCCAAGGATACGTCTTGAGAACTGTTTTACATCTACGCCATTGAAACAATGTGTCGATGTCACAATCAGACTGCTCCCAGCAGAGTGTCTAATTACTTCAGAAAAAACTTGATTAATAAGCACGCAAAATTAAGTTCATACAGCTTATTAAAGAACGGTGCAAAAAATGAAAGCCGTTCACAACTCCCTGTAACGCCGAATTAGAGCGCAGCTCTTGAGGAGGAGAAGGAAAGGGTACTGAGGGGGGGGGGTTATGTGACCCCGGGGAGGGGGGGTCACATGACCTCTGGGAGGGGGGGGGGTCACGTGACCTGGGGGTAACTTGAACCCCCCTCCCCTAGGTCACCGAAGGTACCCGAGGTCCTCCCGAGGTCCCCTCGAAGGAAGCCGAGGCCCTCCCGAGGTCCTCCCGAAGGAGCCCGAGGTCCTCCCGAGGTCCTCCCGAGGTCCCCGGGGGGGCGGGGGGGGGGGGGGGGGGGGAGGCTCGCGGTTACGCGGACAGCGACGCTGCTCAAGCCGGAAACGGGCGCCTAAGAACTGCGCTCTAAAAGTGGAAGATGAAAATCAATTGTGACAACAGTGTCTTTCTTCTTAGTGTTCATCTAAAGAGAAAATCTGAGTTTTACCTTTTATGAATTTTATGCTCGTCCTCTTGGCGATTTCAAATACATGGGGTTAGGCTATCATACTACAGCTAAAGTAACGATATCGATATTTTTTGTTCTGTAGCCTAGAGTTGTAATTTCGGAAGCGTAAACTTAAGTCTGTTCTTGTTGAAATGAAACTATAGCTTTACGCAACTCTTCGAGAAGACCAACCTTTAAATGTGCTTTACTAGTGCTGCACCTATTCAGGCAGTACCAGGTTAATATACTAGACAACACTCTATGAAGGACTGTGGGGTTTATTTTTTTTCGTAGTATAAGAAAACCGATTTTGTTGGAAATATGCTTCAGGAGATCGACCTATACCTTCGCTTGTGCCTGTTTCAATTTGCCCGGTTAAAGTTCCCTTTTATGCTGAAGGAACAACTTGTTTAATATTAACCTTCTCAGCCACTTATCCCTCCAGCAATATAGAACTGTCAGTGAAAGAAATACTGCGAGAATAGTGGTAGAAAGGGCGAAAGTAACATTTTCTAGTACTTGTTTATCTCCAGTACGGCTGTAGTCTGGTATAATACCCCTCCGATCGTAATCGCTTGTGAATGCATTCATGGTTTTAAACATTGGTTTGCCCAATATGTTAACGGAATTGTAACGCCCCTTGTTTGTGATACCTTATTTAGATATTCGAGGTTAGGATATCAGTTATTGTTGGTAATGTGACTATTCGTTGTAATTGTCTGTATTTGTTTTGATCTATTGATTTTGCGATTTTGTTGAATGCTATTTTTTGCCTGATGATATTTTTTTTCTATAACTAAAATTTTATATTCGCTACAGTGTTACGTGTTGGGCTAGTTGGTTTGGGGTGAACATCTTGGGAAGAAACAGCGCGGTAAAAACACTTGGACAAGACTAAGGAAACATACACGACAGGACGGCGCTGAACCTACTACTGCTGTTTATTAAACAAAAGGGGGAAGGAAGAAAACAAAAACCATCGTGATAAAAAAAAAAAGACACACGCAAATGCGCCAACTAGGGAGCATATTATGTCAAGATAGGTCAAATCAATGGGTACGTAATACCCGTCATAGTCAATCGAAGGTACCTAAATTCCTTATCAGATAACGCAACTGACGGTTCGCTGTCGCATCTCCCGCCAATTTCTGAGATAAAAAAAGGCCTCGATATTTTCCCTCGTCAATCTTTCTTTATGCTTAACCAAAACTGTGACTTCACATGACAAGATACCCTTGTCGTGTGGTAATGTGTACGTTGGACAGACGGGCCGCTGCCTAAATGACAGACTTAGAGAACATTCGTATTCCCTCAGAAACAATATTGGGGGGCTGCTACCTTTACACTGCAGGGACTGCGGGTGCCAGCTTAATTTTAGTGGTCACTGTTTTGGATAAACATAGAGACAGAGTGACAAGGTAATTTATCGAGGCCTTTTTTATCTCAAAAGTTGGCGGGAGATGCGTCAGCGAACCGTCAGTTGCGTTATCTGATAAGGAATTCGGGTACCTTCGATCGACTATGACGGGCATTACGTAGCCACTGATTTGACCTATCTTGACATAATATGCTGCTTGGTTGGCGCGTGTGTGTGTGTGTGTCTATTTTTTTTCGATTAAGATGCTTCTTGTTTTCTTCCTTTGCCTTTCCTGTAATAAACAACAGTTGTTAGTTCTGCGCCGTCATGTCGTGTATGTTTCTTTACTTTTGTCCAAGTTTTTTTTGCGGCTGTTCTTTCCGAAGATGTTTATATTCGCTATTTTTTTAGAAGTTATAGTGGATATTATGTATTACTCGGTCTTGTTATTTCGCGACGTTAGGGTGCTACATTCAATAAGTCTTCGTTTTGTTTGTGATAATTGAGGAATCTCATATTTTACGACATATTGGTGATTTTATGTTTTTGGATAACGATTTCTGATGTAACGACCAGAGTTCAGAATAGCACTATCAATAAATAAATAAAATCATAACAACTAGCTGGTTACTTAACGTTTTACATTCAGACCTCGACATCCGCACTGTCGATAGCATTCTCGCGAAGCAATTATTTTGTTATTTCAAGTGCACTTTTCGTGGCTACAGCGGGTCTTCACGAGGCGGCGCTACCGTCGACGAGCGGGTGTAAAAAAAATGAAAGCCGTTTACAATTCCCTGTAACGCCGAATTGGAGCGCAGCTCTTGAGGAGGAGTAGGGAAGGGTACTGAGGGGGTCACGTCACCTGCGGGTAGTCACGTGACCCCGGGGGGTCACGTGACCTCGGGGGGGTCACGTGAGCTCGGGGGGGGGGGGTCACGTGACCTCGGGGGGGGTCACGTGACCCCCCCCCCCGGTTACGCCGACGCCGCTCAGGCTGGAAACGGGCCCCTAAGAGCTGCGCTCTAAAAACAAAACATAAAGATAAAAGATGTGCGCATCAGAGGAGGAGGGAGAAGATGTCGCCATGTTTTTTATTAGTGATGGACCGAATCTGCCGAACTTCAGATTCGGCAAAGTACGGCAAATGCCGAACTGTTGAAGGAAGGTTCAACAAAGATTTGGCAAAAATTCGGCAAACGTCTCCGCACGCGCGAGAACGCGACGGGGCCAAAGATTGCAAATGGACGCCGTGCGTTCGTGCGGTTACCATAGTACAGAGTAGTACTACCAGCGGTTACGGCAAGGTACGGAGTAGGCGACGTGGTAACTGTGTGTTTGTCAGCCTTTGTTAGTGTGGTTCTCTTCAATGTTCTCTGCCTGAAGGACAAAAAATCGACTATAAATGGACGCAAAAATGCCGCAGTCCACTGCGCAAGTGACAAATAATAAGCTACATTCGTGACAACGTGATTTTCATCTGATCTTTCCGGTGATGCGACGAGGTAATTGCAACATTGACTGACAAGTACTTTAAAAAACTCCTCGCCATTCTAGTAATCCTGTTTTCGGCTTACAAGTAGTTTGTGATAGAACAAGATAATATTGCTTTCAATTAGCGTTACTTCGCGCTTTTCACATTTCCGCATAAATCTAGGCACAGAACTATCATGCTTCGTTGCACATCCGACATTTCTAAATCTTCCCATCTTCCTAAACGTCCGGTGTGTCCTAACATCGGAAACTGGCATTTTAAAAGTTAAAAACGAGACGTTGCGAATAATGGGACGCACACTTTCATGCAAAGCTGGCGTCAGGTGACTCAAACGCGCATATTTACAATAATATTGTTATCTCTTCTGGTGAAGGCTCAAAAGCCGCTGCATTCATTTTCGCGCGCGAAACGTGACTGGCAGAGGAAATATAGAACACAGTGTTACTGCCTTTTTTTTTTTCAATAACACACACTTGCAGGTTTGCGTTGGTAAGGCCTCAAAACCGAAACTCGCGTATCGTGACTGCGCCCGCTGCTAACCAACCTATGTGCCCAACCCCGTTGTCACACATCTTCTGCACAATGTCACTTTAAAATTACCAATAAAGTTACAAAAATGACACGGATACAATAATCTTGTAGAATATCACCTTATTTAGTAATAACTGCATCAATATTCATTTTAAAAAATCTAGTAAACGTTTTTTGCACGATAGAACCATATATCAACTTTTACGTCTGGTAACAATGTATTTTTGCCGAATCTGCCGAATCTTTAGAAAAGTTCGGCCAAAATTCGGTTTTGCCGAATCCCTAGATTCAGCGCCGAATTTTGATTCGGCAAAAGTTCGGCCCTTTTACTAGTTTTTATTCAGGGGTATTAGGTCAAACCATAGAGTTATTATAAGGTACGCTAGAGGTTCAAGTGGCGCTAGCGTGCTGCTGCAAATTGAAGCAGACAGCAACCAGTCGGAAATTGACTTCCGGTAATGCAGTTCAATGGAAAAAAGCGAGTGCATTTTCTCCCTAAGCTCTATTATAAGAGCAAATATCACCAATATTTCGTACGTAATGACACATTGGAAAATTTCTCAGTCACGCAGACGAAATAATTGGTCAGTTACGGCGTTTTTATTTGAAATTCGTGGCACGAAAAACGATGCTAAAACCGCTTCGCACATGCACTTATGTGCACTGTCGGGCACTGTTAGCGCGACCACGGCGCCGGCGCTTTCCACCATGGGGGATATACGTGTCAAAGGAACGAAGGACATGAGGAAAACCAAGAAAGACGGCAAGAACTACGCAGTAACACTGGATAAGTAACTCCTTGTGCATGAAGGCGATCAAAATATACTGAAAGCCACGTAAGATAGTCCGATTTGCAATAAATAAGTACTGGTGTATTCTTTCTGTTCGTGAATATGTGCAAAGATGTATGTTCTGGGTTCAGCAAAGTTTTAGCAAATTATAAACTGCACGCTCCAAATCTTTGCAAATAGTGGGAGCCAGAGAGCAGGTGCCCGATACAAACTGCCCGACATAGGAAATAATAAAAAAACACACCTTTCGTTGTCCACATACCTTATTTCTTATATTCGAATGTTTTTTTAATCGTCGTAAAGATGCACGACGTCATTTTCGTAGAGCGGCAGGACGGGCATATTAGCAATATAAAAGCGCCACCGCAATGCTAGCGAATCTTGAACACACTCTACATTCTTTTCGATCGTTAGTTTGCTTAGAATCGTCACTCGTTTTTACATACCTGCCATGGAACATAGGTTTGGGCCTGATATATAGCGAAGCTTGACATCGTTCAGTGGTAAAGAAAATTGCTGTAATTAAAGCAATTATACTTTTACAATATTAATAAATGTACATACTATCCGGTACAACCGAAATAATAAAAGTTATTCGTGTTATTTTCCGGCGAAGAGACAAATTTCAAGCGCGTTTTCCCATAGGAATGGGAAAACGCCCATTCCAAAGAAAAAAAAAAAAAAGTGCCGCGTTAGGATTTGAAATAGCCCAAAAATAGCCACATAGCCAACTGCCGAATTTCGACGCCAAATGCCTGACGAAGTAGCCCAATTTGGCTATTAATAGCCCAACCTGGCAACCCTGACAGGAACACCGCTAAAGTAGACTGGTTGCTGTCTGCTTCAATTTGCCTCCCGGAAGTCGCATAGACACTAGCGCCAGCTGAACCTCTAGCGTACATTATAATAACTCTATGGGTCAAACTGGCCTTGCTGGGAGCGTGCGCGCCAAGGTCGGATTGGGCAGGGACGAGGCCATTAGCTGCTTGTGCTCTGTCCTCTCGTTTTTGGTATGTCACCGGGCGCTTCAGACGCGCGCAACGTCGCTTCCACCCGCTCGACACCCAAAACGTCAGCTGCATCATGCTTGCCCGTTTAGCCGCTGTGACCTAGATACGGCTCCCCAAACTCGCCTTTGTCCCCATCGTGTATTATCATCTGCCCCGAAGTAGACACAAAAAAATCGTCTCCCCTCTCTGCTCGGTCAGAAGGAAGAGAGAAAGGGTATTTGGTCCATTTGCTCTCAAATCGATGTTTCTACAAACGGTCCACTTTGAAGGGACGGCATCTGTGCTCTGTACAGAGACTACTTGGACGGCGTTGCAAGCAAAGCGGGTTTTGAGAAGACAGCGAGTGGCTGTCCGTTGAACACGGAAAGATGCCGGACGTTCCGACTGACGCGTCGCTTCACGTCTTTGAACCTGGGTGTGCTCGGGAAAGACAGTGGTGCCGAAGAATATCGCCAATTCCATCCAAGCCACACGGATTTCCTCGCCTCTGCCGACTGCGCAAGAGGCTGCTTCGCCCCCATCACTGGCGGGACCCAGGTTTGCTTCTCATATCCATGTAGTATTTTCTATTGTTATTGCCTGTTTTTGGCGTGTGTCTCGTATTTTTCGTGTTGAGAGAGAAGCAATATAGTTTTAATAACAATGTTTGTTTTGCACCGAGAACCACCATCTGTGCGTCGGTTAGTACTGTGTAAGCGCCCAGGATCTGTAACATCTGAGCTCATGTGAGCAGGCCGCGAGCAGGAAAATAATAAATTGGTTGGCGAGTTGGCTTTTCTTAGGAGTTTGGATTGTTATATCCTGCGTTTTAATTAAAACTAGTTAAACTAGTGTGGAAGTCCACCAGCTTAACCAGTTCAACCAGCATGCCAAACTGGGCATGCTAGAGCAATAACCCA
The DNA here is from genome assembly GCF_016920785.2 of Ixodes scapularis. Lineage (NCBI taxonomy): Eukaryota > Metazoa > Arthropoda > Arachnida > Ixodida > Ixodidae > Ixodes > Ixodes scapularis. The sequence continues at coordinate 177,220,385 of NW_024609846.1, read as the reverse complement.
GCTTACAGCTAAAACCAGCGTACGCTGTTTTTTTTTTTTGTTTTTTTTTTAATGAGGTCGGATTGTAGCATTGGTTTCAGTCAGAATTTGGTAAACGGTGCAACAATATTGCGTCAAAAATGTTGCCAACTTTGCACAAGCTTACCGTCACTATAGTGGGACCCAAGTACTACCAAATACCGTTGAGGCTATTAAGAGAAACTCCGGGGTGAAATGGGAGACGGAAGTAGAAAACGGTTCTAAGGGTAAGAGCGGACCATTCGCCACTTTCCCCGGAAATGAGTCAAGTGGGTCTGACTCAATAAAAAATTTGATAGATTATATATATATTATCAATCAATCAAATAATCAATGGTTTAATTTTTTCAGGTCAATTACAAATTCGACTTGAACGGTCCGCTGGCACAAAAGGCAAACAAGTTGCCTGACTAGGTGCCAGTGGCCGGTAAGGACGGCAAAATCCAGCGGCAAATACAAAGAAAACAAAACAAAAAAAGAATCCCCGCATGCAGAAACCTACAGCAACACAATATCGTAATAACACTAGGACATCATACAAGGTAAAAAAAAAATTACATATGCGTACAAACAACATCAGGAAGCACAATAAATCACACCGCCCGCCATCACATATTATCAGGGAGTGAGCGAGAAGAAGCACGATCTGGAAGTAAGACAGCAAAGAAAAAATGGCCTGTAAAGTACACTATGTAGAAATGAGTATAGGCGGGAAGTACATAATATCAAGTACATAGTGTAAAAAGGAGTATGAAGCTTGTGTATGGAAAGCCTTACACGATTGAAAAATACCATATATTTTACGGCCGTCAGTCAAAAAGACAATCTAAGACAGTGACAAATAAAAAATGGTCAGGAAAAAACTCCTTGCCCATAATTCACCTTTAAAACTAGGGCTGGGCAATTGATCGATTAACCTTCCTATTAATCGACTAAGGCTTTAATCGCGATCAAATTTTTTAAACGGTTAATCGGTATTTTAACCGGTCAACTGGTCGCACGCATGACTCTATACTGGACGACCTGCCCCTTTAAGGAAAACGCTGCGTGGCGTGAATCCTGCCGTTCTCTCCCGAGCGGTTTTCCGTTTCCAGCCAGGTGCTATGAGCAAGGTTCAATTCTCGCGCTGGCGAAGCGTCACGTGTTCGAGGATATGCATTACAGGTCTGCCGAGGCCAAAAAGAACAAGCCGGGCTCGCAATTGATCCCCGCGCGACCGCGAAACTTCACGTGTTGAGGATGAATTACACATCTTGCCCAGGCTAGACAAACAAGCAGAAAAACAAGCTGGGAAGCTAACAACGCTATAGTTGCTTGTTCCAGTATTCGGCCCGTAAAAATGGACTAGTTCACGAGTATGAAAAGCTATCTCGTGGGAAGGTTTGGGTTTAAAGTAAACTCCAGCGGCGAATTTTTTAACTCGAAAGAAATCCACAGCATCATCTGCAAAAAAAAAAAAAAAGAAAAAAGAAATACACTGCATCATCTGCATAAGGATAGGGGACATAAGCTCGTGATATTACACGTCTTGTTCTTTTGATGTGATGTCAAAATGCAGTGTGCTGTATCGACCAGTCACGATTTTTATAGTAATTTTGGACAGTCTAAATAATTGAAAACCATTTCTGAGTTTGTTGTTTTATTTGTTTTATTCATACCGAGGCCTGTCATTGGCTCCGAGTGACCATAATTGGCAATAAGAATCAATTTATGATAAGGTTGACTTGAAATGGCTCGAAATGACTAGAAGGGATTATTATTGTTAATTATGTAATTATCTGTTTTGTTTACATGCATGAACGGCTTCAAGAAGCTTTCGCTGGCTTTTAGCATCATCTTTGACCAGGTTGACCTTATATCGCTGCCAATGGCTATTGATGAGATAATTGACAATCATCTATTTCTGTGTTGGTCAATGAGTATGGCTTCAACTGGCTATTATTGGCTATCAGCCAATAATATATATATATATTTTTTCTAGATATGTCTACAGAAAATAATAGTGAGTATTGGAAACTTTGAGCTATTACTGTTTATAAACTGGGTTGGCTTCAGGTGGCTATTGTTGGCTATTTGAATCTATGTCTGACTAGATTGGCTTAAATGGCTACTCATAGCTATTAGTCAGTATAGTTGCAATTATCTGCCGTTTGAGTGGCTGTGAATGAGAGTGGCTTCAAGTGGCTATTTTTGGCTATAGGCACATATTTTTGATTATATCGGCTTCAAATGGCCATTAATAGCTAACTATTGATTGAGCTATTTTTATATTTACGATATGGAATGGCTTCAAGTGGATATTCTTGGCCGTTAGTATTTATTTCTGACTTTACTGACTTAAATGTCAACTGATGGATATTGCGATAATTAATATTTCTGTGATATTTCAGTGCCTAAAAATGAATATGGCTTCATGCGGCTAATATTGACTTATGCATCAAATTTTAGATAAATTTGGCTGAGATGGCTACAAATGGCTATTAGTGACTAGTGCTGATAGTTATGGGCGATTGTGTGTTTGCTAATGAAATGACTTTATGTGGTTATTCTTTGCTATTAGCATCTATTTCTGGCCCGATTTGCTTCAAATGGCTAGCGATGGCTATTAGTGAGTATACATGAGAATTCCCTGCTTTTTCAGGATTATGGATGAAAAAAAAACACAAGTGGCTATTATTGGCAATAAGCATTATTTTTATTAGATTGGCTTGATGTGGCTACAATTAGCTATTAGTGAATGGTGCTGATAGTTATCAGCAATTTTTGTGTTTACTAACTGGAATGGATTTTAGGTAGCTATTGTTGGCTATCAAAATCTATTTCTGAAACGATTGTTTTCAATTGGCTAGCAATAGCTATAAGTGAGCATATTTGAAAAATCTGCGCTATTTCCATTTTACTGGCTGAAAATGGCTACCAGTGGCTTTCATTGGCTATCGGCATTTAGTTTTTATATTGTCTTGAAATGCCTATTATTGACTAGTGTTGATAGTTATGGGCTATTTTTTGTTACTAACTGGAATGACTTTAAGTGGCTATTGTTGGCTATTAGCACCGATTTGTGACCAGATTGGCTTCAAATGACCACTAATGGCTATTAGCGAGTATAATTGACAATTCTGTGCTATTTAGGTGTTTATTATGAGAATTTCTTCGTTGCTATATTGGTTATGAGCATTTATTCTTTATTAGATTGACTTGAACTGTCCACAAATGGCTATTTGTGGGTAGTGTTGATAAGATAGCTATGGGCTATTTCTGTGTTTACAAACTGGAATGGCTTTAAGTGGCTAGCAATGGCTATTAGTGAGCAGAATTGACAGTTCTCTGCTCTTTCAGTGTTTATGTATGGGAATGTCTTCAAAATGCTATTATTGACTATAAGCATGTACTTTTATTAGATTTGCAACTGAAATGGCTACTAGTAACAAGTATTGATCATTATGTCCGATTTCTGTGTTTCGAAAAGAAGTGGCTTCAATTGGCTATTATTGGCCATTATCATCTCTTTTTACTTAGATTGGCTTCAAATGACTACTGGTAGGTGTAATTAAATATGTACTACATCAACGTTTATGCATGACACAGGGCTCAAGTGGCTATTATTGGCTATGAACATCTAGTTTTAATTAGATCGATTTGAAATTACTGCATTTGGCTATTGATGATTATTACTGGTAAATATATGATATTTCTATGTTAAAAATGGGAGTGACTTCAAGTGGCTATGATGGCTACTGGCACACACTTTTTACGACATTGGTTTCAAATGGTTAGCGAAGGCAATTGGTAGGCATTAATAGCCAGCATTGTCAATGATAGCCCCTAACAGTCATTCTGGAACATTTTAAGCTGATTTTGTTTATGATAGATGTTAAAGCCGAGAAATGCCACTTAAAGCCATTCTCTGCCATAAATAGGGAACAGCAAAACCTTGAGGCTACTAAGCAACAAGGGTCTTTTGTTGCCAATTCAAGGCACACCGGTCAAGAGTAGATGCTTATAGCCTATCATAGCCTGTTGAAGTCGATCAAATCTGTAAGCAACCCAACTGCAAAAAGTGTCTATACTAATCAGAATTAGGCACATATAGCCATTTCCGATCTGGCAGGGAGCAGCAGCCCAATGTCAATAATAGCCACTCTTCAATTGTATTTAAAGGGATTCAAATAGCATTTTACGGTCAATATTAGTCACTAATAGCTGGTTTGAAGCAGGGCTGGGCAGTATCGCGAGAGTATCTTAGAAATACCTTTGAGTGTTTATCTTTGTATCAAGCATCTGAAGGATGTATTTGTATCTCAATAGTAAAATACATTTGCAATATATCGCGATACTTTGCCACACTTAGATACCTCGTTACATTTGTCACTGTTTTTACCATAAATTTAAAAAATAAAAACATCTGTTTGGTGCAGGATGCTTCAGCATTTATACAAGCCCGCTTAATATTATAATCTGTCACAGTCCGCAACATAGAAAACTGTGATTTAAAGAAGATTACATGCAAGAATAACATAATAAACTCATCTCACAAAGCCCTTTACTCTCAGATTTAGCAGTGCAAACGTGGTACAGTAGATGAGTGGAGAAAATCTTACGGCTCTGTTGTCCGATGTCTCTACACATGGGTGTCTTAGAAGCATATAAGAGGACAGTTTGAGATGCGCCCTTTCGGCAAACGAGTGTTCCTGTCGTGCAGACGCCTTTCTTCTGGCGTGACACGCAGTCTTTCCCGTTTAGTAACTATGCGTGATAACCGGGGGTGACATGTTTTTTAGCTGCAAAAATGAACAATAACAAGTTAAAAGTCAGAGTAAGTACGTAAAACGACACAAAGGGGGAAGCATAAGCATAAATTATAATTCGTATTTGTCACGAACTACACCCACCCCACGCATCTCCGCTTGGGAACAAATGCATTTCTATAAGTATGTGTACCTGTATTCCGGAATACTCATCCGCCGTTCTAGCAGAGGTATCTCAGAGATATCCGGCTGCATTAAAGACACATGTATCTCAGTATCTGTATTTTGGGCCTTAAAATACATGTATCTCATTATTTTTATTCACGAATACTTTTTCCAGGATCTCTGCCCAGCCTTGGTTTGAAGCAATTTTAGGCCGAATTCATCACGACTAGATGTAAAGGCCCAACATTGTTTAAGCCAAAATAGCCACTTGAAGGAATACTCACTCATAAAAACTGAATGCGTGCAGAATAGTCAACTATGCTCACAAATAGCCATTGGTAGCCACTTAAAGCCAATCTGATGTAAAATATATGCTATGTATCGAGTTCTTTGGTGAGTACGGAAGAAAAGTTGAGACCGACTCCGAGTTTAGGGGAAAACATTCTGTTTAATTGACGAGCCGTCGCACTTGTGCCAGCGAGTTGCGTCGTCGACTTTGCTGGTGAAGACGCTGGACATATTGTGTGCTGCATGCTACTAGCCAACAATAGCCACTGGAAATCATTCCAGTTCGTAAGCATTGAAACTACTCATAATTGTGATTGCTAATTCTACTAGCCATTTGTAGCCATTTCAAGTCAATCTAAATAAAACTAGATGTTTATAGCGAATAAAAGCCACCGGAAGTCATTTTCACTTTGAACACTGAAATAGCAGAGAATTGTCAACTAAATTTTCGAAGAGCCATTCGTAGCCATTTGAAGCCAATCTTGTAAAAAAAAATCGATCCTAATACCAAAAATAGCCACATGAAGCCATTCGTGTTTTTACACAAAAAAATAGATGCTAATAGCCTTAAAGATTCATACGAAGCCATTCCAGTTTGAACTTCAAAATAGATGCTAATAGCCAAAAAGAGCCACATGAAGCTATTCCAAGTTGTAGACAAAGAAACAGCTACTAATGGTGAATACTAGTCACTGCGGAAGTGTTTGATTAAGAAAAAAAATAACAAATGTACCACTCCCATATATAATGCCCATAAGGGCCTTCAAGGATAATAAATGATGATGATGATGATGATGATGATAGCCAATTCAGGCCGATCAGGTCACCAACAGATGCCAATTCAGTTGAAGTCATTCAAACCTATACACGCTGCAATTGCGTAAATTGTAACTAATAGTTGCTGATAGCCATGTATAGCCATTTCAAGCCAATCTAATAAAAATATACGCTTATAGCCAATAATGGCAATTTGAAGTAATTTTCATCCACAAAACCGAAACAGTGCAGAATCGAAAACTATTCACGAAGAGCGGTTCGTAGCCATTTGAAGCTAATCTGGTAAAACAAATAGATACCAAAAGCCAAAAAGAGCCACATGAAGCCATGGATGTTTGTAGATAAATAAATAGCTATACTGGGCGACAACTTGTCCTTGCAATGAAGTGGAGAGTAGTAGAGCCCTCACACAGCTTTATTCGGTGCTCAGAATTGGTGATGGAACACGTGCCTGCACCCTCCACTGCATTGCCAAGGAAAGTTATCGCTAGGTCGTATAATTATTATCAATTTAGTCACTTTTACCTTTTCTAGCCAATTCAAGCCAACCAGGTTACGAATAGATGCTTAGAGTCAGTAATAGTAAATTAAGGCCAACCAAGTCAAAGATAGGTGCCTATAGCCAATAATAACCAGTTGAAACCTCCCAATCGATGGACGCTCCAATTGCATAAATTGTCCAAATTAGTTGGGGATTGCCATGTGTAGCCATTTCAAGCCAATCTAATAAAAATAGACGCTTATAGCCAATATTAGCCATTTGAAGTCATTTTTATCTATAAACAACGAAATAGCACAGAATTGTCAACTATGTTCACGAATAGCGATTCATAGCCATTTAAAGCCAATCTGGTGAAAAATAGGTGACAATAGCCAAAAAAGCCACATGAAGCCCTTGACGTTTGTAGACACAGAAATAGCTAATAATTATCAATATTAACCATTTATAGTTATTTGTAGCCAATTCAATACAACCAAGTCAAGAATAGATACCTATAGCCAGTAATAACCAACTGAAGTCAACCAAATCCATACACACTCCAATAGCATAAATTGCCAATAATAGTCGCTGATTGTCATGTATAGCCATGTATAGTCGATCTGGCCAAGCACTTCCCATAGCCAATAGTAGCCGCTTGAATCCATTCATATACTCACTAATCGTGACTCTGAAGTCATTTAGGGCTATCTTGTTAAGACGAGATCCTAATGCTAATAGCCAGTTGAAGCTATTTTCATTCATAAGTATGGAAATAGCAGAACATTGCGACTAATCAGCACTAGTAGCCATATTAGCCAATTCGAGCCAACCATGTCAGTAATAGATGCCTGCAGGAAATAAGCCATTTCAAGCCAACCAGGTAAACAATACAAGCATATAGCTAATCATAGCCAAATGAAGTCAATCTAATTTATGAACACACCAAATGTATTAAATGTCAATAATAGCGACTGAGAGTAATATACCGTCATTTGAAGCCAATCTGACCAAGAACATATTCCAATCGCTAATAATATCCACTTGAAGTTATTCCCACCCCTGGAACACCACTTCCTCCGAAGTGTGGACAAGTTGCTAATAGTTATTAATAGCCAAGTGACAAGGGTCTGGTCAAGAATGGATCCCAAAAACCAACATAAGCCACTTGAAGCCAATCTCCTCTTTAAGAACATGAATATCCTAATATAGTTCAGTTTTAGCTAGTAATAACGACTTGAAAGAGCCCTAACATATAAACAGTCGAATAACTAGAAACAATGAACAATACCTTGAAGTAGGCATTTAACTACACAGGGTCTATATAAAAAAAAACGTTTACTGATGAACTTTATGCAACACATCAATTAATACAAAAGTGCCGTAACCAAGTGTTTTTCAATTTGCATCGGTAGATATGTATTTTTAATGATAGTGTAAAACCAAAAGACAGTGGAGCACACGACTGATATCAATTTAATTTTCGGCACCGAGTTGACCACTCCTCGCCAAGAGACGGCATCACTTCTGTGTTTCCCGCCAGCCACATGCATTTTCGGGGGAGTTTCCTGAATATTTTTAACACTATTTGGTACGCAACGCCAGTAACCAACAAGGTTCTTTGTCGCCGGGTAATTTCAAAGATGAAAGTCGAGATTTTCTTTCAGACTTACTTCGCGAAAACTTTAGCACAAAGACGTGGGGATCGCAATGCCATATTCGGTATTTCGTCCACAAGATTTGAAATCCTCGCGGTGATAATATTTGAAATGCTGCTCATACACTTGATACGAATGACGCGTGAGCATTTCTTCAGAACGTGTGACAATCAATAGGGAGTTTTAGCAAGTCCTTTTTGGAGACAAAGGCAGCTAGCTTTAAGCCGGAGTCACACTGCTTGGATATCATACAAAAGACAGTCTGCATACAGATCCGAACGCGAATCGCCGCGAGATCCGTGCTTCTATTGTCACATTGCAATGAGTTCAAGGAGGAAACTTGTCACGCTTCATTGGAAACACGGATATTGCGGTGAGTCGTGTTTGCAGACTGTCCTGTTTGAGCATTGTGATACCAGCGTTAGGTCTACTCCTTAATCATACCAATCAGAGATCGGCGTTTTGACGTCCCTGCGCTCTGCTGTCTCCTCCTCTTCCTCACTTTCATGGCGCATAGACTTTTCGCCAAATCACCCAAGCATCAAGGATAATGCTGGGAATGTAAGTACACGCGGTGCACGCGCTCTCCTTATCTGAATAAAAGATTCGAAGAACTTACTGCTGTAAACGACCAAAATGGGGCCTGTATATACGCGCGTGCAAAGCGCCATTTCTTTTTGAAACAGTTACTGCTGCAGATGTCACCATGCGCAGAGCATGTAACTACACTCCCGCATGGTCCTTGGCGCTTAAGTAATTTAGCAAAATGTCTGTAAAGAGCGACGGAGCAAATCGCGTAATAGCCCCCATAAAATGAGCTTGTTCTGACGGAAGCTTGTTGGGTATCTTACTCCTCCCCTGCTCAGCAAGTTTATATTAGTTTCAACGGGTTCGCTCAAGTCCTCATCCTGCTGCGTGAGGACGCGCGTCCGATTGAAATTTTTGGCTCAGTTAATTACACTGTTAGTCACTTGCTTCTACGAGTTGTTGACAGCTCGTGGCTTTACTGTAAAGTTTACTTCACACTTTGCGAAGAGTACCGCGGGGAGGGGCGGTAGGAAAGAGAGACCCATTTGAAACGTTTCCATGAATATTTCCTAGTTAGGGCTTCCAGGCCAACATTATAATGAAGACGTTCATAAAGCATTCATGGACGATAGTGGATGCAGACTAACTTCACAAAAATATAAATTATGAGACCAAAATAAAGTTATTACAGTATATTGGACGTTTATTCGTGCCCATTGATATACCAACGACTGGCAAGTAATGTCAATTTAAGAAGAAGCCACCGTGGATTAAAGAAATGTATATAGTTTTATTAAAGTTGTACGTGCACTTCATTCATTTGCATACTTTAACATTTATGGAATCTCTAGAAGTAAGGGATGTGTGCTAGAAGACAGACTAGAGCAGATCCCGCCGGCTCAAGACAAGCTAAACATTTTGCCCTGCTTTGCATAACGTATATCCTCCTACTGATATTGGCCGGAAAATTTATTGAGTTCTCGCGGTGCCAGACAGGCACTATTTTTCAGGTGGTGACGTCTGAGAAATTTAGAAAGGCTGGGAAGCTCAAGGGAACCCAAGCTGGGTTTCCTCGTGAACGACAAAAAATGATTGGGAAATTTTTGCAGCTTGGCGTGTCACGCTTGATGGGTGGTTTCAGCGTTACAGGATAAACATTTTTCTAGCTTCACGGACTTTCGAAGAAATATTAAGGAAGTTTTTTGGAGAAGATACAGAGCCCGATATACTTAAAAGTCTCCGAGGTCAGGATAATCAAACGAAACCAAATTCCGTCATCCACGATAACTGCTTAACACAGATGTAATAACCACTTTGCAGATAAGGGAACCCTAACAGATAAACCGCGCTAGCATTGATGAAACTTGCCCATGTCGAATGATGCGTGTCAACAAAGTATAGTAGATAATTAAATCGTTTACGAGAAGTAGGAGGTTCGTGTCCTCAAACGAACTCAGCTACAAGAAAGACATTTGTTATAGAGAAAACGTAGCTTTACTCCCCGCCCCCCCCCCCCTTTTTTTTTAAAGCAATTTAACATAACTTTTAACACCCAGTTTAAGGTTCGGCAATCACCAGGCTAAACTCCATCTCGTATTCTTGCTCTTTGCCCTATGAAATTTGAGAACAATTTCATGGGAACGACACTGCGAAATGACGTCGCGTTTCAATTCTGCGAACTGTACATTCTGCGCTGCAAGCATGCTAATACGTAACGCGAACTAGCGAGACTCCTATTCACATCTCCTGATGAATGGAAACGTGGAAGTAGAATTTACAGCAGATTCACATCTCCTGTGAAACAGAAAACGTACTGACATCGTGGGAACGATGTACGTTTTTCCATCTCTTGCTCGTAGAGAATACCGCAATGACCCCAACGCCTCGCTCCTAAAACCTTCGGCTTTTGTCTTGGAGGAAATAAAATTTGGTTCTAACTGTCTGTTTAAAAAAATCAAGCTTAACACAGTATTGCACATAGTATCGCACTTCGAGCATCGGAAGATCACGCCAAAAACTGACCGACAGCCCTTCCAATCATATTGCGTTTGCGATAAATTGTGAGTCTGCCTACGTTCATACGGCCTCACGGGGAATCGGTTTGGGAGTGTACTTACTACTAGCATCACTCAGTTGTTTCAAAACTGAATTAGATGACACATGATCTCGTTTGATGTAAGGCACTTGTTTGCCTCCTTCGGTTCTTACACTGCCGGCCGTGCACCAGGCGGTGTGCGGAGCTCCATTAGCGGAGTATTTATTTCAACGTGTTCCCATAATGCATTTTTGTCTTCTCTTGGCCTTTCCTGGCCTAGAACGAGTGATAAATGACCATGTTACGTGCAGGTGTTTTTGAGTGCAAATATTTAGAACCATTTTAAATAAAACAATTGTTTCTTCGCAATAAAGTTGTCAACCACTGCGGATGTCAGTGCAAGAAAGCGGTACCGAAATTAGTAAACGAACTCCCTCGAATACATAACTTCCTTATTTTTTATATTCTTTAATGGCGCAGTAATCAAGGTAGCCCGTCGCCAACTGGGGTTAAATCGAATTTTAAGTTTCAGAAAAAAAATTTTCCTTCTGTTGTTTAGTTGCAAATTCAAGTTCTCGCCTTTAAAAGAAATGAAAAAGAAAAACAACACCTTCAGACGTTTTCACATTTTAAGTAGCATCAGAGTGTGACACAAAAACAAACTGAATCTCATATATTTTGTTTAGTATGTTTGACACTACACAGCTTAATTTTGCCACTGAAATGTACAAAGGGGAATATTGTTTTCAGAAAAGTACCAAGTTTCGCGGCAAATTTTCTGGCAAATATACGATGTAAATGCACAATCTTGAAGGAATCTTAAAAAAATGTTCATATATCATTTAGAAACGTTTAACTAATTGAATGCCTAATTATGAAACGACGCTCATTTGCTGGCGTCAGTTGAAACTAGTAACTCTGTTCCAGAAATGTTAATTCATTAATTTTGAGGGCCCATGTTTTTTTGTTTTTTTTAACTTTTTGAACTTTGAAAGTTTCGCAGCAAACAGAAAGATCCGGAATATGTCGATCGGAACCATGCCAGCTTGTAAAGTGCTCATTTCAAATATATTAAGATACTTTCCAAACTCATACTCTCATATTTTCGCTCTAAACAGTAAGATCCCGAATATGTCCTAACTATGCCAAATGTTAAAGTTTCATTTTAGATCTTTACAAACGTTGACCAGAGCAAGTGCATGTCAAATGCAGTGAATGCAGTGACCGTGTGTGATTGGGTTCTAACCAGCTAAGCCCCATTGTTGCCGGCCCTCTCTGGAACAAATGACATCCCTATTGAAAAATCCACCAGACCGGTTTGCTGTGTCCTAGTGTTTTCTGACGTAAACATCAGACCGGCCTGGTGTGTTCTGGTGCGCACATCAGACCAGCCTAACTTGTTCTGTTGTCCCCACTAGAACACGTTAGGCTGGTTTGGTGTGCCCATCACATCATCCTAGTGTGGTCTGATGTGCACATCAAAACACACCAGGCTGGTCTGATGTGCACAACACAGCACACCAGAATGGCTTGATGTGCACAATACGCCACACCAGACGGGTCTAATGTCCACACCAAGGCACACTAAACTGGCCTGACATGCACACCAGGGTGCCTCTGGTGAGCACACATTACGGATATATGTATGGTGTTGAATGAAAACATGTTTTCTTGTAAAATTATATAAGATGTACAGAGCTCAAACACCACATTTGATTTTATAAGGTGCTTAATTGAAGGGGCGATGCAACGATTCACTTCAAATAATATGTACTTTGCATAAGCATGTTGGCACAGTGTAACAAACGTTTACCTATATGCAATAGCCTGATGGAAAGAATACAGGTTTGCCTCGTCAACAATCGTCAGCAGCTTGTCATCAATGAAAACTTGAAAATATTTCAGTCGGCATTTGACATCATCAGAGGCCGTAAACATGGGTTCCGCAGGCTCCAGAAAACACCGGTCTTCTTTTCCCCAGTCAAAAACTTGCGTCGGTGACTTTTGCTTCTTTCTTGACGTTGACAGAAGTGGACAGGCGGGCGTTCTGCCTTCAGTTTCGTTATCGCTTGGAAGTTCTGTTGTTAGGCCCTTCGATGGCAAGTTCTCCTCGTCACTGTCACTCACTTCACTATCACTAGGTCCCGCATCAGACACTGTTCCACTTTCTGGAATCAAAACCACATAGGGACGATCGCGACACCGTGTCTGGTAGAAAGATCCCGATGGAATTTCCTTCAGGTAGCAGTAGAATACGAAGCCTAAAAGAAAAGAGCACCACGTCAAATTCTACCAGAAAACAGGGATGTACTAAACCACGCCAAACAGGAAGCTTTCTCCCGACAATTAAAGCCGATTCCTCGTGCACAGGTATGTAAAATTCAGAGTGAACGCCCGCCCCTAAAGGAAACTACTGAAACACTGCCAAATCTAAGCACGGAACGGAACACCACAGAAATCACAGAGCTACTATCCGACTCCTCTCTTAAGACAGTTTCACATGCAGCGACTGTGCGAAAAAAAAAAAAAAATCGGTGCGACAGCCGACGCAGCGAGTGCGATCGCAATGTTTGGTTCCACATGCTCCAACAACCGCGCGATTTCTGTCGGAGCGGCTGGCGCTTCGGACACGGACGCGACGCGTTTCACTTTGTCTAAAATACAACAAAAACGTCTTAATAAGCGTACATGTTTTATGAATGCAATATGTTACCAGAAATTTATAATAAGAAGCATTAAATCGGAAGCTTTTATGTGCCTACATTTATTTTCGCGGATGAAAGCTGGCTTATGAACGGCTGATTGACGAGAAAGCGATCGCACCGGCTCTGCGGCAAAATACCAACTTGGTGGAAACCAGTTGCAAAGCCGCTGCGACAGTGCGACTGCGATTTTAATCGCACATATACTAGAAATCGCACCGATTTCGGGCGAGAATCAGAGCATGTGAAAGAGCCTTCGCATATCTACTATGTACTTTTTTTTTCCCCCGACCTTCATACGTTTTAGGGTAAAATACGTCAGCGCTATGGAATCCAGAACTTGTAAAAATTCAAAATTAGCATATTTCAGAGCAAAGTACTGCTTACCTTTGTAACCGCAGGTCGAAGTGCGTAGCACGGCGTGGACGATACGCATCTTGGGCGCCGCCATGCACATCGCAGCCGACGGAGCGACGGAGTATCTGGAAACCCCTCGCGGCGAAAAGTCGAGACCGCGAAACCGAAACCAGAAAATGTATTTCCTAAGATACGTTAAACATTTTGCATGAGCATTGCTTTGGGTCCCAAAAAACTATTTTTATATTGAATGTGTCCTAAAAATACACAAACATTTTTTAAAGTACCTAAAAGGGTTAATAAAAATAAAAACGAAAGGAAAACTTTAGTGTTGCTAGAAGTGCAAGGAATCGTCGGCGGCGTCTGTGCACACTGGGCAATTTGCCCCGCCAGCGAGCTGCTGAGCGTGAAGGAAAAAACGGTCGTGGGAGAAAAGGTAAGCATTAAGGATATTTCTTTGTTTCTTTTTGTGCTTGCTGCATTACCATGTGGGGATTTCGCATTATTAGGTCTGCTGAGAGACTTGTAGCTTTATTTTCAGTGAACGATTCGAGCCTGAATGTATAGCTTTACAGAAGAAAAATTTCCGGGCGGCTATCAGTTCGAAAGTCTTTGTTACCCAGCATTGCTAGCCGGCAAGCATATTCTAGAGTTGTCATTTGGACACCAGTTTGAGTTGTCTTCACCACTTCTGGGTCTCTGTAATAATCGCCGCGCGATCGGCATGTGCTTCGCTCGTCTCCCAGGGAGTGACACAATACAACGAGAAGATTGCGAATCGGTTTACTATACTTCCCAGTTGTCGGTCTTCGAGAGCCGGCACTGCGGCCCGCCGAGCCGGGTTGTCGCCCGTCATTCAGAGCTCGCAGTCGCTGTCCGTGTCCAGGCCTGCGGATCGTCCTCCCCACGCCAGCGCTGCGTAGGCAAGCTGTTCCGGGCTATCAGAGCCAGAGTCTCGCTGCGGAACCACTCCGGGATCGTCATGGACTAGGTCGGTGTGGCCAGGGCTCGCCGTTTCCGCCGGTCCTGATCTGAACCTCGCTGGCGGAACGCTCCAGGAGTCGCCATGAGCCAGACCAGCCAGAACGGCTCCATCGTTCCTGCGCGGCCCCAACCTGGTGCGGCACGCTCTTCCTGTTTCCTCGCGCTCGCCCCCGGCTAGAAAATGTGAGTAATTAGAAACATACTCTGCGTGCTAGAGAACAGTATGCACGTTACAATGGCTGTACCGTGATATGGAAGCCGGGTGTGAAAAGGTGACAGGCAACAAGGTGCACATTTGAGAAGGATATTTACGCTTCACTTGAGCTTTTTCTAAAGAAAAACTTACGCATCCTGTTTTCTGCATGCCGTCACATTTGTTACCAGATTCAGCGTTAAATTTTGTTGCCGAAACAAACAAAGCTTTATGTGCTGCGAAAATTTACTATTTGAAAACTCGCAGGTTTGGAAGGTTTTGGTTACGACCACGCGTGTGCCAAACGGCTATGTGCACATACAACTACGACTACCGGGACGGGCCTTTCGCTTCTTGAAGGCCTGATCGCCTGATTCTGGACGTCACAGCGAAGCAACAATCGGCCCAATTGTTCCTATTGTATTTCCCTATGTGGTGTCTATAGTCTGTTGCAACCTAAGAACGAAGGGCGAGGGTAAGACGGGCCGGGGAGGAGGAAGCAGGCGGAACGCTAAAGAGAGGAGGTTTTCCCCTCTCTTCTCCAGCGTTCTGTCTGCTTCCCCCTCCCCGACCCGTCTTACCCTCGCCCTTCGTTCTTAGGTTGCAACGGACTATAGTGACTCGTAGAACAACTTGTATAAAATTGTTATTTTGCTGAGTAGTCTGCAAAACAAGTTCGTCAGACCACTTTCCAAGCCTGCACATCTATTTTCGTTCACTTCAACAGCAACAATTACTGTAGAATTTACTTACCTGATGCATCACACTGCAGTGATCCACTTCTGTTGCCGTGTCACTTCCGAAGATCTCGAGGGGAAGCGGTATAGTTTGACGCTTGAGTCGCCTTCGTGACTGTGACAGTCTTTCACGCAGCAGTAGCGACATTTATTTTTTGGGGGAACCCTATCGAACCCCAGCGGGTTCCTGTGGCATCTCACCTACTCCTATAGGAGTAGGCAAGATGCTACAGAAACCCGCTGGGTTCATGGAGACGTGAAGCCGGGACTTACTTTTAAGAAGAACGGTTTCTAAAAAGGCTGACGCCGATCCAAAATGCCACATTCACACTTGGTTTCTAAATGCACCCGCCTGCAGTCCTTGCGATCCGGGCTGTCCTGGCCTACCCAGTCTTTTATTTTGTAGCCGCTAGATGGCGCAATACGTAGTGACAAATTGCATTGCCGGTTAATATTTGGGTCACTTGAAGTGAGGGGAGTGGAATGGGGGGGAGAGATTTGTATTATCGAGATTCTGCTGAGTCGTTGCCCAAGACGCCTCCGACTGTACGTTGCAAATCTTAATTTGTTTTTCATCTGTATAAAAGCAGATATTAATTTACTGACAGGATGACAGTGCTGGTGGGCCCAAATCTAATTATGTGTTTGCAATCTGAACTGCTGATAATGTAGTTGCAGGTAGTGACAATCTCAATTTAGTGGAGCAAGTCAATTGATTGTTCAGGAGAGGCTCTGCCCAGTACTGTTATTCACATGCTTCAGGCCCTTCTACCGTTAAGAAAATTGTGTTTCACACTCTTTGCACACAGGAGCAGAGGGATCAAAAGTCGCTTTTTTAGGAGCAGGACAACACTGTCATACTACTATAGCCAGACTTTTAACTCAACAAATGGTTGATGACAGAACAGGAAGACATAATTTCATGACTTCTTTATGCTGCGTAGCACAATACAGTCATTGCTTACCTGACAGGCGAGTAGTTGTAACAACGAGAGTTGGTAAGGTTGCCAGTATCCCACATGAATAAATACTATCTTAAAGGCGTGATTTCAAAAGGTAGTGTTCATTTATTTAGTGCATAAAGCAGCCTGGCTGTGGCAACATCATAAGCAACAATACCACCTTAATGGTAGTGACCACAGCCCTTGTGTCACCTTACTAAAAGTACCGCAAGAAAGAGCTGACGTTACCTCTGCAGGTTTGCATCGTCATAAATCAAGTTAAAGCGATTTGCTAATGGTCTGAAAATCCTAAAACAAGTGAAAGTGATTTACTGGTGGAGTGAAATTATGAAACATTTTGAGGGCATGCATTGCTGAAATCTCACCTTATTAGCAACTGTAGCATACATTTTGTTTGGGAATATGCATGCTTCCTGCTATTACTACAACAAAGAAATGGGGTTCAATGTTTTGACTAACATAGCTCCTGAGCATAGGGCTAGATTGACGTTGTGAAGGAGTATTGTGCTTTATTTATACTGCATTGCACGTCATTTTAAAAATGTTGTGCGGCTGTCGTTTTCTTTATTACAGCTACAGTATGTCCTAGCGTATAAACAAATCAAGATTTTGATGTTAACTCGTCGCTCTAACCTTTAATTTGCGATCCTAGGTGCTGCAGTGGCTGCTCCACTTGGTGAGGCCGTGGCCTCCTGTTGGCCACCTCTCTTTGCTGTCCAAGATGGTGAGGTACGTATCTGGGCCTACAAGACATTTTGTCTATTGTTTTCACTTCATTGACTTGTTCAGGACAACAGACTAATGGCAGAAAAAACAAGGACACAAACAGGCAGGCACACAAAAAGGCAAACACAGGTACTGACTTAAAGGTGCACTAAAGATGTTTCTCAGATTGTCTGTTCTTGGTGATAACTCATTCGACAGGCTCTAAGCATCCTAAATATCCAAAAAATTATGCTCGTTCCATTCCTATTTTCCTTCTAAAAATAAAAATAAAAGAACATACTTAAGTCTTGCCATAGGACGAGCAGGTGAACTATCTTTGAAAAAGTGTACATGCGGATGACAGTGACATCAGTGCTATCTGATAGTTGTGTCCCACAAATTACAGTTTAGCAGTGCCAATAATACCTATCCCGAGGTTAGCTGATACATCAACCGTGGCAATATTTGATTTACTTATGTCCTTCCTTCATGTTAGTCAGATCAAAACCTAGGTTGCACTGTTCTAACTTTTTCCCATCTCACTGAGGTATATCATAAAGAGCAGGGGAGACAATGGCCAAACCTGTCTGAGATATCTTTTTATTGCTGCTGGTCTTGTAGTTTCGGCTTCCCATGTTATAATCACCCCTATTCTCCGTATAAACCCATTCTAGAAACTTGACTGTGGTTCCCTCTAGCCCATATCCCTTCAATTGGTTCCAGAGTTTTTCCTGATTCACATTGTCATATGCCCCTTTGATGTTTAAAAATGCTACCCATAATGGCCTTTGACTTGTCATTGCTATCTATATGCACTGAGTGATTATGAATACATTTTCATCCAGTCGTCTACCTTTCCTGAAACCATTTAAGCTCCCCCAGAATCTGTTTTCTCTTTGCCCATTCTTCCATTCTTCTTTTTACAATTTGCATAGCTAATCTGTATATTTCTGAAGTTACTGTGATTGGTCGGTATGATTTGACACTGTCTTTTTCTCCCTTGCCCTTATATAATAATCTCATCCTGCTCAATTTCCAGTCCACTGGGTACCTCCCTCCCATAAGTATCTGGTCAATCACCTGCCTTAGTTTCAATTTGCTTGTTTTGCCTAGAACTTTTATCAATCTCATTGGTATGCCGTCTGGACCTGTTTCAGTGCCAGCCAGAACCTTTCCTTCTGCTTTTTTCCCATTCCTCTGTGGTCCTTTCCTCTTCCTCACTATGATCCTCCGCGTGTGTTGTGTAGACGCTACCATTCCCTACGACCTGATTTGATTCTAACTCCGAAAATACTGCTTCGATTGTATGTCTAATGTATTCTCCTGCCTCATCCCCTTCTACCTTTGTCCCTTCCTGTGTTGTTAGTGCCTGCTGGTACGCCTCGGTCATTTTCCCCTGTGCACTGATGTGTTCCCAGAATCTTTTTGCCGCATTCCTATCCTTTTGGCTTATCTCTATCATCCACTGGACCCCTGCTCTCCCAATTTTGGCCTGTATTAATGCTAATGTCTCCTGCTTTCTTTCCTGAAATTCCTCCCATTTTGTCGCTACTTCGGCTAGTGTGGCCCCCTTTTTCTTTGCCCATCTGTGTTCTTTAGATGCCGCTTGGCGTCTCGATATTGCTGCCTTAGCCTCTTTATCCCACCACCTTTTGGGCTTGCGTTTTAGTTTTCTTCATCCTTGTTTGATTCAATATTTCTCTAACTCTCTTTTGAAAACACTTAGTCTTCATATGTCCATTCTCTTTCCGGTTGCTTGGATACAATGTTCTCGATCTGCTTAGACGCCTCTTGTAACCGTTTAACATTTAAGTTATTCCTACCCTCTTGTTTTTGATTTTGCATTTCTGGTTTTATTGTGCCAAATCTGAGTTTGATTCTCTTATGATCGCTCCCCAGACCTTAGACCTACATACCTCCTAATCTGTTGTATATTTTACGCGACATTAAACAGTAGTCAATAGTCGAGTGCGAGTTCTTTCTTTCCCGTGCTATTTTTCCATCACATTTCACCTGAGCGTTAACCCATTAACATTAACCCATTAACCTTTGCAGAACGTCTCTAACATCCTCCCTGTTGTATCTGTATGTCCATCAAAGTCTTCCAAATATGCCTTCACGTCCCCCAAGGTAAATATTTCCTTGCTAGTGCCAATTTCCCTAACGTCTCCTGATATACATGTCAAGTGTTCTGCATTTTCCTCCCCTGCATCACCGCCTGTTTTTAGATAAACAAAACCCAGGGTTGTGTCCAAACGCCCAATATTGCCTTACCCACATGTGTTCCCTGCAGCCCTCTCGTTCCCTTTCCCATTCCTGAACCTTAACTAACACCCCTAATCCCCGTCCCTTGTGTTCCCCATTGGCCCGGTTGCATCCCATCCAATGATATCCCGGTATGTATGGTGGTTCTTCCTTATCCTTCAGATATGTTTCTGCTAATCCATACACTGCAAAGTTGTCGCTTTCTAATCGCTCCTCAATCTACTCCCACTTTATTCTGTTCCTGCCCTCCTGCGTGTTTATGAACGCTGTTTCTTTTTCCTAGTCCTGCAAGGCTTCCTCTCACCCTCCCAAACCCTCCCCCCTGTATCTACATTTTGGCCCTCATTTACACCGGCGCCCTTAGGGCTTTGGGGCTCCGCAAAAAATGTATGATGTGGCATCCAATCCTATCGCCTACCGTGCTCCCAGTGGTTCCACTGTAGTGGATGCCCATTGTAAAAGGGGCGGAGCGAGCTTCGTGCACCGCCCTGTTTACTTTCATTACTCCATACTCAAATCGTCGGCTCAACCCCTTATCACCCGGTTAGCTTCCACCACCCGCTTCTCTATCTGCAAAGACTGTCCCCAGACCTCTGGGACGGTGCATATTTGCACATGCACAGTCTCAGAGACGTCCCTCGGCTTACGTAACCCCAACTCTGTCTGCCCGGCGAGGTTCTGGCTCCGTCCCTTTAACACATCATTTAGTCCTGCGTGTAGAAACACTAGGTTCTCTCCTTCCCTGTTTTTCCACACCTTTGCTTTGGCCATAGCATCTACCATGCACTTTCCTGACTGAGCCATACGGTTACCCTCCCATCCCCTTTCACCCTGTCCAGCAGCCCCTCCTTAACCCTTGTTATGTTTGAGTTTTTTGCCACCAGCACCCTCTTAACCCCCGACTGCCTGTCTTCACCCCCTCCAGCTCTCTGTGCTTTTTGTGCCTCAAGTTCTGCTGCCTTTCTCAAGCCCTGCTGTACTGCAGTACTTTACAGCTGTGCAGGCTCCTTTCCTACAGAGTCAATCACCTCGTCACTATTTAACTGGCCCCCTTTGTCTGCCCCTCCCCCCCCCCCCCTCGCCGTCTTCTCTGCCACCTCACCCTTTTTCTTATTAACTACTCCTGTCAGTTGCTGCAGCATCTCCTCATACTTCTTATGCTCTTCCAACTCCGCCTTCCACTCTTCTCCTAAGCTCCCCTACCTGTCGCTCAACCTCGGCTCTCTGTTCCTGTTATCGTCTCAGCTCTCCCGCCACGCTCCCTACCTTACTTTCCCATTTCCTGGTCATCTCCACCACATCCGCTTCGGCCCTCTTATTCATATCTCCGACCTGCGCCTCTAGCTGAACCCGCTTCTCCCGCTCTACCCGTATCTCCCACTTCGACTCCTGAACCGTATCCGCCCGTTCCCTTCCTATTCTCCCAAAACCAAGTTCTACCTTCTCGCAACTCCGACAGGTAAAGTTGCTCTCTTCGGCTTCTGCTACAGTTTTGAGCTCCAACTCCATCATGCAGCACCAACGGCCACACTCTTCAGATTCTACATCGGGTCCCCCTTTTACATTAGCCTGCGCATTTTTCTTCGTTCGCATATTCACCATTGCCTACGGAAACACAGCGCGACCCCACGAAAAATATCGCGCCAAAACCAAAAAAGCCTGGGTAACGTCTCTGTCCACAAAACCAACTAGCCCGCCAAAGGTTTCAAACGTACAGGTGGTTTGGTCTTGTGACCCTACCTAAAAAGCCTGCTGTAACCCAACTATCCTATCGCTACTTTAAAAACTGCTTTCTGCTACCTCATAAAACCACCAGAGTTAGAGCAAAAATGCTTTACAGCAGGGTGGTAAACCTGGAGGATCAACCCCAATGGGGTGTGCCCGCGCAACACCACCAATGAAGCAGATCCAACAAGCAAGCCTATCCTATCGCTACTTTAAAAAGTGCTTTCTAGTACCCATAAACACACTCGCAACTAAACTAAATACACCAAATATTGCTTAGCTTCGCAGGAGCTCTGGAAAACACGTCCTGTTTGTCAGCTGATAAGCAGCTGACTGGTGAGACATATTGATGCCTATTTCGGAACACAGAAAGGGAAGGTAGTGAGCTTTGGTAATAGCACACTCATTCGTGTTTTCTTTTTCATGTCTTGTCATAAAATGGAGCCAAAGGTTTTTTTGTTTTTTTTCACATTGCTCGGCTGCTCGAGGTTGCAAATATTTGTACAAAACATGGGAGTGCACAGCAGTATACTTCCTTCATACTTGGCGATGTCGAATTTAAAAATTGTCAAATGGTTAATTAAAGTCAAGCTTTCATGAAACAATTTTTTTATATCATTATTAGTATTTGATGTGTACAGCAATAATGGACCTCCTTTCTTAATGCATATTCCAAAGCTGAAATTACTTCTCTTAAAGGGGCGCTCGGGAGCTTTCTAAGACGGCCTATTTATGGCCGTAACACATTCTGTGTGGTCTAAGCATCCCAAATATTTAAGTTTAAATCATGTGCAGCTTAGTTCACTAATAAAAATGTGATAAAAGATAGTGAATCTCAGACATACAAATGGCGGCACTGAACCCGGCCGAATGTAGGTGAGGACCGAACGGGGCTCATCAGACAATCACAAGCGATAGCTTCACGTCCGGACAAGCAGCCAACCAGCCCTGCTCGTCTGCACAAGAGGCCCTCGCTTGCAATCGACTGACAAGTGTCTTTCGCTGTTCCACCCTATTCGCCTTGATTCGGTTCAACCGCATTCGCTATCTTTGATCACATTTTTTAATAGTGAAATGGGCCACACATGATTGTAAGTTTTGGACTTGTGGGATGTTAGAGCACATAGGTTGAGTTAGGAACATAAATAGGCCATCCTGGAATACTAGAGAGTGCCCCTTTAATTTATTTCATTTTTTTTATATATATCTACAGTTCAGCATTTCAGTGAAACAAAGCAGGAACGTGATTGCAGACGAAAGTGGAGAGTCCATTTGTGTTGCCTGTATTTCTCCACTTTTTGAGCATTTTCTTGACAGTGTTACTCACTGCAGATTCATCTTGGACCTGGCATCAAAATGCGAGAGGCAGCATTTACACATGCCGTGGAAAAGGCTGCCACTCCTGGCCGCTCTCTCAGAATGGTCAGCCGATCACTGTGGGAGCCTGCGGAGCTCTTGGACAAGGGTGTGTCAGGGCAAGCCTGCAGGCGTCTCCTCTAGGAGGGTGTGGTGGGAAAACAGCCCCTACCACACCAGGTGGGTATTTCTGATCAACCTGGAGGGGCACAGCACCTGTTGTGGCAGCTGTGCTTAGCTCTGAACAAAAAAAAAAATTTGGTAATGGGAATATTTATACAGCCTGTAGTTGGTCTGCCATTAAAGTTGCGACGAGTCATACGCTGTAGATGACCAGCGTGTGACTCGTCGCAACTTTAATGGCACACATAATGTTTGTATAGTGTGAGTTATGATTTACTATGATTTGAGATTTTTATGAACCTATTGTTGATTTTGCCTTGTGCAGCACACATGTACAGTGAGAGGCACTAAGAGGTTAGACAAGGTGAATGTGGACAGAGAAGGAGAAATGCCACTTGGGGTGCAGCGCTTTCTTTTCTCACTGGGAGCGAGGCCATGATGTTCGATCTGCAGTCAAACCTGATATTATCGAACCCGGTTAATTTAAGGGCACATGGTAAGGTAAAATTTAAAAAAAAAATTGATTTTAGTTTTTTTCGCAATTTGAAAAGTTTAGCTCTTTGTGCACATTTTCCATTGTCCCAGTGTTTTTGGAAAGCTATATTTCAGGCTGAAAATCACTTCTTCCGAAAGCAAGTAGCAGGTGACTACGCCTCCTTTTGGGATACACTCCCTGTTTATCGATGAATTCTCCAACAAAACAAAATCAACACAAGACCTAAAAGCTTGTCCAGTAACAGATAATCTAAAAAAAATTATTTTGAAACTATTGCATAGCTTTTTTTCAACCAAGACAATCACGAGACGCTGTGCACGTTTTTCCCAGGTGTGTAACGTGTGTACATTCAAGTGTTTGTGTTTTCATAACGACAAAATGGCGCTATTGTATGCTGTTCCTTTATTCAATGGTGGCAGCATTGCACAAGCCAATGTTTTGAAGTTTTGTGGATGGAACCCTGTTTGGAAAGCCATCAAATGGCTGAGGGAAGTTGACATCACTCTAATATACTTTACGGACCAAACGACATGGCAGGTCACAAAAGAGGCCCGGCAAGCAATGCGATAAGCCTAAAGGCGAAGATATGACTTTAGCAATGCCTTTCAAGCTGGCGGCTATTGAAAAAATGACTGTAAGGCTGTTGGTGCCAATAGAAATTCGTTATTCACCAGTTTTTTTACTTTAAACTCAATTATCTCAAAACAGTGTTTTTTAGTACATAGGTACCATTTTTTCCTTAACCTGACATTATAGAGGGTTGATTTTTTATTCCTACCACATACATGGATGTTCAAAAATACTGAACTAAAATTAAAAATGTGCACTTAGCAGTTTTTGAGTTATAAAGTTTTTAATAGATGAAAAAAACTAAAATTTCAGTAATAGAATAAAAAAAATATTAAAAAAAACTTATTTTAGATTGGTTCAAATAATTCTAGTTCAGTGGATAAAACACAATGTTTCGAACAAAATGATATATGCATGACAGAAATACTCCTAATAGTCACCGAGAAAACTGTTCCTCAACATGGCCTCAAATGCATGGGGAGTATAGGACTTACCTTGTGCCCTTAAACTATTTGTAAATGGACCGGTAGCTGCAATACAAATGCATAGCGAAAAATGCAATTACATCGAACGAAAATTGCAGCGTCTCCCCATGGACCGATCTGCCAAGAGCGCTGTTTAGCTCTGCAAGCTGGCTTTCCCCCTGCTTGAGAATCATCCTTGGGGGAGAGCCAGCTTGCAGAGAAAGCTGGCTTTTTTTCTTTTGAGCAGCCGTGTCGGCCGCCCAGGAGTAAAAAAAAGTCTTGTGGGGGGAGAGGGTGAGCCGGTAAACGAAGAAGCGGCCACTATATAACTGCAGTCGGCGTCCCTCATGATGTACAGATGCCCCTTCGAGCGTGGACAACTTTTCAAAATGTGGCGTGCTTGTTCATTGTCAAATTCATTAAAACTTCTATAGAGAATTGCCCGCTGTATCAAAGTGGTAGACGGTTTTTTGAGAGTTTGATATAGTCAGGTTTGACTGTATTATGTTGCCCACAGGTAGGCGAAATCAGATAGAACGTGGGAGGCCGGGCCGAGTGATAAATTGACTGATTATCAGGCTCGACACGACATAACCTCTTGTTCACTGTTGTAGTTGTGATTTTATTATTTTAAGTCTTTTTTTATGAATAACTGCTCGTGTATTTCTTTTTATGCACTGCAGGTTTTATCACGCAATACCGACTTGCCGAAGCCATCATCTTAGCCATCCAGATGTGCTGGCAAAAGTGGCATGGAAGAAAAGAGCCATGGACAGCCCAGTCTGCATGAGAATGTTTGCGAGTGGTGCATGTTGGGAAAAAAATAAAATAGTAAGTTCCATTCTCTTTGTAGTTTTGTTTCATGGCAGAATGAACACCTAAACCTGCAAAAAATTAGCAGTCTTTTTGCACAATTTGCTAGCTGTTGTCATCAGCAGTCCTTTCTGCATCTAAATTATATCGTGCATGCATGACCAGGTCACCCCAGAAGACACTAGGTCAGCCGGATCACATCAGAACACGCCAAGACTCTAGAACACGTCAAGACACTAGAACACGTCAGGATACTAGAACACGTCAGCACACTAGAACACATCAGGGCACCAGAATACGCCAAGACCCGTGTCTGAATTTCCGCTCTGATGTAAACGTCAGAAACACACCAGACCCGGGCTGGTGGATTTTTCAATAGGGATGCACCAAGATTCAGTTCTCAAGGATTATTGTCGGAAGGTATCCTAGAAACACGCGCATAACAAATTCGCTATATGTGATTGGCATTAGATATTTAGATCAATCAAGCGTGGCATTCGTATAATTCCGAATTCCTAATACATATTTCTTAAATGTTTCCTACTTAAAACGGAGGCGGCACAGCAACGGACACCTCGAGATTAGGAAATTGTTGAACTGTTACTTGAATGTCTCTGTGGCTGGTGAGATCTCAAATTGAGAACTGTCTCTGACAACACCAGCGCCAAAGTGCATTTCTGTATTTCCTTAGGTGGATTGCTTTGTTGCAGAATTTTGAAGGTATTCATTTCTTTGTAATGGTACTACAAGACTGCTACTAAGCAAAGGCGAAGCACATCGAGCTCTATTGCTCATGAATGCTCCGTAAGGCATTTGGTTCTGGAAATGACGAGGGAACGCAAGCGCGGTGTAGTTGTAAAATGTTTTGATCACAATACAAGACCGCGTATTCCAGAGTGTATAGGGGCCTAGTTTTTATTGTCAGGTTGGTTAACTAGGAGACAAAACGGTTCTACGGGTTCTAGATGAGTTATTTTAAATTATGGCCATGAATAAATAGGGCAATGGCCACACCGCATAGCTTTTGTGCAGTGGCATTATGTAGCGTTCCGTTAGCCGTCCGCCAGTTCTACTAATTAATGGTGCATTCACACGCGTTAAAAAAAGCACTCTTAACGACCAAAGCTTAACGTGAATTGCTGAAACTTTAATTGAGTACTATGCAAACGATACACACACATATATATATATATATATCGTGTTGTTTTGCGCAGAAACCAACATTGCCACTTCTGAGGCAGCAGCACACAAATTGCAGTGGAGACATATGTGCCGCGAAATTCCATGGACGTAAGGGAAATGTGGCAGTTAAATATTTATGAGTGCGGCATCTCGTTCGTGGCTGCGCCCGTTGTGCGAAACAAGTTACAGCAAAATGCGTGTGAGAATTGCAAACCACCAGCACCTACGCTCTGTTTCGACAGACTAGCACATAACATATCAAGAGCGTCCCAAGTAATAGTAGCGGCCAGAGTACTTTTCGGGGAAATGTCCTGAGCCGGTATAAAGCTGATTTCTTCGCGGTCTGAACTGCGTATGTTGTCTGGTATGATGTGTCAAGGGAAAACAGCTTTCGGTCTCGCAAAAAATACACAGCGCGAACGAAAATGATATTCCGGCTGTTTGAAGGGGCCACATAAATAAGTTTCTTGGCGTATCGAGCTATGATTTTGTAACAATGTGGCCGAAAATTAATTGTATGATTAATTCACTGAACGAATTTACCAGTATTGAAAGTTAGAATTCAAAAAAAGTGAAAGCCGTTTACAAATCCCTGTAACGCCGAATTGGAGCGCAGCTCTTGAGGAGGAGGAGTGAAGGGTACTGAGGGGAGGGTAGACCCCTCCCCCTTCTCCTCCTCCTCCCCTCATTCTTTAATATGCTCCGGGGGGGTGTCACGTGACTTCGGGGAGGGGGTCACGTGACCACGGGGAGGCGTGACCTGGGGGTGACCTCAAGGCCACGTGACCCCAAAGGTGACCCCCACGTGACCTTGGGGTCACGTGACCTGGAGGGGTCACGTGACCTCGGGGGGTCACGTGACCTCAGAGGGGTCACGTGACCTCAGAGGGGTCACGTGACCTGGGGGTCACGTGACCTTGAGATGACCTTGGAAGGGGTCACGTGACCTCGAGGGGTCACGTGACCTTCAGGGGTCACATGACCTTGAGATGACCTTGGGAGGGGTCACGTGACCTTGGGATGACCTTGGTTACGCCGACGGCGACGGCGACGCCGCTCAAGCCGGGAACGGGCCCCTAAGAGCTGCGCTCTAAAACTTGAAATCTCTACTTACGGCTTCATACTAACGGAAAGTGTCTGATTGGTGGAACACCCGACAGATGTCGCCGCAGTGCTCTCCGCGCTAAAAGATGGGGTCGGCGGCGCAGGCACCAAGTACATGATTTTCAGTGTCACCTTCGGTGATGGCACAACTTCGGTGGGTGGCATGTTTTGGTGGTTTCCGTCACCGTTGAGGGACCTCAACCAGCGTAGGATTTTCGGGGAGCTTGGAGGTCGCCGCCGAAACTTCACCCGAAAACGACGGCGGACCTCTTTTGTTCTCTGGCACTCCCCATGCCTTCATTTGCTTATTGGGAGTTAAGTGCACCATAAATGCCTTACAGCCCTAAACAGCATGCGTGAAAGCTGCAAATAAAAAAAGAACGCAGTAACAGACGGGGCATGCAAAGCAGACGGCATGTAGCCGAAAATAGTACACAAAACAACGAGACTACACTTGTTTTTCGTTTTTTCCCGTGTTCTGTGAAGTT
Source organism: Ixodes scapularis (assembly GCF_016920785.2). Classification (NCBI taxonomy): domain Eukaryota; kingdom Metazoa; phylum Arthropoda; class Arachnida; order Ixodida; family Ixodidae; genus Ixodes; species Ixodes scapularis. The sequence continues at coordinate 177,192,464 of NW_024609846.1, read as the reverse complement.
ATTGCCTTTTATTAGTAAGAATAAAAGGCTCAGGCACGGAAGATTGTCACAAAGAAAAAGCGCGTCCCTTCTGGCTCAGAAACGTCATCATATATTGCGGAGAGCGAGGAAAGCTCCCGTTGTCGCCGCCTGCCATCTTACGTGCTGCCAAATGTCGGCTGTTGCGTCAATCAAACGCCCTCTGTTAGCAGACGAAGAAATTTCAAGACATAGATTTGAAGTTCTTGCTTTTAATGCTTTACTGAAGTAAATTGTTTTCAGTAAAATTTTTGAGACACTTAATACACGTTCTTCTGCCGCCTCTGTACAAAATCTTAGCTCGATACGTTCGGAAAGAAAACCCGATGGATACGGTTCCTTCAAATATCCAACGACCCCCTTGACTCGCTGTATATAGGGCACCGCAAAGATTTTGATTAAATAAATCTTTTTTTAGTGAGCATCAGGTGCATCAGGAGCTTCGGTGGGTACCCTGACACGAATCCCTCAAAGGTAATGAGGCGGCACATGCGGCTACCCGCGCGCATACACACAGGGCCATTACCCAAGAGAAAACAACCTCGCTTGTTGACCCGAGGACCGACCTGCTCATCAAGTATGCCGACATACCAGCCCACTACCGTCTCGACCGAAGAATATACCCGGTACGGCACCCAAGACTATCAAGAGATGAAGCCACCACCCTCCGAAGACTGCAGACCAACACTTATCCCTACAGCAGCCGTCTTCACGACATCTACTCCGCTTAATACCCCACCATGTCAAAGAAAAAAGTATTTATTAATGACATCAAATTTTTTAGCTTTAATATCATCAATTACATAAATTTCATATTTTACGTAGCTAAACTATGCCATTATTAGACACGATGGAGATGGCGTGATAACGATTCGTAGGATATCCATAGCTTAGGATGCATTCTCTGCTACAGTAACTAGATTTGCTGAAAAACTGAGCGGAACAAAGGACTATATTTCTATTGGCCTCAGCCTTGGTGCGTTTACTACCTAAGAGAAGAACGAATATTTGTACATGAATATACGCAACGCACTACTACTTTGTGAATCCGGCGACTGCCTGTGTTCATAAAAAAATGCGTTTAAAAGAAACGGCTCTGTCAATCGCGTCTAAATCGAAAACGTGAGCGGCGCTGCAAGAAAACAAATTGAAACGTGCAAAAAAAGACGAAAAAAAATGCGTTGTTGGCATATAGATTTTTGCAAAAATTGCCTCCCGCGCGCTGCCATCTTTGTCTGCTGGGCTGTGGAACGCCTTCTGAACATGTGCCGTTGCTCTGCTGTGTGGTATATCGGACGCCGCTTAAGCGTTCACAGCTCAGTGACTCAGCATTTGTTGGCCGAGTGATATGCGATGCAAAGGTCTCTACTCAGTTTCACTCTTGCGACCTCCGCAGCCGCAACGACCCGGCGGAGTGAATCTAGCAGGGCCCAAAGTCACTCGTCGTTTTTGCGAGTCTGCCACCCGCGGCTAAACTGATCACGCGCAGCGAAATTCCGCGTGATCCTGATTTGCATAGCCGCTGACAGTGAACGCCCAAAGATGACAAGCGCCTTGACGATGCCCTTTTGTCTCTGCTGAATTTGCTTCTGCGGGTCACATAGCGCTCGCTCCGGTCGGACGTAATGTGGAAGTGGAGCACCAATGCAATTCTCTCGTGAGTTTCGTATCTATTTGAAGAGCCTGGGGCATTCGTTCTCCCGTCCCGCCCACACACACGCACTCGCACACCCGCAGACACACACAAAGTCACACACACGCGTGCATACACGCACGCAGACGCACGCAGAAACAGACACACACAGGCGGGCACGCTCGTACACACACACGCGCACACACAGACAAACAGGCACACACGCGCCGAATCAGACACGCGCAGACACGCAATCATATTCTAAGTGTTGTCATTCGCTGGGAACTTTCTAGTGTTGTCCGTGACTGGGTATCAGTTCCGCAGAAAAGTGAACTGACGAACGTTTGTTAGGGCGTAGGCGCATGCTGCAGCCGTTTGTTCCACGCCGAAGATTAGAGCCCTGAGCGGAACATCAATTGCGTCGCCTTTCAATTAATGACAGTCCTATCCTCCAGCTCCAGATACGTTAAATTGCAGTGACCGATTGGGATATGAATTCTCTTGCACCACCACTGCTCGGAAGTAGCCTTGTCTGGTTATTTTCCCGCGGACATGCTTGCAGAAATGCCCACACTGCCTCTACTGCAAATACAAGCCCATAATTTTAGTACCTGCCACTCAAATGAATCTATGTCTATTCATATACTGCCCTTTTCGTGAGGGTAGGAAGTTTAAGATGGCGAAAAAGAACACGAATCGACCTAATACCGTGAAAAAAGCCTGCGGTGGCACAGATGTATAGACTAGGAAAGTGGCACAGAAAGAGAAGACTTGAGACCGATTTCCATAGTGCGATTTTGCTTGCAATATCGCAGTTACTACGCGGCTCGTCCAGCAGAAAAAGCTTGATGAAAGCTGCGGATGCCAATGTCGCAGTAGCGAAATCGGAAGCAAAACCGCACCATGTGAATCCGGCTTCAAGCGAGTAAAAAAATAACATTTTATGACCTTTTGTTTTAATTCGTTGAAATAGATTCCTAGAGATCGTCACTAGGTTCATATTTCTTTTTCTGGTTAATATACGACACCGCCATCCTTGAGATGAATGTACCGATTAGATTTCTGCATTAGCTATTAAAGGGGTACAGAAACGAAGTTTTAGGGCTCATTTTATTGCTTAGAATGTATACCACTTCGCATCAGCATTTGAGAAACGTCAGTCTTTCGTTTATAAACGCAAGAAAAGTAATTTTCGAACGAATAAAACGGTTTCCCACTTGCACGCGGTAACTGGGGAACCGACGTTTTGTTGGGGGATCGTGACGTGTTGTTCCTCCCGCAGTGGCGCCACCCTCGGCAGTACACTGCACTCTTATAGATACCTTATGACTCGTTCACACTTGCGAAATACACACTCGCCGCCGACTGGATCCGCTCGCCAAAAAAAGATCGGGCCGTTCACTTTTGTTGCCGCCTGCGGAGTGCGCGGCGAGTGCGTCTCGCAGTTTCCTGAACGGACGAGAACTGAAGAGAGCTCCCAAACCTCCTCCTTGCCCGCGCGCGTCTCGTCGCCATCGTCGCCAGCTCGTCAGCGGGGATCTCACGTCAGCAAGCCCCACTTCCCCCGTGCGTTCTGATTGGCTTGCGGCGAGAAAATCTTTTTTCCAGCGTTCAAAATTGATCCCAGAGGGATCTTGCTCTCCGCCGGAAATTGCTGCCTGCTTTCGTCGCCGGGCGTCAGAATTCTCGCGGATCCAGCCGCCGGCTCGCAAGTGTGAACGAGGCATTAGCCGTGAACGCAAGGACGCAATCGCGCTGCTTCGCGCTGCCCGCTATTGTTTTGGTAACGCCGAGTTCTTTTTTGTGCTTATTCATCACGTTTGTGTGCAGGATGCCGCTCTATTGCGCGGCAGAGGGCTGCAGCATCAGCGTGCTGAAATATGAGACGCCGACCCACTGGTTTCCGAACAATGAGACATCCCGAAGCGTATATGGATCCGTCTCGGGCGTCCCTCGTCTCTCGGGCGCCGGTGAAAACCGATCGCTTGTACGGTGACCATTTTTGCGATGCGGACTATGAAAGGCGACACCCTGTCCTTAGAAGTCCGGGTCTTCCTGCCAAGAATATTCACTTGCTACCAGGAATTGTGCCGACTATATTTTTCTAAGGAAAAACACAAAAAAAGTGAAAGCCTCTTACAACTCCATGTAACGCCGAATTAGAGCGCAGCTCTTGAGGAGGAGGGAAGGGTACTGGGGGGGGGGGGGGGGGTTCACCTAACCAGGGGGGTCACGTGACCTTGGGGGGTCATGTGACCTTGAGGGTCACCTGACCCCCCCAATGCCGAAGATGTCATCACTGACGTCATTGATGACGTCATCAGTGACGATGACGATGCGGATACCGATGACGTCATTAGTGACGTCACTGATGACTTCACCAGTGACGATGACGATGCGAATGTCGGTGACGTCATCAGTGACATCACTGATGACGTCATTAGTGATGATGACGATGACGATGCGGATGCCGGTGACGACATCAGTGACGTCACTGATGACATCATCAGTGTTGATGACGTGGACGATGCGGATGTCGGTAACGTCATCAGTGATGATGACGATGACGATGCGGATGCCGGTGACGTCATCAGTGATGATGACGATGACGATGTGGATGCCGGTGACGTCATCAGTGACGTCACTAATGACGTCATCAGTGGTGATGACGTCATCAGTGATGATGACGATGACGATGTAGATGCCGGTGACGTCATCAGTGACGATGACGTCATCGGGGGTCACGTGACCTCAAGAGAGTCATGTGACCCCGGTGGGGGGCTCGCGCGGTGCATTATGGGACATTTCCCATAATGCACCGCGCGGTTACGCCGACGGCGACGGCGACGCCGACGCCGCTCAAGCCGGAAACGGGCCCCTAAGAGCTGCGCTCTAAAAAGTGAAATCCGTTTACAACTCCCTGTGACGCCGAATTAGAGCGCAGCTCTTGAGGAGGAGGAGGGAAGGGTACTGGGGGGGGGGGGGGGTTAAGTGACCTTGGGGGGGGGGGGGGGGTCACGTGACCCAGGGGGGTCACGTGACGATGACGATGCCGATGACGTCATCAGTAACGATGACGATGCGGATACCGATGACGTCATCAGTGACGTCACTGATGACGTCATCAGTGATGATGGCAACGACGATGCGGATGCCGGTGACGTCACCAGTGATGATGACGATGACGATGCGGATGCCGGTGACGTTATCAGTGATGATGACGATGACGATGCGGATGCCGGTGACATCATCAGTGATGATGACGATGACGATGCGGATGCCGGTGACGTCATCAGTGACGTCACTGATGACGTCATCAGTGATGATGACAATGACGATGCAGATGCCGGTGACGTCATCAGTGATGATGACGGTGACGATGCGGACGCCGGTGACGTCATCAGTGACGTCACTGATGACGTCATCAGTGATGATGACGCTGACGATGCGGATGCCGGTGACGTCACTGATGACGTCATCGGGGGTCACGTGACCCGGGGTCACGTGACTCCAAGTTGGCCAATTATTATTAAATGCAGACCATTTCTCGGCGACCACGACCCCCTTCAAATTTTTGTCGGGCGATCGGTTGGCCTGTGGGATGGTTCGTATGGTTCTAGCCCAAATTGCCTGTCTTTCACCATGTGCGAGAGTAACTACTCTTTCTCGCTGACATCTTCCGAGTCCATTTGGTAATCAAAACACTGGTGCTCTCGAATTCATACATCATTGCGGAATGCACCGCGGGCTACAAGGACCAAAATGAATACGTCACGATGGTTTTCGTGCAGCTGTGCAGTCCTCCGCCACTCCAAAACGTGAGATTGTAACACGCAAAAGCCACCACGTGGCGTCGCTTAATATCAAGCCAGCCTTTGGCTGTGCTGAGAAGCCTGACGTCATTATTGTGACAGAGTCGCCATGAAGCATCGTACGCCTCGGTGGCTGATTTCGAAGCTCTCGCTAATATCGGATGGTCGAAATGAAAAATATAGCAATTAGCTCAAAATACTAAGCCTATATTTATCTTTTTCACGTGCTTCAGCAATAAAACGTTTTTTATTCCATTCCTTTTGTGTACCCATTTATATCAATGGCTGAAAAAACAACATGTTCATTACCACATAGAGTGGATAAATTGCCTGCAAGATTCCTATTAAAAGTAATAGTATTAAAACACCACAAACTTTACTTTTAAATGCTATTAATTAAAATTAGTGCGAATTGTCCTCAGTATTCTGATGGGAAATGTTTTGCACATATTTTTTCAGTGCGCACATTGGTAAAACTATTACCGTGAACGGACAAATTATGCTTAAATTTGTATAGACAACTCTACTTTCGGCCCACGTCCCGACCTATATGAGTATACCACGTGTACAACGCCGTGCTACTTCTGTTCCAGGCAATTATACGGTCTTTTTGTATCTGCTTCTTTTGTGTGTTTTCCTTTTTTATTTCGATGACTTGCCAGAGTAAAGATGTTTGTTCTTATACTTCTACCGTTGCTGGATGCCTGGAGAAGATTTCACAGCCGCCACCATAACGCCAAGCAGACTAATTTTAGAAACGAAAATCCTTCGAGAGGTAAAGCCCAATTATTTGCAGCGAAAACATTTTTTTTCTACTCTCGTCGTCCCCGTCGCCTTAACCCCTCGGGACAATGACGAACGACGGGCAACTTGGACACGCCGTGAAGCGCCGCACCGCAGAGACACCTCGCGTCCTAGCAAAAAGAGACGAGAGAGGACGGCTCAAAGACATCGTGATGCATGTCACGCCGCTGCTCAAGGAAGCAGGAAGATGCGGAAACGCTACCTGCAACCCGACACGGCATTTTCGCACTGCTTCTGACGTATACAAACGAAAGCAAAACCAAACCTGCGAAAGGTCTGCAGTGCGGTACACAGCGCGCCCCATTGCGGTGCGATGCGGACGCGCCCGTCTTCCTTTGAAACGAGCGACGCGTGACTACGCATCTCTGAACGTCCTCCCGTGTACTAAGAAAGCTTGAAACTCCGAACGCCTGCTCCTCGTAAATAGAACCTTGTTTTTTTTTAAAGACGCGTTCTAAATATTTGTAATACAATCTTACGGCATTCCTTTGTATGAAGTGAAAAAAACTAAGAAAGCTCGAAGCTACAAAAGCCAGCTTCGAGTAAATAGAACGTTATTTTTAGAGACGCGTTCTAAATAGTTGTAATACAATCTTACGACATTCCTTTGTATGAAGCGAACAACAAATACGCTTATTTTTGTGTGTTCACGCACTTTTCAACAGTGGCTATTTATTCGGGGGCTTATACGCGTCGCGGGTGTGATAACGAGTAAATAGCTAGGCTAAGCGAAGCGTTTAATGTCCCTAGATTAATGTGGCACGCATCAGAACTTATCACGTCAAGACAGCCTGACGAGATAATGCAGATCGTCATAACAGCACGCGTCAAGATTGCATGCTGAACATAAAATTTGGCGCAAAATACTCAATATTACTAAGTAAAGAGTAAAGAGGCTCGCGCTCCATCCCAACGCGCGTAAGCTCTTGCATGCGAATTGTTACTTTACATATTGAATGAGAACCGGGCTTTCAAGTTGGCTTGCTGAAATCGATCGAGAACAATAGTCACTGGCAAATTAGATACGCAGGGCGTGCTTTAGCATGTTCGCTCTCATCGCTTCGGGATTCTTTTTTAGCATTTTTATCGACCGTATATAGCTAATGCGTTCGATTGCGCAATGTTAATGGTCTGGATGATTTTACTTCAGTCAACACCTCCGGTAAAGGTTTCCGGCGCACAGCACCTTAATACTGAAAAATGAAAATAAATGAAAAAAAAAAAAAACTGAAAGCATCTTTTTTTTTTTCTTTTTTTAGAAAATTAAGGCATAAACGACAAACCAATCGGAAGTGGAAAATCAATAGTGCTCTCACGTAAACCGTTTACGGTCATTGTTTTAGCTTGGAAACTAGAAAAAATGAGAGTATAAGGCACAAAAAAACGCGGAAGCTTTATATGTATAAAAAATGTTAGAACTGTTACTTCACAGTGATCCGCTTCATGATTTGTTTGTCTCTTCGAGGCATTTTAGTTGTAGTTTTCCACGTTATTAGATACCTATATAGCTTGTGCTAACACCCCTGAAAACTCCGCGTATCCTTCATGGCGGCGATTGTTTTATTCTCTCTCTCTCTCTCTCTCTATATATATATATATACATATAGATATAGATATATATGGTTGATCGGAAGAAACAACTCCTTGCACTTTAGCCCACAACTGCCGAGCTCGACAGGGTAAATACGAAGAAACAGAGACGTTTTCTGTCCGGGTTTCTTTTCCAACCACTGTCTAAATGGTCTCCTCCTTCTGCCCCAATTTCTGGTAATAGTCATGGTAAACTTCTCCCAGCTCGCCTTCGCACTCGAACTTCCTGCTGTGATTGTCTTTCATTTTAAGACCACTCAATCCTATCCTTGCTCGAAGCTCACGTTTCGCACTTCCGGGATGCATTAGTAGACTTCATACTTATTTTCGGACTAACCCTTTAGATCGGAAATCAAAAAAAGAGTCAAAGGAGATGCCAAGCACCCCCTCCCGATTTCCACTTTTTTCGTAATGACCTTGGCCAGCCAACCGTCAAAAGGACGAAACTAAAATGACTAGGAAACGATTCAGATGGTGAGCAGATGTATAGTAATGTCGGCTTTTCTTGACTACCCATTGCAAACATTCAATATATACCTTTAAGGTCTAGCTTTTGTTGAAATAGGTCAGATCCAATGAATAATAACCTAAAGCCTCCCATGAAATCGGAGAATAGAAATTTAAAGGGAAAATGTATGACACGGGGGAAGGTGTCCATGAATCGGCGATTACAATCAAGAAGGATGAATGTTTTGTAGATTTTAAGAAACAGACAAAAAGGACGCATTAAGCCGGGGTCACACTCCTTATTGATCATAGAAAAGACAGTCTGCATACAGATTCGAATGCGAGTCACCAAGAGATCTGTGCTTCGAGTGCCGCGTGGCAATGAGTTTAATGCGAAAACTTGAAACGCGGCATTCGAACCACGGATATTGCGGTGACTCGTGTTTGCAGACTGCCTTTAGTATGATCTATGACCAGTGTGACCCAGGTTTTAGGCGTGACCTCGTCTGACTCCTCTCAGACGTTCCTGGTTTACTATGGTAGGCAAATGTTTCCCGCTACAGATAGGACACATTTTCCGCTGATTAGTGATACTATATAATGGGCGGGCATTTTAGGTATTGTCATTGCAGCACGACTGTTGCGGCGTCGGTATTATTGGTTATTTGCCATACCTTTCGTGTTTGTGAGATGTACGAAAGCGTCCTAAAGAATCCGGAGCGGAGTACAACATCGCTCCGTTATATTATTCGTACCACTCTCAACAAACTGATACTTTCCATCTAGGTTTGAGAAAGGCCTTCGCAATGCAAATAAAAACATGTTGTGCGCTTTAGAAGTTGCCCGTGAAGTTACTCTAAACTACGTATTATTAAAAAACATATTTTGCACTGACGCTGGAAAAAATATTGATGATGTTTTTATAAGACCCATTGGCACAAAACTATTTTTTGAAAAGTTGGCCAAGGGGAGACTTTTTACAAGTCCGATGACAATCATGGCGCCTTCCTTCAAGTAACTCTTAACCTTGAGCATCCAAACTTCCTTTTTAATAAGCTCCTTCTGCAGACAAAAATAGTGGCTTTTGTTATAATGACGCAATGTCACAGTGAACACCTCGACCTACAACAATTATTTATGTGACGCCCGGATACGTTATCTCTAGTAACGTCATCTTGAGCTGTCGTCACTAGCAATCACTGCCTGTTTCGAGAGTCATATTACGTGGTGGGTACGATGACAGAAAGGCAGCGCGAGGACTCGTACAATCTATGAGCAGAAAAACTGAAGAGGAGGAGGAGAGGAGAGCCCGCGGGCACATCAGAACGCCGAACTCTGATTAGAATGATTGGTGGGTAGACGAAAAGCGATGGCTGCCTTTATCTCTACTTACTCTTAACAAACGCGTTCAAACGCGAGCGCGGAACGCTGGACGCCGGCGTTTGGCAATCCGACGCATTCGAAGCGTGCGTAGAGACAAAGGCGGATAGTTGGGCGTCTATCCACTAATCATTCCAACCATAACTCGGCGTTCTAACGTCCCCGTGCGCTCTCGTGTCCTCCTCTTTGTTAGTTTCTTGTCGCATCGTCACTGACAAGGGCTGTGTTCGTAAATACACTTGATCTTACTCCAGGTTAAGGATTTTGCATTTTGGCGTTCGGAAACCCACCCGCGTCCAGCGTGGCGTCATCTCTGCTGTCACACGACACAACCCGCCGCAGTAACTTGCATCTATTTGTTGAGTAACGTTTAAAACGTAGCCAAGGTGAAAAAAAAAAAAAAAAAGCACCGAGGAGTTTTGGTTGTTCCGCCTCCAGCGGGAGTACCCTAACTTGGATAAAACTTCGGCGTCTCGGGAGGCCCGTGCGTACACGCGCAGGTAAAGCACGGCGGAAGGCAAGGAACGCATCCTAGAGTTGTGGGCATTCGAATGACACTTCCTGCAGGTCTCATCTTGTCAGTGACTAAAGGTGGGTTCGTGCGCACACCGTCGTTTCACCTATACTCCCTTCTTGACGCTTTGGGTCTGCGGCACTGGGAAGTGTCATACGTGACCTCCGACGATGATTGGTCCCGCACGCCCAAGCGACGTGACGAGCGTTCTCATCAAGCTCAGTACCACCCTGTGGATTCCGTGGTAGTATACGTACACACGGGCCAGAGTTGGGCGGTCGACAAACATCGGCGCTTCTGCCGCGTTATGAGACGTGGTCTGTTCATTATATTGTACTGTCGCCGTGATCCACGAACCGCGTCGGTTTGACCGACTCGTTCTGGAAGCCAACACCCTACTCTTGCGAAGATTGGCTTAATTCAGCGTTATTTCTTTTGTGTGTGTGTGTACGTTTGGGGATTGAACACAACTTGGACAATTAGTTTGCCCTTGTGTTGAGGACGTACGAGTGTTTCTGCAGTTGTAGACAACAGTTACTTTCAATGCACAGTTTTCCGTTCTTCAATGTTAATCGAGACAGACGCCCAATACTCGGGAGTGACTAGATATAAGTAGTGGCGGAAGTTGTAGAGCTATGCTAGAACGCTATAGGAAGCCCGTTTCAAACGAGAGTGCATTGGCGTGAAGAAATTCACTGTACTGAACTGAATTATAAACAGATATCCTGCGGTTATTTTATATAAGAAGCGCTTTAAAATAAAGCTGCTGCCCTCTTTAAGAAGAAAAAAAAACAAAAAAAAACGATGCGTCCACTTTCGCCCATAACACTCGGAGAGCCAATCAAAGCAAATTGAGGAGGCAGCTCAGTGAATGACGATGTTGAAGCATATGTATGAACGAAAAAATGCAGTCATAGTTGTGACAATAACTAATGCAAAACGTCACGCTTGCTTTGCTTAATGTCACAACTCCGACTGCGTTTTTTTTGGTCCAAACATATGTTTCGGCATCCTCATTCGCTGAGCTGCCTCCGTAAGTTGCGGTGATTGGCTCTGCGAGTGTTCTTGCTAGCGTCCCAAAAAAAAAAGGCCGGGGGGAGGGAGGGGGCGGGCAGCTTTTCGTCCTCCAAAGGGAAGAGGTGAAAGCGCTTTACGTAAGTAAATATGTTGCTTAATTTTTGCTTGATTAAAAAACCGAACAAATATACTCACGCAATAATAATTTTGTTTCGTTTTGAGTTCCCCTTGACATCGGTTTTTTTATTGTTAAAGTACAACGCCTAATAACAGGGAAGAGGAAACTAGATGCAAAGAGAACATGGCGTTCGCCGTGTCCTGTTAGCATCGATTTTCTTCTTTCCGTCTTTACGAGCTTCACTTGTAGAATCTACGACCAACTTGTCCAACCTGCCAACTTAATACAGTTTTATATCGGTTCCAGGGTGGGTCTAATTGGGACCGATGCAAGCTTTAATCGTGTCTTGGGAGTACACGAAGACTTACAAGAAGCCGACTTCCTTTTGTGTGAGAAAATGTGTTTGTTTTGACTGTGTCCATACGTTGGCGTGGGTATGTTCAACACCGCCCAGAAGACAAGGCCGCCGCAGTGCTGACATTTTTTGCGTCATCAGAGAAGGCCAACACTGGAAACAGATTGGATCCGAGTGCTGTGTCAGCGCTCGGCTTTGAGTCAAGTTTGAGCCAAACGTTGACACCATCGTCGTGTCCAATCTGGGCCCACTGTTAGCGTTCGCTGATGACGACATCTCTATCAGCATTACGGCTTAGTTATCTAGGAGGTATTGATATGTTGCATCTGCATTACCTTCAAATCCTTCTGTACTTGGTATGAATTGAGAAATAGTGACCATAACAATGCGCAGTAAACGTGCGAATCCAGGGGAGAGCTTTACATTACAAATGATTCTCAACTTCCCGAAGCTCATGAACTCTGCGTGGTCATAGTAATGTATTTTGGTATTTTTGGCCACGCTTAAATAGGAGTGCCCTTATATTTATCCTCATGACAAAAGCTACAAGTCCCGTGACAGAGGAACTAGCTAAATTTAATTTGAAATGGTTTTTGAAATAGTCAGAAATAAAAAAACAAAAATTACGCAACCTTCTTACAAAAAAAAAATGTTGACGTCATGATAATTAGCAAAACAGCAATTTAATTATTTACGTTATCTTCAGAAACAGCCATATCCTAGATACTGGCCCGATTCAAACAACCGCATACAATACCAGTACAAACGTAAAAATATACCACGAAACACAAACAAAACGCAAGCGCTGGTAGAACTCAATGCTCAAGGCTGCAGTATCGAAAGCGCGCTCATTCCAGGAAATATTTACGACAGCACAGAGCTCGTTAACACAGTTTCCTGTTCTCAAGAAAGGGGAAATTTAGTACGCGTATTGCCGGGCGACACTGAATAAATATAAATAAGCGTGTCTATTCGCAACTGCACTAAGGTGAATGATGCACTATAATTACCTAAGGTTAGCAGCCGCAATATGCTCGCTTCCTTTCTTGTCTAGAAAATTAAGCAAGCATTGGCACATACATCAACGAAAGGCCGACCTCTTGGTATAAATATATATATATATATATATATATATATATATATATATATTCGGTGGTTTCATGTCAAATCGTGCAGGCAAAAAGGGTCGAATTTTTAATTTCGATGAAAAAAATATATGTTATGGAGTCGTTTCTAAAAACGCAGTCGCCACAAACCGCGAAGTTCGTCGGATTTTTGGTTCTCGACTTATGAATTTTTAAAGAGGCCGCGGCGAAAAGCAGTGCTTTTCACACCCGTCGTGGGTCGGATGTTTCGCTTGATCTCCCGCCGTGTATTTTCAGTCCACATTATATTATCTTTTTTCAAGCACTCTGTGGACACATTTAAAAGGCTCCAATACCATAAAATAATTTTAGGCGTTTTTCTTTTTTTCTGTAAAAATGTCAAATTCCCCTCTCGGTCAATTGTTGACGAACTTTGACAATAAATTACTGGCGATCTACTTGGGTTACATCAATATGTTTTTATGTACACGGAGAGCCCAAAACAACGTTCTTTACAGGTATTATAAAATGACTCGGCTGTATAAAATATCCTCTGCGGTACGTTTACGCTAATGCTATGTGAAAACCAAAAAGTACCATTTGTGAAATTGATTTTCTCAAAAAACTAATTTTTTATTTATTTTTTTTATTTTTTGTTAAAATCTAGATGTGATAGTTTTCTACACGAAAATCAAGTCGAGAAAGTGTGTATTTTGTTTGTATGTTCTATATTTAAGCATCGATATCGTACAAAAACGTGTTTTTATGGCTCGAAATGAACTTGCGAATTGCGGGTCTTCACAAACTTGGAAATATTTTTGCCTTTTGCAACCTTCCCATATAACAATCAAATATAGTAGTTCCACCCTGTTATATTCATTGATTGTTTAAAATTTATAGGCGGCAAGCTACATCGGAGGAGTTCAAAAGAGAAAGCAACACTTCTTAACAAACCAGCAGGTGTCGTAAATTTTTTGCGTGTAGGAGTCGGCAGACGTCGTATTGATTCGGGGCCCTCATTGGCCTGCATGAACGTCCCGCCCTTTCGGAGCCAGCAGACGACCACGACCTTTCGCGCTCGTTGTGTTAGATAGGACGGCCCGAGACAGTAAAGTGAGCAGCGCACCCTGTGTCACAAGGAGCGAACTGGTACGAATGTGTCGTTGACGCGGCGAACAGTGACAGCCACCCAGGTGGAGGCAGTCAGAGTATTGCCCAAGGGAAAGCAAAGGACTCGTTGCCTGAAAGGATGAGGACACCACGGCCTTACAATATCGATTCGACGGTCGACAACTGTTCTGCCAGCCAAAACAACGCCGCGTGCGCGCTAGAACCGGCGGCGCGAACACAAATCACGCAGACGCACACACGAAGATGGGCCGGTTTTGTTAGGGATGTGGGGAAATTTTAAACCAGCCATCCGTGCATGCGTGAAACGGTACCGCCTGTTTGCCATAGCTTCGAGCGCCCTAGCCTTACCTTGAAACGGCCGTGCTCTGTCTCTCTCCGGGGAGATCAGAAGCAGCGAAGGGTTATCTATTAAACTTGAGGAAGAAAACGAGAAGGAACTGTTTAAGTTTAATTATCCCCACCAACCCGCTCGTTCTGTCCTTATAGAGTTTTATCTCATTTGGAAACAGCAAAGCCCGGAGACTGACATTAAAACGAGCGTGTTGGTAAATATACTTGTGTTTGTATTCTGCCCGGAGACTAGTTAGGTCGAAGTCAGCCTCCTTGTCAACTATAACCGTTTGTGAAGAGTGGGCTTCTCCCGAGATGAAAAGTTAGCGCCGGCTGACGTGTTCTTTTGAAAAAGGGAAGGGGAAAGAGAAAATTTGAGTAACTGGAGAAAATACCTCGAAAGCTCCTCTCCCGATATGAAGCTTGAAGCATAGTCTCGGTTACCTTCTCGCGCATCGCTGCTCGAATCTATTCTTCACTTTCTTTCGCACAGCCACTGTTCCGCACAGCCGTCGTGGATGTGCGTAATAGAGGGAGGAACAGATTCGAGCATCATCTGGACGCCGTCATCCTGCCAGATTTCAGTGTCGTGGGACCGACTCGTGTGTGTTTCTTCGCCCCGCTGAACTTTGTTTCTCGGGTGCGGTTTTTTTTTTTACGTTTTTTTTTTTTTTCACTGTATTTGTTACTAACTGTTTGTCAGCACTGTTCAGTTGTTGGGTTTATTTCGTCATGGCGTAGCGGCCTGGCGGTGATGTAGAGAGCGTTTTCGCACGCATTTGGTTGCGTCCCGTTTAGGGAATGCCCGGAGGAGTCGGTTTTTGTTCTTGCCATGTGCGCCTGAGTTTTCACTTCTTCATTAAATTATTGTTTTTTTTTTTGTTTTACCTTTACGTGTCGTCGACTTCTTTGTCTGACTCTCCACCAGGCGTGGACCTATCGCCTTGCCACCGCTCGAACCTAAATACTTAATTTTTTTTAACGCAATTTTCGTTAAGATTGGAGTTGGGCAATTTAATTCCTATTTATTTATTTTTGTTTCCTACCCCTCTCCATGACACACTTTCTGTCTGTTTCGGACCGTTTCAGTGTCATCACCTTTGTGTATTAGGGAAGTGAAAGGACATTCCCTGTTGACCTGTGCGATGTGCGGTGAACAAACCCCAGTGTTTGGTTTCGGAAAGAATTGTATATAACTATCGAAGGATGTGGTGACTTTCTTTGTCTTAGTAATATGACAGCTAATAGGTAGTCGTGCTAGTTTACTGTGAAAGGTTTATAAATCGAGACAATACAACCTCTATGCCTTTTGGTATTGTAAGTCTATTAGGCCTGCTGATTTGGTTAGATATGTATCTCGTGATTCCCGCTCTTATCAAAACATAAATAAATATTTAATACTACAAAATTTGTTTATAATTAATTACAAAATGCAAAAAAAAATTCAAAATTTTTTTTTTTTTTCACAATTCATAGAGACGCATGAGTCGCTATGTCTGACTTAGGTCTTGCAAAACAAAGACGTTTTTTCCGATATTAAGGCCTAAATATAAAACATACAAACAAAATACACACTTTCTAGGCTTAATTTCGTGTTGACAACTAGCATATATACATTTTAAGAAAAAATAAAAAAAATAAAAACTGGGTTTTTTTGAGAAAATCAATTTCAAAAATTGTACTTTTTGGTTTTCGCATAATATTAACGTACACGTACCGCAAAGGATATTTCATACAGCAGAGTCATTTTATAATACTTGTAAAGAACGTGTTTTGCGCTCTCCGTGGACATAAAAATATTGATGTAACCCAAGTAGATCGCCAGTAATCAATTGTCAAAGTTCGTCAACAATTGACGGAGAGGGTTTTTTTGACATTATTACAGAAAAAAAAGCAAAACGCCTAAAATTATTTTATGGTATTGGAGCATTTTAAATGTGTCCACAGAGTGCTTGAAAAACAATAATATAATGTGGACTGAAAATCCACGGCGGGAGATCAAGCGAAACATCCGACCCACGACGGGTGTGAAACACACTGCTTTTCGCCGCGGCCTCTCTAAAAATTCATAGGTCGAGAACAAAAAATCCGACGAACTTGCGGTTTGTGGCGACTGCGGTTTTAGAAACGGCGACATAACATATATTCTCTTATCAAAATTAAAAATTCGACCCTTTTTGCCTGCACGATTTGAGATGAAACCACCCATATATATATATATACATATAGAGGTATATTGTGACGAAGAAGACGGCGATACACTGGGGCTGTGGCGTGCCTGACCACCACGCGCAAGCTCCGCGCGCACGGCCGGGTTTCCATAAAGTCATTTCTATCTCATTGAGTGGACGCATCATTGTCATTTGCTGCCTGCCGCACATCTTCGTAACATTTGGTGGAGGTGCGGGATACGTCATCTTTCGTTCTTCGTCATCATCACTCCGAACCTTGGTTGCAGCAGTCCTCCGGCGCAGCCGATTGAGCTCCAGACCATAGCCCCGCCGCACAGCGCTCGCCCCGTGAACTATACCTGAAATGCCGAAGTGACTGTCAGAGAGAGGTTCAGCAAATGTGAGCTACGAGGAAATATATGAGGAGCACTGTGAACAAGATGAACTATGGATGAAATCGAGATAGAGACGCGAGTTTATAATCCCCTGCCCTCTCCCAAGCCCCGTCTGTGTTGATAGAAGTCAAGTGAATTCCCCAGCCCGCATCGTGACGTCGTGGGGCTGTGGCTGGCACAGAGATCGGCAATGCTGTGAAGGGACGCTGCAGGTTCAGGGGAACATTTTCATTCTACGCGGCCGGCAGCAGTCCTACGTATAACCATGTGTCCTGGGCCTTGTCGTCTGTGTGTGCATGCATGTGTTTTCAGTCTACTCTCGTGTTTCCTTCATTCATCGGCCGGGTCGTCCTCTTTAAAGGAGGGGGTATTGTGACGGAAAAGACGGCAACACTGGGGCTGGGGCGTGCCTGACCACCACGCGCAAGCTCCGCGCGCACGGCCCGGCTTCCATAAAATCCTTTCTATCTCATTGAGTGGACCCATCATTGTCATTTGCTGCCGGCCGCACATCTTCGTAACAATATATATATATATATATATATATATATATATATATATATATATATATATATATATATATATACGTACACCAAGAGGTCGGCCTTTCGTTGATGTATACGACAATGCTTATATATACATATACAGTGAAACCCGTTTGTTTAGAACGAACCCACGTACAGCGAAATAGTGTCGATATCGAACTCACCAAAAATTTAAATAAAAATGCATGTAAACAGTATGTTTTATAATGAACAACATATTGGCTATATCGAACTTTTTCTCCCGGGAAGGCTTCCAAAAAGATGCAAACAATCGTGTTCTAGCCTGTCCCTTCTCCCAAAAAAGTAGGAAAGAAAGAACATTTTAAAAGCTCAAGTTGCAAACAAAATTCAGCGAAGCGAAGCGATTCAAAAGGGGAGAAAGGTAAAAAAACAAATTCTGCACCCATGCAAAAAAACCTTTAGCGCGTTGTTTCATGGCGGAAGTGCAGAGGTGAGAAAGAAACAGAAGCTCTCGCCTTACAACGAACTCATCGTGGAAGTCCGTTGTAAATGTTTTTTGCTATAGGGAACTACTTGCTATATCGAACTGATCGTAGCGTTTCCTGCTGTTCGTTATAACGGGCTTGACTGATATATATTTATTTATGTTAGCATTCACAGCACGGAATGTCCTTCTCTCTACGTTAAAATTAACAAATAAACGTCAACCTGTTCCCTCCTACTCCCACGAGTTTACCATTGGATTATTTTTATACACGGGATCGAAATAGGCTTGTCGTATTTTCCGTCAAAGCAACATGAATCACTAAAACAAAGCAAAAAAAAAAAGTGAAAAAAAAGAAGAAAGAAAGGTTGAGTCAGAAGCAGCGTCAACGAATTTCAGGGGGCAAGGGGTAGCGACTATTAGAGGAATGGGCGTGTTGCACAACTTCCTTTGCTCCGTTTCATCTTACGGTGTACAGCAGTTACCGTTATGAGCGATCGAAGTCAATTCAATGCGGTGTGCCTGTCCCCCGACCTTCGGCAGGGCCACAGCGACAGCGATTCCGAGTCAAGAGGTCCAACGCGTCAAGAGGTCCAACGAGTCAAGAGGTCCAATATTGGACCTCTTGGCTCGTTGGACCTCCTGACGCGTTGGACCTCTTGACTCGCCGTGGATCTCTTGACTCGTTGAACCTCTTGACGCGTTGGACCTCTTGACCCATATTGGATCTCTTGACTCGTGCCTCGATGTGTCAAGAGGTCCAACGCGTCAAGAGGTCCAATATTGGATAGCTTGACTCGTTGCATCTCTTGGTGTGAAATATGTACAGGCAAGGGGTGTGAAAAAGTACAGGCAAAAACGAGAAAAACAAAAAACAACTATGAGGGCACCTAAGATTTCTCTTACTATCTGAGAATGCGCGAGCACTACCTTTTCCCGAGTTGTGCTACCGCAACGGATAGTGCTCTACTTGCGCGATCAAGAGGGCCTAGTTTCGAAACCAGGCAGGGGATGGTTTCGTGCTCACGTAACCAGAGAGGTCACGTGACCAGAGTTGTTTTTTTTGGTCAAGTGACCACAGAGTTTTCTTTTTTTTTTGGTTTGGTCACATGGCCAGATAGGTCACGTGACCAGAGAAATCACATGACCAAAGATATCACGTAACCAGAGTTTTTTTTTATTATTATTATGTTGGATTCTGTTGGACCAGTCACGGATTTTGACGATGGCTTTTTTGATAACTGAGCCAGGTAAAGCTCACGCATTAAAAAAACAGACAACACAGATGCTAACAAAAAGGCGGAGAAGAAACATGTCGGAAAAAGAGAAAAAGTTCAGCTCTAAAGACTTTTAAACGGGAGGGGGATCTTACGAACACGGCTTTGATACATCGTTTCTGGCCTGTGATGTAATCAGTGTTCGTGCGTATGACCCGTGATTCGCTTGGTTTCTGAAGCGACAGATACGCGTGCCCTGGGCTGTGGGGATAGCATGCTGGGCACTGAGTTTGTAAACACCGGAAATCATTGTTGTTATAAACTCTCAAGCTTATAGCAACATTCGTTTGTCGGGGACATGTGTGTCTTCTCTCTTCTACCCCTGACCACAGAGTCGTAAATCTGCATCTCCCGTGTTTCTCTCCCCCGGAATATCGATGCCTTTTAATACCTTTTTTTTTTTTAGGCAGTGGTTACTTCGACATTCGGGTTCGAAATAATTGTAAACTATTTTGAACACATCTTTCGTCACATACGAAAGATATATCCATAGTTATTTGCTCTTTTGACGTCTACCATCACACTAAGGCTTCATTCACACCGCCGTTTTTTTCCTCCGCCCCGGCGAAAGCGCCGGCCGTCCTTTCCGCCGGGGAAGAGGGTGTTGGGACCGGTTTCCGACCAAAATCGGGCCACCGGAGCCGAAATGAGCCGAACGAAAATGTCCAACGTCCCCGGCACCGGCGGGACATCGGGAACGCCGGCGCCCCGCCCTATCGAGGGACGGCCAATCACAAAATACGAAACTTTCGCTGAATCTGGCGGATTCTCAAAAGTTGGGTGACCATGGGCACGGCCGCGGCAGGGGAAATCGACCGTACTGTGCCCTAACGACGAAGCCAACAAAGCTCTTTTCGGGAAGGAGCGATGCCAGCCGGACGACGGGCACATTGTGTGATGTTTACGGCTCTTGAACAACGGGCATGCAGAGATTTGGATTTACCGCTGAGCCGCTGGTCGAAATGGTGAGACCACACCGGTTCCTTTGCGATATACGTAAATGCGATTTTAAGGAAGAACAGCCGAAGAAAGAAAATACGGTCCTCGATCATCGGTGACGAAATGCGGCGTAAGGAGTGATTGATGTAAAACGTGCTCGCGATGGGTCTTGTCGTTTTTGTTTAGAAACGCGGAGACAAATAAAATGTTTTGAAACATACAAGATCGTTATCGGCGACCCGAACGCAAGCTCCAAGAAACAAAATAGTTCTGGCTGCGTCCATCGACGCCAGTCGTCCGCTACATTTGGTGGTCGACGCCGCCACACAGCAGCCACAGATACGGGTTTACAAGATTGGTAGTAGAGATTGAGGGAAGTGTGAAATTGCGCACGAAATTAATAAGTTATACCGGTTATACAGTTTTACGGGACAAAAACGTTCGACGCGGAATTTGAAAGGCGCAGAAAATATTTCTAAGCTAGATAGCGCAAGCTACCGCCCAATATAAAGGGATACAGCCGGCAGCATCCATCTATTCCTAAGCCACCGCCGGCAGCTCCGTCGCCGCTGGTTCGAACACTCCTCCGTCCCCGCACAGTCCCGTTTTCGGCAGGGCGCCTACGGCGCTTTCGCCGGGACGGGGCGAGTCGCCGCCTACGTGAATGAGGCCTAAAGCACTATTACGGCGTTTGATGTCAGGATAACTGAACATAGTTTTTTTTTTCTTGTTTTTTTTAAATTTCTGTGACATCATTTTCAAAGATTGTAGTAATTGTTCAAATTTGTTCACGTCTCGTCAAAATAGCTTCCTTGATATTTTGAAGTGCTTGGTCTTCGAAGAACTTGAAGAGACAGCTTGCCCTGGCGCAGCATGGCATGGAAAGTTAGTTATTTTTCCATTCGCCATGGCCTAGCACTGGACGACCTGCTTTTCGACACGAACAGTTCTTGAATCGACTTCAATCTCTATGAACCGATTTTCTAAAAATGATGGAGTAAGTAACCCACCATCTCACAATTCCAACCGACTAACACATCGAGTAATTTCAACTAAAAATAAATGATATCGACAGACAAGTGTTAGGTAATTCGTGTCAAGAATGCTTAATCATGAAACGTTCAGTATCATGGTTTATTTCACAGTATTCTCAAAAATAAAGATCAGTAAAGAAGTTACATATCGCTATACTCGGCGACAACTTTTCTTGGCAATGCAGTGAAAGGTACAGGCCCGCGTCCCCTCTCCCATTTTGAGTGTACGCAGGCTCTCCTCCTCCCCCATTTCCGGGGAGAGGAGGAGAGCCCGCGTACACTCAAAATGGGAGAGGGGACGCGGGACGTACCTTCCACTGCATTGCCAAGAAAAGTTGTCGCCGAGTATAGCATAAGTATTTGTGGCTGATCCCTGCTTTTGAGTAAGCCAACGGCTTAAATTAACCCGCTATAGCTTCCACTGGTCATAACGTTTCAAGGAGACAATGCTCGCATTCATTTGCAACACTCTGTTGAACGCCAAGTGGCATAATTTGGGCTCGTTTGAAGACGCCCTCCAATGATATTTGAGCTTCTTTCCATGTTGTGTTATTCACGTCTTTAGTGATTCGGTGAATTCAGTGAATAAAAACTAAATAGTAGTTCATCATATTTTTAAGAGAACATAGAAGAACCCGGCACCAGACAAAGTTACCCAAGGAAGTATTTGCGATTACAAACACTGAGATACATGAAAGGGAAGGCTAGACGCAAGATGGCTGAGTTACATTTGTATTTTATATCTCGGGATTTTGAGAGACACTTCCGTAAAAATGGCATAAATGAGCCCTAGAACAGAGAGACTGGAACACAGATGTTAGGTTCTACAAGTCCAAAATATGTCGCCAGGCACTATCCATTATTTAACACTCAAATACATACACATCGGGGCAAACAGTATCTGTCTACTTGTCTCCAATGGCAATGTAGTATTTCTATTCTCCAAAATAATTCTAATAGGTCAAATAGTCATTAACCGTCACAAGCAGTCCCCCCCATTAATAGCAATATCATTATAAACAGGGAAGGTAAAAATAAGGCTCGATGGACTTCTTGACGCGTTGGACCTCTCGACGCGTTGGACCTCTTGACTCGATGG
The DNA here is from genome assembly GCF_016920785.2 of Ixodes scapularis. NCBI lineage: Eukaryota > Metazoa > Arthropoda > Arachnida > Ixodida > Ixodidae > Ixodes > Ixodes scapularis. Next base: position 177,170,325 of record NW_024609846.1, on the reverse strand, counting down.
ATCTCTTGACGCGTTAGACCTCTTGACACAAATTGGACCTTTTGACTCGTTGGACCTCTTGACGCGTTGGACATCTTGACTCGAATTGCACCTTTTGACGCGTTGGACCTCTTGACTCGGCTGTCACGTGGCTATTGAACCTCTTGACTCGTTGGACCTTTACTCGTTGGACCTCTTGACCATAAGCAACATCGACGTGCGGGACGAGTGGTTACGTCAAACGTTCACAGCGCTGAATTGGCTACAGGATGGCCCGTACTGTCCGCGGCGGTTCATCCTAACAGGAAACGATGTCATGGCACAGGGCGAAAGAAATACAGATGACACGATGGAAAATTGATATGTCCACACACTAAGGCTAAGAGTCGCGGCGGAGCCCGCCGAAACAATTTCGAATCCCCCACGCGCGGGTGATCCGGCGAAGAAAACGGGGCTTCGGTCGGCCCTATCGCGAGAAAAAATTAAATACCCTCGCTCAACTCTGAAATGTAGCGTCGATTGGGCTTTCGCCGATTGCCATTGTGCCTGGCCACAGAGCTCCTTTTATCGGGAGCTTTACGACCGGTCGTTTCCGCCGACGCCGCTCGATGCCAATTCCTTCCTGGCTGCGAGTAACGCCACGGGGGATCCAATTTTCAGTTTCCTTCGCCGTTCCGCCTTTGAGGCCCTGTCGCCTCCTCCCATTCGATGCCATTCGACCCGACCGTTCGCCCTAGATTGTAACTTTCCGGCGATCTCGGGTTTCGATTGATGAAAACGTTGACAAGTAGTCCAGCGAAAAACACGAGGGGAAAGAAGAGGAAACAAAATTATAGAAAAAGAAAACACCATCTGTACATTTATTTACGAGTAAAGAAAAAGATAGGAAGGAGGATCGAATGATTGAGGTGAAGGTTTTACACTTCAACAATTCCGTGCTTCTTAGACCAGCCCGTTTCACCTTCTCCTGTGAGTAAGATATCATTTCCGGTAGAAAAAAAGAAAAACTAATCTTTAAGGTTGGTGTCCTGCGAATCCATGTTTATTTGTGTACAGCAGCTTTTGTTTATATACTTACTCTCGCATTATACGAAGCAATAGGCGTACGTGTGCCAGGCAAGGTTTTTGTAGCTTGGTGTTTGCGTGTCTGCGTTTGTGCACATGTGCGTATGTGCACAGGAGTATGCGCGGGACGGTGCGTAAGAATGTACTTTTCCGTGGGTTTGTTTTTGTACGTGCGTGCGTGCGAACGTATGTGTGCGTTAATGTACGTGTTCGTGCCTATGTATTCAGATGTATGTTTGAGTATGAGCAGTCAGTGCAGCTGTGCGTGCGCGTGTGCATACGCATATGTGTGCGTGCATTTTCGTCTGTTCGTGAGTGTGACGCCTGCGTTTCTGGCGGATGCGTACATCCGAGCGTGTGCGTGTGAACGGGCATGTGTGCGTATGTGTGCATTAGTACACGCTCACGTGTGCGTCTGTACGTGGGCTTTTGTGTTTTCACATGTGCCTGTAGGCGTCTGCATCCGCCTGTGAGCGTGCGTGTTTATATACTGCGCGCTCATGCGAGTGCACAGGTTTTCGGGTTCATGTGCACATATAAATGGCTACATAAGTTGAGATGTGCATGTGTTTTTAAGCGTTCATATATGCATCTGTGCGTGTGCTTGTGCTCTCGTGCTTGCTTATATGTGTGTATTTATGTCTGCTTCTATATGCACTTGCGTGTGTGTGCTTGTGTGTATGTGTGTTTGCTTGTGTGCGTGTGCCTTTCTGTTCGTTTCTGTGTGTGTTTTTGCGCCTTTGTTTTGTATTGATGTTGCCGTGTTTGTGTGTATATTCAAGGGAACCAGTCTGGGCGCATGAGTGCGGGTGTGCTTCTGTACGTCTCTGTTTGTGGTGCAGGAGTATGTATGTGTGTATGCGCTTGTTTGGACGTGCGAATACGTGAGTATGTGTAGACTTATACGTGCGGTGTGCGTGCCCGTGTATTCGAGTGCGTGAGGTTTCCATGCGTGCGCGTGTGAACCCACTGTTCCTAAACATCCGTTGTTGCTTTAACATTAACATACGAAACTCACAGCTTGTTTAATGAACACTTCCCTGTGCGGCTAGGAACTGAGGGAGAGAAGACAACGAGAGCGCGCAGGGGCATCAGAAGACCGAGCTCTGTTTGGAATGATTAGTGGGTAGACGTAAAGCTACCTGCGTATACGCTCGCATACCGTTTTTCTCTAGCCAACTTAAGCTTTCAAGCAAGCTGATTTTTAATATAGGATATTATACGGCGCTACAATCTGTAGCATTTTAAGGGAAGGGCGGCATTTTAGAGTGCAGCTCTTAAGCTCCCGTATCCAAGTTGAGCGGCGTCGGCGTCTGCGTAACCATGCGCATTGCATTATGGGACGTCACAGTTTGACCGCTAATCTTAGCGAGTTAAGTTTCCCGCTAAAGGTTAGCGGGAAAATTTTCCCGATAACTTTAGCGGGAAACTTAAATGGCGGACAAATTTCTCTGCTAAATTTAGAGGGTTAAGTGTCTACGCTAAATTTAGGGGGCAAATTGGCGTCACTTGACGTCACAAACTAATTGGGTTTCCCCTCGAAAGTTAGTGGGGAAAATGACGTCACGACTTCGTGTCACGTCAACCATGAACAAATTCAGCGGCAGGAGGAGAGGAGGAGGCATGAAGAAGGTAAAAGGGGGAGGGGAGGATGAGGAGGAGAGGAAGAGAGGAGGGTAGGAGGAGGAAGAGAGGAGTGGCATACCCTCCCATCCGTACCCTCCCCTCCTTCTGGTCAAGAGCTGCGCTCTAGTTTCGTATTACAGAAATTTGTAAACGCCTTTCATTTTTCCTAAAGTATAATCCATCTAAGATGTCATTAGACATATTGCATTTTTTTTTCAGATTGAGCGTGATATCCTTGTGATATTTACATTGCTGAGTTTTCCGAACGGTGCTAGAGATAATAAAAAAATCGCAACGTCTCCCGTACACCACCGAGCGCCGTGAGGTTTTGCATACGCACACCTTGTTTTCGTGCAATATGAGAAATGGCCATGGTAAGAAGTTTCGTTCTCCTACCATTTGACGCAATGTGCCTGTGTCCTTTTTAAATAACAGTGCTGATCCCGCGTCCCGAACCATACGGTTGAAATTTACTGCTCATTCGGGTCATCAGTGCTATTTTGCCTCTGATTCCTGTATTGGACGAAGCAGTCTAAGGAACCAATAAAATTGCAGGGATATGATTCCATGTTCATGTCTGGATGGTTAGATTATTTGCTTATGACAAAATCTACAGCCATTGAGTGCAGTGTACATCCATCCATACCGCATGATACGATGCCAGAGTGTCCGGCAGGTTTACTAACCCCATGCATTCTAGAAAGTTCCATTGCACTTAAGTAAACTACACATCCCTTAGGGCTATCCTCTCATGGCTCCCGCGATACATATATATATATATATATATATATATAGTCTGGTTCTGTCATTCATTTATTTCTTACCAAATAGAGGAGTGACCATTTTTTATAGTGTTATCACAACATCTTGGATTATAAACATACTTGCGGAAGAAGGAACCTGAGGGACTTATGAATCATTAAGGTTGATCTTCGCACCTTAAAGACCAACGACCAGTTCGCGCTTTGCACTTTTCCCCCACTTCCTTCTCTCCCCCCTTCTACCCTGTCCACCGTTGCCTGTTTCCTCCTCCTCCAGGGTGAGAATGTCTTCCGCCTATGGCAAACTCTCGCGTCTGGTCGTCGGCCTTTAAAGAGGTGCTCCGGCGATTTTTTTATGGTCACTGATTTGCCTCCAAATTGGCTTAGGACACCGGTAGACACAGCTGTACCAGTTCTTCAAGCATTGTAATAAAGGAAACACATTTCGCGAAGTTATTGAATTTTCGAATTTTGTTTTCACTGTGTTCTCCAAACCGTGATCCCCTACTGGCAACATTGAAGTCTGACGACAGAAATGGTACAAACTGGGCACTAAGCCATGTCCCCAACTGATAACAAGACGTTTGATGGTGGGAAATAATTGCTTGGTAGCTGATTCAATGCGAAGCACGCAAAAAAAACAAAAAAAAAACACTCGACATGCTTTGTTTAGGACTACCTGCGTGACCTGAAAATATGTATCATCTGTGACGTCACACGGCTGGATCGCGCGCGGAAATCGGAAGGTTGGTTACGGCATCATCTTCATTTACGGTTTGCTCAATTGCTATTTTAAATTTCGAGAAAATAAATGGCATACCGTGAAGACTAATGTCCGGGTAGTAAGAAAATGCAATTTGTTTGGGTAGCTTAGGAAACTGCCGGAAAACCCTTTAAGCACACTGCACGCTGCAAGAAATTTATTTATTTATTTACCCTCAATGCACCGAAGGGCATTACAGAGGGGAGGAGGGGGGATAGTTAACAAGGGTACAGTTGTTGATACATGAAATATAATATAGTAATTACTGCACGCTTCCTCAGACACTTCAAAAATATTTACACACTGTTACAACAGCGATACCAACTAGAAAATGGTGAATCAAAAACTAACAAACAAGGCAGTTTTAAAATCAATAATACTTGTTATGGAGGCTATGTCAGCGGAAAGGCGATTCCAATCAGAGCTAGTGTGAGGAACAAAGCAGTTATAATAAGTGTTAGTTTTGTAATTGGAAACACCGACTTTGTACTGGTGATTTACGCGGGATGAAACATAAGTAGGTGGCGTTAGAAGTTCACGGCGCATGAAACGGTTATTTTGGTAAATCTTATGAACTAAGATCAGGCGGAAAATGCTTCTACGTGTCATTAGTGTGGGTAAACCAATGCTATTTTTCATTGATGTAACACTGTATGTACAGTGGTAATCACACTTGTCTATAACGCGCGAGCGTGCGGTTTTCTCCGGGGAGCGCTAGACTGGTGGCATTCGCGGAAACTAAGCTAGTCACGTGGCGCGACATGGAATGGCCAACTCGAGGGGTGTCCTGCAGACTCTATCAGCTTTTTAAGCGATAAAAGTAAAGTGCTTTATGATATATTTTTGTCTTTTGATGACGAAATCGTTGATACGCCTTCATCCTTTAGTTTGTTTATTGTTCGAGCAATGATGTTTGTAAAAAAAGTGCGAGCAGCCTTCCGCGTTCGCCGCCAGCCGATAGAGTGGGCAGGACACCCCTCGAGCGGGCCGTTCCATGTTGCGCCAGGTGACTAGCTTAGTTTCCGCGAATGCCACCAGTCTAGCGCTCCCCGGAGAAAGCCGCACGCTCTCGCGTTATAGACAAGTGTGATTAGCACTGTACGATGGTAATTACAGAGTATGAAACGTGCTGCGCGATTTTCAACTGATTCTAATGTTGTAATGATGGTGTTACGACCGGGGTCCCAGATAGAACAAGCGTATTCAAGTTTAGTACGTACTAAAGTACATACTAAACTTGACACCAGAGTCACTAAACGGAGTTTCAGTGACACTGGTGATTGTGAAATTTTTTTTTTAGATATCCAATCATGCGGTTGGCGTTGTTAGTTACATAGTTAGTGTAAGTTTCCCAGGAAAGATCACAGGTTATGTAAACACCTAAGTATTTGTAAGAGGACACAGACTGTAGCGGAGTGTCGTCAATGTAGTAATTCGAGCATATATTAGTATGAAGGCAATCTTTGATGTATTTACATTTATTAAGATTGAGTTGCATCAACTACTTGTCGCACCAGTTAGATACAGAGTTAAGATCCGATTCGAGAACAGAGATGTCGGAGTTATTTGTTATTTCTCTATATAGCACACAATCATCAACAAATAAACTAATATTAGAGCAGATACATTCAGACAGATCATTAATACAGATGAGGAAAAGTAGCGAATCTAAAACGGAACCTTGAGGAACTCCAGATGCTACGAGAGAAAGTGAAGAGTTAGTACCATTGGGGCATGCGCAAATTGAGAATGGTTTGTTAAAAACGATTCCATCCATTGATCCGAACGTGCTACACGTTCGGATCAATGGTGAGGTTGCTAAGTTTCAACAGGAGTAGCCAGTGAGAAACTTTATCGAAGGCCTTAGAGAAATCAAGGAAAACGCAGCCTACCTGCGAGCCACGGTCAAGGACAGAACGGAGCTTATTAGTGAATAGCAGAAGCTGTGTTTCGCAGAAAAATGATTTGCGGAAGCCGTGTTGAGTTGGGGTGAAAAAAATAACCGGATTCTAGGAAACATGCGAGGTTAAAATATATGATATGTTCGAATATTTTACAAGGAAGGGATGTTAAGGAAATTGGGCGGAAGTTATTCGCGGAGGAGTGGTTGCCACTTTTATGAATTGGAGTCATCTTTCCAACTTTCCCGTCTTTGGGAAAGCAGCCTTCCTCCAATGATTGCTTAAAAACCATTGATAGTATAGCTGATGAATACGACTTCATGTTCTTTAAGAATTTAGAGTTAATATCGTCAATACCGGAGGAAGAAGAGAACTTGAGGTTGCTAATTATTGCAGCTATACCATCATATTTCATTTAATTTTATTTTATTACCTCAAAGGCACTCGACTTGCGAGCGCATGATATAAGGGGGAAAATTCATAATATGCAATTAGAAATTCAGAACAGTATTTTCGTGTATATACTATTTACATCTTAGAATAACACGCACAAAAATGCACTGGGGGAAGCGTGCACACAAAAGAGCAGGAAAAAGAACACATACATGATATAACATTGCAATTTCATATATTGCGGCATAATTGAATAGGTGTAAACAAAAGTTTACGCAAAAAAGATCAAGATGAAAATGCACAAATATGCAACAGCGTGCAAGGCAAATAAATGTCAAGGTAGAGACCGCTTACTAACTGCTCATTCCAAGGTACTGTTCACATTTTAATTTATATGCTGCTAGGTTAGTCTCCGATACTACGTCGTATGGCATATCGTTCCAATCTCTAATGCACATGACAACAGGCGTTGAGGAAAATAATAATGTGCGTGATTCGGGCGGCTGAATCTTAAGTTCGTGATCCGTTCTGGGTGATATATAGGAGGGCGGTTTGCAGTAAGTTTGCCTAAACGTTGATACGCTATTGAAAATGGTATGAAACAGACAGAATCGTGACAGCCGTCGACGTTTCTCAAGAGAATGTAGACCGAGATTGTTTTTTAGTGACGTGACGCTAGTTAATGGAGAATAGTCAGAGGTAATAAATCGGGCTGCCTTATTTTGAACGGACTCCAGTCTATCAACAAGGTATGCCTGATGAGGACTCCAGACAGGGCTAGCGTATTCTAGTTTTGGAAGTATCAGCGAATTGTAAGCAAGCAATTTAATGGACGGAGGTGCGAGAGATATATTTCATTTCAAGAAGCCGAGGGTTTTATGAGTACTTGCTACTATGCAATCTACCTGATGAGACAAGTTTAACGTTTCTGAAATGTGTACACCAAGGTACTTGTAAACGGACACCCTGTCAATGTTGCGTCCTTGGAGGGAATACTTGGCGATGTGGAAATGTTCATGTGTTTACTTTTTGAGACATTAATATTCATGAGCCAGTAGGTGCACCAAGTTCCAATCCTGCCAAGGTCATTTTGTAATATTAAATGATCGGATGTATCGGATATATTCCTGTATATGACACAATCATCAGCGAAAGGCCTAATGGTGGACGTTATTGAAGACGGAAGATCATTTACATATATTAAAAACAAAAGAGGCCCAAGAACGCTCCCTTGCGGTACAACAGACGATACTGAACATTGATAAGCAAGAGAAACGTTTATTTTTACGGACTGAGTTCTATTAGAAAGGAACGAAGCGATCCAGTTAAGAATGCACGGTTCGATGCGGAGTTGTGATAGCTTTAGGAGGAGGCGACTATGTGGGACAGTATCAAAAGCTTCGGCAAAGTCGATGAAGATGATATCGGTCTGGTGACTGTCATGAGCGTTGACATGTAGGTCAGTAATGGACTGGGTGGGTGACACATGACTGATCTTTCCTAAAGCCATTTTTATTTATTTATTTACTCTCAGGGCCGTTAGGCGTTACAGGGAGGAGTGGTGGAAAAGAAAAAAACAAAAACATGTAGACCAAAAAATAGTTATGATATCAAGTGATGACACACGGCGGACTTGAAGGTAATGTGGTCGCTGATGGAGACGACGGAGGCAGGAAGGTGGTTCCAGTTCACGCTGGTCTTGGTGACAAAGGAGTCAAAGTACAGGTTAGTCCTACAACTGGGTACGCCAACTTTAAATCGATGATCGGAACGGGGTCATCGATTTAAAGTTGGCGTACCCAACTTTAAATCGCTGGCTGGAAACAAAGTTGAATCGATCGAGGTGAGCGACAAGGTGCGTGTATATGACGTGTTCCATGAGTTTACAAGGTACACTAGTAAGGGATATTGGTGTATAGTTGGTAGGATTTGATGGTCGACCAGCTTTAAGAATAGGTGTTATTTGAGCATGACTCCAATCGGCAGGAACAATGATAGAGTCGAGGCTTTGCTGAAAAATTGTGAAAGAACGGGAGATATCAGGTCCCTTGTTACTTTTAAGAGTTTTGAAAAAATTTGATCTTCACCGGGACAGATACCGACTCGAAGGTTTTCAATGAGTTGGGAAATACCTTGAGGTGTAAAAATTAAAGGACACATGAGCTCAATGCTGTCTGAAAGCAAAACGAAAGAAGGCAACGGAAAGCGTTCATCTGTAAAAACGCCGGAAAAAAAAGTTATTGAACGCGTTGACTGCGTCGCCGTTCGATAGTGGCACACCGTGCTCATCAGTTAGATCTGGGTGGGCGTTCCTTTCCTTCGGATTAACGGCACGCCAAAACTTTTTGGGGCCGGATAGCAAACTGTCTGGTATTGTCTGACCATAGAATTTCTTCTTGGCAATTTTTACTTCATGTTTGCACGTATTTGAAACAGCGTAGTAATTTGTCCAATGTAGGGATGTATTAAACCTTGTAGCATTCTGAAAAAGCCGTTTCTTTTCATTCAGGAGTGTCTTTATAGATCGGGTGAACCATGGAGAGGCCGGATTCGATGCTATTGAAAAAGTAAAAATGTGACGTGACAGCACTTCTTGAATACTTCAGATCAAGTTCCAGTTTCATCGACTGAGCGTGATGCGTCGTTGCACGTGTAGTCTATAACGAATTGAGCCATAGTCGTGTTTATGTCAACAGTGTCTGCACGTGAATATTCGTGAATTTTTTTTCCCGAGCCTTTGGTGGAGCGTTGAACAGGGAAGGCTGCATTGACAGAAATAATATTGTGGTCACTAATCTGGTCAATAATATTGACGCCCAGCACGCACTGAGGATGTGTACTTAGAGATAGGTCTAAGATGGCATTATTTCTTGTGAGTTCAGAAACCATCTGGTGAAGACCGTTGATACGTAGAGTTTGAAGAAAAGCACTCGACTGAAGTGGGTTAAGGCAGTTTTCATGGAGTTGAAGACTCGACCAATTGATACCGGAAAAATTACAATCCCCAGCGACAAGTGGGTGATTAGGAAATGATTTAGTATGGTGCCTACGGAATTATAGAAACATTAATTGAATTCATCATTCTGCGAATTCGGAGGACGATAACAAACACCGAGGAGCAGAATTCGGAAGTTCAGTTGCAAGTGTAGGCACAACATTTCTAGAGGCGAAATGTTTTCAATGACCGAGCATGTAATATCCTTTCTAACACCGATAAGAATGCCGCCTCCTCTTTGTGTCGTTCGGTTTTTCTATAAATGTTATAAGTATGAGATAAGTTTTGCACTGTTGATATCGGGGCATAACCAAGTCTCCGTTTTAAATATGATATCTGGTTGACAGCTTACGGTGATGTTTTCAAATTCTACTTGTTTTTTTAAATGAGGCTTCGAAGTTTGGCTACTAAAAATGATAATCGGGGTAAGTGTGCAATGTCAGTACTAGAACTTTGGGCAAGTCATTCGTTGGAAGTGCTAACTGGGGAACGTCCTCCGAGCTGAAAGACGGTTTGGCTGGAATGGGAGTACACATAGATCTGGTTGGTTACGTATAGCTTGTAAAATAAATTTTGTACCTTGTTCCTTCGTCAGTGCACAGAAGCGTACTCCGACAATTTTTGTCGCGCCAGCCTGGTTTTATCGGAATAATCTTCCGAAATCAACACGTTTGGATAAGTTACGTTTTTTTCAGTTTGGAAGCGTTACGAAGTATCTCCTCTTTACTTTTATAGTTTAAAAGTTTCACTATAATCGGCCTGCGGAAACCATCTCTCTTGCGACCGATGCGATGCGCTCTTCCCACCTCGCCCAAGTTCACCCCCTAATTTCTTGTTACGAACTCACATATGGTTGTCTCAGCTTGGTTCCAAGTTTCATTACCGCTCTCTGGTGATCTGAAAATAAGGTTGTTCCTCCTTAACTGATTGTTTAGGTCATTGACAACATTTCCGAGAGACTCTGACTGAATTTGCATTGCAGCTGTGCTTTGTTGAAGCTCGCCCAGAGGTGACATCACCGTGGTTAAGTTCTCGTTGATGACTTTGATTTCTTCCACTTTTTTTTTTTCAAAAATTACCAACGCGGATTCTCAGACCGGCGATACTTCCCTTTATTTCGTCTTGCTTTTTTGAGTTCTCAAGCTCATTTTGGGTAGAGTTAGCAATCAGGGCATCGATTGATACCCTAAGTTGGTTAATCTTGTCCGAGTTAGTCGGGGGCCCGGGGTTTGACTCGACGTCGCCCGCATTTGATAAGAGCATAAGCATGAGAGATGTAACGACAAGTAGCTTCAGACAACCCGCATCACAGAAACGGTGAATGTACCGGCATTTGTACACCGAAAACTTTGTATCTCTGGTTTTCCTCGGGTGAAAACAGCCAACCCGAGCTCCGCAGGTTGCAACATCAACGCCCATCTAAGCACTCAGGGGACTCACTGCCTTACAAAACGAAGCAGATTATGCCGTGTTTTGGGCTTACCTGCAAATTCGGGGTGATTAGCACAGAGCTTGGGCCGCGAATCTCGCAGATACTCCGGTGCTGACTTCTTTTGAAGGCCGTGCCGCTATCCCGCTGGCTGTGCTCCGATGCTCTTGCGACGTTGTCCGGCCGGCTCGTAGAGGCCGCTTGCGCAGAAAAGTGATAATAATACTGGATGTATTGGCAAAAAGTCAAGGCCAGTAAAGTTGGCGTACACAAAAACATCGGCGGAAGTAAAATATTGTATAAACATATCGTTTAGCAATGATGCACACTCATCTTGACCTACACGTTTCCCATCTGCGTTTGTAAGCTTCAGATCACCGTGGTTATCATGAGGTTTGATTAAGTTCCACAAATGGCGAACATTTCTAGATAAAACTGTGGGCAAGGTGTTAATATAAAAATTGCGTTTTACTTCTAATACTGCACGTTTATATTCCTGCTCGCCGCAATAATAGGCGTTAAAATGACGGTCTTGTTTTGAAAGTCTGGCTACACGAAAGAGGCGTTTTTTTTTATTGGAAAGTCGTTTAAGTCTCGTGTTGTACCACGGGGAATTAATTACTTTTGGATGATATTGTACGAACAGGAATATATGTGCTTATTACATAGTTAACTTTGAATCGAAACAGACACCAATTTCTATCTACAGAGCGTTCAAAGAAATTTTCCAGAAAGAAACTGAGAAATTCACAGAATTCACTTTTTATAGCCGTAAAATTAGCTTATACGTAATCACGAATCTGTTTAACTGATTTTGGGGAAAGACTTGTGGTAATATTTAATGTAAAATGCAGCAATAAATGGTCACTAAAACCAGGTAGATAGGTTATTAACACAAACAAGGTCGGAGAAGGTTGACAATACAAGATCTAACAGTGAGGCGCAGGAGGGCGTAACTCTGGTGGGGTGAGACACAAGCTGAGAGAAATTGTGCTCCGAACATAATTTAATAAATTTGTGACTGTCAAGCAAAAAAAAAAAAGGGGGGGGGGGGGGGGCTTTCGTGTGGTGTTTCTGATGACCACACAATATTTGCATAGTTAAAATCACCCAGAAGGATGAAGGTTGGTGTGGGAGATCGCAAAGTCACTGTACTCATTACGTCATGAAGTTTATTCAGAAAGTTACCGTCACTTGAGGGAGGGTGGTAACAGGCACGCAAGATATATTTTTTTTGATACACGGAAAGTCAAACAAAAACTGTTTCGAGGTCAGTCGCAGCATTCAAATAAAAGGAATCTGTATGATCGGCGACTGCCAAATAGCGGACTTTTGTTTCGTCTTACCGTAGCTTGCAGCATATACGTACGTATAATTACGCGATGACAAAAGATCGAAAGTTACAACTCCTGCGCTCTAAATCTTTTTGTACTCGCAACCTATAAAGCTTAAACTCACTCCCTTCGATTTTGAAGGGTGAAATATGAATATATTAAATTATCTGGTATTAATACAACCGTTGCGTGGACAAAAGTTATATAATTATGGCCTAGAGGTAACGGTGGATTAATGTAAACCTAGGCCCACAAAGATCACTATGGTGCTCGCTGCTACTATGCATATTTTCAGGCTGAAAGTCATGGTGAGATGTAAGTTGTAACGTTAATGACGTGTTCTAGAATACGTCTAGTCTCCACAAGCGGATGAGTCAAAAAGAACCATGCTCCCTCTTTGGTTTCAAAAGCACATTAAGGTAAAACAATGTATAGTCGCATGGAAAGCGAATATAAGTGGGAAAGCCATAGGCGCGATCATTTTGGGCCTTTGTCTTTCTTCTTCTCCCAACCACTATGTTTTTTGTTTTTCTTCTTTTTTGTTTTGTGGAGAGGTATTTTCGTCTTCGTTACGACAATAGATATCGTCGTCAGGTTTGAAATGTAACTGCATTTACTTTCGGCAGCCGGCCCCGGAAAATTATCATCTGCAGCACGCTTACAGATCCTCGAAAGATTTATAGATAAGAATAAAATGGCTAAGGGGGGGCTAGGTGGTGCATGCTTAACTAGAAAAGCGTCTCAAAAATACATGGACACAAGAAATTAGGTACAGAAAAGGCAGGACGAAACGCTTGTTCCTGCCCTTCTTTCTTATGTTCACATACTTTTGAAGCGCTTTTCCAATTCACTGATAACAATTTGAGAACGAGGAATGAAGTTTTGAACAACCCTCCAGAAATGGATTGAACCCAAGTATCCAAGATTTTGAGCACGAGGCAAAACCACTGAGGCCGGGGTGTAAACTTACGAAGAGATATCTATTTTACGCAGTTCTTCCTTACCTCGCGCATGTACATGTCGTGGCACGAATCGCTTGCTGCAACTTCCACTGTTTCCACAATTTTCTCACAAGCGGAAGGAGCACACAAGAGAGTAAATATATGAACGGAGAAAGGCAGCGAGGTGCTGAGGATGACCATTTTTATTGAATGAAAATTTACATACATTGTACGCTTAGTTACCCCCTATTGGGTCCGTCGGAATTTATTCAACTCAATATATACTATATGGAAGACAACCGATGTCATTGCATTTCTGCTAGTCTGCAGCAAAGCAACAAAGACGCGCAAGCCCGTTTCGTTCTCTCTTTTTTTATAAAGCAATCTACCGAAGCCGTTTTCTTTTTTTAAGAAAAACCGGAGTGAAATGCGTGCCTGATTATCACCAACGCCGACCACCACAACAACTACTTGAAAAATGCGTTTGAATGATCGCATTTCTCCCGGTTTGCCGCGCGATGAGCGCTTTTTACGTTAGCCCCTAGGAAGAAAAATAACCCTCGTTACCGGCACTGACGGGCTTCGGCCTGCCTTTCCCGAGTCCTGGCGAATCAGGCAAGCAATCGCGGTCTTGGTGACAAATGGGCTGCCGCTGAAAAAGCACCCTTGCTGCTGTCCTTCTAGTCAGTGCCGATCAAGAGACGAGAAGAAATGCGAATAAACGTCAGAGTGTAAAGTACCAAAAAAATGAACGCAAAAAAATAGGTTGTTTATTCAGACTGTGTATTGACGAGGTGCGAAGTACATGGTGATCAAGTTGAATTTTTTTTTTTCATTCTGTAGTCACGGTGCGTAGCAAAACCGTAGCTATATATTACGACTTCGCCACGTCGAAGACGGATGAATGAAAATTGCCGTTTGTCGCCACGTCACTCATTGCACGGATGCGAAGAACGAGCTCCATTTGTGACGCGTTCTTTGGCTAGGTGTTCGACATTTTGTGAAGCCTGGAGGAAGGTGAAGCCTGGCAATAGCTTGGCTTTCCAAGTTTTTCTGTGTGCGTGTGTGGGGGGGGGGGGGGGGGGCGTGGGGGGGGGGGGGGGAGGGTAGGAGCCATCGCAGTAAAGATACGTTTGCACCAGGCGGGAATCGAACCCATACCATATAGATTATTAAGCGATTGTCTTTTCAGCATCTCACGACACATACTGTTTCTTCCCCTCATTGCGCATGACACGATATATCACCGTGAGTTGAGGTGCCATATGGCGGGAAAGCCCCACGTGTGAAGAACATGCAAAAGTGAATGCTGGATAAAAGCGTGGTTGCGAGGCTCAACACTGATTATCATTGTTATCGGGTGGAATAAGTAGAATGGCGTGCTCGACGCTGATAGTTTCCGTGAGGTCATGTGAACGAAGGCGTAGGCCAAGGGGAGTGAGGTAGGCGTGCTGGAGCTCGACCACCTGTGCGCTCTGAAGGAGAGGAGCTCGCGACCATAGAAGACTCTGAAAGACCGCCGGGCTCATCAGCCCGATTAGCGGTAGTATCGCTTCAATCTAGGAACGACTATCGAGTGTACACCTGGTACACGTTTAACTATCCGATGAAGAGCGCCATGAACGTAGGCGTTAGGCGCGTCGAAACTAAGAGTACCGCTAAACGTTTGTGATGCAAGAACGTTTCACGTATCCAAACTAATTGTCTAGCAATTTGTATATCCCGTGTTTTGTACAGGAATTTATTTAGTTCAACATTTATTTTGTATATCTATACTGTCTAAAATTTTCACACAGTTTGTAGCGCTCCGACAATTGATTTTAAAGGGGCGCTCGATTCTTCTTTTATAATTTGAATAAAATTAACGTTTACCTTGACGAGTCTTTCACTACTGTTTTTTTTTCTTCTGGTGGATGGATAGATAAGAACGGGTGTGCCCTTTATAACGGGTGGTAGCTTGCGTCACCTAGACTGAAGACTAAAAAAATCAATCATATGTTGGTGTAAGTTTACAACGGTATGAACTTTGTTGCTAGAATAAACCACTTCGAATTTAGTCTCAGAAGCTTTAATAAGTCTTCAAAATGAAATATAAGGTAATGACTTTTAACGCTAAAATGACTTGCTCGTCGACATGGCAATCACACGCGGTCATCAATCTCCCGTGCTGGACGTCAGCAATCATCCACAGAAACGTGCCCACGAGCGAGAAGTATACCACATGATTGATGAGGTCGCCTGAAATCTGCATGTGTGGTCTTGTTTGATTGAGTAGTTTTGTACATTTTTATGTTGACACCTACGAGAAGTCTTGATTGTCATCGCTTAGTTGAATTAACTGCTATAAAAAAACGCCGCAGAGATGCATAGCCTTCTATATAGAGGGAACATCTGCGTAATCCGCGCCGGATCCGGCCACCAAAATTGATAAAGAAGGTAAAACTGAACACACACACACACTCAAAATGGCGTTGCCAGGCGAGCGCTTCTGTGTGGCAGCTTCCCGAAGTACTCCTCCTTGTTTTATATTTCGCAAAAAAAAAAAAAAAAAAAGGGTAGTACGTCACGTCACCGCCCCCCCCCCCCCCCTTACCCCCTAAGACTCACCGTTTCCGACCATCCTTCGAAGGATCCTCCTTTTCTCCAAGGACGCTTCCCATTACCTCTTTCCCCTCCGTGAGCACTGGGATAGAAGCATAAGTGGTAGATAGAAGATATGAAGGAAGCCGGTCGTTTTACTTCTTTTTTCGGCGTCTCCAGCAGAATCCAAAAGGAAATAAAAGAGGGATAGTTCGCCTTATGGTACGTTTACACCTGAGAAGAAATCCGCCCCAGCGGGAGCGGATCCGCTCCCGGCGGCAGCGGCCGCGAGCGGGTTGCGTTCATATCTATTTCCTTCGAGCGGCGGCGGTGGCGCCGGCTGCGGCAGCTGTTCTCGTAACATACCGCCAAATATGACGAGAAGGCGCGAGAGTTCCCACCTCGGCTGTCTCTCCCGGGCGTTGCTGCTACCGGAAGAACGCGTACTGATGACGTAGGCAGCGTCGCGCTGCGCAAGAATGTCACATACGATCAGCGAAACGCCTGGTTCGGCGGCAGAAATAGGTCCCGGACCAACACGGCTCGCCGCCGCGTTTTCCGACCAGCCTTTCGCCCCAGCGGCCAAAGCTGGGCGGATTCGCTGGCGGATCCGCAAGTGTAGACGTACCATTAGGACACCTGTGTAGCACTGCCAACCAAGGTGCTTCCCCCTCACCTACCAATTCGCTCATCCTCCTTTTTTTACGGCGACCGCACAGCTCACTGTTCGGGCGAGGAAGGCGCAGGCAGATATTTATCAATATCAATTATTTGTGTTATGCATTGCGAAGGAAGCAGGGACTTTAGAACAGAATTGGGAACTAATTAGAAAAACAGAGGTCGCCGCAGTTAATTTGGTTTCAGCAAATACTGGATTCACTGACTGTAAAAAGAAATACAGGGCGTGGTTTATTATTTTCGTATTGATTCGTGAATTGTTCTACGCCGTTCTCATCGTTCGATGCCGTAATTCCGTTGCTCGCAGATCGATAATGATGTGCCCGGGACTCGCCACACCTTGTGGTTCTTAAACTCTCAGTGTCTGTATAGCTATTTAAACTAGACAAATTATTTCAGGTCTCGATCATGGTTTTATACTATAGATAAACTGTATTTACATAAAAAAGTTGCACTTGAACGTTTTTTTTGTTTTTTGTTTTTTTTGGTTTTTTTTACTTACGGAAGACAGAACAGAGGCGGGAGAACCGTGAAACTATAGAACAGCATGGAACAGCATAGCTTTGAGTCAGTGCGAATGTAACAACATATTTCTCGAACTCCGAATCTTAAGAAACAATTTTCATGCCACAGAGTGACCAGCGTTTTAATAAATTATGCGTGCAGACAGTAAAGGAGTTAAAATTCAGGGGCTTCAGAGGAGCTCTATTTGCATAAAATAAATACTTTCAGATTAATCATATCCGTGTTACGACACTCAAAATAATTGTGCAAAGAGAAACAAGAACAACAAGTATGTCATGGATGCTTCGCAGAATACTTTTTTAGTATCAAAACAGTATAATATATACAAACGCATATTCATTGTTAAGACGTACATTTAGAAACGCAATTCAGAAATTCTGATTCTATATCTTGAAATACTTTTACGTAATTTCCATAAAGTATTTATTTTAATTTTGTTGGCGCACGGCAGTTACATAATTTTTAGTCTGTAATTAATTTGTTTCTGGAAATTTTTTTTTCTACTTGCGGTGGTTCAAATGAAGCTGAAATTTGAGTATCAACTGCAGAAATAAGATTGAACAACCCAGATTTCGGAGCTAGCGCTGAAATGGTTTATTGTGCGTTCGTGTTCTTGCATGAAGATAATTTCTCATTCCTTTCCGATACCACTATACTTAAGATATATACCAAAGTAGCAGAAAAGCGTACCGAGTCCTAGAGTACATTTTGCCACAGTCAGGTCCAAGCAGACGTATATGAAAAGAGCCGACACAGGGTAATCGAAATCGGTTTCGTCACATTGAAACTTGTTGCTCTTAATTTTGGATTATACGATATAATTGGGGATCCATGTTTTCGAATAAATTCGAAAAAAAAACTCCGAAAAGCAGTCGCCGGTAAATTTTTTTTTATATTAGGATTTATCCGAAAAACTCAGAATGTTAAGATGACAACGAAGAAATAACCAAAAATAGAAGGACGGTGTTTTACAAATGGATTAAGAGCACATAGTCAGTCCTCCCGAGGAGAAGCCAGTATAGTGTTTTTTTTAAATATCGAAGCACAAACAAAGCGGGTGTCCCTTTCAGCTCGTCTAGATTCCTTCGGGGCAACGGGTTACAGTGCCGGGAATTTATTTATATATTTTAATGCTTTAAAAATTAGGATTACAGTAAAATAAACTCTAAATGTAAAAAAAATCCTGGATCTAAAAAAAAATAGTTCGATAAACCCCAAATTTTTAGCGAAAAAAAAAAAAAACTCCGAAAACACGGAATACAAGATATAAGTCATTAATAATTTTGCGCTTTATATGTTTTTTCATCGCTACGGTTGTTCCGTCTTGCAAGGTAGCGGCCCGCCCCGCGACAGGTCCTTGACATTTTTATCTGGACTACGCTAAATACAAGGAGAAAACAATAAACCACCACTGAATAGGGGACCCAAATATCTAGATGGCCTACCAAATGCGAACCGTTAATAGAACGGAACGTTTAAAAATTCCAAATTTACTTGACCACAGTGATACTATCAAATAAACCATTAGCATATATTAATGAATCATTTACATTTTAAGGTGAAGGTATAAACTTCGCATAAAAAACTTTGTGCTTAGAAGACCTACTTTCTTAAATCACTTCGTAAGATAAACTCGTTGCTTTTATACTCTTTATGTTCTTGCTTTAGTGCCATTTTATAGTTTGCCTAGCACGGTCATATTTCGCCAAATAAATACGCTTGCATAGTAAGGAAAGCCTGCAGAAGCACGGCATGCCGTAACAAACTATCTCTATAAATTCAAAACCAACCTAACAAGAAAAGTAGTGGCCGGACGTCCACATTTAATTTAACAGGTTATTACGAAACGTCCAAAACTCATTTATCAGACCTCATATAACCCTTAAAATTAATGATCGCGGTATTTGCCGCGGAATAATGTAAACCTCTTTAAAGCTACGCACTTCATTAATTGTCGCGTCTTAGAGGACGGCCTCTCAGACAGGATCATATTTGGTCTTCATTGGGACGACAACCGTAACTTTTTAATGGCAGATTTTTTTCTGAGAAAATTAACGGTGCCGTAAAGAAACTTTGAGTTACCTACTATACGTGTAGAACGTCAATGTAACGTTGTTATTATGGGGGTCACACACACACGAATCAAAACCTTTCCAACTGTGAGACCCGTGGCTACTTATGCGGGGGGAAACTTAAGGGAAGGAGGATATTTAAGCGCTTGGAAACCTACTCTAAAAAAAGGGAAAGCCCGTGCGTCTATACGTTCCAGTACAACAATCGGAGAGCCAATCACCGCAACTTATGGAGGCAGCTCAGCGAATGACGATGCCGAACCATATCTTTAGACCAAAACGCAGTCTGAGTTGTGACATTAAGCAATGCAAGGGTTACGGTTTGCATTGCTTAATGTCATAACTAGACTGCGTTTTTTGGTCTAAACCCATGTTTCGGAATCGTTATTCGCCGATCTGCATCTGTAGGTTGCGACGATTGGCTCTCCGAGTGTTGTGCGGGAAAGTAGACGCACGGGCTTTCTTTGTAAAGTGATAGAGGAAAGACCGAAGCGCTGGGAGGCATGACGTAGCCAACATAAGAAGGAGGCAATCCTAAAAGACTGGCTTCTCCTTTGTTAGCTTTTTTTTGTCTTCTTAATTGCTTCCGAACAGTTGGCTATTTGAGCACCGTAGTCCCGTGTTCGAAATGTTACGATATTCCATTTTAAATTCCCCGTTTGTATAACATAATGTTTTTATTACATAAATTTAATGCATTTGACATTGAGATCGTAAGTCCGTACTTCATATCTACAAGGGGAAAAAAAAAAACTACCGCGTAATGACCGGAATACCACTTTGGTCGCATCGCCGCCGTCGCCGCCTCGGAAAATGAACCCGCATCGATCGCGACTCGGGATGTTCAATTGTTCCCGCTTGGGCGTTATTTCCGTTGTATGTGAGATTCGAGTGTCTACAAAGAACGTCGAGACGCTGCAGGAGAAGAGAATATGCATAAAAGTCGCCGGCAAGCCCAGGCACGACGACGGCGTCGTCGGTTATGGAACGCGCGGTCGGCTTCCGAAAGTGGTGTCCTCTATCGTATTGTCAAGTGTGCGTGTTCATCTGTTATTATTTTACGCTACGGCTTTGTGTTCTTTTATGGCTTTGGCGAGAGACTTCTCGAAGTCTATCGCAAGATGCCAAGAGGCATCAATGACCGTTATCAAGGGTAGTAATTCTCAAAATTACTTATGGTGGTGGCTTCCTCGCATGTATACACTCAGCAGGTAAGAACTTTCTATGCGTTTGGTTTGTCGTATGGGACGCTATACTAGCAGAATGTTTCAATTAGAAGCCTAATTTTGGCGAATAATTTTTTATGTGACCAATATGTCTATCAAGACCTCCGTCTTTCGACGGATCTGGTCATAAAAGTGTTTGCTGTTTTCTTGTTGATATTTTTGTTTTAAAAGAAAAATAGTAGAATTAATAATGGTTAATATGTGTCTGATTAGTAAAGGCTCGTTGTGACTGACTATCTGCAAAGACTAAACACAGAAGACGGAGCTATAGAGGTATCAACTCTACCACTTAAAAAGAATTACTTTCCTACTTTTATCCATTTTTTGTTATTGTTCTTTCTCAAGTAAATTGACTTTTATGCGTTTTTTCGTTTGAAAAGACGGCAGAATATTTTAAAAAATACGTTCTTGCTTTTGTAAGCAATACTTTGCGTAAGACTTTGTTTCTGCAAGCATTGCATTGTTACTAAAAACTTTTTCGCCATGCCGCTCACTTGGTGTCTTGCAATTTCATGGAAATGTTGTTTATGAAAGTACCATCTTGCCGAGCGATATTTACACATCCAGAAAAGTTTGACATCCCGCGCTAATTCTCTTCGTATACAAACGCGTGTGTGTGTCAATTGTCGCAGATCAGGGAAAGAAGCTGAACTAGGACTACTAAAAATACGCTCAAATATCTACAGTTCGCTCGCCAATTTTTTTTTCTTGCCGCCGAGTGGGTGCATTTGACCAACGTTACAATTCCGAATCGTGTCCTCCTGCGCTTTACATATGTTATCAACAAGCTTAGATAATTACGTATTCTTCTTTCGCGGACTGTTTTAGCACTTCTATTGCACACAACAGCGTTTCTTTTCTTTTTCTTTTTTGCAATTTCAAATTAAGGTTTAGATAACTGGCAACAATGAGTGAAGGCACTAGCTGACGTGGATGTAACAACGGGGCCAACTGAAAGGCTCCAATCAGAATACCGAGTTCTGTGATCACCAGCTATACAAACGGGAAGCTGAAGAAATACAATTCCTTTCAAACTAACGACTGAAGTGAGTTTTTAGTATGCTTATAAGCGGAATTTTGAATACGTGGAAGGTGAAAAAAAAAGATATCAGGTAACTTTGAGCTCGATTTGGGAACTTTGTGGTAACGGGATGGTTTACCCGCGTGCTTGAACGCACCGGATGCTTGAAACGTAGCGATGACTCGGTTGGGGTTCGAGTTTATGCCTAAACTTCCCCGTGTCTGAGCCGGTATTGCCATGGAGCTTTTTCAAAAAAAGATGTGCGTTTGCGCGCTCGGATCCTTTTACTTTGCGGTACGCAGTCGAATGTCATTCGGTGGAATATTGCCTCCCAGATTTAGGGCGCTCTAAACCTCCTTTTTCGGCGCCTCCTATTACCAAGCCGTTGTTTATTTAATGCTGCCAACAGAGGTGCCAGCAAGGAGGGGTGCGCGGCTCCATACCATTGGAAGAATTGTCAATTTTTCTCTGTCTTATGATAATATTAGGGCATCGTAATT
Organism: Ixodes scapularis; assembly: GCF_016920785.2. Lineage (NCBI taxonomy): Eukaryota > Metazoa > Arthropoda > Arachnida > Ixodida > Ixodidae > Ixodes > Ixodes scapularis. The sequence continues at coordinate 177,148,536 of NW_024609846.1, read as the reverse complement.
ATTCGACCCTCAACGCTATACCAAAAGTAATTTTAACGTAAGTTCCAGCTTTCAAGGGCCAGCTCACAGAGACGAAGAACGCAGTGTCGCCATTGCCTTGAAGTATTTCATGATATATTCTTTTGAAAAGGAGACGGACACGAGCAACTATAAAAGAGCAAATAAAAAAAGTGCTCTCGCAACATTTATACTTAACGTAGGACATTGGCCCAAAATCGTAACAAAGAGAAAACGCCCTTTTACACCTACCCTCTAATCTGTTTCACTAAAAAAAAAAAAAAAATGTTTCGCGCGGTCGTTGCTATGTAGCGTATTTATGCAAAAACCTTCGTTTCTTTGTTTGGTCTTGTTCCCCATAATATCCTCGTCGTGAAAGGGAAGCAGGCTATAAATGCTAGTCCGCATTAAACTGACGACAGACGCAACAAAAAAGGCCAAATGTGACGGTTTAGTTGCCAGGCCAAAGAACGTCATCTGGCACGCCTCAGCGAAGGGGGTTATTTAAAAAAAACTTGGGGATATCTTGGCATGCAGGCGGAAGCTCGTTTACGCGGCGCGGCGGCTTATTCGAAGTAAGCCGCCGTCAAATTGCGGGCTGGTTTCCATACCCTCGAAACATACGTACGCCGCCGCTTTGCCCTGAGCCACGGAGAGAGCAACGGCCAAAATATGGGCCTTTTAATATTGCGCCATAGCGTTTTTTTTATTTTATTATTCTATTTGCGAGTCACCAAAATACATTCAAACCTCTTCCCTGGAAGAATTGTATAAGTTCCGTTTCAAAAAAAAATAAATCGCACAAACTATTTTAACCGACCAATCAACAAAGTATCGCTGTCAGTGGATTGAAATAATGACCCATAATAGAAGTCCGCATGACTTCTATCTACAAGATTGTTATACATGATGATTGAGACCTGGGACTGTGGCTTGAAAAAGGAAAACTCGGGAAGGAGGAAGAAAGAGGGGTAGACAACGGTCTCAACCTCAGCCACAAACTTTATTGTATCGACGCCTTAGACACCCCTCCCGAACGTCGCCACACTCTAAAACCGGTCCCTCATAAAAAACGCTGTCCCTCTGATTTTAGAGGGGACAACAATGCTTTCAGGGGGACAGCCCTTTTTAAGAGGGAAATTGAAAAATAAAATAGCAACATCTAGAGGGACACCAACATATTAAGAGAGACCAAGGAAACCGTTTCGTTAGTCCCTCTGAACAGGAAAGACAAACAAAAAGATTCACGCGTGTCCCTTCACATTAAGAGGGGACCGGTCCCTCTTAACTGGACCAATGTAGTTCGGTCAGGAGGAGGGGGGCAGGCGCACTAATCCACGGCAAAGAGTTCGGACGGTGCTAAGGCTTCGCGCCAATTCACGGAGAGCTGGAAACGGTCGTTGCCGGAGAGTCGCAAGCGTCATGCTGCTCGCTTGACTTCCTTCGGGTGAGTAATCCTGTCATATTGGCGCTTTTGTTTTGGGTGCATTGCGGGTGGGAATAACGAGCCATCAATATTTTCACGCTGGCTGTGAGATGCACGAGCTTTGCATGTAGAGTGAGAGTGTTCAGCTGTAGTCCGCGGACGCGGTCCCTTCCTGGATCTGCTCGTTCAGCTAGGACAAAGCGTCGCTAATCGTTTGCCCTGCCGTGAGCCGCAGGGCTGTCTTTCGCACAAAACACTTTTAGCGGGTTAGGGTGTCCCAATGTGTACGCGTCTGTCTTAAGCTGGTGATATCAGACCATTTTCTGTCCGACGCTTTTGTCTACTTTTCAATTTCGAACGCGCGATCGTTCTTCTCCCAGCTCGAGCTGCTAACTTTGGCAGTGCTACGCCGGCATTTTATTACCGGCAATTTCCTGGTATTTTATCCGTGAGCGCACACTGTCGGCATCGAGTACTACAAAGGATGGCATCACCCTCCCTAAGGCAAAGCCAACATAAAGGCACCCTAGCTGGGGCAGTCAGTGTTTGTAAGCTTGGCTCGCCGATTTCTTTCTCGGTGTGCACTCTAAATGCTTGAGGTTGACCGCCCGAGAGCGTTGATTGACAGAAACAATGTTGGCGATTTTGCGTTTGTTTGCCTTCACAATTCATTACAGCAATTTACACTGCAACGTTATGTTGTAGACATCGTTAGCGTTGCAGTGATTATGAACATTTTTTTCTCAAGTGGGCGGCGAGCAAAAACCCATAATGTGTGTGTATGTTTGTGAAAAGGGCAGGGGGATTGTTCGAGCACAAAACAAAAAGAAGAAATAAAGGTTTTTTTTTTCTTCGCGTGTTCGCGTTGCGTCGGCGTCGCGGCGTCTGGGGGAAGGGTGTAGCGGCGGCCAGGGAGTAAATTTTTTTTTTTTTTTGTATTTCTTTGGCGTACTGTTTTGTTCGTTATATTTTGACGGTCGTGCCGGCACAGCTACCGGCTTTTTTTTTTTTTCTTTTTTTGACGCCGACCATGGGTTTGTTTTTGGAGATTTTATTTATGATGTTTATTATGCTCTTTGTTTTCTGTAGCTGGCTGAATATTTTTTTTTCTGTGTCGTGCATCCGCGAAAAATATATAAACAGAAGTTTGCTTTTTTTTTTTTCTTTTCTTTCTTATGCGCTTTAGGGCTAGTGCGTTCACTGTGGGCGTTAAATTACTGACCTTTATTAACAATCTTGTTTTCAGAGTGAGGCAATGGCAACGAACGTTGACATGAAGGGAATCAGGCGGGGGTTCTGCTCGGATTGCTCGTGTAAAGAGCTCTACCGGGACCCTCTGCACGGTGGAACGCACCACCCTGAGTGGTGAGCCTACTGCGGCCACCCGCACACGGTTCACAACGAACTTGGTAATTATTAACTTTTTGTATTCCGGTATGTAGGTAGGCTCTATTTACGTTCTGTTGGCATATGCACTGCTTCTGAAAAAAAAAAAAAAAATGAATGGCTTGCGGCGAAATATTTACAGAAATGTAATTTTTTATTTGATTATGTTGCTGTCTAAAACATGCGCTAGATCACGTCTGCAGCTTCGAGCCGCAAGTGCAATCCTTGCTTTCCAAAGCACATGGGGCTTCTAAAGTTCATCTACTACTAAATGCGTTTTCGTTTTGTCTTGGTAATACAGAAACAATTGATTCTCGTAAATTAATTAAAACTGCAGTCTATTCTCGTACCAAAAATTAATAGTAGCAGAAGTTACGTCATAAGCTAATGTCACTCGCTATTTCATCGCATACAGATTGGGTTCCGAATCTTTGAACTGTTTGCACTTTATTTTCGCATTTGTTTCCTATCGCCTGCTTGATAACAGGTGAAAGCGCTTCATTACCTTTATTCTAATTCCCACCCTCTATCTAAAGGAAAACAATATGGCCTTTCATTCAGCTAAAGGTGGATGCACAACTTCGGTTCCATAACACGATCGTCACCATGCTGGGAAACCTGGAGGAGGTAAAAGGGGCCTTCTGCGGAGACAACCCAACAACATTCTTGAACATTAAGACCATCCTCCGGTCTCGATTGGCCAGAAGTTCTTTCATCACCTATGGTATGTGAAAAAGCGAATGCAAAAATAGAAATCTAAATTTGACGCTGACGCAATTTTTTTTTTTTTTTTTTAGGAATTGCTGTTTGCAGGACGATTTTACCCCTGACGAAAAAGTTCCAAGACCCAAGACTTTCTTCGGTTCGGAGAAAGGGATCGTTTCTGGGAACTGGTCAGTGAAACTCACCGCTAGCACGACTATGGAGGGGGCACTACTCATGTGCTTATGGGTGTATTACATAACGGGACTTTCCTACCCCGTGGCATGTGGACAAACCCTTGGACTCCTCCAGGGTCTGCTCGTTGAAAATAAAGTGTTTCGATTCAGTTTATGTCGGAGAAGCTCATAAAATCGCTTATGGCCGTTCAAAAACAACAGAAATTCTGAGCTTCTGCTGATGGCAAGAGACGCCGAATAATTAGTTTTTAATGCTATGAAGTAGGTAACTACGCTCTAAAAAGAAGCACAGGAATCCACTTTCCCGAGCCAGCACTTGGAAAGTCAATCACCGTAACTCACGGAAGCAGCTTAGCGAATCACGATGCCGAAACATAAGATTAGACCAAAAAAGCCAGTCCGAGTTGTGACATTAACCAATGCAAAACATCACGCTTGTTGTGCTTAATGTCGCAACTCATTTTTTTGGTATAATCATATGTTTCGGCATCTACATTCGCTGAGCTGCCTCCGAGAGTTATGGTGATTGTCTTTCCAAGTGTTGTGCGGGAAAGTAGACGCACGGGCTTTTTTTTAGAATGTACTTTTCTTTTTGTGTTATCCGCTAAAAAAACTTTTTTTTTTTTTTTCAGCACGATTGTATTGTTGTTGTTTATGATAGGCAAAATGAGTCACTCTGCAGCACGAACTTTTTTGTGTGATAGCTTCCAAGAAACGCCGATTTCTGGCGTCGTTCTAAGTCTTTTTTTATTTGTAAAAGCTACCAGAACATCGCTATAGAATTATTATTTTGATGAAGACATATCAAAATATTTTCTTGTGTCATGGCAAATAAAACAGTGTTTACTCTTAAAGATTGTTACTGTTTTCTTTAACACATTGATTCCGTTTATCAAACAGATCAAATTTCAATTCTGCTACGCAGCACAAAATAACTTTGGTTAAACCATATCAGCAAAAGTGCGAGAAGTGCAGTGCAGCATGTCAGCTTACACTCAAAACACGAAGGAGCAGACATTGTACGATACAATAACAGAGGTAACTTAAAGCCGGGGTCACGCTGCTTATACATCATACAAAATACATTCTGCAGACATGTTCCAATACGAGTCACCGCGACATCCGTGCTTTGTATGCCACGTGACAAAGTAACCTCTTGATTGGTTACCTCGTGGCGTACGAAGCGCGGATGTCGAGGCGACTCGTTTAGGAACATGTCTGCAGAATGTATTTTGTATGAAGTATAAGCAGCGTGACCCCGACTTAAGGGGGACTATGCCCCTGCATTTTAAGCGGGCCACCGTCCCTCCGAATTTAAGGAAGAAAATATCTAAAAACTGTCCCTCTTAATTAAGGTACTCTGACCTCAAATTTAAGGGAGACGCCGCCTCGCTTACTTTAAGAGGGGTGGTGTCTCACTTAATTAAGAGGGAGCATCTCCATGTAATATTAAGAGGTCAGTATAAGAGGTAATTAAGAGGTTATTAAAGTTAAGTGGGAGAAAATCGAAGAAATGTCCCTCTTACTAAGTGGGACCGGGCTTAGAGTGCACCTCCACAACGGGTGATCACCAAACCGCAAACAATACACCAGAACCCCAATACACCGAACCGCAAACAAAATAGCGGAAACAAAGGGAAACGTGCATATCGTTCCGATCTTCACCAAGTACACCGTGTCTAAAATATACAACAGAAACACAAGGTCGTCAACAACGCACTCGGAAGGACTGTTTTCTTTCTCCTTAGAGTGATCGAATGCAGGCGCATCACCACAGAACTCTTAAACGCAGTGTCGTTGCGCAAGTAGATGGGTTAAGCACCCAGACCGCTTCGCCCACTGTTATTTTTATTCTGAATGTTTCTTTGTTCTTTTCGAACAAAAACTATTTAAAAAAGAAGAGTTCACTCAGGTAGAAATGTTTGCGTCGCAGAACAATTGACTCAATTTGAGCACACTTTGGACCTGTGTTCTCGTGATCGCGTCCTCTTTAGCGGTACCTCTATCTTTGTGTGTAGTTTCCTGCTGATGCAAAGCATTCTTTGGAAATCATTGTTCTCCGTGCGGTGCTGTCCTTAAGTTTGCGGGAGCTTCAAATTTATTCAAGATAGATGAATTTTTGGATTACGTGCTTCAGAAAAATAGATTTCGCCGAACAAACCGGTCGCACAGAAACTTTAATTCAACCTTCCCAAAAACTTGAACGCAATGTAACATTTGCTTCCGGTTGATCTTGACCAGGGCCTCCGCTCGGGCTCAAGGTCTCATTAAGAAGGTTTCTTTCTTTTAGGATGCATGGCACTAAGGTTTGTTATAACTATTATACCTTTGTTGTCCGTGATAGGATTCATTAATACGATGAAACACATTTGTAGTAATTTACAGTTCATGTCACAGCTCTAGCTGCAACATGTAACGGTGATGCCGTTGGGCATCAGAGTCGTGTTCGTGCACCGTAGGGTACATCAGGAGAAACGTTCCGAACAAAAATACACAACTAGTGTAATAATCTTTTCCCCAACACTTTTAGCGCGTGAATGCGCGTCTCCCGGCACGAGATATTGGCATTGACAGTGCTGCAAGGGCATTTTGTTATCGGCTACCTTTTTTTACAGTGAGCATCGGTATCGGCACTGGACATCGGGTACTAATAAAACCCTCAAGTATAGAGGGGTTGTTAACGATGGTAATGTAGTTTAGGGGTAACGGCTCCGCTTCGCACGCAGCGGACCGAGGTTTGATTCCCGCGTGCGACGGGTGATCATTTTCGAGGATTTGTGAAAATCGACGTCGGACGCCCTAAACTGCCACCTACAACATCAGCAACGACAAGTAATCGTACATGAACAACTACATCATCAACAACGGACGTCATCTTCAGTTGTAGAACGAGCTCATCCGAGCTATCGCTGCGATTGTCTCTTCCTTAAACAATCGCCTGAACATTTGAATTGCCAGCGCTAAAATATTTATTCAAAGACTTTATCATTTTACCTTCATCCTCAGCATATAGTCCACATCCGCGGAATTAGAAAGCAATAAAAAAAAAAAAAACAAGATTATTTAACCTGGATTCATTAAATAAACACAGAAGAGGCATAACATGACGGATTGATAGTCTTGGGATAAAAAACGGTTAAAATGTTTCCGTTGCCTGGCGCTGGCAAGAAAATCTCCCCTTCCATATCAGAAGTGCCACGACTCAAAAAGAACTGCCACAAGAAAAAAGTATATAGCTGGTCATTTGCGGTCTGCGTTCCGGTTGTCCTGAATATTTATTCAAATTATGCTGAATTTTGACGGATAAACTAATGTTTTCCAATATCTCTTGGAGAGCAGTTGACGGCACTCTCGTTTTGTATTTTCCAAGTTCCTTGAAATAGAAGCATCGCGGATGGAAAGAAACAAGACAAAAAACAAGTGGTTTAATTTTTATTTATTTCTGATATTATGCACTGTATAAAGAGGTTTATGACTATCTCAAAGAGCAAAATTTGATGTTGTTGTCTTATGTCTTGGTTTCCGAAATTCGTATAAAGGTCTGCCTCATGCAATCGATTTTCCAACCTTTTATTGCGCGGTGTCTGATCTGTTGTAGTAAATTACCACGGTAGCCATCTTAAGTTTCACTCTGTATGCTTGAGGTTGTGAACCCCGGACCGTGCGTTTATAAGTGTTGCAAAAAGCGAACAACAGTGTGAGTAGATTTGAACTTGACTAACACGTAAATAATCTTATATTCTTGAAATTAATGTCAACTGCTTTGGCCACCAATTGTAACAGCGATTCATACAACAATTTCTACATGACCAATAAAAGTAAACATTAAAATGTTGAATAAAAGATCTTATTTCCTTATTCAACAATCTATGATGATTGTCCCCACATATAATATCCGCCGACCATGATAAATGCATGGTGAAGACGGCACTCATCTAATTTTCACGGGTTTAAAAAATAAAAATAAAAAAGCAGTTCGAATTAAAATGAAACACCCTGTACATAAAACAAGACACTATGGGCCAAAACGATAGGGGAAAATTTAGTCATGTTTCGTTAGTATGGACCCCGTTAATATGAATACTTGCTATAATGACACTATTTTCTGGAACAAACTGAGGAAATGCGCGCATTTTTGTCTCGTTAGTATAGACAACTCCCAATATGGACACTTTTTAAGAGAACGGAGGTGTCCATATGGGCGGGACATCACTATACAAACCTGAGATACGTCCGAAATGCTCTATTTCATGTATGCTCCTATCAAGTAGTCAAAATGTCGCTCTTATTTCTTCTTTTTCGTACAAAGTAGGTTGAAACTAGTTGACCAAACTTTAGGACAAAAGCAAACTTGGTTCAGTGAACACCAGAGCCACGAGTTTCCGCAGCGGCTCAAGGAAAAAAAATGGGGTGCAAGGTAATGCCCATTGTAAACGAATACGTCAGCCTGTTTACTAGATGAAGCGTCCTTAATCTGGCTTGCTCCACTGCTGCTGTCGCAAAGTCGAGGCCTTTCTACGCAGAAATAACCGCAGTCAAGTAAGCCATATATAAGGAAGCTTCGCCAACACGCCTGCAATCCAACTGGTTTATTTATTTATTTATTTATTTTTTACTACAGCGATTGGATTTATAAGCTCTTCCAACCACTGGAAATGGCGTCCGATGTCGTTGTGGTTGTTTTAGTAATCCGTAGAGCGTAAGGCTTCCGTCGTCAAAATTACCAAATGCTAGAAATAAAGCGCTCGCGGCAGCGCTGTTCTCAGCATTCGACGCTGGGTGCGCTGCGTATGTGAAGCTGGCGCGTTAGCACGGAGCTAAACCAGAGCTCCGACAGCCCACTTTGTAAACGACGCAGAGGGGCGACGTTGGCGAGTTGGTTTACGGTGAAGCAAAATACGAAACAGCGGGCGGACCCACGAACACCGGAGCGTTCGTACCTTCTTCTCTACCGTCTTCGTTGTTTTGCGCGCGCTGTTTCATATTTTGCTTAATTACAAACGACAATTGTGGAGCGCACATGTATGTGCGCTCCACAATTCTCTCGTATAGCGCCCGCTAGATGGCCATAGTTGCTGCGACGTCGCGACAGAAAAATTATTTACCATTCTTAATTAGATCCAAAATCAGAGGTGGCCAAATTACTTATTGATTGTGTTAAATTACATTACTAATTACGTTTCTGAAAACGACGGAAAGTACTTAAATTACATTACACACAAGACTATACGAAGGTAATAAATTACAATTACAAATTACCGCATGAAAGTAATAAAATTACTTTCGAATTTTTGTTTCGTATATTTTAAAGGAGGAGCTGAACAAAACAAAACAAAAAACTCCATCTGCTTTGCATTTGCAAAATAACAATCGTCAATCCCACACCAAGTCAATGGGCAAAACCAAAGACAGAAAACGCGAACCAACATGACCTCCCACTCCGAACTGACTGACCTTGGGTCTGTTTGTGTTGTGGGTTCACCTTTTACCAAAATACCTACTGCTCCCGCTGTCGATCCCCGCATGCGTCTGGGTTCGGATTGCATTGCTAGCGATTATTCCTGCGGGCTGTGTCTTTTTTTGTGTGAACTTGGGGCAAGATAATCTTCAAAAGGGACGAAAGCCATGCTTGGGGAAGCCTATTCTTGATCACAGCAACACAAACCCAGCAGGATTTAAGTGGCACGACCCTCTTGTCCGCCCAAGAGTGCCTTCAAGCAACGCGCATATAAAGGCACCCAGGCCGACCGTCACACAAGCCAGCGGCCGCAAACGAAAACCGCGTTTGTCGTTTCTTTTTTGTTAATTTTAAAAGAAGCTGTATTTTTTTTTTTTTTTCGCAAATGCAAAATTTTGCGAAAAATTTTGCGAAATTTTAATTTCGACTGAGCGAAACGACACGTAAATTCCGATCGGCTGAGCGAAACGGCACACACATTTCCATTGACTGAGCGAAACGACACATAAATTCCCATTGGCTGCCAAGCGGACGCGCCACAAAAAAAAAAAAAAAGAACATCAAGAAAAGCGCAGCAACGCAGGTACTTCGTCACGAAAGCCGGCGGGATGCTCAAAATTAAAGCGAACACGCCTCAGAAAAAAAAAAAAGAAGTAACTCACAGCAAAGGAGATGCATTTTCACGGAAGCCGTGGAGCCGGCGGGGGTGACGCGCCTGCGCAATGGGGGCGCCTGATATCATCGCCGGAGCGCCGTGCGAAAGAGGAAGACGTGGCGTGCTGCTTCTAGGAATGCACTGCGTGTGGAAATGCGAAAGCACTCCTACACGTAAGCATTCTTAAGTGTCTTCGCTTAACTTTTTTAACCGGTTAAACGGTAAATAATTGACGAACCAATAGAAGGTAAAATTTCGGCGCTTTCACCACGCAAGCGTGTACAAGTGCACCTGTATGAATGACAAACTTTAGGTGAAATTTTAACCTAAAGTAAACTGTGACCGGCAACAGAAAGAATAAAACAAACTCCGGGCAAGGGACAGCAACAACAACAACAACTCCGGACAAGGGACAACGAACAAGGGGCAACGAACACCCCGTTGTCCCTTGTCCGGAGTTTGTTTTATTCTTTCTGTTGCCAGTCATTGTCACCAACACGCTCTTCAGTTAAAGTAAACTGTGGGGGCGAGGTAATCAGCTCCAGAGAAGTGCAGAAGGTTACACGTGTCCCGGCAACATCTACGCCATTCAAGTGTCCGTTTACAGTAGCCGAGACTATTTGCGGTGAGATGCTCGCGAGTGGCGCTTCGGTGTTCCTCACTATGGATAGTGCACGTGCTACCTACGCGGTTATGTTTTAGCCTTTATACTGCATAGAAGCTTGGCATTGAATGTGCTTGCGCTGGCAGAGGAAGTTGAAAGTATCCTCCCTCTGAGTTGTAAAAAAATTCCACCAGTCGGCGACTCCCAAACTTCTAGCCGCGAATTGTGAACAATCGAGGGAGATCGCGTTCGCGGACAATATCAACGAACCTCTGGCTTTATGCAGCTGAAATTAAAACATGATCCTTGAAGTGTTATCAAATACACATCGATGTTAATTCGAAATGAAAGTTGAATATAGCTCTGTTAGTAAAAAAACAAAAAACAATTAAACTAGCTTTTTAATATTTTTTCACGCATGGAAATGAACAATACCGATTAGTAGAATAAATAGTCGAATAAAAGGTGACAATTAGTTGGCTTAGCAGCATTAATCCACGACCAGTCCGACTGGCAAAAGCGCCTAACGGGTCTTTTGCGTAAGGCACCGACAGCGGCCGAGAAAGCGAAGCGCAAGGCTAGATAGACATGCCACTGCAGCGAGGGAACACCGCTGGTTTGTCAAAACCAAAGAGCAGAAAGCATCACAAGCATCAGTACGCCGTCGTCGCAGGGAGATCTGTGAGGTGCGTGCTCGTGAGAATGAAGACTATTGAGGGGTTTCAGCGACGGTGTCACCGCCCTGGCGGCCGGTCGCCGAAAGAGAACGACGGGGATAGGTTCGCTGGGCGTTGGCTTTGTTCGTGTGTAAATGCGTTGGCCGCGAACGTAGGCTTATAAATTTCGGCAGCAAGAATATTACGCGTGTCTAGTGTTCCGGTACGAGCAACAGAGGTGACACGATCTGCTACGACTAGCTACGATAACCTGCCGCAGCGATGCGGGCGCCGAAGGAGCGCAACCTCTTTACCAGTGTGTACCACGTGTGTGCCTGAGTACTACGCAGTCAGTCGCCGTCGCCCGACGCAGGTCGTTTGGCATTCAGGGCATTCCGCCCCGGATTCTTTGCTTGTACTTGAAACCAAGTATTACTTCCTGTGCTTGTGTATGTGCTCAGTGGCTGGATATGGACCTCATAGAGCAGTTCTTCAGTCTCAACAGCGACTCGAAGTTGACGGCGGAGGGGCTTGCAGCAACGCTTTCGGTTGGTGCACGGGTGCGACGACTACACGGATAAATTTTAAGATTGCTGCTAGCAATGGGGGTGGGCCATAGTCGCTTTATGTTGACACGATTTTGAGTGTAAGTACTCCGTGCAAAGGCGAATCTATCGCGTTTCTAATCCACCTTTGTTTTTTGTTGTTTTTAGCACGCACGGCCGACTGCTAAGCAAATGCTTCTGTACCGATCACGGAGTGAATGTCTTCGATTTTACATTGCGGAACGCCCAATAAAAAGTCATATTCGTTCAGCGAGAAAACTTCCCGTTCGAGTAACCTTCTTTGATTGATAATTTCTCCCGTACTCAAGTGCTTTAATCAACACGATTGATTAAGTTTGCTTCCCTAGTTAGGACATTTTTGTGCCACATGCGGCACTAACACTTGGCACGATGTTTGCCACTGGTGGTATTGTGAATTAATTTCCTTCCAAAGCTAACAGTGTCAGAGGTGGGACCATTGAATTTGCTAAAAATGTGATGATAGGGGAATTTCGTTGCATAACTAGCGTTTTACGTTTAAGATTGATAAGAAACATGCTCATGTGATGATGCATGTCTACAGCATAAGCTTTGCAGATCCAGAATGGATGTGCTATAGGCTACAGCTCCAAGATTTTGAATGGACCAAATTGGTGATTACACGGCAATAAATATTGTGGTGGAGAACTGCCCACTGACTTGATGAGTTTTAATTGTGACCATTGGTGTGCTGTTGGCAATTTAGGTAATGGCACATCTTTTCCCTGACCATCTGGCTTCAAGGGACATTGCATCTAGGTGTCCTTAAATATCTTTATTTCAAGGTTCATGGACCCCTCTGCATCATTACAGGAAAGCACTCTCAAGCCAGAGCAAACAACAGTGAATATACAATGCATAATACCAGGCACCAGTGTCCAGGCGTATAGTCTGCAGAAGCCAATTTGAGCCTAAAAATGTTTTTGTTTTGTTTAGATAGTTTGCATTTGGTGTATAATCCGCAGGGCCCGATTTCCGCGCCCAGTGCATAGTCCGCCAAGTGGTGTGTAGCGTCTTCGTGCTTTTTTTCCTGGGTGGCGTTTTTTTTCAGAAGTTCTTTGGCGAACGCTAGTGAGCCGGAAGAACTGCTCTTGAGGCTTAAATCCAAACACTGAGCACACACAAGCACAGAAAATAACACTCGGTGCCAAGTACAAACGAAACACCTGGGCGGAAAGCCGTGAATGCCAAACGAGCAGCGTCGAGTGACGGCGACTGACTGCGTTGCGCCCCTTCGACGCCTGGATCGCTGCGGTGGGTGGTCGTAGCTAGTCGTAGCGAGATGATCTTCACTTCAAGGAAGAAATCTTGCCATACCATAGTCAACATGTGTGTGCAAGTGTTCGACGACGTGGGCTTACTCACGTTGGTGCAGTTGTCATCAAGAAAGGTACATATCAACAATGTTGCGTGTTTGAGGCTGAAACTATGACGCCTACTTATCTAAACCAAAATTTATCGGTCTGCGGCTACAAACATTTTCGTTGACGTTGCTTAGATGATGTAAACGTTCAGGCCTCGCATTAAATGGTGTTGCGAACTCTTCGGTTGTGTATCAAAACCTATTTTTGCTTTAATAAAAGACATTTTCAAAAGGCCACTTGTCTTCTGCTGATACATATCTTCCAATTTACAATGCAGAGGCAAACAGAAAATCAACTGCGTACATCTACCACTTAGCATAAGCACCTTTTACAATTCATTCTTGAGCACACTCAAATATCAGCTTAGGTTGCTCTTGTTTTAGAAGCTTTGCCCTGTTCTGTAAAACGAAGACAGTTAAAAAATCTTTACCTTCGTTCTTCTTCTCGCATTTAATACAGACTTGTTTGTCAGCAGATCACACACAGCAGATATCACTGTGGCACATACAACTCGAACGACCGATCAGACTAATGCTATTACAATAAAGCTTTCCACAAGAGCCAAAAGGAGGCTTGCAGGGATGCACAAGCCCATCGAAACGAGATTGGCGCTTCCGGGGCTGGTTTATATTATGCGTAAAAACAGGAGGATCGGCGACCAGCTGATTGCAATATAACACCAAGGATGCCGATGTTTCGATACATAGAACGCAGGATAACGACCTCAATCGTCCCTTGTATGCTGTAGCTGTCATACTTTCCGTCGAACCGCTTTTTAGCACAATTAACTACAGAACAACCGAAAAGTTCGCAACACCTTTCGATGCGAGGCCTGAATGGTTACATCATCTAAGCAACGTCAACGAAAATGTTTGTAGCCGCAGACCAATAAGTTTAGTTTTGTATAAAGTACACGTCATAGTTTCAACGCGCGAAAATTGTTGATATGTACCTTTCTTTGGACCCGCGTACATTCGGTTGAACTTGATGCAAGCTGCACCAGCTTGAGAGCTCACGTCCAACACTTGCACACATATCTTGACTATGGCAAGATTTCTTGCCTTCGACTGGCTTGAACACTTCAAATGTAGCATCACGGAAGGTCTTGGTTGAAACAATGATCGTCTCGTACACGGCAACAAACAGAGAACGACACGCTTTGCTTTATTTATACGCTACCGGTCTACGGGCGTCGCAAATCTACCCCCCTCTTGTCCGCCATCTTGGATCGATCGAAGCGCCCCCTATATTCGCTGAAACTCCTCAATTAGAGACTTCGCCGTCAAGATAAGACGCCACGGTGCGTAAACACGATACCGATGCACAACGACTTCACGTGTCCAAGCTATCGCTGGGAATCTACGGGGATTCACACAAGACTGCTCATTTTATTTGCGTTTCCTTTTCTACGCAGAATGAGTATAGGTCCAGTTTGAGGCGCGCCAACCTCTCCGCCAGATTCATTTATTTCCTCTTTGCCTCTGTATATGGCTATAGCGTTTCATTCAATTCAATTCAACTTCATTGACTCCAGTTTGGAAGAGACAGGGAAAAAAGCTACATTGCATAGCTTGACGAGTCCCTGCCTCCCATACAGACTTCGGCAGATTAGTCGGCACTTGCAAAAAAAAAAAAATACATACAGAACATTATACAGCTTTTGATATGCTGAACAGCACAGAACTTTTAAAAATATTATTTGTTATTAAAATACAATTGTCTAATTTGGTTACTTGACATATTTTCTGTGTGAATATTGTTTTTATGAGTTCATTAATGGTAGACGGTACAGTATGCTGGAGCATTTGAAATCCGTAATTGGTTCTGGGATGCGGCACTCTCCAGTGCTCTGGACTACGCGTATGATAAAACGAAGAGTTTTCTTCCAGCGAAGCTAAGGAAAGGAATGATTTGTTATTATAATAAATACTATCTTTATATTTCTTTATTAATGTCTGTGTATATAAGTCAAAAAGACTAATACATAAGTCATAAATATATAATAATGATAATATATATAAGTAATATATAAGTCATAAAAATAAATGTCCCATAAAAACTGTAATAGAAGTGGTGAAGATAGCGTTCAACGAAAATGTCTAACGGAAGTGTGTAATGAAGGTTGAAGCATAACATCCCCGCCAATATAAGGGGGAAATTGAAGTCATGTATATATACACCCCAGTTTAGGTTTTCCCGTGAAATTTAAAGGGACAATCGAATCCGTGTCAGATTAGATACAATATCAGCTTCCCCCGCTAACTTTGGACAGAATCGCACCTAGGCCAAATTTAGCGGGTGGTCGTAATGCTACGCTATTGACAAGACGGTGGTCGGGGGACGTCATCAACATGACGTGAGCACGTAACACGATCACGTGACACCAATCACATAACGACGTCACATGACGTCACGGACGCAACAACATGACCATTTGTTTCGTCATGTGATTTGGCTGTCGATAATAGTAGCTACGACGTGTTTGCCGTACGTATTGTATACATACGATGATCACTGTATAATCTGGACGAGCTCAGAGGAGTCACAGAGACCCCTGGCACAGCTCAGAACAAGTGGCCCATTCTGTTTCCCGACTTAAACCTCAAGACACAACTTTTTTTTTTTAAATATATTAATGAACGTTGTCCACGCTCTCGTGCCTCTTCTTGTTTCGAGCACTGGACAAAAGTTTTCGAACCGCCTGTTCGTCATTATAAGATTATACTTTCGCTGCTTGGGCGAACAGATGCCGCAGACTCTTGGAAGCAAAACGAGAAAAGTGGCTGATGATGATGATGATTAGGAGTTTATTGGCGCAGCAGGAACGAGGGCCATAATGCGACAAACTTAACGTATTTAGAGCATACTATAATAAAAGTTTACTTTGAGGCTACACATTTACAAATGGTAGAAAAAAGTGGCGGTACAACGGGTACGTCCATAGGGCCACCTAATTTACTTATCAACGCTTTCGGCTACAACTGGATCAGAGCGGATTCAGCCATCACGAACATTGGTTCGGCGGCTTGGGCTACTTTAAAGGGATGGTGAACCGAAATTTGGATTAAAAAAAAAAAGTGCAGGAGCGGTAGGCGGGACGCTACAATCCCTACAAGACCACTCGCAAGGCAATATCTCGGATGGACGGCCGTATTTTTTGAAAAAAAGGTCGAGATTGAACGAGGCCGACGAGGCGCGTGACGTCAGCATATCTCGTTTCCTCCTCCCTTCTCTTCGCCCCGTCAAAGCGGCAAGGCAGAGAAGACGCGAGGCCATTTCCTCTTCTTCAAGACTCTTGTCGAAGGACCAAAACGTTAACATACCTGTCAAATGCGCATTCTTTTTTTAGAAAAATACGGTCATCCGTTCGAGATATCGCTGTATGAGTGATGTTTTGGTGTTCGTAGTATCCCGTTGCACGCTTCTGCCGCCGTGTTTTTTGGAATCCAGTTTTCGGTTCAGCATCCCTTTAAGTAAGTCTATACAACACGTAGCGCGATCGATCGTAGAGAACAGAAAGACACCGACGACTCCTGAAATTTTAAATGCGGCTCACTGATTAACTACGGCTCATCTCGGAAATTCCTGCTGCAGGCGTTTGGTTGTTTATGGTTCGTTTCGAGGGTTGAATCCCTATTTTTCCACTTCGGCTGGCTTTTGCCTGCGGGCGCGTGTTTGCCTTCGGTGCCGTGCTGTGGCCCGCGGGCGGTGTGTTTTTTTCTCGTTTCGGGAGTGCGGTGTTCTGTCGGCACGCCGAGCGACGAGACGACGACTATCTTCCGGCCCCGTCATCAACCCCAGGATCAGTGAGCCGTTGAACGTTACCGCTGAATTTCGGGTCCTTGATGCCTTTAACGCTTTTGTTCTGCGGAACTCAATTTTTCTTTGCGCCGGCAAACGTTTGTTCCCGGCTGCATCTGTGCAGCGAGTCCCGCATTGTTTCACGGTATTTTGGGCTTGAGTTGTGTTCGTTCCTTCGTGGCCACGTTACACCCGAAGCTTCTTCGGTGTGCTTTGTGGAGAATGTTGTTTCGCGTTGTGTTGGTCTTTTCGCAATGTGGCCGTGCGCAGCTTTTCTTATCCGCTAACTAAACTTTGTTATTTTAAACACCGCGTTCCGTTGCCTCTCTTTCGGCATAACACCGGGCGTGGATCATGTCGCTTGTCACCGATCTGAATCTAGCATTTTTCTTAAAGAATTTATCGTTTTTCAAATGGAGTCAGTAATTAATTTTTATAAATGCCCCCTTTTCTTTCCGTGAAACGGGGTCAAGTGGATCATAGGCCACATTTAGATTACAAGCTCAGAGGAGGTTACAAGAGCGCGGAGATCGACGTCCGCAAGCATCTCCGCCTTTATGGCCGCCTTTCGACAAGCGATAATGCAGTTAATCTGCACTTGCTACCAATTTGACGAGGAGGCGCGTCCGCCATTAAATATCAAACGTTCCCCAGAGTTTGAGTTTCTCCCTGTCTTAAACCTAGCCTCTCTACTCTCAGGCTGCCACCTGTCGCGATCCTGGCGGCGGCGCAGCCATGGAGGTGAATACGGAGCCCGACTGTCCTAGCGCAGGTCGCACTTCGGCTTGAGGCTCAACTGAAACATATGTAGGCACGAGCTTGGACGCAGCGACGACAGCGACCTTCGCACTCGGTCGTCTTTTGTGTCGGAGTTTCTACAACAAGCCACATTCACTGACAACTTAAAGGGACATTGACAGGGCATCTATGTTCGCCGCGGTTTTTAGAGCGCAGCTCCTAGGCGCCCCGTTCTCGGCTTGAGCGGCGTCGCTGTCGGCTCGCCGTAGGCGTAACTGCGTGGGTTGCATTATGCGTAACCGCGGGCTGGACGACGCGATGGCGGTACACGACGGACCAACGTTGCGACGGACCTGGTGCCGCGCTACTAGGGAACTGTCGTTCCATGGTACCGGCCGATTGATCTTCAAGCGCAGAACGTCGAGCGGAAATGTGGCGTCCGGAATTCACCGGATGCCATATTTGAGTGCTAGCTGCTTTTGTCGCCACAGCACTCGTCGAACGCGGGCGAGCGCGAACGCCGAACGCCGGAGGCCGGCGTTCCGAGTTCTAACGCATTCGATTGTTCATTGAAGACAAAGGCAGCTTTTGTCTTCACTGCAGTGTTAAAACGCGGCGGCGCCCGGCGTTTAGCATTCGCGTTCAAACGCGTTCGACAAGTGCAGTGGAGACAAAAGCAGCTAAAGCTTTGTGTCTACCCACTAGTCATTCCAGCCAGAGCTCGGCGTTCTGACGTCTGCGCGCGCTCTCGTCTTCTCCTCTCCCTCAGTTTCGGCCCGCATAGGACCCGAAACAGACCTTCAAAGAGCAGTGTTTGCCCAAGGCCACCCCCCAAAAAAATAAATTAAGCCTGAACCCCCCCCCCCCCCTTCCCCCTCTCCCAAGTTCATGCAGTGTCTCAAAACGAGCGCGAAGTCAGCAAGCGGCAATGTCAAGAGGGACGCATCTGCCCCTTTGTGGTAACTCTCGTCCGAGCTTCATCGTGTTTGCCACTTGGGGCCGGTCGGCCGGGGATCCATTACTAATGACATCGTATGGTTAAGGCCATTTCTTCAATGTTAGAGGCTAGAGGCTCCGCTGGCACAAAACCGATGTGACGCTCCGACGTTCCGAATGTCGGTCAGCGTTGCCCAGTATGCGGAGAGCAAGTCGTCTGCGTCTTGCACAGGAGTTGCGTTGACGTCAGAACGACACCGAGCTATGATTGACTTTAATTGCGGGGACGGTGGGTACACTCTAACAAATGCCTGCGCGTCTACTTATCCGCAAAACACTCAAAGGAGCCAATCTAGGCGATCTACGCAATCAGCAGAGCGAAGGATGACGCGGTACATTCATCCGTTTAGAGCTAAAAATGAAGTCTGCGTTGTGACAATGCAGAAGGCAAAGCGTCATGTTTGCATTGCGTAATGCCACAGTGCAGACCTAATGTCGAAGTCTCATCAGACGTTCCGCCTTATCATTCGCTGAGCTGATTTCGTATATCGCAGAGATTTGCTCTTCGAGTGTTTTCCGGGTAAGTAGACGCTCAGGCACCTCTTAGAGTGTAGACCTCAATGCTACACGCCTTGAGCTCTACCCACTATTTTTTTATCAGCCAATAAGAGTTCGGTGTCCTGACATCATCGCAACGCCCATGCAAGAAGCAAACAGACTTACACTCCACAAAAAAAAAAAAAAAACAGCAGTTTTTTTTTTTTTTTTTATTTATTTTTTTGATTATGTCTTCCCATGTTTCAATCACGTAAAATCACAAAATCACATAACCAATCTTGTCGGCTGTGCAACCTTCCGATCACCTCAAGCAGATATTGGAATCCCTGATTTCTGACATGCGAGAGGCCGATCTCACCCACCTCTTTCCTCATTTTATTTCTCACCCTACTGACCTCCTCTTTCCATTCCGGCTCGGATGATAAGAGTCAATAGAAACGAATTGTATCCCTTTTCACGTAAATAAACAACGTTTCCATCATCATCATCGTCATTATGCTCGAGATTAGATAACGATACGTCTAGATTTGAAAGTTTGAAGAGACAAATTAAGATAGCACTTCGAATTTACCTTAATTTATTACAATCTGGCAATACAGCCACCTTGATTTACGCGTGCTACTTATCATACAAGAATAAAAATTATCTTGCTACACAATTATTCAAGGTTGTAAATAGAGCTTTGTGTTTTACATACGGGTTCTGTTTAATAAAAAAATACACGAAGAATAAGATGGACATAATTTAAAAAGGAAAATTACCATTCTGTCAGGTTAGCAACTAGCGCCGTAAAAATATAAACGTACATTGTCGTTTATTAACATCACTTCATTTGCTTCGAAATGTTTAATGGGCACATAAATAAGAAGGTTTTATGCGAAAGTAGTTGTTCATAATTAATCAACGCAAAGCGTGTTGGTGCTGTTCAAGATTTAAGAATGAATAAACAACCACGTTTCTAAACCCTGACTGTTTCCAACGAACACTGAAGTTGAATTTATTAAATCAAAGATGACTCTGTCGACCTGTTGCGTTTTGTCACGTCGTCTCTCTCCTCTTTCCTCTCTTTTAATCGTTTCCCTTTCCTCACTTTTTTGGAGCCTTTAATCGGTTCTTCGCTTTTGTAATTTCTATACGGCGTTGCTAGTTGCGAAATGGAATTGTGCCGTCTTCGTCCTGTATGTTTATTATTTCTTCAATCTAGAGAACAACATACCGTTTGAAGTATGACTTATATATGATTCAAACGGTCCCAATTTGAAATTAGAAACACTTTTTTTGACACTTACGGATAGTTAGGTTTGTTGTCTTTATAGTGTATTTAGTCGGACTGAAGATGTGAACGTGCAATCATATTAAAGATTATTAGGGTAAGGCGGGGATGAATGAGACATTGGGCAAAACCCGACATTTTGCGTTGAGCGCCATCTCTGGGCAAATTTAGCGAGGTGATTATTTGATACTTTGCCGACATATGCCGGCGCTTGTCCCTTTTGCGTCACAGAAATTCTGCTGCAATTCGTGGGAACACGCTGGCGAAAACAAATGCACTCATATTCCTCGTGGTTCAAGGAGCCGCCAAAACATGGTGAAATTCCGCACTTCCGTTTTTTTTGGGTGGTTCAACCGAGTCTAGAAAAGCTACTGTATCAAGATAAGCCCTTATTTTTTATTTGTCTGTCTTGTTACCAAACTATGAATAAAGTTTAATTGAGCTCAGATTTAATTGCTATGACAAAACATTTGTTTAAATGTAAAAGCAAATAAAGAAATTGCAATCAACAGGTGTAAACTGATTTCTGGCGGGTCTAATGTTTATTCTAGAGCTATGTTTTTCATTTCATTGTCTAAAATGATCCCGGCGCAGAAAAAAAAAACAAAAAAACACCAAAACAAATAGGGTTTCTTGGTGCGGAAATAACACGAAGAAAGCACTTGAACGTGTGCATCAGATGCGTCAGTCTATTCACGCTGAAGCCAAAGCCATCTGGGGTACACAAGGAAGCACTCCAAATGCTTTTGCGAGGAAGCTCAACAAATGTAAGAAGGAAGTTCTTTATAAAATAGGTTAGCATCTAAACTACAAAATTCTTTCCAACCAGCCAAAAAACGACAGTTTGTCGAACGTATTGCTCCTTACTGCGAAACCTTATGAAAAGCAAATAAAGTCGACAAGAAAGATTAGTTAGGGTGAAGGAGATAGTATGCAGAATCTTCGCGTACTAAATAAGCCGGTAAGACGGAAGCGGTCTGCAAACTGGGCGACGAGCGCCATATTTCACTGGCAGTGCCTGGTGTGAAAGCAGCGCCCCGTTTTTACGAATACAACACACTGCCTGGCAAAAAGTAGGCGCACGTAGGTTGCGTAAGTGAACACGGGTCAGCACTATCATCCGATGGACCCAATCATGCAGCGTCAAAGGTGTGTTGTCAAGACGCTCGTCGTCTTTTGTACAAAGGCAATCACCGGCTAAGCCAAGGACACACAATAAATACGACGTAAGTTAATATTTTTTTTCTTTCTCTCTGCGTGATTGGTTTGTATTCGGTGATAGCATGTGATACGTTGGGTTGGCGCTGCACCGACCCGCTTCGCCTTTACGACGGTTATTACGGGCCTCACTGGTGCTTCGGCTGCGCGTGCGTGATGAGAGTCGCGTTACCCTTGGCTCGATCAGGACCATGGAGGTAGGAAGCTTCTGGAGGCGACATGAGGCCACCAGAGCTGAAGCAAAAAGCGTGGAGGGACATGCCCCCGACGATGTCCGAAACCGAGAGAAGCTATTGGACGAAAACGAAAGCTGACTTGTCTTCTGCGGCTGACCAAAACAGCTGTCAAGTCGGGTCTCCTTTTCGTCCAATAGCGTCTCATGGCTTTGGTCATCGTTTGGGGGGGAGGGGGGGGCGTGTCCCTCTACACTTCTGACTTCACCTCTGGTGGCCTCATATCGCCCTCCAGGTTCTTCCTACCTGCATGTTCAGGACTGATGTTTGACCGGCACGAAGATACGACGCCCCCCTTTTCATCTTGTCTCTGACTCTAGTTTTATTAATATGCCTACTCGAATTTTAAAGATTTTCGTCATCGCAACGCGACGTCCAACCCGTTTTTTTTTTTTTGTTCCTTGAACTTGTTAGGATGGCGAACGTGTTCGGACTTATCGGTCGATTGAACGGATGCTTATAATCGTTTTACTTTATTTGTTTGATAGTATAAGACCACCACTACAAACCATCGTCAAGAACAGGGTGCAAAAATAAATACCAAGAAAATTTAAAGTTTTGATTTAAATCACGATTAAAACTGGACCCATACACTCTAAAAAAACCGTGCGTCTACTTTCCCGCACAACATTCGGAGAGCCAATCGCTGCGACTTACGTAGGCAGCTAAGCGAATGACGATGCCGAAACACATGTTTAGGCCTAAAAACGCAGTCTGAGTTGTGACATTAAGCAATGCGAAACGTCACGCTTGCATTGGTTAATATTGTAACAAGTATGTAGCGCCCCCCTGCAGTCCGCCCGTCTGCGGCTGCCAGGCTCGGCGGGCAACATTGATCACCGCGCCCAATAAACGCCGTTGAGCGTACGCCGCTCCGGTCAGTCATCGTCCACCCTCACAACCAGGCTGCGTGTCGTCTCTTCTCGGCGGGTGCTTCGGCCCCCTTCGTCCACGTTTGAGAAAGATCGTGACAAATGTCACAACTCAGACTGCGTTTTTTGGTCTAAACGTATGTGTCGGCATCGTCATACGCTGAGCGTCCTCCGTTAGTTGCGGTGATTGGCTCTCCAAGTCTTGTGGGGGAAAGTAGACGCAGGGGTTCCTTTTACAGTGTACGGCTATGATGGTTCAAATCACGCTTTTGCTTGAAACAATAGTGAAACTATATTTTTTACCATTTGTCAATCAGTGTCTGCTCCCCATTGAAATTTATTTTGTATTTAAAGCAAGTAGCGATCAAACAGCAAAAATATAAAATACAACCATTAAAAAAACATGTAGTGATAAAAAGGTCACTCTCTTCTAGCTGAACTGATATTAAACCTGTCTGATTTAAATAAAATAAGCATGAGTTAATTAAAATAAATTTTATTTATATTGCTAATTTAAAAAAAATGAAGATTTTTTTTTTTTTTTTTGGTAAAAATAATTTTCCTTTTCCTCTTTCCCCGAAGTAACATCGAAAACGACTTGATTCGTTTTGGAAATCCCAGCATCCGGTCTTATTTTGTACAATTCCTTTACCGCGCCTCCAGCAATAGCTCCAGCGGGGATGCTGTATCTGAAAATAAAAATATAAATTATCAAATATGCTTTCGTGACGGCAGAGGTCGTTCGAGTTGCTGCCGGGTCTTTCTACTTCGCACGGCTTCGTATCTCGGATTTTTGTGAAACGTTGTTTATATGTACTCCATGTGAAAAACTATAAGACTGCAAAGTGCGCAACCAAGAATTTCTTGTCCCAACTTCAGCTTTGCGCCCGGCGCAGTCTCCAAAAGCAGACTTTAACGTAGTTCATCTACTCTACTCATACTACGGTAGTTTAGCTACTTTTCCAAGTAATTTGGTAAGTTTCATTTCAACTTTATTTGGGCAATTAGTAGCTTAATTGAACTACGTTTTTCAAGTAACTACTACTTAAATTATTAACTACTACTTTTGAAATCTAGCTCTAATTCTGCCCACCACAAAAGTTTGAGCGCGTAAATAAATAAAATGCCGGCAGATGAGGTGGCATTCCCGAACAAAGGGCCCCCTCGCATTCCGCTCCCACGCACTTATACTCGGCAGCCGTAGAAACTACACTACTGGCGTCCTTGCGCCAAGGTGGCGCCGAGGTTTCACAACATAACACCGGCGCCCACAAACCCAGAAAAAGTTGCTTAAAGGGGGGGGGGGGGGGGGGGGGTGCAACGATTTTAAGATTAAAAGAATTTGCATCTCGCCATTTTTACGTTGTTTATCATGTCCCGGAGGATAGAGAAAATATCTCGTTTATTTAAAACTATGTCGCCATTCCGCTGCATAATCGCAAAGTAGAAGGCCAGCTTTTTTCCCGACCTGCAGCCGCAAGTGGCAGCCGAAGGAACTACGGCGAGAAGATTACGTGACATCGCTCGGCTCTAAGCTGCAGCATAACGCCCGATAATGTCAGCAGAGAGAGGAAGCGTCCTCCGAGAGAGCACGCTGGGAACCTCACCCGTAATTAAGTCACTAGGAGTGCGACCAGGTGCGACTCTGAAGACTGGGAGTGAGTTGAATGGTGCCAACATTGCCAATGACAATCTTTTTTTTTTTTTTTACACAACAATTATGGCACGCAGGTGAAATCATTTTTTGTTCTTTACTTCAGAAGTTTCAAGGGGCAACTTCCACAATTTTCGTGACCCGCACAACACTCGGAGAGCCAATCACCGCAACTTAGGGAGGCAGCTCAGCGAATGACGATGCCGAAACATATGTTTAGACCAAAAAAACGCAGTCTGAGTTGTGACATCAAGCAGTGCAAAATGCCACGCTTGCACTGCTTTATGTCACAAGACCGCGTTTTTTTTTGGTCTAAACGTTGCAGCGGTTTGGCCTTGCTGCTGCACTAGGAAGGTACGACACCCGGAACCCAGTTCAACAACAAAAAGGTTTATTAGCTGTCGGCTCTCCAGCGGCAACTGGCCGCTGGGCAGAGTTGTCTTCACTCATATAGTGGGGGCGCGGTGCTTTCAGCGCCCCCACTCCGCTTGAACGCGAGAGCGCCCCCACAACGTACGTGTTTCGGCATCTTCATTCGCTGAGCTGCCTCCGTGAGTTGCGGTGATTGGTTCTCCGAGTCTTGTGCGGGAAAGTAGACGTACGGCCTATTTTGAGTGTGGATTACGTACGGAAACATGCCAAGCAAAATGGGGCTGCGGTTCTAACGCTTTTCGATTGGTGCCATCAGCTCGCAGCCTCCTCTCCGTCCGTAATTAAATCACGATACAAATGTATCGGGATAGTAAGCGTATTTTAGACATGCTTTTAAGTACGCATCTCTGTACGAGACACATTACAAATAATTGTAACTCTTTATTGAAACACATTCACCATTTCTTAATTGCAATAAAATTAATGATGTCGCGATCTTGCAAATGTTCCAGTTCAAAGAGGTTCGACTCTTTCGGACTTCTAACGCGCAGTTCGAAAAACGTTCGACTAAAATTCGACCTTCGATCGCTCGCGAAAAAATTGAAAAAGAAGCTGATGCCACCTGTTGGAGGAGAAGTGAGATATATCTTGGATCTATTATTTTATTGTTTCGCATTCATAAAGTAACTAAAGCTTTAAACGCGCATGTATATGCTGTTATATTTTTTAAACGTTAATAATCATTTTACGAAATAAAATATTGCCACGAGGAAGGGGATCACGGGTTTTCTCAGGTTCCGTGGCAGCGTCAGCGGTCGCAAGCCTGTGGAGGATAATTCGAATCAAACCCCGCCATTGATTACTGCCGATCATCGTAAAAAAACTACTTCATGAATTATTCGTTTCGAAAAACTCGAAACCTTCGAGTTGAAGTCGAGCAACACTGTGATGAGCCGAACTTCGTCGAATTTTGCCAGAAGGTCGAAGGTTCGCCGAGCTAGTCGAACCTGCATGTTCGACATCGAACTTCAGGTTCGACGAAAGTTCACGACATCGCGAATTAGAATACACTCCCAGGCTTACGTATCTCGATACATTTGGTGTTGAAAATGAACTGTCGGATGTTTAGGATAAACTGAAAACCACCTTTCTGCAAACCAGCGACATATATATACTCCCTCCAAAAAAAACCCACAAAACCCTAAGTATAAAAAAAACACGCAAAAAGTTAAAGTAACCCAAGTAAAGGTTAGTTGCTAGAATAAAAAATAAAAGATCTCTATCAAAGCTTTTCAGTCTGTCCACTTTACCGAAGCAAACGCTAGAAATGAGGCGAGTGAAAAATATAAAATTTTAAATCATGGACAGCAGAGAAGTTCTGAGAACTTCTTTTCCTCTCGGTTACGACAGGTTCCGCGCAAACTATAGACCTTTGTCCGGAAGTGCTCTTTTTAGCCTCGACCGCAAGGAGCAAAAGCGAACAATAATCTGGAACCCAGACTCTCACGGGGAGGGGGGGCTGCGTCGGCCTGCGCCGCCGCTTCCCGTTGAGGGCTTCTTCGCTGGTGTGCCGACTGCCGTTTCGCCGGCATCGGTCCTGTTTACCGCGGTATGTGAGTATAGTGCCCGTAATGTGAGAGCCGTGTGTCCATACGCCACTTTGCCGCTGTTGGTTTCCATCTAGCCGAGCTAGAAAACATCTCGCGACGAGTTGACCGCGCCGCGAGTGACGAAGAAGAAGCAAACATGGCGACGGTTTGTGCGATTGCTTTGGTGGCTCCGGTGTTGAGTGTCTTCAACGTCCTCGTGAGAAGGTTCCCCTGCCCTTCAAAGTTATTGCAAGCACCACGAAAGATGTGGAATCATCGTCTCAACTACAAATAAGCAGGCCTTCACGAGCAACAACGGTGCCGAGCCGGCGCTCGGCACAGTTGCGTCAGGCTCACGCAGCCAGCGGCGCAGTTGTGTTGGTTGTGTCGTCAGATGTTCAACAACGCCGAGGTATTTTCATTTATCATTTGGAATGGCTTCAAAAGTGGGAAATTAATCTATTTCGCGGATTGTTAACGCCGAGGCGAGTGCCCTCCGTTGCAGTGCCGTCGTCGCGCAAAGTGCAGAGAAAACCGGGTGGTGATGGCGGCGGTGCTCTTTGATCTTGCGCCGTCGGGTTCATGAAGTCCGGAGTAAACGTACGTGGGTGATTTCAGATAAGATCGACCAAAGGATGGCTAGTCGACATTTTCAAATCAACTGATGTTTTTATATGTTATTGTCTAGTGTCTTGTATGAACGAATCCAAACTTAGTTTTGACTAGAAAAAATACTTGGGGACAGGAAAAATCGTAATGCATGAGGTGGTGGACAGTTGCATTAACGCGCACTGATGGAGGGGGCCCGTTTGAGAGTGAATAACTAAAGCGATAACATTAGGAGAACTCTAATACGTTTTAGGCACAAACTATGGGTATAGCTTGCTTGTAATATAAAGTAATCATATTTATTTAAAATTTATTTATTTTTCTAAAAATTGACAAACATGCCTGCTCGAACGACAAATGGCAAATTTTGGAGGTCTGTATCTCATGAAATAATTTAATCATTATGATATAATTTGCAGATATTATTCTACTAATATATAGCTAATATTTAAAAAATAACTAAGGTATCTGTGTGATACAATAGTTAGGATATATTTAGTCAAACATGGAAAAAAATTCAAACAAAGAAAAATTCCGATGCGAATAAAAAAAAAACACCACCCTCGATTTTTTTTAAATTTAGGTAACCTGTTATACTCTATTTCGGCATTCATTTCCATTAAAAACATGTTGCATCATTTTATTGAGAAAGAAGATACAACTCCCCAAAGTAGGGTCCTTTTTCAAAGCCTACACTTAGCAGTGTTTTATACAAGAACTGACTCTGAGTTCCAGTTTCATGAAACCAACACACATCTTTTATATATTTTTATTCAGATGAGGCCAATGATAACTAAAGAAATCGTTCACACACTTAAATTAAGGAGAAACTACTGTGTACAAAGAGGTATCATATTACGGACTAGTGATCCGAGAAAAGATCATGCAGCCATCGGCCATTAGGAACTTTGTTTACTTTATTCTCCTGCGACACTATATGCTATTCCCTCTTCCGCTCTACCTTCATCTCTCTCTCTCTCATATATATCCCTGATATATATCCAGAACAAAAACATGTTCAAGCATTCCCTTTCTGCGTGGTAGTGTTCTGTGGCTAGCAAAAATCATTTCCTCGCTAAGCTCACGATTATGGCAAAATAGCTGCCGAAAACCGCAGACGACACTCGTCGCTAGTTCTGGCAAAACGGCGGATACAATCTTTTTTTCGCATTTCCCCACTCGCTGTCAAGGACAAGGGGGTTCGCTTCAACCAGCAAAACATGGCCGCCGACGCCTGTTTACTGAGCAGTCATGCCTGTCGCCATCTCACTCGCTGGCGTCACGGGCGATAATATCAGGCACAAAGGGGCACACCAACCGGCAGCATTATCCCCAAATACTCGAGACTCGCGTAAATACATAGAGTGTAAACGCTGTCGCCATGTTATCGTAGTAAGACCGCCCCCCCCCCCCCCCCTCCCCCAACGGGGGACTGCAGTACGCGACGGTGTACTAACATAACGGCGACGATATCGACATCGCGGGCTCCGAATTTTCCCATAGTTCTACTCCACGAGCATTTCTCGAAACGCTTGATATTGTGTACGCCCGCCTGGAAGGATTTCAGGCGCGTAGTTAAGATAAGGCGGTTCTCCGCGGCAAAAGAAAGCAATTTCACAAAAGCTTAAAAGCGGCGGCGACGCGTGTGCGCTGAACACTTGTAGTTTTGGTGTAGACAGGATGTGTGTGTTCTCGTTGTTGACACCAGCCGGCGATAAGGCACTGCAGGCGGTAGCTCAGTACAGCAAGGGCTAATCCGAGTGACCATCAACGTAACCCCACCGCCAACCCCTCGCGAACCGGTCGCCGACATGGCTCAGGCTGTGTCATGAACCACGTGGTAGAAGCTAGGGTGCTTTCATATCAGCGCGTGGAGGGACGACAGTGCGATTCCGGAAAGTCTTTTTCGAAGGCCGCTGACCACAATGTTTTGTCTGGAGACTTTCCCTCTTTCTTCCTTTGACGTGGATCAAGCTTTGCCGACAGCCTCAGTTGTGACCTCTCTTTTCAAATGTACGTTTGCAGTGAGTGAGCTCCTCAGCCTCGGACTTGTCACTTGTGCACCCAGTAGTTCTTTCACTTGGCAATTATATGCCATCAGTTGGGGTTTAATTTCTATTATTTATGTATACATTATGAAGACGTCCTGGAGCTCCGAACGAGTGTTTTGTGCAGATTACTTTTGCAAACACAAAAAGACTATACCAAAGCAGCGGAATTTTCGAAGTGTTGGCGAGTTGGACCTAAACTCGTTGAAGCAAATTCTTCCGCCTGACTGTTCCACCAAAGTGAGTACGACGGACTACCTGTGCTACCATTGCTTCATGCACATCACTAAGGAGATCTCGATGCGAAGCTCAGAGCAGTGCCCTGACATATTTGTGCCAGCTGAAGAAGCAATTGAAGATCTAAATCGCAGCATACTACCTACAGATGTGTCGCCGCTGAGACAACCAAGCGTCGTAAGAAGTCGGGACAGGCCTGCCTATGTCAAGAGAAAGCAGACAGAACTGGAGCAAGTTGCTGTCAAGAATATACGCTCAAGGCTACGTATTGCGTACGACAGGGACGCACCATCGGGGTCGTCCGAACCAACATGCTCCACATGCACTGAGTGGGTGGACAACTTTCGGCAGGCCTTTGAAACCGCCACCTCTCTCCGAGAACGTTGTCAACTGCTTACACTCCTGCCGTCAACACTGACGAAGAATGAGGTTCAAAAGATGATTCCACAGGCCTCAATGTACCTCATCAGTAAATCCCGAAAACTCAAGGAAAAGCATGGCGTGTGGTATGAGCCGGATCCTTACACGAGGTGCAAGGTGAGCCCTGAGAACCTGTCTGCTGCCCTAGAGTACTTCACGAAAGACGAGCTACAATGTTCGCGCCAAAGTCCCAACCAGAAGGACGTCATCTCTGTCATGCTCAACGGAGAGAAAACGTTCGTGCCAAAGCGCTTCATGACACGCTCAATACGAGAGGCCTTCCGTATGTACAAAGACAAGCATCCCGAGTCCGGCGTTGGGCTAACGAAATTTTATTCGTTGCGCCCTAGATGGGTCCAATGTATTCCACACCAGGAAGTGTGCGTTTGTGTGCGCTGCGCCAATTATTATCTTTGTATTGCCGCTCTAGAGAACGTTACAGGCTCAACATTCAACACTGGTGAAATGAACTCGGCATTTCTGTGCGACCCAGCAACAGAACTGTGCCTTCAAGGAGACTGTGATCACTGCCCAAAAGGCCATTTTCTTACACTCCAGGAACTTGATATCCCGGAGGATGAAGAGATTGTGCTTGCAACATGGGAGTCCGGCGACCTTGTGAAAAAAACTTTGGAACCTGAGACTTTCCTAAAAGTCATCCAAGTGACGGTTGGAAGTTGGTTACTTCACAACCATATCCGGCAAACGCAAGGTAAAGCGATCTGCGATGAAAAACAGTGCATGCAACGCGGGAGCATTGTCTTTCATTTTGACTTTGCTGAAAACTGGACCATCGTGCTTCCTGACGAAGTGCAAGCATATCACTGGAAAAAAAAACAAGTTTCGATATTTACATGTGTAGTGACGACAAGAAAATCTACAAACAGCTTTGCCATCATCAGGGAGGACCTGTGTCACGACGCCGCTCACGCTTGCTTGGCTCTAGAAAAAGTGAAGGAGTGGGTTGAAGACAACGTTGCGGTATACTCGTACGCGACGTACGTAAGTGACGGCGCCGCCAGTCATTTCAAGAATCGCTACCAGCTTCACCAATTTGCAAAGGACGATTGCCCACAAGCCCAGTGGTTATTTTCTGCATCTCGACATGGGAAAAATGCATGTGACGGAGTTGGCGGACTCGTGAAGCACCAGGCCACGCTGAACAACCTGAGAGAACGTTCAGTAAGCGCAATTCAGACGGCCAGGACAATGGTGAGCGTTCTATCAAAGAAACTGAAAGGCGTGCATCTTGTATATCTGGACGAAAAGGAGGTTGTTCGGTATCGTGAACAAAAAAAAGAAGAGTGGCTGACGGTGCGCGCCTTCTCTGGCATTCAGTCTTGGCACGCGTGGCGGCTCAGCAAGTTATCAACAGAAGGGACCTGTGACGTATATGTAGCACGGACAGTCGGATCTGTTTGGAAGCAACTTTATTAAATGGGTACAGCGAGGAAAACCTTAGCGTAAAGTGCCGAATTTGATTTCCCAAGGACTGCTCATTTTGAATGCAGGGACATCTTATTTATCACATTTTTCTTCACGGGGTATTTAACCTACTGGTTTTGTTGGTGGTTATTAATAATCTTTATCTGATCACTATAAAAAAAATCCCAAAATGTTATCCTCGAGCAGGATAAAATATGTCCGCTTGCCACGATTCATTCATACACCGAGAGCATCGAAGCTGCTCCAGTTAGGCACTATGGCATCCGTCACCTGAAATTGTTTGTAATCGTAAATACACAGCCAACCTAAATATCTTACTATTATATCTTTGTTTTCGTGTGTGGAAGTAAAGTTATTTATTTTACTCTAGATGTAAAATATACCGGAAGGTACAACTTCACACTGCATCATCTTTTCTCAAATCATTAGTCTCTAATATGATACCACTTTGTACGCTTATGTAAAATGCTGTATATAGTTTCTTTTCCCTTTTACTGTGTGACCGATCGCTCTTTTTATCAATGACCTCATCTGAATAAATGTATATAAAAGATTTGTGCAAGTTTTATGAAACTGGAACTCAGAGTCACTTTTTGTATAGGACACTGCTAAGTGTAGGCTTTGAAAAAGGACCCTACTTTGGGGAGTTGTTTCTTCTTTCACAGTGCGATGATGCAACATGTTTTTAATAGAAATGAATGCCGAAATAGAGTATAACAGGGTACCCAAATTTAAAAAAAATCGAAGGTGGTGTTTTTTTTTTATTCGCACTGGAATTTTTCTTTGTTTGATTTTTTTCCCATGTTTGCCTAAATATATTGTAACTATTGTGTCACTCAGATACCTTATTTATTTTTTCAATAATAGCCATATATTAGTAAAATAATGTCTGCAAGTTATGTAATAATGATTAAATTATTTCATGAGATACAGATTTCCAAAGTTTGCCATTTGTCGTTCGAGCAGGCATGTTTGGCAATTTTTAGAAAACTAAATAAATTTTTAATAAATATTATTACTTTATATTACAAGCAAGTTGTACCCATAGTTTGTTCGTAAAAATGTTTGAAATTCTCCTAATTTTATTGTTTTAATTATTCACTTTCAAACTTGCCCCCTCCATCAGTGCGCGTTATTGCAACTGCCGACCTCTCCCTGCCTTACGATTTTTCTTGTCTCCAAATTTTTTTTCTGGTCAAAACTAAGTGTGGATTCGTTTATACCAGCCACTAGACAATGTCATATAAAAACATCAGTTGATTTAAAATGTCGACCAGCCACCCTTTGGTTGATCTTATCTGAAATCACCCACGTACGTGCGTCTGCTGGATCGGTGTTTTGGACTTCCTCAAAACTCTTTCTCACGCGCATTTTCCTTGTGAAGCTTAGTAGCTCATTACACCTCATGGTCGACTGCGCTCATTTGACTACGACGGACGAGCCTGCGTGATGTGAATTTTACTGCCTAAGATCCTTGGTGTGCTGTAACGAGGGCTAATAAAATATCACCACGAACTTCTGAACAAACGAGTCGAAGTTTCGTCTGCTATCATAACTGATCGCGTGTCACAATATTAATCAGCAGCGTTCCTAGACTCCGCCCCCACAGGCACCGTGCTTCGTTGCCCGATAGTGTCTCCTGGTACCTCGTAGAATTCCAGCTCCCACTTCAAGTAAGTGCCATCCTTTAGAACTGGCAATTAATAGTTTCGAACCCAGACGCTCGCAGTGTGTTTGTGTGTGTGTGTGGGCGGGGGGGGGGGGGGGGGGACGCGTGCTAACATACTCGGAGCCCTCGTTTACGCCGCATCGCAGCGGCAGGCAAGGCGCCATATTACAAGAGAAAGCTAATCCGAGCTGTCTATGTAACTAGACCGTCGTGGTCTCGTTTTCATTCGCTAAAACGGCGTTCGATCAAGTGAACGCCTCCCACTTATTTCGGCTCGGCAGAGCCGCGCTGCCGCAGAAAGGCAAGCCGATCGCGAAAATCGGTCTCACACGTGCCACGAATGTAATGTCGTATACAAGAAGCCAACAATCAAGCGTTTGAAAGCTACAAGAAAGCGGTAGCGAAATATTTACTGCGCAATGAACCCGGACTGAAACGCGGATGTCAAGGGTCAGCAGACACCGAGAACATTTAAGACAAGAAAGGTTTTCTCTTGTTTTCTTGATCGAGATGGGTTCTCGAATGTTCACGACATCTTATCTGTTGAAAAACGGGTCGCGGAGGCTTATGGTGAAGACATCGTTCACGATGTGGCGGTGCATTCAGACAGCCTGCCGCATGATAATGATAATGATAATATTTATTTGCACTCAGAAAGAGATGCCGGTGAGAGCAGAAAGACCGCATCCAGCTCCCCAAAGCAACGCCGCCAACGCAGCCCCCCCTCCTGCCTGCCAGTTCTCTCCGCGTGGTGGCGCGAGCGTAGATAAACATGACGGCGCCCCGGAATTGGCGCTGACACTGGTCTATAGGGTGCCTTAGTGCAGACAGGTTCCGCTTTGCTGTTCAATCTCTCCACCCTGAGTGACTCCAAGCACATAGCCGACAGTTGGGGACACACCGTCATAGCGAAAAAAGGTTCATTTCGGGAAGACGGCTTTTGTCCAGCATAGCAGGCAGCGGCTAACCTTCAGTACATACGTGGGTCACTGAGGGTGCCAATAGTTCCTTTGTGACGTTCGGTTCGTTAGCTGTGAATAAATAAAGGGTTTGGGGCAACCGGACGCGCATAAGCTGACATAAAGAGGGGAACATAATGCAACGCTATCAAGTGCGTTCGTCGCGAAATGCGCCCTTCCCACTTTCTATCATTTGGGAAAAATGTGTCCCAGTATATATCTGTAACTGTATATCGAAATACCTGTTTGTAGTTTTCCCAAAAGTATCTCAGGGGTATGGCGTTAAATCAAGTGTATCTCAGTGTCTGTATTTTGGCCTCGAAATACATGTATCTCTGTATCGATATTGCAGAATACCTTAGGAGGTATTTCTCCCCAGGCCTGGCTCTGTGTCCATTCCACTTTTAACCAATTAGTCCGCGCCTATACTCGGTGTACTAGTTGTGTGCAGTGCAGGTGAAGGCAACGCCAGGCGAAGAGGGAAAGGCAAGCACTATGAAGGCGGGACGGGAGAGGAGCCAGTGGAGGGCGAAGGGAGAAAGAGATAGCTCTAGGAACGTTAGAGAGGAAAGAATGTTTCTCTTCTCCTTTCCAGCCTTCCTAGTCCTTTCCCTTTCTCCCCTCGCCTGGCGTTGCCTTCGCCTGTACTGCGCGCAACTACTCACACGGAGTACAGTTGATTACACTGTTTCCGAAGTTCACCCGTGTAATACTTGAATCGAAAGTTATCAATGTTGTTCGTGGGGTCACTGGTTTTTCTCATAAATACTGCAACAATGCATGCTATTATTACCGAAAGATTGTAAAACAAATTGCTCTATCAGGTAAAAAGTTTTATATTTACAAAATACGTCTGAATTAGTATTAAAACTTTTTGCACTGCTTCTTAAAACTTCTAAATCTTAATAATCCCTTATCTATCACAAGTGTGCGGTACAAGCAATGGACGCTAACTTTGAATCGTGTTTATTTGCACTGAATCCCGGAGAAAAGAACACCACAAAAAACTTCCAGACCCAAACTAAACCTCACCCCGAATTAAATTTGTATGTAAATTTGTCGATATCATTTTAAAGCAGCACTGCAAGCGAGGTTATATGCGACTTTCACCCTGGCAGTACAGTACACTGTACGCCACAGTTAGCGCGAAGACGAGTTTGGAGATTTTTCGTATTTAACATTTTTGAAAGCGTGTTGACCATCGTCAAATGTTTTATCAAATAAGTTGTTGCGCCGAATGAGTACTATCTTCTGCACTAGCGGTTTCAATAACAGCCTCCCAACTCCAAGAAAGACAAAAAAACAAAAAACCGCCTGCTTATGTTGGCGGTGTCACGGGGTGAACACAGTTTAAAGCAGGGGTAAGGATATGTACATCAGCCTTCGTTGCGCTCAGATAACGGCTCTTTTTCGCATGAGCGATGCCATCTTATACTCTCACTTGCCGGGATGGAGAAAATACGACATTTTTGAAGATTTTTCAATTGGAAAAGCTAAGAATTGGAAACACTGCTCCTTCAATAACCGGTTCAGTGTGAAGATTTGACAATACAGTGTCGACATACTATATGAAAGCTCATTCAATATATAAATGTACAAAAATTCTGCCAGCTGCAGCATTCAACAATGATGGCTTATCCCCAGGTTACCCTTTAATTAGAGCTTAACATAATTATTTTTTTTCGTCGTGCAACGCCTGACGTGCTGCAGGACGTTTTTATATTGAAAATAAACTCTACTAGTGAATGGAAGAATGGCCGCATGCAAATATGGCACCGCAGCGTTGGTCAGTTGAGTGAACACTCGATTCCTAGATTAATAGGTAAACGATCTCCGCATCTGTCGAAATGCCGGTGAGCTTTTCTCCGCATCCGACAGTTTTGCAATAAGCTTTTCTCCAGTGGACCTTTTTTTTTTTCGGTGAGCTTTTTTACGCCCCACAGTTGCACCACATGAGCTTTTTATGCCGCAGTGTCAACAGTCTCCAAACATTGTGTTGACTGAAGTTTTTTTTTGTTTTTTTTTCTGCTTCAAACAATGCAGACTTCAAATTGTCTTGACAAATGTGACCATCCGGTCCGCAAATAATAATATATATATATATATATATATATATATATATATATATATATATATATATATTGTTAGGGTGATGCTGTCGGCAGCAGAAAGGACAGGACAGTACACGATGATAGAACAAACATACGATTTATGGAGGCCGAGCCGGCCCGTGGGGCCTGGCGTGAGATGATCGTGCGCGCCACTGCCCCGCCGTCGTCTTCACCTTCTTAAGGAGATACACACATATATATATATATATATATATATATATATATATATATATATATATATATATATATATATATATATATATATATATATATATATATATATATATATATACAACACGGGCACTTCACACCATCGTACGTGGTCTCCGAGGAGGATATAAACGAATATGGGCAGATGAATGAACCGTACTTAATCCAATGAATCAAAGAATCAAAGTTTTCAGGAACCCGCCGAAAGCCAAAAAACAGCGGAGCCAGGATTTGAACTCCAGGCCTCCCAATGTCCGGTCGGGTGTGCTAACCTCTACAGGTTATGTCGAGGTTAGCACACCCGACGGGACATAGGGAGGCCCAGAGTTCAAATCCTTGCTCCGCCGTTTTTTGGCTTTCGGCGGGTTCCTGAAAACTTTGATTCTTTGATTCATTGGATTAAGTACGGTTCATTCATCTGCACATATTTGTTTATATATATATATATATATATATATATATATATATATATATATATATATATATATATATATATATAGGTGAGGCAGAGTAGTTTGAGAACAATGGACCGGGAAAATGTAATA
Organism: Ixodes scapularis; assembly: GCF_016920785.2. Taxonomy (NCBI): domain Eukaryota; kingdom Metazoa; phylum Arthropoda; class Arachnida; order Ixodida; family Ixodidae; genus Ixodes; species Ixodes scapularis. Next base: position 177,112,009 of record NW_024609846.1, on the reverse strand, counting down.
GGTCAGAGATCCGTACTTGCGGATTTGCTATGCTAGGAGTTGATTGTATGTATTGCGACAGTTTCGCCGAGAGGCTCGGCTTTGTCAGGAGATGGCATATATTATATATATATATATATCTTCCGAAGACCTGTCCAAATGGGCCTCGAGTTATCATGGGGAAACTTCATCGAATTCATATAGAGCGTGACGCGTACCTTGTGGAATCGCAAAATCCCAAAAACGAGTAAAGCACACAAATGACCATTCTTAATACAAATGAGAACGCAATCAGCTGAGCCGCCAACAAAACTAATTTCCCGTCATTGTCTTTCCGAAATTTGGTGTTCGAACTCAGTGTTGAGTTTGAATCGTATTTATAAATTTTTCACAACTCCGATTCATATAAGTTGCCCTCTCTTCAAGACCCTCGAACTTGAAATCTTAGTACTTCGACGGGAAAAATCACCACAACCCATCCGTCCACATTTGCTCTTCTCTTTTCTTCCAGTGCTACAAAACTTGCTGGGCTATACATAATATACATACCTGCCGATCTTAACCGTACAGCTGCGTGCGTTTACAACACTCATGTAGAAACAAAATCGCCTCGGCGCGGCTTTCTCTGCAATGAATATCTCAGGGGATGGTATTCATTCATTCCTTCATTCTGCCCCTTAAAGGCACCTTTTTTTAGGACATTACATAAGGGGGTTTGGGGGGGGGGGGGGCGGGGGGGGGGGGGAAGGGGGGGGCAGCAAGGTATTCATGCAACTCTGAATTACGACTAGTCACGTTAGTACGCTCTAACATTTGCAGACTGGTGTCCAAGAACTCACGTTTTTCCCTTCTGCTAGCGTCGACATAAGCGACGGCAAAGAATCTTGGACGCGGAAGAGACTCTGGATCTTTTCTTATACACGACTGAGTTCTGAGCTTCTCTGTCGGCGCCCAGTTATATTTATTTGTCGTCGCTTCTGAGCATCCTTCCTCAGAGTGTATAGGCTCCTTGGAGTGCAGCACCTCCTTCTCATCGTCTAATTCGTTTATGGCGGCGGAAAACGCGCTTTGTCTAAGTTTTTTGTTTTGTTTTTTCTTGTTATTTTGCACAAAATGCAGATCTAGTGGCTGCATCGAGGGGGAGTCATGATTCACCTCAAAAGTGTTTCAAGTGTCTGTCTTGTTTCTCACTTCTGAATGAACAAGATGCAGGCATTTGATCAGCGCCGACGCCGATGACGGTATATCTAGGCACAAATTTTCAAAGTGCCCGATCTTCTAGCGGCTAAAAGAATTGGATTTCACTTTACGCAGGCACTGGCTTTCATTCTTCTATACTTCGGTTCAGCTTCGGTCCGAGCGCGGCCTATGTTATGAGCCGAAAGGCCAATCACACAGCGCAAAAAGCACAGCGTCATGGCGTGCTCTCTGCATTTGACAGGACTAGCCGGCGGAGGAGCGCGCACAGAGAGATTGCGAATACCGGCTAGTCCTATCAACTGCAGAGAGCACGCCATGACGTTGTGCATCTTTCGCTGTTTGATTGGCCCTTCAACTCATAACATCGGCCGCGCTCGGACCGAAGCTGAAACGAAGGAGTATCTTTTAACGTAAACCCGACTTTCTCCAGTATGCAGAGCAAGTTATAGTAAGTCAAATTATGAAAAATACGGGTTCACTTTTTATTAATGTTTTATTCTTAAATTGTAAGCGATTATCAGTTTTTGTGAAGACGTAGGTGCCAAATATAGCAGTTTTTGTGGAAGTTTAAAAGGAGCTCCTTCTCGCTCGGCTTTTTTTATGCCGAGGGATACACGAAACGCGCTGGAAAAGAGCAGAACGGAATCGAAATAGTCCTGTCTTTATGCTATTTATTTAGCCTAGGGTAGGGTCTGGACCTACTTGTTTATTTAAGTGATGCATATATGTTTACCCTTACGTCCTACACGATGTACATTGTCCAAAACCGTATATTCTTTTCTTTTCTTTTAAGCCATTTTCTTTCTTTAGTCTCACCCTTAACAAAAAAAGCCTATATTTTAAATACATTTTAAATTCATTTAGTACATGTATTTTTTCGAGTTCTTTGTCCGCACTTGAAATGCATTCAAATGCATTTCTCGAAATGCTTTCGAACGTATTTTTGGTGCACTAAAAGTATGACGGAACATATATTAGAAATACATTCAAATGTATTCCAGAATGAAATAAATTTGCACCACGAGGGCGTTCTGAAATGTATTTCTGTATTTTATTTAAATGCATTTTAGGCGTACAGTATTTATACGTTCTATTTATTTCTTACATAATGCTACTGAATATCCCCCGACTTTAAAAATGCAAGCGCTCTAGTACAACAAATGCACAAATTAATGCTCACTCAGAGACCCCTCCCAGAATGCTAGACACACAAAATACAACTGTCAAACACATTGAGCATTTCACACAGATTGAAAGTAGAAACTGGTTTATTTTATACTACCGGTACAATCGTAAACTCGATCCCCTGAGCCGTCTCGTTTTTTTTATACAAAGCTTTATATTTAGACAACACCATTTCCAAATTCCTACAGAATGCACTTTTACGCTTAACAAAAGATAAGCACTTGCTACCAACAACACTCACACGTGCGACGAAGAAAGAAAACAAAAAATAAACAACAGAGGAAACAGAACTAGTGACTGATGTCCTTCAAGGTAGAAAAAAAAAAAATAGTTTCCTCTCGCACAACTTCTGGAACGCGAACGTTGCCCGGACGCACATGCAAACAGACATTAGAAACAAAGTCAATTAATAAAACACGCATTTCGAAAAAAAAAAAAAACGCTTGCCGTGTGCTGTCGAAGATGAGCTGTCGCGTGTCCGTTTAGGCCGGCGGCCGATAGCTGAAAATCTAAGACGATGGAGGCAAACACGCGTCCGGCAGTGGCGAATGCCGCAAAAACAAAGGTCTCGGAACTAAGTTTTTCGCCTTGTAATCGCCTGGTCGTCGTTCGGTCATCCCGCGAAGGCCTGTAGAATCGGGAAGGCGTCCGGCACACCTGCTGACCGCCAGAAGGCACCGCAAAGTTGCACAAAAGGTGCCGCAGGTTAGCCAGGCGGGCGGGAATATGAACGCCATGTTGACTCGGCTGCAGCTGGCCGCCAGTGGCGGGCAGACGGCAGCCATGTTGAATCGGCCGTCTCTTCACGATAGAAACTTGCACCTCGGAGCTTGAAAAGCTACACGAATGATCGAGAAACGTATCGTATGCTTTTCTTGAAGAGTCTTGCAGCCCTCCAGGAATTGTTCGGCGAGGATTCAGACGTTTTCCGGCTAAAAACGTAGAAACTCACGGGGTCGATGGTAGAGACCTAGGGTGCTATGTTGCGTTTTTTAGACTCCCAGGAGACTTGGAAGAGGGAAGTGACGTCAACGACTAGAGCAAACGCAGATTGGATGTACAGAAGAAAACGAAATCAACACCCAATCTGCGTTTGCTGTGTCGTTGACGTCACTTCCCTCTTTCTAGTCTCCTGGGAGTCCAAAAAGCGCAACATAGCCCCCCTGACGCACGCTGGCCTTCTACTACAGTGCTGCCAACCGTAAAAAAAAAAAAAAAAAAAAAGTGCGGATTTGTTTTTTTTTTTTTGGAATTGGACGATTGAGAGTAAAATGTGTACATAAAAAAACTTCTTGCTCAAAATTTGCCTTGCTTTTTCAAGTCAGGTTTTGGCGAAACCTACCTCGTGTAGCAACATTTAACGTTTATTTAGATTATGGCAAGCCAAATTATGTATTATTGTTGGTGTCGGTCACGCTTATAGGGAGTATTCACTGGGGACGTAGCTCTGTGCTCGGCTGCTGAGCGCGTGCTGACGGCGGGCTTTCACAGTTCTTTTGCAACGTGCATTTCGCACCATCAAGAGGGTCGGTCTTAGCAGCCTATTAATGTGAGCTCGTTCTGAGCATGAGCTCTAAACATCGACATCGTCCAGTTAATAGCATTTCACGACTTTATGTATAAGTTCATTTGGACTGTGCCTAATTGATATTTACCACAATGTATTTTTGTAAATGTATTTACAATATACCTTTGAAAATATATTTTAATAGAAAGCGAACAAAATGTTATTGACCAAAAATATGTGAAATGCATTTTAAATGTACTAACATTGCATAAATGCCTTTAAGTGCACTTGAGGTGTTTTTAAAGTACATTTTAGAAAACACTTATTTTTGCGTACTTAGATAAATACATTTTAATATTATACGAAGGACAAAAAAATGCATTTTAGTGTACATTTTAATGCATTTAGAGACAGAAAATACGTTTAAATGCATTTGAAGTACATTTGGACATATTTCGAACGTATTAGTTTTCACTAAGGGTGTGAAATACCCCATATATTTTCCCCTCGAGCAAATGTGAAAAAAATATATGCTGAAAAAAGGGTTGTCCGAAAAAATCTGAAAATATTGTAAGCAATCAACCGACCTAAACTGTAGTACAAAAACTACGTTTCGCACAAAAAAAAAAAAGAATCTTGCCAAGAGGACTAAGGAACATAACCGTTTGATTAATTATGTCAGTATTAGGTTTTGTGTAATTATATTTAAATTATAAACAACGAATTATAATGGTCAACTCTTTTGAAAAGTGCGCGCCGTTTAGTAGCTACAGAGCTAATTCCCCGATTCCGCCGTCTTTTGAGGGGGCGGTCTGAGCATGTACTCAACACCAGGGCTGCGTTCGACCTAAATTCGGCCTCCCTCGTATTGAGTGCGAATGCTGCGTAAGCGTTCAGCTAGGACTCGGATACAATCACACACTTGGTGCCCCAGAAGATGAAAACCGCCAAAGCAAAGCTCAATGTTGTTGTTCTTTTTTTTTAACTGCAGATTAAACATTTTCGGAGATCATAGGAATATGCAACATTACTAAAGTTTAGAACACAAAACTCTTTTGATCGCGGAAAGTTAGCCCGTGGGCTACGAGGCAAACGGCGGATCCGGTCAAAATAGTCCCGGTCAAAATGTTCCCGGTCAAAATGGTCCCGGCCAAAATAGTCCCGGACAAAAAGGTCAGGGGTCAAAATGGTCCCGGACCAAATGGTCCCGGACCAAATGGTCCCAACTGCCAACCTGGACAAAATGGTCCCAGCGTGGCATTATTTATTTGCTGAACAAAAGGTAAGGGCGCAAACGAGCTGGTGGGGGTTAAACATTTCGACAAAAACCCCGAGACTGGGACTTTGTGTTTGTCCGTCCCTTTTTGTCCCAGTCTCGGGGTTTTTGTCGAAATATTTATTTGCTGATTGCAGGTTTTTATATGTTCTACTCTTGATGGATTTTAAAGACCAAGAAAATAGTTTGGGAAATACTCGTGACACACAACGCTAACCCTTTTTTATTTTACTAAATTGCAGTCAAGTGGTTGGGCCAATGTGCAATAAATCAATAGTTATATCCAATGAAAAACGGCACGAAAAAAACATGAAACAAGCATGAGGGATACAGAAACACATCGTTGGCATAGTCAAATAATAAACAGGGCTCTGTATCCCCCCCGTAGGCCCTCATTTTTTGCGCTTCTTTTTTTCCCCATACGAGGAATTAATGACCGCCGTGGCTGCAGCTGCGGAAGCCACCACCGGGACATCACCAAATCCAGGTCTTGTGATATCCAATATCGGGACTCCTGTTATGAACTCTGCACGTGCGGTGTTCGGAGAAGACGTCACCACAAGAGGATACTATTTTCATTTTCGCAAAAACACATAGCGAAACATTCAAGAGCTGTCTCTATTGTCCCTTTATAAGGAGAGCAACGTCTTTCGCCTGTTTGTGGGCATGATGAATGAACCGGAATTCCTCCCTTCGGACAACATCGCACGTGGCATTAAGTTTTTGCGGAATACAGCTCCTCCAGAAGTGGGAGATTTGCTTGATACGAACTTTGACAGTACCAATGTCAGCGGTACATTTCGCGGAGTTCTCACAAGGAATGGAACGGTGAGACTCCGAAGATGTGCACCTAAATTTCCTCCGAGGATTTGGAACATGCACGTTGCAACGATGACCGGCGACCACAGGACTAACAACCTCGCGGAAGCCTGGAACAGGAACTTTTCAAGCATGGTTGGGCACTGCCCTCCCATTATTTGGAGGGCGATCGACGCTCTGCAGTCTCGACAATCTCCTGTCACTGCGGTTATGGCATAGGAAATGGTCAGACAACCACCAAAGAAGAGGACAAAAATAATCTACAAAGAGATGCAGCAGTTGCTTGTAACTCTCTGCAAGGGCTCTGTCTCTTGAACAACTTTTTGAGGGGTGTGGGTCATATCAATACATTTTTGTGTTAGGCCTCCGCTCCAGCAGCATCGACTTCTTGTTTCTTAAGTGGTCCATGCAATAAACACGCTCATACTTGCGAAACAAATGTTTGATTTCTTTATAATACGTTGATCAGACAGAGCAATGTTTTTTTCTAAAAAAAAAAAAAAAAAAAAAAACGAAACACGGTGATACGACAGGTTCATTTGAGGAAACCACGTCAAGAACCTGTAGTACGTGTATGATGATAATTTTCATTCCGAATATCGTTTTGAAGCTCGATAGCGCTAATTTGAAAAATGGTTCTGGTAGAAATCAAGAACCTTTGAGAAATGGATCTGCATGGTATAGATAGAAGGGATTAAAAATTTGTTTCAAATTATTATGATGAAAACGTTAATATTATCCTTGACCGCGTGTCGATATAAATTGCGAAGTACTAATTCATTTTGTCCTATTAAGAACTCTGAAAATATTGATAAATTCACCTGGGACCATTTCGTCCGCGTTGGTAATTGGGACCATTTTGTCCGGGACCACTTTTGACTGGGACCATTCTGACCTGGACCATTTTGTCCTACACCCGGCGAAAGGCTGTTGAAGTTAAATGTCAATAAGGAGCTTAGAAGTCTGGATTTTGCGTCGATTTTAGGGGCTTTCAAGTTTTTCTCATACGAAATTCTCGTGTTATGCGGGAATACGTTTTACGCAGAGTACTCGTATTAGACGAAAATAAGGACTCTAATGAAAAGTTTCATAAACAGTAACCCGACGTTTCGGAAGGAGTTCGGCCTCTTGTTCGCGGGTGAGTGACGAAAAGAACATGCGTCGCTTTATTGCACACGCGGATGTATGGGGCTTTGCTGACGTCAAGCAGTCCCGAGACGTCGCTTCTGGGCAGAGAGCCCGAAGAACTACTCATGTTCCCCTTTATGCGTTGGATAAACCAAGACTCAGCGAACAGCCGTTTTCGCCACTCCAATTTTTATAGAACGTAACTAATAATTTTTTATGAAGAAAAACAAACAAAAAAAATCAATATATTTCGGTTTTATTGCGGGAATAACTAATATCTGAAATTGTGATACCCACACTTTGAGCTCCAAACAAAGTAATTATTTCGACATACATTCCTGGAAATCTTAGAGCGACTTAAACAGAAAATAAATGCATGCACGTGTGATAACATATTAATTTATCTACCGTGAAAGAGCAACTACAGGCTAGGCGTGTGTGAGTAATACTTGACAAAATACAAATTCCTCGGAATGTATATACATGAAATTATGAACAATAGCTTATAGTGATTTATCACGAAAATAATTTGAGCTGAAAGTGAAATAAATAGAACAGGCATATTGTAAGCGATCTGTAGAATCTACGTCATTTTCCCACGCCGTTAGGCGGCAAGCTGTGTCCCTCAGGTGGGAGCCCAGCTCCCCCGAAGTTTCCTTTATATATTAAAAATTGTCGTGGTACTTTTGCTTCCTTAAATAAAGTATAGATAGCTAAAACAAAACAATTAAACATACGTGAAAAATTGCGCTATCTTGCTCTTCGACATAAAAAAAAAAACAATAAAACAATTTACCGATTTCCCCCTTCAAACCCTGGTGAGTCTTAAGAAGAATAGTTCCACTGGAAGTCCCGGGGTCTAGGAGAACTCGTCACAAGCCCGGTCATCACAAGCCAAGTGGTCATAGGTGAACTCGTCAAGGAGGTCAACTCGTCAAAGGCCATCTGGTACTAGAAATTGTCGTCACGACAGGAATAATCGTCACAAGAAACACTTGTGTCAAGGCATGGTGCTTTCCTGCACAACTACAAATTTACTTCGTTTATTCCTATGAATAATTTAGCGCACCGCGTTGGTATCTGTAATCCAAACATGGCGCTGAAATTTATTCAGCTATAACTACAGGATCCAATCGAGAAAAGTAAACCCTACTTTTTGACCCGCATAAAAAAAACTGCGCATCGCAGAACGCTCAAACTCCGCCAGAATGTAACCCTACACTCTAAGAAAAAAGGGTGTAGTCGGGTGCATCGGGCGCACATGCACCCTTTTCCTGAAAGATGCGCCCTGCGTTGCCCAGCCAATGTACTTGTGCACCCACAATGAACATCCTCCTCTTCTTTAAAAACCTCTAGGTGTATCGGTGCACCCACACGCTAGCCACGCGCCCCGATCAGCTTGTGCTTGGATTACCCCTTGGGGATCACTTGTTGGGTTTGGCAGTTTCTTAGGAAGTATGTAGCTATCCTGTTCACTCGGCATTGCCAGTAGAGTGGACGTTATGCTTGTTTTAGGCCAACCGAGTCTCCGGGTAGGATCACGTAACTACAGTCTCCAAGCTAGAGATAAGGCAGAGCACGGCACGTGCCTGGAGGCCAAGGGCCCCCACGGACAGCATTCACTGCACTATTAACTTTGGGTCGAACTTTCAAGAGGATGTAAGTGACAAATCCTCTAGTTGTGTTCATTGTTTGGTTACCCCTGAAAATAAGGCTTTGCGAGGGCACCCCTTTTTGGCCTTGAAGGAGCTGCTATTCCCCTACTCCACTCTTTTTCTTTCTCTCCCTAAGCTGAAAGCATGGAAGAACGTAAAGGATTCACGGATGACGTAGTAGCTTTTTTCGATCTCGGTGCTTCCCGGCCTAGTTTCTTCTGTGCTGTGCCGCGACCAGCGGGGCTGCAGTAGATTTCGTCCGCGACGACATATTCGTGTGTACCAAGATTTCCAGTGTTTGAAAAGTCCTACGCGTATATCGGCAGCAAGCGAGCTCTTCAGAAAAGCCCAAGGAATACATGTGATGAGTTTAGTGTTCGGTTCGGCAAACTACTGCTTCTGCTTCATTGTGTTGGATCTTCACGGACCCATTTCCTTTCGTTTTTGTGTTTGTGTTGTTCTGCAGTGCCCGTGTCGACATATATTTCGGAGCTGAGTTTGAGACGTCGTCCTGTCTATTTTCTGTCCCTTCTACGTTTTGATGTTTCTTCTCTACCCCAGTCTCAGGTTAATTCAACATGGTTAATATATCTGGGATTACATATTTCGACTCCGGTGTTTTCATCGTTAGTGCTCTGCAACCTACTCCTTTGCAACAATTGACCGTTCCGTTCCGGATTTTTTCTAGAATTAGGCAATGTCTATTTTCTAGCAGCCGGGAGAATAATTCCCCCAAATTTCTATCGGCAGTCGCCTGCCATTAGCTGACTACAATCATGTGACAACCGCTGGTAGAATACTGATTTCTTATTCTGCTGGCTGGCGTTTTGTGAAAACACGTTTACGTTGATGCACGTTTTGTAGACACGTTTCATCGTCACTCGCTACGCGAAATGCAAGCTGTAGGGACATTTTGCCGCGTGTGTATCTCTGAGGGCGCGTGCTCACCGACATAGCCCACCCGTTCACGCCGCTTCGTGGCAAAAGTCTGCGGCGGTTCATTACGAAAATGATAACCCACCTGTCCCACCTAGGGTGCCTTCATGTGCGGTTTGCCTAGGGTGGTGGCATCTCGCCAGTTTGTCCCACACGTTTATTTTTATTTTCTGTTCAAAAGCGCGTGAAAGAGCGTGTCCCCGCACGCGTTTGTGACGCTGGCTGTGCTATGGCGACATTTTGTTTTCGTCGATTTCTTTGTATTTTCCTTGTGAGCGCGTGCTGTCGGCGTCGGGTACTACAACGGGTGGCATCACCCTAAACAGAAGGACATTGAGGCACCCTAGTCCCACCCGTACACGTCACTTCGCGAATACATTCTGGGGTGGCTCATTACCAAAAAGAAAAAAAGAGAATCTAATATAGGGAAGCTAATCTGAGCTGTCATGAAACGTCGTTCGGTGAATGAAAGGCGACTGCCGGTGAAATTTAGTGGAAATAATTGTGCCGGCTGCTCGGAGAATAGACACTACCTAAGACTCACCCCCGGTTCTTGTTTGCTTAGTAATCTTCTCAGTTGTACAACTGCTTCTTCGTACCTTTTCACATATTACGGATTGCTTGCAAGTTTGTACTTGTTTAGGAAATAAGCTGTCTAATAAACTTCCATGAGATTTGAAAACAATCCCGTGTGTCCGTTTACCTGCGTTTTTGCAATCACCAGGGCGCATACATTTTTAAGGGTTTCCTTGATGTCTTAAGTAGGTTTATGAAGTTAGTTATCAAGGGAGTGCATAAAGTGGAGTGACCATGTACCTTTGAATCAGGTGCATCTGTGTTCTCTTCGAATTCAGTGGGTGTAGAAAGAGGTGTAACAGTACACTATTGAACGGGGTGCTCCTGTGTTCCCTTTGAGCGCAGTAGGTGTAGAAAGGGGAGTAATTGTACACTATTGAGCGGGGTACATATGTGTTCCCTTTGAGTGAGGCGGGTTTATGAAGCGGTGCAATGGTACACCTTCGAACGGGGCGCATTTGTGTTCCCTTTCATTTCATTGAGTGTAGAAAGAGGTGTAGCCGTACACCATTGAATAAGGTGCACCTGTGTTCCCTTCGAGTGAGATTTCTGTAGAAATAGGTGTACATGTGCACCACACCAACGGGTGTACACATACTCCCATATATGGGGTGCACAAGTGTTCCCCCAAAAGGTGAAGTATATGTGACAAGCACTTACACCCCCTATAGTTGCACCCCATGACACCCTTTTTTTAGAGTGGAGCATCCAAGCAAGATGCCAAAGTTTCAGAACATGAGCTTACCTGGAAATAATTAGCATAAAGAAATGTTATGCCTGAGCAAATGCACCGAAGTATCACAAATTAGAGCTTGTAATCTTCATTTCGGTTGCAGTGAAAAGCAGTGCGTGAGTGAAACTTAAAAAATGATAGAGAACAATTCCGAATTTTCAGCCAAGCCCGGCAGATGCCCGTGATAATCCGCCAACCCGCATAGGTGGTGGCGCACCTATACGATGCAACGCAAAGCAGACGGCCTCCGTCTGCGTCTCTCCGTGGTCGGAGCCTCCCCGCAGAGATTTCTCGTTTTTTTTTTTCTTTTATCTTTTGATTCAGGTAAGCTCATGTTCTGAAACTTTGACATCTTGCTTGGACCGCTAGTGTTACATTCTGGCGGAGTTCGAGCGTTCTGCGATGCGTAGTTCGTTTACGCGGGCCGAAAAGTAGGGTTTACTTCTCTCGATCGGACTCTGTAGATGCCGCGACACGGTTTATAAAGTACAAATGACAATGCGATATTATTTCATTTCATCCATTTATTTTCACTCTTAAATGCCCAAAAAGGGCTTTTACATAAACAGGGGGGGGGGGGGGGGCAAATTTAAACACTCAAAATGACACAAGAAACAGAAAGACTAGAATGTTTGTGAACACGTGCAAAGAGGACGCTAGAATGTGACGAGAGAGGAAATCGCAAATCTGAAGGGTTTGAATTCTGGGATGCTCAAAGTAGCTTCCGGGAGGTTTTTCCAATTCGTAATAGACAATTGTAAGGGAGAAAATTTGAATAGGTTAATCCTAGGTTTAGTCAGCTGAACTTTGGTGATGGTCGGTGCGGGGGGAGATGTGGGTGGCCGGTGGGCAGTATTCATCCTTTTATATAGGAAAATTATGATACACTTCGTGCAGGTGGGTAAGACGTGATACTTTTATCCTGTGGATTAAAAGAGGGAGGTTTAATTTAGCTTTCATTGCGGTAACACTTGTAGGCTGATAATTGTGAAGAATGAAACGTGTAGCCCGACTCTGTACAGCTGCCAATTTTTCATCTAGATACAACTGATGGGGGTTCCAGACAATGAATTCATGCTCGGGCTGAGGTTGGATGAGAAAATTATATGCTGTGAATTTTTTTCTTGCGTGGCCTTATAGATATGGCGCTTTAAAAATTCCAAACTTCTGTTTTCTTTCGCAGATACTTGGTTTACGTGAGGCTCCCATGACAAGTTATGGTTAAGGTTGAAGCCAAGATACTTGCAGGATGTTACGGTATCAATTGGTATGGTATAAAGTGTATAGTCCATCTGAGTACTGTTTTCTTTTCTTTTTTCTTGTAGTGAATTTAAGAAATGTATTTTTGTCAACATTGATGTCTATTTGCCATTCTCGAGACGCCATGCTTGAATATGTGAGGAGTCATTTTGCAAAAGGGTACAGGCGGTTACATTGAATAGTTTTTTATAAATCAAGCAGTCATCCGCGTATAATCTAATAGTGAAATTCAAAACATCCGGCAGGTCATTTAGGTAACTTAAAAAATACAAAAAACAATGGACCCAGCACGGTTGCCTGCGGTACTCCCGATATAACAAGTTTTTGTGACCAACAACTGTTGTCTATAGCAACGTTATGTGTTCTGTTTGAAATGAAGTTCTCAATCCAGTGTATAACGAACATTTCTACTTTAAGTACTTTTAGTTCATGGATAAGACGGCAACGTAGAACTTTATCGGACTTTTTTCTTTATCACAATGAATATAGCATGCGTTTAGTGGTTTTTATGCAGGTTATGGTGGATGTCCTTTAAAAATTCAAAAAGTTTATTCACAGGAGTATCACCACCGGAAACCGTGCTGGTTTGTAAGTGTATATTGTTTACACAAATAATTAATTACATTATAATGAACGATATGTTATATTAATTTACTTACTACAGAGGTTAAAGATATGGGTCTAAAACCTATGGGGACGTCTTTTGCGCCATCTTTAAAAATCGGGACAACTATTTTAGATTTCCAGTCAGCCGGAACAATACCAAAATCAACGGATTTTTTTATATATGCGGGATAAGGGCACAATAGATATTGGACTTGAAATATTGAGCAACTTTGTAGATATAAGGTCAGGACCGGCCTTAAATTAAGCTTATTGAGCTTGCACAGGCCATTACAGCATGGAACTCAAAACCGGATATTTCCAGCAATATGTCGAAGCGTGCAGAGAGGAGATCCGGTGAAGTGCTCCTCTAGAACTCTAGATATGTGCTCATTTAAATTTTCATATTACTCTGCGAGACGCCGCGGCGGTTGTCTTTAGTTCCTGCAGTGTTTGTTCATCCGTCAGACACCTCAGGAAGACCCAGGGGTGGGGAAGACAGTAGTCGACGTTGGACTGCAGCAAGAAACAAAATGTATGTGCAGAATAACATAAAAGATGTCAGAAAATACTGACTTTAGCATATTAAAAGAGTGAGGACCAAAACAGCCGTAATGCAGCTGGAAGCCTCGATGCCAGGCTTCAACAGCGTCGTTCGTGCGTGGCATTTATTGCTGCACGACATCATGCGCGGACCATAGGCTTGGTGGAAACATGGCTGTCTGAACTCAATCGCGTCTTTGGCGACCAACGTAGGTGTCTGCAAAGTACATGGCCAGATAGGTGGCCTCCCTAGGAAGAACCTCGAGAAGCTCGTCAAAGGCGTCCAGAACCTTGGCAGGTGGCAGGAACGCCAACGCAAGTAACATTCGCATCTAGAAAAGACAATACTTGTTGGCATATACGTCGATGGCACATTGTATTCGCTTGACATGCACCTTTGTTATCCTGTGATCATATGTACTTTGAAACCTTCTTTATTTGGCACGCGAAGAATATAGGCAGTGACTCAACTGGTTGTTTATGTACCATACGTGTGCTTAAAATTATAATCTAACGATGTAGATAAACGAACCGTACTGATTAAATAAAATAAGTAATGAGAAAGCGTAGAAGAGCCAATAAATAAAGGAAACGTTTGGCGTTTAAAGATTGTTCTGGCGATCGCGCTCGGTAAAACTATGAGTTTGTGAAAATATACTACAGCCTGTGATGTTCCAAAAAAGAAACGCACTTTTCATAGAGCGTTCATGACATGATAAGCCGAATAAAGTACTAGAGTGTCAATATGATTATGGCTTACTTGTAAGCTTATAGAATACGACGTAATTAACTCAAGAGCAAAATGTTCGTCTTGGCAGAAGCGCTCTTGCATGCCCAACTTGCGCAGCTTCCACTACACCGCCTGGCACAGATGAAAGAAACACCCTTGAACCCTCGCTTGAGAGAAATGCCTACGACACCCTCCGATCACGGCCGTCTCGATGTCGCAGTAGATTACTTTGACTTCCCGGCTTCACATGAAGCCGGAGAGCACCGAAAAATGTTTGAAAACGAAATGAAAGTGATGCTGTCGTTTTTGACATACGAAAACTTGAACCTTGCAATATGCCGGAACGTTTTCTCCTAATTGTTCGGAAGCAAATCGTGCAAAAGCGGAATCGCAGCAGTCCCCCTTATTCCCGTTCTCGAGGGATTATTTTCGTCATTCTTGTCGAGCTGGCTTGCACCTTTGCATTTAATTGCATTATAGTCATGGTACAGCCCATGCTTCGTGTGCACCTTGTAGATTAGCAATGACGTCACACTAAAAGTCCCGTCCATGAACCATGCCATCGTAGTAGAAAGGCGCTCAAAATGTTTTGGTGTGCCGAAAGCCAGAAGACGGTCCTTGTCTCAAGAACCAAAGTCATTAACAAGAGAGGGCTTGTCGTTTAGCCCGGACGCATGGAAAATATATAAAATGTATTGCTCTAAATTGATAAACTGGGTAGCTCAAAAGGAATTTTCGTACAAAGTCTTGAATTCGTCTTTGTACGAATTCAAGTCTTTGTACGAATTCGTCTGGTAGAAATATGTCCTCTCGCAGTTTTGGGAGAACGCATGGACTTCGGCGTCCTTCTCTCCACTTCCGAATGATACGTTTCAGAGTGCTGGACGAAGGCATCTGGGAAGCCGTATGTTTACTGACAGTATTGTCGACATCAAGTAGGATCCGATGTGGTATGTCGCCTCCGTTCTCTGCAATAAAATAGCGCACAGGCAAACAGTTTAGCAACTACACGGCCACTTTCCAAAATACAAACTATCTCACCTGCTTTTCTTTTCATGCTCCTACGGACTTTCGGTATGTTGGTCTCAGTTGGATCCCCAGCTTGAGTGTGAGTCCCAGTTACGGCCACTACAACACTAATGGGCTCGTCAGTAGTTATGTTTGCCTTGCAGATAGTACGATCTCGACATACCCTGTAAATACCAGCACAGCATCTTCTGCTACCTGTACAGAAAAAACCCTCGTAGAGTAGCAACGGAGCCCCATGTTCAGTTTTCGTTACTTCCATACTCTCCGTGTCCCTAGCAAATACGTAAAATTTGTACAGAGTATTTTTTTTTTTATAACCCGCGTTTACGGGCCAGTTTACATCTAGGCGGAAATGGTTGAAATCCGGGATCAAAGTGCTTTTCTGAAAAAAAAGCAGGATTAGCCTAAGCATGGCTATCCCAGTTCTAGGGAGCAGGTCGAGTAACAAAGACGCACACTGCGTTGAGTGGGTTCTTGTTCCGCGTCTCCCATTTTATTATGTTGCTTAATATTGACCAGCTTGCCTGTGCCCTAACTCTTCTTTTAGGTCGGGCTTCGTTTGTTACACGCGAGTACTGGACGCTTTCCCTTTGTGTAAACAAGAGAAATGAAAAAAAAAGAAGAAACGTTCGCTACACAATACGCTGAACCCTAGTTAATTTTTGTAAAAGAAGGTCAAACGGATTGTCTCTTATACGGGGTCAACCTTCTAAAGAAGGGAAGGTCGGACTTCGTTTGTTACCCGCGGGTACTGGACCCTTTCCCTTTGTGTAAAACAAGTGAAAAATAAAAAAAAAGAAACAAAATGTTTGCAACCCGAGGAAAACAGACACTAGTTCATTTCTGTAAAACACGGTAAAACCTATTCTCTCCGATACGGGGTCAACCTTGCAACCAGTGTTCCCGTGACGAATCGCCGCCCTTGACGAGTGTTCCTGTCAGGAAAGGTCCTCGTACGGGAGGCCGGTATGACCAGTTTTCGTGTGAAAATGTCACAGGTAGGGCAATCGAGGTCTACGATCAAGCAGAACAACATTTGAGCTCAAGGAATATTAAAAAAAGTAGAAGAAAAAGGTCATAAAAATAAAAATATAACCAAAAGGAGGTGAGGGCGGTGTCAAAACAATACCGGTGCACTTTATTATCCGTCCCCAGCGCCGCGAGGAGCATACACAATGGTGAAAAATATCCAAAAAGATAAAACAAAATAGGCGCGGCACGTCTACGACATGAGGATCATAAATTGGAGGGTTGCGACACGCTAATTGACTCGACGGCCGAATATTCGTCCCCACCAGCCCCACCACCCCTTGGGACTCGGAGTGCCCGGGGGTATGCCGCACGACAAAGGGAGGGTGGGCTTATGAGAACGGAGAAGTGTATTCGGAAAGCTGCACCTCTACTCAATGTCACGTTAGGATGGACCGCTGCGGGCTCTACAGGCCATCCCAGCCAATCCTAAAACTTTGGACGTGACACGTGACTATGCTCGACCTGCGCGGCTCCGCACCCCTCTCGAGTGTCAAGTGACACTCGAACGGCAGAGGACTGGCTTCTCCGATGGTTCGTACAGTGTTCGCTGCTTATCTTAGGGATGAAACGGAACAGAGTCTTGACCTGATTCGCCTAAAGTGGGCGATGCGACGCTATGAGGGGCGCTAATTAATGCTCGCGTGTTCGCGCAAAAAAGGTTGCGCAAAATTCCACCCTACCTTCAGGGCAATCAAGTTTGGTGTGACACGTTGCGCCATCTAGCTCATAATATTTGCAACACTGCGAAGGCCCTTTCGCCAGCCTGCTTGCTCGTAGGGCTATTTCCGCATCAATAAAAAAATGCTGACTCGTGCGGTTTTTTTTTTCACATCGCTTATAATGCAATTAAATGCAAAGGTGCAAGCGAGCTCCACAAGAAAGGCGAAAATATTTCTAGAGAAAGGGAACAAGAGGGACTCTCCACGTGTAATGGAGAGGTCCCGGGTTCGATACCCGGACCAGGCGGATATTTTTGGTCGCACACCAGTCACCTAGCTGTGTTTGGAGTTTTGTGCTCCTTTGTCGCTCTTGTTCCCCTTCTCCAGGGATTATTTTCGTTATTCTTGCCCAGCTCGCTTGCACATTTGCATTTAATTGCATTATGATCATAAACTTAAAGTGCAAGCTTCGCCCTTGTTGGTGTTGACTGGTGGCAGCTGGTAAAACCCGTTTGCTCTACTGACGTCTAACCCCTGGCTAACTCAGTTGGTAAGAGCGCTCCAGCTGTAATGGAGAGGTCCCTTGTTTGATACCCGGACCAGGCGGATTTTTTCGATCGCGCACCAGTCACCTAGATGTGTTTGGAGTTTTGTGTTTGTCCTTTGTTCCTCTTGTTCCTCTTCCCCAGGGATTCTTTTCTTCATTCACATTGCTATCGGATCACGCAGAAGAACAAACGTCAAAGCTGTAGGCAGTGTTGAGTACCTGGCTTTCGCAACCCCGGAAGCTTAGCAGGCGTGAACCTAAGCAGGTTTCCTTCGTGGCCGTGGATACTACAACGCCATTGGAGTTGAATAAATGCCGTAAAACGTGTAAAATAAGCATTCCGCTTACATTGCCTGACTTGAGATGGATTTATAAATGCGCTACTTGACTCGATATTTGGAATTAATGTACTCGAAGCTCGTCATTCCCTTGAAATTCGATGCGATGACTCTAAAGTCCGAGAGCCCCCTGGCGCTCTCACTGATCTCTGCGTCACGGACACATCTTGATCGAACGACATTTTGCGGACGTTTGATCATAGTTACCGAAAACCGAAGTGATCGTTTTCTCCGCTTCGCCGGTTGCAGGGCGGACTCGGTTGCGCCTTTGGCACGATCGCGTAGCTGTTCAAGATGGTTGTTCTATTTCGAACCGTGTCAGTGCGGTTTTATAACTTCGTCCCCACTGCGAAAAGACAGTCTACTGGAGAAATAAGAAAACAAAAAAATGTACTTCCCCCACGAGAAAAGGTTATTCATGCGGCGTTTATTTGTGCTCTATGTAAAAGTGAACAGCATATTCAATCGACGAGAACGAGGATCAGCTTGCGACGAGCAACTGCGTACGACACCGTCCAAACTACATCCAGCTTGCACGAAAAACACATTTCGCGGACACCATAATCGTCTTCAACACGGCGACGAGGGGACTGAAAACATGGTGATCCCAAAATTAGGTCAGTTTTTGTAGAGGAGGAAAGCTTGACGAAGTCTCCGCTTTTGTTATCTTAAAAAGCGCAAACAACGTAAAAAAACAACAAAAAACCTGTCCTTTTCTATTTGCTTTTACTTACATTCGGCTATAATATCAGGACATTCAAATTTGTTCTGCAAGCTCCCATTTTGGGTTGCCTACCTATCGAGGAAGGCACCTAGTAAAACTTCCTGGAGACCGGACAGAAGGTCACCGGAGAGAAGCTCACCGGACAAAACCTCACCGGACAGAATCTCACCGGACAAAAGCTCACTCATTTTGTCACAGACGCGGACAAAAGCTAACCAGGAGAAAATTTAATTTTTGTCTAAACACGAGTGCAGACAACTTAGGTGCATGCGTGCGACATTAAAATGCAACGATACATTAAATCTGACAGGCGCATGGTTTCTTGATTAGAGTAAAAACAAGGTTATTAATCGATTTTTTAGAAGCGAATGCAGTCCTCTAGTAGCTCCAGCAGTCTTGGTAGGCCTCAGTGTACCTGGAACCCAAACTTGCAAACGCTAGAACGACGCAAACACACATGCATGCACATTTATATATTTAACGTTTGATAGGTTCTTAAAGGAGCTGTGCAACAATTTTAGCGCAGAAAGAATTTGCGTCCTCCACTTTTGACATTGTTTATCTTGTCAGAAAGAACAAAAAACACACTTCCTGCCTTCGAAATCTTGCGATTCTTCCGCGTAATCGCGAGGCAAAAGTTAGAATATTCCCCGACCTGCAGCCGCGAGCGGCGTCCATGAGAATCACGCAGCATGACGTCAATGGGGGACTTGTAAACAGATAGGAAGTTGTGCAATTACCTGCTCGAATAAAGGTAATTGTGCTATAAATCTTGTCGTTTCAACATAAATGTAAATGCGTCAAACACCTTATATTAACGACAAAACTTGTATTATGCGGAGTTCTAGTGGCGCCATCTAACCGAGGTCAAGAAAACCGTCAGCTCTACCTGCTACCGCTTTTAGTTTTGAATCCGAGTAACGTGTAAGATGTATAATGTAGCGAAGTTTAACAAAGAAACAATGAAGAGTGTTTAGAAAGAATGGAGCTGGAATATTTGTTTGTGGGTGTTAATTGAACCGTTGCGTTAGGTTATTACGTGGTATCGTTCTTTCTCAGCAATGTGAACGAACTAAAAAAAATCCCCTAAAAGTGCAGGTAATTCAGTATCACTGGCTATATCTAATGACGCAATACATCATCACTTCTTCGTCGTGTACTTGCGTTCATTTCACCGCAAAACTTTGCTTTTTCTTTTACGGTTATGTACGTACATATATTCTGCCCCTGCGTTCGTTCAGAATCTGGGCAGCGTATAACTGAAGCAAATAATTAAATAAAATGGTAAGCGTCAAGGCTGTCACATTTCGGATCCCCAGCAGCTCCGCTGTTTCTAACAATCAATTGTACGGCCTACGATACGCATGAGTAGACTTTATAGCGTCTAGCCTATTTGCTATATATATATATTATATAAAACGCCTCAGATTCGTGTCTTATGCCCTCTCAAAAAGGGTGTGTTACGGCGAAGTGACACCTACTTTTGACTCTGATTTATTTCGAAGATTGTGCTGAAATCATCACACTCCCCTAAGATTTCTTGATTAACCGAGGCTGATATTTTGCACGCCTGTATTATCGTAACATTACCAAACTTCATATTAGTTGCTTTTGCTTTGATTTGTGTTTTGGAATCGACCAATTTCATTGTGAATCTGAATTTTCGCTTAAACGTATCAACTCACGAATAAAATATAATTGCAGAGCTATTAGCTTCCAGAAACGTTCAATGGGCGTCAAGGCTCAAGCAAACCAAACAAGTGTACGTTGGCCCTTAAGGTGAAACAGAGTACAGCAGTCGTACAGCCCCGACCAAACTGATAATTTGCGAGTTAGTGATATGTCGCCCCTTGAATGGCTGACAAGCATCGCACTCTCTCAATATCCACAGACGCCACGCAGATTTGTGTTGAATGCGTACGGTTCATCATCTTCATTTTCACTCTCTCTCTCTCTCATCTTTCTTGTGTAATGGAAAAATTGTAATCGGGGGACCTCGTAGTTGGCTGAACAACGAAGCCCAAACGGTGACGAATGTGTGTGTCAAATGAAGTGTCCGAGGAAATAAATTGGTACTTCCAAACCGTCATTTTTTTGCGGCGCTTACTGAGTTACCTTTTCGCACAAGAGAAACGTAATCTGCATAAGTCATCCATCACCCGCAAGGTGATCTTTAGTACATATACCTAGCGAGCGTGAACGCGACAGTCCCGTTTTAAAAATCTGCGAAGGGTGCCATCTTCCACTGCCGTGGTGAGGCCTTACCCTGTAACCAATAGACAAACCGATGAAACAATTAAAAAAAAGAACACATGCACTCTGTGTTGGTCTTTTTCTACGAACTAGTTTTCAAACAAAAATCTACCCTATCATAAGCTGTGCACTGACATGCCCTGTAAGTTCTAAGCTACTTCGCAAGTTTTTGAAGCCTGCATTTTTGCAGTACCTATTAAATCGCGCCCATCGATAATATCGTGTAAGATTAAACAGATCCCTTACTTTGAGTCTTTAGAAAGTTCGTTTCATAAACGCACTCTTGGCATTTCGTGTATGGTTTCTACAACTCAGACTATGCAACATCACATCAGATTTGGTTTATCCTGGATCTCACACATCACCTTTTGCAAGGTTTCAACGTCTCTGCGGTGTTTCTGATGGCACAAAGGAAGCGAATCTTAGCTGAACCTATTGGTGGTATTGTGCACAATGTTAATATAATCATTTTCACCGAAACTTTGAGACAATAGAATTTAATTCACACGTTCACATTTCTCAGGTAAATTACGATTCTCACTCATTTTTCTGTTATCACTGAGTTGGTTTTTGTCAGCTTAGCGCTGCTGTCTTTGGAGAGAAAAGTAAATAAGCAGGTCACTAACCTCCAACCCAGTCGGTCGCAAATGTGGGGTGTTTTTGCCTTTGTGTTTTATCCGTGTGGGCCATACATTCGTATTTTTATACTTGGTGGGACGCTTTTCGAACCCGTGCTTTTCAATTTTCCACACACTGATTGCCTACTAGAACACGTACACTTTATTCCCGACCAAGAGCTCATAGGAGAAAAATTCACCGGAAAAAATCTCGTAGGATTCTTTCAACGGACATCAGCTGACCGATTTTTTTAGATCCATGGTTAACTTGCATTTACGGATGGATAACAGTCGTTAAAACGTGAACAGACGTGTCAAAAACCTCACATTACTGACTATTACTACGCAAAGTTTTGTGGCGCCATCAAACCGAATCCAATAAAAACCGCTTTCTCTCAATTTCCCATAACCTTCGAGAGCCGAGCGTGATCTTCGGCACGAAACCAAATCTCTCGGGGTGCCGCCTCGGGTCCGACTCACGTCACTAAGGCCGCAAACCGAAAAGCAGAGCGGAGCTAGGCAAAAAATCGTTTTCTGACCTCCATTGTACACCGCCTTCCTACGACGATTCCGAGTCAAGAGGTCCAACGAGTCAAAAGATCCAACACGTCAAATGATCCAATATTGGACCTTCTGACTCGTTGGACTTTTTGACCCGTTGGACCTCTTGACTCGCCGTGGATTTTTCGACTCGTTGGATCTCTCGACTCGTTGAACCTGTCGACCCACATTGGATCTCGTGACTCGCATTTGGCGAGTCAAAAGATCCAACGAGGAAAATATCTATTATTGGACCTTTTTGACTCGTTGGTCACTGCATCATCGTCTCCCATCATCATTTTTTTTTGCTTTTTTATTGATTCGCGGGATCCCCCCCGTTGCAGTGCAGTGACCGTCACCCCCTCCTAGCCACCCGACGAAAGCCGTCATTCATCGTTGTTTGGCTTTTCTTTCTTTTCCTGCTGTTTGTGTTCCAACTTTCTTCGAAGCCCATCACCCCCCCCCCCCCTTCCCCGTTATCGGACAGGTCCAACAAGTCAACAAGTCCAATCGTGGATCTTTTAACTCGTTGGATCTTTTGACTCGCCCGGCACGAGTCAATAGACCCAATGTGGGTCAAGAGGTCCAACGAGTCCAGAGGTCCAACGAGTCAAAAGATCCACGGCGAGTCAAGAGGTCCAACAAGTCAAAAGGTCCAACGAGTCAGAAGGTCCAATAATGGACCTTTTGACGCGTTGGATCTTTTGACTCGTTGGACCTCTTGACTCGGAATCCTGCTGATCAGCGGGAAAGGGGGGAAGGGCTTTGAAGAAGAGCAGAAAAAGAAAGAAAAGCAAAACTACGATGAATGACGGCTTTCGGGTGGCAAGGAGGGGCGTGACGGTCACTGCACTGCAGCGGGGTGTTATCCCGCGTCTAATAACAAAGCAGCAAAAAGGAGGGAGATGAGAGAAGAGGATACAGTGGCCTCGAGGACGAGAGGTTTTGGGATCCTGAATGCCTGGCTGTGTCACGGATGTTATGCGTCGTCCATTTCAATCGGCTGGTGACCAACGACATCTCTTCGTGCGGTATGCTTGACTAACGCGGGAATTTCCGGAGAGTTGTGCACGGTGCACGGTCGCGGGGACGTTGGTTGTATCTCGAATTTAGAAATCAACGATTAGTCAATCGGTGACTGGATTGCGACACGCAGAGACCAACACGCGGTGCTGACATCCTGTCTTCGCGGTGGTGCTGCTATCGGCATTGCTCACGCGCAGACGGTCCACTTGACGCGCTCCCTGCGCACTTGCATGCCACAGCTCGTGCGGAAACTGCGCTTTTTCCCACACCTTGTGAGGGCTTGTACGGGAACAACGCGTTGGTCTTATACGCAGCATGAATCCAACTGGGAGGAAGGGTTGTGTGGATCTTTTGGACAGCCTAATGTTTAGCAGTCATCCAGGGGGTCAACATGTCGCAGTATCTAGCCGGGCAGTGCAGCATGACTGCTGACTGGCACCACGCTGTACGAAGAACCAGCATCGGCATGCGTTTGTGTAATCACTCCTGCGAGGCGCACCCAAAAACACCAGACTATAATCCGTTTCACCGAAGGATGGACCGCAGCCAATGCTAGAAGCCGAGACCATCACGGGCCATCTCGACCCGCGCGACGCTTTGAGTGCCTTTGTTTTTTGGGCATTTCAGAGATGGAGAAGGACCCTAGTCCCCTTTGTCTTGCTGTGCAAGCAAACGCTTCACTGGCTCGCGGTCAGGTTGAGCAGCATTGATCGAAAGCCATGCGCACCTTTATTCGTCATTTGATGTATCGCGATAGTATATATATATATATATATATATATATATATATATATGAATTATGTAGCGTAGGATGCCGAAGAATAAAAAGTAATGTAGTTGCACTTCGAAACGTTGTTGGAGTTCTAAAGCATTTAGTGACTCGACGTTTCGGCCTGGTCTTGAAGAAGGCCTGTCTCAGGCCAAAACGTCGACTCACCAAATGCTTTAATTCTCCTAGAACGTTTCGAAGTGCGACTTCATTACTTTTTATTTATATATATACATATACAGGGTGTTTCAGAGAACGCAGGCCAAATCGCTCCTGCAAAAACTACTCATCGCAGCAAAAAAAAAAAAAAAGGCTTGTGGGGTTTTAGTCCTGGGCCAGGGGCCCATTTAGGAAAATTATTTAAGTCCGGGATAATTAGGTTGTTAATTATTTTTGCACAATTAACTTTTTTAATATTGTGTTTAAGGGCATGGCTTAAACTAGAAAATTGCTCAGCATCATCGAAAAACACTAAATAAACAAATTGCAGAACGATAGAAGGCACGCGAAGCATTTTACGGCTTTCTGAAAAACCGAACAAAGTCAACGGGTTTTTAAGTTTCGGTTTGCTATCAGAGCGCATCTCAGCCTCTGCGGCACCGCGCCCCGTGGAGAGAGAGTGCAACCAACCTCCGCTGCGCTGTCATCGCGCGACGCAACAGAGGCTGGTTGCACTATTTCTCCACGGGGCGCGGCGCCGTCGGGGCCGAGATGGGCTCTGATAGCAAACGGAACTTAAACAGACTTTGAATTTGCGCGGTTTTTCAGAAAGCCGTCAAATTCTTCGCGTGCCTTCTATCGTTCTGTGTTTTTTTTTTAGTGATTTTTGATGATGCTGAGCAATTTTCTAGTTGAAAACATGCCCTTAAACACAATGTTAAAAAAGGTAATTACGCAAAAATAAATAAAAGCTTAATTATCTCGGACTTTAATAGCTTTCCTAAATAGGCCCCTGGCCCAGGACCAAAACGACACAAGCCTTTTTTTGTTGCGACAGGTTATTTTCGCAATATCGAAGTTGTCCACCTTTCGTGAAACACCCTGCATATATATATATATATATATATATATATATATATATATATATATGTATTGTAGCGGTTCTGCCGAGGCGCGTGCTAGATGCCACCGAGGACGACGACGAAGCGCGTGCAGACGGCGCGTGACACTTCTAATCTGTTCTAATTTGGCTATGGACGTCCTCTTGTAAATTAAAAATGTAACAATATATATATATAGGGTGTTTCAGACAGAGTGTCGAACCGAAATTTTCATCGGTTCGGTTCGGGTTCGGGTTCACGGCTTTCGGTTCAGTTCCGGTTCAGCTCCGGGGAGTAAAAAATAACGGTTCAAACCGGTTCGAACCGGTTCAAACCGGTTTGAACCGCTAAATTGAAAATTTGTTTTCCGCGGTTTTTTGCAATTGGCACTATTTCCGCCGTGAAACGAGTAACTGTATAGTGGTTTATCGTTCGTACAATCTACTTTTATTTTCAGGTACCAACAATAAGAAATTGCGTTATTTATTTTGACACAACAGTAAAATAGAATCTAGATTAACATAAAGAAATGTCGTGTTTATACGACTGAGCATTCATCTGTTTACCTCAGTTATATATATTTTACCTTGATCGAAAGGTAGTCACGAAGTACAGTAGGCCACCTAAAATACCCGTGATTGGTACAGCTTTGCATCGCAGGATTAAAAGCTGAATCGTTAATGTGTTCTTGAACTAGGGAATTAATTGCAGTGCCTAAAATCATGGAATGGGTATCTCGTCGCCGTAAATATCATAAAATATACTTTACAAAATACGTTTTCAATATACCGGGAGCGGCCGTAAGGAGCAACATATTTTGCACGCCTTGCAACATTTGAATTCCAAGCGGACATATCTGAAATTGGGCGCGCGGACGTAGTTTTTAAGAAGTTTTATCTCCAATTTGTTTCTTTAGAGCTCAATTTTAAGGTCGTGAAGTATTAAAAATAAAGCAAAATCGGAGACCGTGCATTTCCTGTGTCCTATACCAGCCTGTTTGTCGTCTGCACACTTGTTTCTGAGGTCACTCCCAGGTCACTTGCTGAACGCAACAACGCCAAAACTCAATAGCAGAAGCTGGCGATGAGCAAGATAATCGCGATAATTAATACTTTTAACGAAATATATAAACAATGTCTACTTGGGAGCAATCTCACAAATCAGTGCGAAGACGATGAACATCCGGTACAGGGCATAGGAAATGCACGATCGCCATTTTTGCTCTATTTATAATACTTTACTATAACCTTAGCTCTAAAAAAAAAAAATCAGCACTTTTTGCGAGATTAGGTTCGTATGCCCAATTTCAAATATGTCCGTTTTGAATTCGAATTTCGCAAGGCGTGCCAAATGTGTTAGCCCATATGGCCGCACCCTGTATATGATGACGACGCGACTGAGCTAAAAGCAGTTGAAATATTTATGACAAACGCATGCATTTGTAGTCACTCTGAATCAGTGACATACCTTTTATAAAAACGGTGACAATCACAACACTCGTTTTCCTAACTAACACCCTTTACACTCAGCGTCGTGATGCAGGCGATGAATCATGCCGATAAAAGGGATCCGAAATGGTGCACTATCATTTATACGCAGCTTCGCACTCAGGTCGAATCTGGCCTAAAATAGCGCGTACTCAAGTGAACATTTTTCTTATGCAGTATAAAGTGGCATAGCCGGGGTTTTGAGGTATGTTCTTGAGTAGATGCCAGGTGAATTCCATTTGAAAATAAGAATCGCACTTGCTAATTGATATTTTATTTATTTATTTCTTTATTACATACTGCAGGCCTTGATTAGGACCTTGCAGATGTGGGGTACATTTCCAAAAGATGTAATTAATAAAAAAGGACACATTTCAATATTTCAACTATCGTTTTACATAACGAACAGTAAAAAGAATAGCAATGACTGTCGGAATAAACGATGAACGTACCGATCTAAAAGATGCATATATATATATATATATATATATATATATATATATATAAAAGGCACATTTGTAAATTTCAATCGTCATTTTACATAACTAGCAGTAAGGAGAATAGCAAAGACTGTGATAATATGCAATCAACGCTCGAATTAAAAAATGTGACAGAAAATATAAATATAAACTTCAGTTGCCAGTCAGCGTTGTGTTCGGTCACTTCTCGTTCTTGTCCCTTGTTTTTTTTGTCTGTGTTTTTTTTGTTTTTTTTTGCGCTGTTTCTAAGCTTGTATGATTTAGTGCTTTATTGAAGTCAGGGAGATAAAAACATTATAGGGCAGTGTGTTCAAATTAGATATAGTGCGTGGAAAAAACGACAACTTGAAAATGTTAGTTCGAGCAAACATAAGCTGGAGAGAAAAGTCATGGTGGTTCCTTGAACAAAATAGTATTTTATGCTCTACTCGACATGACAGCCCTGACGTTCTGCGCGCGTAATCGTCATAGTTCCGTCACGCTTCCCTGTTTACTTTGTTTTTGTCTTGCCCAAAGACGCATAAAATTGCTGTTCGTGACATAAAGGAGGGAATAACAGATTTCTATATGTTTGGCAAGTTAGATATGGTGTGAGGAACACAGTAACGCTATTGCAAATCGCTTCGGGTCTATCGAGGATAAAAATGCAAAAGAGATTTGCAGAGCATCTTTCAGATAATTTGCGGGTGAATTTACTAATGATATATATCTTCAAGGTGATCGACCTTTCATTTATGTTGTGAAACCTTCAGTCAGTAATTAAATATAGTTTTATTATCATCAATAAATGTGACTGTATTAAGTTCACATAACCGAACATAATGGATTGACGGGCTCGTTAGTTGTTGACAGACGTAATTAAAGAGCAGCGCATAGAAGACGAAATAAACCTTTTAGTTGCAAGTTAGCGCTGGTCCGGTGTTTTACTTCTTCTCTGTCCCGTCTTTTATACGGTACTCTTTTACCATGTCACATAACTGCTTGAGACCGACACGGAAGGACAATACTCGAATACACCAGCGGTTGAGGGCTGTGGCAACATTTTTTTTTTATTTCGCCGTTTGGAAGTGTGAAACATCGGATCGCCGGATATGCATAATTGGACTTTGTGCTAATATAATAGTTCTGAAGTGAAATACGCGAAAAGGGAAGAGAACGAAAATAAATGGTAATCTTAAAAAAGAATATGATGCACGACGCGATAACGCAAAAACAATTGTAGAGACGTAATGATATACCCATTACACATAAATAGCCCAAAAGACAGACGAAGATTCTTATATCACTAACTTAAATTACATTTAGCCATCAGTTTGCATAAACTTGAAACTTCGGGAAATACCGCCTCGGGAGGTTAATGTTACATTCGGCCTTGACGTGCACTTGTTTTTGGCACTCACTTTACAACTTTGTGCTTTCAGTCATGCGCTCTAACATTTTGTTTGCCTGCTATATATCATCGCGAGACTGCTATCTATACTGCACAAATATACAATTCGATTATCTGCTTTTGCTAGTTTTGCGAACATCGCATTTCATAAGGAAACTGAACTGTTTAACGTGGTTTGCACGTGACGTCATCGCACTATGCTGGTGGTAATAGACCTTTCCGGAAATATGTGGCGCCCCCATTGTATGCTTGACGCATTGTGACGTTCCGATGTACGGCACGTGAGATTAATCAGGAGGTAGGGACGAAGTTGACGTTGGTTTAACGTTTTGTTGTCTTAGAACACAGAGAAGGCAGAAGGAAAGCAAAACGGAGAATGCGATGAGCTCTTTTTGTGTTCGCAATATTTTTTGGGCGTTCTAAGCTCCTAATTATAAGAGAATGAACCGCGTCGCTACTAAAATATACGAAGCGTTCGAGCCGGCACGAGCGTATATCGGAACAGCCCCACAATTCTCACTGCAGCGGAATCTTTTGGGATTTTCCATAAGGCTCTATTGCAATTGCTCTTAGTCAGAAAATAAAAACAGGTAATGCCAAATGCACGCTGCAGAAGGTTTACTTTGAGTGCAAGCCATGTATTTGAGAGACACAAATTATTCTTGCTTGGAGCAGCGTCGTGATGAACGGCGCGAGAACCTGGCACCACGAAATCGCGCTTTCTGGTTAGAGTATCTTTTGCAAAGATGCTTCTTTCCGGGGCCACGCTTTCTTGCCTATGCCGAAAATGCGGAGCAGAGAAACCGTTACAACACAGTACACTCTTAAAAGTACCCCCGGCCCCATCTTTTTTTTTTCTTACTTTTTTTGTTGCTCTTTTAGAGACTACTTTTTCTTACTGATGGACTCCCTACTCCGTTTGTGGGTGTTCATTCGGCTTATTAGGATAATTTTCCATCGCTTTTATTTTGCACCCAAAAATAAACAAACTACGGAGATGGTCGAAGCTTGGGGGAAAATGTCCCTCCGAGGCCACTAGAATCTTTCTTTTCCGATATCCCTCTCGTACACAGTTGTAATTCTATATAACATAGGATTAATTAATAATAAATTTCGTAAATGCTTCACGGGGACAACTATCTGAGGCAGTTGAGGAACAACGAAAACATGTTTGGGTGTCTCAATGATGTATAGGCGTAAAATAGGTCGTGCAACAATTTTTGTACTTTCAGTAAATACCGTAAAGAGCTAATCTCTGACTTTGATAACTTGAAAAAATAGTAATACCGATGAGACGCAGAAAAAATGAAGGAAAGAAACGATACCCCCCCCCCCCCCCCTCACCTCGCAATTCGAACAAGCGGTCGCGTGAACGGACGCTAATAATAGTAAGCGGTGAGCTTCAGACATTGTTAAGGTTCTACTATTCTCATCTTTAATTGACCACGACCCATTACGCGAGAGTTTGGTGATGCTGTCTGTCATAAACCCGAGCACTCGGCTCCGGCTCATGACAAGCGAGTACGCTAGGGTGCAACATGACTTGCGGTGCGAAGTCGTGATGTCATGTGACGTCACGATGTCAACAACGCCAATAAATCTCGTGACGTTCTAAATTTAAATCAATTTGACGAAGTGAGTCACATGAAGTCACTGGGCCAAGTGACGTGACATTACTTGACAGCATGTCTTGACACTAGGGTGCCTTGAGCGCGCTTTTGACTGGTGTGTTTAGAGTCCCATCTCTCTTAACAGTAGTCCCAAAGTGTTACCAAATGACGTCATAAAAGCTTGAGTATTCTGCTGTCGAATGACGCGATTCTGGCGGCTCGTCGTAGGAATGCTGGCGAAAAGCACGAGCGAACGCGAGTGTCGTGGTCGTCATGGCGTCCCAACTTCTGGCTGCCGAAGCTACCGTGAACTGCCGCACTGGAGAGCGACCTGCAGCAGAATCGGCGTCTGCCACATCAACCACCGCTGCTGGGACACCACCAAGATCGCGACCGGCGACTGCACTACACTTCTATGATGTCATCAAGCGGACATTGAGGGACCACTTTTTTTGGCGCGGTAAACACACCAGTCGGAGACGCGTTCCAATCATTGTACATGACACTAGGCACGTCAAGTGACCACGTGACACATGATTAATCCTACTTCCAAAACAAAAGCGCTACGAGAACCCATAATTTCTCACAGGTAGCAGTTCTTAATATGACGATTTGATCAATATATATAGAAATGCAGCTGCCAATTTCTTATTCTCGAATATTTGTTTTGTGATACTAACAAAAAAAAATTCCGTGAACCGTTTTGAACCGGTTACCGTTATATTTTTTTTCGGTTCAGTTCCGGTTCAGTTCCAAGACGGCGGCAAAGATTTCGGTTCGGTTCAGTTCCGGTTCGGCTAAAAATAACGGTTCGGTTCCGGTTTTCGGTTCGGTTCGGTTCCGGTTCGACACCCTGGTTTCAGAGAATGCAGGCCAAATCGCTCCTGCGAAAACTACTCATCGCAACAAAAAAAGACTTGTGGCGTTTTGGTCCGGGGCCAGGGGCCCATTAAGGAAAATGATTAAAGTCCGGGATAATTAAGTTGTTCATTATTTTTGCATAATTACCATTTTTTAATATTGTGATAAAGGGCATGGTTTCAACTAGAAAATTGCTCAGCATTATCAAAAATGATGCTGAGCCATGCCGCAGCGCTGGTGTGCTGCGGCAAATTGAAACAGACAGCAACCAGTTCGAAATTGACTTCCGATAATGCATATGTATATGGAAAAAGCAATTGAATTTACTCTCTGTGCTTGATTATAGGAGTGAATATCAGGAATAATTTTTACCTACAAGGTAGATTGGAACATTTTTTAGTCGCGCAGACAATACAATTGGTCAGTACAGAGTTTCTACTTTAAATTAGTGGCATAAAAACGGTGCTAAAACAGCTTCGTGCATGTATATATGTGCACTGTCGGACAATGTTAGCGCGAACGTGTATATCCGCCATGCGTTTGGCGCGAGCCGAGGAAAGGCCACGCCGGCCCTAGCAGTTAGCGAAAGGTACCCCCCGCCCAACGTCTTCACCTCGATAACGGTGTAGGCGTGTCGTCCTCTCTCTGTGTTTTTGATGAGAACCTCAGTAAGAGGAATGTCCAAAACTGACCCCGTAAATATCCAGTCGGTCGTCGATCTAAGCCACCAGGATTTTCAGTCGGACCGCCGCAACTGAACGACACGACGCGCGTCGGCTTTGCGGGGGAACGAGCACGTCGCTGGTAACCAACTTTGTGACTTCGGATACATAAATTGCATGGCCAAAATCACATGACTACTCGAAGATTTGGTTAAAATCTGTAGTTGTAGTTGCTGCTATATTATTGTTTTTGTCCAATCCAAGTTCGCCAAATGAGAAAACGTAGACTGTTTTTTCCTCTTGTTTTGTTTTGGTTCACCACAGTTCAACCAATTAACCGGCTTAAAAATATTATCGCGATTAAAGAATATATCGATCAGTCGGATTTCTTGGGTGCTCTTGAGCCATATTTATTTTCTCAGAGTCTATAGGACTGTTCGAAGGTATAAAAATAAAAAAACAAGGGCTTTGTAGAGCGAAATTGACACGACCAAAGCTTTTGAAAGTGGCAAGCAACTGCGTCGCTTCCTTCGCACTACTGCCACCCTTTCTGGCGTGCCAAACGGTGCGCTTCAAAGTCGAGCCAAACGACTCGGAAAGTGTAAAAAGCAACAAATCCACACGCACAAAAAGAAAAAAAAAAAAACGGCTGGGCTGCAGAATGCGCGTTATTCCCGACATTTCCAGCTTTAAGAACATTTCTTCTGTACCTTAAGTAAGATAAAAATAAAGCAAGCAGGTCGGAGAGCAGCTCTGTTCTAATGTCATCTCCCCAGAAGGCAAAGCTTATGTTGGTGAAAGCAACCACGGACCGGCCTTCCATCGCCCCCCCCCCCCCCCCTTTTCCCACTTCCCCCCACAAAAGAAAAAAGGAAAACGTGAAACAGAGGAAAAAGATCATTAGTGATCTTCCGAAGAAGCGCGCAGGGTGCGGGTGTTCTGCAGACCGTGCGACGGAAACAACATGATACCGGAAGTGCCTGGTATGCAATGAAATTTGGAGCCAAGCAGACCCGCCTTCAGTATGGATCGAGTGTATGGAATGCAAGGAGCAGGCTCATAAACAGTGCGTTGGAGCTCACACAGGGCGTTTGAAATGTTTTTATTGCAGAAACTGAACGCACATCAGGTTTTTTAAGTGTGTCTCATTTTCGCCCAATGCGTTGTCTCATTTTTCAACAGGCGGGTCAAAATTAAACTTTGTGTGACTTTCGAGTATTGTAGTTTTGTTTAATAGTTTGATTGCTCTAGTTAAGTAATATTTATTGAGCATAAAGTGAAGATATCCAAGATCACCGTGTTGTGTTTTTTTTCTATATGTTAAAGCGAACAAACAATTACCACTGAAATGAAATTTTTTTGTCTCCTTTTGCCTAACCTTATCATACGTTTAGTAGTGCATCAACAAATCTAAACAAAAAGCGGATAGCGTTCAATATTTTTTTCATACATTTATTTCAAAGCTCCAAGCCAAAAAGGTTTCTGTCGGCTTCCGGCGGATTGTGCAACTGTCTGCTCAAGCAAAATAGGAGCACACTCTAGGCCGCAACAGAACTGCAAAGCTACAAAATAGTCTAACAATTCAGAAAAGTGTGACCTTTAAGCTCGAACACAGTTTGCGAGTCGCTTCTCTAAGATGATTAGTCATTTTTATGTTATAGTTAGCAAGGCCGTATAGTATGGCCTGATAAAGCAGGTGAGACGATTATGTAAGACAAAAAAACAGTTCTCCTAGCCGAAGTTAGATCAAGCTGACGTATATCACCCGGCCCACGTTTCTCAGAGCTACTGTTTCTGATCCTGCGGTCTTAATTTGCGCGTATGTGCAGGAACGCACATTTTTTTGTTTTTGTTTTCTTTCGTATTTGCTTTGCTTGTAATGGGACACTATGTGGCTGAGGAAGAAATTGGAAAGTAAAAACATAGCTGGACACACAGATTTACGCAGAAGAGCACCAAATTCCGCTCATGTTTACCGTGAGTAAAATATTTCTTGATGGATAACTTTTTTTTTTTTTTTTTACAAAATCATACTTAGGCAGAAAGAATCAAACCACAGGCAAGCATTAAAAGAATATATATTTTATAACGTGGTTTTTGGACATGATTGATTTAAATTATTACAGTAAACTGGCCTAGTAAAAATCACCCTTTATATTACCTTGAATTTCATTTACCACCCTCAAGAAAAACGCGAGCGTGCGCAATTTGATGGTCGATTAAGGTGCGCAAGAAATCGGGCGCCTAGAGATTTTTTGTTTTTGTTTGAATACATAGTTTCCGAAAGCTGTCGCCCAGTATTCCCAAGAAAAGGCGTTTGTTTACATCAAAGGGGATACACTAATGTTTTTTTCTGGATTCTGGTCGCCGAGTATTCGTGGCTCTAGGAAATTCATCATTGCCTAACGACAGCGTCGAGATGCTCCAAAAGCACGACCTTTCGGTGCTTGGTTCTCATCGACAACATAGCTTTACGCTTGCTTATTTAGATCAAGTAAACAATCACAGTTCAGTAGTGCCACAAGAAGATAAGGTATCAACAAGGACGCTGAAGTGCCTTGAGGGTGTTCAATATTCTTCGTCCGCAAGATGAAAAACAATATTTCACAACCATGTTCTCAGCCTAAACTCGTAGTGAAACGCACCTATCGTAGTAGATTTAAAAATAGAACCCGCGGCAAAAGTCTCCCCTGCAGAAAGAAAACGTAATTGATTGCTTAGGAATTGTGTTTTATTCCTATGTGAAGAAAGTAAATCATATCCCTACCCATTTAAAAGATCAGAATCAATCATTAGCCATCAGACATCACACAGGTTGTGAAATGTGACCACGATGATGTGCTGATGGGCGTGTAAGCCCAATCTTCTGCCTTCAAGATACTGATTTGCGCGAAGACCTTATTTGTGCGCATCATCGATAAATTGATCTCGTAAAATCGGGCGTGATGCACAACGCAACATTGCACAAACAATATTCGATCTCTGCTTGGTTCAGCATTAATCTAAATTCGCACAAATGCGCATCCTGCGTACGTTGACTACCAATTAAATCTTTGAAATATGACAGGGGCATGCCGAATTTAACAGCTCTATTCCACGTCTTTGTGGACATTTTGTGGCTAAGCGTAGTCGGGTGGTTTTCTGCTTTCACGCTCCGGATAATTCTAGACACAGCGGATATAATCATGCATTCATTTCCCAAAGAAAGAAAAAAGAAGCCTTCCCAACTGACTTTTAATCCGACGGATCAGATAGAACCGGGGCACCGCAGCCTGATTAGGAAGTTTGCGTAGACCGCGTTTCCCCCTTTGCTAAGTCCTCCGGAACGAAGAAGCCGCTACTGCGCCTGCGCGCCGATGGCCTTGACTCTAGAGTTCCGGGTTTCGTAGTGGGTTACGCAGAACGTTCTGGGACGGTGAAAACGATCTACGAAAACACTCCATTGTGACCTGTCACAGCGTCCTCTTTATCACAGAGGAAACGTTACAATATAAAACGTCTTCACTTTTGTTTGTTTGCGTTTGTGTGTGTGTGTGTGGGGGGGGGGGGGGGGGGGGCATATGACGGCGGCAGCGGTCCCGATGACGGAGGTCGCAAGCAGTTTACTCACTGAAATCACTCGAGCTTGGATACAAAAGCTTACCAGCGCATCGCGGCAGGTTGTTACACGTTTTGCTCAAACGTGAACCCAAAGGTAACGTTCAAGCACCTCGGGCAAAACCAATGCGAACTCTTATTCGCATTTTGACGAAGTTCCAAACGACTGTACATAGCTTGTTTAGAACCTTTCCCGCCTACGGAGGTTCTTTGAGATTTACCATATACTTTACCCTGCGAAGTAGACTACCCCCCAAAATTAATCTAAATTTCGGTTCGACCTTATAAATAAAATTAGGTGGCGAAAAACCGTCGTTTGTTGGAAATATTTATATATGATAGGGCATTTCTTTTTGTACCGTATCATTGAAATATGGCCGGCCATTGAGATAACCCTTAGCAAAAAGAGGCCGTACTTCAAACGAAGTTGAAATATATTTAGTACGAATATTCATTTTGTATTTATTCTGCATTATTTTGGCCGCATTCGAAATGCGCGCGTAAGGTATTCAAAATACATTATAAATATGTATCAAAAAATATTTTAAATATACCAAAAATATTATCCCTTCACACTCAAGATGCCATTTGTGCATTAAAAACGGGTTACACAGTTTTTTTTTTTATTTTCGATTTTGTCAGTAAATGAGTGTCCCTGTGGTATTTGAAGGCACTACTAAATACATCTGACAAAGCTACATTAGAAACAAACACAAACACCATGACGCACTGAACAGCTCATTCACAGTCCCGATGAAAAAAAAATTGGCTTGCTCTTTATGTTTATACAGCCTTGATGGAGATGCGCCTCAACGGGTAATCGGTCTCTTAGCTGTAGATGAAAAATTTAGCCAGTGCGGTACAACCGCTAACCTGGGATTTTTAACGTGCATCACACAGTAGTGATCACACGAACGCGTGCCGGTACGAAACTCATCCAGATCGAAACGGGCGGGGGCGGCGGGGATCGAACCCAGGAGCTTCCCAGCGCAAGCTTTCGCTCCACGCTCGGAGCTGAGACGCGTTAGCCCACTCGACCACTTCCTCCCTACAGTCCCGATGACTGCTCTAGAGCCTTATATAGCCTACATATTGATGGTAATCATTTCTTCGGTGACCACCTCTGCGCTTATTAAGGTTCCAAGTATTCGATCTTCTCCTCGGGAGTCTGTCAAAGGGGAAACAGTGTTTTGAAGTTCGTGGACGATATCTCTTAGTAAAAGGCATTGGTACAACTAATAACAGTTCGGCGCAGTCCTTAAAACAATATCCACACAAACGGCTCATAAAATACATGTTATTGCTTCTCTGCGTAGCAACACTCAGGACGAAGCGAATCAAGGCAGTATCTTCACTTTAAAATACTGTAAACGACTTTATTTTCGTGAGGACCTAATTCTCGCAAAGTTCGCGAATCGCCTACAATTTCGAAAAATAGGTCCCGTGAACAATTCCGGCAAAATGTAAAAACATTAAAATCTATATTGCGATCCCAGCGCGTCGCGAAAATTAGAATTTGCGAATTATTCCGAAACTCCAAATTTGACCTAAATCGCAAAATATTGAGCCCGCGAAAAAAAAATTT
Source organism: Ixodes scapularis (assembly GCF_016920785.2). Taxonomy (NCBI): domain Eukaryota; kingdom Metazoa; phylum Arthropoda; class Arachnida; order Ixodida; family Ixodidae; genus Ixodes; species Ixodes scapularis. The sequence goes on along the minus strand of NW_024609846.1, from coordinate 177,075,634 downwards.
TTTTACAGTAGTTGTTTTGCCTTTCCATTGTAGTAGTTGACTATTTAATATGGTAGTTAATATCACTATATTAAAGTCACTATTCGCATCACGTACAATGGTGAGTATACACGTTCAGTGAACTAACATTGTGCTAACAAAACCACGCCAAACGTATCTGTTCACAGCACCTGCTGAAGCTTTCCAGCATCAGCAAATGTTGTGGTTGTAGTTCCCGAACCCCGATTGTGATTGGTGTGCAAGGAACTGATCAGGTGTGTTCTTGATAGAAAAAAGGAAACAATAATATAAACTGGGCTGATTTATCAGTGCGATGCTCCGCAATTCAGTTAACAAACTAATCAAATGTTGTATTTAGGCGCTTCAGTGTACTCCATATCTGCTTGAAGTGAACTCCTAGAAGGGGAGCTTTTCAATATTTTGGTAGTTTAAGTCAAACTACCAAAGTATTGCAGACAAAAGGTACTTAGATTATAACACTACAGTATTTACGATTTTCAGGTATTTTAAGAGTATTCTGCACGTATTTTTGATTGCTCCATTTTTCTAGGGTTGGAGTATATTTTGCATGAATTAAATAAACATTTCAAGAAATATATGTGAAAGGTATTTTGTGCCTATTAATTTAGTATTTACATATTTCAAAGCGCATGAAGGGAACTTCAAATGTATCAAAATTAACTGTTGGGCTAGTTGGCTACACATTGTATAAAAATTCAAAAGCGCAAACACCAAGGAAAAGAAGAGGGGACAGGACAGAGCGCTTACTCCAACTGGAAGTTTAATGCATTCCCCGAGGAAGACATAAAAGAAGAATTAGCCATGTGAAGGTAAAAAAGAAGAAGAAAAAAAAAGAAGAAAAAAAAAAGAAGAAAAATTATTATTATAGTTTATAGATGCATCAAAAAAAAAATTTTTTTTTTTTTAAACTAAATCTGACTTCTTGACACAAGCGAAAAAAGAATGTAATAAAAATTCAGAAGTATAAACAAAATCAGCAGGTCAAAGATAAGGTTAGAAAACATTAGAGTGACCCGCGTTAAGAAAAAAGGTCGAGGTATCTCATCTCTTTCTCGGACAGCGCTATTGACGGTGCGCTTATGCAAGCTTCGCCGAGAGACAATATTGCTTTCGCTTCATAGAGTTCTCGGGATCTTTTTTTGTGGTAATGCTTGAGGATCTTAGTCTGTTGGAATATGGGTGTGCAGTGGCAGTCGCGGACATGTATGGCGAGATGTCCCGATGGTGGTGATTTCAGAGAAAGGTGATGCTCTCGAAGTCTCACGTTCACACAGCGCCCAGATTGTCCGACGTAGACTTTTCCACATGTGAATGGAATTTCGTATACTACGTTGATGTTGCAGTTGACGTACTTGTGCGTATGCTTGATGGTGCACTTGTTGTTATTTTCATTTTGCGTATTAATCTTAGGACACAATTTTTTGAGTTTGTTTGGAGCTGAAAGTACCACTGGTACTTCATACTTTGAGCCTATCCGTTTCAAGTTGTGGGATATGTTGTGGAAGTAGGGTATCACTGCCGGCCGCGTTTTCTTCTCGCAATTTCGTTGTCCTCTTCCCTTGGGAGTTGTAAGACATTCTGCTACATCAAACAATAATGAATTGGTGTATCCAGAATCCAGCAGCCTCTGCACTTGTGCTTCGAAACTACGCTTAGCCGTGTGTTCACAGGACTTGTGCAGAGCCGCTTTGAAGCAACTTTGCACTATTCCTCTTTTGATGATCTTAGAGTGGGCAGAATCAAAAGGTAGGAGTCTTTTTTTGGACCGTGGTGCATAAGTCCAACAAGTGTGTGATTCTTCAAAGGACAGTTGCAAATCTAAAAATTGAAGCTTGCTATTAGTAGGTAACTCGTGTATGAATTTGAGTCCTTGAGCTTGTGTCATGAAAGTGTTGCTTATGATGTTGAACGTAGCACAATCATATTGGTCAGGTCCGATGGAAAGTAAAACGAGATAGTCATCGACGTATCTAAAGATACGTGTTACAAGGTTTGTGGGAAGGCTCTGGGCTATTGCCCTGTCACAGGTGGGAAGAAAAATGTCGCATAAGACAGGTGCTACACAGGAGCCAATGCAAATCCCTTTCTTTTGGATGTAATTATTGCCGCTAAAAGTTACAAAGGTAGATGTGAGGTAGAACCTAAGGAGTTCCATGAAAGATTCGGATGGTATGCCACATTGATTTTGAAATGACACAGTTCCATTAGCCTCTATGCAATCGCTGACGGCTTCAAACATTCTTGCGTGAGGGACCGAGTAGAACAAGTCCTCCACATCAAGGGAGAGTCCAAACTTTACTGCTGAAGCACTTGATTTAAGGTAGTCTATCAGAGATTCTGAGTTTGGAATTAGAAAAGGGTCATAGAAATTGAGGCTGTTCAGGTGGCGTAAAAGAAATTTGGACATAGCTCCCTGCCAAGATCCTCGTTCAGTTACTATTACACGAAAAGGGCAACCCTCTTTGTGAGTTTTGGCGGTGAAAAACATTTCCAATTGATCACTTTTAGCAGTGTTTATCTGTTTTCTCAATTGGCTTAGATCTAGCCTGTCGCACAGCTGGAGTGCTTTTGCCTTCACTTTTGGGATTAAACCTCTCCAAGCAATTAAAATTCTTATCTATGGAGAACTGGGCTTTATCAAGGTAAATCTCTCTGGTCGTCACAACAAAACTTCCTTCCTTGTCCGATATTAGAAGATTTAAATTTCTTTCTCGAAAGTGATTGACTATACGAGTGAAATGTATCTTCCTGTCGCTTTGAGGGCCAGCTTTTAGTAGTATTTCCATACAATCAGAAACGCAACTCTGTCGGTTTTTTTCCTGAGCTTTAGTAGCGATGTCATGGACGTTTGACACCATATGTATTCCTTGCTGTTGTTTGTAGTTTAAGTAAAATGTAAAATGTAAAATGTAAAATGTAAAATAAAATGTAAAATGTAAAAGTAAATATAAAATGTAGTAAAGTAAAATGTAGTTTAAGTAAAAGTATTTTAAAATGATTTTTAGAAGTATATTTTAGTACTAAGTGAAAAAAAAGAAGTTTATATTTTCGGTCTATTTTTCGTGTACTTAAAATTATGAACTGTATTTCAAATGCACTCAAATTAGAATGTGGTATATTTCAAACGTATTATTTTTCGCTAAGGGAAGGCTGACACGTTCACGTTTCAGATGAGAAATTTAGTCCGTGAGATAAAATTGAGAGCCTTAGTAGCACGGCAGCTTGTCGTTACATTGCATGTTGAAAAATGTCTAGCCAAGCGTGAAATCCCCGCAGCCCTGACAACTCCTGTTCATCGCTTTAAAAACAAGAAAAACGCGCCATATGCGCAAACGAAGGAAACAGCGCCGATCGAAAGACCTCTCCTAGCATTTACTGAAGGGGAATAAGCTCGGAGACAGCATATCTGGGGCAACGAAGCAAGGTATTGAAACCGAGCACAAGTTCACCTTGAGCACAAAACAGGACCATGCACTTACCGTCTTCACTTCTTTTAAATTCCCACTGAAGTTGGACTTCAATGGGAACTTCTATTAAATTCCCACTGAAGAGACTAGTGCACCGACAAATTTTAAAACAAATAACATCGAGCGGAAGTTGAATCGAGGTTATTTCGTGCTGAGGAGTCGCCGGCGAACGCGCAGCAAGGCATGTTAGATTAGTTCGTTTTCAAAGTATATTTTGCCAAGCCAAAGCGGTTGCGCCATCTAGATTCGTAAATGTGTTGAATCGGGGATCTAATTCTACCCTGACATCCTCTCAAGTGCGGCTCGCACAGTGGACACGAGCACTGCATGAGCCTTCGGCTCGTGACAATCAATGCCTCGACAGACGTTCAGGTAGTTGCGCGTGCCCAATCGCTGCGATGACGAAATTAGCGAAACGTTAACAGTGTGTCGGACCCAGTGCGTGTCATGTGCTCCAGCGCGTGGCCATGATAAATAATGGCGGCACGTAATCAGCTCAATCAGCTCCAGATCACGTGGCATGCTTGTTCTGGCTGCAAGTTAAGGGGGTGAACGCGGCTCATTTTTCTCGACATCTTTCTTTGAATGTCACTGCACAGAGAAAATAGGAAACATTCTAAGCGGTACTTACTAAAAGTACAGATATTGTTGCATCGCCGGGCCCCCTTTAAGAAGGTGTTGGTCAAGTGCGCGCGAGCGCGGGAAAAGGGGAAGTGGAGGTGTGCGCCGCAGCGCCGGCTGGGACTTCGCAATAATAATAATAATGAAGTTTATTTCCCATTCGATACAGGAATGGAGGAAACAGAGGGAAAGAGCTGTTTAACAGCTTGACGAAGCCCCTGCTCCCTTACAGTTCCACATGACAGATTAGAAATACAAAGCAACAGCAAAAATATCAACATTGTATACAAAAATAGATTAAAACCTATCGCAGAAAAGTAATATATTCAATTCAAATAAGAAAATAAATTTTGCATTGTGACAGACAATATATCAACGTTTTTGTTTAAGAGGAAATTTAGTAAAGTAGGTAGCATATATTTAGAGATTGCATGGAATAGTTGTTATGGCAAAGAGGCACAGCCCAACGTGCCGCCGAACGAGTTGGATAGAAGGTAACATGTTCCCTTACTTTAAAACGTTTGGCCAAAATATTCACGTTTCTTTTTGTTTTCTACCTTAAAACGGACCATAAGTGTATATGTATACATATCGAAAACACGCAACAAATTATATTTTTCAAACAAGCCCTTGGAGCTTGAAATATAAGAAACATAAGCAATGAGGCGAACAAATTTTTTTTGAAATAGAAGTATTTTTTGTAGATTTGAACTGGTGGTTGTACCTTATACCAGGTGGCAGTAGTTTAAGTGGGATGCAAATAGAGTTTGATAAATAAGTAGTTTAACGTTGTTTGGTAAAATAAAACGGTTTCGTGAGACTAATCCGATGACCCTGGACAATCGAGGAAGTATATAGCGGACATGGTCGTCCCAAGACAAATACTGGTTAAAAATAACGCCAAGACTTTTGAAATTTTCGACTATCTCTATAACATTTGAATTTATTACGAGACTTTTCGTTATAAAAACGCTTTTATTTTTGGTTCGAAAGAAAATTGCTTTGGTTTTACTACTATTAATTTTAAGCCCGTTGTCGAATGTCCAATTTTGCAACCCTTTTAAAGTATCATTTGCGCAGTTGATAAGTTCATCACTAGTCTTAGTCGAAAATAAAAGGGTTGTATCGTCTGCATATATAACAAATTTAGCAAGAGAATTTATGCTAACAATATCATTAATATAAATGTTAAATAGCAAAGGTCCCAAGATACTCCCCTGTGGTACACCGGAGAAAACAGACTTTGTATTTGATGAAAAGCCATTTAAATAGACAAACTGCTTACGATTACTCAAATATGACTGAAGCAACGTAAGCGCTTGGCCCCAAATTCCATAAAGATAAAGCTTTTTAGCAATAAATTATGGTTTAGATAATCAAATGCTTTCGTAAAATGAATAAATATGGCTAAAGCTATCTGGTTTGCCTCAAAACTCTCTAAAATAAATTCTTTTTCTTCTAGTAATGCTAGATCTGTCGAACGATGCTTCATGAATCCAAATTGATCATTAGTAGTTACGCGATACTTATTAAAAAAATTTGACAGACGAATGTGAATAAGTTTTCTAAGCCCTTAGAAAAAACCGGTAAGATAGAGATAGGTCTATAATTATTTATGCCGTTCTTTTCTCCCTTTTTATGAAGCACAGACACTCTAGCTTTTTGCATAAGCTGTGGAAACACCCCAGTTGAAAAACATAAATTAAAAATGTAAGTAAGGAAGGGAGTGATCAGTGGTAAAACATATTTTACCGGCCGAATCTGCATACCATCGGCATCACAGCTATGACTATTTTTTTAATTCCATAAAGACAGTAGACACCTCTGTATCAGTAACTGGCAATAGAAAAATAGAATCCCTAGTTTTAAAGGTTATATTATCACATGCAGCATCTCTACAGTTAATTTGAGGCAAATCAACGAACCTGTCATTAAATGCGTTTGCCAACGACGCGCCAGTTAATTTCTTCCCTGCAGAAATAATGCATTCTACACAATGGGACGTTTTGCCTTCTATAACTGAATTTAAGTTCTTCCACATAAGGTCAGAACGGCCTACAGAGTTTCTAAAGGAATCATGGTGATAGCGCTCCCTTGCTTTTCTCAGGGCGTTTGTCAGTTGATTACGGTACGATTTAAAAGTCCGAAGGTCAGTGGGATCTCTAGTTTTTGTGAACTTTCTGTATAGCACATTTTTAACCTTTATGTTTTCAAGTAGATCTACAGTTATCTATGGTTTCCGAATGCGTTTCTTCAGTTTAATTAGCTTGTAAGGAAAATTGCTCTGATAAAGACTTTTAAACCGCTCAAGAAAAAAAATTGTACGCCTCATCGGGATCGCTCTTTGAAAAGATATCATCCCAATTTGTATTTGCCACACATTCCGCGAACCTCTCCAAACCATCCGGTGTAACACACTGGACTTGCGCAGAAGGTGTTGGATCGTTCTTTTTTGCGTTATTCATTTTGACACACAAAAAAATAGGAAGATGATCACTGAGGTCATAAGTAATTATGCCAGATCTGATACGACTTTCCTCGTAATTTGTTATAAATCAATCAATCAAGGTTTTTGAGGTAACATTAACTCTGGTCGGAGAGTTTATTACAGTACGACAACCATTTATAAGTATTAAATTTTCCAACTCCCTTTTTGAAACAGTACTACTTAACATATTCACATTGAAATAAAGACCGATCTCACAAAGCGTTCTACGCATGCGTGCCGCGGCCATAACTTTATTATATAGGAGGCACGCAGTAGTGCACAAGACGGATCGTGCCGTATCGTTCTCTGCGTGCACAGAGCTAACGCGATGTCGTGCCACATGGTAATATGCTAAAGTTCCCTTCATGCATTACGGCAGCGGCGGCGTAACAAACCTACAGTATTCAAGAATAAGGGGTATTGTGGGACAGGCGCGGCTCGCATGAGGCGCCTGGTGTAGATTCCGACAAGTGTTCACACAGTCGGATTACTAGTAGCAGGTATTAGGGCTAGTAGGCTGGTAGTTGAGCGCGTGCACCTCGGGGATTCGCACGTTCGGCGTCACGTGCGGGCAGCAGCGACTTTCTACTATCGTGACGACTGCGGTTCCGCGATTGTTGTCTACACGCGCAGCCTCAAGAGCTCTCATTGCCGAGCCGCGCCTGTCCAAGCACAACCCCCCATTCTAGTACACTGCCAAAAAAGTAGCTTTTGAGACCGGTCTATACCGCAATGTAAGATATACTCTATAGGTGAGGTCTCTGCCCGACTCGGAGCGACCAGATAAAGACCTCTCACGAGCGCATCCGCCGGCCCAGCAGACCGCGGCGAACTAGCGTCGCTCGCTGTCGAAATGACGCAAATGTGGAAAAACATAAATAAACTATTTCGGGGCAATGGCATCACGCATGCAGCCGTCGCACACACTGATCTCTATTGTGGTAGGCAGGATCGCACATCGAGGCTTGTCTTGCTAGGGTCGATTAGCACCACCGGAAGTCATCACTTGATACCAGCTAATGCATGGCACTCGTTTGGGAAAACGAGAAAAAGTGCCATTTCCTCCACTTCTAAGCTGCTGACGGCACTGAAACGTTTTGGCTGCGGTTCAGGAAGCCAGCCAAATAGCTTGTGCACAAACATTAAATTGACAGCCCTCACAGTTTTTATAAAATAATGTTTTGCGATCGAGAGTAATTCCGCTGGGCGAAAAATGTAGTGCAGCTCAATGAGACAAGAGTCACCTAGAGTTACAGCGGAGTCTGCGGTGCTTTCGATGAGTTGGGTTTGCCAGATGACAAGCTTGAAGGTTTTGCTAGGCGGAATTTGCTCGTTCTCGGGTAGCCGTTGTCGACAATGAACGTTTTTGACATTAATCAACTACTGGGTTTTTCCGAGGGCGGTCTTATTGTGGCAAATTTTTTTGTTTGCTCCACTACGAGAGCAAGCTTGCCAGCTCAGCTGTGGGTGCTGCGACATGTTTAATTTTTTTAATTAGCGTTCGAACGCTTGACAAATGTTGATTCGATCTCCAAACACCCAATATGATGAGAGTAGCACACCTCATAGACGTGCGTGTATGGCCAGGTGTCAAGTAATGACCGCTGGTGGTGCCACCGACGGGTTCCCAATCCGCTATGCAGCCTACTACAATAGAGATGATTGGTCGCACATCATTGAGCAACGAACTAGTGCTCGTGTGATGCCGTGGCATTACATTTATTTGTCTTTTCACAGATGCGTCATTTCGCCAGCGAGCGGCGCTAGTTCGCCGCGGGCTGTTGGGCACGCGCGTGCGCTCGTGAGAGGACTTTATCTAGTCGATCGCGCCTCATTGTTCCTCCCGCCAGTGTACTCGCCTAAAAAGTATAAACAAATTGCAAGCGTGACGTCCCGACTGGTGCCCCATTCCTGCAAGCACGTGCAGCTTGCGTGTGAACGCAGTTTTAGCAATCTTGCGTTTGCACAGGCTTGTCCGCAGAAGCAGAGACATGGCGGCGGAGAGATGCCTTGCCCAGAGCCCTGTATAGAGAGAGTTTGGTTAATGGGAGGCTTGGCCAGAGCCAGGGCGTGCACCAGACGCCGAAAGAGGTCTTGACATATTCTTTGGGCCAACCAGAAGCCGAAAAAAATCCCGTAGCGGTGGTAGCGAGAAACAGTTTTATTCATAGGTATATGGTTTTAATAAGCGCGTAAGAATTAAATGTAGTAACCCTGCATGGTTGAGAATAGGGTTCACTTGATGTTTCGATCATAATCATGGAGAAACATGTAAGAAGCGAATATGCCGCTCAACTCTGTTTCGCTCGGACAGAGTGTGACCGCTCTGACGGCAGATTCCCGGCCCTCAGCGCCTGGTTTTGGATGAGCGTGATTGAAACATCACGTACACCATATTTTCAATCACAAAGAGTTATTCCATTAAAATGAGCTGTTGGGCTAGTTGGCTTTGCATAATTACAATGTAGCACAAAGACAACACAGGAAGGAGACAGAGGTAGGAAGGAGCGCTAGAGCGTTCTATATACAATAGGAACCATTCTTTCCGATATCTGTCTCCTTCCTGTGTTGTCTTTGCGCTACATTGTAATTAAGAGAGTTACTCCGACGCACTTATAAGTTTGTTTCTCTCGATCACCACCAGCGTAATTTTTTACGGCTTCTGGTTGGCCACATTCAAATTTGTGAAGACGCCATAGAACACGCCCAGCCCGCTTTCGGCCAATGGCCCCTCCTGATTTGTCTCCAATATGTTTCAACGAATGGCCTAACTCACTATATATACGGCTCAGGCCTTGCCTGCAATCACTGATCTCTATGACAATTGCTGGATCGCGCTTCCCCGCTTGTTCGCTGCAGCGCAAGGGAAGCCACCGGGCTTCACTCGCTTGGGATACGATTTGCCGTTTTTGCTAGCCTTTGCTGCGGTTTTCCAGCGTGCTGACGACACGTTTTCTACTCGTTCGTCGTCATTCGCCGAAGAAGTTTTTTGAAGACTCTGTGTATTGTTGAGACTTGCCGTTGTGAACACGTGGAAAATTTTACGAAAGTGCAGTGTCGCAGGAAAAAGGCACAACGCGTCGAAAGGAAGGGCTGGCGGCGTGTTCAAAGCTTCCTTGGCACGCCGAAGTGCCGTGTCTCTGTGCCTTCGCACGCTTGGATACCGACCAAGAACCGACGCCGTGTGTATGTGTTCAGCGAGTGCAATGTGCGTGAAGCTGTTCGTGCCTCATCAGCGTCTTTTCCCCTCGCGGTTTAGGAACGAGCTTAATCCAGCGTCCACTAGCGACGGAAGATGGGGAGAAGGTACGTCTTTTTTTCGTCCTTAGACGATTTACACAATACCGTGCACAACAGCTCCTCATCACTGATCAGTGCTGGCTTATTATCAACCTACTTAATTGCACTTGACGTTTGAGCGCGGCTCGCCTAATTGTAATTGGTCAACAGATTGCACACGACCATATCGGCCGCGCTTCAAAGATTTTCATTGTCGCCGTCTTGTACTTTTGCTTTCGAAAACCTCCATGGCTCCACAACGTTGCCCTATTCGTGCTCCCACGGAATCTATTAGAGTAGATTTGGGACATAGCCATGGTTAATATAGTACATAAGAACACGTACAGATCTCTTCCTTTTATTGATAGCAACTCACCGGAACAGCTGGACGATCCAGAACTCCGTGGCCGATATATATAAATGATCTAAAGGCATCTACGCGCGACACACGTTCAGAACTTTGGCGCGGCGTCAATTCTTGACCGGTATCCAAGCGTGCAAAGGCACAAAGATGCATCACTCGGCGTGCCAAGGAAGCTTTGATCACGCCGCGACACCGGCGACACGTTTTCGACGAGTTGTACCTTTTGATACGGTTTCACGCACATTGCACTCGCTAAACACATTCACACGGCGTCGATTCTTGGTCGGTATCCAATCGCGGGAAGGCACAGAGACACGGCACTTCGGCGTGCCAAGGAAGCTTTGAACACGCCGCCAGCCCTTCCTTTCGACACGTTGTGCCTTTTTCCTGCGACACTGCACTTTCGTAAAATTTTCCACGTGTTCACAACGGCAAGTCTCAACAATACACAGAGTCTTCAAAAAACGTCTTCGGCGAATGACGACGAACGAGTAGAAAACGTGTCGTCAGCACGCTGGAAAACCGCAGCAAAGGCTAGCAAAAACGGCAAATCGTATCCCAAGCGAGTGAAGCCCGGTGGCTTCACTTGCGGGAGCGGCAAGCGCGATCCAGCAATTGTCATTGAGATCAGTGCCTGCAATCGTCTAAATATCTTGCACTTTCGTCTATTGGCGACGTGGCCAATCGAAAGCGCCGCGGTGGTCGGCCCTCCACGATTGGCCGAATGCTGACTTTGATGTCAGCAAAGGATTCCTCATGGACGGGTATAAGCGTAATGTAAGAACTTCAATTTTGACGGTGTTGGCAGTATTGGTTTAAAAGCGCAATGATTTTCAGCTTCCACCAAGCTATTTACACACACCATCGAACGTGTTGTTAACAAGGTAATGACGTCACGAGAGGTAACCATAAAAGAGCGCCACCCAGACAGACCATTTGCTATATTACCTAAGCATCAAGGAGAATGCAGGGATTGGTGTTCCACGCGCCAGACGCGCACGCCTTCCCCGTATAAAAGATTCGCAGTAAATAACCAAAATAAAGCGTTGACGAACGCACGCGCAAGATACAATTTGTTTTGGGTTTTTACTTTAAAAAAAAAATTACTATTGCCGAGGTCAGTACGTGCAGCACGTGGAACACCAATCTCTGCATTCTCCTTGATGCTTGGGTAATATAGCAATAGGTCTATAGATAATATTCACTGGACGTCATATTTGTGGGTGCTGTTTAGAGCGCATGCTCAGAACGACCTCACATCAATAGGCTACTAAGACCGGCACTTTTGATGGTGCGGAATGCACGTTGCAAATGAACTGTGGAAGCTCGCCATCAGCACGCGCTCAGCATTCGCGCACACAGCTATGGCCGCCAATGAATACTCCCTATAGACCTTTCACTGAATTATCCAAGAATCAAAGATAATGTCGGGAACGAAGAAACACGCGCTGCACGTGCTCGCCTTCTTTATAGAAAACATTCCTGGTAAATAACCAAAATAAAAGGTCGGTGGAACGCGCATGCGAACAGTTATCACTCATTCGGACTGGAAGCGGATCCGCGTTCGCAAAGCGATTGCGAACGCGGTTGTATAAAGATCCAGTACGATTGCACGCGCACTTTATGTCATCGAGTGCGCGTGCAGTTGCACTGGATCTTTCTACAACCGCGTTCGCAACCGCTTTGCGAACGCGGATCCGCTTCCAGTGTGAATGAGCGGTTAGAGCTGAGGACGCCAGCACGAGCAACACCTGTACCTTTGTTCCTGGATTTATTCTTGATGCTTGGGTAATTCGGAGAAGGTTTATGGCAAGCGGGGTGACCGGCCCCTGGATTGTCTCTGCTTGTGCAGGAAAGCCCGTGTAACTACAAGCTTGTCAAAGCTGTTGTTTCTTGCACGCTGCACGTTCTTACACGCGTAGGCACCAGTCAAGGCGCCATGATTGCAATTGTCCATAGACCTTTGGCGGAATTGCCCAAGCACCAAGGAACATGCTACGGGTCTAGTTACACGCGCTGCGCGTCCTGGCATCTGCAGCAATATCTGTTCTAAAGCAAGAGCCTAAAACAAATTGCATGTTGCACTCGCGTTCGTCAACCACTTATTTTGGTTATTCATTTCGAATCTTTTATACGGGGAAGGTGAGCACGTGCGCCGCGTGTACCTACATTCCCAGCATTATCCTTGATGGTTGGAAAATTTCACAATAGGTCTCTGGAAAGCGTGGCGCCCCGATTGGTACCCCATGGATTCCAACACGTGCAGCTCGCTCGTGAACGTAGCTTCGAAAAGCTTGCAAGGGCACATGCTGGCCCTCATGAGCAGAGACACGGAGGCGCCCAGTCGCCCTGCGTGAGATTGTCTATTATATACTCCGTTCACCTTTAAGCTGAGACTAGAAGCTCCGCTTCAGCGCGAGCTTTCTGCCCTTGCTAACATACGTGTGAAAGCGCAGGCACGCGCATCCGAAGCACTGCGCAAGCCAGCAAGCTCGCGCTGAAGGCGGAGCTTTTAAAGGAGCTGTGCAACGATATTCAGTTGGAATGTTTTTTACTATACACGAGCTTACTGGAACACCTGGGACTCAAGGATACTTACACGCAACGCCGCTGGCCAAGGAACTTCTTTGTTGCGGTGAAATTTCAAGGACAAAAGCAATCATTTTCATTCAATCTCTCCTTTGCAAAATTTGATGACGTAACGTGGGGATCGCAGTACACCCAAATGATGGTATTTGAATGCGGTTCATAGATTGGACCCGACCATTGCGTGGGCACTCGAGTTAGGCTCGAGATAATTGCTAGCTCGAGAAGCATCCGGGTAGTGACCTGTGTCCAATCGCTGGAACGACGACAACAGCCGAGCCATAACAATGTCTGGAACTCAGCGCGTGTCCTGCGCTTTGCCAACCCCAGCGCGTGGCCATGATCAACATTGGCGGCATATAGTCGACTCCAGATTACGTGGCCGCTTGTTCGGGCTGCGAGTTGAGGGGGTGAACGCTGCTCGTTTTTCTTTCATTTTTTTCTGGGACTTCTATTGCGTGGGGTGAAAAACGAACGCGTGTTTCATAGGTCATTAACGTTGGGGATCCGTTTTAAGCGGTATTTGCGCAAAGTACAAAAATTGTTGCATTGCTCCTTTAAGGGTGAGCGGTGTATAAGAAGTATTCACTGGCGGCCATATCCGTGTGCGCTGCTGCTGAGCGCGTGCTGACAGCGAGCTTCCGCAGTCCTTTTGGAGCGCGCTTTTAGCACCATCTAGATTGCCGGTCTTAGCGGGCTATTAATGTGAGCTCGTTCTGAGCATGCCCTCTAAACATCGCCCTCAAATATGGCGTCCAGTGAATTCCTATAGGAGCAGACGACAGAGCAGCTTACATACTACCACTTTACCTAAAGGTTCCGAGCATACATTGCGCGCGCCGCAAGAAATCGCACCCTACTTTACAAAAGAAACCATTGTACTGCACTGACTTTTCTGAGCGTCAATGGGAACTCGAAAGTGCTTCGCACTCTGTGAATACGCCCGGTATACGGAAAATGTTTCGGTCTGATCGATCGAAACAGTTTTTCTTTTCTTTTTTTGTTGTTTTCTTCACCAGTATTAGAAAAAAAAAAACAGATTAAGAGAGACAGTCCAAAAAAGCTGAGTGTCCAACATTTGGCGGACTGATGGATGATTTCTCGCCGCCAACGAGCCGCATGACAGACTGACAGAAGAGAAACACCTAAATGTTGAACTTCTTGTCTCGGAAGGCAAGCAAAGCAGCGTGGGCAACGTTCAATGAAAACCAGATATGACAGGCTTCCCCGAAGAGATGCAAAAAACTAAAAATGGTGGATGATACATCCTCCATACAGGGAACTTGTTGTCTTTTGTCGACACCAAGAAGCGCACTTGGCGGACGCGATCGTACGTGGTGCATATCTCTTGTATATAAGTGCTACTTAAGAATTATTGTTTTCTCCTTGACGACAAATTGAGTTCCACCAAAATATTTTTAACGAGCGTAAACAAACTTCAGAGACTAAAACAAAGCAATGAAAAGGAACACCAACTTTTTTGCGGTGCGTCCCGAACCGAAAACAAAGCAGCTTACAAAAAGAAAAGAAAAAAGAAGCGACCGGAAGAGAAAAAAATAAACAAGGAAATTTTTTGTAGCAGGGAAGAGGTAACTGTGTAATAAAAATAAAGATCGATATGGCACACTCCGCGACAAGAAAAGGTAATTAATGCATTGATGGGAACGCTTCACTTTTCACTTTTTTTAAGCCTGCTTACCAGGCAGCCATGCTACTTATGCGCCTCGTGGCTGTAATAGATGACTCTGGACCACTGAGCCTGCAGGCGGTTTCAACGTTCCTCCTTTTTTTTGTGCAAAAATTTTTTTTGTTTAAGCTTGTATTGCGGGCAAAACGTAAGTAGAAATAAGCAAATAATAATTAAAAAAAATATTCTACCGAATTTGTCTGCTTTGCTCTTTTTCACCTTGACTGTGTTATCGAGTTATAGTGAACATCCTTTTATGGCGATCGATGCATCACACGCTTCCAGCAGAAGAAAGATTGCTTTGGTATTGCTCTTTTGGGTGTGCGTGTGTATGTGTGATTGTGTGTGTGTGTGTGTGTACCCGTGCGTGAACGTGTACGTTTATAGGCGTCTATGAATCGGCGCGGATGTTTGTTTTGAGTACCTGAACATCCATGTGCGTGAAATTGTTTTGCCATATAACGGTGATCCTTCAACAGTCAGAAAAAGCACGGGACTTTTAAGTCAAAAGGTGCGTTCAGTCCATGTAAGCTGCGCAGTGTTCACGCTAAATTTGCTCTTTCACTCGTTGTCAAGTGAGTACGAGCCACGGTGCTCTTCTTAGACGGAAACATATTCTCCATTCCCTCCGACGATTCCCCTGCTGAACATATGCTTTGACATAATATCAAAATGGGGAATAGTTCTGCCTCCTCCTTACGAGAGGTTGACAAAATTTTGCTCCATTATATTCTAATGATAAATGTGATTGATCCACACGCTAAGACTTTAATAGCAAGATGAGTAACCTTTGCATACAGCAAAAGTTTTGAAAAAAAACTATTTGCAAATACGGATTTTATATGTGCCCTATAAATTTAATATGCATTACAAAGGCCAAAAGCAAACGCCGAAAAACGTATTATATGAAAAAGCTTTGAAAATACTGCAAAAGAACAGAAGACTAAAGTGAAAAAAGGGGAGTAAAGTTAGGATTCACTGCACTACCTGACAGTGGGCAAAGCGGTTTTTTGAGACACGTCTACATGAAGTGGTCCACATCTCTAATACCTTTTCTACCAAGGGTCTGTCTCGTGCCTAAATGTTGGGCTTCGTGTGGTAGACGTCAAAGCACGCCATGGTGCAGTGTGCCACACCTCAGTCTTTGCACCAGGTGCGTATTTCTTTCCTGGATGCATTGTCAGGTGCTTCTCCGATCGCTTAGAGCAAATGAACCATCGTCTAGTCGGCTTCTGGCTTATTGGGATGGGTGGAAGGTACCTGGGGAAATGGCGTATAACGAGTCGCGGCGTAAGGTTGTTTGTCCTCCTTCCCTTCTTTATTTTTTTTGGACTCACAGGTTGAACGTTTTCGGCCGTCAGGGCCTCCCGAGGCTCATACGGAAGTCCCGATGATTGTCTTTGCCACCACTCCCTTTCTTGAACAAGGTGAAGGCATTGAACACTGCCAGGTCGTCAAGATGGTGAAATATCTTCTTGTAGAACACCTTCTGCTGGTGACGGACGGGTGGGTAGTAGAAAGGATCCTGGTAATTTTTGTCCAGACACTTATTGTGTGAATATCATAAAACAACAGCTTTGGCTTTAGCAGTGCCTCGTTGCACTTGTCGACAACCTCTTTTATTGCTGCACTGCGCACGCTGCTCGAAAGAGAGACGCACTTCTTGTCCTCCCACCGAAGGATCAAGCACTTCCCACGTTGGAATGCATTCACTTCTTTTTTCAGCTTAGTTTTTTCTTTCAGGAAAGGTATTTTCTTTCGTCTAGGTCGCACTGTGCCATACAAGTCTGTTTTTCTGGTGATCAAAGCATTCACCAGCTCCGGTGAACTGTAGAAATTGTCCACAGTCAAGCAGCACCCATGACCAAGGTGTTATGACAAGAGCGCAAAAACAACTTTCGTCCCCATGCACGTGAGCTGGTCAGTGTCTACGGTTCCTTTTACCGTGCAGAAGATTATGTTTGATACATAGCCACTTTCGGACTCGCACAATATAAAAAATTTGTCCCCAGACCGTGCTCGTTTCAGGTGCATTTCTGCCTCCAACTCAAATGTCCTTTACCTAACAGGAGACTTTCGTTTACTGCTACATTACGGTCGGGAGTGAGAACAGACAAAAATGGACATTTATCATCTCGAACACGGGTCAGAACTTCCACACTTTCGGCTTGGGATGGTTTGTTGTGTCGATCTCAGCACTGTTGTCAGCAAAATGCAGGAACGTCATGATCCTTTGAAAGCCATTCCTGCTCATGATTGCACCAAAGAACGATGTCTCGGAGATTTCCCTTCTTGAACCAGAACGTAGCCATATCTGGCTTCTCAATTATCCATCGCAGAACAATAACTCCAATGAAAACCTTGAGCTCTTCACTTGATAACTCTTTCCACACAGCTGGGCATGCCCTGTGCTTTGCAAGAAATTGTGTAGTGTAGTGATTTGTCTCGGGGATGACGAGATCAGTAACATCTGAAGTGAGGAAAAGTGAGAAGTACCGCAGACAGTTCACATCACCTTGCACATCGACGTTCAGGCCGGGCGTAGCAGTGAACGCAAAACGTGGAGGGGCTGGAGGGGGATTTTATGCGTTGATTCTAGTCCAGCGCCGACACGTTGAAGCGACGTCCTAAACGGAATCGGAGTCCTCTGAGCTAAAAACCAATAACTCAGTTGCATCGCTGTCACCGTCCGATAAACGATTCATTTCCTCGCCTTTCGAATCTGAAGAGAGGTTGCAAAATCTTTGTTTCTGCCCCAATTTTGAGGCAAGGTCGTCATTATAAGAGCAACGACCAGAAGTTGACGCCGGCATTTTGTAAATCTCCAGTTACCTGCGTTAGAACAATTGTTTGCCAAATCGAAAGATTCACCAAGTTATTATTTTCCATGAAGCGCCATCTGTCCACGGCAAAGCTAACTAGAAACACATGGACTGTTCGTCCATGGTAGCGTATTTAAGCCCGAATAAACTTGGACGAGCCGAGCTCGTCTTCGAGGGGAAGCAACACAAACACTGTGGACGCAGCAAGGTCGACCAAGGTTGGGAAGGGGGTAATAATATATTTCAAAGTAAGTGTCAGGTCTACCGAGTAAGCAGAGGGAGTAACAAAGTAATATCTGCCCGAATAATTGCACGAATGAAGCGCTAGGGTGCGGTACTTAATTAAAAAAGAAACCGTAAACAACAAAAAAAAAGATTAAATGTCCCTCTCAAACTCTGGGGCCGCATCTCATTCTAATAAAGGATAAGTACTAAAAAAAAAGTAAATCACTCGGCGGCTGCAAAAAAAAAAAAACAAAAAAAAAACACGCTGAAGACATTTAAGACTGCTTACGCGTAGGAATGCGAAAGTACTATGGTCCGGCGGTGACATGACGCTCCCCTACTGCGCAGGCGCGGCACCTCCGCCGGCTTCACGGCTTTCGTGACGAAGTATCTGCTTTGCTGTGATTTTCTTTGTGTTTTATTTCTGAGGCGCGTCCGCTTTGACCGTCCACGGCGTATAGGCGCGGCCCCCCGCCGTCTTCACGGCTCCTATGACGAAGCATATCGGCGTTGTTGTGTTTTTTTGTGTTTTATCTCTGAGGCGCGTCCGCTTTTACTTTCAGCGGCGCTTGCTTGAGGACGTATTTTTATGGCCATCTTTCAGGGACAGCGCCGGCGTTTTTTTGCGTAATGGGACCATATAAGGCTTTCGCCTTAATATATCTGGTCTTTTTCTTTTCTACAAAATTTATCACTCCAACATTCCTCTAAACAATAAATTCTTCCCAACCACTTGTAAATGTTTTAACGCATCGATCATCGTTTCAAGGTCGGCATTCCTCAATGTAAAACATCTGCATACAACGACTCCTCCATATCAAGGACGTCTTCTGAGTGGAACCACCTTCAAGAATCTTGAGTAACTATCCCATCAACTGATATGTTTAAAGAAGCACTAACTAATCACTTTAGTTTATACTCGTCGATTTGCTCTTCTTTTCATCACTGCTTTCTACGTTGAATTTTTTAGTGAATTCTTATACGCCCCACTCCCTCTGTAATGCCCTATGGGCCCTGAGAGTATTGAAATAAATAAATAAATAACTGCCAATTGATGTCACAAAGCGCCGAAGACGTGAAGACCTATTACTTTGTTTTCCTTCGAGTCGAGACGCAGCGAACACAACGACAGGATGGAGCCAATAAAGCAGTGCCAACATTGCATCGTCACGGCGCTCGATGTCTTCGTGCGTTTGCCGTCGCCGACTAAACTATTCACACAATGTGAATGCAGTGTGGTCCTGCTCTTCCTTCTGTGCGTTCTTATACGAGCTAGCCTCAGGAGAGAAACCACAACACTATGCACGTGTTCACGCCTCGGTGGCTAGGAGGTTCATTTCTCCACTCACCACGGTGAGCTATGCTTCGCGTCTCTCCCTCAAGCAGACCTCATTATGTACTCAGACACTATTGATTCTGACAACGGTGGACGTATTGGCGCATTAGAAGCGAAGCCGGATGATATATGCGTTCCACACTCATCAGGGGCCACGGATGGGAAATGATAGATTTATCGACGCATTCTTCCGACTGCTCCCCATTCCCGATCGACGTGTTTTTCGCATTGACCAAGAGATTCTGATGTCAGCCTGCAACCCGTCAACATTGTTTGCTTGTTTTTTGTTTTGTCGGAATGTTTTTTGGACAGCCTTCGTTATTCAGTGTACACGCAGCTCGCGAGAATCACTCCACCAGCGTGCTCGTGATGTATCGCTTCGGCGCGAAAGGCAGACGGAACGCCACTCTTCCCGAGACGTACCGCAGAAGCAAACCCTATTTGCGGAGCCTGCAAATCGGAAAGGGCAAACACGTTCCCGTGATCGACCGTAGCGTAGCCTGAATATGTAGCAACGCTCATTATATAGCAATATGGTGTCAGATGTGTAGCTTATAACGCGCTTGTTCAATCTGAATTGGAATTTGTCAGCGTTCTTTGAATTTGTATTCACTAAAAGAAACTTTGTAGCTGGACTTGTTCCAAGTTAATTAATGCAAAACTTAAAATAACTTCACTCCTCATCACTCGTTATAGAAACAATGGCATAGAAACACAAGCTCGACAGGCTGAACTGATTCTTTCTGGTAGGGCGTCCTAAAAGTCACCGGTATGTAACAGAAGGCAACTTATGTTAATGAACGTGCGTTACTTTTCGGCATTGGTCACCTTTGAGGTCCACTCACTTCGCCCAACGATGCTCCAGTGCTTGTATCGCCTTGAAAAACAAATGGGCACTTTGGTCCTCTAAAAAGCGAGTCACAAAATCATTTAACATTTTAGACAAAACCTCGAGACGGGGGGGGGGGGGGGGGGGGGGGGGGGAATGAAGGACAACACAACACGAAGTCTCAAACACAGCTGAAATTTACTGGACAGAAGATCATGGTTTCATAGGGTATAAGTGCCCCCAAAACCAAAAGGAAGAAAACAGGGCCCCCGAGGTTAAACTTTTCTTCCCCGAACGCACAAGAGAGGGAGGACATTGTTCAATAGCACACCGGTACTGTTCTAAAGCAAACAAAAAGAGGGAGGAAGAAGTTTCCATATTCCACTTCAGTGAGGTCCGGATACATGACAAGCGCTCAGCAGCAGCAGCAGCGAAGACTGCCGCCGGTATCTGACCAAAGTTTTTTGCATTTGCGGTTCGCGACAACGCAGCACGAATTGCTCCGCGGGCCTGCGTGGATGCCGGTTGTCTTCAAGTTTAAATAAGTCAGCCGATTGGTCTGTACGCTTCTTCGTGGGTACACGCCACAGAATATCGCCCTTAAAAGAAGCAAGCCCTAGAAGCCACCGACACAAGCCCTCCGCAGCTGGAGCAGGAAAGACTGCCGCCGGTATCTGACCGAAGTTTATGGCATTTGCAGGTCAGTATACAGCTTCTAATTTCACTCTAGATCTGATTGATGCTGCTGCTGCCGGTGCTGAGGTGCTAAGTTACTTCTTTATTTCGTTGAGATTGCTGTGTTGCATTTTCAAGTCATGCCCAACAATAATTTATGTCTTTCATATAATATTTTCTCTCCGATGAAAGCAAGATTATCGACTGAAAAGAATACGAGTGCACTTTTCACGTCGGTTCTTGTTCTGGCGTGAGCGTGAGGGCGTACAAAAAGAATGGTGAAGAGCTAAAAGACATGGAAATATGGTCGGTGCAAGGGTGCTAAGCCTAAAGGGCATCAAGTTTCCGATGACTGTGAACCTAAAACCGAAAGGGTTTAGCATCATGGCTAGTTGTAATTGCAGAGATGAGGGAGAAGTTGGACCCATTGATGACGGTGAAAAACACTGTAGTCAACATCGAGAAGTTCGTGCAGCTACTGTTCAACAACTACGATAACGTACTGAAGCAGGTGAGCAGCCAAGCGAAAGAAATATCTGACATACAAAAACGGCTGGAACTGGTCGAGGGTAAAACCAATGACAGTGAGGTCAAGATGCTAAAAGAGAAGTCAAATAACTTCGAACAATACAGCAGGAGGCAGCATCTGAAAGTGCGTCGGCTGCTGCGAACTGAGAATGAAAATATGCTGGTCAATATAAGTAGCCTTGCAAAACAACTGCAGCTGCCTGAGTTGTCAGTCCAGGATCTGGATGGTGTACATCAGCTGCCTTCTAAATCGGACAAAATCCCAGCTGTGTTGGCTCGCTTTGCTTCTCGAGTGAGAAGGGACCAATAGATGGAAAAGAAAGCCGAACTAAAAATTGCGAAATCTGAGATCGCTTCCTAGACAACCTGATTGTGCAAAACAAGAGTCTTCTGTGGTTAGTCAAAGCACGAGCAAAGGAAGATGATTATCAGTTTGCGTGGCAAAAGAATGGAAAAGTGTTTGTTCATAAAAGGCAAGGTGACCAAGTTATCAAAAGTGACAATAAAGACGGCCTTCATAAGATTCGCTGAGTTAGCTCGCGTAAAGCGCTGCACTTCCATATCGCTATATATAGATTTATGGCGAGTGAGATCAACCAAAAGCACTACTATGATCAAAATTCATTTTCCGGTCTTTTGAATGATTGTCAATTACTAGCGAAGGACAATAGCCAATTCTCTTGAATGCAAGAAGGATTCGGGATAAAAGTGATGAAATTGATGTTTACTTGAATTCATTAAATTTTAAATTTGATGTGTTGGCATTCAAGGAAATTTGATATAAATCTGAAGGTGATGTGGTAACTTTTGGCGGCTACAGATATGAAGGAAAATATCGTGAGTATAGACGGGGTGGAGGAATTGGGCTTTATTTTCGCACTAATATTGCTTTCGGCGATATGCAAGAGTTTTCGTGTTTTTCCATGCATTGTTTGTCCCTTGTTGTCAAATGCTGTAGGCCAATCATAACTCTGATTTATCGGCCGCCTTCTGGATCAATTAATGACTTTCTCTTCTACGTTGATGATCTTTTGGAAAGGACTCTATATCTAAAATTACACCTAGTGGTAATTGGTGATATGAATATTGACTTATTGGCTGCCAGCCCAGTGTCCCGACAATTTCTTGATGTCATTAAGTCTTACAACTGTACTAACACAGTTAATGTACCGACCAAAATAACGCAGGAAAGCGAAACATTGATTGATCTGTGCGTTACTAGTTATTCATTCCATAATGTACTTACTGGTGCTTTAACTTGTGATTTGAGTGACCATCTACCTATATTCTTTTACGTGTCATGTTCAGCATCTAAAAAATGTTGTCGACCAAAATCTGAGGTGTTTTATACATATATCAGCAATGACAGGATTCAATCGTTTTCGGTGCTCGTATCGAACATAGGTTGGGATGATATATATAATAAGCGCCGTGCAAGTCAAACGTGCGATGTACTTCTGAAGAAGCTGTTGGATTGCTATTACTTATCATTTCCGCGGCAGAGTTACGTAAAAAAAAAGGCAAGGAAAGCTTAGATAACGCCAGCGCTATATAAGAGGATTAATGAAGGGAATAAGCTCTAGGAGAGTTTCATTTAAAGCAGAGACATAAGGGTGTTGTTAGAGTATTATAATTTGAGAAATAAAGTAAACTCCGACATAAAAAAGCTTGACCAGAATACTACAACCGTAAATTTCTTCGAATTAAGAGTGATTCAAATAAAATTGAGGATGCAGTAGCAAGCCTTAAAGCAAAAGCAGGAAAGACTCTACTAGAAAAAACAGCAATTGGCGGCGTTTTGTACTCTGGTGAATTGCTGGCGAATAAGGTCAAGTCTCATTTTGTAGCCTCAGGAGCATCACCGTCTTCCGTGAGCGCCCAAAGAGCAGAAGCGTACGTCTCGGCAGATATATCAAGTTCTGTCTTCTTGTCACCTATAAGCGAGGCCGAATTTTTTTTCTATGGTTAACAGCTTGCCTAACAGTACTGCAGCTGGCGAGGATGAGCTAAAAGCCGAACCAATTAAAACTGTGTCTCCTTTATTATCCGCACCACTCGCCTATATATTTAACGCCGTTTTAAACAAGGGCGTTTTCGCAGACAGAATGTAAACAGCGAAGGTTTGCGTTTTGCACAACAGTGGAGCGCTAAGCAACCTGAGTAATTACGAACCCTTATCGGATTTTCTTATGTTTTCTAAACTTTTGGAGAGGCTTATATTTACGAGACTCACCCACTTTCTTAGTGAAAATAATTCAATTGCAAGTGTACAATGTGGGTTTCAAAAGTACAAATAAACGGAAATTGTTTTGTTGCATAGAAAAATAAAATTATTAACAATATACAAAATAAGCTTTTCCCAGTCGGAATTTTTTTAGATATTAAAAAAGAAAATTGATTTTATAAAGCACAATATTCGGTTAACAAAATTGCCAATGTCTGAAATCTGAGGCATTGCATTGGCACTGATTCGTAGTTACTTATTGGCAAGTTCTCAATGTACGTTCGTAAATGGCATGCGTTCGGAGCTTGATAAAGTTACTTACGGTGTACCACAATGATCTATTCTGTGTGCATTGTTATTTTTATTTCATTTAAATGACGCTACATCTGCCACATACACCAGATAGTATTTTGTACGCAGATGACACGAATGTATTTTTTTCTGATTGAAACCTAACGAAACTAGAAACTATGTCAAATGAGTGGGTAGATAATTTATCACTACCCGTACGAAAATGTCATATATCGCACTGATATATTTTATATATGGCGATATAGGATGATATAAAGAGTCAAATATGGCCATATGCCGCCATATATGGGAGCAAATACGTCCAGATATCACCATATAAGTGCATAAATACGGCCATATATCGCCATATACGCGTGCAAATACGCGTATATGGCGTATTTTCACGGGTATATATGTCCCCGTTTCGGTTCTGCAAGCAAAAAGTCATATGTACACTCGCGAAGACACTAGTTGATTTTTCTATATTGCATGATTCTCATGTAATTTGTTAACTATTGTTAACATACTTAATGTGAAGCAGGGATGGGCAGTATTTCAAGTACAAGTGTTTAAAATACGTATTTCAAATACTCTGTGTTTTTTAAATTTGTATTTACAAATTGGGTAATGTATTTGACGTGTGTATTTAAATACTAAAAGTGGGTATTTCAAAGACAATTGTAATTAAATACAATTTGTGGGTGAAAATACATCCCTCAAATTTATTGTCACTGTCCAGAGCAGGAAGAAAACTACGCTCTGCATCGAATGCAGTGTCGCTCAATGAAGCACAAGCATTTAGCGACTTTGTGATTACGGTGCTAGTTCAGGGCAAAATAGTGACGAAATCGATGTTCACAGGCAGATTGGCTAAATAAGTGTCTGTGACAACTTGTGATGCTTTCCTGCCTGATTTCCATCCATATTTTTGCCTCGAACATTCTAAATGTGCGAATCGTCTAGATTTTCGTAACTGGTTCGAGTTGCAACAATAAAAAATTCTCTAGCTAGTGCTGCGCGTCTTGGTCGTATCGGTTCTTTGTTGGTCTATACCAAAAAGTAATCGACAAAAAAAGCTGCTTGAAGCTCTGTACTTTTTTTACCTATTACGTCCAAGCTGCTTGCATTTTTTGTGATTATATTTCTATTACGTTACTAGAGCCTCGCACACTAACTCGCGAGTGTGCGATGCAAAAATAAATTGAGATGCCCCAGGAGCCCGTTGCAGGTGACCTGAAGTCGCTGACGCAAATTTTGAGGAATGTATTTGGAAAAGTATTTGGAGGAGACGAAATAATAATAATAATAAATATTTATTTTCAAGTGCAGAAAAACAACCAACAGGTATTTTCTTTAGTACACATAATAAATGAGGAATTAAAATAACAGAGACATGGCGAAAATACGCAAACGTTACAAATTGGCAACAAGCACTTTCATTTTCATCGCGAACACCGGAGAGTCGCTAAATATATCCACTTCAGCATTGTTGATGCGGTTAAAAAGCAGTTGGCAGCGTGATAAAGGCGAGAGATCACAGACAGTATTAATGTAAAAAGTACAATGATTTCTAGTGGGTCGGGCGGGAACATGTAAATTAACATCACTTAAAAGCGAGCCACAATCAGATACACCGTTTACTAACTTATGAAAAAAGACTAAGTCACGTTCCGCTCTTCTATCGGACAAGTTTGTCAACGAAACTTTTTTAAAAAGAAATTTACAATCAAAATAGAAGCGACGATGAGAGTATTGATCATACACAATGCGTATTAACCTCTTCTGTACATTTCCAATGTTCAATGCCTGAGTTTTATTTAACGCATTCCAATCTACTGAAGCAAATTCAATTCTAGACCTGACTAGGGCACAAAATAACCGAACCAAGGAAGCCGGGTTATTAAACTGTTTCGTAATACGAGATATAACATCAAGCATTCTTGTTGCACTGCCAACGACAAGTGACACATGGGCAGTAAACGTTAGAACATTAACAAGGTATACGCCAAAGTCTTTTATGACAGAAAGACGTTTGATAGGCATCCCCTCTAAAACATAATCGCAGTCTATTATGGTGTGACGCCCTGAGAAAGATACTACTTTTGCTTCAATGGATTCAGACATAAGTTATTCGCTGTACACCAAATAGCAATCTGTGAAATATCATGCTGTAGTGCGTTGCAGTCGATAGAAGAGTGAATATTCATAAAAAGCTTGATGTAATCGGCAAACAACAAATTTTGAGCGTTATCAACATATGAGGGCAAGTCGTTGATGAATATCAAAAACAACAACGGGCCAAGGATGGAGCCTTGAGGGACACCATATGTGTAAAAGAAGTGGTCGGAATGACTGTTATCTACACGAACTGTGTTCCGTCGAGATGATAAATAACTACGGAACCAGTTACATAGCTCTGGGCAACAACCATATGATGACAAATGGTGTAATAGCAATTCATGGTTTACTTTATCGAAAGCTTTAGACATGTCAAAAAAGATACAATCAACTTGTCCTCTGTTTGTAACAACAGGGGCAGAGTAATTTAAAAAAAACAAAGATTTGTTTCAACCGAACGTCCCTTCAAAAAACCATGCTGACACCCTACAAACTTATGCCGAAAATAAAAAAGAATCCGGGAATACATAACCCGTTCAAAAAATTTAGAAAATCCAGATAGCAAAGATATTGGGCGGTAGTTGCTTTTCACGGAGCTGTCACCTTTTTTCAAAACTGGTACAACAACCGCTTTTTTCCAAAGGAAGGGAAAAACACCAGAAATAAGAGAGAGGTTGAAGATGTGCAACAAAATAGGTGTAAATATTTCGCTACATCCCTTAATAATAAAGGATGGAATAGAGTCAGCTCCTATAGATAGCTTCGGTTTTAATTTTTTTATTGCTTCCGCAATTTCAACGGCATCTACTCTAATACCAGACAAGAAATCATGGCAGTTGGTTTTTATTTCTTGCGGCTGAGTGCTTAGCTGACAGGTTCAATAACACCTGCTGAAGTAATCAGCAAAAATATTGGCAACTTCTGTCGGTGAAGATACATAGTTAGCGTTGTTATCAGTGCGCAGACAAAGACCTTGGTTTAAGTTGCGCGTGTGTTTCTTGGCATAGCGCCAAAAGTTTTTAGGGCAACGGTTTAGGCTACACTCGACTTGCTTAAGGTGCAGGCGTTTGTCCCTAGCGTACAGCTATTTAACTAGAACCCTGTAAATGCTAAACTCAGTATAAAATGGAGACCAACCAGTACGTTTGAAGAGTCTATGAAAATGGTCTTTTTTTGCAAAGGTAGATTTTCAACTCTTTGGAGAACCATTCAGGGTGAATATAAGGCTTGGAAATGCGCCGTGATACAAATGCATCAATTGCGTTTTAACTATGGACGAAAACGTCTCGGTCACGAGCTCAACATCATTTATGACAAGAAGTTCACTCCACCCAAAGTTGTGGAAGTATTTGTACATGTTCAGATAATCGCCTTTATGATAGCAGTACGTAGTGTAGGGATTTGAAACTGGCTTCTTACGAGGAAGAAAGAGCCCAACTGTGAAAGGTGTGTGAAACAGATCCATTTGTACCATTTGACTCAAAGAAGGAGCTACATAGTCAACAGACACGTTAAATAAAACAAGATCAAGGGTATTTCCAGCGGTGTTGTCAGTTGTGTTCATTTGATTCAACCCACAAAAGTTCATAAACTCCAACAAGCATGTGACCCTATAGCGTGTTATCAGGTTGCTGCTCTTTACATGACCAAGTGTCCAGTCTACTCCTGGAAGGTTGAAATCGCCATAAATCTCTACTCTATACTTGCTGAAATCTATATGAATCTTAAGTGCCTCCAGATGCTCAACGAGGAACATTTGATCAAAGAGTGGTGGGAAAGAGTAGTTACCAACTAGATAGTTAAAACCATCACGAGATTTTATTTCTAACCATACACACTGAGAATAGGATTCTAAGTCGAAACGAGGATGAGAACAAAGAGATGCCTCGGCAGCAATTAAAACACCACCACCAAGTTTTTGACCAGTGGTTTGATAATCTCGGTCCTTTCGATACACTTTGTAATTAGGTGTAAAATAGTTTGAGGTAGGTATCCCATCGCACAGCCGTGTTTCTGTAATGCAGACAATATCAAGCTTGGTTGTTAACAAGTTAGACATAAACTCGTCGGCCTTTGTACGAAGGCCCCTCACATTTTCGTAGAAAACGCTGAGCGTTGACGCCATTATCGGGTGCTACTGTTTCCACGTTATGAACACGCGTACTGTCAAGTCGGCCAAAAAACTGGTGGAAGATGCTACCCTCCGGCCAGACTTCGGGTTTGTTTAGCGCTGCGAAAACTGTCTCGTCACAAGCCAAGTGAAAAAAAGAGTATGAAGGAAATCTAGTTTTCATCTTTGAACAGACAGGTGTTCGTCCCTGCAGAAAAGGCTCTATCAGAGCTTCAATATCATTCACAGACGTTTCTGGGTCGAGTCTAGATACAAATAACGCCATATGGCGTACGGGCGGTGGCGCAGCATATACCTTATCAGGTTTAGCGTTGCCCGACGAAGGTTTCACACGTCGCCGAGACTTGACATTTGGTTGTATTTGTATCTTGTACTTAAATGCTTTTTTGGAAATGTAATTATATTTCTAATTAAATACATTTTTGACGAAGTATTTTGTATTTGTATTTCGATACATATTTGCATGTATCTTGCCCATCCCTGATGTGAAGTTATTCCAGATATTTGGACAGATTAATCAATTGCGCAGTTTAAAGATAGAAAGGCAAATGAAATTTGGTCTTATATTTGGCGTGACGAAGTGCATAAGACCAGAAAGCGTGTTAATCAAATAATGGATTTTAGATCTCAGCTCTAATGCGCCCGTTTCCGCGTTAAGCGGTGTCGGCTTCGCCGTCGGCATCGGTGCGACCGCCCCGCTAAATTTAGCAGGAAATTGAATTGGTGTTTATGTCACGTGACGTAAATTTTCCCACTAAATCTAGCTGTGAAGCTAATTTTGTTTATGTTTCCCAATAAATTTATAGGGGAAACGTGAACAGTTAGCTTACTGAAGATGCAAGACGTTACCTCATCGTCGCGAATCGTTTCCCGTTCGAACGACCGCGAAGCCGTTGCGTCCGGAGTACACTACGTAGCATCTTTCAAAAACCGTTCAAGCAGCACTGCAACCTTCGGTTTGCGAGCGTCGGCGATTCATCGTGCGTTGAAAGTTGGAAGTTGTGCTGTCCGTGGTGTCTTTTATGTGTAACTCTTTCGTAAAAATATTTGAAGTTTAAAAACGCGAACCTCACACTATACACATAATTTTAAATTTATTGGTAAAAAAATATATATTTATTCATATATTTATTTGTGAACATTGCGCGCAAAAATTGTCGCGCTTAGTTAATTATTTAAAATTATAATGTGGGTTATATGGCGTAAAACATGGTATCCTTAAACTTGCATTGTTTTGGGTAACCTTAGGGCTGGACAGCTTCTGTGGAATTCAAAAGCTGGACTTCATAGGGCTGTCCTGTTCACTCGGTATTAACAACTGGGTAGACGCTATGCGTGTTTTAGGCCAATCGTGTCTCCGGTTATGGTCACGTGCCTACAGTCTAGAAGCTGGTAATAAGGCAGAACACGGCACCTGCCTCAAGCCCAAGGCCATACATAGCATTCACTGCACTATCAACCTTGGATACAAGTGACAAATCCTTTCGTTGTGTTCATTGTTGGGATCAGAACCAGGTCCTGGTGGGGTGCCCCACATCATGAGCCTTTTGTGTGTGCACTCCCGTTTTGGCCTTTCCTTCTCTCCATTTCTCTCTCTCCCTAAGCTGAAAGCGTGGTAGAGGTGCGCACTTGCCTGCTTGCGGACCTAGTTTGGCGTGTGTTGCGCGGCCTGCGTGGCTGCTGTGGATTTTTCTTCTGTCCGGAATATCGTTTCGTTGCTGTAAGCGAGTCAGTCGCGCTTTCAACATACTGTAAAACCCTTAGTGTTCGGGACTCACAATTTTCGCGAATTTTGTGACTTGCGAAATTCGCGAAGTTTAGGGGTCGCAAATATTGCTATCGTTTGTAGAGGCGAATTTCTTCCTTTAGAATTCGCGAAATTCAATGGTCGCGAATATGACCCCGCTGACGAATTCGTGATAAACGGGGTCGCGAAAAGAAAGGGTTTTACAGTAATACCTAATCCTTAAAGTCAGTGACAAATTCGCCCAGAGCGAATACACAATTGTCCCTTTCTCCCCCTCCCCCCTCCCTTCTATTTCTTTGAACGCTACGAACTGCAACGGATAATTATTTCTGCGTTTCTTTTACGATGGTGTCCATTTATAGCATTAAAACATTTAGTTAGCTTCTTATTACCTCGATCGCAATCTTTCACGTGCATTACATTAAAGCTTATTTTTATAGTACAAAATAAAAATATTCGAAGTGTGCTTTTCGCAAATACATTATAGCGATAAACACGCAAATTCGCTTAGGGAAAAAAAAAGAAAAAAACTTTAAAGAGAGCCTATGTACTTGGCGCCACACTGGCAGCACGAACAAAGGATCAGCGGTTTCTTGAATTTAGTTTTCTTTTAGTACGATGGGCTGTACTAAAGCTACAAGGCTGATGAAAGGATTTCATATGGGGCACTAAGCTAACCGCTAAAATGTTATGACTGGCAACACTCATTTAAAGTAAAAAGCAAAGTACTGATATCGTGATCGCTCTAACAGTGTCGCACAGTGTATAAATATTGGATGCTATAAATGCATAACTATACAGCGGTGTTATGAATTTGACCATACTTAGTGAGGCGTAGCTCAACAAGCACTACAGCAAACAATAAAAAATGGATCGCCAACACCGGAGCAGTTAGACTGCCAAACAAAGCCGAAAGCATAGGCTGAAACGTTTTAGATATTGTACAGATTTTTCTTTGGTTTTATTACAAGAAACATTTCACATTTGATTTTATGTTTAGGTGAAGTTAGGTTACGTGAAGTGGGTTAGGGTTAACGAAATATTTCGTATCACGTGTGGTTTCAGTTACCAATGCACATTGGTAACTGAAACTGATGATCTAAAAGAAAAAAAGAAGGCGGTGGAGTTGGGAAGCAAGCAGGATCTTAAGCGATTATCAGTCCTTGGTGATACTGAAAGTAGGTTTGCACGGAGTTTTTTCTTTTTTTTTTAATGTTGCAAATTAAAATAGATGTGTGTGACAACTGAAAAAAGGTTTTACATGTGGATTCATAGCGAGTTCACTTTTTATTTATGTGACGCCTGTGAGTTAATAAAAGTGACACGTTATGGGCACCCTGCGTCTGCTAGGAGCCGCTACCGATTGCGCAACGAACAGCGCCGCGCGCGGCCACTGAGTCAGCGTAGGTAGAGTGGGAGAGATCTGCCACTGGGCTCCCGCTGTTTCCGCGCTTCCACCAATGTTGTAGCCCAAGCAGGGCATGTCGACCTGCAACATCCACTGGTGTACCGCTGCATTCGAGCTACGACTGTCGAGGTCGCCTCCCGATGAGTACGCGCGATGCCGCCACCAGAGAAACGCGTATCGGCCACCGAGTTAGATCTGAAGGGTGCCCATAAAACCGGCTTCCTTAATTCCGATAGGTTTCAGTTAACTAAGTGTGTCCGATGGGTACTGTTCTATTTGTTAGTTATTGTTCGGCATAAGAGGTGGCGCCACAGGTATGGCCGCCTGCCCCCTTGTATATAAATCACGTGACTTAGGTATTAAAGAAAAGTTTTTGCAGTAAGAGTAAATTGTCAGTGCCTCCTCAGGCACCTGTCTGCACCTGCCGTAGCCTGGGAACGTAGGTCATGTCCCAGATACAACAGTTGGCGACGGGGCTTAAACCTTAAAGCCTACTACGTCGGTTCGGCAATGAGTCATGCGTCTTTAGCAACTGTCGCCAGTCCTGCCAACGCCCGGCAAGCCCGCCATTCCATGGAATGAAAAGCGCCGGTTATTCTGCAACTTTTCTTTTTTTTTTTTTGCTTCGGGGAACTACGTTTTCCCAGCCGCGTGGCGTAAGGCACTTCTTTTTAGCTGGTTGGGTGTAGAAGGGCAACGAACATTCTATATCCTGCCGGAAAAGCAGCCGCAGACATCGTGCTGCAATGTGCGACAAATGTATGCCTACATTCGACGAGTACGACGTAGCTCTTGCTACGCTTGAAGCCTTCTTCGTTTCAAATACCAATGTCGTCATTCAGTGTCATTGTTTTGGGTAGCGTGCTCAACTTCCGGGCGAGACTGTTTGCTCGTTTGTCGGAGTGCTGCGAGACCTTTCTTCGACTTGTGACTTCAGTCCTAAAGTGACGACTTCATCCGGGACCACATTGTGGCGAAAATAAACAGCAGCCTTCTCGAAGGTTCGACGCTCACGCTCGAGCGCGCGCTGACCGTTGCGAGAAGCGTCGAGTAAGCTGCTCGGAATTCAATCGAACTGACATCGTCTTAGTGCTAACGTCTGGAGAGTAGGCACATGTAAAGAGACGGTAGCGTTAAAACAGACCAAACGGGGTTCGTCACCCCCGAAACCCAATGCGGGTCTTCACACCATATAGCTAATTCTCCGAGCTGCAAGGTCATGAACAAAACCTGCAGCAAGTGCGACAAAGTCGGTCATTTCCAGCGTTTTTGCCAAAGTTAGAAGCCGACAAAACGAGCACTCTCTGGTGTAGATGTCAAGTGCAACGGTGCGAGAAAAGTCCTGAGCGTTTTGCACCTCACTAGGTAGAGCACTGCAGGCGTGAAAATCGACGTTCAAATGCAAGCGGCTACTCTATAGCTCCTATTCGACACGGGGTCCGCTGTTTCAATCCTGACTTCTTCAACTTACACCAAGCTCAAGCGCTCAGCTCTGCTGCACCTGACGTCGGCAGCGCTATTCGACTTGTCACGCCGCAAGATTGTCGTGAAGGGTTACTTCATTGTTCCTGTTCTGCTCCGCGGCTGCCATACCCTTTCTTCTACGTGGTTCCTGAAGGTTTAGATATCTTGAAAATAGATTCTGTCATCGCCTTGAGTTTACAAAAAAAAAACAAAAAAAAAACGGTATGTCATTGCACTGTTTCCACACTACGCAGACGCCACGAGGACTCTCGCCTGACTTGTACTTCCGGTTTTCACGTTTGTTTGACGGCAAATTGGACCTCGCCAAGAATTTTGTTCACAAAGTAAGGGTACGTGAAGGTGTTAAACCTGCTGCTGCCACATTGCGGCGATTTTCATTCACTGTGAGAGAGCAAGACTCATAAGAATGAAAGCGTCTTAAACGTGAAGACGTTATCGAAAAAGTTCATGGCTCCGAATGAGTATCCCCCATCGTCGTTGTAAAAAAAGGAAGATGGGAGCATAAGTATATGCGTCGATCTTCGAGAGTCAAACGGGACGTGGTGGCAGACAAGTTTCCTATGCCACACACTGACGTGCTTCTACATAAACTCCATGCTGCGCAGTACTTTTCGAAGATAGACTTGGCAGCCGCATGCCATCAAGTTCTTCTCAATCAAGAGAGCAGGGACCTGACAGCTTTCATCACAGTAGAAAGCCTGTAAAGATTCAAACGGGTCTGGGTTGGAGTTGCTTTTGCGCGTTCTGCATTTCAAAAGGTGATGGTAACTATCTCGAAAAGCTGCAAGAATGCCTTGTGTTACATCGACGACGTCATTGCGTTCGGCAGCACCCTCGAAGAACATTTTTTTTATTATATTGTTTTATTTTTCATCATTTACTTTAAAGGCCCCGAAGGGCATTAAAGAGGCGAGGGGGGATCGGTGACAAAGGTACAATTGTTGATACATGAAATATACGACAGTAATTAATGCAAACTTTCTCAGACACTTCAAAAATATTTACACAATGTTATAACAGTAATACCATCTAGAAAATGGTTAATCAAAAACTAACAAACAAGGCATTTTTAAAATCAATAATACTGTTCATGGAGGCTATGTCAGCGGAAAGGTGATTCCGATCAGAGTTAGTGCGAGGAACAAAGGAGTTATAAGAAGTGTTATTTTTGTAATTGGGGATACTGACTTTGTACTGGTGATCTACGCGGGATGAAACATAAGTAGGTTGCGCTAGAAGTTCACGGCCCATGAAAGGGTTATTATGGTAAATCTTATGAAATAAAATCAGGCGGAAAATGCGTCTACGGTTCATTAGTGTGGGTAAACCAAGGCATTTTTTCATTGAAGTAACACTGGATGTACGATGGTAATGCTCAGAGCTTGAAGCAGGTTTGGAACTGCATCGAGAGGGCTGGATTAAAACTCAACGATAAGTGTTTTTTTGCCGCGCAAGAACTGTCCTTACTTGTTAGCACGGTCAGCGGCAAGGAAGTACGGCAACTGCGGAACAACGTGCATCCAATCCAGTCTGCGCCAAAAATCACAGACCTTGCTGTACTCCGGCCATTGCTTGGCATGGTTGGCTACTATACGTGGTTACTACCTTGTTACGTAGAAGTCGAGCCTCTTCGGGAACTGTTATAAAAGAGCACGCCTTTGAGTTGTGGCCTATGGGGACAAGCATGTTTTGAGCAGGAGAAACAGCTTTTGGATACCAAGTGTTTGCACCTGTTCGATCCGGCCTTGGACAATGTGTTCACTACCGACGCATTCACAATTGGCCTAGGAGCAGTACTGCAGTAGCGAACATACCGAGAACTGGTTACTGTTGCGTTTACGTCCAGGAAGTTGACTCCACGAGAGCGGATGTACTGCGGAGGCGAACTGCACGCGTTAGCCTGCGTATGGGCTTGTGAGCACTGGAGGGTCTACCTTTGTGGACGTCAGTTTACCTTGCGGACTGATCATCAGGCCTTGCAGACGCTCTTAAGTGCTAAAGGAGCGGGCTGTTGTCCCATCCGGGTTGTAAGATGTTACGCCAGGTCGCTGGCATTCAACTCCAAGATTGAGTTCAAGATAGGTGACAATAATCTTGTCGCGGACACCCTCTCAAGAAGGCATGAGGAGAAGAATGTCGACAATTCTAACCCAGGACAGGCTGTTAGTGACGTCTCGTCTTGCGTCACTCACCAGACGTTTGTGACCGACACATTGTATGACCCCTTGCCCCAACAAGTCAAAAAGTGGTTGGTGTGATTGTGGCCCTTAGTCAAGACCTTGCCGGCTCAAGTAACTCCATTTTACCGGTTACTACGTGGGGAGCAGTTCGTGGTGCCTGTGTCGCTGGTTGGCCGACTCGCGGAGGCCATTTACGAGTCACACCCAGGAATCACAATAACGAAACCACGACTTCGTGAACAGTTCTGGTGGCCTGGCAAGAGTTGGCAAGTGGAACACCTCATTTAAGTCCTGTGCGATCGGCCAAAATGCGGACAAGTTGGCGAAATCAGTCACACCAGTCTTGAAACCAGCAGCTTTCCCTTCTTGGCCATGGGAAAAGCTAGGTACCGACGTTGTGGGTCCTTTTGCCACTGCTCCGCCCAACAGCCGTTTTCTATCATGCTGATGAATAACCTCAGCAAATAGCCGGAAGTGTGTTTTACTTTAAGCGTCACAACGGGAACAGCGACATCCTTCCTGCGTAGCGCTTTTAGCCACGAAGGCTACCCTTAGTAGCTCGTAATCGACCACAGACCCCAATTCGCCGCCAGCGAGTTTGTAACCTTTCTGCAAGACTTCTCTGCCATTTACCATCCGCATGCAAATGGACAAACCGAAAAATGGAACCTCGTGCTCAGAGTACATTTAAGTAGGCTTAAGGGAAAAGCGTCCACTAGAAGAAACAATCAAAGAGTACCTTGGCGTGTACCATTACGCGCCGCATGCAACTACTGGACAAAAGCCTTATTTCCTATTGCATGGCCGTCATCTAAGGGCGAAATTTGACTTGTTGGGAGCCCCCTTTCGTTATCCCTTCCATAAACCAGACATATAGTTGTAAGTATTCTAACGAAGATTGTTCAAAAGGCAATCCGCAAGCAAGAAATGTACTGACCATCTGAGAGCTGCAAAACCTGTGCCACTGCACGTAGGCTAGAACGTCCGGGTGAAGCTGCCTGGGCATGTACCTAAAGGTGCCACGAGCTACTTGCGTCCGTTCACGGTTAGCAAACGCCTAAAGTGAGACAGGTATAAACTTAACGACGGTCGTGTGTGGAATCGGAAGCAATAAGTACCCTTTACGTCCGCTCCGCCCGCTGCGTCGTCCTTTACCGACAGCTTTAACAATGTGTTCCTTCGGGACAGCACACCCACTTCAGGAGCCGCTGCCATCGGAGAGTTCAGGAGTACCACCGACCGTTCTCCAATAACCCGAGACTGCTGCAATCCAACCACTCGCTTTGAATGGAGGAAGTCCAGGGCCTCTTTTACCCGAGAGCGTCGGCACTGGAGAGGTTCCGTCAGGAGCGTCATATCAAGCGCCAAGTCAAGCGCCGGTTCCAACCGACCCAACCTTAAGGTGTTCGACAAGGACAAGGAGAGTACCAACTTGGCTCGCCGATTTTGAGCGATTAAAATCAAGTTGTCTGAAATGTGCTGTTTTTTGCATAGTGTACTGGACTGAACCTTGAACTGTGTGAACTGAAATGTATTTAAACTCTATTTCGGTGTGGAAGATGTTGTATTTGTTAGTTATCGCTGGGCATAAGCTGTGGCTCCACAGCTATGGCCGCCTGCCCCGTTGTATATAAATCATGTGACAACGGCATTAAATGTAATTCTGTTCAGTATGAGTGAACTGTCAGTGCCTCCACTAGGCACTGAACCCGTCTGCACCTACCATGGCCTGGGAACTTAGGTCATGTCCAAGATACAACATGTACGTCCGTTGACTTTCTCTGGAACAAACGCTGCACTATCGCCTCGTGTCCCACGTGTAACAAGAAAATGTACTACAAACTGGTGAAATATAATTTATTTATTTATTTATAAATTTATTCAAAATCTTTTAAAGACCGACGTACACTTGGCGCTTTCCACTTTTGCCCGCCTCCTCCTTTATGTATCTTCTCCACTATCTTTACCTTGCTCCAACTTGACTCTCCTTGCAGCTTAAGAGAGGGGGAGCACTAAGACGATGATCTCTATTGCAGAAAACTGAGGTTGGTACGTCGGCCTTTAACGGCTTTTCAGCTGTGATGTTAGAATGGTGCTGCAATATTTTTTTTATTCGTTTGTTTACTTTCGTCACATCGCTACGTGGTGACTCACATTAGTGGCGCGCTTTGGTCGTACGTAGACCAGGACCTCTGGCGCCAGAAATGCGTCCCGAACGAAAACAGGTGCCTACATGCGTCCAAGTTAAGTGTTTCTTCGGGACGCCGTAAAATGCAAGACTTGCCTTACATCTTCCTAAATTAGACTCATTCGGTAATTTGTGACGATACTGAGCGATTTCCTCAAAGTAATCATTACATTAAATGTCATAACTAGAAAGTTTAGTACTCAAATATAATTATTCGCCTAAATATCGCGAAAGTTATTAATTTTCTTAGATAGGTCATTTGGCAGAGAACAACGTGACATTGACTTTCTTTTCCTTTGTGGTGCGTAGTTTTCGCAGGAACCGTTTTGCCGACGTTTTCTCAGAAACGCCCTGTTCTTGACGTAACCGTTCGCAAAGAGTCTGACTGCAGATGATAATGAAGAAA
The DNA here is from genome assembly GCF_016920785.2 of Ixodes scapularis. Lineage (NCBI taxonomy): Eukaryota > Metazoa > Arthropoda > Arachnida > Ixodida > Ixodidae > Ixodes > Ixodes scapularis. The sequence goes on along the minus strand of NW_024609846.1, from coordinate 177,038,528 downwards.
GCGACTGATTTATATATATATAGGAAACAGAATAGCGCAACGGATGCCTCTTCGCGGAACACCAGTCGACTTAGAATATTAGTTCTAAACCAAATGGGACGAGTTTAATCCACCGCCAGTTTTTTTTTCCTATTTTAATAAAATCAAACGGTCCGACCAGGAACGTGCGGGTTCGATACGGAGATAAACTAACTCAATTAAATAGAAACCTATCAGTGGGACAACATTGAAAAAAAAATTAATAAAAAAATATATTTAATTCCTCAAACAACACACTTTGAAGCAACAAAATGTAGGACTACTTAATTTCCTCACGGCGGTTTTTCCGAGTAAATTACCTTGAAGCGAAGGTGGAATGGAGGGAGCAATAACTCTTCGCCGCTCTGTGTACATTAGTCTTCTAATCGACGAAGAAAATGAAAGTTTCAATACTTATAGTAACATATCTTTCCTTGCGATGAAATCTTTCAATTAGGATTACTTCCTAATCGCGACAGTTCAGCGTCGCACACCATAAAACATTTTCACTCACAACTAATATATTCCGATCTCCTTAAAGCTGCTCTCGGAAGAATATTAAAAATAACCTCAGTTTTTGACGGTAGCCAATTTGTGGTTATTGCAACGAATGTAGAGATGTCATTTGGATTGTGATATATTATTAGTTTTATTATTGCTTTAGTGAAAAAAGGTTCACAGTAAATTCATTTAATTAAAAATACGAGCCGCGCTGCTTGCTTCATAATATCAGTGGACCGGAAAGTATAATGCGCCACAAAAATATTGGTTTGTACCAAATATTGCTTTCACGGCTTAAATATCTGCCCCCTAAGTCACTGGAAAGGACCTTCTATAGGCCGCGTGAGAAAATTTGTAAACGGTAGGTTTAATCTCAATTTTGTGATAATTATAATCCATGAGCTAAAAATCCAGAATTCAAAACATTTAGCTGCTTTCCTGCTTAATACTTAATTATCCATCTTTTTTTTTTTTTTTTTTTAGGAAAGGCGAAATATAAGAAAAGCAAAGTCTCAGTTGGCAGAACTTTCAAATACTCGAGTATAAGTTTAAAGGCGGAAACCTACATTCATGCTACCAAGTGCGACGACACCCCTTTCCTGCTCTTAGGGTAGAAAAAAGAGCCCCATAACTATAAAACCACTTTGGTTTTCTTTTTTCTTTTCTTTTTTTATCTCTAATTTAGCCTTATTTTCCGCTACAGGCTCAATGTTTCCAAAGTGAGGCTCCTGAAATTAATATTGTTATACATGCCATATTTGGAAGGATTGTCTATAATTCCTTGTTTGCTGACAACGGAGGAGAGAGATAAAAAGCGGGGAGCGAGTGAAAGGGGGAATTATCGGAACTTCCGCGCTTTGGTAGTCTTGTACATTTTGACTGCCTCGACAAAGTCGAGCAGCGAGTCCAAGACAGCTTTGCGGTGCCGAATGATAGTAATGGTTACTCGTGCCCTCCCGATTTGCGGTGCTGCTAGAATGAATATACGATAGCAGCACATCACCGTAAACAAAATTGTTTTGTTGGCGCAAGTGTAGGACGACTTGGTAATTGCAAAAAACAGGCGTTATCGAAGAACCATAAAAATGTTATAATACCTTCGCCTTATTGAACTTGATGCTAATATCCTGTAGGTGTAACACTGTAAACTCGGAGCCTGTATAATTGCGCTGCAATAAGAGTAAAGGGTAGGAATTCGCGCACTTCTGGTATAACGCTAGTAACGCAAGGCAATAATGCTGGGCTATTTATGGCTGCGGAATTAACCCTACCATAATATCCCGTGAGATGCCCCACCCTTGAAAGATTTCCCTCCCGTATTTTAGCTTGATTTGCGATTTTATTTTAAACACCAAACAATAGCCCACTTCTGGTAATCATAGTGCTCGGATCAATGATTACCTCGGAGTAAATGTGGCAAGGTAGCTATGGCGAGATATAAGGGAACATTGCTGACTAGAAATTGTGAAGTTATCTCTGATTCATCTTTCCTGGCCGCAATAAAAATTTGGCAGGAAACCATGATCTGAAAATAGCGCTTTTTAAACCTTTCTTGGATGTACCCCGGAAGTTAGCAAACTTCGTATTTTCATCCGATTAGCATTCGATTTTAGGTAGGCCATCTCGGAATATTACGGTGTGTATTTTTTTCCGCTATTGTGGCAATTTCCAAAATGGGCCAAACCAGGCTTTGTATTATCCTTATTCTTCCCCGGTTCTAATCGTTTTACGATAACGATCTGCTTCTGGCACTGGCTGTGCTCAGTCGATATGAGAAAACAATTGCACACAGATACAGAATGTTTCACGAAACGCCGGAGCCACCTTTACAAGCATAAGATGCACGTGCAGCATGTTACTTCATTTTCTAAAGAACGTTCAGTATTCAAACAATTCTAGGTTTCGGTTTCCTGTCTGAAGACATAACGGCGCGAGCGCTCTCGATCCCTATGGACAACGCGTACAACTGCCGCCTCAACTCCCTCGCAGAACAAAAAAAAAAAAAAAGTGTATTTCCAGCCAGTGAAATAAAAGGCTGCGAGGTTGGTATGACATTGAAAGAATAAACTTTGATGTCTTGGTTCACCTCCGTTATGCGCAGAATGGGGCGACTTAGGTCAGTCGTCCCGCCACGCAGTCTTTTCACGCGTGTCTTTTGCGCTACCGCCATTCTGCAATAACTGGCGTAAAATAATATGTACTTTGATTTTAATTTAATTTTTAATTAAAGAACACAGTTGAATTAGATTTTATTAGTTGCACAGGTATAAAACCGCCGTGGTTGAAATATATGTGTGAGAAAGCGTGGATGTGTATCATTTTTTGCTTTTCCATGTTATTATTTTTTTCCGCTTTATGTTAAATAAAAACCAGTAGAGTTGTACAAACCAAAAAAAAAAAAATTACTGCTTCCTTTTTATGCTCGCATTGCCATTCAATTAACTTCTATACACCTTTTCCGTCTAACCTCGACCGAGCGCGTAACGTGCGTAGCCTCGATTCGGCGACTCGGCGCACAGCGGGAATAGTTCTTCCGGTTCTAACACTTCCGGTATACGGGTGCAGGCCTAGCCGGCTGGCAAAATGCTGAAGTGGTGCGCGTTAAATGGGTTTTGAAGCTCTTGAGACCGAAGTAAGTTGTAATAAGGTGGGTTAATACGTGGATGTATCATGTCCGCGCATATTTGGTCATCGGGCTGCCACTGCGCAGTCGTTGGCTGCAGCAGCAATTTCCGAAAACGGAAGATAGCGCGCGACAAATTGTGTACCGAACACAAGGAGTTGCAAAGCGGATGCGGCTGTAACGTATACATTTTGCATCGCTTCCCCGCTGATATCAGCGGGGAAGCGATGCAATATCAGCATATAAAAAAACGCTAATAGGCAGTATAGAAACGGATATCTACAAGTGCAGTTATAGGCCTCGATAAGTCAAATGTAGAACGAATTTTTCAGCTTGTGGTGCAAATGTACGACCCTGGGTGTAATTATTGTTATTGGCTACTCAAGTTTTGTTTTTCATTCCGTTCATTCCTACGAGGATGTGCACTATAATTTTGTGTGTTGCTCGGTAGCGACGCCCGTTAATTTACGTTAATGGAAACAATACGAAAAGAGGGCGCAGAATCGTCGTCGTCCTCCCCCCCCCCCCCCCCTCCTTTCACCCCCATCTCCTGAATAGTTCCGACGCATCTGGGCGTCATACGAAGTAGAGATGTCCCGGTAACTAGCGATCGTACCTCGACGGTGCACCATAACAATAAACCGTTCGGCCCGCGTCGCCAACTCCCCATTGTGAGTATTTCTACGATTAAACGATGATACTTCTATGCCCAGGGTCGCCTTCGCTCGCGCATAGAAACCCTCCGTTAGTCATTCGCAAAAGGCTGTCATTCTTCACAAACAACAACACGGGAAGAGTAAACACTGGTAAACGTCCTCAGGAAAAGTGAACATGCCTCCGATTTCGATTACCGGCGACGCTGGCGACAAACCTCTCGGCGCTGTTGGCGCAACAACGGGCGCCATGAAAGGGAATAAACACGCCAGAACACAAGAATAATTCACATTTTCAATAACAAATTAAGAACTCACTAAAGGGAAAACAATGAAGATACGATGCACGGGGTCAATGGGGACAACGCGGGAGCTAGGAACAACGCTGCTCTCCGCATACCGAAATGGGCGCACAACAACCATACGCCAGACGGCGCGGCTGTCGCTGCAACACGCAAGATGGCGACGACTACGCGGAAAAGGTGTATAGAAGGCCTCTAACACCGCCATTAAGATGACGAGTTCGGATCTAGAGACCGTTGAGTAAGAGCATAGCCTCCTCTATACTGACAGGTGATGATGATGCAAACTTTTATTATAATATGGAAATATCCGAAGGTGGGTGGGGCCCCTAGTCCAGGGCTCCAGTGCTGGCCGCTGCTGCCTTGGCCCGCTCAACCAGACTACGCTGGTCGTCCGGGTGCGAGCTGAGCAACGCAGCTTCCCAAGTCTCCGGGGAAGGGGAGGAGATGGGGGGAAGGGATGGGTGGGATTGGCAGGCCCACGTGACGTGGTATAAGGAGGGGTACCCTGAGCAATGTGGGCAGCTAGCAGGGTACATAGTGGGATAAAACTTGTGGAGGAGGGCGAGGTGTCTGTAGGTGTGGGATTGGAGTTAGCGCCAGATCACGGCCTCTTCCCGCGTTAGGCTCCGATGTGGAGGGGGGTGTCTAAATCTCTCGCCTCGTTGATGAATTAGGATTTCAGAGTATTGGTTGGGTACGGGAATAAATTTGAGAATTGTGTTGTGGTCCTCTGTTTGTGGCACCCGGTGTGTACAGGCTCGGGCTACGGCATGGGCTTGCCGATTCCCATCTACAGATTCATGGCCAGGAGTCCAGATGAGCGTCGTTTCTGGAAGCGGGGTTTTGAGGTCTGTTAAGATGCGCAGAGCGCATGGTGAGATCCTGCCCGCTCGGAATCGTCGCAGGGCGGTTTGGGAATCGGAGAGGATATTGAGGTATTCCTTGCCGGAGGCGATTGCCAGGGCGATGGCCGTTTCTTCTGCCTCCACTGGATTGATAGTGCGGATGGAGGCCGTAACTACCGTCTTTAGATCGTGGTCTATCACGCTGACTGCGGCCGCTGGTTGATCCGAGTACATGGCAGCGTCAGTAAAACAGGTGTCTGCCTTGCTGCTATATTTGTGTTGGAGGGCCCGAGCTCGGGCAATGCGGCGGCCGGAGTGAAGGATGGGATGCATGTTCTTGGGGATCGGGGCCACTTGAATGTGGTCTTGTATGGCCGTTGGTAGGCGAACCGTGTTCCGCACCGAGCTGGGTATCGGGAAGTGTAAGTTATGGAGGACTGTGCGGCCGGTGGGGTTGAGGGCCAGCCGTTCTTGCTGGCTGGCTAGGTGTGCTTGTATGAGCTCTTGAAGGGTGTTATGTACGCCCATGGCTAGGAGCTTATCTGTGGCGGCGTAAAGTGGCAGGCCCAGAGCAATCTTGAAAGCTTTGCGGATAAGGATATTTATCTGTTCTTCTCACCCTGGTTTAAGTTGAGGTATGGGATGGAATAGGTGATGTGGCTGGTGATGAGAGCCTGGGTGAGCTGGATCACGTCGGTCTCCTTGAGCCCGTGTTTGCGGTTTGTGATGCGTCCCACCATGCGCATGATTTGGGTGACTGTTTTTTGGAGGGTTTGTATGGTGTAGTTTGCTCTACCGTCTGCCTGCAGATGGAGGCCAAGTACCCGGAGCCTTGGCACCGTCGGGATGGGGATGCTGCCATCGAGGTAGAGTTCGATATTGCTATTCTGGTCGGGGTGCCGCTTATTTCGGCGATGCAGGAGGAGTAGCTCTGATTTCTCGGCCGAGCATTGCAAGTTGCCCGAAGTAAGATATCGTTGGACGGTGTCTACCGCGGTTTGTAGTGCGTCTTGTTTGGAGCCCTCCGACCCCGAGGTGGTCCAAATGGTGAGATCGTCTGCGTATAGGGTGCGTCTGATGTGCGGGATTTCCTCCAACTGTTCGGGCAGCTTGCGCCTGGCCAGATTGAAAAGTGTGGGGGAGAGAACGGAGCCCTGTGGGGTGCCCTTGTTGGGGACGGGTAGAGGGTCCGTTCGGATGGAATCTATGCCAATGGTCGCTGTGCGGTTGCGAAGGAAGTTACATATGTAGTTGTAAGTCTTCTCTCCGCAGTCTGTGGAGGCTAGGTTCTGAAGAATTAGGGTGTGGCTGACGTTATCGAAAGCTCCTTTAATGTCTAGAGCGAGGAGAGCTTGGGTGCTGCATGAGGATATATTATCTATGAGGTCTTCTTTGAGTTTATACTGACAGAGCCTGGCAGATCTCCACAAGGCGCGGCCGCCGAGAGTGAAAAGGTAGAGCGGCAGACAACGGATGAAAGAAGAGCCATGTAACGCGCGCCCCGCTGCGCCGAGACGCCGAAAGACACTTCTCCTGAGCGATGGAATGTCCGCTCGTGTTCCTCGCGTTTCTCGCGCTGCCGCTTCTTTTCTTGTCGGGTTTGAAAACCATGTTTTTGGGTCCTCACCGTTGTAAAAGCTGTGCGCTAGCAGAATATCAGGTTCCCCGAGAAATCCTTTCTGCTACCAGATCCTTGCGCTCCAAATCTGCGACCGGGCATTCTATGGCTCCGTCGTCGAACTGCCAGGCTTTGTGAGTATAGAGGAGGCTATGGTAAGAGTTACTTTTGAGAGCGATATCTTGGTGAATTAAGAGAAAATATATTTGCTATCAATTAACTTTACGCACGAATCTCTCAAAGACATTTGCGTTCGTATGCCAGAAGCTCCAAAGAACATTTGTTACAGAAAAGCTCTTGGGTTATAAACCAACTGGACTGCTCTACATGCAGCACAAAACTAAAGTGAGGCCAGGTGAGGGAGGGTGAAGTTTTAGGGTTTACATCTTCTTAAGCCGAAGTCACACTGCTCATACATCATACAAAGACAACTTGCAGACAGGAGCCACCGCAAAATCCTTGATACGAATGCCATGTGCCAAGCTTCTCCTTCAACTAATTGCCATGCGGCATTCGAAGCACAGATTTCGCTGTGACTAGCGTTCAAATCTGTATGCAAACTATCTTTTCTATTATGTATAAGCAGTGTGACTCCGGCTAAAAACGACACCCCTGATGCAATTTACGTCGCAAACAAGATTTACTAACGAATGGATTGGGGATTTTCTTTCATTTTTGCTGTTGATTATTTTGTTTTTGTTTTCCTAGAGTATGCTAAAAACATCAGCTGTAACTGACAAAATAGGTGCCAGTTTGCTGCAAAAGCTGCAATTCACGTTTTTACTACCTTTAACCTTTGTGTCAATATCTCTGTCTGTATCTTTTGTGGTTTTCCAGAACGTACATGGTTCTCTCATAGGGGCCCTAAAATAAGAATATACATAGAAGTGATCTGAGACTATTTCAAAATGAGAAAGGAAGTGCACACACCTGAAAAAACAAAAGCAAAATGCGATGTACCCGTGCTCATACAATTCAAAACGAGAAATCATAATCGTCTCGCTTTCATTTAACTCCTTTTGCTTTGAAACAGATTGCGGCGGCCTAATTTTTCTAAGTCCTCTACCTCCCAATTTTCGCTATTTTGGCCCTCGAAATATCAGGAGAACATATTACCGCCTACCTTGAAGAAACGAGAGACATGCCCAAAGGAGCAAAAATCTAAGCCTCCCCTCCCCTCCCCCCCCCCCCCCCCCCTTTGATTTGCTTTCAGCCATACATTACCGACGCCTTGCCCATAGACAATGTCACCCGTGTCGGAAAAAAAAAAGGGGCTTGGAAGAGCCCGCGAGCGCTTTGCTACTGTGGCGGCTTCCGAAGAAAGGCCGCCCTCCGCTCGAGAATCGATTACCGTATACGCGAAATACATTTTCCTAAACCTTTTGCGCTTCGCTCAAGAGAAAAGCAAAGCAAATGAATGGAAACGAGGAGTGCTACCGCGGACCGTGACGGTACACTGGTTCACCGACGGTGGACCGAAAAAGACCTAGCGAGCCATCGTAGCCAATCCAACGCCGTGCGATGTCACATGAACTTCGGGAGGGGCGCAGCAACTCCAGGGCTGCGCAGCAGTACTGAGATACAAATGCATCGCGCTAGTATCTCAGATATTATATCGAGTATCTCTATCGCTCTACCGAGATACGTTTGCCAAATGTATATGTATTTCAGTATTGAAATACATTTGCAATGTATCACATGCATCGCGATACTCTGCCTGGCTTCGGTACCATTGCTTCATTTGCTGTCGGAAGTTAAGTGTCGGTTTATTTACGATGAAAACCACTTTTGCAAGGAGTCCCAGAATTTCTAATCTGAGCGCGGCGCATATTCCCCTCTACAGGGGAAAGTCCTTGCTTCCTTGTGTATTACAAGTGGTATCGACATTTTGAAAAAAAAAAACGGAAAGAAGAAAACTACAGTTAATTCAAAAATGATCACTTGCAAGAATAGAAAGATAAGCCCTTCCAAGAAAGCGTTCTACTCTATACGCTCTTGCAGAATAAATCCTCTAAAGCAGGTCAGTGGAGAGGAGGGCTTCATCAGTCATGAACCGTAGATTACATTAGAAGGGGCTTATCGCCCTGCACGGAACCTGTTCACGTCTCATGCAGGCCAGCTCTGGCTTCGTTGTCCGATCTTCCTGTCCTGAGTTACACAACAGCGCTTAAGACGTCAGTTTGAGACGAACAATCACAGGAAAAGAGGGTTCATTTTAGGCAAACACCCTTTGCAAGCACAAGCTGTTGTTGGTTTCTAGTACTCACTGGGGGCAAAAACGTCTTTTTTACATCTAAAATTGTAGTTGTAGATAGATGAAGGATTTGGGTTAGGGAAGGTGCATACCCTGAAATAAAAGAAAGGAGTACAAGCACTATATTTTGCGTTCGCGACGAGCTGCACCCTCCCCACCTATCACTGCTCGAGGAAAAAATATTTCAGTGTGTCAGTGTTGCGGAATAGTTTGTCTGCCGTTTCTGCAGAAGTGTCTCGGGGATATTTCGTTTTGTATTCCGGAATATTTTTTGGAGTATCTTGGCCCAAACCCAACCAACGATTGGAGTGCATAGTCAGCTCTATACGGAGATAAACTGAGGAAGATGAGAAGATGAGAACACGTGGGGACATCGGAGAACAGAGCCCCGATCGGAGAGATGAGGAGTAGACCCAAAGGATAGCTGTCTCTGTCCATGCTCACTATTCGGACGCGTTCGAAGGCCGACCGCCGGCATCCGGCTTCAGAACTTGAGACTCTGTGCGAGGAGCAGACCACAGACTTTCTCAATCTGATTGGAGGGAAACGGCAAGTAGGTACAAAGGCAGCTAGCACTAGCGTCTACCCACTAACCCTTCCAATCAGAGCGCAGCGAATGTGCCGTCACAACCTGCTTTCATGTCCTCCTCTTAGTTTCTCTTTCTGTTCGCTCACAGCTCTAGCTTGGTTTGGTTGGATGGCATGTGTCGAGAAGCTGAGGGAGAAAAAACGAGAGCGGGTAGACGAAAATCTTGCTGCCTTTGTCTCCACTTCATTGGTCAAGCGCATTAGAACACGTTCGACGAGTGCAGTGGAGACAAAGGCTTTAGATCTACCCACTAATCATTCAAACCAGAGTTTGGCGTTCTGACGACCCCGCACGGTCTCGTATCCTCCTCTCCCTCAGTTTTCCGCGCATAGCGTCTGCTGCGGTCCAACATGAAATATACACGTGCGTCATTTCTATGTAGGCGCAGCTGCGATATCAAGAGTCGAAACACAAAGAGAAAGAGCGTCGTCTACTTTCCGTGATAATTTTTCCCAAGATTCAACTGCGATGCTTTTGTGCGTTTCAGTTCGGTTTTCTCTCTACTTTTTGTATCCCATGTTTTTTGGCCGTGGAGAAAACAGAAATGAGCGGCACAAAAACGCATTTGGGAGGCACAGTGCGTTTGAGGTGCGCAGATAAATCTGTCGTGCGACTCAATTTTGTGACTTCAAATCGGCTAACCACGAGTGCGATGTTCTGTTTTTTGCAAATGTGTGTGCGACTGCGCGTTTACCGTATATCAGCTGATTTTAAGATGTTGCGTGTCCTGTGGATTTCTTTGTGCTCCTTCAGTCGTGAGGATCACTATCTCAATCATATGTGACCCATATGTTAAGCTGTTTCACTGCATTTTTTTATCAATCTTATTAAGCAAAAACAAAACGATTCAATTTCTCGATATAGCTCGTCAAGAAACTTAGTCCCTGCAGCTTTATATATATATATATATATATATATATATATATATAAGGAGAGAGAGAGAGATTTCAGTTAATTTTAAGTGCTGTTTTATTTTTTTTCTATTTCTTTGTGCAAGTCAAGAAATACACAAGATGAAGCCCCTAGTAAAAAAAATCATTTGTATGAGAAATTTCTTGTGTCCAATAAACACATATGAATCATACAAGATATATAAGAACTTATAAGAAAATATACGAACCGTATAAGAATTAAATGAGAACTATATGAGAAATATATAAGATATATAAGGACCCCATAAGAAACTTATAAGAAAGTTCCCACTAATTTCTTATATGGTGCTTGTATGTTCTCATATATCTTATATAGTTCTTATATACCTCTTATATGGTTCTTATACGGTTCTTATATGTTCTTATATATCTTGTATGATTCATATGTGTTATTGGACACAGAAATTTCTCATACAAATGAGAATTTTCAATAGGGGCCTTGATTGTCTTTAAGAAATTATTGCATTTCATGAAATGCGGATGCAATATTTGAGCGAGGATTTTCCAATGAAGGAAAAAGCACACTAGGAAAAATAACTCTGTAAAAAAAAAAAAAAGAACGACAAAGTAACGAGGTTCACAATATCTGGTTCAAAAATGGTACCACATCGTCATTCACCTTCAAGCATAACAAAGATTCTAAATTTTTAAGTTCGAGAGTCAAAGGGCCTATAGTAAGTCTAAGATGGAAAAGCCATGAAAAGCAACAAAAACAAATATCACGTCAGAAACTCACGTTGGCTTGTCCGCAAATATCATAACATTATTTGCCACGCTCAGTGATTTAATGTCTTGGAATACATTTAAAAACATATGTCCACGCTTATTTCTAAGCAACATCTCATTTTGTTCGGCTGTAAAAAATTCTGGCAGGGTGTTCCAGTCGGAAATGCACAATAACAACGGGGATGAAGAAAAAAAAGATTAGTACGAGCTGTACTAGGTTCCCCTCTCTGTGCGTTATCAATTTTGACAGAAATATGAACTGCGGGTCTACGAATAACTGTTTGAAGGTGGAAGCACTGTAATAAAGACGATGAAAAAAACAGAGACGAGAAATCTTTCACTATATCTCTAGAAAAGACAAACCGATATTTTGTTTTATGCACGTAACGCTGGTATGATACGAATAATTTCCAGAAATAAATCGCGTGGCTTTGTTTTGCAGTGCTTCGAGACATTTGACTAGGTAATTTTGATGCGGATTCCAGATTATATTTGCGAATTCAAGCTTTGGGAGTACGACGGTTTTATCGGCAAGCAGACGCGTACCCTGGAGTGCCTGGAGCAATGTACTATCGTGGACACTGTTAGCTGTAAGACGCCAGCGGCGGCCGTCGCGCACCCCCAGCGCCGCATAGCAGGTGCAGTCCAAAACTCCGCGCATGCGCGTTGCGGCGGACTCGCTCTTCCCACCTGCGAGCACACCCTCGCTTTGTCGTCTGCTAGGTGACGAGCAGCAGACGTGCAGAGACGGCTGATAGTCGATTTTGCCTGAATAGGCGCCCACGAAACCATGTTCAGCAAACATTGACAAGCGCTGTGTTTGATGTTCTCGCCATAACGAACTGGTGTCGAACTCGTTCTATGCAGGCAATGTTTATTGGGCCAGATTGCAGAGTCATTGTGTTATAAACCCTGTCTACGTTTCTTGTTTTTTTTGTTTTTTTTTCTTTAGAAGCAGTCGTGCGCAATGAATGTTTCAACAATACGCGTTTGCGAACCAGCATGAACGTAGCAGGTGTGATTGAGAAATAGACCGTCAATTGCAAGTTTGACCTAGAGAAATAAAGTAATCTACCGCGATACATACAATCAGGTGTGATGATTATCTTCAGTCAGGCGGACCCATATCCGTGAGTCAAGGAATCAACGACTGCGTAATAGACGCCCACGAAATCGTGGGCGCCTTTTACGCACCTCTGACATGGTGGTTCGCTGAACACGAAACCGTGTTCAGCGAACATTGACAAGCGCTGTGACGTTGTCTGCTCTACGCCTAGCAGAAGACAAAACGGAAATGTGCTCGCTGGCGGGAAGAGCGAGTCCGCCACACGGCGCATCCGCGAGGTTTCGGAAGGCGCCTGCTACGCGGCGCAGGGGGTACAGGACGGCCGCCGCTCGCAGGTTACAGCTAACAGAGTCTGCGATAGCACGCATTAGAAAGCCAAGTTTCTTTGATGTGCTCTGTATGACAAGTTAAATTGTGATTAATGTGAGTGCCTAAATATTTATAGATGCGGCAACTTCAAGTTCAAGAGAAAGAAGGTTGCACTGGATCGATTTCACATCTGATTTTTTTGTGACTCATTTGTCGACATTTTCTAGTATTGATGTCGAGTTACCATTTCACACGCCATGTGCCAATTTTATCAAGGTCATCCTGTAGGGCGAGACTATCATCGAATTTGGCTAGTTTCCAATATAAGTAAGACACAGACGTCCGCAAACAACCTGATGGTGGACGTTAAGGTTGATGGAAGGTAATTTATGTACAGTAGTGAACAAAATATATGATATTTCGTTTCTTTTACAGAAGTATTGCTCGACGTCTAGTTGATTGATTCATATTTAAGTAAGCATCAGCTTCTACCCTATAAATACGTTGATGTAGTGTTCCATTACAATTTTTATATCTGTATCACACGTCGAAGAAAAGTTACCTACGTAAAACCGAAATATCATATCTTTTTGTTCACTACTGTATATCAGGAATAGGAGGGGTCGTATTACGCTACCCTGTGGGACACCTAATGTGAAGGGGCATTGTGATGAAAGTGTGTTATTTAATCTCACTGACTCCGTTCTGCCACGTAAAAAGGCTGTTAGCCAGTCTACAATAAAAGGATCTATTCGAAGATGTGAAAGCTTTAGCAGTAAGTTACAATGCGGAACTGTATCGAATGCATTTGCGAAGTCGATGAAGATGACGTCAGTCTGGGCGCCAGCATGGGTGTTCCAGTGCAGATCAGTGATAAGTTCGAAGAGCTGAGTATTACATGAGTAGTTTTGTCTGAAGCCATGCTGATTCAAAAAAAATGTTGTCATTCCTGTCGAGGCGATTCATGATAACTGAAAAAATGGCATGTTCCATCACTTTGCACGGGTCGCTTGTAAGGAATAAAGGACGGTAGTTGGAGGGGTCAGATTTTATGCACTATTTCAAGAATTGGTTGAAACGATAGCGAAATGCCAACCAGTCTGGACGATACCTTTGTCAAGACTTGGCTGAAAAAGTAGAGAGACAAGAACAGAAGAATTATTTACCGTTTTCAGTATTTTTTAAAATATTCCATCGTCACCAGCAGCGCAATGGGGCGGGAGCTTATCGATAATATTGGCTATGCCGCTGCTTGTAAATGAAAGTGGAGACATGCGGACAAAGTGGAACCGCGGGGGCGAAGGAAGAGGGAACGACTCCTGTGTGGATACTATCGAAACAAAAGCTTTTCAACATATGTCCCGCATCACTATCGCCAAAGCAGTCACCCTCGTGGTTTGTAAACAGTGGATGACCATCGGGGTTCACTAGGGTTTCCAATCTTCCAAAATTTTCAGGGATCCTTCGCTAATACCTGTTACAATTTAGCTCCGAAAAATTCCTTTTTTGATTGTTTTATTTATTTTTCAATATTTTTCACCAATGACTATGTTCTGACCGGTCACCGTCCCTGTCAGTTCTTTTTACCCTCTAAAATAGCCTTTTCTTTTTGTTTAACATGCGTTTTAATGCATTTGTGAGCCATAGCGATAGCGAGTCTGATCCAACAGTGATTTTTTTTGGTATGTTGATAGACACTAATTTGTGAAGTTCATGTTTAATTAGAGTCCAGTTTTCTTCTACTCCGCGACCTCAATAAAAGTGTATGAAATATGGTAAAGAAAGATTCAGCAACGAATTCATAGCATCAATATTCGCCCTGGCATAGTTAAAAATTTGCTTGCGATTAATTTCTCGGTTTCTGAAAGAAAATGTTGTTTGAACGTGGACAATTGCATGATCGCTAATGGTGTGGAGAACATTTCTGGCACTTACATGGTTCCTATTGTTAAAAAGAAATATATATAAAATCGCGTTACCGCGTGTAGGGGAGTTTACAAGTTGGTAAGATCCGAAACAGCCTACCAAGACAGGAAAAGCATTGCACTTTGCTGGATTTGAACACTGCGTAAACAAAATAGGCAGCCATTCAATTCAAGGGAAATTAAAATCACTTGCTAATATTAAATCCTCATTTTGCTAGGATTCTGTTAAGTGCCCAAAAGAGCTATACATAACGTCACGAAAGTCACTTATATTTAAATTTGGCGGCGGATGACAGGCACTATAATAACCTACGACAACCCAGCTGAAGACGTACGCGGAGGGTTTCGAGCAAGGAGTCGGAAAATATTACTGCACATTTTAGATTGGACTTTAGAGCAGTCAGTACACCGCCACCCCTCGTGCTAAGGCGATATTTTCGGTATACATTGTACTCGCTGCTCAATCTCATCTCCGTATCGTCTACGCATGATATCAAGCACGTTCCGGTTCCTATGATAACGTCGGTACGAATACATTACTTTAACCGGTAGGAATAAATTGCCGTTAGGAATACATTACTTTTACGCTAGACAAGCTTCTATTAATTTTTTTTAATCTATGTTATTGGTTCTGGGGTAGAAGGTAAATCCAACACTACAAGCATACCATAAACTAAAAATTACGCAAACCTAACATAAGACACAATGTCAATAGTACCACTGGTAAATGTTTTAAACATTAAATTTGTACAGGAACAATAATTGTATCATTTTATTCTCTAGAGGACCGACTCTTGCCAAAACATTACCACAGACAAAGGTATTATTGTACCTTTTCTGTACGTTAGGTATCGGAACTCGCCTGACTCAGGTGATGTAAACATAACTTCACGAAACCAATATTTTTGTACTTTTTTTTGTACACAGCAAGCACTGTCAAATGCGTTTTCTCGGTAAAGTCAGTAGCTACGTTAAAACGGCGTGTATCGCCCGTCTCATCTCACCGGCCATCCAATTCGACCGGAAAATTGGCTCACGGGCTCTCGAACCAGGGTATTTCATCGACGTTTACATCAATAAAACAATCGTCCTCGATTTCGTTTTTTTTTACGTTTTCTTTGGTGCTTGTGCTGACGCAGTTTTGGAAAGCCGCGCTCGCGCGAGGCAAGAAAATTCAATTTTCCCAAAAGGTCTTTGCCTGTTACGTTGCTAAGTGCTCCGAGTCTCACAGAAATTTATCAATCCGAGATCTTAGCTAACGCTGTTGAGTGTCGACCATTGAGTAGGTATTTGTTTCTTTAAACTACTCTAATTAAAGCGATTGTAGGGTCGGAAATCTTGTGTTTAAACATACATTTCAATAACATCATTTAATGATATGACGGTAGAGTCTCCGCAGATATAGCGAGATACGGTTATTGATAATTCGAGTCGAGATATCAATGTGCCTACATGACTTAGTGAACAATAACAAGCCATATGTCGACTGTCCTACCTACCAGCGTAGTTCTCTACACCCATTTTAGAAAAGAAAGCGCTCCAAATCAAACTTAAGAATCATATTGTATATATGATTCTTAAATTCATTCGGCATATCTTCGGCAAAGATTTGCCGAATGGTGTTCCCATTATTTAGTGATAATTTTTAAACTTACACTTAGCAGAGTAATGATTCCACGAGACTGGAAGTACGGGAAAGTAATTCCTATTCACAAACAAGGCGCAAGAACTACCCTGAGCAACTATCGACCAATATCACTCACTAGTACGTGCTGCAAAACTTTAGAACATCTAATAGAAAAAAATGTGATAGATTTTATAGAAAGCAACAGCATCCTGCATATTGGGAACCAATCAGTATGGCTTTAGGCAGGGTTGTTCTACAACTACACAGCTGATTGAGGTTTTTCATGACCTTAGCAGAAATGTAGATGGGGGGAAAAACTGATGTCGTGTTTTTAGACTTCGCGAAAGCCTTCGATCGGGTATCGCATCTGAAGTTATTACATAAACGTAGTCTCATTCTAAAGAACAGTCAAATTGTAGATTGGTTGCAGGCATGCTTATCGGACAGAGAACAGTTTGTTTATCTTCAGGGTGAAAGGACCAGCTCATTGCAAGTGTTATCTGGTGTTCCGCATGGATCTGTGCTTGGACCGCTCCTTTTTATATAGTATATCAGTGACATGGGTCACGAATTAGATCCTGCGATAAGCCTAAAGCACTTTGCAGATGACACCATAACATGTTGTAGTATTTCCTCCGTTCATGATCAAGAGAACCTAAATAAGTATCTGAGCAAAATAAATAAATGGTGTACTCAGTGGCAGATGGAACTGAATATTAAGAAAACTGTCTATATGAATTTAACGCGTAAAACACAAATTCTGGAATTTAACTATAACACAAGCGGCCCTTTTGTTTTTGTAAAGTTACTGAGTATAAATATCTTGGAGTGTTTTTAGCTCCGATCTAAACTGGAACTCCCATATCGATCATGCATTTTAAAAAGAATTTAAAAAAATGTGGATGATCGGAAGAAAGCTGGATCATGCGAGTCCAGCTGTAGAATTAATGGCTTTTAAATGTCTGATTTTACCAACCATTGACTATGCGAGGCATGTATAGGAGCCATTTACAACTAGAAATGTTCATATTCTAGAAAGACTACAAAACAAAGGAGCGCGATTTATGTTCAATAGCTACAAATCGACCAACTCTGTCTCCGCACTCGGGGTCCGAGCAAACCTATGCAGTGTTCAAACCAGGTTGGCTATAAGCAGAATGAAACTTTTTTTTTTTCAGATTTTGAATGGATGTTGTAGAATAAATGTTTCGAAATACGTAACAACTCCCGAACATATGCAGCACAGAACAAAACATAATCGTTATATTCAACCATATTGGTGCTCCACAGGTCGTTTTAAGTACTCGTTTTTTGTTCGGTGTATAGATGAATGGAACAAGCTACCCGCACGTGTTGTCAATTCCGAAGATCTCATGTCATTCGCAAAGGAACTAGAGTTTGTGTATGCATGTAATTAATACTTTTTTATTCATGATTTTTTTGTGTGTATGTAATTATAACCTTTTGCTTATGTTTGCTATTTGTACCACTCCTGCCCTGGCCTTACGGCTGGAAGTAAAGATAAATAAATAAATAAATAAATAAAAATAAAGTGACTGTGAAAATGATACACAATGAGTGATAAGAACCAGGGCCAGGCAGAAATGCCCTAGGACGTATTCATAAATATTGTGAGGATTTATTGTAATTTCATTGTCATCACCAAACATAACTGTTACCAACACGCTTGTGGAGCAAACTCATGTTCTCGCTCTCCCGCCCTGGCGCATGAACAACGTTATCGGTTCGAACAAAAATATTTTTAATTTTGAGAGTCTAATTCGGCGGCGAACATTCATAACAATAGAACCTCCGGGATAGGGATGGTAAAGAAAGCTAAAATTATTATATTTTTATACTTTTTATAAACAAGGTACCGCGATACGCATACAAAACACATTTCAAAGACAGTCAGAACGTATTTGGAAATGGAAATACAGGAATACGATGCCCGGGTCTCGAAAGCTCTTCTTACAGCTAGTTGGATGCGTGCGCTAGTGTACACGAAGAATAAAAAGATAAACCTGGTTTAGATTACAGGGAACAGATATACCATACATATTTTAAATCAACGATGGAGGACTCACGTTAGCTGCACCCTAAATTTCGAAGTTGATGTTTTCACGCACGAAGAAAACATTCCGGAAAATGACTATTTTACGTTTGCTGTGGTGGCAAAAAGAGAAATTGATTGTTCAGTGGGTTGAAAAGCACTTCCTATTAAAAAGAAAACGCCTTCTTGTGTGTGCTATTTGTTTATTGTTCTTTTTTAGACCAATACACCTACACCACTATTTGTTTTCTTGCACTCCCAAATCACCTTAAGAATACAGCACGTTTTTGCATAATCTTGGCACCTTTCAATGGTAATAAACAAGCATTGCTGAATTGTGAATTTTGGAACGCCAGCGCACTACGTTTTTAAAGTCACTCGATTATTCACTTGTCCGAAAAATGGCAAAATAAGTCACTTATGGCATTGAATTTACCACTTAATTTTCGTTCGTTAGCATTATCACTTTTCTTTTATATTCCAAGTTTTTTTTTTTTTTGATGCACTGCAACTACTTCGATTACAGCCTAGGTCAAAGCAATCACTCTGCTTTGCTCTTAAAACACGCGTAGCTCAGCGTCTCCTCGGTAGGGTCGACAGCCTCACCTCTCTGAAGCCAGGAGGATTTCTTTGATTTCTAAGTTCAATCATACATTCGACGCATTGGCCCTCAAGTATCACAGGTGGAGAAGGAAGCACACGGAAAGAACGCAGAATTAAAAAGTAAAATAAAAAGTGCGAAACCTTTTCAGTCTTAGTTCCATCTATCGACTAAATATGCACAATTGCGCTTTGTGACGAATGCAGAAGACATAAGCTCCCTACCACCGCGCTCCAGTCTCAGCCTTCAAGGCAACGCGACGCAGCGTCAGCATCGCCAGTTTCGTTCTTTTGTGGTTATTTGGAAAGCTCTTCAAGCTGGCGAAGTCCTCTCGAAGCACCTCGGCGGACACCCTCGACAGCCTCCTGCTTACTCTGTTTTTGTTTTTTTCTTTTACTATTAGGTTTTGTGTTTTGCGGAGCTCGCGGCGTGGGCATTGGGCATCCGGCCATGCTTCAATAACTTTCTTCAAGGGTAATTCGAAGTTTGCTTAAAGAAATTCTCTTCTGCATTACGGCTGAAATAGCTATATTTCCAGAAGGGAGTGATGAGAATACAAAATTTGCTGAGAATGCGTGGATCGCAGTATTATTTCGAAAAACAGTGACCTTCATGATTGAAATCTTGGTCACGCCCCTTCCATACCTTCTCGCAGCCTTCCCAAGTCATATGTGCGAAAACGATTGAAAAATCAGGAGAACGGTAACTCCTGGGGCACCGGCGTTATGGTAGCAAAAGAAAGTAATCGGTATAGTACGGAGCCGAATAAAAGAAGAAAAATAGTTCAATGATGCCAACCAAGACAAAATAACTGAACAAAAGTAAGGCTATAGCTAAAGTTCGTGCGACAAACGCAGGTCGATAATCTGGGCAAGGCCACCATTGGAAGGTGTTTGCGATATCTTGCGCGATATATAACGAGTACAAAAAGAAGCGAAATCATAATAAAACACATGTACCCAGAATGTATGGAGAATGGCATTGAAAGAATTTGTAAGGAACGTAAACGTGGCGCGCAAAAATAAACCACGCCACAAAACTTAAAAATTAAAAAAAAAATATTTGGAGCGGTGCTGGAGGCAAGATCTTTTCAATGGCATTCGCTTCTATTTACAGAGCGCTTCAATGAAGCCTCACCAACGACAGATGCTACCATTCGTATAATAAACTTTATAAAAAAAAAAAAAGAAGATATTGACGAGTACGGACAACAGTCCGCGGTTGACCGACTTTCTTCCCATTGTGCTGGGGTAACACCTCCCTGGCCCAACCGAAAAAAATTCTTTGCTTTTGATTTCACTTTTTCCTTCTCTTATCGTTGTTAGAGCAAAGAAGAAGAACAAATTGATAAGATAAAAGTGGCTCCGCTTTTTCTATGGTGTGCTGAACTTTTTTTTTGTTTACAATTCTGTCTTTTATGCGTGTTTGAAGTATTTTGTTTTTTGTTTGTCTTCCTCACTAAACAGACACCGGTTAAAATCATTTTTACGAAAAGAATGGCCGCCATAATTAAAATAGTTTTGTTTCCAACATGACTTAATTCATTCCCGTGTTATTTTCTGGCAACTTGGAAAGTTGCCACAAACACGGGAATGTTAGGTAATACTTGAAAGTAGCCATAAAAATGCACGTGAAAAATCAAACCTATATGTGTGTTTATGTGTTTTTTTTTTGCGTGTAGCCTTGAAAATTTTAATGGCCACATAAAGCGTAGCGTAGTCTTGTAGAAATTTGTTATCTATATAACCATTGTAGGATTCGTGAATTTGTGAGAGTTCCTAACTGGAATTTTGTGACCTGACCTACTACGGAGCAGTCATATAACCGAGTTGTGGAACAGGGCTGCGACTTTTATGCAACCTTAAAAATAATATGAAGACATTCCTTGCAGAAAAAAAATCGGCCCGACCCGCTGCTTTTCAATAATGAGTAACTTTGGAAATTGGCATTCTGTTTAGGCTAAATAAGCTGAATATATGGTGTGGCAAGGCGAAACAGGCCATATTTATTATGTACACACTGACATAAAAAAATTTGGATCAAAATTGCAGTTATTTGCAATACACCTACAAAACAAGAATTGGAACACTTCGCTCGCTGTGCAAAGCTCCGTAATGGGATTCACGCGAAATTATGCGTATTGTTCACAATATAAATCTTTAGTGACTTTCGGAAACAAGTTCAAGAGCGCTTTTATGTACTTGATGGGAATTGGAACATGATGAAAATGGCTTTATTGTCTTTTTCTTAATGATTTCATTATCATCATAAGTTATCAGAGGCGCTCTAAGGTGTGTCCACCTCGCGCTAGTGATTCTCCACCGCAGAATTCAAGGTGGAGTAACATTTGCTCGAGACTGTGGGAGTGCCAGCTGCGATGAGACTAAGTGCGGCTCCGAACGAACCGTTCCTTTTTGCGGTTGGATGTATCTTCCTTATTTTATTACATGACAATAAACAGTTCTCTTTCTTGAACCTCCATTCGTTAGCCTGCCAGATGTATGGAGGGAACCCCGACGCGCTATCAAATCGTAACAATTTCATCATCCTTCAATTTCATCTTGTGGAAATCGGAATGTATGCACATGTTCCAGAATTCATGTTACTGGGATGTGAATATGCGTTTCAAGGTTGGATTCAATTAGAAGTCACTGGCGAGTTTTAGAATAGCGTACGCAAAAAGCTTTGCATACGATAAAAAAAAAGTGTCGTCCCCACGAACGAATTAAAACGGCAGTTCGGGCTCCGCGCAATGGCAGCAGCAACGAGGGCAATTCTTTGCTTACGACAAGCTTTTGCAATCGCAATCCTAAAAGTTGCTATAAACTTGCTGACAAACAACATTGTTAGGGCAAGTACAATATATAAATCTGATACATTTCTCAAATATCTAAGGCTATGAGCAATTTTCATTCTTGACACATTTGTTTGTGGTATGTATTAGTTTTTGACACTGAATAACCTAGATATTTTGCAGACTTGTCAAGTAATCCGTTAAAGTCACGGATTACTTGTAGTCCGTCACTTTTTTCAAGGAATTTTGTAAATGCCACGTTACTTTTTTGCAGTAGTAATGTGTGATGTAATTTCGCAACAAATATTGGTAACGGATTACTTTAATTACTCGTTACTCTTTTAAATAAAATATTATTATAATACAAAACCTGGAAAATATGAGCAGACAATTCAGCTACGTAAAGATAGCAAGCTCAACAAAAAAAAACATTCTGAACAGGGTAATGAACGAAATAAAACCACTATTTTTGTATGACCGGTCACTAGAACCACTAGAAGAACGTTCAAGACCCATATAAATTTTAGAAAAACAAAAGATCAAGGAGACAACGCTGAGTAGGCGTTGCCTTCTTGAGCTCGATCCTAGCGGAGGTAGACGCTGCTGCTGAGCATGCGCACCGTTAGGGTTGTATGCAAAATTCCAGGGATCATTTTTGGTCGTCGTAAGTTAACGGGGTGGCAGGTGTAGTTGCAGCCTTCATGGCCTTGTCAACTTACAGGTGAACAGAGTGCGCCTACATTCTTTCTCTTAAAGTACACATGCAAAGAAAAAAATTTAAACAGCCTAGATAGAAAAAAAAATTATAAAACGAATTTACAATAAGAAAAAATTGAGAGCTCTATTTGCGGCGCAAAACGAATTTGTAGTTGGCGTCCGCGGAAGCAGCCGCGGGTCACGTGGTACACGTGTGCGCCGTCTCGCGGCGCCGCTGCCGCCTCAAAGTCACGCCGCTGCCGCACGCTCAGGGTGGTGCGCCACCGTTTCAACGCGTCTCTCCTAGGGATGTCGCCAACCAATCCAGGTTCGAGTTCGAACAAGGTTCGAAGTTTTTTTTTTAATTTCCTGTGAAAAGTTTGACAAAGGTTCGACTCAGGTTCGACTATCCGCATGTGCGACAGGCTGGCCAGTTGGCTTCGGATTGGATGATGATGGCTAAGGGATGAATTAAGGGCAGCACTGATTGGTTATTTCAGTTAATACAGTACAAAAGTTAAGTTAGAAACTTTTTTCAGTGATTATCATTAGTTTCTTTTAATTGCACTGTTCATAAAATTAAAATAAACTTTTCCATGAAAAGAAATTCTCCAAACCCAGACATGTTTGTATCAAGTTCTGGCCACACTGTCCACGAAGTGGAACCGGTCAAATCTGGTTAAAACACTGGTCCCTATTGTAGTATATAGCTGGATCACGGACCGCGGCCTCGGCAGTTAGGGCCGAGTGTCGCCACCGGCGGCTATTGATTGACACCAGCCAATAAACGCAAGTCTATGGGAGAAACGCACAGAAGTAAAAATATTGAAGCCTGCACTCTGTGCTCAGGTTAGAATATTTTATGATGTGCTGCGATCCTTATGCCGGGTGTTGGAAGATCGAATTGGTATTTGTCAAATGTTCGGTCGCCTATTTAAAAAAATAAAAAATCAGACGTACCGGAGCATCCTCGGCTGAGCTGGCAAGCTTGCTCTCGTAGTGGAGTAAACAAAGGAACTTGCCGTAAATGAGACCGTCCTCGGGGGAAACCCAGAAGTTGATAAATGACAAAGCAGTTCCATCTCGACAGCGGTTTTTAGGAAGTGAGCGAATTCCGCGTAGTAAAATCTTCGAGCATGTCGTCTGCTAAACTCAATTCAATTCATTTATTTACTCCCATTTGTACATATGGGTGACGGAGACAGGGAAAAAAGCTGCAAAATGTGCAGCTTGACAAAGCCCCTGCCCCCTATCGGCAGATCGGC
Source organism: Ixodes scapularis (assembly GCF_016920785.2). Taxonomy (NCBI): domain Eukaryota; kingdom Metazoa; phylum Arthropoda; class Arachnida; order Ixodida; family Ixodidae; genus Ixodes; species Ixodes scapularis. The sequence goes on along the minus strand of NW_024609846.1, from coordinate 177,015,128 downwards.
AGACAGGAAACGTTTTAAAGGCGAAAAAACAAAATAGGCAATTCTATGCAGGAGAAAAAAGTTTAAAAGCTAGAAGTGAATATTGTGCGTATTGTTTTCTTATTTAGTGCATCAAGACAGAGTTGGTGGCCTCTTAAAAAGTTCAGTAATGTTGGCAATGTATGCTGTAACATTTGAAGCCCATAATTTGTTCTAGGACGAGGTACTCTCAGGGACCCGGCGCTACGTACTCCGTATACCGCATTTTTAACACTTAGTCTAGAAAACCGCAGTAATGGGTGGTTAAAATACTTAAGGGATGCCGCGTATACTGTCGCAAGCTTATATTTGTAATATTCTTGTATTTTTATTACTTTATGCTTACAGAAAGGTGGATTGGTGTGTGCGTAATACGACGCATTGGCTACGACTCGAATTGCTCTCTTCTGCAATAAAAAAAGTTTATGAAGGTTTGTACTGGTCGTGGTTGCCCACACCAGGTTACAGTAGGATATACGAGAATTGAACAATGCATTATAAATTAAGAGTTTAATACTAGATGGTAATGTATGGCGATGCTTATATAGAATTCCTACGATATTTGAAAGCTTAAGTGTAAGATTTTGAATATAGGAGTCCCATAACATATGTTCATGAAAAATTATGCCTAAAGTTTTAACAGTGCTTGCAAATTCAATTTCCGAAGAATTCAACATTAACTTTACATTAGGATTGCAACTCTACCTTTTGATTTAAAGATAACGGCTTTTGTTTTGGTTTCATTTATTTTTAGGGAATGTGAGACAGTCCATGAACTAAGCTTTTGCAGACATGTGTTTGCATCGGCTATCATTATATCAATATTGGTCCCTGAAAAAAATATACTAGTATCATCGGCATACATGACAAATGAGGCGTTACTCGCAATAGCGACTACATCATTTATAAATAAATTAAAAAGCAGTGGCCCCAAGACACTACCTTGAGGTACCCCTGTTCGGACTGCTTTCAGCATAGAAGAAAAACCATTAATTTCAACTGTTTGCATCCGACTGCTTAAGTAATTTTCAATTAAAACTCTCATTAAGCTGCACTACATTTTTCGCCCAGCGGAGTCACTCTCGACCATAAAATATTTATTTTTAAGAACTCCGAGGGGCTGCAGTTTAAATGTTTGTACGCAAACTATTTGACGGTCTTATCGAAAAGCAGCCAGAAGTTTCAGTGCCGACAACAGTTTAGAAACTGGGGAAATGGCACCTTTTTTTTGTTCTTTCCATAAAGTCCCATGCGTTGGCTGGTGTCAATCAATGGCCGCCGGTGGCGACACTCGGCGCCCAGCTGCCGAGGCCTTGGTCCGCGATCTAGCCTACTATAATAGAGATCAGTGGGTTAGAAGGTCGAAGGTTCGTCGAATCGGTTCGCACCAGACGAACACCGAAAGTTCGACCTAGAATCCGGTTCGACAAAAGTTGGCAACACCCCTAGTTTCTCCAAGCCGCCACCGCCGCCGCCGCGCAAGTTCGTGTGCTCTACGGCACCACCGCCGTCATCTGACCGGCGCACAGGCCTATCGCATCTGCTTGCGCTTTTTCAGGAGCTTCCTTTAGGCTCTAAAAGTTATTTATTAATTTTCGTTTTTGTTGCACTTGAAACAAAGATAAATACGTTACTTTTTGACGCCATACGAAGCTTCCGAAAGAGCTCAAGTACCACATGACAAATAGCGGCCAGTCACGTGACAAATAGCAGCCACTTTTCAGCGGCGCCCGCGGGTGCCAACTACAAATTCGTATAGCGCCGTAAATATAACTCTACATTTTTTTTTCGTTGTAAATTCGTTTTATGACTTCCTTTTCCCACCTAGGCTGTTTAAAACAAAGATGTATATTTCCTTTGCTTGTGTCCTTTAAGATGTTCTTTTTGCAAGGACTTTTCTGCAAGTACTACACTGGTGAAATTACTCTTCGACAGTGGGTAATAATGTCGCCATGTTCTGGCAGCCTAAACTCCCGCTGTATAAACAACTAACTACTAATTTTTGTTTGCTTATTCGTATCATAATACAGGCGCATAAGAAATAAAAAGTAGTTTTGCAGAACATTTCTTTTTAAACATCAAAATTGTTTCTGTTCTTTTCTTGATAAGTGTAGGGGAAAAGTAACGTGAAAGTAATCTGTAACGTAATGAGTAAAGTGATCGGTTACTCTTCAGCGAAAGTAATTTGTAGTTGTAATTCATTATATTTTAGGCTCCGTAATTTGTAATTGTCAACCATTACATTTTTCAAGTAACGGGCACAAGTTTGCTACTTTGGCAAGGAAAACAAAAACACTCCAACAAGCAGTACATGAAGTCATAATTCAGCGAGTGCATGGAACACAGCCAGAGAAATCAAGAGCCAACCCATTACCGCTAAGAACGCCGCTGCGGGATCGCGTCCTGGAAGAATGCAGAATTTTATTTTTTTCGGGAGCAGGAAAACCAAATCTCAATATTTCATTACTAGTGCGTCCTGCTTCATACGTAATAATCGACACAATTGAGCCCCATAAAGAAGGAAATGTATCGCGAGTCTATCCAGAAAATACATTGTAGTTCTATGATTGCATTATATAAAATTTTCGAACGTTATGTGTATTTTTGTATCAAGATTGATGTTCATACATACTCCTATTACTCTCTCAGAATTGAACATGTTGTGGGAATTACGAGAAGATGACAGATGCAGCCCGCTAGATTCTCCTAATTTTTCAACAATTTTCCCTTTTCTGTGCGTCAATAAATATTGAATACTCTAAACTGTCCTTCTAAAAATATCAAAATTAAAAACAAATACAATTATTCCTTTCAGACTTGTCCCCGCTCGTATATTATATCAGCGTTAAAACGTTAATTGTATCAAAATCGCGAGATTTCGACAGAGTTATTAACAATTATTGTGCGCATTTGCCTTGATTCGCGAGTACAAATAAAGAAAAGAAACAAACAAAACACCTACACAGTCCAAGTTGTTTGACATAGACTGTTGTTGCGAATCATTAGAGGGAGAGTGAATGGTGATGTCTTAAGTTGTGGCGACGAATAAACAGATACAGGGTGCTCCTCAAATGTAACGACGCCTCTAGATGGTCTCTTTTGGCCACTTTCTGCTCTATTCCTGGGCCAAACATTCAAACTACGTGGTAAATGTTTGACTCCCCGATCACAGCAGAGTCCTGGGGCAAACGTGTCGGCTGTTCCGCAGTGACCAGTTTTTTTTTAGCTTTGAGCAGCTTGCAATAGATCAATATTTGGGTAATTGAGTGGTGGCGTTAAGTTGCAGGCGCCATCCATTAGCTGGCTGCCTCATTTGGATACTGGATAAGCGTAAACAAATCAGGTAGCCGATAAAAGGCTAGTGCGTGAAGCACTGAGGCGTGTTTATCTGAACTAACCTCCCCCCTCCCCACCCCGTTTTCCTTTCCTCTCTCTCCGTCCGCCAACCAGGCAATGTGACGTCCACGAAAACGTGCCAATCAGAGATCCGAAATTGACCTGCTGTATTACTCCACATGCTTTTCCGAATAGCCGGCTCTGCCAGCCCCCGGGCCCTGGCGCGAGATGGCTCTGTACACCACTGCCGCGTTGTCGTTTTCACCTTCCTTGCAATATGAAATTGATTGTGCATGCAATAAACAAAAACAAAATTGTTTGAATTGATGTTTGGGCAGTATGAAGATGAGGCTACTTCTTTCCCCGATTTTTGAAAAATTTGATCTTATAAGCCGCAGAGTGATATAAATACGTTCTGTTTCAGCTAGGATATAAAAAGCAAAAACGTGGGGCACAAGAGAGCTGGTGAAGTTCATCAATGTAGAAATATCCGAGTCTGCGGTGAAGACAGATAAACGATAGGAAAAAGGGAAGAAGTATGTTTCCTTCTTCCCGTCGGTTTTGTTTTATTTTTTTTCTCAACGCATTGCAGTTTAAGGTAATTCTGCAGTGATCACGAATACGAAATAAATCCCCCACACAAAAAATAATTATATATTGATATAAGAGGAAATTGCATTACTCGATCTCCAAATCGATATAGTTATTAAATGTAACTGCTTTGTTGACTGTCATTTCCTAGGAAGGGACAGTCTTGTAGCACAAGTGCTTTCCTATGTTTGACTATATTAAGAGGGCTTACGCTATTATACAACAGCTAGTTACAGCAAAAACCAAGCAAAGGAAGACCTGGTGCTATAATAATTTTGACGTGTTTCTCGACGTGATTCCCACGACGTAGTTAAACGCGATCACGCACTGCTGCGTGAATGGACTTTAAGATACTAACGAATGATGGTAATCGATGGTTTAACACCAGAAAAACACAGTGCGCTTTCACGTTTGTAGGCGGCACTTTACGCAAATGTATTCAGTATCGTTATATCCGTTTTTATACTATATGGTGTTCCTGTATTTATTATTGCTAATGCATTTTTACATCTTCTTTATGTATTTATTTCTATTGCGATAGTCTTTATGTGTACTGTACTATCTGTATTTCACCTGTCTTTTTTATTCGTAACAATATTTTTTTTTCTGAATATTTAGCGAAGTGTTTCTGCGCACGTCTAATAAAGGTTAGCGCACTCTCTGAGAGGACCTTATTGGTGCAGCATTTCTGACCATTTATTCGGCCATAACGTTAAGTGTAATGTCCGGCCAGAATGCGCTGCATTAAGTTACCCAGAAAAGGCGGCTTAATCACTCAAACATATATACATCAACATACTGCGTACAAACATTACCGTGTTTGCCCACACCCGATTAGCATCAGAGGAAGGGCCTACGCATGCGTAGTACGGACAGCAGCGCCACCACAGTGGCGTGACATCAGAGATTATGCGGAGAGCAAACTCGTCTGCTTCTCTGACAGGGGTTGTGATAATCTCGGAACGCCAAGCTCTGATTGGCTCTGATTGGAAGGATAGTGGGTAGACCTCAATGCTAGCTGCCGTGAGGCCTACCCACTATCCTTTCAATCGAGCCAATCAGAATTCGGCATTCTGATGTCACAGCAACCAACACGCAAGGAGCAGACGAATTTGCAGTCCGCATAGACTCATGTGTATAAACTTGGCTGGTTGCTGATGGCGAGATAGTATTTCATTATGGTTGTTACCTTCAATGTTCCGAACTAAAAGCGCTACCGTCGGAGATTTCCTTCAAAGACACAAATCTGCGCAAACACGAGCATGTTTAACGAAAACGTTTGCACAGAGTGTAAACAAAATGAACTTAAAACTGTCGTAATCATGATTTTCGTGGACTTTTTTTTCTGTGTCTCCCCTTCAAGTCGACGACCTACAAACATCTATTCTTTTCCTGTTCCTCCGATTAAACGTAAGCGTTCAAACAAAATTTGACCACTTAATTCAGTTCAACGACCCGATAAATTGCAAACCCTGGAGCTTTCTGTTTTCAGGTTATTTTGTCTGATATTGTTGTTGTTTTTTTCCTAATTTATTGCGCATAGCATAGGGCTTTTCCTGTTTATTTGTTTGTTTTGTTTTATTTTTTATCGCAGGCGATAATTCGAGAAACTATGAAACAATACACTTTCCTGTTCTCCCGAAAAAAAGAAAAAAAACCTGAAAGACGTTTCCAATTCTCTGTAATGCCGAATTAGACCGCAGCTCTTGAGGAGAGGAAGGGAGGGTACGTAGGCGAAGGTATGCCATCCTCCCCCCTCCTTTCCGTACTCCTCCCATCACATTTAGCAGGAAAGTTTTGCTACATTTCCCGCTAAATTTAGCAGGGAAATTTTTCTGTTAAATTTAGCGGAAAATTGCACCCACAATTTAGCGGAAACATTTTCCCGCTATATTTAGCTTAAAATTTTTCCCGCTAAATTTAGCGGGAAAATTTTAGCGCTAAATTTATCGAAAAAGGTTCCTGCTATATTTAGGGGAAAGTGTCCCATAATAAACCGCGCGGTTCCGCCGACGGTGACGGCTTCAGCGACGCCGCTGAACCTGAAAACAGCCGCCTAAGAGCTGCGCTCTAAAATAAACTGGGGCCATCAAATTGTTCTTTGTCTTTTCTTCCAGTTTAGCATGGGGCAGAAACGTAAAGAAACACATTCTACTGGAGTATTCGTTACCGGCGGAGTAGTGTCCTGCTTGTTCCGAACCATGTTCCGAGCGCTCCACCTTTTTCATGCTCCCGAAAATTGAAAACAAAGACACACAAACAAACCAAGAAAGCTGGGCTCCCATTTGAAATTGGTTGTTTCGGAAATTCGCGATTTGATTATGCAGGACCGACTGCAATCAGGTCTGGAACAGCTCACGGCACCGAAAGATGCATCTATTGAATATCTTAAACTTCGTTTTTTTTTTATTCATGCCAAATGGCTGTTGCTTTTGTGTTTGTTGTCAGATCTTTTGAATATTTCATTTCACAGCACATCGACCACGCTGAGAAAGTATCTTACTCAGATCACTAGTAGTAATAGGTATTTAGATAGTGTCGGTCATAAAAGCCGCATTGTTGAAATTTTGTCGATTTAAATTCCAGCAAAAAAAACAAAAAATAATAAATAAATAAGCGATGTGAATTTTATTTAAAGTGAGTTGTAATCTGACGCAATTTGTTTTTGTTGTTTACGTTTCTTTTAGGTGTAAATAGCTTCAAATGTCTCAAGCGCACTCGTAATTTGAAAACCTTTATAAAAAAAAAGGTCCCAGAGAACGCTTGAGGGTACCAGCATTTTACAAAGCGCAGTGCTGAACTCTTGTTTGTTTGTATGTATGTATGAAACGTATTTTTATAAACACCTTTAACGTCTCGCCCTCAGGTTATTCATGCTAGGGGTCATATATGGTAGGTGGGAGAAAAGGTGAACATTTTATAAAGGATGTCGGATGCCCGCCTCACGAATAAATTTCCGTATGTAGTCCAGTACGACCTTTCGGTGCTGCGTCTCGTCCTCTGGCCTTATTCATTCGGTGGTGGTTAAACGTTAATTAAACGATGTGGTTCTGGCTGGTTACTATTTGGTATGGCCCAGTGGTGATGATGGTGGTAAGATACGACTAATGATGTGTTAGAGGATGTGACTGAGGCCTTTTCTCTCCGCATAGGAGACTACTGTCCTCAGGATTGTTAGTTAGGCGCTTGCATTGCCTCCTAGCCGAAGACTGTGGTTCAACGTGTCGGGTCAATTCAGTGGTAGAGTTATCTTTGCCAGCACTTTCCGGGTAGACCCTTAGGTCATGATAGCTTTTTGTTAAAAACTTGCGTCACGTCCTCTGGCCTGACTCTGCAAACTGCAGCTAAAAGTACATGCGCGTTGTCATACCCATCTATGCGTGAGCAAAGACCTTCTTTATCTCTCCCGCGGCTGAAACAAAAACAAAATCCGCTTACAGTCGGCTGTCGGTTCGGTCTCGAGAGGAGCCTTCCAATGACTTTTACTTCTGTGCTGTCGTTTCTCAGTTTTTGTAGATGTCGGATTTGAATAAACGTAGCCGATCACGTTTTATATTTGTTCATTCCGCAGCAAAATATGCGGAGCAATGATATTGGTCAAGCTAACTCACATATACAAACATGTCATATTTCTTCGTCATCGGCGTATTTTGCCTAAACTAGGGTAGTCAAGTACTATATTGTGGCATCCTGACATTAATATGGTAGTTATTAATATATATAATATATTTGGAGGTGGCTCATCTGGCCGTCTGTTCACCCCCTGATATGAGCCAGGAATGCGATGAGTAAGTCAATGGCAAGATCATCTTGTTGATATTTTAATTATCGGACCGCCTAAAGAAGCTAATTATAGTGCTAACACTTAATCAAATGTAATGTAACTCCGACCAACAAAGGTATGCGTATTGAGATATAGTATAATTTAGCCAAAGTAAAGACAATCATAAAACTCCCTATGACATGTAGAGATAGATTACAACCGACGTTGATTAAATCAGTTTTCAACTGATTTAATTAACATTTTTATCAAGCAATCCACCCGGCTACCCTGCCACCATCGTCACAGATAGATGACAAAACCTGTCATCTATTTGTGACTATGGTGGCAGGGTAGCTGTGTGAATTGCTTGATAAAAAATTAAAAAAAAAACTTTAATTAGATTAGTTGAATATTGTTTTAATTGACACCAACCAAAAAATACATATTAGAACGTGCATCCCTAAAAAAGACATAATTTTGTTGTAGGAATAAACTTTTTTATATAAATGCTTTGGATTGTACTAGCCTTTTAAGCTTATTTGTGTGGCCGTGGTGGTAGGGCAGGCTGGAAATTTTCTGGATAAAAATATTGATATATTCAGCTGAAATTTAGCGCCCGTATATGTTTCTTCTTTTTTTGTGCCTGACTCTGTTACACGTTTTAATACATTTGAAATCCAGGTTCATAAGAAGGAGCTCCGAAGTGCATAAACAGAGAGATTAGGCGTGCACGGCTGGCTTCCGTCAATCATGAGCGCGGTTTTAGCAGACTTTTTCCTCACTCTGTGATCGAAAAAAAAACCCATATATTTTTGTACCAGAGCCATTGCCAACCACAGATAAAAGGGTCGATAAGTGTCAACACCGAATCTTATATATTCCTTGTCAGCAGCTTTCACCCCGGTATGTGAAGGACAACGTATACCCTTGTTAATTTGTACATAGGGGCAAGACACAAATCAGCATCTGTTTCCTTGTCTTGAGCTCTTGAATCCCCATGAAAAAAGTGGAGTTGTAAAAAAGCTACTAAACATGTTGCACCTTCATTTCCGTCTTCCGAATAGAGCTACACGATGGCTAGAAAAATGTGTTTTCCTTGAACTGCGCTAAAATATCCCTGAAGTCATGCGGTTGCCTCAAAACATAAAATAATTGTTTGCACGTTTATGCTGTGGGAACAGCGCATCAAGAGAGAATTAAAGCAGTTTACTTAAAAGTGCAAATTGTTAAAGGGACACTGACACCCCCAAAAATATTCTGTTTAGGTATTGCCAAGCGATCTATTATGGCGTCAGAAGACTGCCCAATAAATATTTTGTTAAAGCGTCACGAATATTTTTAACAAAGTAAAAAAAAAAAAAAAAACGCAACTGCTCGAAACAGAAACCGAAACTGAACTGGGGAGAAAGTAGAAATAGAGAGGAGGAGAAAGTTACCAAAACATTGCATAGCAGTGCTTTTTTTTTAATCAACGAATTTGCAGATTTTTAGAAGCCACAAAAAATGGCCATCACATTTTTAGTATTGAGTGTGTGCTTTCGATGACCACAAAATTGATTATTTTTGGTGGCTGTGTCTAAACCATAAAAACGGCACGTAACGATGAAGAAGAGGATGGGAGCGACTAGTTCTCGATATGCGGTTTGCGGGCGGAACGAGAACGAATTTCGAGCCGCAAATTGGGTTCTGGGTAGTGGGGCTCTCTTATGACATGTAAAATAAAAACCTTGGCGAGCATAAATACCCTGTCAGTGTCACTTTAAAACTGCAACTTGGACTGGAAGGTGGAACATGCTTACAATCGTTGTTAACCGTGTACGCAAATGGCGACCACAAAAGAAAGAAGCACGCACACGGCCCTGCTTGTGAGCGAACTCCTTCATTTCGTCCGACTTCTGTTCACGCTCTTTGCACAGTTTGAAAGTATGTTCCTCCAACCAGATCAAGCTTCAGTCTTAATAAGCTGTACTTTAACGAATGTTACCATTAACTCGAAATGTGAGAACTGCACGCCTGATTGACTTCCGTGTTCTTAATAACTTTTTTTTTTTTGAGGGATTTATGTGTTGCTATATTTTTTTTTTTTTTTTTGGTGGGGGGGGGGGGGGGGGGGGGAGTGGGTCGAATGCGAAACGTAAAAGAATAAAAAAAATTGGAACTTCAGTTACTAATATCGGACCTCGATATACATCCACGATTTTGGGTTCAAAACCAACGGGCCAAACAGTTCTTTACGATCCTCGGCGGACACCCCAAACTTGTCGTTTTTCTTGACACGGTGTCGACGTCGTTATCACGTCAACCACGCTGTCTTCTGGAGCTTGAGTTTTTAGACGCCCATACGCACGGCAAACGAGAGGCCGTTACCGCTAACCGTTATGATCCCCCTGACGGTTCCTGCCGTTCTCTAGCTGGATGACTTCCCGGTCCATTTGCTTCTGTTTGCAGAAGACGGGCTCCGTTTCTTCTGATGTTAGCAGTTTCGTCTCCTTTTTGTTTTGTTTTATCGTCTTTGTGTGTTTCCGACGTCTGCCTTGGCGTTTGAATAAGAAAAATACGATAAAGTTAATACATCTTGCAGTGCATTAGAGATACTTCCGCGATTCTGTCACTTTCACTTTCGGCGGAAATGATTTTTTGTTTTGTTTGGTCTTTATAATACTTTTCTCGATCTATGATTTCCGCAGCGGGGTTCGTAATCCGAGCGTATTATACTTCTTTGTGGTTCCCTTTTTTATATTACTGTATTAACGATTATCTCGAAGAAACTAATAGCTTGCATTAAACCACGCATATTTATAGAAGGTCACATCCGCTTAGAACATTGGCAACCAAGAAAGCCCTCCCGTGGATCTACGCTGTTTGATAGTTCACTTTCCCGCAGAACACGATGACAACCAATCACAGTGAGCAATATAAGGATTCCAGCAAACGTCGAACCTCGGAATGCGAACGAACCTAACAAATCCGGTGGCCGCACTCTAAAAAAAATAAAATAATAATAATAAAGAAATCAGAGTTCTTTCAGCTTGTGAAGAACGGTTTCGCCTCAAGCACAATCGCCCCCTGGCGCAGTAAAAAGTCAACTGGGTGATGAAGAACTCTTTAGCATCATAAAAGGAGCTTAAAATAACCTCTTATTGATTTTTTTTTAATGAAGAACCTTTTTAGGGACTGCTTGGAATAACATTTTAGCGTGCAAAAATATGGACAAGCCGAGGAACCCCTAAGAGTTATTTTAGGACCATATATCTTTTAGACTGCTGCGGGTGCAATGAACAAGAGAAGCATCATGCTCACAATGCCCCTGCTCACATCACGCTTTTCATTTTTAATCGTACTTTGTGCTTTCACATTTGCTGGGATTCTCCTTTTTTTTTTTTTTTTTTCGTTTTGATTGGTCGCTTTGGTGTCCTTCAAGAACGTGAACCCACATACTTTTCTTTTTCTTCGAGTGCAGGCATTATCCGCTTTATATCTTTATGTGTCTATACCCGATCCATCAAAATCTCACACTGCGCATCTACTCCATTGTTTTTCGGCAACAAACTCTGTAAATGCGCGTCTTTGGCGTATGGCAGAACCTCGGGGAGAGTACGAGGCGAGAGCGTGTGGTGGCGTCCAAACCCCGAGCTCTGGTGGGAATGATTAGGCGGATAAGTGCAAAGCTAGCTGCCTTTGTCTTCACTGCACTGATAAAACTCTTTCGAACGCGAACGCCAAATGTCGGACGTCGGCGTTCCGCATTTTAAAGCGTTCGACGAGTGCAGACGAGACAAAAGGCAGCTATGCGGAGCGGAAGTTCGTTTGCTTCTTTTGCAGGCGTTGTGGCGAGGTCAGAACGACGCCGAGCTCTGATTGGCTCTGTTGGAAGCATAGTGGGTAGACCTCAAAGCAAGCTGCCGTTAGGCCTACCCACTATCCTTCGATCAGAGCCAATCAGAGAGCTCGGCACTCTGGCGTCACCACAACCCGTCTGCGAGAAGCAGACGAACTTGCGCTCCCCGTAGCTTCGCGTCCACCAACCAATCAATCCAACCGGAGCTCCGTGTTCGGACCTTACCCGTGCGCTGGTCTCCTCCTCTCCCTCGATTTCTGCCCGCATAGCTACTGACAGGTCAACAAAAGCGGGACGTCGCGAGTCCAAGGCGTCTCATTATTGCTTCGTGGACAATGAGACTGCGACATTCGCCGACGAGAACTCCGGAGATGGAATCACAAAGCGTAGAGGTGGTCTGCCGTGCACTGTTCGTGTTATGTCGTCAGCGACTACAATCGTTTTCGGAAGAAGTTGAATGCATTAACTTAACCATAGATGGCGCGGAGACTACGCATTTTCAGCGTCAGCATGATGCGACGCACGATTTATATACAAGCGCTGCAGCAGTGTCCGGGTATGTCCGCGCTCGGTGACACTTATCACTGCATGCCGCATGTAAAGGCTGGTGATTGTTTCGTTGTTATTTTTTTCGTTTTGCAAAGGATGAAATCAGATGATTGCTCATGTGTGTTCACTTTGCCGGGACGAGGCGAATAAAATGTAACGTTTTTGAGCAAAAAAAAAAAAAAAAAAGTTCGAAAACATCTAGGTACAGGCCTTGCAAGCGATGTTTGGCTGCTCTTTTTTCGTTTATATTAAAGGGTAAGAGTGCGATGCTGCGCTGAGCATCTAGCTTGGCGCTACATCATATTCTGTTTTACCATTGCCTTTGCCATAATGGTGGGGGAAAGGGGTGACTGTTTTTAGCAGGGGCCTAATCAGACAGACCTGCTTGTAGATTTGAAGCGTGCATAGCGCACGCTTCAAAGTTGTAAAACCTACAAACAAAAAGAAAACAAAAACAAAAACTTTATAATTAGAATGAAATGAAGACATTTTCTCAATTGAAATAAACGGTACTTAGTATGAACGTATTGCGTTTCTAACAACGTTTATTTCCTGCACGGATGAACTTGGTAATTTTTCTGCATTTCCAGTTGGTACGTATTCGAATCTTTTCAGAGGAGGAAATGACATAACACGAATGTCTGGTCCCCTGACAAATGTAATCCACGCACAACGCCCCGAAAAAAACAAAGAAAAAATGTTAAAATGTTTTTGTCGTACGCTCACGAGTGCCGCAGTTGAGTAGCCCACCCGTTTGTTGTTTTATTTGTTCCCATTTAACAAGAAACAAAAACAATACCTACTTTTTTTTCTCCTGACCATACGATTTTCAGAGCTCCGTATAGATTTATTTAATTATTTATTTATTTACTTGTAAATTTCCACCGACCGACTTTTGTCTGCCATGGGATATAAGAGTATAAAACATTAGGGCGCAAATTGTGTACAAATACACAGAAAAAACGCACGACCTACAATTCAAAATGAATATCAGTTTGCTCCATCATTAGTAAATTGTCGTCTAAAAAAAGCGTTATCTGAAGCGCCAAGGAACACATCATAGGTACCAAAGGTGTTTTCGGATAAATTTGAAAAACTCCGAATTTCGATGTGCCAATGCCCCCCCTCCCCTCCCAATAAACTAAATAAAGACGGTATTTTATAATTAAGTTTGATCAGCGCAAATGGTGAATGGTCCGGGAAATTGCCACCGCAGTTATCTTTCAAATCTCGTTTCATTGACAAAAGAGGTGTCACCGATCATCTCGTCAAGGTTCAGAACGACTTGTCCTTTTGCATTCGGGTCACGACAAAAGCCTCTGTATTGGTTTCCAGTTTGGGCCATACTATTTGCGTTTTAAGAGGAAGAGAGCTTTTGTTTTTGCAACAGTCAAAGCTATAGATCACAGAGATTGCATAAAATTGGAAGAGGCCCAGTTGAAACTTCCCTATTCCATCCTTTACCACTCCACCTCGCGCGGCCGCGGGGTAGCATGGAATAGGATGGGATGAATACGTGCTCCCAGCGACTACCTCCAGGGGTTTATTTTTAAGGTATCGACGTTCATCCAAGCCACAGATGTGTGCAACTTCTGCCGTGGGACAAATGAGTATTGCCAGTGGAAATGGCACCAACACAAAACCCAGCTGAAGAAATATTTTATGTAAGCGCGTTTTATTTTTTTCTTATCTCGCATACGTACACACCCGGATATTATTTCTTTTTTTTTTCATAAGAAACACTGCGAAACTAAGCTCCGAATTTGATGAAAAATAAACTCCGAAAACACGGAAACCCAATTGTAAGGCAAACTATTTCAATAGGAAAGTGACCTAGGAAATAACAAATATTTACGAGATTTGTTTTTTTTAATTAAAATTGATGACTAGGTTCGTTTGTTTTTCACATTTTTGCTTTGTGTTTTAACCCTTCCGGTCCTTAAATTTTAATCTATTCTTATCGTATCTTTTGTACAGCGGTTGTTCAAGGTTGACCGGTACTTTTACTTTCACAGTAAATGAAAAATGTGGAAAGAAGAAATCCATGTCAGTGTTTTTCCACTGTTTCTTACGTGCACATCCAAACAGCGCTCCCCGATTTCTTTTGATTAAGAAATGAGACACGCTTACAGCTGCCTGTAATGCCGAATTAGAGCTCAGCTCTTGATGAGGGGCAGGGTAGGGAGGGGAGTGAACGCCCATCCTCCCACTCCTCCCCTCCTCCTCTTCTGCTCCCCCCCCCCCCCCCCCGCCCCTTCGCGATAAATTTTCGCTACATTTCCCGCTAAATTTAGGGGAAAACATTCTCCGCGAATTATAGCGGAAAAACGTAGCGAAAATTTCCCGCGAAATGGGGAGGGGGGGGGGGGGAGCAGGAGAGGAAAAGAGGAGCTAGGGTACGAAGGGGAGGGAATGAACCTCCTCCTCCCCTCCCGTCCTCCTCTCCTCCTCCCCTCCCATTTTGCGGTAAATTTTCGCTACATTTTTCTGCTACGTTTAGCGGGGAATTTTTTCGCTGAATTTAGCGGGAAACCGTCCCCGCTAAATCTACTGGGGAAGGTTCCGCTAACTTTATAGCGAAAATGTTTCCGCTGAATTTTCTGGGAATTTTATTTCGGCTAAATTTAGCGCGGAAATTTTTTCCGCTAAATTTAGCCGAAAAAATTTCTTCCTCCTCCCCCTCCTCATCTTCCCTCGCGACCTCCGTGACGTCACCTGTGACGTCGTTATGGGAAAGGTTCCATACTGCAACGCGCGGTTACGCCGACGCCGACGGCGACGCCGCTCAAGCGGAAACGGGCGCCTTCGGCAAACTGTTGGCACGATTTATACACTGATGTCTCAGGCGTCGTTTGTTCTCCATACCACGCTTACAATCTTCTCCAGATTTCAGCACGTTTGAGTTTCTCTTTCACCCGAAATTTAATTATGGACCGCTGTTCTACAGCTACAGACAGATTGGTATATTGCTCGTCACCATTATAGCTGCAACAGTTTCGCATGCGTAAAGCGCGTCACTTCCGGGTGCTGAATATTTAAGAAGAATTATACGTTAACGTCCTCCATAGGCTTCATCATGCTACACTTGTAATTCAGCGATTTCTTTTCAACGAAAGTCCCCGTCCACCTTGAGACACTCAAGTACTTTATATCACCCCCCCCCCCCCCCCCCCCCCGGCGAGCACATTTAAATATTACTCCCAAACTTCACCTTACCTAGTGCTTCCCCCTCCCTTTTTTTAAATCGTTATTATGTGTTTAACTTCATTCATATAGCTCATCTTAATTCCGCACGCTCGCACACCTCCTCGACGCGAGACGCCTGTGCCGAGCTCTGGTCCACGCAAACCTGGCTTCGCTTCCGGGCGCCGAGCTCCGCGCTCGGCTGGCGATGAAGTTTCCCGGCTGCTCGGATCCCAGGCACGTTGCCGCAGCCGCTCGCGACCTGATTTATAGCTCCAAGGTTGGCGCGATAACGTGGCTGCCCTCGGAGTTCCTCGTGCATATCCTACCCTTAAGCAGGACGGCACCTCCTCTGCCTGCCCGCACCGGCGCATCCTCATCGTGAACTCGGGAGCTCGCGTTTCCATGTTTCTTGGGTGCCACGACGCGCTATCGGTGGCATCATTTATCCCCTCCTCCCGTGTCAAAACAGGTCGGGTGTTTCGGCCGGAGAAAGCGCGCGTAGGTGAAGCGGCTCTTTTTATCTCCCCCTATTGAGTATTCCTGACAGTGTGTGCCTTAATAAGCTCAAAAGGGCAAAAAGAACAAAGAAATCTAAGCTGCTCATGAAAGAAAGAAAAAAGACCTTATGAGATAAAGTGCAAAACCAATATTAGTTGTTTTTTCCGGAATATATATATATATATATATATATATATATATATATATATATATATATGTTTTCTGTTTTTTTAAAGCATGAGGCGAATAAGTATTTTCCTTAACGTGAGGCCATACATTATAAGAAAGGGAAGTCTCACGAACACGGTAAAATAATATATATAAAAAAGGTAACGATTGTTTTAGCAGCTATAATAAAAGTTGCCTTAGATCGAACTCCGAAAATAATATTTCAGGGAAGCTTCAATCAGACATTGACTTTTCGCTATATTTTAACCTTTAAAACTTGCGTTGATTCTCACAAGTAATGTTTATATTCAAACAGCCTCTTCGTTGTTTTTTTTCTCTTTTTTTTTGTAGCTGAAGCAGACTTGTACCGTACTCATTACAAGTAATCAAATTACTTGTAATCGATTACTTTTTGGAGTAATTTTGTAATCAGTTGATTACTTTTCTTATGCAGTAATCACAAGAGTAACCTGATTACTTTTTGAAGTAATAAAATTACTTGTAACCGTTACAATTTGTCCACAACCCCCCCCCCCCCCCCCGCACACGCCTTTTTTTTATGAAGTGACAAAAATAAAATTTGCTTCTTTTTTTTTTTTTTACGGAAAAAAAGAAAGATTTTTGCGGAGCTGTAGGAAACGAGGTCAATCTCTTTCTATGTACAGTTTCTGTGGAATGTCCGTTTTTTTGTGTTTTTTTTCGAGCTGGGACTGGGGAGTGGGAAGCCCCAGGGAAGCCACAGTGCATGACAAAGGCCGTTCAGGGCGAAGTTTGAGGAAGCAGAATGTAGCTTTGTGAGTCCTTCGTTCAAACTCACGCACACACACACAGAAATAAAAAAAAAAATAAAAGAATCCTGCGTAGGGACCTACTCGCAGCCCGTAGGAGAACCAGAACCGAAGAATGCCTAAAGCGGATGCAAAATATAACAAAGGCAGTTGAAATATTTCCCCATTTCCCCGACGTGGTCTTTGTGACAAGCAATGTTTCGAGTTGAGAAGTGGTCTGGGCAATCTCTTCCGCTAATGGATACTACACATGATCCGTTTCAAATCCTGGAGCTGCTGCTCTTTTCTATAACATGCGAGCTCATCCACATATGAATAATAAAATGAGCGACGCAAACTTTGAGCGACAACCCTTGCTCCAGCTTAACAAGATCTAGAACCCCCCCCTCCCCCCCCCCCCTCCCCCCCCCCCTCCCCCCCCCCCCCCCCCCCCACACACACACACTGGCGAACGCCCAAATCAATAAACGTCTTGAAACGAATTCTATGCTTGTGTCCGCATTGTGAAGGTGCAACGACCACGAAGACGGAGCCAGTTTTTCTTCTTCAATATTTGTGCAAATGTGAAATGTAGGTTGGAAGTAGTTCATTGTTATGAGTGCTAAAGATGTGTGTTCACACAATAAAGTAATCGGAAAAGTAATGATTACTTCTTTAAGTAATGTCCAATTACTTTTGCCGTCGAGTAATCAAGTAATCTAATCGAATACTTCTTAGCCAAGAGTAATAGTAATTGTAATCGCTTACGTTTTTTAGTAACGTGTACAAGACTGAGCTGAAGCAAGGAAAGCAAAGATTACAACTGATTCTTGTTTTTATTTCGAGCGTAACTGTGTTTTAATCTGAAAAAAGAAATATTTTCGTGTG
Source organism: Ixodes scapularis (assembly GCF_016920785.2). Taxonomy (NCBI): domain Eukaryota; kingdom Metazoa; phylum Arthropoda; class Arachnida; order Ixodida; family Ixodidae; genus Ixodes; species Ixodes scapularis. Next base: position 176,997,526 of record NW_024609846.1, on the reverse strand, counting down.
CAAAACAATTAGAAGCAAACAATAACACTTATGTAAGTCTTTTTTTATAGCTTTCGTGCACCTTTACAACGTTAATCATACAACCTCCTCTTTCTCCTAAGTGAATAATAAATTATTTTAAAAGCGTGTTTAACAGTTGAGTGCTATATATGAGTAGTAAAAATTGAGCTGGTCATGGTAAGTTCGTCATCTCCATTTGTTCGGTGCAATCTAATTGAATTGTAAGTGCGGTCACAAATCACTGAAACAATCTATGCCTTAATTTTCTGAGTTTTATTTTTGTATTTTAGCCGGCTAGATATTTCATGAGTTCGTTGGTACGACAATGAATCCATTTTTACAACCATGGAAAAGGGAGAAAAGTACACAAATGCGACTTAGCTGAGCTTAGTGAAATTATTCATAAAAGAAGGAAATCAAGTTGCATACTTTGGTAGAATAAATCTTTCACGTGTCTGCTTACGTGAACCTTAATATTGAAAACTAAAATTATTGCTTGGGCCTGGTAAACGGAAAAATGATACTCAAGTCTTTTCTGGGAACATACCTCATAAAATTTTAAGATGCAACCCCTTGTAGTTAAAAAAAAATTACATAAACGCTCCTCATTTTTGAGAAAAGCCAACGGCAGTTTCAGAAATACTGCGAATATCTTGAGAGGTTATTTTATTTGGAAAGTGAAGCGGTTCTGTATTTCAGGAAAAATAACCGAATTGTCTTCATTTGGTCTCCAGGATGACGCATTTAGAGATTATTTTTCAATTTGGTGCACGGAAGCTGCAGAAAGTAATCTTCAATGTACCGCTGAAGCCCCGCTCTTTCCCGGGACGTAACGTCATATTAAAAGTTTTCGGAATCTCTGCTCTCGCGCATCTTCAGTGCCTATCAAATGTATGCCCGAGCACTCTTGCTATTTTCAAAAAGGTCAGAAAGAAACGTCACGACTGGTGTCATTGCGGGGAAATATACTTCACAAGCTTGCAATTGCACGCGCTGCCCACACGAGCGCCACGTATGACGTGACGACTGGTCGGATATTTTTCGTGTTTTCTTGCGTTTAGTTACACCTTCAGGAAAAACAAACGTGATATCCAGATTCACGGAATAAAAATCGTCAAACTTCACCTCTAGCTCGTGTTTTTCAAGGATTGTTTCAGCTTCCCTTTAACACCTTATTCAATATCTGCCTATGAAGATTTTTTTTTTGTCTTTAAATAACCCGTAATGACGTTCGGCCAGCGTGAGCGAACCCCATCGCGTTTCCCAATAAAAATTAAGTCAGTAATTTTGGTAGCGTTCTTTAACATCTTGTGACTCAATACTGTCACGCGCAAGGCATCCTCCAGAATCGATAGAAGCCCGACCTGTTCATTGTTGAACGAAAGCGATTGTGAAATGTGAGCAATAGCGGCATACGTCACGCCTGCGATTAAGTCGGTCAAGGTCAAATCTTGTTCTTTTTTATCTCTGAAGCAGCCCCGCGTTGTGCAGCGAGCTAATAAACTCTCAGAGGAGGGCCCGGTGTCACTATATTTTTTTACCCGCATACATCTTTCAACTCCCAGTTTCTTCGGAAACTTGGCAACGTCCCAAATTCTCGAGCTCAGCGCAAATTAAGTGAGACGCATTCCGGAATGACGTCTTGAAGCTAAAGCTGTTTCCCGAAACTAGAACTTATTCGTTCAGAGAAGGAAACTCCCCCGTCACACTTGTGTCGTTTTTGCATATATTTGTTTTATTTATTCGTTAAACTGACAAGCGAACCTGTTGCGAGCTAAGTCTGAAATTAGTTTCCCGGTGGGACTCGTGCCGTGCCGCCGAAGGACGAAGCCGGATAATTAAAGATTTGTGGTACACGGAAATCGTACCAAATTATCGTCGGCATTTCCCCAAGCTTATCGCATCAATGCAGACTTGACGACTCCTCTTTTTCCGCGCTTCAAACGCGCGGTCCAATTCCGGGCGTCCACGCGAATCCAGCTTGCACTGAACGTCTCACGCTTGTCGGCTCTCGTGAAAGTGAATCGTTTGACGCTGTCTGTTATAGATAAGTCGAGAAAGACTTTTTTCTTAAATTTACGTGGGAAATGTTTGCAACTGCCTGAACGTCAGACTAGAAAACGACCCTGCTTTATCTTTTAGCGTTTTGCACGAGTACCACGTTCTATAGACTGAGTCGACAAAACCTGCGCCTGGGTAAAAAGCGGTTAACCTATCACCGAATGTGCATCTATAGGTGTGCATCTAGGGGGTTAACCTATACTGAATGTGCATCTAGGGGGGGGGGGGGGGGTTTGGAACGATAACCCCTTTCCTGTAAAGACATTAAGCTAGGAAACTTGTCATGGGTGGACGGTGGACATGTTCGCAGACGACCGAGTTAGCCTGGGTTGTAGCTTGAGGTGTGGCGCCCTGTCGTTGGGCGTAGCGAGAAAAAGTGGGTCTTCTGTCCGCTGTGCTAATCGAGAGATGGCGCCGTCAAGTACAGCCATCGCTAACTTGGTCGTCTGTGAACACTTCCACCGTCTGACTCTTGCATGATTGTTAGGCACGTTTTCCGCGTAAAGTAAGTTATACCTTGGAACTTTTCCAAATAAAATGCGGCACATAAATGCACACTGGGTGAAAGGTTGGGCAATATATCTGTCAGGGGCAATTTTCACGGTTCGAGAAGAACCATTGTATTCATTTGGTACTTATTTCGTTGGATAGTACGAACATAATATCAGAGCTTGAAAAATGTTTTTCCGGTGGGTCAAGATGTACTTATAATTAAAATAATTAATCAATGCACGAGGGCGGCTTCAACAACAGAAAAAAGAAATAGCGATATAAAATAAGATGGGTGGTTTATAGGGAGTAAAATTGACTTCCATTCAAACCTTCTAAAGCAGTGATGCACAACCTGCCACCCTCAGGACAGCTTTGACCGGCGAAGTGTCTTAATGGCGTACGCAGCTGCCGTTGAAAGACATAAGCACTTGGTATCGGTCACGTTTAGCAAAAATTGAAGTCTGTTAACCAAACGATGTTTCTTTTACTTTTGTATTAGCGTCGGCATTAGCCCGTACCAATTCCAGGAACTTCAATTTCCACTGCAACAAAGTCCGTTTTTCTTTCCATCGTCAACTTGAATTTATCAAAATTCAAAAGCTATCCAACATAACAAACAAAAAACTTAATGAATCTACTGGACTTAACTCATCATGCCAAGACATTATCTTAAGATTCAATCAAAGGCTTGGTTCTGATCTACACGTCACGGTTTGGGAGATGGTAAAGGCCGTGACATACTCCTCTGTCGATTTTCATCAAAACTGCCTTTGTGTTGTGCGCTGCGCCCATCCATGACAAAGGCTTAGATTCCATAATTTGAAGTTTGTTACCCTTCTGCATAAGTGAAGCACCCCAATGCATCGATGCCGTGTTTCTGCTAACCGCGTACCTCAGTATAGGCACATGCGTACGAAGCCGCTCACGTCCGTTTCTGAGCAAAAGTTGCATCCGAAAATGTTGTCGATCACTTTACCTCCTGAAGGGTCTCAAAGCTCCTTTTGGGGTGAATTTTTGTTGATATTGATTTTTCCCCAATAATACTGAAATAGATTTCCAGTGTCATTAATAACAAGAAATATGATGTTCCATTTTAACCAGGCAGTCCACTGTATTTTTTTACTTATAAATTTCGAGGTATTTTTATCACGCGCTTCATAACTTACCTAAATAAATATATGTATGTATCCAGTTTGACAATATTTAGCAAAACGTATTTGCCGAAATGGTCAAAATTTCGCTATTATTTTTTTTAGATTTATGTTGATAAAATAGTTAAAGTTATAACTTAACACTTGCAATTGCATTTCGTTTGTGCTTTACCAAACCACTAAAGGTTGACGAGAAAATATAACATAGATGGTACAGTAAAATCAGCCATTAATCCAAGGTAGTCTTATTTAGGGCCATAATTCAAAATGCCTTCAAGAACCATTGAAAACTGAGCAGTATAGTTTTAATTATTCTCTGCAGTCAAACCACTTTCTAAATATATTCTATCTCAATTTCCGCGGACAATTGGTACGTCCGCAAGGCTTCAATTCACTGATAACTGGTAATCAAGGCTTTGTTGTTGCGTTAAATACTACTAGTCATCAACAAACATATATATTGGGAAAGTTATATGTACGATTATTATTTTTATACAAATAAAACAGACTTAATCTCCACAGATATTTTCTTTTGAGACAAGCAGATGTGGCTTCTAACAGAGATGGGCAACTTACTGTATTAGGAAAATTAAATATAAAATTATTTAATATCAAATAAAATTCAATTGAAAACAACTACCTAAGCACGAAATGTAAATACAACGAGATATAATTTACTGTCTCCAAATACGTTTTGGTTCGCATTTGTTCCCGCGGTTTCACATCTACACGACACACATGCTGAGTAAAAAATATAAACCTCATCCAGGAATAAAAAGGTGTCCATGTGTCAAAACGTACGCCCAAGACGAAAATCAAAATTGTAGTATTTCCATTTCTTTATCTTATACAAGTAGATGTGCGGAGGGGAACGCATGTGGATCACTGTGATCAAAGAGCACTAACTTAAGAAGCTTGAGCTCTGGCGAAAATATCAAAGCACGTTGTGAATAAACACACCCCAAACCCAAAACTAAGACTTCTCACACGTTTTTTTCTCCTTTTTTGTTCGTTCCTTTTCTTTTGTATGTGAATTCGCATGAAAAAATAATAAAATTCATGCTCTTGACATACGAGCAACATAAAAAAAGGAATCTAAATAATATTTTTGTTTGTAATTGCAATTGAAATTTAAACAGCAATATTTTTTCATCGAGATAAAATCGGCAAACACATTCTTTAATATCTAATTCGATACGAAATAGAAACTACCAAACATGCATTTAACAAACATTTAAAATGAATTTATTTCAAGTTAATTTCATTCCTGAGTCAAGTATACCTCAGCTGCCGTCCCAAGATAATGTTAACGATATTATGAATGTGATCGTACTCATGTTACCATGAATAGTTGAAGACCGACCGAGGCTTTATAATAGATGAAATTGTTTGTCCTTGCAAACCACCGGAAAGTAATTTGGAAAATCAGGAGCCCTGTTCTGATCAATTTGTTCAATCAATTTTTTCATGTAAATACGTGAACCGTAAATGCAAACCCAGCTGGTAACTGCAGGACGTTATTTTCTTTATACGCTGTTTAAGTGCGTCAGTACGCTGTTTTATTGCAGTAACCCTGCAATCTGGTCAGTGGGAAGTCATATGCATCCATAATTCGTACTTCAATAAGTTAACGGTTTATCTAAGGGCATGTGGCTACTTTCTTCAAAATACAAACAACGTTCGCCATACCTGCAGTATCAAGCGCTGAAAAAAAAATATAAATCTTGGGTATTATATTTTTCTCGGAATCGCCATTCATGAGCTACAGAAAGAGGATCGCTTCGCGAAGCCTTCTTGCTTCCCCCTAGAGATTTGGAACCGTCAATTCGATAATCGGCTGGAAAAAAGAGAGAAAAAAAATGACGCCGATCATTGCAATTTTGTATGAGCCTTCGAAAAAGTAACGACCGCCGGAGAATCACTTAATTAGCAGACAGAGTCGTTTGATAAAATATATAACAGTAAAGCAATCTTGAATCGATCCACACCAAAGCAACTTTAAATTAATAAAGTAAAACAATTTACGCTTAATGGTAGCACCATTTCATGAGTGGAAAAACGGATCGTTGGGCGTTGGTGGTTTTATCTAGGCAGCTTTCTTTTATCTGGACTCATTTAGAAATACTCGTTATGGAATTTTACTTTCTTAGCTTCTCGGCTGTCTTTACGAGCGTCAACAATTTTCGTCGTTACAAATATATGTCCGTTCCTGATCGTTATACGTCTTAATTAACATATAATACAGGCATTTCACTTTTATTTTTATTTTTATATTTTTAAATTATTATTTTAGCATAAAAATATGTCTTCTTTTTTCTTGTATGATCTTTTTAATGAAAAGTGCAGCTTCATTTGCATACTTCATGTTCGGTTGAACAGTATATCGTTATTGATCTGTGCAGAGGCGTGCTGCATTGAGATTTCCAAGCCAGCAGGTATTTACATTATTAGTGCTCAGCTGTCACCACCCAAGTTTACAAAGAGCAGTCGTTGATAAGATTTGTGAGGTAACTGCATGCACGTAAAGGTTATCTGAGAGGATTCGTTTGCATTGAATACGGACAATCGACGTATGAAACGCTAAAATTCACTTATGGTAAGTCATTTCAATCACTCGTCTCCAGTCGTTTTTGGCCAGGGGCAAGTTGATACTGTGTACCTTGATATGTCGAAGGCATTTGACACGGTGAATCATGTTTTGCTGTTGTCGAAACTGCGGTTGTATGGTTTATGCCCTTTGTATCTTGATTGGTTCGAATCATACCTTTCTTCGCGTACAAACGCGGTTCGAATTTTGAATATTTTATCGGATCATTTCATCTCATCGTCAGGCGTTCCACAGGGCTCAAACTTGGGCCCTCTCCTTTTTCTAGTTTTTATAAATGATATTGTTTCTGTTGTCAAGAATGCTAAGATTCTACTGTTCGTAAACGACATCAAACTTTATTCCTCGGTGCGTAACTTAGACGAGTGTTTATCAATAAACAGGATATTGATCGTGTGCCAGTGTGGTGCTCATCTAATCTATTGCTCCTTAACACACAAAAAAAAAAAGTTATTTCTTTGTCCAGAAAGCGCGACCCGATTGTTTTTCAATATACGCTACCGAATGCGACTATGATTCAGCGTGTGACCACCATGCGTGACCTCGGCGTTATTGTTGATAGCTGTCTTTCATTCAAAGAACATGTCTCTTCAATGGTGGGTACTTCCATGCGTGTACTGGGGTTGATTTCACGTATGACGCGGGAATTTTCGAGTTGCAGATGTTTGGTCCTTTTGTTTTGTTCCTTGGTTCGACCAAGACTTTAATTCAGTTCCGTAGTGTGGAACCCCTTTTCTGTGAATCGCTGCAACGAAATTGAAAGAGTTCAGGAGCGTCTGGTTCGAATTGCATACGATCGATACTTTCATCGTCGTTGTTATTATAGTTACGAATCACAACTTAAATATCTTAACTTACGAGAGCTAAGTAAACGGCGTACCATTCGTGATTTGTCATTCTTGCACAAAGTCATCTGTGGTAGAATTGATAGTATTTCACTCTTATCATCTGTGAACTTTCATGTACCTATTCGCACTCGTAGATTTCTTTTGCAATTTTACCCAAATACACCATACCATGCCTCGCCAATGTCTAGGATCCAGCACCTTTGTAACGAGCTTTCTTCTCCTGATCTTAACATCTATGCAGATACGTTTTTAGAAATGGTGAAGCGTTTATAGAGTGTGAAATTTTGTTTGCGTTTCTAGCATTATGTTTTGATTTTAGCTCTTTGCGTTATCTGTAGTGTCTTGGTATATGCGTGTATTACGTTTGTTAATTTTGTAGTTAATATTGATTTATTTGTGCCTCAACAGAGAAAAGCATCTTTAATGTGATTGTGATTTTGTTTATAGTGTACCAATAAGTAGGCCTTCGTGGCCGTTTTTGGACACTAACAGAAAATAAAGTATATTAAGTATTATACAGAACGCATCATTTGACGGGTGTAAAACGGGCGTCCATGTGGACCATTTTAGTCACGATTTTGAGTGGATCTGCAGTTGGGCTGGCAAAGAACTCGAATATATCTCGTTACAATTATTTAAACTAGGACTCTCGTTCTTCGAAAAATTATAATAACAAGATGCCAATACCTTACAAATACAAAAAAAAATGATCGCCCATTGCCCTGCAATTATTTTGCTATGTGAAACTTTCTTGGTTTAGCGAACCTCCAGGCATTTCTTCTCGAGCTATGCCTCCAGGTCTCCCACTCCTCTCCACCCCATTGAATCAACAGGGAGCTTTCGTAGACCATTTTCTCCGTCCCGCAACGCTCTCTGCAACCCGCTCCGATACCCGGAACTCCAGAGGGAAGGCCATCGTCACGCAAGCGCAGTAGCGGCTTCTTGGTTGCGAAGGGCTTAGCAGAGGATGAAACGCGGACTACGAAAAGTGCCTATTGACTTTCCCCGTCGGGTCGGCCTGTGTCCACAGACTACGAGGAATGGCGTGCTGCCACCGGTCACGTGTCAATTTTGCCGCTAAATTTAGTGTGGTAAAAGTTACACGTGACCGGCGGCAGCCTGCCATTCCCCGTACTTTGTGGACACAGGCCGATACGACGAGGGAAAGTCAACAGGCAGTTTTTGTAGACCACGTTTCACCCTGGTAACATGAAATCTTGTGACATAATTTTCCTCGGTTAATTTAGTGGGGAAACTAAATTAGATTTGATATCACGTGACGTCACTTTTACCGTTATACCTGGTGTGGAAACTGGATTCGCCAATAGTTGACGTTACTGCATGTCACGTGACGTAAATTCTTACGCTACATTTAACCGGGAAACTTAATTTGTGTATCGGTCAAGTGATATGAAATCTTGTGACATAATTTTTGCGCTTAATTTAGTAGGGAAACTAATTTAGTGTTGAGATCGCGTGATGTCAGTTTTCCCGCTAAATCCAGGGGGAAACTGAATTTGTTATAGATCACATGATATCATGTGATGTCATTTTGTACGCTGAACCCTGCGGGAAAATGACGTTTGTGTATAGGTGATGTGATATCACGTCATATGATGTCATTTTCCCTGCTAAATTTAGCGGGAAGATTGGATTCCGGACGAAGTCACGTTTCGTTGATATTACCGCTAGGTTTATAAGTGAAGCTGAATATCTGTAGAGGTCACAATACACGAAGTGAAGTGACGTCATTTTCGCCACTGAATTTCGGGGGGACACGGAATTGGTGTTATGGTCACGTGACGTCAATGTTTCCGCTAAATTTAGTGGGAAAACTGAATTTGTGTATAGGTCACGTGACATGAAGCCATGTGGCATTTTCCTAGCTAAATTTAGAGGGAAATCGGCGGTTACGCTTTTTGAGGCTTAATTTCACCCGAAAACCTTGTACAAACGTTTCACGTCATAAAAAAGAAAAGAAAGAAAAAACTTGGCTACGTGTTTAGGCATTTCAGGTAAATATTAGTGTAAATTTACTTGATATCAACTTGTCACACCATGATTGAAGTATAAGGTGAACTAAATGCTCCTTTGCTCTTTTTCGTTGCAGGTGAGTTGATCTCCTACATCCGATGCCTGGGCTAATGTGACGGGTGACGACTTCAGCGGTCATTGGCTTGGAAGAGAGGTGAATGGATGAAGATGCTCCTTTCTGTAGAATGCATGGTCAGTGATTTGAACAATTCACAGGCGCATGTGGGTAAACACCGCGTGATTACTAACACTCCGAACCCGCTTTAGGCGATCAGCAAAAATTAATTTGCCAGCCTATCGCGCCCTGGCGTAGTACAGATGTCCGTCTATATGGGGAGGCACTCACTTGATCGAATGACGTTTTAGCGAACGCCCACGTTTCACCGAATGACACTTTAGCGAATAGCCGGACGCCGCGAAGCGGTCTTTTTGGGTGGGCCAAATGGGTTCACTTTTTTGTAATGAGCCGCCGCAGACTGTCGCCGCGAAGCGGCGTAAAGCGCAGCGCGGCGGATGGGTTAACGCGCGCCCCGGTTATTCGCTAAAATGTCCATTCGCTCAAATGTCGCTGTTCGCTAAAATGTCATTCGCTCATGTGATATGGACCCGTCTATATGGTAGAAGTTTGGAGTGCAAATACGGGAAATCTAGGGCGGCATTCTGAGAGGGTGCATTCCGTCTGCGCAATCAAAAGCACGCGTCTTGGTAATGTGCGTCTTTTAAGTGAGACAATTTTTATAATAAGCTGAATACGAAAAGTGGTACTGAAAACTACCAGAGCTCATTTTATCCTGAACGGAGATGATCCAACGAGGTGCCGCATCGTCCCGGAATTCACGTTGTACCGTGCGTCGGCAGCACCAGTCGGCGAGTACCGTTAAGAGACCGTCTGCGAATGCCGTCGTATGTTCCCAAAACAGGTACTTGTTTTTTTGTTTTGTCTTTTACAGAGATAGGGTTATTTGTTGATATTTTTGCTCTGATCTTTCACTACCTAGTTAAATCTGTGTAGGAAATTACAGCGCAATATTTTGAAAACCCCAATTTCGTGGGCCGTTTAAAATGTGTTCGAAGGGTTTCTGGTACATGCTGTATATTAACTTCACTCCCAAATGAAGCTAAGCCAAGCTCACATGACGGTTTTATAATATGCAGTTATTTAACAAACACTGATCGACGCATATGCTTTCTGTCATATGGCAACCACGTGTTTCGCTTTCATTGAATAAATATTCGACTCACTTTAATTAACACATGACAAAAAACAAACATCAACTTTAGATATAGTAAACCCTGCTGATGACGCGTGTCACTGCTTATGCAAGGATCATGCTCAAGTATCCGTATGTAATCTACACTCTAAAAAAGCCCCTGTGTCTACTTTCCCGCACAACACTCGGAGAGCATATCGCTGCAACGTACGTAGGCAGCTAAGCGAATGACGATGCCGAAACATATGTTTAGACCAAAAACGCAGTCTGAGTTGTGACATTAAGAAATGCAACCGTGACGTTTTGCATATCTTAATGTCACAACTCAGACTGTGTTTTTTGGTCTATACATATGTTTTGGCAACGTTATTCGCTGAGCAACCTCCGTAAGTTGCGGTGATTGGCTCTCTAAGTGTTGTGCGGGAAAGAAAACGCACGGGCTTTTTCTTAGAGTGTAGTATCCATGTGAATCTGAAATAATGGTGGGGATTAAGTTTGTACGTATTGTGCGCGCTCTGTGAGTTTAGCTTGAAATACTTCGAAGGCAATCGAAAATAGCGCATAAAGACACAAGGACAAAAGAGAAAGGAACACAGATCACAGACGCGCGCTTGTCTGTGCTCTATGTTTCGTTCTTTTGTGCTTGCCTCTTTGTGAGCGATTTTTCATAATGTTCAAAGTTTACGAACTCGCCCAGCTTACAACCTTACTTGAAATACTTCATCGGAGCATTGATGGCTTGAACTAAATTAGCACAATCTCACGCTAGTTATTAGTAGATGGATTAGCCGAGCTGAGAGCGTTTCTTAGCATTGTCAGTTTGAATTGCAATTACTAACATTTTTTTAGACTACTGTTCATACGCTGAGCTTTTAAAATACAAAAAGGGGAGGGGAGGTGGCAGTTAATAACTTTATCAAAATGTACCTTCGAGCGTGTGCTTAGAACTGTTGGAATTCACCTATACAGACGACGATAGAAAAGGCTATCTTTTTCTAAGGAGTGCTTTTTCTTCTCTTCATGTGAATTACGTTTATAAATTATATAATTTTTCTTACCAAAAGACTGACCGAAACAGTGCAAGTTAGTTGTACTATTTCACTTGAAATCCTAAGATTTAAAATCCCATACTGCATAATATTTCTCACGCGAATTGTTACCTTGAGAAAACGAGGAGACTAATCATTATCCTATAGCTTGTAGAGGTGCGACATTATCATAACGCGAGCACACAACATTTGCCTACTTGTGCGACTCTCGACAAAAAAAAATCAAAATATACGTAAGAGCGAATCTGCACCTTGGACATGAACGAGACAAACATTACACAATAGAGACCAAACACTAAATGTAACTTGACGTCAAAGTAAGCGATTTGGTCACTATATCTGTCATAGCTAACACTACTAATAGCCAGTGCATTATAAATTCACCAGAAAAGCATCTTCTACCAAAAACACCGGGATGTTAATAATTTTATATGTACCATCACAGCATATACAGACCGTCAACGCTATGAATATATCGTGCAATGTTTATATTTGTAAGTTATATGGCGAAAGAGTTGCCAACGTACATTCGTGACTTATGCATTCCAAAAGAACTGTACCATTGGTCATTATTTAAAATAACATGTGTCAACAAACTCATTTTCGCAACGAATGGAAATTGTATTTAATTATATATATATATATAAAACTGAGAAGAAAAAAACCCTTAGTGAAAACAGCAACAATGGACGATTTAATCTTCGACGTTTCGGCCGGAGTCCGGCCTTCGTCAGGAAGTTACTGTTTTGTTGTTGCTGTTTTCACTAAGGGTTCTTTTCTTCTCAGTTTTATACCCACGCCTTCGGCCTCCCGCCACCATGCCCGTTATATATATATATATATATATGTATATATATATATATATATATATTCTTACGAAGAGGAAGGAAACAAAGACGGGCAATCAGGCAGGGGAAAAGGAAGAAGTGCCCAATCGCCGGATCCCTCAAGTTCGAAGCACCCACCTCATCCTCCTCCTACAACCCTCCTTAATCGTCTGTAAATAAAGCATCTTTCACCGTAACATTCTTTGGTGGAGGTGCGGATCGGCCCCGACCTGGACACACGAAGCAGACGTCGCCAACCTCCCACCGACATGACTTCCAGTTCCGAAACACCACCCGAAGGCGCTCAAGCTCCGCCGCAGCCTTCACTGGTTATCGCCAAACCGCGAGATCCTGGCCTTTTCACCGGCACAGGAGACCAGGAGGTTGAAGACTGGATAGACCTCTATGAAAGAGTAAGTGTCCACAACCGCTGGGATGGCACTATCATGCTGGCGAATGTCATATTCTACTTGCGTGACACCGCCCGAACATGGTTTGAAACCCATGAAGAGGAACTAACGTCGTGGGACCTCTGCAAAGCCAAGCTTCAGGACCTCTTCGGACGTCCAACCGGTCGCAAGCTCTCGGCCAAGCGAAAGCTGGCATCCAGAGTCCAAACATCGACCGAGTCATATGTGACCTACATCCAAGACGTCCTATCTCTGTGCAGGAAAGCTAACCCCGAAATGCCAGAAATCGAACGGATGGAACACATCCTCAAAGGCATCGCAGATGATGCCTTCCAGCTACTTGTCATTAAGGATTGCTCGACTGTCGACGACGTTTTGAAAGAGTGCCGCAGGTTCGAAGCTGCAAAGACTCGCAGGATAGCGCACAAATTCAACCGTTTGCCAAACACCCCGGCAACATCATCTTGTGAAGACCCTTATACTAACACAGAGCGCATCACGAAAATCGTCCGCCGAGAACTGGAGGCGATGATGCCCGCTGACGGTGTTTCCCCGTCTCCCCGCTCATCGACTAGCGAGTTATCCATCGCCGCCGTTAAAACTGTCGTTAGGCAAGAAATGGAGAAGTTCGGCGGCTCGCCGCGTCCAAGTCTTCGACCATCATTTGATCAACAGGCACAGACACCCCAATGCTGCGCCTGTGAATCTTCAACTGCGACGCCATCCTTCAGACCGTACCACCGACGTGATCCCGCCACGTGGAGGACCCCCGACAACCGACCCATTTGTTTTACTTGCGGTATGGCTGGTCACGTCGCCCGCTACTGTCGAAATCGCTGGAACAACCGACAACCAAACAACCGGACGTCTCTACCCACCAATGACGGTCGTTATTACAATAGAAACTTCGCTTCACCCTCTGATGACTACCCAAGCCAAGATGCAACATTCTATCGCTCATCGCGAAACCCTCGCCCTCAGTCCCCGCGTCGCCGCCAATCATTGTCCCCACTCGTTCGCCGCCCCGTTTCACCGTCCCATGATCTTCGACCCTCGGAAAACTGAACCATGCAGCTTCAGGAGGTGAGGCTGCATCACAGTTTATAGCCGCAAATCCTCTACAGAATATCGTCGCTACATCTCATAATCGACTCATGGTTCATATTGACGGTATTAGCGCATTAGCCCTTGTCGACACTGGAGCCGCAATTTCCATAATGCGCGAAGACCTCCGACGACGCTTACGAAAAGTACTGACGCCACCTGACACGAAAACGCTCCGCGGTGCAGATGGCGGCATTATTTCACCTCATGGCATGTGCGGCGCTCGCATAATTGTTAACAACAAGACTACCTTCATCCTTTTTACAGTCCTTATAACCTGTCCCCACGAGATCATCCTCGGCTGGGACTTTCTTTCCTCACATTCGGCCCTCATCGACTGTGCCAAAGGCGAGATTGAGCTCGATACCAGTGAGTCCTGCGACGTTTCTGACTCGGTTGTGTCCAGATTATGTTGTCTTGAGACATCACGCATTCCTCCCTTGTCTGCTGCCGCCATAAATGTCACAACGACCAACTCGATCCAAGACGGTGACTACATTGTCACACCGAATATGAGCATCTTGCTTGAAAGGCAACTTGCATTACCACACTGCGTCGCAACTATCCAAAGTGGTGCCACAGATTTATGGGTAGTCAATATTGGTCAGAGTCATCAAATATTACCGAAAGGTATGACTATTGCGCGAAGTTTCCCTACAATCAATTGTGTCGTCGCAGCCATTTCCGAGGAACAATCAGAAAGCACCGTCGCAACGCAACTATCGAGCCCTGCCTTGGCCAGCATTACAACCATGATTGATCCGACTTTGGACGAGGATAAGATCCATCAACTTCACGACCTACTTTCCAAGTACCACACCATCTTTGACTTTCCAAGTCGTCCTCTTGGCCAGACAAATGCAGTTACTCACCGGATCGACACCGGTACTGAACCTCCAATCCACCACCGTCCTTACCGAGTATCACCGAGCGAACGCCGCGCTATCCAACATGAAGTTAATAAGATGCTGTCACAAAACGTTGTCCAGTCCTCGTCAAGTCCTTGGTCCTCTCCTGTCGTCTTAGTAAAAAAGAAGGACGGATCATGGCGCTTCTGCGTCGATTACCGCAAATTAAACAAGATAACAAAAAAAGATGTGTACCCTCTGCCCCGTATCGACGATACTCTCGATTGCTTATATGGCGCTGAATATTTTTCCTGCATTGACCTACGCTCGGGGTATTGGCAGATCAGCGTCGACGAATCGGACCGCGAGAAAACTGCGTTCATCACACCTGATGGACTCTTCGAATTTAAGGTGATGCCCTTTGGCCTTTGCAATGCGCCAGCCACGTTCGAAAGAATGATGGATCGTCTCCTCAAAGGCCTAAAATGGGTAACCTGCTTATGCTACCTCGATGATGTAATCATTTTCTCTGACTCATTCTCCAAGCACCTCGAACGTGTGCAGCAAGTTCTTGAAGTTTTTCAACAATCTGGACTACAACTCAACTCATCAAAATGTCGGTTCGGAAGTCAGCAAATTAAAGTCCTGGGACATCTCGACGACAAAAATGGTATCCTCCCAGACCCAGAAAAAATTCAGGCAGTCAAAGATTTTCCCAAACCTCAATCAACGAAAGACGTTAGGAGTTTTTTGGGGCTTTGCTCCTACTTTCGCCGCTTCATTCGAGACTTTGCACACATCGCGCTACCCCTGTCCTCTCTCCTCAAGAAGAATCAACCTTTCGAATGGCACCATCAACACCACTCGTCGTTCGGATATCTCAAGGCTGCTTTGACATCAAGCCCCATTCTTGGACATTTCGACGACACGGCACCCCCGAAATTCGAGCCGATGCCAGTGGTCACGGCATCGGAGCTGTTCTTGCGCAACATCAACTTGGTACAGAACGAGTAATTGCCTACGCCAGCCGCCTCCTTTCGCCAGCTGAACGTAATTACACCATCTCTGAGAGGGAATGCTTGGCTGTGGTATGGTCAATTTGTAAATTTCGGCCATACCTCTTCGGGCGTCCCTTTCGTGTCATAACTGATCACCACGCGCTCTGCTGGCTGTCGTCCTTGAAAGATCCCATTGGCCGCCTCGGCCGCTGGTCGCTTCGACTTCAAGAATACGACTTTACCATCGTATACAAATCCGGAAAAATGCACCAAGATGCTGACTGTTTGTCCCGCTACCCAGTGAGCCCAGTCGATTCCTCAGATGACACTGAACTGCCTGTCCTTCCAATCTCAGACCTCCTCAACCTTGCCCAGGAACAACGCCGTGACCCAGCTCTTCGAGCTCACATTGAACATCTAACGTCAAACCTAAACCAGCCACCCTCAGGACTCTTTCGCATTCGAAACGACATTCTATACCGGCAAAATTTCAGACCAGATGGATTACCGTGGCTTGTAGTTGTTCCTAAACACCTAAGGATAACTATTCTCAACGAACTACACGACGTCCCTTCATCAGGTCATCTCGGTCTGCTTCGCACCTACACAAAGGTTAAGGAACGTTTTTATTGGCCTGGCATGTATCAAACTGTTAAGAAATATGTCTCCTCGTGTGACCCTTGTCAACGTCGAAAGAAACCACATACTCGACCATCAGGACTCCTTCAACCACTGCACCCTCCGCTCAGCCCATTCCAGCGACTCGGAGTTGATTTCCTAGGACCATTTCCTTTGTCACGCACTGACAACCGCTGGATCGCAGTTGCAATAGACCACACCACTCGTTATGCGATCACCCGCGCCCTTCCAACCAGTACTGCTGTTGACCTAGCCAATTTCATATTGGAGGACGTCATATTGAAGTACGGAGCTCCCCGAGAACTTCTCAGCGATCGTGGACGTTCTTTCCTCTCGCGCGTGGTCTCAGAAATCTTGCAATCCTGCTCCGTACGCCATCAAGTCACCACCGCTTATCATCCACAAACAAATGGATTGACCGAGCGATTGAACAGGACATTATCCGACATGCTGTCTATGTACGTCTCGTCCGATCACAGCAATTGGGACGCCGCCTTACCCTATATCACTTTTGCATATAATTCTTCACGCCACGACACAACGGGTTTTACCCCATTTTATCTACTCTTTGGCCGTGAACCTCCCTTAATGATTGATTCTGTCCTTCCACTTCAACCAGACGCTTCGCTAACAGCATTCGCATCCGATGCAGTAAGTCGAGCCGAAGACGCCCGCCAATTAGCTCGTCTACGCACACTCGATTCTCAAGAGCGCCAGTGCACTCGGTATGACAGTTCCCACCAGCATGTTAGTTTTTCTCCCGGAGATCTTGTCCTTCTTTGGACACCGCAGCGCCATGTCGGATTGGCCGACAAGCTACAACATCGTTACATTGGGCCCTACCGGATCTGCCACAAATCTAGTGACGTCACCTATGTAATAGAACCCCTCCATCAACAAAACGACGGACGCCGCAAACAACGAGACACAGTGCACGTGCTCCGTCTAAAGCCATACATCGCACCGTCGACCCCGTAGCTCAACGACGAGACGTCGTTTTCTTACCGAGGGGGGTAATCTTACGAAGAGGAAGGAAACAAAGACGGGCAATCAGGCAGGGGAAAAGGAAGAAGTGCCCAATCGCCGGATCCCTCAAGTTCGAAGCACCCACCTCATCCTCCTCCTATATATATATATATATATATATATATATATATATATATATATATAATGTGTTCTTTGTTGCCAACTTTACCAACAGGTATCGTTCAGTCTTTGCAGTGCTGACTCTTCAATTAGTCAACAATTAAAAATATTTTTTTTTAAATATTGCATTGTGACGCTACTAGGGACGTGCGCGACCAAAGGCGTAGCTATGTTCGAAGTTCATGACTGGCCAAACCATAGCTTTCTCTCTACTATAATGCCTGCCCAATCGCCGCTTCACGCCGAAGCATATCCTTCCAAATCACGGCGACGCAGAGGTCAACCCAGCCAATCGCGGCGAGAAAACCATGGTCGTGATGTCACAAACGAAAACCATAAAAGGCCGCCACCGAAACATCTCGGCGCTAATAGTAGCTCAACTGGTGAGTAAGGAAACCAAATGCGTTATTTCGATATTTTACCAATGCTTCTGTGTTTTTTGTAGTAGTCGTTCGGCGCTATTGTAAAAAAACAAACAAAAAAAACACAGTAGAACGAGGTTATTTACTGCAATTAAATTCAAGATTTGCTAGGTGAAAGTTCATTTGTAATTTCTGTACAATAAATGCATACCCGGGATTTCCTTTCATAAAAAAGGGCCGAACTATTTTCTTGTGTTCTGAGTTTCACGCGATTTTCGGTTGATATTTTTCGCACGTGAATGCATTCCTCTTTAGGCGGCCAAGAAGAAGATGCTAGAAATATTTTTGTTTACATGCTCCGATAATTCTTGAACGAATGAATGTTTTCTTACATGCGCTTCAAATTTTCAACTTATGTGAATGATTAAGCGTCGCATTTAATTAAGCTTCCAGATTATACCTCTTCTCACGTTTATTAACGGATCATTAAAGTCAATTCAAAAAACCGGGCAGCACATATTTTAGTCTCTTCAGCTGCACACCGAGAAAAACTAAGGAAAACCATCCCCGCGCCTGCTTGTAGCCTAGGTGGTGCCACCAATTTAGCGGGCAGACATATCATTGTTCCCTTGGATCTACTGATATTTTTACATAGGCGCATGAGTACGATATGCGAATTTCTCGTTTGATCTTGTTGAAGCAAAGGATATGGTAAAGGAAAGCCGCTTTCACAATATTTCCGGGCCTGAATTTGTCTCTACAACAACTTGAAAGTGAACGCCCATGGTAAACGCATTCTTCACTTTGTCTGACGCAGCGTCAACAGAGGCCGGCTTTGCTAGACGATATTCGCCTATGAACACCGCACTCAGAAAGTCAGAAATTCAGTTTCTTTAACTGCCGGCTAGTGCATTTATGCCTGCTAAAAAAAACCAGTGTTCCGCTATTTCGAAAAATTCAATTTTCGTTTTATTTTTTGTATCGCTAAGCTTGTGTGGTTGCGCTTGCTTTTGGGCGATCGTGAGAAACATTGAAGGAGGGAGAACGAAGTTCCCGTGCAAATTTCTCTCTTTAGACAACGTCGATGGTGTTTACGAACACACTGCCGACTAAGTTTATGTTTGCGCAGAGGCGCGCTTTGGCGTGAGGAGGCGCAGTTGCATTTGCGTTTTTGTGTTTACGTGCGTTTGTCTTAGAATCTGAATGCCTAAAAAATCGTTATATTTTGCTTTTCATTCCCGAATACACGCAAAGCGAAGTGCCAGCATCTGCGATTGCTTGCAGGGGGAACATTCGAATCTGTGGCCTTTTTCGTATTAAATTCCATAGGGGGTGTGCCTTACTTTATTTTTTTTATTTTCTGTGGCGCCGTTGACTTTCAAGCACCTTCTCAGCACGCCTCCACGGGCGCGAAAAATAAATGTACAATGTCGTGGCTCTGAAAAAAAAAAAAGCTAAGATAGCGCATTGTATTGCAAACGCGAACCACCAATCTCCGGTTCGGCGAGGTTTAGCGTGCGCCTAGTGGCTCATCGAATACGAGGTAGTACCTCGCATGTTTCGTTTGACAATCAATGGAATCCTAAAAATGGTGATGCCCCAGACCTTTTATTTTTCTGCTTATTTGTAGGCAACACTTTCTGAAACATGTAAAGACAAATTCACTATTAATAACCCTGTTCAAGGCATTCCGAAATACACTTGTCCACATCCTTTTCAAGATGTTATTGGCATATGTACCAAGGCAAATAATCTTAGGCTCTTAGACCTAAGGTTATTCCCGCGAGTTCTCTCACTAGAGTATTTTTCCTGACCATATTAATACCAATAGAAAGGTTTGATAAATGTTACCTATCGGCGATGAAGTTAATCAGATTTAATGATTGAGGGCACACTATAATCTGTTCTGCTGAAAAGAGCCTAATTCATGAGATCGCAAGATATAGAGCCTTTCAACCTCGTAAGCTGCTTATCCTTAAGCTTTAAATAAGAATCATAAGTCATCTGAAGAATGGGTCCTAATAGTATACATTTGAAGTGACTCTAGACACGCTTACAAGCCTCTTTGAAATCAAATGAAATGACCCAACCAGTACATATGCGAACTACCGGTGAGAACGGTTAAGAGTTGAGCTTGTTGGTACATGTAAATATATCTGCTTGGACTTTCCCGTCCTTTCCTCCTTTTTGTCCTTGAACTTTCTTGTCCTCTCCTGTCCTCTCCTGTCCTTAAACTTTCCTGTACTCTCCTGTCCTTTCTTTCTTTGTGTTTAAGTTTAATTCTACAGTTCAATATGATTTATTTACCAGTCACAGATCGCAGGTGCCCTTAGGCGCCCATTGTAATGAAACGTTGGTTTTCTCTTTTCATCGATGACTTCCTCGACGGTCATCATCTGTGATCAAAGGCCGAAACCGCTGTTTTTTTTCGGACCTTCATGCAAAAGAAACTTCGTGCAGTACAGAGACTAAGAGAGGGCAATACAAGAAAGGAGTGCGTGCGGAGGAATAATTCGGCTCTTCCGATTCCACAAAGGTTATGCGAGTGACGTCGACAGAGGGGCTCCAGGAAGCGCGATCTTTGTCCCCGAGCAATCACATCTGTGCCGAGGACTGCACTCCAACTGTCCAACTTCAAAGGTTCCAGGCGACTGTCTTTAATTGGCACCTTTGTGATCCCGACATCGAAGGAGTTCCTTGAGGCAAAAGATTTTTGGCCGACTTTTGTCTTTGATCTTCCTTTTATATCCACACTTTTTTTTCCTTTGTGGGCTCGCCCCTACCTCATTGCGTGTATGCTTGTAAGTAATTTTGCTTTTTTAACTTACTTCCCTATATTAGATTTATTGTGTGCCTTTTGTGTGTTTTATAAGAAAATAACTGCAAGAGCTGCGGTGAGATTCCTCTTGTGTGCTCCTGTTCTACCTCACATAAATCTCTCCGCTTTTCGACTTCTGCTTCTTTTTTTTAATTTAAGCTGACATACCAATTTGGACAGTCAGTACATTTTGTCAAAGTCACACTAGGGTTGTGGAATGCGAATCACGAAGCACATTTTTTTTTTGCTCCAGTCGAGGACGTTCACCTTTACTTATCACGCGCGAACAATAATCTTTTAATAGAAATTTGTCCCAATTTGGTATTATTTACTATAAAATGAGGTATTAATGTATTGTAATAGTTTGCCGAATTACTCGCCGAAAAACAACAGCACACTCTAAAAAAAAAGCCTGTACGGCTCCTTTCCCGCAGAAGACTCGGCGAACTAATCACCGCAACTTACGGAGGCAGCTCAGCGAATGACGATGCGGAAACACCTTGTTTAGACTAAAAAAAACGCTGTCTGAGTTGTGACATCGAACAATGCAAAACGCCATATTTGCATCGCATAGTATCACAACTCAGAGTGCGTTTTTTGGTCTAAACATATGTTTCAACATCGCCATTCACTGTGCTGCCTCCGTAAGTTGCGACGACTGGCTCGCTGAGTGCTGTGCAGGAAAGTAGACGTACGGGCTTTTTTTAAATAATATATCATCTGGATTTTTTTTTCTCCACGATTGGTTTGCTGTTTTGGTGACGAACATAAACCACGAATTGTTTAGGAAGCGAAGGTATGCAGGCGAGCTGCTTAGGAAACATCGTAATCTCAGGGTTGAGATTATTATGTGATTAGGTTGGTTATAGTAATATTAGATGGTGCAATGAATTGCCCTGACTACGCCATTGTTTACTATTTAAAGAAAACATTTTAGTGTTAGATTCTAGAATCAACGCCGGCATCTATAGCACGGCCCAGGGAATAACTGAAAGCTAATGTAGATCACCCATGGGCCTCTGATGCGGAACAGGAATCGAAGCTACAAAGGAAATTCACTTCAATAAGGTCAATAATCTTTTGGGCGTATCGTACATTATATTAACCACAGAACGAGAAGATATATATATATATATATATATATATATATATATACAGAGACAGAGAGAGAGAGAGATACTGGGCTTTTGTTAAGCTTTACAGATTTGTTTTAAAGAAGGCGCGAAAGTTACACTTTTTGTGCAGGTGAGCTGTACGGCCAGGGGGACATTTTGTGGGTGGCTAATATTTGAGATGAATCGGCTAATTAATTAATATTGGTTAATTAGCGTTTTGAATTAGTGAAAATAGATATATGGTTCTATCTAGAAACTTATGGCCTATTCGTCTAGGGCACATCGCACCCGTCCAGTGCGGTAAACTCCTTCCACTTTAGTACACGAAAGACTGACGGGGAGAGAAAGAAGCTCCCCTCTCCCCTCTAGCCTTCCGTGTACCACGAACCGCACTGCACCGGTGCGATGCGGGCCCAGACGAATTGGCCATTACTGGACGTCATCGAAAACCTCTAAATCAACTCTCTTTATACGACCTGAAGCTCGTGGAAACTCAGGTGCGCGCCAAAGTTACCACTTGTGAAGCAGGCGCAATGCCAGTAGTGGCGGAACGCGATAATGATCAAATCATCCGCGTTCCGCCACTGCTAGCTTTGCGCCTGCTTCTCGAGTGGTAACTTTGTTACACCCCTGAGTCTTCCACGAGCTTCTAGTCATTCTAAAAAGAGTTGATTTAGTTATGGTTTTCGATGAAGCTCAGTACGTTTCTAATTTACAATAATGTGTCTATTTTCCCTTAATAAAATGTTAATTACCAATTTTAATTAATAAGCCGGCTTATTGCAAAAATTTGCCTCCCGCATAATGTTCCCTGGCCGTATAACTCGCCTGCACAAACCGCATAAGTATAGCATTCATAACATTCTCAAAACAGATTCGCCAATCTTCAAAAATAAAAACAAAAAAAAAAACGCTGTGCGCGTGTTCGCCTCAAGAGCAGCGCTTTAATTTCGCATTACAGAAAATCGTAAAGGTATTTTTATATTTTGCTCTCCTTACGCGAATTTTCGATGTGGCAATAAAGAAAACAGGAGAATTAATATTACGCAAGGAAAGTCCTCCCCTGACCTTCATGCGCACAAACATGCTTGAGCAGAATATTTGCGAGCCCCTCGAAGCCGACTGCGCTTAGCGGCTTCATCCTTGAATGCTTACTCGCCCAATCCCATTGAAAGCCGTGAAAGCCGTCAAAGTAGTTTCGAAATCCAAAAGCCTAATATTTCGTACATTCCCCTTCTGAGCCAGCCAAAACAGCAACAACAAAATACACTTGCGATACGAGGAAAGCCCTTTTTTCCCAGAACCAATACAGGAAATGATAAGACGGGAAATTCTCGCTCAACTTTTTTTATTACCGCAGCACGCTGTATTAAGCCTAAATGACCTTCTTACGCGTGCTTAATTCACGTAATATCCTGCATTCTCAGTGATCTGGTCGTCCTGTAATAAAAACTACAGCATATCCTATCTAATAGTGAGAGGCTCACGGGGATAATCAGACATTTCTCCCAGGCGAGTTACCAGGGTTTCGAACTCTGTGTCACGAAACAATTTGGTGATATTATTGGCGCTTTTCTCATTATTTCTTTTGTTTTCGTCATTGCGTTAGATAGGAACATGAATCAAATAAAAAAAAGGACAGAAAACGTGAAGGAGTGAACAGCAATGATTGGAATTCCAGCATTATGGAAACGACCGTCGAGCAATGGGAAGGTCCAATAAAATGAAGATTCGGGTGATGCCCACCCACACACACACAAGCCCACATATACACAGAGCAATATATACTGTAAGCTAAGTTTCACGACAAATCGTAGATTGATTGCAATATACACTGAGCGACGCAGCGGAGTACCCTTACATTGTACCAAATCAGGGTATTGAAATGCACCATATTTTATAGATTAGATTGAAGCCTCACGTAAGCGCTCGCCACCAGATAAGCACTTTGAATTACATTAATCTAGTTCTAACAGAAAAAAAGCTCAATAAAAGCTGGCGGCCACTTGCTTCTTTTAACTCGTCGCGTTTTGCCCTCTAATCCACATTGCACTGCGGGCTTCAAGAGACAAAAGGTAACTTTTGAGAATAATTTAACTGTTGGGATATTGAAAAGCTGTTCGTACAAGGCCTTCATATTTCTTTTTTTCTTTCAGGTTTTGTAGTGTAGAATATGTAATATCTCAAATTAGAAATTGACAGCTCATTTGAAGGCGTAATAATGAGTACAATCATTCGGACCCTAGCGCGGAAATTTAGCTGTGTGGGCCTGCCCGTCATACAGTCTCTGTGTAAAATCAGTATGAAGTAAGATTAAATTTTAAATAAATTTTACAGAGAAAACATACTAAAGCCGGGTTCTTTTGTATACATAGCTGATCGATTTTGTTTTTTTGCCAGCGACCTCGACTTCCACGTTTGGCTACCCCACAATTAAAAGAAAAAGCTTCTATATTTCAAGCTCTTCTTTATTATGATTTCCCTTTTTAGGATTACCGGAAGGTGCACGTTGATTTCGGATATAACACTTGCTTAAAATAGCTGTGGAAAAAAAATGTTGACTGGTGAAAACACGTTGCACATAGACGGGAAGGAAAAAACTTACCTTATGATAATCGTGCGGGGTTTAAATATTTAGCGCCGTGGTGACTCATGGCAAACTGGCTGTCAAATTTGATCCCGAGTCAAATTCACATCCGTAGGTCTTAAGGAAACACGAAGATGTCATACGTAGATTCCAATATCATTCGTCCACTCAAAGACCTGTAACTTAAAAATATTTTCTTGGCAGCACAATTCTAACGGTTGTGCCAAATGCACTTGAGCTTGATTGCACACAGAAACAAGGGTGTTTTTTGTAATGCAACTGTATGGGCGTCTCTAAGAGCTCTGTTGCTATGTGTGCTAAAATATAAAGGCTTTCGCTTCAAGACCGGGGGAAATATTTTAGATTGTTCCGGTTTTATTACATATTTAATGACAGAAATGGCATCAAGAAAATACAATATTTTAAAGAACCAAACTAGCTGTCCGCCCGTAGAGATCATAAAGTTTATGAATATGTGCTCACTGTGAGCTCATTTAAGCACAATTTTGTTCCTAACAGAGAATTCGTGGAAAGGAATCCACTTAAAATTTATCTTCTCCTCTTTTCGCGTTTTTCCACCACTTCAAAGCTTACTGTTCAACTAGTTATTAAACTGCTAGATTGATCTCGGTTAATATGTATTTGTGCTGATCCTGTTTCTATTTTCTTATATTGAAAAGTCACTTTGATGTTGTCATTTTCATTTCAATTCTAGTCTCAGTAAGTCCTATTGCATCATATATATTTTGTCACTTCTCATGTGTACTTTGTGCTTTGTTTAAGTTTTGGTAATGTCTACCACCCTACAATAATTCCCTAGCATCTACAATGTAAATAATCGTATACAGAATTGGAAAAAAAAAATATATATATATATATATATATATATATTAAGGGCAGGCATCTACTTTAAGGACCTGTTACTGTTTTACGAGTGTTTAAATGAGCTGCTTTTCTGCGAATAAAATAGTTTAAGCGAACCGAGTAAAAATTAGTCCGGTTTATTTACCACCGCGTGTTTTCTTTTCCCTTAAAAGCTAGAACATGTGCAGATTCCGTTTTCTTTCCTTTTTTTTCATTTCATATTTTTTTTCAAACATTAAACAGCGAAGCGAAACGTGTTCGTAGAGCAAAAGAAACAACAGTAGTTACCCCGCTGGTCGTTCCTTCCATAGGAAAAATTGTAATATGTGTAGTTCTTATCTGTTCATTGCGGCGTATGTAGTGGTGTGAAGTCGTTAGGATATTTACTTAACTCTCTTTAGAAATAAAACGTGCTCAGTACTTTTACAGGCATATGACGTACCAGTCGTGGCACCCGTGCTCATGCATAGGATAAGAAGGAAGCTCTTTCGATAAGAGCTCTATTTTCTATAACAAATGAAGCATATGTGTTTAGTTGTTCAAATAGGCTAGCGGAAAGCCTACATTGGCGCTTTTTTGCATTTTGCTTGATAACAGTATTAACAGACCCGAAATTCTGCCGGATAACTTTTCTCTAGCTAGAAGAAAACATAAAAATTGCTAACCGCTTGTTCCCAATAACTGTATTGCCCTCATAGTGCAACGTATACGGGTAATGCATTCCTTTGCGATGCATATATCATAAATGCCATTATGAATGCCATTTCTTAAGGTACCTTTTGCTTATATAAAACAGGGGTAAAGTAACACATACCCAGGGAAAGCAAAATATTTTTTATTTATTTATTTATTTATTCATTTGAACATATTACTCGTTCCTAACGGGACCAAAATTGGGGTGGGATACAAAGATTCACTCAATGGTTACGACCGCCCAACAATCAAAGTCTGCGCTTCCCTGCACCGACACGAGCACAAGAGAAACAGTAGCAGAATAAATGTAACAATATTAAAATATTAGTAACACAAAAAACAGCCTGAGGCGCCACCGAGGGTCAAGAAATAAAGATGCGAATTCTAACCGACCACGTGCACCAACAGCACTTTCTAGGAACTGAATCCAATCCCGCGATGTCTGTCTGCATCAAAAACGAGGTTCTGAAACATTGCTTGTTATACATTATTTCTTTTACATGCCATCTATGCTTTTTTCTGGTTACTCGTGATGTGTCTTCATCTATATACCGATGCTGGCTAACAAGTACAAAATTGTTCATACTACTGTAGAAAAGCTTCAACCTTTTTTTTTTTTTGTTTTCCGCTGAGATGGAGCAACGGTAAACTGGCTCTGTCTTAAAAGGGGATACCGAATTCTGTCTTGGGTAGCAGGAGTAAATAAAAGGCAGTGCGCGTTGGTGTACACATTCCAGTTTTAGCTGGAGTTTTCTTGCATACGGGTCCCAGACTTCGCATGCATATTTCAGCATCGGACGAACTAGCAACTTGCACGCAATCAGCTTAGTCTCTTGTGAAGCAAGTTTAGGCAGCGCCGGATAAATTCTAACCATTTATTAGCTTTACCCATAACAATACCAAAGTGCTTTGTCCATGTTTAGTTTTGCGCCCCCTATTTTTCGCGAATCGGTTGCGAAGGACATAATCGCGGCCATTAAATTTCGCGAATTCGAGTCACCTGTATTGAAATTTTTTAAGGCGAATTTTCGGGTGCCCTTAAGTTTCGCGAATTTTGCATTTCGCGAAGTTTGCGAACATTAAGGGCTCACGAACCTTAAGGGTTTTAAAGTATTGTGACGCCAATAAACTTATCAGTGCCGTTATTTAAGGTAACCCCCTGAAGTGTGTAGCTACATTCTAAAGGCTGATGCTTCTGAGTATAGGGCAGACTTGTGCCTATCTCAAATACTCTACTTAAGATACTGAATTTCAAATACTTTTAGAAGTATCTTGTTATCTTGCAAATACTTTTCATTGGGAGTATTTGAAACTGTATTTTAATTACATTTCTGAGTATCTTGTACTCATTATACCAAATAGATTTTTGACATTCCGCCATTTTCAGAGTTTTTCGGTATGAAGCGGCGTGGGCGTGGCATGAGCAAATGTGAACACTGTTTCGAGCAACCAAATCCTGTTGCTAGATACGATGAGCTCCGATGACTTAGGTTGAGATCGTGATAACATTGCTTTCGCACCGATTGTGACTCATATTTCACACCAAAGTTCGTACCAATGAAGGTTTTCCCCTTCGCCTTCCCAAAGGCCCTTTTTTCAGTAGAGTTTCCTCCCAAAAATTCTCAGGGGTGGTTTTACCGAAGCAAAGATTGACACACTGACGCGCAACGCAGAACGGGAAACGACCCACGAGAATATTACAGACTTCGGTGTCAAGAAAATAACAAATATAAGAAAACCAGAAGTGGACACAAAAATAAGACACTTTTCTTTTTGCTTGTTGTATATTTGACAACGATACTGCAAAACATCGAGTTTTTTCTTGTTTCTTTTCTTTGTATAGTCAGTCCGGCACTTATTGCTCTCGCGAACACTGTTTGTAAGCGAACATTGATACGCAGAGAACAGGATAGGAAACTAACTACGAGCCGGATGACCTCTCAAAATGCAAACAAAGTGGCTCCCGACGTTGACTGCCTTTCCGCACGCCACCTACTTGAAAAAGGTGTAACGAGTGCCGTGGCTATTATGTGGGCTTTCCTTATTATCCATTTCCGTATCCTAAGTTCGTTTAGAGTGAAGACCCCATATAGGGGCATATGAATTGTAGTTAAACGATGCGTCTAAGGAGCGCCGCAAAACGTGATATTCACCGATGCCAATATTCGCAACTTTCAGCGACGGTCGTACCGTGGTGTGAGAATCGCGCTCCCTGGCTCCTGGATGATCGGCTTCACAAGGAAGCTGCTTGCCTGCCCTTTCATGGCGGGGAAAAAATAAAGTAAGGGTACTCGTATAAAGCAACCGTAGTTGCGTTAGTGCTGTTCTGCGCTGATCATCCATATGACAGCAATTTCAATAGGTACCAGCGCACCCCTTAAAGGTCGTTAAAGTTTCGAATAGC
Source organism: Ixodes scapularis (assembly GCF_016920785.2). Classification (NCBI taxonomy): domain Eukaryota; kingdom Metazoa; phylum Arthropoda; class Arachnida; order Ixodida; family Ixodidae; genus Ixodes; species Ixodes scapularis. Next base: position 176,969,260 of record NW_024609846.1, on the reverse strand, counting down.
TAAAGCAACCTCTTTTTTTTCTGTCCCAAAATTTGTTTGTTTTATGTATCAGTGATATTTTGCTCCTTATGATTGGACTGCATAAAATAGCCCTACGATGCTTGTTTGTTTGTTTTCTGTTTTGTGTTGTTGCGTGCTAATAAACCATTCTGATAAACCAGATTTGTGCAACTTTATAATTGTGTTTGTCTCTGACATCGATACAAATTACGCAATGCGGAAGTATTTTCGAAAGTAATTGGATTACATTTCTAAGTATTTCTGCTCTACTCAAGATACCTTACAGTGAAAGTAACTTGAGTTTTATTTTAAATACTTTATGAAGCAAGTATTTGTAACATAACGTAAATTCTTTTATCGAGTATTTTGTCCAACACTGGTATAGGGTCATACTTACGGTGCACTTAGCACGTGAAGTGGACGTCGAGGTGACAACTAGAAATAAGTCAGCGCGCATACTTCAATATTTTGCTGTAATTTTCCGCTGTAGGGAAGATGCATCTATCTGGTCTGGTTAAGTTTAATATCGTTTTTTTTTTTAATTGAAAACGAAGTCATGACTGTTCACAATAACATAAAGAAAACGTCTAAATACATTTCATCCCACTAAATTGGGTAACTGTTCAAGGTAATCAATTGATGGGGAAGCGCTTGTATCAGGAGCTGAAATGGCAGAAGCGAGGTGATTGTTCATATAATGTCTTTAGTTTTATTTGTGTATTCCCTTAAATCGCCCGCAGGGGCTTTACGTAACGGGGGACAAAACATCAAAGTAGATGTTAACTATCACTAAGAAAGTATACACTGAAACACTTGTTCGGTTTTTAGATTTGAAATATGTCAATGAGAGGCATTTCGACTCGACGAGTGTTAACTTCAGAGGAAAGAAGTTTAAGATGATAGTTATAGGAATATGAGATAGAGTGTGCATGAGTTGTCTGTGCGCAAGTAATTATGACTGGCAGCTCAATAACATATAGTGTTTTTTTTGTTTTTTTTTAAATCGTGAGCGATAGAAAAGGTAATTCAGATCGGAGATGCGAAACACTTTACGGCCATCTGAAAAAAAGAGGAATATTAATTTTTTTCTTTAGTGTCAACATGCTTTGCAAGTATAGTTGTGGAGGAGAGAACGAGTAGCTGTATTAAATGGCCTCTAACTTATATATAAAGTATAACTGATGTGGATTCCAGATGAATGATGCCTATTCAAGCTTGGGTCCAATGAGAGCGGAATATATAAAATTTGTCTCGCAATCGACCAGATTAAGGTGGCTTCTAGAAATCTGAGGGTTCTGTTAGCATTAGCTGTGGCTTAGGTAATAGTTTCCCATGAAAGGCTTGAAGCGAAGTGAACCCCGAGAAACTTCTGTGTTGAGACGCTTTCTATAGCAGTATCGAAAATATTGTATATGAACTGAGTAGGAGGATGCCTGTTACAAAAAGTTATGTGTTTAGCCTTTTGAAACCTTCCCATCTGCCATTCTTGACACTCTACGTTTCCACGTTTCCACGAGTCTCAGATCATCGTCTAATATCACAGAATTTTCCGGGCTTTCACTGTTTTATACAATATTCAGTCGTCTGCACACATTCTTATAGAAAACTGAGTAGAAATGGGAAGGCCATTCATGAAAATAAGAAAAGAAGCAGCTGGCCAAGCTACGGTTTTTTTTTATCACCCTTGATTTTGCAATTTAATGCGTGGAATCGTTATGGTCATGATAAATTCTCTGAATATGATTAAAAATAAAGGCTGAAATTCACTCTGCTATGTGTGGCTCTATCTTTAGCGATCTTATTTTTAGCATTAGACAGTGGTTGGGTAATTTACCAACATATTTTTTTTTTCATAATTATACTAATAACGTTCTAGTTTTCATTGGTGCCCACAAACAGCCATGGTGCTTTTTGTGTGGTACGCTATACTTTTTGTTTGCAATAAAACAATATAAAAGCTACAAAAACAGGGGAGAAGACCCGAATACAGCTTTGTGAAGCAGATAACCTTTCTTCCCGAACTCCGAGTCAGAAAAAATACATCTTTGGAATCCTGAGTTAAATTTAACAAGAAAAAAACATACAATTTACAATTTTCTTTGCTATTAAAGCAGACTGCATTCGAAATAATGTTTACGATTCTTGAGGATTCACACATTTCATGGGACTAAAATGTTAAGAATTGACGTCTAGTTCTAGAGGGAACATAGAAATCAATACTAACAAGTAAACTATTAGATTTAATAGTACTATGCACAACCTTAGGAAGATAATGAATGCCTTTGATAGCCCTCATTGCTGAGAGACTATAAAGTTTGAATACTGAGAGCAAAGGATTAGCTAAAACAATTTTCGGTCATTGCAGAGGTCATAAATCAAATACTTTTCTTCTGCACATTTTCGATCATTGCAGCTGTGGTTAAAGATAGGCAGTTTCAAATAACAGAACCAAATCCATATCCCGATTTTTCGTGGCTGCAGATCCGACGGACGTCATAAAACGGTTAAGTGAAAAGTCGTGATTAATGAGTCGTCATTCCAAACCTATCGCTGAACCAACAATCTTAGAAGCATGCTCAGTAAATAAAATAGTACTATTAATGTAGACTTGAATATATTTCACACGAGATAAGCGATATATCGCAGTGCCCTCCATCACACAAAGGAACAAAAATGGTAATGTCTTCTTCATAAAGAAATCAATTAAATTTTTTCCTGGATTTACTGACAAAGCCTTTTTTGCACACCACTCGGAACTCACGCGAATATCAGTTTTAAATAAAGCACAGTCAGCATATTTTATAACAGTAAAAACAAATTGGCGACGTCAGCGAAAATAAGGATATTGAAATGGTTGACACTTAAAACTCTATCGTTTCAAACAAAATAAACAGCTGTAGTCCCAGATTTCACCCCTGATGTACACGGCAAGTCGATGATTCTGAAAATGATTTTCGAAAATTAACAGTGTTACTGCGTAATATTTACAATGCAGCGAAAAGACAACACAGGAAGGAGACAGGGATAGGAAAGAACGCTACTCACAACTAGGTATTTACACTATGTATCGCGGAAGAGGTAAACGAAATGACAAATGCATGAAACTCAGAAAAAGAAGAAAATGTAGAAAAAACAATCTACACCAATGGTCGTGGAAGAGGCGATCGAAGTGACAAATGCGATGAAACACAAGAAAAAAGAAGACGCTTCGATCTACACTGATGATCGTCGTAAATTACCCCTCCAAATATAAAAATGACTCCAATTACCTCTAGATTTAAGAAAAATATGTCTAGATGTTGCTGCTCTCCTAGAGACAGTGCAACAGAGGGCGCTCTTATGCACTTGGTCCCGTGAGTCATGATAGTTTTAGCCTCATAGATCTCTATTGCCCTCTTGCTGTGATTGCGCTTGAGGAATCTAGCTTGATAGAACACAGGGGTGCCGGCACAGTCTGACATGGATGGCGAGATGCCCTGATGGTGATGATTGAAGAGCTAAGGCATGTTCTCGTAATCGCCCATTGACACAGTGGCCTGCTTGTCCGACGTACACTCTTCCACAGGAGCACGGAATTTCGTAGACCACGTTGACGTTACAATTTACATGCTTATGTTTACGATGGACAGTGCATAGACTGAGTTTGTTGAGGATCTTTGATTTTTAAACAAAGCCTCTTAAGTTTATCCGGTGCCGAGAGTACCACCTGTGTGTCATATCGTGACGCTATCCGCTTCAAGTTATCCCATATTTTGTGAATGTAAGGAACCACTGCTGGCCGTGTTCTTCTCTCAGCACTTCTCGTTCTTTTTTTATTTGGGAGTTGCCAAGCTCTCTGCACTCAAACAACAAGGAATTCGGATATCCTGATTTGTGTAGTCTTCGAACTTGTGAATCAAACGTCTTCTTGGCTGCATGTCTGTGCTTTGTTCGGCTACGCAATTTCATCGATGCGAGGTACAAAGAGGACCTGCAGGATTCTTCGTTCTGAACTGCGGCGGCAGGTCCGGTTTTATCGGTCCTGTCTCAGCCTCCTTGATGGCTGTGGCAACCCCCATCTTGGTCATAGCCCACGGTGTAGGTCTTTCTTGGCCTGAGTAAGCCAAATGACGGAGTTCTTTGGGGGACCTACCTTCCTTATCTGAAAAGTCTCCGTGCACCCAGGACACCGTGGAAAGGCGAGTATGCCTCTCTACTAGGGGATGTATCACTTCCGAAAGGCATACGTTCAGTCATCGAGCACAGCCCGAAATTTTGTGCAGGACCAATACAGCGAGGTGAAAACATGGGCGCAAACCTCCATGACATTGCTGCCAAGGCCCGAGGAGATGTTAGGTCTGGGTGCATTGAGAATTGTATGGACGTACTACTGAAAACAGGATCACCAAACACTAGGAGCTTTAATGTTTCCCACATTGTTTTTTTTCCACAAAATGATTTCTATCTACTTATATCTGACAAGGAAGGAGGATTTTTTCCGTCATTCAAAGATGTGTACCTTGAGAAAGCTCACAGGGCTATTGATAAGAATTTCAATTGCTTGAAGGGATATAAGGCAAAAACTGTGAAGGCAAAGGCACTCCAGTTATGCCTTAGGATGGAGTTAAAGCAGTTGAGGAAGCAGATCACAGCTGCCAAAAATCACCAATTGCAAATGCGTTTTACTGCTAAAACACACAAGGAGGGTTGCCCTTTTCGAGTGATAGTTACAGAGAAAAGTTTGTGGCAGGAATCTACGTATCTGTCTTGTTACGTAACCTGAGCACCCTATCCTAATAACCATTTCAGAGGCAGTAATTCAATATCTAACACAATATGCGATGAAAGTAAAGTTCCGGCTTTCTCTAGACGTGGAATACCTATTATACCCTGTGCCACAAAAGGGTATGTTTGAGGCGGTAGGAAATTGCATCAAGGTTAATGACAACGGGACCTTTCAAAACCCACGTGGGTTACCAGTAGAGTCCTTCCTGGAACTGAAATTTTACCTTACATCCATTGTCGTCATGTTCACCAACCATTCCTATATACAAAAGCAAGGCATTTGCACAGGATCCTGTGTTGACCCAGTGCTATGTGACATTTTCCCTTCACAGTGCGGCCGTGACATATTCCAGAACCTTCCCAACAACCTGGTGTCACGTGTCTTTAAATATGTGGATGATTACCTCGTACTCCTACATGAAAGACCTGCCCAACTTCAGTCAGTGATAGACAACACCATCCAGTCTGATCCCTGTAAACAGGCCAGGGGTTTGAAATTTAAATGTGAACTACCAACCGACAGTAAACTTCGATTTCTGGATTTCCAACATCTTTTTATAGAGAACCATGCGAGTTGTACTTACCATGGTCTAAGAAACGACTTCTTTAGTTTGATTCGGCCCATTCAAGAGTCACAAAACGAGGAATTGTTCAGAGCTGTCTAGAAGCCGCCTTGCAAAAGTCCTGCAAACATGCAGCGAAGAAGAACTTTGATTCGCAAGGTCTAAGACTACAAGATTCAGATATCCAAATTCCTTGTTGTTTGAGGTTGCAGAGAGCTTGGCAACTTCCAATGAAAGAAGAGCAAGAAGTGCTGAGAGAAGAACACTGCCAGCAGTGGTTCCTTACATCGACAAACTATAGCATAACTTGAAGCGGATATCTTCACGATATGACACACAACTGGTACACTCAGCCCCGGATAAACTAAAGAGGCTTTGTTCAAAAAACAATAGACCTCAACAAACTCATGGTCTATAAACTGTCCATCATAAACATAAGTATGTAAATTGTGACGTCAACGTGGTCTACGAAATTCCGTGCTTCTGTGGGAGAGTGTACGTCGGACAAAAAGGCCGCTGTGTCAATGTGCGATTACGAGATCATACTTTAGCTCTTCAATCATCACCATCAGGGAATCTCGCCAGTCATGTCAGAGACTGTGCCTGCACCCCTGTGTTCAATAAAACTAGAGTCCTTAAGCGCAATCACAGCAAGAGGATAAGAGAGATCTATGAGGCTAAAACTATCATGACTCACGGGACCAAGTGCTTAAGTGCACCCTCTGTTGCACTGTCTCTAAAAAGCAGCAATATCTAGAGATTTTTTCTTAAATATAGCGGGTAACTGAAGTCATTTTTCTTTTTTAGAGGGGTAATTTAAGACGATCATCAGTGTAGATTGAGATGTTTTCCTGAGTTTCATCGCATTTGTCTCTTTGTTCACCTCTTTCACGATCATTACTGTAGATTGCTTTTTCTACATTTTCCTCTTTTTCTGAGTTTCATCGCATTTGTCACTTAGTTTACCTCTTTCACGATACATACAGTAAATACCTAGTTGTGAGTAGCGTTATATCCTATCCCTGTCTCCTTTCTGTGCTGTCTTTGTGCACCATTGTAAATGTGCAAAACCACCTAACCCAACAGCTCATTTTGTTGCTGCTCAAGTAGCTTTTGAGCTATTAAAAATATTAGGTCACTCGTGTCATACGAAGAAAGCTTCCAAAGGAGTAAAAAATTATCCACAAGTCAAAGACATTCGACATGTCAAAATATACTGCATCAATTTTGCCTCTGTTTGTAACTAACGTACAGAGATATCTAGGAAAGAGCAAACATTTTTTCCGCGGAGTCTGTCTCTTAAAAATCACGAGCTGAACACTACTTAATTTTATTTTACTTTGATACCTAGAGATTCGGTTATCCGTAATCATTTCGAAAACCTTCGCGAAACCACACAATAGCAAAACGGGACAGTACTTAATAAATAGTGACGGATCACCAGCCTTAAAGGAGGGTACCATTACAAAAGACTTCCACAGACCAAGGAAAATACACTTCCCGAGAGATAGGATAAATATATGTTTAGAAAAAGGGCAAATATATATAAGAACAGCCTTAATAATAAAATTGGGCTTACCGTCAATCCTCTTTGAAAACTTGGGCTCTAAGTTTCGAATAGCTTCGAAGACTTACCTGTAATTTACTTGAAAGCAGAAAAGAAGTCTGTGTTTTTGTAAAAATTGCCTTTTGCAGCAACGATTTCAAACAACAAATCAATAAAAATAGTGTAAGTCTTTTTCCGCGAATGTAAGTTTTCACGAATTGAATTAGTTAACTTAAAAAGCTGCGTTTCGCAGGAGTGTGCTCTTTGGAAACCGTTCATGTTTACAAAAAGTATAGCTATTAGCACGTAAGTCGTTCATTACCCTACCGCAAAACCCATTAGAACTTTTCGCTATCTGGATTACGGAACTGGAAAAGTAACTGATATTGTTACTAAAAACCAAATCGAAATTGCAGTCAAGTGTATAATTTCGGAAAACTTGAAATCCAGAGAAAATTCAATAAAAGTTCTAGTTCCATAATTCAGATATCAAAGAGTTATATTGGATTTTGGGGAAGGGATATACGTATATACACGAAAATACGTTGTGTACCTTAAGTTTGCTAAGAACACTAGACAAGGATATTGGCCAATAGGTAGAACATCAATTCCTGGAACCGTCTTTTTACATCGTAATCACACTGGCCTGTTTACAATCGTCGGATAGTCACCAGTGTATAGGGTCATGTTTCCAATCGCTGGGAACTTCACCAAACCCAGGCGTGAGAACACACGAGTAGGTGGTGAAAAGAATCAATTTTTGTACCAGTCGTTTTGCAAAGTACTATCGATGAGATTTTTTTCCGCACCTCTGACTAAAGAGAAGGCAACCACACAACATCTTCTGTTAGAAACACCAAGACTGAAAAGAACTGAAAAGGAAAGTGTCATTTTTACCTCGATGCGGAATCGCAGTCCTTTTCCCGAGCTAAAATGTGAGCTGTTTATTGATGAAATCATATGTGTGTCTCCGTTTTTATCATTTCACACGGACATGTGAATGCGTATGCATTTTCTGAGTTATCTCACGCTGCTGAAAGACTGTGGAGTTTTTGAGAGCATAATTAAACGTTTCCTAGTTCACGGTAGGCTTTATTACCGTAGTGGAAGCATAAAAAGTCAATGAGTCTGAAATAGAGGAACGTCCGCCAAATGACATACTAAATAAGGTCTGTCTCTGCTCTAAGTGATCTCTAGTCACTTCTATGAGCTAGCCATTCATTAGTTTGTTACACCAGCAATATATTTTCTTCCGGTTTGCGATTTTATGAATGCAAGTCGATTTCAAGTCTCATAAATATAGGCCGAAATATCAAACTTTTTCTTTAATTTTGTTCTGAAACTATGTTTGTGTCCTCAAACTTCAAAGCTCCCGCTTTGCTGTGCCTACCGTATTTACTCAAGTAATGGCCGCAGTGTTTATGAAGAAAACCTCATGGTTTGCTTTTCCGCAAAACACGCAGATTGCCAATCACAGCGATCGACAGCATGATTCTAGTTGTTTACAAGACAGAGATAATGTTTTCGTGCGAAGATACCATCTATAAAAATTGCATATGTTTGGAAAATCGTGTTCTCGATCTGGTTATTCACCATGCTATTTATGCGCAACGCAATAATTGGCTGCATATTTGTTCTGTGGTAAAGTGTACGGAAGGGCCTCGTTCATAAATAGTGCGGCTATTACTCGAGTGAATATGGTAGTTGCTCAAGGATTGAACGTTTTCATTTTTATTTTCACCTTTTATGCATTTTTTCGTACATTACGTCTTCCTCCCGTGACACCAACAATGAGAGATCATTCAATGTTAGAATTTCCTCTTGCCGATTTTTCGGAGAGTACAGGCAGATTAAATTTGTATGAAAGCGGGTCAATGCTTATGGCTTTCAAAAAAAAAAAAAACTAAATCAACCACGGCTACGAAATAATTATGTCACTCTTTTATCAAATTAAAAAGTTTGATTAATTGAAGAAAACGTTGACAAGTGAGAGATTTTAATTATGTATTCGAATATCAAATATAATGTAAATCACATTATTTACCCAGACAGTTACTATATAGTGAACTCGTTGCACTCACAGCACATGCGTGAATGTTGAGGAGAATTTGGTGTTGCCCAAAAATAGTGTTCTGGAATTTGGTAAGGGAACCGAAAGAACGGAACCGTTAGCCTAATGGATTGATTTTTTTTTTTTTTTTTTTGGGGGGGGGGGGGGGGGTGGTAGACGCCGCATATCCGTAGACTCTGAAAATGAGACGGTCAAGCTTCAGAGGAGACAGACTGGCGTAGCGATATCGATATGCTATAAATTTGAGGATACGCAACATTTACGCGGAAATGTTTCTGTGCCTTCAGCGTTATATAGAAGACAGAAATGTGGTGCAAGATTCGTTAAATAATGTGAGTTCACCTACTGAATGTAAAAATAAAGAGCACATGAAAACACCCGTCCATGCTTCCGAGAGCATTTTAAAGCGGCTGTGGTGTAATAGTAAACACATCGACTGGGGGTATGTTTATATAGCCTTGAAGTTAGTCTGCCTTCAACGAGCGACTTGTCTCTCAGCTGTAGATGAGCGATTTAGCCAGTGCTGTACAATCGTTAGCCTGAAGCCTTTAACGTGCACCACGCAGTAGTGATACACGACTGCACGCCGGCACGATGCTCATACAGATCGAAACGGCCAGGGGTGGGTTGAATCCAGGATCTTGAGTTCTGTAGCGCGAGCTTTCGCTCCGCGTGCTCCGAGCTGTTGTGCGCTAGAGCACTGGGCCAGCGATCCCCCTTTGCTGTGATAGTAAAAAACAAACAGGTTCCGGCTCATTCTCTTGAAAAAAGTGGGAAACGATCATGTTTGTAAACAGTGGGCTGTTGTTGAGTTCAGGGTATTTTCCCCCTTAGGGCAAGCTATCAAAATAATTTTATACCTTTTTATCTCGAGCGACATTAAGCTAGTTGGGCCACGTTAAGCTAGTTTATGCTCTTGTCCTGCAGGCCGCTGCAATTCTACAGAATGTACATTCGCTAGTACGGCTTCTAGGTAACTCCTTCCTTCGGCTTCATTCAGATGCGCAGTAATGACTAAGAATATTTATCGACGACTGCTTAAGAATTTGAGGCAACTTATTGATATTTATACTAATATCAAGAAAGCCTAGAAAAAAGCCTCACGAAAAAATGCATCAGGCTTCTTTTTTGATACTTGTTTTGTGACTCCTTTCTTGTCTTTCTCTTCATGGGTTCTTCAATACAGTGCCAAGAAGCTGCGGTGAGTGCGAGCAGAGTTGCTGAAACTCGTCGTGCATTTGTAGTGCGCCAAAGGGGAGAGATAATCCCGAAACGCTAGGTTATGTTTTTTATTGTTGTTATTTTACAGCTCTATGATTTTTTTTTTTAAATTAAACTCCTGTGGAGTGGAATCTGGAACCAGAATTATACTTAACTGGAGCAAAGTTTAAGCCCAGTCTTAGTATGTATTTGTTCGCCTTCTTTATTGTAATCGTGCATGCGCTTCGTTCAATGTATTAATTTTACCTCCTTTTTATAAAATTATAACTATGCAATTCATTCGGTTTGCCTAAATATGCAAAATTTCTATTACGTTGAGTTCATTTTCTGTGTGTGTATTTGAAGTTTGTCCAAGCTTCATTAAAATTGGACTGGATAATTAAAGCACGAGAAAATTAGTGACATATATATGAGAGGCGTAGACATTGATATCTTCAAGTTACATCCACGACAGCTGATGTGACCGAAAACCTCCAGGACGCCCCATGCACTTGTAGGCCGAGAACGTATTACGTACTACGGGATTTGCCTCTACGGGTTGCACTGGAGTTCTGCTGGGTATAGTACATGTCAACAATTCTTAGTTTTACTTTTTTAAGAAAGCAATCTATCGTCTCAACTGTTGAAACGACCGTCGATAAATCTCTTCAGACTTAGGAAGATGGTTATCTTTGCGTGACGCAGCAAAAAATAAACGGCACCGCTAAGACTTTTTTGTTTGTTCCGGATTTGACTTTTTTGTGGTTTCGTATGTAGCGTAGAATGAACAGAAACCTTTCGTAACTTTGTGTTAGAAGTGTTTCATGCATACATAATTAAAGGCAAGATCAGAGATGATCACCGTTCTTTCAAACCGCAATTCCGTAGAATCTTCCTAAATTAGCAGCCCGTAATAAAGTATTAATCGCACCAGTTACGAGCAGCACCATCATGGGAAGAGGCCCTAAAACAGAACTTTAAGTTTAAGCTTTTTTTTTTTTACAAGTTTGTTTGCATTTTGAATAGCTTCCAAAATGCAGACGCTAAGGAAGCTTCCCAAACCTCTTGAGATGAAACTTGAGACGGCTGCAACAAGGAAATGCCCCTAAAACTATACGGCACTTCGCTCGACCAGACTGTTAGGCGCCTTGCAAACTTCCCAACTCGCTCCGTGTGATGACTTCGCCAGGCTCACTTTCGGACAAGCGGCATCTGTTCTGTTCCGGCACATGGCCCAAATCGAACGGAAACCGTTCTCTTTTCAATAGACCATTTCTTCGTTTGCAAAGCATTGAAGAAGTCGGAATGCCAAAGACATCCATTTGCTCAGCGGGGAGTCGTGTCGCGCTTACCAACCCTTCCTCTCTGGAAGCATGCCAAGACCTCTTCCATCCGCATATTTCAGCGTTGTGTCGATCGTGGCTTTCCGGCGCTGCATTTGTCTCTCAGCAGCCTTATAAAGAAAAAAACCGAGATTCAGAAACCAAAGGGGTGTGTGTGTGTGTATGTGTGTGGCCCGGGGGGGGGCGGGGGGGGGGGGGGGGGGGGGAGAGACGGGCCTTTGGTTTCTGCGAAGTACGAACGCGTGATTTCTCTTTCGCAAAGAAAGTCCAACCGTGACATCGTTCTTCGTTAACGAAGCCGTGTTGTGTATGCACGCGAATATAGTCTCAGCTTAAGCATAGCGGGCCGGGGCCAGTGTCGAGCATCTCAGTATCGCTCCGCAGCTAGAGATTTCAGATTAGCCGATAAAAACGCCAGAGATTGAATTACGAAACAAAAAACGTGCGCATAATAAACCACGAACTTTGTTTCTTAAATTGTCAGTTATAATAGAAGGACGGCCGTTCTGGTTGTTGCGTCACTGCTTGTTTAGGCAGTCGTGTGCAGTTAATTACAAGCTCACCAAAGCTGCATTAACTTGCAGGGCACAGATTCTTACGCGTACCGTACCGTGGTGATATGCGGTCGGCCAGTTAGGAGAGTAAGGGCTAATCCTTATTTAAAATTTGACACCAAAATAATGCGTTTGTACTACACTTTAAATTATCCAAAGAATTTTAGAGAACTATAATCCAAATGTTCTTCTTGCGATAGTGTAAACAGACCTAGCTTTGATTCATTTTTCGCGAGCACGTTACAAAAAAAAAAAAATCGTTTTTCCTCCATGGTCTAAAGCGCTTTGGAGACCTTGGATCGGTTAATAAAATTAACCTCCGCAGTTTTTTCGACCATGAGATCGGAGAGGCTTATTTTATCGCCTAGTCAGAAAGCGTCCTAGACTTGACTGTTTACGGAGGGTAAGGTCCGTCTGCATTTAGGATACGGCGGCACTGGGTCACCGAATGTATGAAGTGCTGTCTCATCCACGCGAGGGGACATTAACTGTTGAATGATTATTTTTTCTGCCAGTAATAGAAGATGTATGAGTCAGAGGTGACAACTGACTCGGGTGAGCGCAATGACCTCTGCTCCCAGAATCGACGCCAATTTTGTTTTTATTCTAGCGCCATTGTTATTGGTAGAATAAATTGTCTAAGAGATTCATAGCCGCCATTTGAAGGTACGTCTATGAGCTTTAAGGTTTTATAACGCTAAAAATTAATAATGAAAGGCATTTCTAACATCAATGTTTTGCGTCATAAAAATCGTAAATAGCACGTGCTTCTATTTGCGAGATATAACTGTCAACCACATGCTGCATCAAAAAAAAACGAGGCTGTTCAGTTTTACCTGAACTTGAGGTGCAGTGATAAATAAAAAGTTCGCGAAGTGAAAGCTTTAAATTGAGCACATCATACATGCTGGTTTCCACTACTGACTTTTTTCTGTGTTCCGTTTCACTGGTTACCCACTCTTCAGCAACGCTGTGACTAATACTCTCATCAAGAAAAAAAAACTTGTAGACTCGCTTCTTTCGGGGTTTAAACTGCGCTTGCAGTTTTATTACCTACTTTACAAGCAAATAGTACGAATATTTAAACTCTTCTCGCTTAGGTTTCTAAAGACTGATCTTCCGCATTAAAATCTAATGCTTCATTAAAATATTGTACACTCATAGTTTAATCGCACTAAGTGTATTTTTTATTTCGCCTTTCAAGACAACGTATCAACCTCTCACAATCAACCCACCTGGTCCGACATATTGATGTCTTTGTTTTTCGATCCTAAAACTGAAATCCGATTCAAAGGTTAGATTGCTAAAGCAAAATATCTCTCTGCCTATTTCTTCCTGGTGCGTATCAACAATCAATAAAAATTTTCGGACTCTGCAAATCTTTTGCTCGTGCAGCACAACTGGTTCGTTATAGTAAGCACTAATATATTAAGAAAGTACTGGTGTGATAGCTGAATAACATTTGGTTATTTCCTAGTAAAGTATTTTAGTGTTGCAGAAATAAAGTGAAACAAACGCTTTATTTAAAGAAAAAATGTTTTGTACACCTTGAAAGACATATGTTGTTAAGAGTTTACTGCTTTTACTTGAGTAATTCCTTGATTTTGGAAACGCGTCCTATAGATGTGTTTGCTAATTAAATTATATACCGTGCAAGTTTGACTATTCTCGTACTAAATAGTGGTGCTTCTCTTTTTTAGTGTGTTTTCAAGTTTAATGTATATGATAGATTAATGCCTTAGATCCTTTACCGAAGGGGTGCTTTGTATACGTATCTTGACGTTGCCATTTCAGGGCGAGTATTTGCATTTCTCATAAACCGGGCTTAAAGAAAGAACTGAAATTTCAAACGCACCATCAAAAATGTATTTACATTTTTTTTTACCTTAGTTCGGCCTGCCGACAGAAACATACAAGACGGACAAAATGTGGGTGCATGCGCTTGCAAAGAGTTTCGGCTCCTGTCATGAGCGCTTAACACTCCAGTGTGTGCTTCACTTATATCGCTTGTAAGTTGTCACCTCCTCCTGAGGTGTTGCTGTCAACCCGAATGTACCCCAATTGTGTCAGAGAAGTGTTAATGGGTGTTTTCGGCAAGTGAACCTATCTTGAAAATTCAATATTAAGTTATCATTATGATCACAGAACTAAGCAGTTGGTCCATGAACGTCTAGTGTATGCTACATCAATATACAATATAAACAATCAATAATTCGTACAATCTGTCGCCCTCCTAGCCTGCAGCCCGATAGTGCAAAGATGTTAATGTCTTTTAAATATACGTAAAAGCAGATCGCCAGGATAAAGTGATGTGCAACATTTACAAACATATTCCAAGAAAAAACACTTAAATTCTAAACGTGCCGCCATCGTGTCAGTACCCTGCTTCCTCTTGGCGGAAAAATGCAACCACTAGGATGAGCCTTAATGGCTTCGGCATACTATCGGTTGTTTTCCCAACGTCGTAGCCAGCTTTACTAAAAAAGACACTTGCTGTTTACAAACATGAACCGCATTTTGTGTCCCCACCGACTTCCTGCTGCTCCCTCTTTGCAAGCTGCCCGAGCTCACTTATGTCACCGGTGCTAAAAAGCACAAATGCTACACGGAGAACGAGGTTTCAGATATAGACCAATCTGGAACTGGGTTGCCCCCAGTCGACGGTGTGGTTAATAAGTTCCAGGCTTCCTTTCTTTCCAACACTTCTCTCTCTCTCTCTCTCTCTCTCTCAGATATAGACCAGGTCTTCGGCCGTACGATTTAACGACTTGGAGAAGGCAAGTTAGTTTACACGACTATTCAACGAATTTCCACAGTGGCAAGTTAGTTTACACAAATACTTGAAGAATTTCGACAGATCTCGCACTTCTTGGTTCTTTTGGCTTTCATCTGGAGAATTGGTGGTTAAATGTTTCATCGACGTCTCAAGCAGCGGTGTTAAGGCGGGCTTTGTTCATCATTTTTCTAAACCAAAAGTTTGCTGGGACGTCACAAACTGCAGCACCGCCTGGTGGCGTTTGTAACAAAAAATAATTTATACGCGGTTGGGAAACTGCTATAAGAGCTTGCATTAAAAATGTGGCACCGATCAGTGCTCGAAAACCCAACTAAATCCAACCGCAACGCCGCGATTCCTCACGCAGCGACCACACCGGCAACTGCACGGCTGTACGTATTCATTCAGATCGAGTGGCGCAGGGGCCGGTGGCGCCATCTCGCTGTTACTCTTCCATTTCGGCTTTGATCGGCCATTGTTGTGCAGAAACATATACAGTGTAAGGGGTTTCAGGCCCGCCAACCCCCGTCTCCCAAGCGGACGAATCGCGATTAATCACCTAAGTTAGAACGCACCCATGTCGGGACGCGCGACCTGAAGTCACCGGTGAGACATGACTGTATAAAAACAATATTAATTGTCCCGCAAAGCCCTGTAAACTGAACTTTTATGCAAACGTCACGCTACAGTCATTTTCTACTAATCTGAAATAAACTTTTCTACAAAAAGAGCTTTTTTGTTTGTTTTTACGCAAAAACATTCTTTCTAAAAGCTCATGCTGGCCTCAGTAAAAAAAAAGATTGAGCCGCCATCATGGCACCTCGAGTCTGGGAGTTTCGGTACTCTTAGAACATTCAGTGACTCTAGCCGTAGCCATATAAAGCAACTGTCATGTATTGACTCGTCTCTAAATGGTGGCGCAGTTATCGTATCTAGCTTGGTCGCGGTGGACGCCAGCGGTCCAGGCTTCACAGGGTGGGTCTGCCAACTGCGCGTTCTAGTAACGTTGGTCGCAGCCAGTGCGGAGCGCAAACTCGTCTGCTTGTTGCACAGGGATGGCGATGATCTCGTAACGCCACACTCTTAATCACTGATTAAAAAAAAAAAAATACTGGGTATACTTTAATGCATACTCAATGCATTTTGCATTGAGGTCTACCCACTCTCCTTCGAATCAAAGCCCATCAGAATTCGGCGTCGTTCTGACGTTAGCAACCCTTGCGCAACAGAGCCGTTTATTGGTACGCTCTGCTGAGGAAGAAGCAGGCGACTTTCTGTTCGAATAATAGCAAACCGCAACACCGGCAGAGCGTTCGAATATCTTGACTCTCCGAAACGATGCTTCGGTACTGTGTACACTCATAGACAGCTTAAAAAGACACTGAAGTGAAAGAAAAAGTATTTTAATAGTTTTACTATATATATATATATATATCTTCTTTGGTAAATGTCCCAACAATTTTCTTTTATGAATATTTACGTTGTTAGACGCTATATATTTGGGATAGCCCTACTCTAGGCCCCGCCCGGTGCTTACAAAGCTAAGTACATTTTCTCGGCTCTCAATGGCTGGAGAGATGACTGGCGTGTGAAATGGATGCTGTAATATTGTCTCTCTGCGCCGTAAAACTATTTCAATCGACAATATTTTTATGCTTGAGAAAACAAAATAATCTAGATAGAGTCATTACTGTTTTCGAAAATATCAGGAAATTGGCTTTGCGTTTGGGTTTCAAACGACAACAAACGTGGTTGCCGCCGTCTTCGGAGTGATCAACGACAGCAGCTCGTCCAGCTCGCCGATTTGATTGAGTGCGACTCGCTCTACGTTCACCGAGGTGTTTAGACGAAGATCTCCTCAAGCGATCTAGTTTGCAGCAACGAGCTGACTCAAGGAAACGATTTCGCAAGCGCTGTTGGCGCTCTGCGGGTGCTTAGGTTCGTAGCGGGCGCTACAGCGGCATTGTCCTAAACCTAGCATCCCACTTTCAGTATGTTGGCTGATCTAGTTTGATTTGTTGATTTGCGCGTGTTGATGCCGAATAAAGATATTGGTTCCCATAAAAGCGGCCCCGCTGCTTTGCAAATTGTGCGACCGTTATGACTGCAACCATGTTTGCAATACCGAGAAGATACCAACGCTGGTAAGAACTTGCGAGCGACTTGGCTGGAAACTATCGGGCGCCTGGCTCGAATAAAGTTTGTCCAGGTTTGTTCGCGTCATGTTGCTTCGGAAAGAAAGTAGCTCTTCGTTTTGCAGTGCACCTGGCCTATTACTGCGAATATATTTACGTCGCGTAATGCGTTGCGCGTAATGACGCTCACCCACCTTGCTGGCAAATGCCATGCAAAAGAAAGGTACAGAAAAGCGAAATTACATAATTATTTTGTTGATTTTTTTTTAGTTCTCTCGGTCGGTTTTACCGCCTTTCGACAGACGCTGACAGACGCTTGTTTTAGAGCATGGCTCGTGCATAAATGAACGCTAGAACGCCACTTTCATGGCCGCGTCTTGCAAGTATTGCGGACGTTTTTAGACAAGGACGGAATAGCAGACGGGCGAAGGCGAAAAGGAACGCCGACGCGCAAACGACGATGGACGGTCGTGTGAAATAGCAGACAATGCCGAAGGCTGCCGCGCGTCTGCTCGCACGACTTCACGCTAAAAAAGGCCGATGCGTCTACTATCCCGCACCACACTCGGATAGCCATTCACCGCAACTTACGGAGGCAGCTCTGCGAATGACAATGCCGAAACATATGTTTAGACCTAAAAACGCAGTCAGAGTTGTGACAGTAAGCAATGCAAGCGTGACGTTTTGCATTGTCTAATATCACAACTCAGAATGCCTTTTTCCGGTCTAAACAGATGTTTCGGCATTGTCATTCGCTGAGCTGCCTCTTTAAGTTGCGGTGATAGGCTCTCCGAATGTTGTGCGGAAATGTAGACGCGAGAGAATTTTTTTAAAGTGTAGCGGGCGGTGTCAGACTTCTGAACTGCTCCAAACTAGACGCACCGGATGTTGGGAAAATGGAGAAATAGGCTTCTGAGCATGTCCGGTCGAGCAGCCAGGTCAATCTAGTGGTAATGGGAGGGGCCACCTGTTTGTGGGCGGGGGTTTGAACAGGCCCTGACCCCCCTCTAAATTGTGTCTAACGGCGTAGTTATTGCACGCAAAAAAAAAAAAAGAAAAGTTTTTTCGTGCAAAAAGTTTGAAGAAGGAAACGTGTCCCAGTTGTTCCCGCTAAAAAAAAAAAAAAAAAAATCTTTTTTCGCTTGAGAGTTTCTTTAAACAACGCAGGGAATAGAGAGTCTAAAGAATTTAATTATTGTTCCATAGCCAATCAAATTGCGGCATTAGCCAATAAGAACGCCGGAGAACGAATCACGAAGCTAGAAGCGTGAAAACATCAGCATTAGTTCTGACGTAAAGCATGTCTGTTTACTACGCACACGCCCTCCCTTAGGCGCGCATAAATATGAAATTCGTGCCTCTTGACAGTATTAAATACCAACGTACAATGTCAGTTTCCCCAAAGGAAGATATGGTGGTTATGACATCCAACAGAGGGCCAACTTAACGTGGCGACTGGGGCGGTCCGTGAATAGGGAATTGTAGTAGACCGTTTCCGCAGCCCGCTAAGCACCCGGATAGCGCTCCGTAATCCGCCACACGACCTTGAACTATGCAGACAAGGCTGGCGGCGCGCATGCGCAGCTGCGGCGTTTTCTTCGGGGATACCGTAGCGGAAGAGAAAAACGATATACTAAAACTCCCTAATATTAAAGACCTCACTTTAAAACGTGCAGTGCGCCAGGGTTGCCTTTAGAAGTAAGGGGAGCCCCGACATGATGAAACACGCTTCGTTATAAACTCATAGGCGGCGCCCGAAAGGTCTGACCCAAAACTTCGCGCACTGGGAGGGGGGCGTTTTGTTTGCCAGTGGAGCGTCCTTTCGTGTTCGTCAATCATTTCTCCGCGTAAATAAATATGCCACCACAATCGCTTCCTTTTTTTTTTTTTTTTTTTCTTGGGGGGGGGGGGGGGGGGGGTGGCGGGGGGGAGTTGACGCGTGGCGATTGCTCACGGAGCAGATGATGCCTTCCAAACTTTGATTTGCGGTGTCCGGGGAGGGGGGGAGGAGGCAATAGACATATTTATTCTGCTTCTCGAAAGATCGATTGCCTGCAGCGGTATAGTGTTAGCAGCAGTCAATGCTTCGTTGCTGCTATGCAGGCCATGCGAGGTTGCCCGCAGCTGCCTCTAACATAGATGGCCTTTCCGACGCTATTACAAATTTAGTTCTCAATATATTTTGCTCTACTACACGTTTCCACCCTGCACTCTCAAAGAACCGCTTCATCGACTCTCCCGCAAAGCACTTGCTTGAGCCGATCGTTGAATTATACGGAGAGAGCTAGGCAAATGAGGCGTCAAAAATGTATGTAGAGACTTTAAAAAAGAAGAAAGAACAGTGTGCGCGGTTGATGTCAGAGCGTGAAACATCATGCTCTACCTTACAGAAGTTTTTTTTTTTTTTTTTTTATGTTAGGCTTTTTTTTTTGTAATTCATCGAATCTTTCTTCGGCTGCAGCGATCGGCTGCCCAGAATGCGTTGCGTCAAAATACTCAGGATTTCCTAAGGTGGTTTCTCCGCCCTTCTCGTTGTTCTCCCCGGCCATTGCTGAAATAAAATCGGATTATTTGCTAACCCGATGCTTCGGAGCATTAGAAGCGACGCAGGATGAACGCTCTATTAACTTGTATTACTAAATTAAAACTTTTGATTGCACTAGTTGGTTCATTGTGATCTAGAGAGCTTAAAAGTGCAAAAAACACGGACGAAGAAGAGACAGATACAACACGGACTGGCGCTCGCACGCCAGTGCCATTGTGCTGACACTTCTCAAGTTAGGAAACTTTTCAATGCCTCAAAATTCTACTTAACCAAAAAAAAAAAAAATGATCCTATTACTTTTTTTTTCTTAATGAATGCGCTTGCATCCACATTTGAATTCATATTACCTTGTCTGTTACCGGTGAAACGGGGAGAACGTTGCAGGTAATTTATTTTCCCTCGCCTTTTCACACACAAAAAAAAAACTGATGCGACTATGCGATAAGGCGAACTTCAGCAAGAAAACAAAAGGCATAATACGAATGACAGTAATAGCTAGCTATAGAAATGCCACAGGAAAGCGCTCCTTAAGCTAAGCAAGATTTTTAAAAGGTTTGAAAGTCAATCAGAAGGAGGGAACTTTCTTCTGATCTTCAAAAGCGTCGCGTCCATTACTTTCCTTAAAAAGAAAGCTTTTTCTGACATCGGTGCCCAAAGGAAACGAAGAGATTTTTTATTATTTTTTTTCATTTTTTTGCAATGCGCTTCGTTCCGGCGTCGAAGTTTCAGACGACGAAAACACGAATTAAAACGACAATCAAAACCTCCCCCTTTTGAGCAGATTCGTTTGCCCTCTCCATCGTATTTTCGGGATCTACAAACAATTCCGACGAGTCCTATGTTGTTGTTTTGTTTCCTTTCTTTTTGCGGCAGCGTAGAAAGAACCTATACTTTCCGCTTCCAAGCTCCAATTCACTCAAAAACGTTTCAGTACCTTTCTTTCAATTTCTTAGATAATGACGCACATAATTTTTGTTAAAGGAAAGATATGGTATCGGATGTGCAAATGAGAAGGCCCGCTCCAGTTACTCCTTCGTACCTTTTACTCGCTCCTCTTACGGTCATTATCTCTTTGTCGACTCTTCTTGGCGAGAACCACGATTGTAAGGCGGGCATGGATCCGTCTGAATGGAGCTTTCACGCTATGGACGAGGTTGGTGCCTACATAGTGTGCTGTCCATAGCGTATGTAGGACTTTTTTTTTTTAAATGAGGAGGCATATTTAAAATGCTTTCCCTCACTTACCCAGATAGCAGAAGAGATGGAGCTCCCATGGGCAACGGGAGCTCGGGCAGCGCCTGCAAAACACACGTTGGTCCCACGTGGGCGAAGTGTGGGCTTGCCCAATATGGGCTGCCCACGCAAGTGCCGCGGTGAGTCCCGCTTCGGCTATGTGAGGGCAAATTTGGGTACAGCGTGGGCATGCCCAACTTTGGCTGCCCATGTAATACTTTCGTGGGTCCCACCTTGGCTACGCGAAGGCTTGCACATTTTGGGCTGCGCATGCATTATCGCCTTGGGTTCCACTGCGGCTTTGCGGGGGCGGAGTTAGCGCAGATGTTTGCTTCACTGAGGCGGAGTATGGTCATGCCCAACTTGGGCTGCCCATGCATTATCTCCGTGGGTCCCACCTCGGCCATGCAGGGGCAGAGTTAGCGAAGATAGGGCAAAGCGTTGGCACGCCCGAGTTGGGCTACCCATGTAAAACCCCCGTGGGTCCCACCTCTGTTACGCTGGGGCAAAGTTGCGATGATGGGGGATCGACGGAAGCGAAGCGTGGGCATGCCCGACTTGAGCTGCCCATGTAGAAGCCCCGTGGGTCGCACCTAGTTTCTATGGGGCCAAGTTACCGACGGTGTAAGCTCCAAGGCGGCAAAGCGTGGGCACGCCCGACTTGGGCTACCTGTGCAACCCCCAAAACTGTACTTTCCGTTAATATGTAGAATATTTTCTGCAAGTTCTGGACATTCAACATGAGAGATCGGCTTAATTTGATACATAATCCCCGAGGATTTTTATTCTAGACGTGAGCGACAAATTTTAGGCTTTCTATACTTTATTACCCCTGTCGGTGCCCATTTTGCAGACCGCCTTGTGCTACTTGTGTACAAGCCGTTTTCTATTCGTTTTATATGTTTGAATCTGATCTTTTTCATGAGTTCTATGGTTATTCTTTCTACTTTTGTGTATTCTATCTAACCAACCAGCACCAATGGCGTCGCGGGAAACGAACCTCTACTATCAAAATACAAAGAGCCTCAGAATAAAATGTCAGGCGTTCTCGGCTAATCTTTGCGACTCCAAATATGATGTGATTCGGTTGACCGAAACATGGTTAAATTAATCCTGTACTACTATTACAGTTATACTAAAAATAGGGATGACTTCCTCCTAGCTAGAAAATCTTCATTTAGGGAGGTCAGAAGAGGAGACCTCGAGACAAACGAAGAATGTATCTGGGCTGAGGTGCCAGCGTCTAACGGCTCGAAGTGCCTCCTAGGTTGCTATTACCTTCCCCCTGATTTAGGTACTCGCGTATTTGTGAAAGAAATTACACAGATCTCGACTTCAAGGTGGATTTTTCTGACAAGGTACATATTTATGGTGACTTCAATCTTTCTAAGGTTGAGTGGTCTGTCGGCGTAGTCCTGAGTGACTGATTTGAATTTGGACTGATTAAAAAACAATTAAAAACACTGTGCCTATTTGAGTTCGTCAATTTTTATGAACTCTTTCAGATAATACGATGAAAATGGTGCTGTGACCGTTCTAGATTTCATGACAAATAATGCTCCTGTCCGTGATGTAGGACAGGCATGCGACTCGTTTGTACCAATCGACAAATTTCATCGACCGGTTTTCATTTTTTTTTCTTGTCATTTGCAGTGCAAAACATCCGACAAGTGGCGAAGTTGAGATATGCCTATGGTGAATGCTCAAGGTTATACGGTGGTCTGCACAGCCATGACTGGCCTGATTTCTTCTGCATCACGAACGTTGACGCTCACGTCGATATACTGATGACGATTGTACAGGAAGCTATGAACCAATTTATACACAAAGATAGTTTAAAAATGTCACAATTTTCTAGTTTGTTTTCCGCAGATTTGAATTATTACATGTGCAAGAAGCGACACTACTGTAATATGTATAAGAAAGTAAATTGCAAGTATCAGTACAACAGATTTTCAATATGTAGAACAATAGTTAAAAATCTTATTGCTTGTTACGAAAGACTTTACCAAGATCGTCTGGAACGATACATTAAAGAGCGATCCGCAACGTGTTTGACGTCACGAGCAATGAAGTAAAGACAATGTGGGCGCCTCTGCGCTGAAAATGGACGGCAAGCCGTGTTCCACATCGAAAAAGGCATCCGAAGCGTTAGATTGGCATTTCAGCTCCGCTTCTCTGCAGTTGGATAGCACACCTGCGGTTTTCAGCTTTGAGGAGGACTCTGACTGTTTGGCCAATGGACATATAACAGGGTGGTTTCATTCCAATCGTGCAGGCAAAAGGGGTCGAATTCTCAAATTCCATGAAAAAAATATATGTTATGGCGCCGTTTCTAAAACCGCAGTCGCCACAAACCACAAGTTCGTCGGATTTTTTGTTCTCGACTTATGAATTTCTAAAGAGGCCGCGGCGAAAAGCAGCCTTTTTCCCACCCGTCGTGGGTCGGATGTTTCGCTTGATCTCCCGCCGTGGATTTTCTGTCCACATCATATTATCTTTTTTCAAGCACTCTGTGGACACATTTAAAAGGCTGCAATACCATGAAATAATTTTAGGCGTTTTGCTTTTTTTCTTTAAAAATGTCAAATACGCCTCCTCGGTCAATTGTTGACAAACTTTGACAATTAATTACTGGCGATCTATTCGGGTTACACCGATATTTTGATGTCCACGGAGAGCCCAAAACACGCTCTTTATATGAATTTTAAAATGACTCGGTTGTATAAATGAGTCTTTGCGATACGTTTACGTTAATATTATGCAAAAACCAAAAAGTACCATATTTGAAATTGATTTTCTCAAAAAACCCATTTTTTTATTTTCTTTATTTTTTGTTCAAATGTAGATATGATAGCTGTCTACACGAAAATCAAGCCTAGAAAGTGTATATTTTGTTTGTGTGTTTTATATTTAGGCCTCAATATCGGAAAAAGACGTCTTTGTTTTGCAAGACCTAAGTCGGACATAGCGACCCATGCGTCTCTATGAAATGTGAAAAAGTTTTCTTGAATTTTCTTCTGCATTTTGTAATCATTATAAACGAATTTTGTGGTATTGAATATTTATGTATGTTTTGATAAGAGGGGGAACCCACGAGATACATATCTCACCAAATCAGCAGGCCTAGTAGACTTTCAATAACCAAAAGGCACAGACGTTGTATTTTTTTCGATTTATAAACCTTTCACAGTAAACTAGCACGACTAGCTATTAGCTTTCATATTACTAAGACAAAGAAGGTCACCACTCGTCGATATATTACATACAATTTTTTCCGAAACCAAACACTGGGGGTTTGTCCACCGCACATCGCACAGGTCACCAAGGTCCTTTCACTTCCGTAATACACAAAAGTGGTGACACAGAAACGGTCCGAAACACACAGAGAGTGTGTCATGGAGAGGGGTAGGAAATAAAAATAAATAAATAGGAATTAAATTGCCCAACTCCGATCTTAACGAAAATTGCGTTAAAAAAAATTATTTAGGTTCGAGCGGTGCCAAGGCGATTGGTCCACGTCTGGTGGAGAGTCAGACAAAGAAGTCGACGGCATGTAAAGGTAAAACAAAAAGAAAACAAAAAAAATCAATAATTTAGTAAAGACGGGAAAAATAAGCCGCACATGGCAAGAACAAAAACCAACTCCTCCGGGCATTCCCTAAACGGGACGCAACCAAATGCGTGCGAACACGCTCTCTACGTCACCGCCAGGCCGCTACGCCATGACGAAATAAACCCAACAACTGAACAGTGCTAACAAACAGTTTGTAAGAAAACATTGAAAAAAAAAAACGTTCAGAAAAATCCGCACCCGAGAAAGAAAGTTCAGCGGGGTGCAGAAACACACACGAGTCGGTCCCACGACACTGAAGTCTAGCAGGATAACGGCGTCCAGATGATGCTCGAATCTGTTCCTCCCTCTATTACGCACATCCACGACGGCTGTGCGGAAGAGTGGCTGTGCGAACAGTGGCTGTGCGAAAGAAAGTGAAGAATAGATTCGAGCAGCGATGCGCGAGAAGGTAACCGAGAGTATGCCTCAAGCTTCATATCGGGAGAGGAGCTTTCGAGGTAGTTTCTGCAGTTACTCAAACTTTCTCTTTCCCCTTCCCTTTTTCAAAAGAACACGTCAGCCGGCGCTAACCTTTCATTTTGGGAGAAGCCCACTCTTCACAAACGGTTATAGTTGACAAGGAGGCTGACTTCGACCCAACTACGTAGTCTCCGGGCAGAATACAAACACAAGTATATTTACCAACACGCTCGTTTTAATGTCAGTCTCCGGGCTTTGCTGTCTCCAAAAAAGATAACCCTTTCTTTATAAGGATAAAACGAGCGGGTTGGTGGGGATAATTAAACTTAAACAGTCCCTTCTCGTTTTCTTCCTCAAGTTTAATAGATAACCCTTCGGTGCCATCGGATCTCCCCGGAGAGAGAGAGAGAGAGAAAGAGCACGGCCGTTTCAAGGTAAGGATAGGGCGCTCGAAGCTAGGGCAAACAGGCGGTATCGCTTCACGCATACACGGATGGCTGGTTTAAAATTTCCCCTCATCTCTAACGAAACCGGCCCATCTTCGTGTGTGCGTCTGCGGGATTTCTGTCCCGCGCCGCCGGTTTTGGCGCGCACGCGGCGTTGTTTTGGCTGGCAGAACAGTTGTGGACCGTCGATATTGTAAGGCCGTGGTGTCCTCATCCTTTCAGGCAACGATTCCTTTGCTTTCCCTTGTGCAATACTCTGACTGACTCCTCCTGGGTGGCTGTCACTGTTCGCCGCGTCAACGACACAATCGTACCATTTCACTCCTCGTGACACCAGGGTGCGCTGCTCGCTTTACTGTCACGGGCCGTCCTATCTAACACAACGAGCGCGACAGGTCGTGGTCATCTGCTGGCTCCGAAAGGGCGGGGCGTTCATGCAGGCCAATGAGGGCCCCGATTCAATACGACGTCTGCCGACTCCTACACGTTAAAAATTTGCACCTGCTGGTCTGTTAAGAAGTGTTGCTTTCTCTTTTTGGAGCTCCTCCGATGTAGCTTGCCGCCTATAATAAAATTTAAATAATCAATGAATATAACAGGGTGGAAATACTGTATTTCATTTTTATGTGGGAACGTTGAAAAAAAGAAAAAACTATTTCCAAGCTTGTGAAGACGTGCAATTCGCAAGTCCATTTCGAGCCGTAAAAACACGTTTTTGTACGATATTGATGCTTAAATATAGAACATACAAACAAAATATACACTTTCTCGACTTGATTTTCGCGTAGAAAACTATCACATCTACATTTTAACAAAAAATAAAAAATAAAAAAATGGGTTTTTTGAGAAAATCAATTTCAAAAATGGTACTTTTTGTTTTTCACATACCATTAACGTAAACGTACCGCAAAGAATCATTTATACAACCGAGTTATTTTAAAATTCATATAAAGAGCGTGTTTTGGGCTCTTCGTGGACATAAAAATTATCGATGCAACCCAAGTAGATCGCCAGTAAATAATTGTCAAATTTCGTCAACAATTGACCGAGGGGGCGTTTTTGACATTTTTACAAAAAAAAAAGCAAAACGCCTAATATTATTTTATGGTTTTGGAGCCTTTTAAATGTGTCCACAGAGTGCTTGAAAAAATATAATATAATGTGGACTAAAAATCCACGGCGGGAGATCAAGCGAAACCCGACCAACGACGGGTGTGAAAAACACTGCTTTTCGCCGCGGCATCTTTAAAACTTCATAAGTCGAGAACAAAACTCAGACGAACTTGCGGTTTGTGGCGACTGCGTTTCTAGAAACGGCACCATAACATATATTTTTTTCATCGAAATTAAAAATTCGACCCTTTTTGCCTGCACGATTTGAGATGAAACCACCCAACAGAAAACCGTATGCAGAGGTCAAAGCTTTTTAGAAATCCTGAAATCCTTTTCTCCTTTTTATCTCGAGTGCACAATTTGCCTTTGCAGTGCGCGGTGTTCTCTTCTAAGTGGAAGAGTGGGGGCGGCGAGGCCAACAAGAACATATGGCTTACCATGTCGTGGTTTTTCGAACAGGCACTTCCCTGCCTGTTCGGCGCAGTATCCTCGGCCAACGTCGGCGGAACCGTGCTCCCGGCATCAAGTTCTGCCAGTCATCGCCTGTTTTCAAGCTATACGCTGCAAACAACGCCCCTTGATTCATCTGGGTTCATGACGTCACCATCAACCATATCCATAAAGGAGTGTCTTCAGATCTACAACTTCAGTGGGTGCGGCGAGGCCAACGAGAACATGTGGCTGACCATGTCGTGGTTTTTCGAACAGGCACTTCCCTGTCTGTTCGGCGCAGTATCCTCGACCAAAGTCGGCGGAACCGTGCTCCCGGCATCAAGTTCTGCCAGTCATCGCCTGTTTTCAAGCTCTACGCAGCAAACAACGCCCATTGATTCATCCGGGTTCGTGACGTCACCATCAACCGCATCCATAAAGGACTGTCTTTAGAACTACAACTTCAGTGGGCGCGGCGAGGCCAACAAGAACATGTGGCTGACCATGTCGTGGTTTTTCGTGCAGGTCTGTTATCCTTCATGCTTTAGGAGTGATGATCTGTGTCTTATAGTTGTGCCGCGCCCACAAACACTTTGTGAAATTGCTGTTCACTGTTTTGATGTATGTAAACTGCTGCTATGTGGTGACGTCGAGACAAATCCAGGGCCAACGGTAGAATAAATGTTTGAGTCTTTGATGAACGGGCAAGCAATAATTCACAAGAAAATAGCTGACCTGAAAATCCAACAATCAGGCACTGATAGATCAGTTTCTGAAGTGCTGCCAAGAGTTGAAGAAGTAGACAAAGTATTGCTTGAGTTAAAAGTTAAGTCACTGGAGGTGGATGCACTTAAAAAGACCGTTAACAAGCTAGAGGAGATAATAACACTACAAAATACGAAGCTTGCTAATTTAGAGGACCGGAGTCGACGTTCAAATATTGTTATCTTTGGAGTAGCAGACGCACCAGATGAGTGCGAGCAGGACTTGAGAGGCAAGGTTGTCGAAAATATTTTTTTCAAGGCAAATAGGAGTCTCCTGCACCTCTGTTAAGAAAATTCATTGCCTAGGAAAACGCATGGGAAAACAACCGATTATTCTGTGTCTCCAAGACTACAAAGAAAAGGCAGAAATCCTGCGTAATGCAAAAAAAAAAAACTTAAAGGTGCCAACGTTTACATCCAAAACGATTATTCTCAGGAAACGCTTAACAAAAGAAGACTGCTATGGAATAGTGCGAGCGTCGAGAGAACGAATAAACTAAAAGTATTTCTCGTAAACGACAAACTACGAATTGGCAATGACCTTTTTGCTTGGGATGAATCTTCAAATGCACGAGTAAAGGTTGCCATTGCCAATGAAGCTCCTGTTGATGAATGACGAGAACCATTACCTGTTTCTAAACAATTTTGTCTCTTGAACATGAATGCGCGAAGTATAGTTAAAAAAGGCAGAGTGGTTTGAACTCGTTCTTCTCAATTATGACCCCCATGTCACTGTGATCACTGAAACGTGGCTTAATGACTCTGTGTCTGATGCAGAAATGTTTCCGGAATCCCATCAAGTGTTTCGCAGGGACCGCCCCTCTCGTGGCGGTGGTGTAGCGGTTGTAATAAAGCCGTCTATTTCTGCTATCGTATTAGATCAAATTAGTGATCACGAAAGTCTAATACTTTGTCTTAATGTTTGGGGCCATAAAATTATACTTTGCGCCGAATATAGATCCCCTTCCGCTAGTCCAGCCTACTTAAATCGGCTATATGATGACCTGTTAAAATACAGAGGTGAGCAAATTATTCTGGTTGGCGATTTTAATCTCCCCCATATTGACTGGCTGCGATTATCTAGCTCTCCCGGTGATGACATTGTGTTCGACATGATGCTCACATGTGATCTAACCCAAGTCGTTCAAGATTTTACACGGGAAAGTCGTTCCAGTCGCTCAATTTCGGACCATATCTTTGTCAGTCGCGCATTTGTTGATTATACCGTAAATCTCGAGGAGAGTGAGTCGGATCACAAATTAGTGCTTTTTTACTGTCTTCTGAACCGGCACTCACAAAGGAAAAGGGTTACTTTAACAGTGAAGGATTTTTCAAGGTTTAATGATGAAAGTGTATTGGATTATCTTGATTTTTGTTTCAGCGACTTTATTGAAGACATGGTGACTTTGCTGTGGGAGAAGTTCGTTTATATGTGTAACTATTGTTTAGATAGCTTCATACTGGATCGGCGTAAATGCACGGGACGTAGGAAGCCTTGGATAAACCGCGAAATAATTCACGTTTCCCGTCGCATCAAAAGATTTAAAAGAGCTCGCAAAACTGGAAACGTACAAGGTTTACAGAATGAAATGACAAGGCAGGTCTAAGAAGCTAGAAACAAATATTTTTCGTGCACTCTTCTTAGCTTCTTGAAACGTGATCCTGCAAAATTTTGGAATTATCTTTCAGAGAGTAGAAAGCCTGTCGACCAGATAAAGGTTAACAACGTGGCTATCACTGATAAGAAACAAATTGCTGAAGACTTCAATTTATATTTCCAATCTGTGTTTTCTGATTTAGATACGTACACCCCCGTTGCTACTAACACTCCACTGAACCCCGATTTTATCTCGTTTCGCGGTGTGTTTGTCATGTTACTAAACTTGAAAACTAAGTCTAGTTGTGGGCCTGATAAAATCCCAAACACCTTCCTGAGCAGATATGCAGAATCGCTTGCACGTTTCCTTACTGTCATTTTTCGCGCTTCTTTTCGTTCTTTTGTGCAGCCTAGTGACTGGCGAACCGCACGTGTCGTTCCCATTCATAAAAAGGGCGATCGTTCAGAAGTCAGTAATTATCGTCCTATTTCTATTACGAGTACTTCGTGCAAACTTATGGAGCATATTGTGAATAATTATGTTTGAGATTTTTTAGAAGAAAGAAACCTGCTTACATCATTTCAGCACGGGTTCCGAAGCGGTTTATCTACCATTACGCGACTTGTCACCACAGTTCATGATTTTGCCGCTACTTTAGACAAATCTGGTCAGTTCGATATTTTTTTTTTTTTTTTACTTTAGCAAGGCATTTGATAAAGTTCCACACGGCAAACTTCTGTATAAATTAGAATGTCTTGGAATACCGTCTGAGATTGTCAATTGGATAGGTTTTTACTTGTCTGATCGCAGCCAGTTTGTCGACATTGCTGGTCATGCTTCCGGTATTCTAGCTGTTTCCTCGGGTGCTCCACAGGGCAGTGTGCTTGGCCCGTTGTTGTTTTTAACTTATATAAATGATATCGCCTCAGTTGTTAGCCCAGATGTAAATATTCGTTTATTCGCCGATGATTGTATTTTGTTCAAAAGGATATCCACAGTTGCCGACCAAATATCACTGAACTCTTCCCTTGCCTCTATCTGCAATTGGTGCCGCGCACGGCAAATGCAGCTAAATTTTACGAAAACAGTTCATTTACGTATAACAAGAAAAGCGAAGCCACTGAAGTTCTCTTATCAATTAAACAATGATGTAATATCTGATGTGACTGAATACAAATATCTCGGCATAACCATATCCCATGATCTCTGTTGGTCACAACACATTCAAAATATCTGTTCCTCCGCTTCTCGTAAATTGGGCTTGTTACGTCGGAAACTTAGAAGCGCTGCCCCTTCCGTTAAATTAAAAGCATATAACTCCTTGGTCCGACCGAAATTAGAATATGCTGGCATAGTATGGAACCCGAATAGCAAAAAGGATGCGTCACAGCTTGAGATGGTTCAGAGGAGAGCTATTCGCTTCATCTATGGAAAGTATAATCGGCTAGATTCCCCATCTTCATTGATGATAGCAAACAATATATCATCACTCCAGCATCGTCAAAAAATTGCGGGACTAAAATTTTTGTATTTGCTTTATCATAACAGAGTCCGCATTGAATCAAGTCTATATTTATCCCCATCATCATCTAGGGAAACTAGGCACCATCATCAGCATTCCCTGGTAGCAATATTCGCTCGAACTAACAATTTTAAGTATTCCTTTTTCCCACGCACTATTACGGAGTGGAACGCCCTCCCTCGTGACATCTTTTTTGCCCCCGATTTCAGTAGTGCTCTTGAAAGTCACAACTTTTGATTGTTCGCCTTTCCTGGTGTTTGTACATGCATTTTTTTATTGTATATTAGGCGTTGATTATGGAATGTTTATTATGCTGATGGCGTTCATATGTATATATGTCGTTGTATAAGCAGTATATATGGTTGCCATGTGTTTTTTGTTTCTCATAAGTATAGTTTTGTTGTTTGTATGTACCCCACACCTGCAGGGGCCTGTTCAAGGCCTGCAGTATGTCTAAATAAAAAAAAAAGGTGCGTGGTGTCCTCAATATTCAGATCTGCGATCCCTGTGATGTCAACAACTTTCGCCCAGTGTCACCTTTGTGCGGTTTCTCAAAAGTTTGCGAAAGGACCATATGTGAACGTCTCAACTCTTAATTAAACATAAAATATTTCCATTGCAGCATGTTTTCCCGAACCTTGGATCAATTGAGACAAAGATGAGCCTTTCTAGGATGTGCCGGCGCTTTTGTGGCCAACCGTGGTCAAGTCTACACTGTTTATTTCGATATTTCAAAGGCTTTTCACAGGGTTTCACACAACATGACTTTTGTCAAAATTAAAATAAAATAAAACTATTGTTTGTGCTTTACTTACGGTCCGTGGTTTGCAAGCTGCTTGGAAAACTGCCAGAACGAAGTTAAATTGTTTTAGATTGTTTGTCTGGGCTATTTGTATCCTTATCAAAAGTACCCAGAGGCTCCTGTTTTTTGTGTTCTTTAATGATCCGCCGTCACTGGTGCAGCGCTCAAAAGCATTATTGTAATCCCATGACTTGAAATTCTTCTGCCAAGGTCATAATGTGCAAGACAGCCTTTTGTTACAAAACAACGTATGTTCTATTGAGCAGTGGTGCATAACAAACAATCTACAACTTAATCTCAAGAAAACTGAAGTCATGTCAACCACCAGAGACCCCGAGAGCATAGTGTTCAAATATAACCTCTCCCGAGAAGAGCTAACACAGCGCGTATCTTTTGTACGGGATCTTGGATTTCAAGTGTACTCCGACCTAGATTTTCAACATGCATTACACATAGCCAAGGAGGCACTGCGATGTTTTGGCGTGGTATCACGTCTAACAAGAAAAAGTCGGAGCCCTCAGTGGGCTTGCCCTGATTACTGTTCACTTGTCCGGCCCCGTTTAGTGTTTGCATCTGTAATATTGAACTCTGTTTCTCTAACCTAGAGACCCTTTAACTGTTTTCAAAACATGAACAGCCGCTTAAATCCCAAGCGACTTCCGGTAGCTCCATCTTTGCAAGCCTGTCAAGCTTGCTTATGTCATCAGTTCTCGAAAGCGTAAATGCTACACGGACCGCGAAGCTGGAGAGTTCGTGAGGGCCTTCAGCTGTACGATTAAATGTCTTGGAGGGGACAAGTTTATTTGCAGGAATATTCGAAAACGTTTGAGATATCTCGCATTTCTTGGTTGGTTTGGCGTTCGCCTGGAGAATTGATGGTTATTATGTTTTATCGACGTTTCAAGCAAAGCTGTTTTGGTGGGCTTTGTTCATTCATTTTATTAACCGGAAATTCGCTGGGACGTCTAGCAATGGAGTAACGCCTGATAGCCTTTGCAAGGAAAAGTGTCTATAGCAATATAATCTAAAGGATACTACGGATGTTTATTTTTTTATCATATTGACACATTGGCCGTCGCAGTTTTTATAGTTATAGTTACAGATTGGCACAACTAATCCTTTTGACTCCTCACGACAGGAGGCTTGTACATGATATGATATTCTTACGCAACGTTGTACACAAAACTGTCGACTGTGGTGAGCTGTTGGCGTCGGTGTATATACGTTCCATCTGGAAAAACCTATGTCCTCACACGTTTTATACAAATATTCCTTCAAAACGAGTTGAATGACACCGTTACGACACGCAT
Organism: Ixodes scapularis; assembly: GCF_016920785.2. Lineage (NCBI taxonomy): Eukaryota > Metazoa > Arthropoda > Arachnida > Ixodida > Ixodidae > Ixodes > Ixodes scapularis. The sequence goes on along the minus strand of NW_024609846.1, from coordinate 176,936,507 downwards.
AGCATTCGATGTTTTTGCTAGGTGACATTTTCAATCGACATTTTTCATCTCAGTTTGCCCGTGCTAACAACATCGCTAGTACGTGCTTTATGGACTCTATTGTCTCTGTAAACTGGTATGTTGTTTACGGTTTCCTATTGTCCGTAAGTGTGACGTCATGAGTCAAAACAAATCGTTGCTAGGGTCGCTGTTATGAACAAATACATGTGGCTATGTTTCGCTACGAAAACCCGACCTGTTAAAAATCAGGTGTAGGATTTAAACTTCTAAATGTCACAATTATAGAAAGCTTGAATGTCATATATGTTTCGACAGAAGTGTGTCGGTAATCGCTTGTTTCTGAAATGTTTACGACTGCAACTTCCGGTCTTCAAGATGCCTGCAGCAGACGACGAATGCAAGTAGTGTACCGTCTACCACACGCCCGCCGGCCAGGCCGGCGCCGGCGTCTGAAACGTGTGAATAAAAGCGACATTCTGATATTGCATTTGTTTGGAATATAATGAATTTCAGACACTTATAAGTATTCATAGTGGGCTGCGATGAAAAATGTTTATCGAAAGTCCGGGCGTCGATCGAGATGATCGTCTGCTAAAAGATCAGCAATGCACCCGTAAAAAAAGCACTTCAGGCGATCAGCTGAGATCCCAAATTTTGTTTGCGGACTCGCGCTATGGGCGGGTGCTTCATACCTGGTTTTAACCATCACGTGGAGAAATATTCTTGCAGTTTCTTCAGATTTATGCAAGACCCCAAAGTGCGAAAGAACTGGATGAAAAACATTGTACTCGCATCGCGGGTTCGGTGGAGATCTTCACCAAGAAAGCACATCCACTAAATTTGATGTATACCGATGAAAACAAAAAAGTCTGAGGAATTGCGACAGACATGCAATTCTTTAATGACCTGAAAGCTTCAATAATAACAATAACAAACGACTTGCCTCGACGGCGTACGATTTGTTTCTCATGCTGGCCTGCACCACGCCGGTAATGCACTTGAGGTCGTCGTCGTATTTGATCTGCACGACGTGGTTTGATTTGACGGCATTTTCACCCCTCTAAAATAAGCTGGGTTCTTCACAGAAAAAAAAAAACGCATATTGCGGAGGCCTCTACGTCCATGGCGATGCACTTGTTTTTGTCGCTCGTTTACCGACGCAATTAAATGAAAACGCCCGCTGCAACAGAGGCTAGCAAATCTATCGTGTCGTCTGCTACCAAAGCAAAGCGGAGTGTAATGCTTCAGAAATGGCTTTCATCGTTTGCAATACGACACTGAGACGACAAAAACATCTTCATAATTATATATCAAGAGGTTAGGTTGCTTACAAAAAAATATTTACTTACTTGTAAGCAAAAATCTTACCTCATGTGAAGTCTCCATGCATTAGTTCATAGCAACGTCCCTAGCAACGGTTTGTTTGGACCCAGACACCATGTATTGACGTAGTCACCTACGGGGTCAATTCAAGCCACGATGCAGATTACAAATTGTACTGTCCAGTAGGCCTCACAGCTGTTGACATGCACAAAATTATCTATCTATCTATATATACTGCGTGCTCCATCATCATACAAATCTGGTGGTGCGACCCTTTACATTCCTTCGTATGTTTATGTTCAAACTAATGGCTCTGTATATGAGGAATATGTGCTTTTGTTCAAGAGGCTCGTCGTGTCACAGAAACATCTGAAGAGTGGTTCCTAATATTTGAAACCATCTGAGATTATAAACGTGGACATTCGGATTAACGCCTAATAGCAACGCTTCATATCCTGAAGCATTTAAGGGAGAATAAAAGGAAGACCGAGGCATACCACTCCTACCCCCCCCCCCCCCCCCCCCCAAAGCCTCGAAATGGCAACTTTTAAAGCACAGCTCTTAGGCGCCTGTTTGCAGCTTGAGCGGCGTCGCCGTCGCCGTCGCCGTAACCACGCGTTGCAATATAGGACGTTTCCCATAATGACGTCACGGATGTCACGAAGGTCGAGTGACGTCACGAAGGTGCCTCATGAAGGTCACAACGAGGGTCACGACCTTCAGGAGGCCTTCACGAGTGACGTCACGAGGGTAACTAGGGTCATGAGTGACGTCATGAGGGAGGAGGGAGGAGAGAAGGAGGGGAAGGAGGAAGGAAGGAGGGCGAGAGGGAGGGGGAGGGAAGGGCGAGGAGGTGGAGAGGAGAGCGGCATACCCTCCTCTCTCTACTCTCCCCTCGTCCTCCTTAAGAGCTGCGCTCTAATTCGCCATTATAAGGAATCGAAAACGTCTTTCATTTTGTATGAAAAAGAGAACAGCATATACACGCCTTTGTTGGCAGAAATGCTTAGTAGAAGAGCGTGTTGGTTTAAGTCATGGATGAAGAAAGAATAAACAATTAAAACAGGGACAACACAACTACATCTTTCAACTAGCAACAGACGAGTAAATTTTCAACAGCGAGCAGCCGACTATACCCAGCAGGAGTAGGGGAGAGGAGGGGAGAGAAGGAAATATAAAACACGCGAAGTGCAAGTCAGGGTGGTAGGGTTATCTCGGATTTTAAAAATTCAACCTCAGTTTTCGTCAGCAGGAGGGAAGGGTTTGACACGTTGTCAAACCCTTCCCTCCTGCTGACGAAAACTGATGTTGAATTTTTAAAATCCGAGATAACCCTACCACCCTGACTTGCACTTCGCGTGTTTTATCTTTCCTTCTCTCCCCTCCTCTTCCCTACTCCTGCTGGGTATAGTCGGCTGCTCGCTGTTGAAAATTTACTCGTCTGTTGCTAGTTGAAAGATGTAGTTGTGTTGTCCCTGGTTTAATTGTTTATTCTTTCTTCATCCATGGCAGAAATGTTTAGTTTTTGGTGCAGTGGAACACATTACGTCGATACGACGCTCCGCCTTAACGTCAGACACCTCTGCAGACACCCCCCTCCCCCGTAAAATAATAACTTGCAAATCCGTCCTCGGGCGCAGTCAAGGCTTTGCTTTAAACAAGGCGTTTTTACTGCTCTAATATTTACCAAAAATTCAAAGTTTTCTGGAAAATATTCTAGGCAGATTTTTTACTTCATTTCACGCCCACAGAGGATTTTACTGCGAAATGAAGTTTTGCTAAATTATGCAAACACGCCATTTACCTTTTTATGACAACTTACTAGATTGTGTGTCGTGTTTATAATTTAGCATGAGGCAAGCACCTTAATGACGTTGTATTCTGAGCAAAGCTAGAAAGTATTGCGCGTTAATTGTATCTGCCTTGTAAGGGCGTTGGTTTCCAGGTTGCTACATCATAAATAGAATTCTGTGTTTTCGGAGTCTATTTTTCGTCAAATTCGGAGGGTGTTTTTCGGAGTTTGTTTTTGTTTGAGTCTCAATTATCCGAAATTCGGAGTTTAATTACAGTGTTCCTGAAAAAAACAAAATAAATATATATATTATCCTAATGCCAGATAAAGAAAAATAAAATCAAGCGCCCTTGTATCAATTAACATTTCCTAAGCTGTATTTATCGTTGGTGCCATTTCCATTGGCAATACTAATTTGCGCCACAACAAAAGTTGCACTCAAGTGTTGCTGCGATACACATCGATACCTTAAAATCCGTACACTCCCGAAGGAAGTTGCTGGGAATCCGTATTCATACCATCCTATTCCATCAATCTATCTCGCGGCTGCGCGAGGTGTACGTGGTTAGAGGCCAACCTAAAAAAAAACTTACCGTATCTTCCTCGCCACCCTTCCTCTTTTCTCCTCTCCCCCTGGTATCTGGACGAAGGGGGGACTCCGTTTGTTGCTGTATCTTAGGGCTGGTTAAGCCGGGAGCTTATCCTGGCTTATCCAGCCCCAAGATGCAGCAACAAAAAGACTCCCCCACCGTCTGGGAGAGCGGGGAAAGGAAAGCATGGCGAGAAGGATTTTCTTACTTTGTGGAAAATCTTTTTGTAGGTCAGGCTTTATGGATGTAATAGAGCGGTTTCAACTGCCCCTCTTCCAAATTTTAGGCAATCGCTATGTTCCATAGCTTTCACTATAACAAAAACGCAATCTCTTCTTCCTCTAATGCATGAAAAGGATGGCCCAAACAGGAAACCAAAACAGTGGCTCTTTTCGTGATTTGAATTTACAATGACCTGTTGTCCTGAATGAACCTTGACGAGAATAACGGTTAGACCCTTTTTGACAATGGTCTGAGTTTTGACAGATAATTACGGTGGCATTTTCCCACAACGATTGACTCTATGCTAACCAAAATTTAAAACATCGTATTTTTTAAATATTTTTAGGGGGGGGGGGGGGGGGAGTGGGAGGGGAAATAGCCCGTCTAACTTCGGAGTTTACTGGTTAATCTGAGTTGGTGGAAATTTTGCCTGCGGGTGTTTTTCGAAGTTTTTTTGATGTATCCGAAAAGACGGAACCCTAATCATAACACACTTAAAGTTTCTCAACTTCCATGAGACGCATGTTCGCATCTCATTGAAGAAGTCCCCAGACTGTACGATCCTGATTTCATTTCATTTATTTATTATTCCCTCAGGGCCCGAAGGCATTACAGAGGGGAGTGGGCGGTCGACAGATAAAAATAACATAGTTGAACGAGGCAAAAATAGAAAAAAAAAAACACACACACACACAGCAAAAACACGCGCTACGCATCATCTGTTAAAAAGTTGGTAATAGCATTTTTAAAATAAACAGTGTTAGTTATTGAGACTATATGTGCGGGAAGGCGATTCCAATCAATGGAGGTTTGGGGTAGAAAAGAAGCATTAAATGTAGATGTGCTACAATGGGGAATCCCTACCTTTAGGTCATGGTCTACACGTGATGATATGTACGATGGTTCTAAAAACAATGCTTGACGGAGAGCGGGGTTAGAGTAATAAATCCTGTGAAATAAACATAGACGAGATATTTTTCTTCGGAGAGAGAGATCAGGTATTGAAGTTTTAAAAACGGTTTACCATCTATTTTGAAGAAAAAGTATTAATTTATAGCTACATATTGTTATCCAGCTATGAAATCGCCTAGTATCGTAGCAACTTTTTTTTTCTTTTTTAATATTTTATTAAATGAGTTGATGGTTGTAATCGGTTTTTGTGGAGATGTGTCAAGAACCAAACGAAAATTCAGCCGTTTAAAATTTCCTCTAATGCCAAATTAGAGCGCAACTCTTGAGGAAGAGAACGTTTGATACACGCGCGTTGCATCATGAGACGTTTCCCATAATGCAACGCGCGGGACCCTCGTGACGTCACTCGTTAGTCCCCCATTGAAATTAAGTCTAAAAGGGCCCATCACCCTTGAAGAATTACGGGACCTCACAAGACTTCAAAACCCTTCACAAATAACCAACAGAAAAACTCTTCAAGGATTCCCCACAAAAAAACCCTTCAGCCCCACGGCCCTTCAACCCGTCACCCCGTCATACCCTTCAACCCACACCCATTAGCCCATCAACCTTTGAGACGCCCAAATGACCATGAACCACGGACAAAAATGCAGTTGAAAACATTATTGAAAATTTACTACGGACATTTAGTTGTACATGCACATTATAACTCAAAAATACGATAAAAACCAACGTTTGTTCAAAGCCAGCGCAAGCAACTGTGGACGAAATAGATCATATCAAATCGGGACAACTCAGTTCTATATTACTAAAAAATACTCACAACACCGTACTCACAACACCGCTGGGTACTCACAACACCGCTGGGTAAATTCCTGATGCACGGTAGTTCAGCTAATAAAACCGAGCAGGTGTACCTCACGGACACATACACAGTCTCAGTAAGCATGTTTAGCGAAAACCACGAACTCGAAAGCAGCACCCGCCACCGTTGAGAAATCCTGAGCACAGTCACGGTTTCACCCATGGTGCCGTCGTGGCGGCGTCTTCAGCGTATTTTTCGCTTGCTGGATGCTTCTGAAGCCGGACGAACGAAGAGGCGCAAGGAACAAGGCCGGACAGCGGCCGTCATCCACCGTCTCAGGACCCACAGTGCCATGATCCGGTCCGCAGGCACAACATGCGGTGGGACGCTGACCCCGACTGCCAGGCTTGCGGCGCGTCGGCCGACAACGGCCACCATTTCCTTAAATGCACTGAACACGGTGGCGCTCGAGCGATGCTGAAGGCGGCCAACGCCGAACTGGGGTTCACCTGCGGAACCAAGGAAGAAACTGCACGGATCAAAACAGACCCAGGGGCGAGCCCTCCAAGCCATGCTCACCTTCCTGGAGGAAATTAGTCCGCTCCAGATACCCGCGGCGGCTGCGATGGTAACAAACTAACCACCCACGAGCCCAGAGAAAATGGCTATAATGGAATCCCGGTTTACCACACTCTTCAGCCGACAACTGGAGACGCGGCCCTGCGGCCCCTCCCCTTTGCCGGGCGGAGAGAAGCGCAGTGTGGGTTGGTGTTGCTATTCGTGTTTTTGACGACGAAAAAGAGAGGACCCCGACTCCGGTAAAAAGCAAAATGGTTCTGTTTATTTTTTTCCTTTTTCGGGACCGTCCCCCGCGGAGGGACCGGTTCCCGGGACGAGTCACTCCAGCTTCGCCCTTGCCATCTTCCCCGCGTCCCTGTCTCTGGGCAACGCGCTGCTCTCCACTTGCCCTTTTTTATTATTCGTGCAACAAGCTTTGCTTGTTGCACGGATCTCGCCTCGAGCGGAGAGGATTGCGTTTGCCTCAAAACGCCACTCGGCCCACGGTTTTTCAATTCTCCCCATGTTCGGTCCCCTGTGGCCTCCTTGGCGACCGAACACCCTGCAGTGACAGACGGGTTCAGGAGCCCACTCGTGTTTGATAGAAGAGCAGTAATAAAAATCTGACCGTACGTAAAATTTGATCGGCATACTCCAAATACTTTTTCCCCGCCGCAAACAAGTAGCTTTGTCCTAATTCTGCGAAGTGCGTTTTCTACGCCTAAGCCGTGGCTCCACAGACATCTCAAGAAGCCCAAAGGTTTCCCCGACACCATTAGAAAGGTTATTGACAGGCTTTCAGATATTTCAAGGCATTTTAAAGGATACTTCAGACATTTCAGGAGAGCCTCTGCGGGGCCAACGGACCTACCAGAAAATATCGGTGCCCCCTTCAAACATCTCAGGAATTCCTGAGGTCCACTTCACACCCTTTAAAAAAATTTGAAGTTCCCCTCAGAGCGATTTTCGATAGGGGCGTGCCACGAGTGTGACCCGCGCGTTGCATCATGGGACGTTTCCTATAATGGAACGTGCATGACCCTCGTGACATAATTCGTGACGTCACGTGTGACGTCATTATGGGACGTTTCCCATAATGCACCGCACAGTTACGCCGACGGCGACGCCGCTCAAGCCTGAAACGGGCACCTAAGAGCTGCACTTTGAAAGTTTCCTTTAGTTTATATCAGACACGCGGGCTAAGAAGTACCGGCCGGGCATAGAAATGTTCTAATTAAATCTCAGATACCTAATTGCACGAAGGGTTCGCAAATGTTTTAAACCTTGAGCTTAACAACATACAGAACAAAAAATTACATCACAACGACGTTTCCTTGTCGATGATGCCAAATCGTAACCTGTAACGATACTGGCGTATCACAGGAAAAATGTCCAATCATTTATTTTCTTACAAAGGACGCACGCAAACAGTGATTTATTGTGGAAACTCAGCAAATTGACAAACGTCTCATAAATATTTTCGTACTAAAAAAATTAGGACTTGAACGCTTAGTGTGTCAATGGTCATGCTAAGTGTCTCATCACTAATCTTCTATAGGGGTCACAATAGATTACCGGAAAGTCAGGTGGTAATTTGCATTGCGATCTTGAATTAATTAATTTATTCCCGCGTGGCCCCCTACTCGTCGCATTCTTCTAGTGGCAGCCATATGTCGCTGGCTAGCACATCATTTTTCTCGAGAAAGAATACATTCACAGCTGGACGTTTGGATTTCGCTGCAGTGGTCTTTTTTCTCTTGTCCCCATTGAAGCAGCGAGCTCGGCTAAGGTTGGATCTCGTCTATGGCAGACCCATCTATGGCCTTTTTGGAGGTCGTGTCTTGTCTGGAATACGTCAAAGGTCTGAGGTGTTTTCGCGTCCTTCGGCAAACTTGACCTTCTGGGTTTAGAATATTGTAAGATCTCGGTGCAGAATTTGCCGCTACAATTACAGACGACCAAGTGCACTGTAGGCTGTTTTAGAGTGTGACTGGGTAACTCGTTTCAATATCTTGAAGCGCTTGTGCAGTTCAAATCGTGTGTAGACTTCTGCTATTGTCTCTTCCCTGTGAGGCGGTGCGTGACAGCCTTTGCTGGCACTACAGCAGGCAAGTAATGTTCTGACGCAGCTGGTAATAGTGCCCTAGTGTTTCTGCTCGTCACTCTTTGTACTGGTGATTCTTACACCTCATCGCGCGGAGTGTTGTGCCACTCAGAGAGTAACGTGTAAAACTCTTCCTTGTTTTCATTTTTGTCATCAGCTGTTTTTGCTTGCGTTTTCGCTCGTCCAGCTGTCATTAAATCAAGCGTTGTAGGGACTTCAAGTGGAGTGTAATATTTCCAGGTTTTTTTTGTAAAACGTCTAAATACTTAGCTTCCAAACGGTGGACCATTGTCGTTTCCAATTTTTAAAGGAAGTTCATTGGTTGTGAAGAGCTTCAAGCAGAACTCCTTTACTTTGGAAGCTGTGGTGCTTCTTATTTATTTGACTTCGAACTGAAACGAGTAGAAATCTACCATTATAACGTAGTTCCTCGACGTTGGCGTCGCTGCTTGCTGCCATTAATCTGTGACGGATTCTTGCAGCATTTTGTAGAACAGCTCATCTAGCCAAAGCTAAGGCATTGCTTTTTTGCGGCCGGGAACGTGCTCGAGCGGTGAAAGAAGTGACAACTCTGGAATTTTACTTGGGCCGCTTTTTCTTTGCGCCTTACCCTAACAGGATCTTCATTTCGGTCATCTTTTCTGTGAATGTTGTTGAAACATTCCTCTATTCTTTCTTCTGTCCGGCCCATCCTCTGAACATTCACGAGGCTAGGATTATCGTTGATCTGCTTCTGTTGAAGCTGTTTGTTTTTAGTCCAGAGTATTATTTGGCTTTTAATCATGCATTCTTCGAAGTCGGCATGTTCGCAATTAAAATGGAGTACACTCAGCTTTTTGAGTCATTTCTCAAATTTCTCATATTTTTATCTCTTTTTATAGATGCATTAATAAGAGTGTATCAGGTTTCTACCTAGCCTCATGTGGGCCATCAACATTTCTTCCAAGACTTCAATCTTCTCCCTGTCGGATTCGTGTTTTGGGGCGTGACGGTGCTATATAACTATACCTTCTCCGATGCGGACGAGAAGTGCCACTGGTTATTCATCGCTAGTCTGGTACGTCTGGTACGTCTCCACTTCAAGCAGGTCGAACTCAATGATTCACTTCTATCACACAGTTGAGGGTTCGGATGTTTCTAGTGGTTTATGCGGCGCAAACAGACTGGCCATGGTAATTGCTCTTCGCTCTGGAGTTCTCCCCGGTCTTCTTGCGAGTGGCAAATGTCTCCAGGTTTATTCTGCAAAGCTTTATTGCTTCCCTCTAAAACTGCTAAAAACGTCTACTATATATGCTGCCACAATATAAGAAGCAACAATTCATTATTTTAATCCGCGTGCCCCCGTACTCGTCGTCTTTTTCTGATGGTACCCACATGTCGCTGGCTACCGCACGTTTACGTGTGACTTCATACCATTATAAAGACACTTAGTATTTTATTAATTGAATAGTAAGTGAGCTTGTTCCTGTACAGTTTCTAACTGTCGCAGTAGCTTATTTTATGGAAGTCGAAGTCACTCAGAGTACCTGCTTTGAAGGTATATACTACTCATTTATACAACGAGCAGGTTCGTCTCCTACTGGCAGACATAACAACAGTGTCGCTTGCCGCACTTCGTTTTAACTTACGTCCAGACGCAGCCGACACTACAAGCTGATGCGACCAATCTGACACTGTCAAAAGCGCACCATCATGACGCTCCTCATGTTTATGTACGTGTTTTATCATCTGAACAAATCATAAACAGAAAAGGCCCAGTGATTCGCGCTTTTGACGCTGCTCAATTGGTCTCATTTAGCTCGTAGCGTCGACTGCGTCTGGACTTAAACTGAAACAAAGTTTAGACATAGCTATTGCTGCAGTTTTCTTAAATGCGGTAGGATTTGTTTCGGCTAGGGATAGAGAAGCAAGCTTGGTTTGTTCTGCTAGAACCAAGGGCTAAACGAGGGAATAAAGTTCATCTCCATAAAAGCATCGCAATATGGTCTTCATAAAATAAACGTCGTGGAAAGCTATAGCGTGTTGACGTATTGTGCAGCGGAGCACCGCAGGAACAGCCCCGTCTCTGTTCTCTGGCGCTGAGAAATTTATCGGTCCATTACGAACGAGAATTCGAGTTCAAGAAGAGGAAAACGAAACACGTTAAAGGGTGTGTTGTTTTGGTCGCCTTAAATTTACCAGATGTGATTCAACAAACGGAGAACTGGCCGCACGTAAATATGAGCAGGATCTTAAATGACGTATATACATTAGAATATAAAGTAAACGTATGAACGAAATTCGTCCGTGCTGCCCATGTCTTCCAGTATAGGAGAATACCTACACAGTTTGGGACCCTCGTGAAAAAAATAAATATATTGTAGACCTAAAGAGTATGCGAAATCGCTCTGCTGGTTCGTCTTGAGACGGTTTAACCATTATGCAACTGTAAGTCTGACTTATACCCCTGTCAGACGGGCTAGTTTAGTGTCACTACAAGCGAGTGCACTTCGCCCTTAGTGTCAGTTCTGTAGCGTGCTACACGGCTCCTTGCTGAGGAATACACTTGGCTTGGAGTGAGTTTGACGAACTCACTTCGCTCGATCGATTGCGTGGCATCGATAGGAGTGTTTCAACAGTAAATCTTAACAACACAAGAACCAAAAGCGTGGCGTAAGTTTTATTTCATAAAGAAAAAGAAATTCGTGAAGGAGACGACATGTACAAGAGTGGCATTGCAAAAAAAAAAAAAAATGGTGGGGTGGACACTGAGTTTAGGCTGATCTGAGTCAAGATTAGCGCAGCGGTGATTTGATAAAAGACGACGACAAAGTCAGTCATTCGTCGCTATCTTGGTTAGCAGAGAATGATAGAGCCTACTTTTGTTTCAGCATGTAACTATTCGAGACAACACGATAATTATGATCTGATTAGGCAGTGTCAGGGCCTCCTAGTAGACTTCCGTGGAATGAAACGGAACGCCGAAGTCGGATATGTTTCGTTCTTTATCTTGGCTTGCGATGATAGATCAGAATCGTCCAAGTGGCGTAAAAGTTGTTCATTGTTCTTGTTGTTTTAGAGCAGAAGTCCTAGGCACCCATTTCTGAGTTGAGCGGCGTCGGCGTAACCGCGACTTGCATTAAGAGCTGTTTCCCAAAATGACGTCACACGTGACGTCATGTGTGTCGTCGCGCGTGTCGTCACGAGGGTAAAATTTTCCCACTAAATTTTGGGGTAAAAGTTTTTGCTAAGTTTGGCGGAAATTTTGTCCTCTAAATCTAGAGGAAAAATTTTACCCGTATGAGGACACGTGACGTCACATTTAAAATTTCAGATGACGGTTCATGTGACGTCACACGTCAATTCAGTGGGAAAATTTCCCGGCTAAATTTAGGGGAAATTTAGCGAAATTTTTACGCTAAGTGAGATGGGAAGAGCAGAGGAGGACGGGAGGGTACGGAGGGGGAGAAGGTGAAATACCCTCCCCTTCGTACCCTTCCTCTTTCCTCCTCAAGAGCTGCGCTCCAATACGGCATTACAGAGAATTGTAAACGTCTATTTTTTTTAATGTGTCTTTATTAAGAGGTATCGGTGGCCGAGTGGGCTAGCGCCCGCCAGATCGGAGTACGTGGAGAGAAAGCTCGCGCTGGGAGAACCCAGTGATCCTCAGCTCAATCCCCAGCCCTGCCCGAAGAACACACTTGTAATAAAGTGAGTTCGGGGAGCACACTATGCTCGCTTCTGTAGACCGAGTGTATAATCTCGATAGCAGTGTTCAAGGAGTAAAAATTATCGAAGAAATTGACGCTGCGTAAAAGTAGCATTATTTTGATAGGAGTAATATTGGATACGCACTTGTTTTCTGTTGACAAAAAAGTAGTGCATTGTAGAAAAACAAGCGGCTAATACAGTTTCCAGCCTCGGCCCCTGCGCGACGGCCAGCGACGGCCGGGAGGCACCTGCAAGACTCCACCAGGAATCTGAAGGTGGCAGGAGAGATGCGAAAGGCTTGCTTGAAATGGAACTCGCCCAAATGGGGCAAGGTGTCTTCGAACCACCGTTCGCTCATCTGGCAAATCCACCGTTCTCGGCTGATCACGGGTAGGTTTTCGGTCACGAGAGCGGCTATGGTGAAGGCATTGGCCTGCAGCTGCTGATCGATGTCACTTGAAATTTTTGCCTGTGTGTCAGCATCCAGGTCCAGCTGCTTCTCATCTGAAAGGCGTTCGGCTCTCACAGAGAAAAGTGCCCCAACCACGCGCTTCCACTGTCCAACATCGCGAATATCGCTCTCCAGCTCGTCCTCCACACACTCCATGATGTTGCGTTGTGGCGAGTGGCCGAGTGGCCTCGCGTACACCAGCTCGGAGCACGCGGAGCGAAAGCTCGCGCTGCAGAACCCAGGAAGCCCGGGTTCAATTCTTACCCCTGCTCGTTTAGATCTGTACTCCGTTTCACCTTATGTTGTACCGCAGACAAGGCTAGAAGCGCGAGCTCATAGTGTTGGGAGCTGCCCTTAACGCACGAGAGCTTGTGCCGCCGAGATGTGCCCTAAAGCAACGAGCTCGCGCTTGTAGCCTTTCCTGCGGTACATCATAAGGTGAAACAGAGTATAGATGAGCATCGTACCGGCGTGCGGACGTGTATCACTGGCTTCTAATGGCTGATCATAATGATCAAATTGAATTTAAATTTCGATTAAAACTCGTGACTTAGCGCAACGATACGTTGTAACGTGTTTCTAATAAGACGACGAAGTTTTTTTTATGAAAAAATGCGTATGCGCTGTAATATTTTGCGTGCCCATTACTTACCTATCGTAATCGCCATCATTTTGGAGTGACACTAAGTGTTCCCGTGTAGCACCAACACACTTCGAGTGTGTCTCGACGGGTTGAAGTGCATTCGCTTGTAGTGACACTAAACTAGCCGGTCTGACAGGGGTATTATTCTTTATTAAAACGAATAAAGATGAAGAATAAGAAATAGCTCAAGAGCGAAATGTTGCCACGATACTAAATCGCTGCCAAAGCAAGGCAGAGTTGGCGGTGAACTGGTGAGTCTATTACAAGGGGTTATGTCGTGACCGAGCCTTGATTCACATAAAATGCCAAGAAGGTGAGCTTTTCTGCAATGACATGAACTGTTGTCGACCTCATTAGAAAACGGTTTACATCATTGCAGTGGTGTTTGATTTTCGACCGCTTGACTTCCCGATCAGCTTTCTTTAAATTATGGCTTCGCATAAAAAGCGTAAAAAATTATGGACATGTGAGCCTGCGAGTATCGACTATTGCTATATCACCCAGAAATGTCTCTTCCGAAGCAGATGCGAGATTTACATCACTATAAATTTGTGCATAACGCGCCCACACAACGTCCTCAGCGAAGTATGTTCGTCCGACGTTTGAATTTTCAACGCGGCATGGTGGCCGGTCCTGAGGAGCGGCGTTGTGCACACGTACCCATAGATGTCGCCACCGTTCTACAGCACTGTGACTGATCTCGAAGCAGGCGCATCCCCGTGTTCATTTTTTTTCTTCTTAATTCTTCTTAAAGCGGGAGTGTCTCCCGCCATCGAACGAACGTCATTTCAATGCTCTGCTGGAAACATAATTGAATGAAGGCTTGCCTTATTGCTCCGTCGTACATTAAAGTAATTTTGTATAATACGAAATGTCAAGTTATAGAAGAATGAATGAGCTGCGAAGAAAATGCCTTCCGGCTTCCCCTTTTCTTTTATTTTAATCACGGGGGAAATTGGACTGGTCTCCGCGATTCCGTTTTATGTATATTTAATCTGGGGCCTCTGAATAATGGTTTCATCTGCGCAACTCTGTGGCTTCCAGAGAGAACGTAAACCATCTACACTTCTACCGCGCCTGCTTGCGTAATAATGCACTTACAATAATTGACGTTTTATATATTGTTTACGTCTCCTAGGAAGTTATTATTGTAATTTATTACTTTTGACTAAAACTAATCGCAGCAGCAATTTATTTTATTTTTAGTAAAATTATAATGGCAATTACGACTACTCGTTTTATGATATTGTCAGGCTGGAGGATTGTTCTATGGGTCATTGACAGACAAAATTTAACGTACCCATATGTTCCTTCCACCAGCGCGCGGAACTTTGAAAGAACGGTGACGGCACCAGAGAAAAGGCCGTGGCGGCACAGCTGAGGAACTGTCACAGCCGCATTGTACCCACAGAACGGCACAGAAGATTCCCTACGTGAAACGGCAGTACTTTCCATCCTCAGGATACAAGTAATGAATAAACATGATGTTATTCTGGTGTATACACCGACTGTTTTATCTTGACTCATTGAGGCCATTTCCACAAAAATGAAGGGTTTCAGCACTCGTTACAATCTTAGGCTATCTTGCACATGCTAACAGTAAGGTATCTCTTTCACTGCAAACTGATATATTAAATAGAGCAGTGCTATCTTCCTCGTGTTGCAAAATATAAGAGCGAATTACTCGGATCATATGCCATACCGGCCCCTTTCCCATAGACTTCTCTCTCGAAGATTTAATTTAGACGCTAACGTCCTTCTATTGTTGCGCTCTTTCCAACTAATCGATAACCGTTCGTTACGGCCAATTATGCTGATTCGAAAACCTCTCTAGCTACTTCAGGTTTTCCAAGGGGCTCAGTTTTGGTGTTCATTTTACTTCTCATCTGTATTAATGAATTACCTCAAAATGGCAGTTCACCTGGTAGTCATTTGGTCAATGACTATGTTATTTATCGTGAAATTAACATGACTCCGGCATCTCTCCCCTTCAGTTCGACATTGAGTTATTTCTGACTGGTGTAACTTGGAGCTCACGAAACTAAATAAGAGTAAATGTAAATGCATGCGTGTCTTCCGTCTTATTAGTTAACGACCCGTTTACGCTCTTGATAGTACCTGTCTTGAACGTATGTCTTCGCGTGAGTATCATGCCTTTCATACGACCTGTTACATGTCTTGGAAAACTCTCACAGATTATGGTGTTAACAAGCCCAACCGAATGTTTGGTTCTCTTAGAAGACATTTTTCTTTTCCAGTACCGTGATCACTGAAGTTCCTTTTTTACAAAACCCTCACTAGAAGTAAGCTTGAATATGCAGTATCAATCTGAGACCCTCGCCTTCAATTACTCATTTAAGATGTGAAAGCCGTTCAAAATTGTTCATCACGCTCCATACTTATTAATGATCACCGCACCTCCAGTGTAACAGCATTAAAAATTAGTGTATCATTACTTAACTTATCTTAACGAAGCAAAGTGTTCCGCTTGTGCTTGTTTTATAAAAGATAATATCGCAATTTTCTCCTGGCAGATTCCTAACACAACTCCAATATAATTATCGGTGCGCATGGACCGTCTACACAAAGCCGGCATTTTGTTTTGTAGCACACATGCATTTTATGATTCTTTTATTCTCAACACGCAATTGAATTGGAATCACCTTCCTAAACCACACTCCGAAGTTATTAACCCTAAAGCCGCGGCCACACTGCCTATATATGATACAAAAGACAGTCCGCATGCAGATTCGAACACGAGACAGCGCGATATGCGTGCTTCGAATGCCGCGTGGTAATCAGTTCAAGAAGAAAACTTTGCACGCGGCATTCGAACCACGGATATTGCGGTGATTCGTGTTTGGAGACTGTATTTTGTATGATCTGTGAGCAGTGTGACCCCGCCTTAAAAGTTTTAAAAATGCCGTGACTAACCTTTTTATTGTTGCAATGTCTCATATCACTGTAATCAATTTTATTTGTGCGTTGCGTGTTTCTTTTTTATAATCTACTTCAATTTTGCAACGCCTGTGGCCTTGATTTTATTGATTAAATAAAGAAAGAAAGAAGTATTGAAATTAGCAATACACGTACAAATAAATAAATAAATAACATTAATGAAAGAAGTAAGGCAAAGGCTCGAAATATGAAGAATGTGAAACCATGAGAACTGAATTCTTTGTGGAGAGATAGGAAGTGCATCTATAAATTTCAGTGACAAAAATATTACTATATCAAATAACCGCAAAGAAATTGCTAGTAATTGCATTAGATTTTGAGTGAAATGTAAGTATACTCGATCCCTTTTCATGTGCCGGTTCAGATAAAATCACAACTTCTGAAGTAATTAACCCAATTATTCTGCCAAGGCAGTGTCTATTCGTAGTACTCTGCCATGAACGTAAGTGAATGCGAAGCTTTGGTGAGTCGTTTCGGTGCGAACGGTTCGTCCCCGACCAATTCGCCGGCAGAACTGGGCATGCGAGCGCAAATTGCGCGGAAATTCGGGAACGGTTTGATCGAATTGTCAGGATTTGCGACACGTGAACTAGCGTGAACGAGAAAGAAAATCCTAGCTACACGGCAGATTTATTTTGTTTTATTTGTTTTATTAATTATTTATACTGTAGGTATATTTAAGGCCCATACAGGTGTGAGACAATACAGATTTTACGCAGAAGCATTCTTGCACAACATGCACAAGATAGTATGAACTTATAACAAAATGCACCATATTGTGACTCATGGCATAACCGTACCGACAAGCAGAAACAAAGGAGCTACATATTAACATGGCGAGCTTCAGAACGCACAGGTCAAGGCGTAAACTCAGTAAAACTGACGTATCGCTTTAAAGCGAAAGGTGTGTTCACAATCATTCGCTGAAACCTCCGAGTAGTCTGTCCTGGAAAAGGTTCGCCATCTTTTCATGAATTTGGCCTCCGCGTTTGAAGGTCATTACATACTTTTTCTTTTTTTTTCTTTTTGGTGTCTTTGCTACAGCTATAAGAAAACCACCGGCAGCAGGCACCGCAAGAATTAAAATGAAAAAGAGGTGCACTGCTCTAAGTGTTCTGAACACAAGCGTCCAACACCGCCAAATATTCACCTCGAACTCAACGTGTAAATTTTATAGGTAGTTTGGTAATACACGACTTGATCCGAATACGTGGTGGCTGAATCGCGGTCGTGTCTGCGACGGCGATTCCCAGACTCAGTTCTCTCAAAGTTTGTAGATTGGCAATGTCATATATTGAGCCAACGCCCACGGGTACGCGGAGGTGTCGGCGAATCGCCTATAGATCAAACATCCGCATCATAACGAAAGCACAGCTGCCTTTTTGGACTGCCTTGCGATCTAAGTTTCACCGCGACTCCAAGCTTCTAGGCTCGTCCTGTTCCATCGGCTATTATAAACTGGTCCAAGTCTTTCTCGTTCACGCTACTCAGGTGCTGCGCGCAATAACAATTTTGCCTAAAGCCTGCCAAAGCTGGTTTGGGGAAAAACAGGGTCGCCTCGAAACAACTCACTAAACCTACATTTTCTCAGTGGTTTAAATAATTCGCGCATACGCACTGGCGTCGACAAATCGTTCAGTCATCATAAGTTCGCGTCAAAACGATTCACTGAAATTCCTTATTATGCTGCGCAAAAAATTAAAAAAAAAAAAAAATAACGTATCAGAGAAACAGGGGCTAGTCGAAAAAATAACAGACACAGCGCTGACTACAACGACTGCCGTTTTCGTTAGATTTAAAACACAAATAGATAAAAAAAAAAAAAAAATATATATAATGGGCAGTGCATGTCCTCGTTACACCTCGTCAAGCCATTTTATATCGCAACGCCGAATAAATGTGGAAAAATTCAGTAATCAATGCAAATTAGGTATCGGGTATATTACATAGAGCGTGTTAGTTGATCGTTTCAATGACTCCAATAACGATAACCGATACTCCGCCGCCGCCTTTGCGCAGGCATCGTATTGTTATCGTGGGGGGGGGGGGGGGGGGGGGGGGATCGGAGGAATTGGAACGATCTCCTCAGCACTAACGCGAATATCAGGACTGTGTTGCCGAATGTAGTAAGCTCCGTGAATGTCTCTAGACCAGAGGTATAAGTAAAGGGAAGGGGGGGGGGTCGTAACCCCCGGGGGGTCGCGAGGAGGCGTCTGGGGGTCGGGGGATCCCCCGAAAGCCGAGCCGCTGATAGCTCTGGTACTGCTCTAAAGAGAGAGAGAAAGGAGGGAAGGGGGGGGGGGGTGGTTCTGTTGGACGGCGTTTGGGTATACTAGACGTCGCGGGACTGAAAACTTTGCACAACTCTGCTCTAGACGGGCGCTTGGGATGCTTGCCCAATATGATTACGCCATTAACCAGAGGGGAATAACCGCATCTGGCGCAATACAGAGGCAAATGCCCCGAAACCTAACATCGTACAAATAGGGAGTACTCTTAAGCTCTACTATGAACGCAGTCGTTTGTCTGCCCTACGTTATCCTTATTAAATGACAGTGCCACATTATACACCAGACCAAATGCAAATGCATAGTATTAAAACCGGTCTTCAACTTCGCACAATGCACGGTGGTGCACTGCGCTTTCAACGCGCATTGTGCGAGGTAAAACACGGCTTTAAGTATGTTGCATGCGCAAATGGCGTAGAAATATTAAGTCGACGACTTCCTCGGGCTTCGATGTCTTCTTCAGAGTGTAGCCTTCCGGGACTGAGCCCCTCACTTGTCCGCCGGCGTGTCTTCTGGGGGTTCCTTTCACGGGCATATAATGTGATAGTTTCGCAGCCCAAGTTGCCGGTAGGGGCTTCGGAAATAAATATGGTCGACCTCCCCGGAATGGTAGCATAGCGGGTGTCGCTCAATCGTTCTCCAGGCGTCCGTCTTTCTTGGCGCCGACTGCTGTTGGCGGACGTACTAGGGTACAGGCGTGTCACGTCGAGAAGAAATCGGGTACTTCCGCGCAACTGACGGCGGTCGTCGCGTCATGGCGGCGTACGTCAACGTAAGCTCCTCGGGGGCGGCCACGTTGAAGGGAACTACGGGCTGCAAGGAACGCTGGACCTCGTCGCGTACAATTTCAGCCACTGAAAGCAAGGCCGGGCGCTCAACAGCGGAGAGCAGCTATCGGAGCTCCACCCGGACGACGTCTCGGGTGATCTAGCGGGTGTCCGACGTACTGGGGCCAACTCAGCAGCTTGACAACGAGGACACAGCGACGCGCGGATGTGCGACGTACTGGACACAGCGACGCCAGGTAGTCCCCTGTGGTGCGAGGCTCGTGCCTGAAGAGCACGTTCGACGTTCGTAGCCTCAGTCACGAATGGACCTTTTCCAAATACCGACGGCACCAGGCGGTGGCTGCACGAACTAAAAATCAAGGAAGTGACCTACCTGCGCTACCATCGATAATGGGAACTACGTTACCAGTTGCTTCGCTCTCTGAGCAGCGTCGCGTGCCCAACGCAACGAGGTAGGCCTAGCGCGACTTTAAAGAAGGAAATCCGTAGCGTCCACCCAAACGTCGTGTTTTTTTTTCCGTCCACTTTCTTTTTTTGTGTAACACAATTATATATATGCTGCAATTACGTGTTCTACTCGTCGATTTACAGCCTCATTCCAAATTTCCTCGATTTTTTCGTGCCGACTTCCACCGCTTGGCATCGGGCGCTCGCGCGTGCGCAGAACGCTTCTCGGAAAAGGTCCATTGTTCGACAGTTGCAGGTGGACTGCGCACAAAACCCGAAAGCTGTCTTCCTTATCCCGGCATGAAGATCCTCAGTTTTTTCGCTTCAGAAGCTTCGGGAGTGGCTTGGCTGCTAGTCGAAGCCGGTGATTTTATCGTTGAGGCCTTAAACCCTCGCCTGAAGCAGTTCCTCAGCCCGTTCTCGTTGTTGCTCCGTCACAAACGCTCGACGGAGCTCTTCCTTGCGTGCCTCCCAGGTGGTAATCGTCGGCTCGTGGTTTTGGTACAAAGTACGTGCCGTTCCCTCAATGACGAAGTTAACGTTCTGCGGGCACTGCTCAGGCTTCGGCGATGCCTCCGAAAGCATCGCCTTGGAAAGGCATTGGTGCACGAGGGGCGACGGGAAGGAACACGACGTGGGGTGCAGCAGCAGTGCTCTCGGTCGGCTGACCCGAGGAAAACATCTCTAGGTTCGGCGACTTTTTCCTTGGTTGTTTCACCAATGAACCCAATTCCGGCGGCTGGCCTTGAGTAAGCCGACTTGGTCGGACTTCATCTGGCTTCACAGAAGGGTGTTCTCCGGGGCTTGAAATCGATCTTGTACGGCGGCTTCTGGGCTTCGTACAATGAAGGGACATAGAAAGTTACCTCGCCCCGGAGAAGCCAACATTGACCTACGCCGCCATGGCTCCGATTTTCCCGACGACGAGGCATATTTACTCTCGCGCTAGCCAACTGTGCCGCCGACGCATAGTCGCTCACTGGTGCCGCCGTCGACGTTCGCTGCTGCTTTCTCGGCGTTGGTTCTTTTTTTTTTCTGGCACTAATTCGCCAAATAAACCTTTATTTTCAGTGCACTATTCATGGTCTCGTCGCCTTCATCCATGACGGTATATCAAATTTTGATATGATGCGGTAAGCTCCACGCAGGGCCGACAAACAGCTGTGTTAGTGCGAGTGCTCGAGACCACCCTCTCTCGGCACAAGCTTTCCGTACAGGGGCGTAGGCTTTGAACAAAGTAAGGTTTGATATGTCTTTCTATTTCTGTCTCTTTCTTTTTCTTTCTCTCTTTATTTTTATTTCTTTCTCTCTCTTTATCTCTCTCTCTCTACAGTGTGCACCTTTGTGTCATTTAGCTTCGCTATGCCACAGATGTGGGTCTTACCCTCGGCTTGGTTAACTTGCAAGTATTGGCGAAACATTCGAACAAGTCGGCAAGTGAAATTCACAAAGCTGTCTTTATGCCCCACCACAGTTCCAATATTTGAGTTCGTGCTGTCGTCACTTAATATGTTTTTATATAGAATTTGCGCTTATAAGTTCCTTTAGCACGTTGTTTTATTTCATTTTTTTTTTTGCGATATGGTATGGAATGGTTTGACAAGAGCATGCCTTTTCTGTTTTTTTTTTATGTATCTGTATCTTTAGCAAAATTAAGCGTCAGTCGTTAGTGAACGCTCTTTCTGTGTATTCCTTCTACTGTTTCGTCTGTCTTTCTTCGGTTTTATTCTCCTTACAACATGCACCAACTCGCTTTCCTACAAACATTGATACAGATAGAATATGTAGCAGCGCGAATCTATAATCAGTATCCGACAACAGGAATTCTGGATCGTTCCCCGTTTCCGTTCAACATATGCACTTCAATACATTGTTTACAACGTTCGCACATTGCTTAAAGGACACATGCAAAGGAAAAAAAAATTTTGTTTAGACAGCTTAGATGGAAAAAGGATGTCATAAAACGAATTTACAACGAAGAAACAAAATTTTTAGAGCTATATTTACGGCGCTATGCGAATTTGTAGTTGGCGCTCGCGGGAGCCGCCGCTGGTCACGTGGTAGGCCCGCGCGCCGCCGCGCTGCGTCGCCGCCGCACGCTGAGCGTTGTGCGAACGCCGCTTCAACGCGTTTCTCCACGCCGCCGTCGCCGCCGCCGCACAAGTTCGTCTGCTTCGGGGCGCCGCCGCCGTCGTCTGACCAGTGTTGTACGGAACGGCGTTCCAAGGAACGGCGTTCCTGGAACGCGTTCCTTTTAGGAGGAACGAAGCAACGCCACCGTTCCATTTTGCATCGATGGAACTGGAACGGGAACGCGTTACATTTTTACTGGAACGGAAAGAGTAACGGCATTCCTTTTTTTCGTCCCGTGGGGTAATTTTTATTTTGTTTCGAAAAGGGAAATTTTGGAAGTACAAAAACAATATCTTTACGAAGTGCAGAATCTCGTTACCTTTTTGGCTACTAATCTTGTGGATTAATTTGTGTGGTCCTCGCTTGCTAACAGTTTCGGGTGCAGGAGAGTTGGTGGACATTAATTCTTTCTTGAGCGCCCGAAACTGCGGTACAAAGAGCAAGGCTTTTAGTCGTAGGAAAAGACAAAGAAAGAGGGTTGTTTCAAGCTCAGCTACTTTCTTTGGTTCCACGAATCCTCATACACCCAGAAATCTAAGGCCGATTACAGCCACTTGTGAACTTCCATATCGAGACCTACAGTTATAGCAGGATTACAGAGTGCCAGACATCGAACGCACCCTTGTTTCCCGAACATTGGTCACTTAAGATAAACAAAAAAAAAAAAAAACATTATTTTTTCCCTTGTCCCCCCCACCTTCAAAACGTACAACAAAGCCAACCTTACAAAGAAGGATTTGTAGTTTTTAAGACCGACCTTCCAAAAGCCCTACCCTCTCCTCGACTTGCTCGTCTTGCGGACAGCAACACCGAGAAGCAACTGTTGTTAAGTTCGAACAAGGGACTTTGCTCAATTGAAACGTGTGAGGTTGCTGTAAAACGCCCGTACAGTGTTGGGTAAAAGTACATTCGGCTTTTCTGAATCGTTCTCTACAAACGTGAATATGGTTAAAAGCTGAGATTTTTTACTTGAATATATCGACAAATGAAACCCTGTTTCCGCTTGTTTTCTTCTCCTGTTGCCCTTCCATAACGACGTACAAACTCGTATGTTGATAGTAATTAGCAAAATACAAATGTAACGTATATGTAACGATACGTTCCATTTTTTAAACTGTAACGGGAACGAGTTCCTTTTTCACAGATGTAACTTGTAACGAGAACGCGTTCCAAAAATCAGAAGGAACGAGGAACGAGCTTTCGTTCCTTTTTTTGAGGAACGTGTACAACATTGCGTCTGACCGGCGCACAGGTCTATCACGTTTGCTTGCGCTTTTTCAGGAGTTTCTTTTGGGCTCTAAAAGTTACTTATTCGTCTTAGTTTTTTGTTATACTTCGAACAAAGATGAATAAGTTACTTTTAGAGGCCATAGGAAGCTTCCGAAAGAGCGCAAGCACCACGTGATAAATAAAGACCAGTCGCGTGATAAATACAGATCACTTTTCCGCGGTGCCCGCGGGCGCCAACTACAAATTCGTTTTGCGCCGTAAATATAGCTCTAAAAATTTTTTTTCTTCGTTGTAAAATCGTTTTATGGCGTCCTTTTTCCATCTAAGCCGTTTAAAAAAAAATGTTTTTTTCCTTTGCATGTGTCCTTTAACAACTTAGTTTTCGAACACATTGATATTCATTGTTTATGTTAAAAAATACTGTGTGCCCTTATTTTGTTTAGGTAGAAGTTTTTTGTTTTGTTTTAGTATTGTGTTGTGTTCTGTATGTGCTGGGACACCGGACCTTATCAAAATTTCATATTGGAAGCTTTTTGTCCGCTGTCCTCGGCACAAATGGAGTAATTTGTCCATTTGGGCCGCTTGATGGTAGTTTCGCTTAGGGGGTAAACAGCTAAAAAAAAACAGAAACAGCGATTAAGAAACACACACGGTAGGACAAATCGGTCCTGTCGTGCGTGTTTTTAATCATTGCCCCGTACTTTTCCCGAGTCGTTTATCCCCATCCTGCACAAATGTGCGCTCATAAAGTTCAAAGTTCAAATACGGGCGTGACTCCGTCAGTTGACATGGTGTAAAGGCCACTTAGGCAGTTTAAGAACTAAGAGGGCCTTAAGTTTTGAATAGGTCATTAAGAAGAAGTCTGCTAAAGGATGCCGTTGACGTCAGCAGTGGCAGCGGCTCCCTCGATCTGCTTTGTCGTTGAGGTGCCGGTGAGAGGGATATCAGCGGTGTCAGTCGAATTGCACGCTTTCTACTTTTTACACCGCAGCACATGCTTTAACGGTGTCTTCAAATAAATATATTAACGACGAACTATTCTTGAAAGTAAACTGATCCGCCGCTGAACTGCGATAATTGTACTATCATCTTTATCGGTGGCTCCGAGGCAAGAGCGCCGGCCTACGGATCCCCAGGTGGCGGGTTCGAATTACTCACCAGAGCATCCCTCCACCTCGGAGGTGACCTCACAGCGCCGCATTGCAAAAGCGTTACGTTTTTGTCACGTGGTTCGCGTTGAGGGCAGAAATCCCCGGGACTACTTTGTCGCGTGAACGCCACTTCAAGCCCAAGCAGTCGGATATTTATTTTCAACAACCCTCGCCTAATCGCGTCATTGGCATTAGTAAAGATATGTGTTAAATGCTTTATATATAAAATATTGGGCTTCAGAGGGATTACCAGACCTGTAAGGGAGTACCAGCTCTAATCTAGTCATGTATATTGTATTCACAAATATATGAATACTCTGGAACCTTAGGTCTTTGTGTCAGTTTCTCATTGCTTAACCGAACTCGAAAATATGGGATACGTATACCCATACAAAAATGGTCTATGGACGTCTATGGAAAATCCTATGGTGAGCTATCACCTTCTATGGCCCTCTATGTTCTGCCATAAGAAACCATAAAAAAAGTGAAAGCCGTTTACAACTTCCTGTAACGCCGAATTGGAGCGCAGCTCTTGAGGAGGAGGAGTGGAGGGTATATTCCTCCTCCTCCCTCGTGATCATGCCTGCTAGTCCTCCTCGCCTCCCGCTCCCACTCCCTCTCCTTTACCACCTCCTCGTCCTTCAAGCTCCTCCCCCCCCTCGCCTCCGGCTCCTCGTCTCTCCTCCCCCCTCCTCCACCTTCGCACTGCTTTCCTCCTTGCCGCTCAAGCCGGACAATGAGGGGAGGAGGAGGAGAAGGAGGGGGAGGAGGGGGAGGAGGAAGAGGGGGAGGAGGAGGAGGGGAGGGGAGAAGGGGGAGGAGGAGGAGGGGAGGAGGAGGGGGAGAAGGAGAGGGAGGAGGAGGAGAGGGAGGGGCGCGGTTACGCCGACGCCGACGCCGACGGCGACGGCGACGCCGACGCAACGGCGACGCCGCTCAGGCTGGAAACGGGCCCCTAAGAGCTGCGCTCTAAAAAGCTACAGCCACCTTTAGACAAATGTATGTCTTCAAAGCTTTAGAATCTCGACAATTCCGATTTCTATACCTAGCTATAGAATAATTTGACTATGCAGCTATAGACTCGCGACTATTCAATAGTCTTTAGCGAGCTATGGAAATATGTATGTCCTTGATGCTATAGACTCGCGACTATTGATTGCGCCTTAGCTGGCTATAGAGTGGTGTATGTCCCTAAATCTATAGAATCGCGACCATTGAATTTTCTTTAGCCGACTCTATAGCGTTTTATGTCACCAAAGCTATAAACCTCTGTCCTTTCAATGTTCTTTAGCCGGCTATAGAGTGGTGTATGTCCCTAAATCTATAGACTCGCGACCATCAAATTTTCTTTAGCCGTCTCTATAGTGTTTTATGTCACCAAAGCTATAGGCCTCCGACCATTCAGTGTGCTTTAGCCGACTATAGAGTGGTGTATGTCCCTAAATCTAGAGAATCGCGACCATTGAATTTTCTTTAGCCGACTCAATAGTGTTCTATGTCACCAAAGCTATAGCCTCCGACCTTACAATGTGCTTTAACCGGCTATAGAGAGATGTATGTCTCCCGAGCTATAGACTCGCGACCATCCAATTTTTTTAGTTGGCTCAATGGTTTGCTTAGGCCATAGGCGCGCGACCCTTATTTTTTCTTTTTTTTTTCTTTTTTACTGCAGATGTACGAAAGTGGAAGAGAGTCATTCATGCGCTCGATCGGGGCGATAATTTTCTTCAGCCAGGTTAACGGGGCGTACGTCGCCGCGGCTATACGTCCGCGATCACAAAAGCGTCTTGCCGGCTGCTTTCCCTGCGCATTGCCTTATTTCGGCCTTGACGTCATCTCAATCTTCCGTTTTTTAGCTCTAATTATCTGTTGTTTCCAGTGTATTTTGTAAGTATATTTCTCTCGTAGCGCGCCTTCTACTTTGTTCGTGTCCCTGCCATGTTTGTATTTCTTTCTGCCTACTGTGTTAAATATATTTAATGTTTTTTGTATATATTTCGTCGTTCTCGACCTGGCGTCAATGAACATAAACCCGCTGCTTACGCCACTACAGAGGTGAGCTTTACTCTTGTCACGACCGTTTATCGCGCTATAAAGCCGTCTATTGTACTCGAATAAAGTCTCGAGGGCGGTTTCGAATGCCGGTGCACATAGACTTTTATTGCTTTACTCCGCTCTCTGTGCGCATGTAACGGAAGGAGCGTGATCACGTGGTTTGACGGATGACGGATTAGCCGCTGCCAATCCCGGAATGAGGCTGCTTGCGGACCTAGTTTCGCGTGTCGTGCGGCCCGCGGGGCTGCTGTGGATTTCGCTTCTATGGTAAAAGGTATCCCGATCGAAAAGTCCTACCCGTATGTCGGCAACAAGCGATTTCTTCAAAGAAGCCCAAGACATTCTTGTGATGCTTTCAGTGTTCGGTTCGGCAAATGACAGCTTGTGCTACATCTTGGTGAATCTTCACGGATCCCTTCCTTCTCGGTTTTGTGTTTGAGTGGTTGGTCTGCAGTGCCCGTGTCGACGTATATTTTTCATTACATCTTTCAAGTCCCGTATTTTGAACGTAAGTACGCTGCAACCTACTCGGCGACAGTTGACCGTTCTGTAGTGTCTATCTCCTGGCAGTGCCTATCTTTTGACAGCTGGGAGAATAATTTCCCCGTAATTCTACCGCAGGCGCCTGCCATTAGCTCTCTTAAATTATGTAAAAATTGTAGTTAGAATACTGACATTCTTATTCTCCCTGCGTTTTGTTAAAAGACGTTTCATGGACACCTTTTCGTGGATACACGTTTCCTGGACACACGTTTAGTCGGCACTTGGTACGCGAATTGCACGCTGCAGGGACATTTCGTCGCGCCTGTATTCCTGAGGCGCGTGCTCACCGACTCAGCCCACCCGTTCACGCCACTTCTTGGCAAATCATTACAAAAAAACAAACAAACATATTTTGAGTTGTTTATAAACGTCACGTGTTGATGAAACGATATCAATGAAACGTCTTTTGATAAACTGATTGCAGCGCCAATGAGTGGCGACTGGCATTAGAATTTCGGGGGAAGGGGGGGGGGGGGGAATTCGGCCGGTTACCGGGGGACTACACACTACCAAGGAATTGCCTTTGGTTCTTGTTTGCTTTGCAATATTCTCAGTTGTATAACAGCTCAGTAGGACCTCTTCACATAGTAGAGATTGTTTAGTGTGTGCTTGTCTACAGAATGGGCTGTGTAATAAACTTCTAGGAGATTTGAAAACAAGACCTCGTGTCTGTTTACCTGTGCTTTTGCAAACACCTGAGTGAGTGCATTTGTTTTTGTTGTTTTGTTGAAACGTTAGCTCCTTGTTTTAAATGGGGCTATGAAGTTCGGCACGTCTTACAAGGTTTTTTTTTTAAAGATGTCCAGTGACAACAAATAATTTGTTTCAGATTCCATACGATTGCGGTAAAAGAAAAACTACAGGCAGCTATGGCACGATGGTAAAGAAACTATAGAATGAGCTATAGCGGACCATGCAAAGAGCCATAGGCGGCTAACGAAACCATAGGAAAACCATAAGCAGCTATAGCACGGTGTCTAAAAAGATCCATAGAGTAAGCCATAGAGATCTCTATAGCGGACCATACAAGAAGCTATAGGCGGCTAAAGGAACGATAGGAAATGTCATTGGCGGCCGTAGCACGATGGGTAGAGAAAACCATAGGACGAACTATAGAATGAGCTATAGCGGACCATACAAAGAGCAACAGGCGGCTAAAGAAACCATAGGAAAAGCCGTAGGCAGCTATAGCACGGTGTCTAAAAGATCCATAAAGTAAGCCATAGAGATCTCTATAGAAGACCTTACAAGAAGCTATAGACGGCCAAAGGAATTCAAAGAAAAGCCATAGGCGGCTATAGCATCCTTTCTAAAGAGAGCCATAAATTAAACCATACAGAATTAGATAGCCAAATTCCCATAGGAAAAGCTATAGACAACCATAGGGGAGACCATAGGAAAACCTATAGACAGCCATAGAAGCGGCTATACCTAATTGGGCCAATTTTCTATAGCCGGCCATACAAAGGATTTTCTATAGCCGACCATAGACCATTGTTGTATGGGATAACTTCATCCATTACAAAACAAAAACCTAGTCGAGACTGTCCGTTACTGCAACGAAAACAAACAATTGGTCTTTTTCCTTCTGCTTCTCAGCTGGTAGATTCCGCATCCTCAAATTTTATATAAGACGTTTAGGACTACAGATGTCATGAAAGTAAAATTCACATATTACAGCATGCAAATTCCCTCTAAGCATACATGTCTAAATGTTACCAGGACTATCAATGAATGCTCGTTGGAGAAACTCTTACTTTTAATAGAGTACGCATTCTTGGAGACATCACACAAATTGTAAAATAGTTATAACAAAGCTCCATCAACGTGTATATATGTATGTATATATAAATATATATATATATATATATATATATATATATATATATATATATATATATATGAAACTATCTGTCGTTACTGATGGGACTGGCATCCGGTAGAGTACCCCATGAAACACACAGTATCTATCACAAAATATATCTCCACAGTTTTTTACTGTTTCTTTTGCATCGTACATCTTGTTGCCGCAAGCAGTGCACTGATATATGGTAAAGCCTTGTTGTAGCCGGTACTGCTCTTGCTTTGTGCGGTAAAGCTTTTCTTATGTCACATTATCTTGATTTTTTTTATTTCTACTTAATTTAGCCGTGAACTACATTTGATCAATTCATAATGTGAATCTAGCAGGCAGTAAATAATGTGTTCCATATCACAAAGAATTGTCGATTAGTACAATCAGAGCGTCTTAAGCAATCGCGATAATATTATTTGATAAAGAAAAAGTTTATAAGGCAGAAAGGGAACCACGAAGTGCAGGTGGGTTCCTTCAGCTGTAAGGTTCGTAGCTAACATAAAATTAAAAAAAAAAACAACGTAACAAACGACACAATAATTTTGGTTTTACTTCTTCAAGCTAGTGATGTCTTCACCCGCTGGCCCGGCTGACTTTATTTTTGCGTTTAATAAAAAAAAGTGTCATATCTCAGCGCACATGAACATTACACACCCAGTGTAATTTTATTCATTGCCAGGAAAGAGTGCTCATTTGTACGTGGGCAACCGTGGCCAACCTTTTCCATTTAAACAGAAAAAAAAGGGATTGCGACTACACGTGTTTATCCTCCAGCATATAAGCTTATCACTGTCCTCGCCTGCAAGTTTTATCGGCCTTACGCTGACCCAGGGAGCAAAAGTACACGAGTTGAACTCGACCGGTTGATGAATCCCCGCGAAGCTGGAACTTGGTCTCAGTCCTCGGGTTGGCGAATGCCCGAAATGAGCGGGGGTTTATAATAAACTCGGACGTCTTCACCGTGTGCTCATGTTCTCCGGAGAACAACAAAGCCAGATCTACGAGTAGTTTGAAGCATACACTGCGCACGCTTGTGACATTTTCATAAGTCTACGGCAGGTTTTAGATGCGACAAGCGAGCCCTCTCGACTAGCTTGACTAGCTCCTGGCTTGTTATGATTGCTGGTTTTCTCCTCTCCGCTCGCCTCCTCTCCAGCACTTGCTCTGGTCAACACCTACTCCATAGGAAGCCGGTAGTGATGAAATTTTCCGTCGTCACTAAAGAAGGCCAGCGTAGGGCAAAGATTGCCCTCGAGTGCTTCATCAGTGTTTCGCAGGGACACTAACGCAGAACCCAATCCGTGCCGTACGATGACCTTCTTTAGTGACGCAGGAAAATTCAGCACCAAGGCGTTCTTATCCAATAGGCCTCTGGTAAAGTTGAAGGAGTAAAGGGACTTTGGTGGTTGGAGCTTATCCTGATTTGCTAAACTTGCAATAGACTATAAAATCACTTCACGAGGATTTTATTTTCTTTTTTTTTTCGCGAGTAAAGCCGAGCGCATAATTGAGCCAGTGGACTAGCAATGTTTTAAATGCGAGCAGCAAGGTGCACATCCATTGCAAGGACTGCAATGGACGCATCTTTTTTCAGCCAATGAAAGAACGTTTATGTGCAACACTTAACCGTCCGATCTAGATGACATGCTGTCTTTCTTGTTGTTGATAGTTTCGCACAGTTCAGCTTTTCTAGAAAGTTAAGGTAAAATATTATTGTGAAGCTAGCAATGGTATTAACAAAAAATTTGTCTAAAAGAGCACAAAAGGCGAAAACATAGCAGAAATCAAACACAACAGACAAGCGCTCTTTCGCAAACTGGCAGTTTAATCAAACTTCAGAAGATGCACATGGGAAAAACAGAGGTTTTTTCCTCCACCTTTTCTTGTTTTGATCATGCACGGAACAATTTCTCTCCACTTCAGAACTTAAAAAAGAAACACTAAGCAATTCCTTTACTTTTTTTTCAGCTATGAAGCTGGAATGTATTGTTCGTCGCATGTGCAAAAGGAAGAAGCGGTAGGAGAGAGAACCTCTTTTTGTTTTAATGTGGCCTCTGAAGTTTGATTAAAGTGTCTGTTGCGACTGAGAGCTTGCCTGTCGTGCTTGTTCTCAAATTTGTCATCGTATTTTGTGCGCTTTTTATCCAGGATGATTACTTACCAACTAGCCCAGTTTACAACGAACCCGTGTACAGTGCATTAATACTTACTCACAGGGTAAAAAAAAAGTAAAATTGTTTTTGTGTTTTTTTGTGTTTTTTTTTTTTTGCCTCAAAAGTTGCTTATGCATCGCCGAACGCTTTCTCCACCCAAATGTAGGGCCAGCAGTTTGGACCAGATGCCACGGTTTCAGAAGAAACTGTTATTTTATTCAAAAGTTATAAGCGTATTCCTGATAATTTCATTGCGTAAATAGGGACGGACCTTTTTCGGTCGCTGCTGCCATTTGGCTCAGTGTATTAGAGGGCTCCGCCGGCGGCCATTTTTTTATTAAAATTTAAAAAAAAAAGTCACTGATAACTTTTAAATAAGGTAATGCTCCGTTCTAAACTTCGGCATCTGGTTTGGGCTCCTAGCGCTACATTTAGGCGGAGAGTGAGTTCAACCGCAACTATAAGCGTACCTTATAGTTGCGGTTGAAAAACTCTGCAATTGTTTTTTTAGGACACCCTGCAAAAACTAAAGCGTCAGACTGGTTCGAGAGGGTACTGTTTTTCTCACTCTACAATTTTTTATTACAGCAGGAAAGTGGAAACATATGTGAAGTCGACAAATTGGTATACTGCCGAGGTTTATTAACATATATAAAGTAAGGTTTGTTCTTCTTCCATAAATACCCACTACAGCATGCACCCCACGTGCCTTTGAAATGCACGTGGCCACGGGAGACTAGGGGACGGATAAATTAAACCGATTTTTTTCTATATCTCAAGCATGTCATACCTTAAATGAACGTCCGGATTTCTGACGCATCATAACGAGAGTGTGTAGTCGGAAAAAGAACGCATCGAAGGAACAAAGAATGACCCCAATATTAAGCTGTCGAAGAAATGCAACGTAGCAGCAATCCATTACCTGCGCGAAAACATGTGCCTTACTTTGTATACATTTAGGCGCACACTTCTATGGGCTCATCTACTGAGCTTTGCTTATCAGGCTCTTGGAGCTTCTGTCATCTTCTCCCATCCGTAATTCCCGCATGTATCGTCTCTATGAGTGCAACCGTGATAAATGAATCAGAAATAAGGAAGGCGTCCCCGCCGTCCTCTCTTACTGCCATGCAGAGTCTCCCCTAGTTCCTCCACTGGATGAAGACGGGCAATCCATCTCGTTCCAGTCGGTAACGGCCGGCCAACTTTCCATGTCTTTATACGGTCCCAAGTTTCGGCGGCATCCACGAAACATTCTGACACACCAGTGATGAATCTTTACATATCCCCATCCATTTCAAGCGATTCTATCGCTTCGTCTCCAGTCTGGCATGTCGAAGAAAATCGGTATGCAAAGGGTTATAAGAACCGAAACTTCGTTGATGCGAGCAAAAAAATAAAACATAGAGTTACTCAGATGTGTATTCGTTAGGTCTGAAATACACGAAGGAGAAAGTAAATAAATAAAAAAAAAGCAATTTATAATTATGAAAAACGAGGCTAATTACGGCAGGTGAAATGCTAGCATGATTTTGAGCAAATTCAATTTGAGATTTTATTACAACAAAAACTTCCATGCAGTTTGCATTCCTGGAACACGGTTTAGAATTAGTATTGAATTATATTCCAATTTTTGTGGAATGTTTGGTTGGCTTTTACCGAATACGCTTCGTCCGTACAAAAAAAATTACATTCAATAATTAATTGAGGCCTATTAATAATAAAAAAAATCACACGACGGTATTTACTGTAGGGAAATCGTGAATATTATTTTAAGGATATTGTAATTTCGGTTCGCATGCCGTAACTACGCTCAGATGTATCATCCTGTTGTCGTCCAATTTTCTGATAATCTTGCGCACATGTGTTTGATCCCTTAATCCTCTACTATAATCAGAAGACTCTAAGTAATGATTCATATATAAAAATAAAGCTTTCAATTTTATATAATACCGCTGAGGTCGCTGAGTGGGCAGCGCAGGTGGCTCCCACGAAGATGCACCCGGATTCAAATCCCGCCGTGTATTCTGCATTTTGCCTTTTGCCTTTTGCTGCCCCGCTGGAAAGTTCCAGTTCATTCTGGTTGTTAATAGTATCTTCTCGGCAGGAACCAACAGGAGCACAGACATCGCATAAAAATATCCGCAGCAGGTAGCATCGAGTCAGTCTTTCTCTAGAGCTCATACCCGCTGCCTTTCCACCATTGACGCCCAATACTCCCACTATTGTAATTAATTCTATTTCGGCGCAAGTTCTCCCGCATTAAAAATTTAGTTCACTCAGTTCTTTAGCTTCTCTCCAGTCGTCATCCGTGACAATATAAATATCGTTGGTTGGTACAGGGACCCTATGCCGTACTCACACGACAGTTCCCATTATAACTTGTGGTTCAAACACTTGGATTCTATATTTTTTTCTTTTCTGCTCAGAGTTTATGTTTTTCCTGCCTCTTTGTCTAAACTCTCGGGGGTCTTGACATGGTCTTATAATATACTCAGCGTCAATTTTTTTTTTTTGTTGTTTGACGTCGTGAATGCTAGCGTAGTTTCGGAAGCGAACCAAGAATAGTACACATCACTGCGCTCGTTTCATTTACCGGCACCAGAAACCAGCCGCGAGTCGATACACCATTCCCTGATTATGTCGTGGGCACCGCCAGTTTGGCGCTTAGTTTCGGACGGCGCAATTGGCGAGAGTTATGATTCGAACATTTCACTACCCGGGCTTCAGTTTCCACTACCAGGACGCTTAAGCGATATCATATATTGTATGTGTGGACCGGTTTAAGAAGTTTTGGAGGGTTTCCTGGGATTTGAAAGAAAGCATAAGGTAACTGGCAACACTGATCTTAAGGACCAAGGTGGCTGAAGTCCCACTACTTTGAGCCGGAGCTAAACACTGTAGCGGAGCCAACACCGAGTCAAAAAAGTATCGTGCGATGAACAGCAGGGAAGTGCACTTCCGGTGTGTGTTTTAACTTGGACTGCATTGGCAAATCAAATACGGTTGTTTACGTCGCGCGTAGCTGGTGTAGGATGTGTACGTAAATCGAACGAGCGAGCGCATCTCCTCGTTGGTCGTTTCCTTGGCACGAGTGTGAGTGCGATTGAGATGCAAGTGGAAGCCACGTACTGCCTTTTGCTTTTTCTCATGAGACTTTGTGTCCAAAGAAATGAGCAAACGAACGAACTCGCGCAGCTCTGCGGGGCTGCAGTAGCGTGCAAGCTAAGCTAGCCATGGCAACGTTTTACAGGAAAGTGGACGCTAAATATATAGTTTGGCTCACACCTGTCAACTGTTGAATATATATCTCAACACAATTTTAGTCCGCGAAAGAGGAGGTCCAGGTGTAAGTGACGTCATAATTATATTTAACAGATGAAGTGGAATGTGTACCTTTGGCATATTTTGCCCTTTTCCAACGTAATTTGTATTTATACTTCGGAAATAGTGATTACCTTGTCATATTACCTTAACTTTTTCTCTTCCGTGTCCGTAGGAGAACTGCCTCTGAATGTGCGAATTATCCACCATACAAATATATTATATGGAGCGCTTCAGCGAAGAGCTTCGAAAACCCTTAAAAATGGAATGTTTACAGCAACAGTGATTTTCCCATTAAAAAAGGTAATTATTCACGTTAAGAACATCTTTTTTCTTGATTTGTGTGTTGTTTTCGCAATTCACTACGTCCGCCGTAGCCGCCACCTTTTTTGTAATTATTAAGGCGCAGGCCTTATATATCCCATTACGCAAAAACGCGGTGTTGGCGTTGTGCCCGAAAGATGGCAATAAAAATGCGACATCAAGCTCGTGCCGCTCAAAGTCAAAGTGGACGAGCCTCAGAAATAAAACTCAAAGAAAAGCACAGCAACGCAGATGCTTCGTCACGGAATCAGTCCAGCCGGCGGAGGCGCCTAAGTTCAAAGCAGTTCAGAGTAAGTGTATATGCCCCGCTTGAGGAGAAGAGCACCGCAATGGTGTTCCCAGGGCGGCCATGTTGGATCCAAGACCGCACAGCGGGAAGCGACCGTCGCCTCTGGAAGTGCCCCGGATGCGCGGATGGCGTGGCTGTTAGGCGGCGTGCTGCGGCGTGCGGAGCAGAGAAGATATAGTGCGACGACACGCCGAGCGTGCGCCGTCGTCCCGTGATTTGTCTCCTGTTTCTCTGGAAGCTTTCGGTAGAACGTAGTAGCCGACGAAAAAGTCGTCCTTTTGCAAGGTATACCTACGCGTTGTTGTCTGGTCCGAAGTGCCCGGATGTGCCACTCGCGTATCACTCCGCGCGCACCGCAGACGCGAACTACGCGATTGTCCTCCGTGTCGTATTGTTCCCATCCTTTCAACACATGCTTTAAAACATCGCTCGCGTTATAATACAATGCAATTATACTGTATCCAGTGGCTACACATAATGTTAAATGGTCAAGGAACCTTCCAGTTTGTTCCATTTTAGAGTAGAATGTATATTTCGCAAACGCCAATCGAGGGACATGATCCGCCCGAAGTTCGGTGCCTGCAAGGTCGATTTCCTGCACAAAGGTCGGATCCACTTCACTGCACGTGACCGCTTCTCCGCCAACACGGAGTTGGCAGAGAAAAGAAGAACGAGATACTCTGGCTCTTTAAGGAGAGCATATACCGTATTTACTCTTGTAAGAGCCGCACTATTTATGAACGAGGCCCTTGCGTCTGCTTTCCCACAGAACACATACACAACCAATCATCGCGTTGCGCATGAATATCAGAGCGAATAACTAAATCGAGAACACGGTTTTCTATACAAATGCAGTCTTCACAATGTCAATGTTTTTAGAAAGTCGGGAAACACGCATGCTCTTACACTTAGTAACGTTAAGCTTCATTAGCGATTCAGCGCACCAGAAAGAAACTACGTCGAAGTCTGACTGTAGTATAGCGCAACCTTGGGCATTAGTTATTACGCGATACAGTACACAATCACTCGCGAACACTTTTATAGAGGATACAAGTTGCGATGGGATGTCGTTAATGTAGACTAGAAACAAGAGAGGCCCCAGGATAGATTTCTGTGGTACCCCGGATGTTACAGGAGTAGTAGAAGAATTATGCGCATTGACAGAAACATAATGTGAGCGGTTAGATAAAAACATTTAATGCAGCCCAAGGTGTTTGGATCAATATTAAGTTTACTAATTTTCGAGAGAAGTAGGTCGTGCGAGACAGAGTCGAAATCCTTAGCAAAATTTAAGAAAATGCAATCAATTATTAGCCCGGCATCAATAGCAACTAGCAGAACATTGGTAAACGATACGAGCAATGTTTTACAAGAAAACAATCTTCGGAACCGTTGTTGACAATGAGTAAAAAAAAGAGTTGGACTCGAGAGAGGCAACAAGGTGAGAGTAAATTATATGTTCAAGTAATTTACACGGCACACTAATCAATAATATGGGCCTGTAGTTAAAGGGGGAGTGAGCAGTACCTGGTTTATGCAAAGGAACCACCTTCCCTATCTTCCAATCGTTGGACAACGTGCAAAATTGTAAAGGCTGTGAAAATTTTTTGGAATGAATCAAAGATAAATAAGTGGCGGTGCTCTTCAGGAACTTTGAATTAATGCCGTCAATCCAAGCACACGCGGAAATTTTAAGCTTCTGGATTAAACAGTCGACACCAAATGAATCAACACTAACAGGAAACATAGGAATAAAATTAGCGCTGAAAACAATTGGATAACAGGTAGGGGTCGTGTGGGAAAGATAAGAACCAAACACATCGTTCAGGACATTGCAACAATCATTTAGATCTACAGGGAGATTATTAGCATCACAAAGCTCAACCGCACTGGATCTGTTACCGCTGACCACGCTCCAAAACTTTCGTGGGTTATCTTTTAAAAGAGAAAAAAGTGTACACTGAAAAAACTCTTGCTTTGATTGTGCGACAACTTGTTTATACTCAGTATAAGCAGCTTCGTAAGCGTGCCAGCGCTCAGCATATTTTGTAAATTTTGCGTGCCGAAATAACCGTTTCTTTCTATTTCGCACACGCTTAACGCGTGCGTTAAACTAAGGTGCCTGTGAATTAGAGCGGATGCGCTTCAGAGGGATGTACTGATTAGCTAGGTCACTCACCTTTTTGTTTCAAGAGAGAGAGAGAGCAATTTTTTCAACCGTTCGCGTATGAAAACGTGAGATATAATTGGTTGGAAATGCGTCTAATTCATTAGTAATTGAATCAAAGTCGTCATTTTTGTTGTCGTGAATAATCTTAAATGGTTTGCATGAGGAGGCAGATGCTTGCAGGTCAAATTGAATAACACAATGGTCACCTCAACCTGGTAAATACGTTAAGAGAGACACAAGATAAGGGGTATTTAATGAGAATGAGGTCTAATACATTGGAAGAATGAGATGAACATCGTGTAAGCTCTTGTACAAGTTGCTTTAAATTAAAATCAAGACAAAGGCTTAGAAACGAAAAAAGCCTGTGATGAGTGATCATTTATTGTGGGAGTGTCGCTTTTTCAGTTAAGTCTGTGAAAATTAAAATCCCCCAGTAGAAGCAAAGACGAAGAAGGAAAACCTCAGAGCAAAATGTATTAAACGAAGTGGCGGGTCGATAGCAGGCGCAAAAAATAAAATCCTTGTTCCTGACGTGTACACGGGCACAAACAAACTCCAAAGATATATTAAGTGGTACAACGCTTGACATTATAGGATCACGAACAGCGATAAGAACACCACCACCTGAGCGCGAGTCACGATTGAAACGCTAAAATGTGTACATATCTTAACACTCAAGAATTTCATTGTCAGCAATTTTACTAGAAAGCCACGTTTCGGTAAGAATAACAATATCAGCTGTACACGTGTCGATAAGAGATGACAAAGCAGCGCGTTTGTTGCACACATTTCGCACGTTAGAATACAATATTGAGATGGTGTTAGTCGCCGGGCCTTTAAATAGGTATGTCGATGGCGCGTGTGAATTATCATTGCTCGGGGCAGGTGCTGAAACTGCATTATCGGTGCCTGGTTGCGGCGCGGAAACTGTATTATTGGTGCTCGGGAGAGACGGGGTATTGTCAGTTTCACGAGCTTGACTAGGAGTCACTTCACAAACACAATCTGTTAGAGGGCAGTAAGTATACACATTTTGGTTAACGTGCAGCCTGTTTAGTCTGAGCGAGAACCTTTGACCGGTACATTTACCGAAAGCGATTAACTTTTTAAGTAACTGCCGCGTAGCCGGACAGAAATTCTCACTCACTGAAATTCCTGTTCCTTTGAACTGAAAACGCTGAGAAAATACATTCACCTTGAACTTAGGGAAAGCAAAATTGAACAATTTTTGGCCGGCAGTTATTACTTCTCTATGAGCCTACCCTTACAAAAAATTTATATCTGGCCAGATCTGAAGATTTCAGATATGGCCATATCAAAAATTGGCCACATATAACCTGATATGGTATATCTGCCAGATATAGCCTCATAACGCCAGATATAGCCTGATACCCCTGGCCAGATATGGAAATCCCAGATCTGGCTAAGTAAGGAAATTCCAGATCTGGCCAGGCATTTCAAAAGTACAAAAGCCTGAAATCAGCACTTTATATCTTTTTATTGTCTATAATTCTCCCAAGTGCCCCGGCCCGAGGAGTTATGGAAACGGTGGTCCTTCAGTTCCTTAGTGGTCGCTACTTTTGACCAATTCCATGATTACACAATTTCGAGTGTAATTCGTAGTCACCGTGAACAAGCCTTCCATAGGGCTCAAGTACCTATCATATCACTTTTAAGTTTTTCGTCAATGGCAGCGTTCAGGATATTGTGCATTCTGACCAAACTTCAACCAGGCTGAGCCGCTGAAATCCCTTAACATATTATCAGTCTCGTGATTGTTGTTTTAGCAGGAATTACTTAAAAGCTGAGAAATCACAACAACCAAAACCGGGATTTAGCTCGGATTCCGCGGAGCTGTTTATGACATTTTTAGCGTTTCTAACTTAATATCAGCGTTTTTGAAGTTGTACGAGAATGATAATAATGTAAGAGATATGTCTGCGGCTCACCCAGGTTGAAGGTTGGACGGAATGCACATTACTGACATTGGCGGGACATTTTAAAAGTGGTATGGCAGGTATTTAATTGGGTTCTGTACAGCACGTGTTCAGGGCGACCCCGATTACACTTACATCTGTGTAACCATAGAATTGCTCAAAATTTTCGATCACTAGGCAGCTGAAGAAACACCGTCCCCATGATTCCTCGAGTACAGGCCGAGGCACTTACGGGATTTAGCAAATTGTCTATTGGGGCGTAATGTTAACACTTTGAAATAATTAAGCTACATTGAAATCCTAGCAAAAACTAGCACAAATAATCTTAAACTTAAGCTTGTCGAAGCTGAAGTTTGGAATTATTTGTGCTAACATTTAGGTCGCGAACAATAAGTCATTCAGAGTTTTCTCACAAAGAATTTTTTTACTTGTTTTAACTTTTTAATATATTGAAAACCGGCCGCCAGATAAGTCTGTATATACGCCAGATAGGTCTGTATATACGCCATATCAGGCTGTATATGTGCCAGATAAGACTCTATATACGCCAGATAAGTCTGTATATACGCCATATCAGGCTGTATATACGCCAGATAAGTCTGTATATACGCCAGATAAGACTGTATATAGGCCGTATATAATCATATAATGTTTGATATGGCCAGATATGGCCCAGATATAAGATTTCCATACGGGTAATCTATAAGCACGGGATATCACCTCGCCAGGAAAATCTAGTCCTAATATCGTGCAAAGATTGTCGCGGATATGAGACTCTCTGACTGCGACCACTTTTTGGAAAGGGTGTCCGCAATATCGTAGATAAGTAAGTTGTCACAACGTGTCCTATCTTCAAGCTCATTAAGTTTTGAAGTCTTGAATTCAGAACGGTAGTTTCGCCTCGGACGGCCTCACTAACAACATTAGACAGTTCAGCAGGGTACTCTGGCATATCTAGTGATTCTACAAGCGACTCGACTGCTGCAAGTCTTGAACTGATGTCTAACACTTTTAGTTCTAGTTGATGCTGGTTATCTTTGACCTGATTTAGCATGTCAACCATCTTGGTATGACGCGCATCGTTCCTAGCAGACTGTTCAGCAATAGCAGCCAGAATATCAGCGTTAGTGATAGGGCCGGCGTTTGATTCAACGTCCCCAGATAACGAAAGTAACTTAAAAACGTGAACACACGCATATAAGAAACTTTAAAAAGAACCAGCGGGCACTGGAGGAGCAGCACAGAACCATTGCAAGATCGTTTAACGTGTAAGGATGGCTATTTACGAACCTGCAGAATGAAGCAGAAGGGATTTTGAAGCGACCGCATAGCCACCGCTCCTCTGTGCCCACTGAAAGGGTCATGTGGTGACCAGGCGCTTAAATTCGCAAAGAATCCTGTTGTCGTTGACGATGATGCTGGCTTGGTGAAGGGGAGGGACGCAACTCTGGCATCGTACACGGGCGCGATGTCGTCACCGATAGCCGCCAGGAGTACAGAGCAGGGTGACGGTGCGGAGATGGTGGCTGGCTGGCGAGAAGGAGGTAGCCATATACCAAGGAAGGCCAATATTTGCAGAATAAAGCAGAAGGGATATTGAAGCGACCGCATAGCCGCCGCTCCTCTGTGCTAACACAATTTCATTAAAATAGTTTCAAACATAATAATTCATTCAGGATTGGCATCTTATCGGTGGGGTCAGATTTTGCAAGACGAACTTCCCGGATAGCCACACTTTCAATAAGGTTTTCTCTTACGGGGCGCGCATTAACATCGGCATGGCGCTCACTCATTCTAGTCTTCCCTATAGACTTTCGAGGCCTAGAAGCATAAACATGTCATAAGGGACACCACTCTCGTTCTCGACAGGTAAGAAACGTATGCCTTGTGTAGTTAGAGGAAGGGCTTTCATCAGCGTACGCTGTAGAATGTCCCAGTGAAATACGGCGTCCCGACATTCTATAAAGACGTGTTCAATCGACTCAGGTTTTTTTGTTTTTTTTTTTCTTTTTTTACATAGGATGCAATTTATATATTAAGTTGCGAGAACGTCTTTGTCGTTCAGCCAAGTTTTTATTGGCAAGACGCCACAATGCAATTTAAAGAAACAAGAATTCACGGATGGCTTGGCCTGCATTCTCTTTACTCCTTTTGGCACAATCTGCCTCCGGCCCTCGCAGTACAATGACCTGTAGAGGGGCACTGGTAACAAATTATTAACTAAATCTTTATATAGCCGTTTACGCGTGAGTAAACTGAGGTACTAAGCAAAATGTACCTTTCGAATTTGGAACGAAAGCTCAACGTCAAGCATAAAGCCCTGGACACTTGAACACAATAAGTTATTGGACGAGACAACGAATTCGGGCAACGCATTTCGGTATCGCACCTGCCGCACAGTACGCAAGAATACATCATTCTGATCGCGTAACAACATAAACCTAGACACAATCTGCCACCACTTCGAACAGCGCGAAATAACTTTGTACGGGGAGAACGCTCCCAGACTGAACTCAAAATGAAGACTGCAAAAACTAAGTTTTTCTGTACAATTAGACGCGATATAGCAATAACCTGCAGTATGTACACACTTTAGCTATTAAAAATAAATTGCATACTGTAGCACGCGCAAACATAGACAAGTCCCGGCCCTCCCAACTCTCCGCTTTTTCTCTCGCTCTCCCCGACGCTTCGTTCCACATTTGGGTGCTCTCTGTAATGCTCGAGCGACATACCAAGACACTTCACGGGCAACAACGACCACTAAACATTCAGAAACACATCAGGCGCGGTGGCCGAGTTGCCGAGCCAGAAACCTGCCCTTTTATCCCAGTTAATTACACTGCCCTCATTTCTGCAAAAGAAGGAGGGAACACTAACTACTTCAGGCACGCTTTCTCGGTCAACGCAAAAAGAAACAAAAAAAGCGACACCTTTTGCGCACGAAAGAATTTTGACTTCGCATGACTGTAACCTAAACCCACTAATGTTTTTATTGTGAATTACTCTGAAACAAAATGACTACAAATACATCGCAAAAAGAAAGGGAGACAAGGGATGACTTTGCCTTAGGGACGAATGAACTTTGACACGGTCACTCAGATTGTTGTAGACTTACAGTGATGTCGTACAACCGGCGTATGCCAATGCCAATTTTAAACCATCTAGAATTACAGAACCTACATTCACATGCTCTAAAATCCGAAACAGAACCACAAGTGACACGTGATCAAATGTCTTCTCTAAGTCTAGTTGTAACTTTGCAATTTGACGTTCAAAGGTGTTACAGCATTCGAGAATACTCCTGGCAACGCGGATATTCGTAAAAATTGTTTGGCCTTTATTACCGCTAGTCTTGTGCGGACCGACAATACTTTTTATATCATTTTGCAATCGTCCTGCCAGGACATTCGTAAACATTTTGTAGCCTACATTCGTTAATAAAATGGGTCCGAAGGTTGATACGGACAAAACGTTTATGTTGTCATCAGATTTCGGAATGTGGACAGTATGGAATTTCAAAAACGACGGCGGTGAAATACTTTTATCATACGTATTATTCAGCACTTCCTACAGTGCCTCTGCTGCTCCCCCTTAAACACTTTGTAA
Organism: Ixodes scapularis; assembly: GCF_016920785.2. Taxonomy (NCBI): domain Eukaryota; kingdom Metazoa; phylum Arthropoda; class Arachnida; order Ixodida; family Ixodidae; genus Ixodes; species Ixodes scapularis. Next base: position 176,894,166 of record NW_024609846.1, on the reverse strand, counting down.
AAGTCAACGCCAAAACCGTCCGGTCCCGGCGTCTTCCCTAGGCTTAGTTCGTCAATTGCCACTTCTAACTCGCGAACGCTAACCGGAGCTTCCAAACTTTCACGAACGTTCTCATCCAGTCTAGGCATTAACGGTAAAAAACGTGTCTTTGAAACCATCGCCCATTGCTGATCCTTGCCCAAAATATTCAGATAGTACTTCACAACAGCTCGCTCGATCGTTTTCTTATTGCGGGTGATCATCGTTTTATACCGTATTTCTTTTATCTGGTTACGCTGTGCCAGCCTTTCTGCATTGCTAAGCGCGCGCTTCGACGGTTTTTCGCTCCACCAAATCCTCTCAGAACGCGTCCGCACAACCAGCCCCCTCTACCTTTCACAGTCCATAACTTCAAGTTGGTTCTTGATATCTCTTATTTCTACCGCAAATCGCTGTGTTACTGAAGTGGACGCTACCTTTGCAAGAAAGGCATGCTACATCCTCGAGTGCGCTCTCCGCGACCACATTGTTTTAAAATAAAGGACTATTATTACGAACACGGAAACTATTTGCACGATTCTTTGGCGCGCAAACACAATTAAAAAAAACCTGAGAAAAATGATAACCCTATCACTATCGAGGTACGCACCCAGACCTTCAAAGAAAACCTTTCATTTAAGCTCACGATTCGGCGCATAAAAGAAAAGGTCACGCCATTTCATGTTTGGAAAAGAAAAATCGCACAATACAAAGCGTCCGGCCGCACACGAAAGAACAGGCGTTTCGGAAATGCCTACGGACTGGCCAATGAATAAACAATAACACCGACGTCCCTACTTAGTGGGCCACGTATACATTAAAAACGGTTCGAAAAGGTTGCACCATGCGGTACCTAACTGTACCTAACTCTCAACTTTCGTTTCTTTAACGGCAACAATTTCGAGCTCATTTCCCGCAAACATTCTACCGACCTGATATTGCGGACGCCACGCTGCCAGCCCACGGACGTTAATTGTGGCAACACGTAGGGGCGCTTCTAGTCTTTGTACCATTCGAGGAAGAGAGAGACCGCGTGGTGCTTACTCCAGGTCCAAGGCCCTCTCACCCGTGTCGACGCGGAGCTGGCGTCTGCTCGTCCCGAGTTCCCAAGACCAGCTGCACGCGTACACTGTCACGGGGCTTGTTTGGCCCCCTTTGCGTCGTCGACAGGAACCTTCATTTTGAAGTAGAACCGTGGCCTTCTGAGCGGTGTCGCCTTCGCAGGCGGCTCCTCGTGGCTTGCAGCGCTTGGCTCCGTGCAGTAGTCCTCGCGATACTTTTTCATGTTAGGGCAGCTTGCCGAGGCTTCTGCGTCAAGCCTGGTTGCGTCGACAGCAGTCTCCTCGATAACAGTGGCTTCTACGCCGCAAGTTGAAGCCCTCTGAGCCGGTAGAGCCTCAGGCTGCCCAGCGTGCCGCGTAGCGTCCGCAACCAATGCCGCGTCGGCCTTGACTGGCTTCAGGCCTCAAGGTTGTAGGAAGTGCCCCTCCCCCCCCCTCCCCTCCCCCCTGCCATACCTTGGGCAGTGTGAAATACTGTGGACATTAGACTTGTGTTTATGTAATTCTAGTATAAGCTTCTTCGACAAACGAAGCCTATCAAACACAAAACGTTCCCAACCACTTGAAAGGTTAAAAGGCGCTAACGAACAGGACGAAAGAAGACACACGTACGACCACAGACAGGCGCCAACTTCCAAATGATTTATTGAAACACGAATCATCGTAAAACTCGATCCTAATCCCAATTAGGTGATTGGGATTGAGTTTGATGATGATTGGTGTTTCAATAAATCAGTTGGAAGTTGGCGCCTGTCCATGTCGTACTTGTGTCTTTTTTCGTCCTATTTGTTCGCGCCTTTTAAACTTTTAATCGACATAAACCAACTAGCCCCAACCGAAGTTTTATTCCCAACCCCATCTAGTCACGGTGAAATTTCAAAAGGCATCAACCGGACGCACGTATGGTGTGGTCGGAAGGCCGATCTAGAACTTCCGCTGAACGCCTTCATGGACATTAAAGCGTCATGCATGCAGAAACTCGCGATAAAGATCCGTGGCCCTGGCCGCAGTCAATATTCAAAAAGAAAACCGACTAATGGATGCCGCAAATAGTTTAATTTCTTTTGTTCTCTGCGTAGCAATGTACCCACAAGGAAAGTTAAAACGTTTCTTTCGTACAAACCAAAATGTCCTGATGTCTTATTATTCTGCCTTGGTGACGGGTGTGACTAATCGAAAGAATACTCAGAATCTAGCATAAGAGCTCAGTAAATATGAAGGTCTGATGGTGCTTTGTAAGGCTAAAAGATTCCATGCGCAACATTTTTAAATACCCAGCATCGTTTTAAAACAAAGCCGTGACGCTGCAATCGATGATTTTAATATGGCGGCATCGTGCAATTCAGTCGGTTAAGTACGGGCAGAGTTTGTACATTTTGCTCGTTAGCTAGCGAACGGGCGGACATTTTTCTTTCTAAAGCTATATTATTGGCCACTTGTTATAGAGACGCCCTTTCAAAAATACGAAATGAAACGTCAAAACGTCGCAAGCAAAGAAACGCAATGGCTCAACCTGCCCAGTAAAAATCGAAAACCACAAAAGCTAGAAGAACTATGAGTAAGCGCCGGTTCGCAAACTTTGCTACCGGGAAGCGGAGCTATGCCTTAAACGCAAGGAAGTCAAAAGAACATGATGGGCTAGCAGGCTGCGCCGGCGTACTAAAACGTAGTGGTAGCCGACGCACCCAACTGTAGTGGTTCTCTGATGTAGAGATGTCGATCTTGGCGGTTCGACGATCAGGCTGCTAGTTGGCATCAGTGTTGCGGAGTTGCCACTCCGGAGTTGGAATGATTCCGGAATCATTCCGCATTTTCACGACCCCGGAAAGGAATGGGAATGGAATGGCGGCAACGTCGAGGGGAATGGAATGGGAATGGAATTAGGTGCTTTTTGCCCGGAATGGAATGGGAATATAATGAGCACGGTTCTTTTTTTTTTGTGTGTGTGTGTTTACGGTTAGCTAAACCGAGCCAGTCAGGGAGTCAGTTGCTCAGAAATAAAATGAGCGGGAAACTGCTAGCCCGCGAGGAGCCCTGACGGACTTCTACGCAAAAGAATGGCGTCAAAGCAAAGAGCAAAGGGGGTAAGGGGGGCAACGTGGCGCCTTTCACGGACGCGCAGGCGTCGGGCTTCGATGGCGTTACACGAGAGCGAAACAAGAAACCAACCAGCAAGCAAAAGAAAAGGGAGTAGTAGTAGGCAATCTTTAATTGCGCCCAGAAAGACAAAGCGATTGGTCGCAGACCCATCTAGGAGGCCCCCCCCCCCCCCCCCCAATCACCCCTTAGGCGACGGCCAGAATCCCTTGGACTCCAGCGGCGTCCTCGGCCAGTCGGACGACTTGTTCCTGCACCTTAAGGTCGGTGCAGAGAAGAAGAGCTTCCCAGCTCTCTTCGTTGGGGATATTGTGACAAGAGCGCGGCAAAGAAAGAAACCGCCATGCACAACTCGTCATCGTCCTTCTTGTCATGCTTTTTTTTGTTGTTGTTGCGACGGTTTGTAGAATGCACGCGCGCGCACAGACTGAGATTTGGGAGCGGAAGCGACTCATAACTCGCACAGCTTTGATAACTCGTTGACTTGGGCGCCGCCGGAAGATGATCAGGTATTGTTTTCTTATAGTTCGAGGAGCGTTTGTTTAGCAGCCAGCCAACCCTGCTGCCTTCCACGTTCATTCGTGCACTCCTTTGAAGTGCGAAATGTGGGTTTGCTTCGGCATTAAAACAAAGCGAGATTCACCTCCCTTTTCTCCTCCCGCGCTTTGCTCTGAGGCTTGCTTTTTTATACGGCATTTGTAGTGTAAGTCCGCCTTTTACTTTGTCTTTGTTCCGATGCTTGTTTTGTGTGTTATATGTTTTAGTGGGTTGGGGTTACAAGTGAGTTAGCGGAATCCCGCTCAATTCCTTTGACTTTAGACTCTGAATACTTCGTTTCACCTTGCGATGGACTGCTGCGGACGCTACGAGTCACCCTGGGCAATCCAGCACCGTGAGCGGGACTGCAGGGTCACGCGACACTCGGAAGGTATTGGATTGGTTTCGATGGTTCTCGTACAGTCTGTTGCGGTAAATCATAAGGTGAAATAAACTATCGTCAGCGCTCTTGTCGCGCGACCGAACTGACTAGACCTGCAGAAAGACAGTCGTGCGCCAGACGAGGCGCGACCGTCTCTGTAAGGGCCACTGAGAAGGAGAGCTGGCTGCTAGCTGCTGGTTTTGGCTTCCGCGCGTCTCGGTTGTCTGGTCTGCAATCGCGCTCCTTGATCCTGGACCCTCTTTGATTCGGTAAGAAGTCAGTTGGACGGTGTTAATGAGGAGAGACGGGGGATGTCAATTCGAACGGTGCAGTAGTACACCGTAAATTGTACCTTGGTTTGAAGCTAGCTTTGTCGACGCCGACTGCGCGGCCCGTGGCCACAACGCGAACAACCGACACCGAGATAGAAGAATGAATCGCTTGGTGCCGTCTCCTGCCTGAACCCGCCACTCGAACAGCGCGAAGAGGGACATCACAATTCGGACTAGAAGACAAGATAAATACAGATCGAGTCATGGCATCGTGGAAGACATTTTTCGACATTAGTTGATAAAACAATAAGCAAGCTGCACGCTGAAAGTTGTGCAACGAAACCATACACGGTGCAGTCGGCGTATATCATCGAACTTTATTCGCCGTTTCAAGAGGAAATACGGGAATGAGTATGCGAAAGGTGGAAAAGGGCAGGCGCCAGGCCAAAAATTGAATTGGATGTGATAAGAAATATCGGGATTCGTAAAGGAAGCGTGAACTTATGCGTTTTAAAACGGGTTTCGTGCCATGGTCTATACGGTCCCTCGTGCTGCGCCGCAGAGGTTGCATTTTGACAGACGATGTTTTCTTGCCGCTGTGCATAGAGTCGCTTCCAGCAGTGTGCTAGCCGTATTGCTGTATTTGAAGAATACAGTGATATAGCTTATTCCTGCGCCACGCACGAACTGGATAATTTTATGGCTTTGTCAAACAAACACGCTGGCCGCGTATGTCCTAAAAGTCAAATGCAGAAAAGTTAAAAAAAGAAAAGAAGATGGGTGGATTTATGTTTTGCTGTTTGTTGCGAGCCACGTGGTCGCGGCACCGATGTTTTAAAGGAGCGGTTAAATGATATTCAATTGGAATGTTTTTCACTTTACACGAGCTTACTGGCGCTAGTGGGACACAATGATAATCGCACGCCACGCCACTGGCCAAGATATTCTTTTGTTGCGGTGCAATTTCAGGAACGAAAGCGATCATTGTCATTTAATCTCTCCTTTACAAAATTTGATAACGTAACGGGGATTGCAGTGCACCCTAATGACGATATTTGATTAATAGATTGGACCTGAGCAGTGCGTGGGCACTCGATTTGGGCTCGTGATAATTACTATAGCTCGAGAAGCATTCGGGTAGTGGCCCGTGTCCAATCGCTGCAACGACGACAATAGCCGAGCCGTAGCAATGTCTAGAACTCAGCGCGTGTCCTCTGCTTTGTCGACCCTGCAGCACGCGGCTATGATCAACACTGGCGGCATATAATCGGCTCCAGATCACGTGGCCACTTGTTCTGGCTGCGAGTTGAGGGGGTGAACGCTGCTCGTTTCTCTTTAATTTTTTTCGGAGACTTCTATTGCGTGGGGTGAGAAACGAACGCGTGTTTTATAGGTCATTGACGTCAGGGATTCGTTTTTAACGGTATTGACGCGAAGTACAAAAATTGTTGCGTGGCCCCTTTAAACAAGCATCGACATTTCAAGGGGCTTTCTCGATGTTTGCAGTACATGGTAAAGAAATACTTTGTGCCACCAGCGGTCCGTTTAGTAAAATCAGTGCTTTTTTGAGGAAGTTAGCATTTTGTTTTTGCAATTGTCTCTGCATTTGATAATGTCAGCTTTATGCTGCTTATGCCGGCAACACAATGTAGCTGTCAAGTGCCGATTTTTACGTGTAGTGAGGAAATTGATTTGAACGATTCGGCCATTCCAGGAGTGGGAATGGGCCCAGTGTCCCCATTCCTAGGAGTTGAAAGGAATTGAATTATCGAAAACTCTAATTCCCCGGAATGGAATTGGAATGGAATGGAGGGGTGCCCATTCCGCAACACTGGTCGGCATCAGGAGACATCCAGGAAGGGCCGGTAGGGCGGCTGGGCTATGGGGTGCGCTGACGGTAGATGAGGCAGAGGTGATTGACTTTTAGGTATGGGTTTAATGAGCCATATAGCGCAACATCAAAACTGAAGAATACGAAAGGCGAAAGAGGCGCGAGTTCCGGCTTGAGCTGGCGCGTATAATAGCACAAATACCACCCGTGACGAAGCAACAATCTAGTCAAAGCCAATTACTACACTGCCACTTAACTAAAACCCATTACTGGATTAGAAAGTTCAAGCGCTACGTACAGCCGGGAGACCACAACAACGACGGGTGTAGCTTAGAAATTCAACTGAAGTACGGGATTAAGAAATACAGTACGGGCGACACAGTCACATACCTCTGAGTATGTTTACCCTGTCGATCCTCGATCTCAGTGCTCAGTCCGATTAGATACACGACTAATGATTTTTTTTTTAAATAAAAGTCTTCACAATAAATTACGTCTAATGGAATATTCTTACCTCATTTCGTCAAACACGTCAAACCAAGTGCACCGTCGTTCGTTCTTATGATGCTCAACTGGCTCAGCCGGGATCAGCTGTCTTCAATTGCTGCCTCTCACCTATCGAGAACCTTTGTAGCTGCTCTTGCTGTTAAAAGTTTTATTCCACCAATTCACGAAAATTGAACAACGAATCTTGGCGGATCTTCAAGGATTAAGAAAGCTGAAGAACAGACTTTATAGTATTTTTGTACTTCTCTATGTTACTGGCATCATTTACGACTGCCGGCTGTAACATCGGATTCGAAAGTAACCACCCCCCGTCGTCACCTGCAGAAAAGTGGTCATTCCGCATCGAGTTTGGGTCGTCACTCGCCTTTTGGGGTAGTCAAAGCCTCCAAAACGCCATTTTGACTATTCACGGTAGTCATTTTCTTTTAGAGCGCAGCAGGGGTAATTTGACTGAAGGAACTGCAACCAGACACGATCATGTGCATTGCATCAAATCGAAAACAACCATTATGGGGGCCATCCAAGCACCATGGGAGGTTGTCTTTCCCAATTACGAGTGGGTCTCGTAATTGGGAAGAAGAGACCTGTCAAGCTGCCTTGCAGCTTTTATTTTCCTTGCGTCACATACGTTTTTTATACAAAAAATAAAGTTTTTTATTTGCATAATGTAAAAACCCATGACTGGTGAAATGAATGAAAGAAAAGTAGAATGAAGTTTGAGCTTCTCCATACTTCGTTCACCCTTAAGCTGAGACTAGAAGCTCCGCCTTCTAGTCTCCGCTTAAGCTTAATCTTCAGCTTGTGTTAGCGAGGGCGCTTTCTACCCTTGCTAACAAAAGTGTGAACCCGAAGAAGTGAGCCACCAAAGAACTGTGGAAGCCAGCGAGCTCGCGTTGAAGGCAGAGCTTGTAGTCTCAGCTTAACGGTGCCCTGAGGAGGTTTCTGAGATCGCCTAAATATGTCGATAACTCCCTCTGCTGGCTCTAAGCCTCCTGAAAAATCCACAAATCAAGACGATGCGCGGCCAATTTCCCTATTACAAAAGCAATCCAAGATCGCAACACACCGATTTCATCACCGGCGATGGGAGAAGCATGTTTCGAAACCAGGACCACTGTCAGTCAACAGCAAGCGAAGGATCCCCGCACCCCTCCGCTGGTGGAACCGCGTAGTGATATCTGGAATGCGCGCGGCTCGCTGCCGATAAAAGCCCGACTATGATTCAACCCAGCGAGTGCGCGCTCGAGAGCTGACGACCAAAACAACCACTTTCAAGAAAAAAGAAAAGTGTGCATTTGTAATCAGAGTGTTGGAAATCGCAAAGAAGTGTCGCGTTTTCATTGGTCATTTGTCGTCCTGGATGCTGGAACAATGCCCCTAGAAACCCAACACCTCCTAGAAACTAAGGCCGTAGTGCTCTTTTAGTGACGTCGCGAAGGAAGGTCATCGGCGGCGCGCGTCGAAGCGAAGGCAACGCACGTGGATCGAGCGTCGTAAAGCGCTTTTAGTCACATATCCGTATCTTATTAACAAAAATGAAAGCTTCCCTGAGGACCGGGCTTAGAAAGCATTTTATTGCACTGGCAAAATATTACACCGCAAATAATCGGTATGAAATGACACGATGTCTGCGTAGGATATGTATATAGAAAGTTATGATTGTTTTAAGTCGAAAGCATTGAGCCACGCAATTATTGCTCGAGAAATGCTTATTCGATACATAATTACTTCCGCAAATGTATAGACACGCAGTGTGATTGGACCCAGCAAAACGGATCACAGTAAAAGTCAGGTAGATGTAGTTAACGCGAACACGGCTGGACAAGTGTCACTTATGATCATGGAAGCGACGTTAACACATGCAGTCCCTGAATTCTTGCATCCAACCCCGGCCACATGGCAAATTTAATGTAATTTCAAATCGAATGACATTATGGGGTCGGCAAATCAGCTTGCGACGCTCGTATAGACAGTCACTCAGGATCGCGAGCTCATTCAGTCCCATATCATTTAAAGAAAATATGATAACCTTTTCCGTGTGGCAGGGGTATTAAACTTACTATTTACAGTCAACTAATTTACTTCTCCTTATGTGCTCGAGCTGCCTTAGAACCAAATATAACTTGTTTATTTATGCAACTATACTATTAACTTAATACAGTTAGGAGTCTAGTATAAACAGGGTGGAGGAAATACAAAATAATTAGTATTAATAAACACAAAAGCACAAACAACGCACTTTCAATAATCAAACATAAACTTGCTATTGACCTTCCAGTGAAAACTTGAATGTTACCAGGCACATTTACAATTATAATGCAATTAAATGCAAAGGGGCAAGCGAGCTGGTCAATAATGCTGAAAATAATCCCTGGGGAAGAGGAACAAGAGGGACAAGGGACAATCATAAATTTCCAAACACAGCTAGGTGACTGGTGAGCGACCGAAAAAATCCGCCTGGTCCGGGTATCGAACCCGGGACCTCTCCATTACAAGTGGACCGCTCTACCAACTGAGCTAACCAGGGGTTAGACGTCAGTAGAGCAAACGGGTTTTATCAGCTGCCACCAGTCTAACACCAACAAGGGTGAAGCTTGCAATTTAATGTTATAATTATAATGCATTTAAATGCAAAGGGGCAAGCGAGCTCGTTAATAATGATGAAAATAATCCCTGGAAAATTGGAACAAGAGGGACAAGGGACAAACATAAATCTCCAAACACAGCTAGGTGACTGGTGAGCGACCGAAAAAATCCGCCTGGTCCGGGTATCGAACCCGAGACCTCTCCATTACAAGTGGAGCGCTCTACCAACTGAGCTAACCAGGGGTTAGACGTCAGTAGAGCAAACGGGTTTTATCAGCTGCCATCAGTCTAACACCAACAAGGGTGAAGCTTGCAATTTAATGTTATAATTATAATGCAATTAAATGCAAAGGGACAAGCGAGCTGGTCAATAATAATGAAAATTATCCCTGGAGAAGGGGAACAAGAGGGACAAGGGACAAACATAAACCTCCAAACACAGCTAGGTGACTGGTGAGCGACCGAAAAAATCCGCCTGGTCCGGGTATCGAACCCGGGACCTCCCCATTACAAGTGGAGCGCTCTACCAACTGAGCTAACCAGGGGTTAGACGTCAGTAGAGCAAACGGGTTTTATCAGCTGCCACCAGTCTAACACCAACAAGGGTGAAGCTTGCAATTTAATGTTATAATTATAATGAAATTAAATGCAAAGGGGCAAGCGAGCTGGTCAATAATTATGAAAATAATCCCTGGAGAAGGGGAACCAGAGGGACAAGGGACAAACATAAACCTCCAAACACAGCTAGGTGACTGGTGAGCGACCGAAAAAATCCGCCTGGTCCGGGTATCGAACCCGGGACCTCTCCATTACAAGTGGAGCGCTCTACCAACTGAGCTAACCAGGTGTTAGACGTCAGTAGAGCAAACGGGTTCTATCAGCTGCCACCAGTCTAACACCAACAAGGGTGAAGCTTGCAATTTAATGTTATAATTATAATGCAATTAAATGCAAAGGGGCAAGCGAGCTGGTCAATAATTATGAAAATAATCTCTGGAGAAGGGGAACAAGAGGGACAAGGGACAAACATAAATCTCCAAACACAGCTAGGTGACTGGTGAGCGACCGAAAAAATCCGCCTGGTCCGGGTATCGAACCCGGGACCTCTCCATTACAAGTGGAGCGCCCTACCAACTGAGCTCTTGTTTTTTTTCATTTTTTTTTATTATAGAAGTATACATTTGGTACATACCGGCCACATGGCCAGGTCAGTGATTGCATACACTACTAGGCATGCACACTACTAAAAGAATACACGAAACGTTTCGAGCCGACAAAGAGAAAACAAACAAACAAACAAACAGAACACTTGGTCCCCCCCTCTTTCTAAAATCTTTCTTTCCAGGGCGGCTGTGCGTTGCGGGCAACGACGCTTTTTTTAATTTGTTGTTTTATCTGGAGCCAGGCGTGGTTGACATCGTCTGGTACTGTGCTAACTGCGCTCAGTGTCCACTCTGCTCTCTCCCTTAACAACTGCCACGCGGTTTTCCGCACAGGCGCTGCCTCCACGTGTAACGTCCGGCACAACCAAAGCGCGTGAAGGGCCATCGCAACCAACGACTCAAACTCCACTCCCCGTTCCTCACCAAAGTACAAAAATTTGAGCGATTCCCAGCTTGGCTCAAAGTTGCATTCAAAAATATAGCGAAAATCCGCCCAGAAACAGAAGGCGCCCTTACAATCCAGAAACACATGAAGGAGCGTTTCCCGCTCACCACAGAAACTGCAGTTTGTTCCAATTGGAAGGTAGAAGCCCTTGTTTTCTAACCAAGTTTTCACTGGCAGGGTTTCTGTGTGAAAACGAATGAAGAAGTTTTTGGTTTTGGGAGAAACAGGGAGGCTGCGCAATCGCCTGAGGACATCTTTTCCAGCTGATGATTCGAGTCCATTTCTGTACAAAAGAGCTGGAAACATGCTGCTGACTGTGTCCCAATAGAGTTTTTTCTTTTTAACTTGCTGAAGATACTCCCACGAGTTCCTCGATTCAAAGAATTTGATTGCTTCCGCAATTTCTTTGTAGAACCGTAGGCACTTAGCTGCTTTCGGTTGCTCCGATGTGCCAACCACCCACTGGCTAAGGTGCGCACTCCCAAGGCTCTGGAATGACCACCGCGTGATCGCATCACTCGAGTCTCTAAACAAAAGGAACCGACTTATTTTTACTTTGAGGGCCACGTGCACCAAGGCGAATCCCCCAGCCTGAAGGCTAAGAAAGAGATTTGTTCGCCTCGTTTTCTCCATTGGCGACTGCCAAACAAATGTTGCGAAGAGCCGATGGGCCTTTGACACCGTGCTGGTGTCGATTGGAATAGCCTGGGCTGCGTACATCAAACTAGGAAAGGGAACAGTGTTACACACAAAGCTTCTCTGGATAAGATGGATTTGTCTCGTGCGCCATGGCAGCAGCGACGCTCTCATCTTCTGGAGTTTGACCGACCGCGTTTCATGGCTAGGAGGCGTCAACGTGAGCGGCACGCCAAGGTACTTTTCCAGGGAGGACGACCACTTCATCCCTAACACACTTGAAGGCTTGCAGACCCAGTTACCCAGCCACGTACCTGTAGATTTGGCTAGGTTAAGACGAGCTCCCGATACGGCACAAAACTCTCGAATTATGTCCAAAGCCCTCAAAAGCTCCTTCTCTTCGGAAAAAATAATAGAAACATCGTCTGCGAAAGCCAGAATTTTTAGTTCTTTAGTTGGCAGTTGAAGCCCTCGAATTCCTTCATCTGTTTTGATAGCCTTGCACAGTGGCTCCAAGTACAGCGCAAATAGCGGTGGGGACAGCGGGCACCCCTGCCTGACAGACGATTGCACACTGATCTTTCCCGTTTTTTTCCCATTTACTAATATCTTGGTGGATATATCGTTGTAGCACAGGCGCACCCAATCGGAAAGAACGTCGCCTACGTTGATGCGTTTTAGGATTCTGAACAAGAATTCATGGTCCACCCGGTCGAAGGCACGACTCAGGTCAATTTGAAGGACCGCAAGGGGCGTGTTGAACGCTACTGCCGCTTCGCATACTGTTCGCATGGCGTGGAGGTTGTGCGTAATTGACCGTGACTTGATCGGATAGGTCTGGTGATCTCCGACCACTTCCGCAATACCTCTCTCCAGCCTTCGAGCTAAGATTCTCGTCAAAACTTTATAGTCTCTACACAAGAGACTTATTGGCCTAAAATTGCTTACTGAAGGTATGTCATTGCCGGAATGCGGCTTGGGAATGAGCACCACAAGGGACTGGCGCATGGTGGGTGGTAAGAGCTTTCTTTTGAATACATCTTTGAACACTTTCTGCAGGAGAGGTGTCAACTGGTCTAGAAACTTCTTATAAAATGCCGAACCTATGCCATCGGGCCCGGGTGACTTGTTTGACGGCATTTCCCGGATTGCCCACCGAATTTCGCTTTCCACAATTTCAGTGTTAGTACGTTCGCGTACTTCTTCGCTTACTTCCTTTTGAAGCTGCTGTAGCATGCTTTCCGCAAGACGGCCATCGCAGGCGTCTTTCTTTTGAAACGTTCGAACATATTCCTCGTAAAGGGGTAATCACACGACGGAGAAATCCCCGGGATTTCTCCCTCGTGTGAATACCCCTTAAAACACGTCTGCAATTTCCTCCTGCGTGGAAAAGCTCTGTCCGTTTTCGTCTCTTATCTGCCGGATAGTGTTGCACTTGATTCTTTGCTTCTCAAAGAACTGAAAAAGCTTTGAAGGTTGTTCGTCTCGCTCGACCAGTTTTTCCCGGCTCCTCACCACAGCTCCCATGTACCTTTCTTTCATCAGAGTCAAAAGCTCGCATTTTATGGCTATTATGTCTTCTCTAAAATTTCCAGGCGATGAGCCGTCTGCCGCAATGAGAGTTTTTAAATTATGTAACAGTTCTTTTTTCTTTAAATTTTTTTCCCTGGCCTTTCTTTCCCCATATGACATGGCTTCACTTTTCACTTCCGCCTTCAAAATCTCCCAGCTTACAGCATCAAAAACCGAGTTTTCGGCTGCTAACCGCAGTTTTTCTTTTATGATGGTTGAAAACTCGTCATCTTCAAGGAGGCTCTCGTTTAGCTTCCAGTGCCCGCTAGTATGCGGAGTTGAAAGATGGCTTGTGCCAGCCCTCCACTCAAAAGTTACTAAGCCGTGGTCTGAGAAAGGAACAGGTGAAACATCGTAGCGGGCGTCTTTGAATTCTAATTCGTCCGATATATAAATTCTGTCCAAGCGCGCGCTGGAATCACCCTGCCGGTGGGTGTAGCGTTGCGTGTTGTTAGGACGCGCAAGTTCAATTACATCTATTAGATTGTTTTCCTTTAAAACCGAACGCAGAACTTTCACACTATTATCTGCCTGCGCCCGCCTAGGAAAGCGATCTTCGGAACTGTCAGCACAATTGAAATCCCCGGCTAGAATGACCTTCACTGGCGTATCAACTACCGAGTTAATCAGCTCAAAAAAACTTTTCCGCTCGTTCATGTTGTTTGGCGCGTACAAGCATATCACCCTTATCAAAGTGTTCGCTAAAATGCAGTCGACATAGCTGATTCTGCCGCAATCGTCATGTCCTATATCAGGGCATACTCTCAAGAAATGTTTCCTGCGAACGAACACCGCGCATCCGCCGCTCTTTCCGCTCGAGTGCGAAACAAAAACCTGATAATGTCTCTTGAAAAATTCACGCGTGCTTTCTTCTTGCTCCCTTGTTTCGATTTTAGTTTCTTGGACACAGGCTAATTCGATCCGCTTTTCTAGCAACAAATCTAAAAGCCATTGCTTCCGCATGGAAGCGACGAGACTTACTACATTAAGTGTACCAACTACTGTCATAATTAAGTTGTGGGATAGCCCACCCCGCCTGCCCGGGGTGCAAAATAAGTCTTCGTAGAGTGTGAGCTAGCAAACAAATCAGGCAATTTTTCCTACCGGTTGACATATTTCTGGGAAGTCCTGGTTTGCGATCACGTAGTGTTCAGGGCAGATGCGTTGTCAAGAGACGACGCTCCGACTTCGACCGGCTTAAGGGAAGATTGAACAGTGTCCGTTTTTTTCCATCGCTTGCCACTCACGATGGTGTAGCGTTGGTCGGCTGAGTTGTCTCGCACGGTTTCCTTCACCTTGCGCTTGATGGTCGTTTTGCTGCTCGAGGCCTCCCCGAGCTCCATCTTGTCGTCGACCGGTACCGGAGCCTGGGGCTCCGGCTGCGTTTGCAGGACGGCTTGTTCAGAGTGAGGCGTGGCGCGGTCGTCCTGGAGTGGAGCCTGTCGCTCCAGCTGCTGCTCCGGTTGCTGTTGGGAAGGTGGGTGCGTGGCCACAGAGGATGCGTTGATTGAAGCCTCCTGACCTCCCGGAGTCCCCGAGCTCTCGGGGCCGCCAGAGATGCCCGTCTCGTCCATGTCGCCCTGATCCATGTAGTGCTCGAACTCGTCCTCTTGAACTGCCATTCTCGTTCTGGAGGCGTAGCTCTGGACGCAGTCGTCCTCTTCGTGCCCGAACGTGCGGCACACTTTGCACCATGGTGTTCGGCATTGTTTCCGCAAATGTCCAACCTTCCGACATCGGAGACACAATGGTGGCCGACCCGGAATTGACACCAACGCAGGGCCTCCCATGACGGTGACTTGGTGGGGGATGGAATCCACCGTGTTGCCTTCCTTCAGTTCGATCGTAACGGTTCTGGTCGTTGTCTCTATTTCTTCAAAACCAGGTCGGCGCCATTTGTCCCTTGCGACTTTCTTCACTTTGCCGTAACTGGTGAACGCTTGCACGACTGCTTCATCCGGAACGTTCGTAGGCAGCCAGTGTACCTTGAAGGTCTTCTCCCTGGTGTTGGGGTCGATGACGACGCACGTTTTTCCCTTGATGACGAGTTGCCGCACTTTCACCATTTTTTCCTTCGCCAACATGTTGTGTAGAGTGAGTATCCAGACGTGTTTATATTGGTAAGCACCAAACCCGGCAATGTCCTTGAAGTTGATGGCTGACTTCAGTGCGTCGGCGAAGTCGTCGATTTTATAGGGTCTCCCCGACGGGTCGCAGTGCAAAATGACAGCATTAAAAGACGACCGACCTGTTGGCAGCGTGGGCAGTAGCATCCTGTATTCCTGGTGGGCGTTGTTTACTGGCTGAACAGTTGATTCCCGGCTAGTGCTAGCCGTTATCGCCGCTCCGACGGAGCTCATGATAAGACGTCCGTCGCGCTCGGCAGCCGGAAGTCGAATCCTCATCCAACTGAGCTAACCAGGGGTTAGACGTCAGTAGAGCAAACGGGTTTTATCAGCTGCCACCAGTCTAACACCAACAAGGGTGAAGCTTGCAATAAGTACTGCTTTATTTTTTCTACTCTCAATAGGTCCGAAGACGCTCTAAATATTTGAAAATAGGGCGAGGCCAGAGAACAGGTGACCGATGAATGCTAGCTGCCCGACATTGAAAATAATAAAAAGACACACCATTGCTAGCCCACTTGCTTTCTTCTTTACGTATCGAATATCTTACCTGCTCCTAAAAATGCATGAAGGGGCATTTTAATATAGTAACAGGAAGCGCACACTATCAATATATCAGCACCACCGGAATGCTGGCGAAGCTTGAGCACACCTTATATTCCTTTCGGATGATATTTTGCTTGGAATCGTCGCTCGTTTTAACATACCTGCCATGACCTGAAATATAGCGAAGTTTAACATTGTTCACTGGTGAAGAAAAGTGCTGTGACGAAAGCAATTACACTTTTCCAGTGTTAATAAAGGTACATATATAGTATTCGGAGCAACACAAATAACCAAAGTGCTCCGTGTTATTTTCCGGCGAAGAGACAAATTGCACGTGTGTTTTCCCATAGGAATGCACAGGAGCACCGCAAAAGTAGACTGGTTACTGCCTGGTTCAAATTGCATCCCGAAAGTCACATAGACACTAGCGCCAGTTGAACCTCTAGCGTACATTATAATAACTCTGCGGTTTCAACAGGCGTTAACGACAAGTATTACTTCGCTTGAGCTTTGTTCGTACAATAAAATAATTTTTGTTATGTTATTAAGGCGAGGTAATATTCGCTGTCTGAAATATTTTGCGGTTCATTTGTTCGTTCTCCGAGGTTATCATGACTTTCCTGCAAAATGTTATTTTTGGTTGAAGCCAGGATCCCGTCTCCAGCTATCCAAATAAAGCTTAGCACTGCGTATGTTGCATGTCATGAATTTGCTTTCCAACTTCTTTTGAAAGGTTTCAATGGTGAGGCGGCTTGAATATTTTTTTTCTTTCATGTCTGATACTTTTTGAAAGCATGTGACGATGTAATCTCATTGGCTGACTATTATAACAAACCCTTCTAAGGTTTTCTTTTTTAATCATTTACGTGATTATACTGACATCGTTTTGTCGGGTCATTGTAACGAGACAGAAACATTTTTCACCAATTGAAAGTTTGAAACTAAACAGAAGTGGTATATCAGTTCAATGCTGATGAATAAAATATTTGCAATATTCTAAGTATTATGGATCATCCACTTTCCCGTAAAGCACCTCGAAGAACCAATCACTGCAGACCACAAGGTAAGCTTGGCGGTTCACGAGGCTGATAATAGGTTTAATTCTAAAAGCAGCCTGCGGTGTGAAACTTAGGACTGTGAGACGCCAAGCTCCAGTTCAACAGCGCAGACTGTTTTTTTTTTTTTTTTTAATTTTAGGTTTAGAAATATTTTAAGCCTCATAATTCGCCAAGCTGAGCCCCGATTGGTTCTTCGAAGTGCTTTGCGGCGAGGTAGACGCTCCAGTTTTTTAGAGTGTATGGAGATGTTGAACTATCTGTTGTGATTACTTCATGAAATATTCCTTCCCCAAAATCCCCTGGAAGGGCCGACATTAAATGAAAAAGAAGTTCCCTTGAATGTTTTTTTACTGATAATCGAATCCTGGCAAGATTGCCAAATTATAGGCATCAAATAGCGACCATTTTTATCTGTAACTACGACAGTTATGTTCCTTGTTAGTAAAAACAAAGCAAACTCAAAAAAGGCCGTTCTCGTGTTACTGTCGCTTAGCTTTGAGTGTAAAATCATTGGGACGCCATGCTTTGCTACCGCCTTTGTTTGCCCGAGATCCGAAAAGGCCGGCTCTTGAAGAGTAGAATTGAAAGCAAGTTTTTGAAGAATGGGAAAAACGAATCTATTTGTAAACACTCCGGAATGTGTATGTGTACACGTAAGATAATAAAACATAAGCTCTGTTTTCGCTCTCATTCGCTGCCGCGGAGGATAGCGAAGGCTCATACCAAATATCCGATCCAACTAAAAAAATAAAAAAATAGAGTTTTATATGTGAACGTTAACACAGAAGTTAAAAAGTGAAAAATCACGAAGATGACAGGTACGTACTGTAATTTCAAACGACAACTTTACTGACATCAAAAACTTTGAACAACGTGGGCTCTCCTAAGGAAACAAGCTAAAGTTGAATCTGCTAGAGCGTGTATCGCATTTTAAGGAGCTGTGCAACGATTTTAACGTTGAAAGAATTGGCATCTTCTACTTTTGACATTGCTCATCTTGTCACAAAGGACAGAAAGCACATCTCCTTCCTTCGAAATGTTGTGACTCCACCGCGTAATCGCGAGGCGAACATTTGAATATTCCCCGACCTGCAGCCACGAGCGGCGGCCATGAGAAAAACGCTGCGTGACGTCACTTGGGTAGTTGTAAAAAAGATAGCAAGTTGTGCGAATACCTGCTCGATAAAAGGTAACTTTTCTATAAATCTTGTCGTTCCAACATAAATAGAACTGCGTCAAAAACCTGATATCACCGACAAAACTGTTATTACACGGAGTTTTAGTGGCGCCATCTATCCTAGTCCACAAAACCGTCAGCTCTATCTGCTACCGCAAACAGCCGCCGGAAGCTGCAGAGGGAGGGGGACAGAGCCGGACGGGTATGGCCGGACCCGGATGAGACTTTCCTCCTTTCACCATATTGCTCGCGCTGCGCCCGCCAGCACGTGGTTGCGCGGTCGCGAGCGGATGCGTTCTCGCTGCTCACTGATGGCTCTAGAGAAAGAGCTTGTCTGGAACTCTGCGCGACCCCCATTGACGTCACAGCGCAAATGACTCGGAAGATGGTGAAGGAGTTGAGAGGTGCCGAAAACCTCAATCTTCGTCTATTTTTAAAATAAAAACTAGGACATACAGGCAAAAACGTTTTTTTGTTCTTTACTTCAGAAAGGTCGAGACACCAACTCCTCCTTTAAGACAAATTTGATAACCCTCCCTTGAGATGCACGGGTTTCCAGTGGGAATTCAATTATAATGAATATACTATCAACCATCTGTTCATTTTTACACTGCTATATATACAATACATGCCTCACGTTCCTACATTATGTACGTAGATAAAGCGCACAGAAAAGTTTCAGCCAGTGACTGGAACGAAACGTAGAGTGGATGGAAGGGATCTGTAATACGTTATAACAACGGACTTTTTTTTTTCTTTAATTGACGGTTGTGATGAAACACCCCGAGTTCTTATGCCGGGATTTCAAAATATATAATAACAGCCCTCGGGGTTCTCTGAAACATTGCTTTGGAAACTGGGTATTTATACGGAGCCTATACGGTTAACGAACGACCTGGCACACCTCGATAATCCGACTTTCGGTGCTCCTTAAAGCAAACTTCTTGTTATACCGGCAGCTATAGACACGGCATACAATGTTCCAAATTGATAACCTTTGTCCCCAGTATTCCTTGTGTGTTGTCATTTGAATTCGAAATGGATCCACGGGTTTTTATTAAAAATATTAAGTTTACTGCTCTGTCTCGAAGATTGAAGAAACTGCCATAAAGCTTCACAGCTGGCCGTTCCGTTTTTTCTGATAACTTCAATGACATACGAAAACCACTCGCCGGTCTAATTTTCGCAACCTCGGATTAATCCAAAAGCTACGTATTTTGAAGTCACCACGACAAAATAAAACGCAAAAAATACAATGGTTTAGGAACAAAATTCGATGAAAGACAAGGGTTAGTGGTCTTGGGGAAAGGCTACTTCAGTTTTCCTTAAAACTGTGGACTACTAATGCACAAAGGGGGTTTATTTTTAGCTTGTCGAATTACGTTCAGGATAACAGGTTATTTAATTGTTCCTCTGGGTCAAGACAAAAACCCTTGTTGAGGTTTTTAGTTTGAACCAGTCTATTTGTACTTTTTGGAGGAACTAGGGGTAGTGTTTTTGTAATATGAACCAGCATATATATATATCGGGAGAGAGTGAAAGTGCAGCTAAAGTTTGCATGGGGTTAAATCATATAGAAAAAGGACATCTGGAAATGAATGAGCATTGTCTATACCGCTTCACTATTTTCTCGAGCGGTCGATCGCCTATATTCTTTTTTGTTTTTACCCAGCTTATTGAAAGAAACATGGGGAAAAATGCGTTTTTCACGTGAATCGTTTTTCGTTTATTTTAGTTACCAGGTGCCCTAGGCGGAAGGTCTTCAAAATCCCGAGGAGGGGGCGAGACCCTACAACCGTCTTACCGCTCTCCCCCCCCCGCCCCCCTCCCCCTGCCCTCTTCCTCCCCTATGCACCTAGAAGTTCCCAAGGGGGGCATTTGCTTTATCCACACTCTTTTGAAAAAAGGTTCTTATTATTGTCACGCATGACGACTGATGAGTCGACAAATGACTCAAGGAAACTAAACGTTTAATGGCGCAAACTCATGCCCAAAACAAAAAAGAAAAATGATTGCGTCGCAGGCATCGATAGCGGCGCGGCGTAACAGCAGGATCAAACGCTGGAGCTAAACTGTCTCCGGCTTGCTACGCGGAGCTGCTTATATATACAGGTGTGCTACTGGAACAATCGGCGCAGAAGGAACAGTCGGTCCTCGAGTAAGCAACAGGGTTCTCCAATTAACCAGAACGTGACGTCACAGAACTAACAAATGTGTGCGACGGCTCCCAGGCATCGAACCTCGACCCCTTTATGTGCGAGTCAAGCACGACCATTGGGCCACGTGCGCGTTTGCTCGGAGACGCGCGTGGCGCTATTACCCCCCTCTAAAGAGATAATCGTCTCGATGCAACGTCCAAGGAAACAAACCAGATCAAAACACGGAGGCAGGTGAAACATCGTCTTATCAAGCGTAGCACATAATCAAAGTTTACAGTCTTATCGAGCGTACTATGATTTGAGGCGCACGACGTGGACGACTCCAGACCACGTTGTAAGATTGTCTCAGACCCTGGTGGGCGGCGGGATGATGTTTGTGTTCCATCCGGCATCACCTCGTAGTTCATATCTCCGGGTCGAAGAAGTACCTTATAGGTCCGAAGTATCGTTTCGGGATATATCTCTGAGGCAGCGGCAACGAATAGTTGTTCTCACCTATACCGCGGATCTCGACACGAGCACTACATCTCCCGTCTGGTGTGCTGAGGTGCCCTCCTGCGGTGTGTATTTGAGGTTCACCCCACGTCGTCGTCACTCTGCGAAGACGGCGAGAGAGACTCCTACTGAAAAGTAAGTAGTCTGCTCCGTTGTGGACGAGTGCCGATGCTTCGTGGCAGTCAATGACAAAGTTTAGATTGTTGGCCACCGTTGCAGTAGCATCGTTGCAATGCGTAGCGTCGGAACAGTGGGAGCGCTGCGGCGACCTTGGAGGCTCTTTACTTCGGTCGTCGTCGGCAACGCCACCACAAGGCGTTATAGCACTTTGTTTCCCTGGCAACCCAGACGACACAGGCTTTCTCGGCGGGATCGTGGCACTGAAGGCGCTGAAAGTCGTGGCGATGTTGAGCAATATTCATGGCGGAGAGACGGCGCTGAGGATGGCGAGCGACGGAGGTACTCCTCGATGTCGGAAAGGTGTTCGCCGTACCTCGGGCGTGGGTCGTTCGGGTGGAACCAATACCACCTAGAACACAAGGCCTGCGCGTTTCCTGCTCTAAATGTCCTCACTAGTAGATCCGCTCAGCGCACACGTAGGTAATTCTGATAAGTGTCATTAGGGAGTTTTAGAATAGCGCACGCTAAAGCTTTGCGTACGCAAAGAATAGCGTCGTCGCCACTGTGCATGCTCCGAACGCAAACCAGGTTTTGCGCTTTGCGTGCGCAATTTTAGCGTGCGCTATTTCTCGGAAATAGCGTGCGTACGCAAAGAGTCTTTGCGCTTCTCCAAGGAGGATTCGTGCTGAGTAGTTGGCTAAAGCCAAGACGAGCAGAGTAAAAAAATGGCGGCTTCAAGGATTATGTCGGCGGCTGCTTTGGCGGCGTCGTGAGTGCGACGTCGGCGGCATCCTCGCGATTGCGATTTTCAATGCGGGACGACATTGTACTCGGCTTAGCAACGATCATCGGGAACTTGATGTTTGCGACGCGCGAACATTTCGCGGCGAAGGTACCAGTGCAAAGGTCAGTACACGACACCTCTCTTGCCGAGGCGACGCAAGCGGACACGACCGGTCAACCGCTCACGTCGCATTCTCATGTTTAAACAAATCTAAATTAGTACTCTGAACCAAAAAACTTGTTTTTTTCTAAAGTTGGAGCATTTTGTTTGTGAAATAAAAGTTTTGACTGTATCTTGGTGGCGTCGCAAGCGCGAGCTGATAAGGTTTTTGCGTCGCGACGGAGAAACGATATTCTAAAACTCTCTTGCGTCGCATGCGCTAATACAAGCGCTAAATTTAGCGCTGCCGTGCGCTAAAATTGCGTTCGTTATTCTAAAACTCCCTATTGTCTCCTGGTCAGAAAATTTTTTTACAACAGTTGTGTAATGACTAGAACAAAACCAATAATCTAGGTAGTAAAAGTTTTCAACCACGGTTTCTTAGTTATCGTCACGCACCATCGAACTGGTTAATCTCAGCTCATAAGAATTGTCAATGTGTTGGAATCTGGCTCTTACGTTGACGGATAAGAAGGGACGGCCAGATTGTTCATACAGAGATGCGAAGAACTCAACGATTATACTTAAAAGGATCATGAAACGATTTTCCTACTTGTTCCTCCTTCGCATTAATCCTCAACGCAAATGCGAATTGTAAAATCACGTCGTCGTGACATTGTTCGGCACCGGTGCGATGACTCCTAGCTTCCACAGTGCTTTTTATGCACACCATAGAACTTGTCATTCGCCAGTGACGATAAGTTTCGTCAGGGCACTCATTGGCCACGAACGCGAATACAAATATTCGTCGACGGATTGATTGTTGACGAGCGCATACGTCCGAGTGACGGAGTTCTCGTGTCCAGTGCTTGAGCTGGGCTCGGCTGACGTGAGGTTGGCACCGCTGACGAGCTTTGGGAGCCACAGATCTGTCATAGTGAAAAGGGGGAGAGCTTTCGAAGGAAAGAAGGTACGAAATAGTCCGCTATATTTTCAAATGTTCATACCGAAAAGCTGGCTTTTGACTTTCTACCCTCTTTCTTTTGGCCGACTAAGCAATATGTGATTAGTAAAGGCCTAATGTAAAATCATTTATCCCAGCCCAAAATTCGGTTCATGGCCCCTTTAAGGCCACGGTCCCACTGAATGTGGCACTTTATGTACCTTTTGGAAGGTCATTACTCATCTCCTTTTAAATATTGTTTTGTGGGATTGATGTCATTCGAAAGGCAATGCAATCCTCTTTCCAAAGGGTCTGCCGACCCCCATTTGAGAACCACTGCATAAGGAGACCAATGCGTCAGCAACGTTGCGTGTTAGCTGGTGATCTGTAGCACAAGCTGAAAAAGAGCTTGTGTGTTTTAAATTCAAAAACGAAAACAAACGCCTTGATGAAATGTTCAGACGGTATTTCGGAGGTTGTTTGAGAACTACCAGCTAATATTCACGTGCCTTTTTCATAAATTCTATATATATTTTTCCTCGTTTTTTAATTTTTTTTCTTTCACTGCTTGAATTCTCTTATTTTTCTTTATTCTAATAATTTGCAGCAGTGAGTCAGCAGGTGTGTGTTTTCTGTTAGTTCCTTTCTGCTGTCCTTTTGAGCGCTGATTAAAATCATGGGCACAAAGCGGGAACAAAATTCACTTAATGCCACGGTCCCACTGAATGTGGCAGTTTAGGTACTTTTTGGCAGGTCATTACTCATCTCCTCTTGAATACTGTTTTGTGGGGTTGATGTCATTTGAAAGGCAATGCAATCTTCTTTCATGTGATATTATGTGTGTGTTGGTTTTTACTGTTCATGCGCATTTGTAGCGTTGCGAATATGATGGCGCGGACCCTCACTTGCTCCGCTAGTTCATGTTTTATGAACGACCCATTGAAGATAACACGGTTCCAATATAGCAGTTTTGTTAAGATGATGTCGGAGCAGAACGTAACGATACACTTTTTTGGTATTTGCAATACTTTGTTTTTTTTTTCATCCCTCCAAATATTGCCCTAAAATTGACATTTTTCAGCGCAAATATTTTTTTAATGACAAGAGCTAGGACAATGAAATTAGCTACAGATGCAGTGCTTATAATTGGTAATATGCAGAAAAAAATTTAATGTCGTGTAAAGTTTTTTTTTGTTTAGATATTTTATATCAAACGTAGCACTTTTTTGTGCTTCGAGTCATGGTACTTCAAATGCAGCTGAGGAAATAATTAAACTATGATAAAATCTTTTATAACATTTAGAGCTACAATGGTTACCCAAGAGGTGGACGATGGCCTTTTTTTAATTTTCAGAGTCATAACGTTCCAGGAGCCCTTCAAACTTACCTGTTTTTGACGCATATCTTTTTTGGACATCAAACAGAATTATTGGCATCTAATAACATTTATTGTTTGGAATAGATATACATTGCGATCTATTAGATTTTCAAAATGATCTTGCTTTGGTTTTTTAATAGGTGTAGAGCTTAGCTAAATATAAAAACAATCAAAAATTGTTTGGTGTTTTGTTGCGCTACCTGGCGGATGGAAGACAAACTGCTGATTTCTAATGTTCAAAAAATTTCCGAGGGCGGCGTTGGCGTCTGTATCATCATCAATCTCCGTGTCTTTTTGCCTTCACATTTAAAGAATATATTGGAAGATTCACTATCGATAAATGAATGGTTTAAGTACTGGGTCAGGTTAATAAATCTAAGACAAATAATTACACAAGCGTAGGGTGATATAATCTGTTCATTATTCGATATGATTGAAATCAATAAACAATAAAGACGAAGAGGAAAAGAATACACTGGAGTTCACTTCAGGCCTAGAGTCATTAAATGAGCTCTAAAGTATCGGTACTCCGTTCCCCAAAATTGTTTTGGGCACTGCCATTTTGGATCTTGTTCAGAGCAAACGCCACTGCCGATCGTTGTGATCCAAACGTACGACTTCCTCAGCATTAGATGCGGTGCAAGGAAGCTGATGCAATATTGCAATGCTTTGTCGCGGGTTCTTTAAACATTTGTGGGGGACGGAAAAGCGTTTCTTGTGATTTTAGATAAAGCTTCAGATAACTGGCAACAATGATTTTAAGCCACAATATGGCCAAGTGTCGTTACTCTGAACCGTAGCTAATTTACTGGCACAAGCGAGAACAATGAGGAAGAGGCAGGTGTCAAAAGGTAGTTGCCTGTTGAATCCACGGGGCTTATGTCATGGCCCCTCCAGGTATTACAAGCCTCTTGAACAAGAGCATGAATAGCGTCATTAAATAAGCTACGCTTCAGAGTAGCGACACTTGGCCATATTGTGGCTTAAAATCATGGTTGCCAGTTATTTGAAGCTGTATCTGAAATCACAAAAAAACGCTTTTCCGTCCGTCACTTTAAACAATTTGCGACAAAGCAAAGCAACATTATATGAGCTTCCTAACACCGAATCTAATGCTGAGGATGTCGCACTTTCGAATCATGACGATCGGCAGTTGCGCCTGCTCTGCACAAGCACCAAAATTGCGGCGTTCACAACACTGTCGGGGAAGAGAGTGCCGATGCGCAGCTCATTTATTGGCTCTAGTTCCCGCGAAACTCCTTTTCCCTGACTTAAACTGAAACTAGATATGAATAATACACCATTATTATAGCTTATTTAGTTATAACAAACTACACATATTGAGAGGAGGAAGCGGCCGGGTAGGAGAAACGCGGGTCTTATGTGCGACCGTTCTAACCGTCTCAAAAGAGAGAAGGCGCGAGCTTGCGCTGGTTTAAAAAAAAGGCATCCAAAAAAAAGAGGCGGCACGCTGTGTTCTTTCTTATTACGCGTCTAATTGCAAATTGTTGTATGTATGTGTATACAGCCGGAAGGTAGTCTGCCTTAGTGGGCGTCTGGTGTCTCAGCTGTAGATGAGCAATTTAGCCTGTGCGGTACAACCGCAAACCTGGGGTCTTTAACGTGCACCACGCAGTAGTGATACACGACCGCACGCCGATGATGGCGTTGGACTCAAGGAAGACTTCGGGTATTTCAAGAAAGGTAGCCCAGGTGCCAGGACTTTTGTCGAAAGCGGTAAGTGTTGGAAACGTCGACAACGTTGGCAGCCACGTGTGCGCCACGCAGTAGTGATACACGACCGCACGCCGGTACGATGCTCTTCCAGATCGAAACGGGCGGGGGCGGGGTGGGTTCTTCAGCGCGAGCTTTCGCTCCAAGTGCTCCGAGCTGTTGTGCGCTAGACCATGCACTCGGCCACCGACACCCCCCCCCCCCCCAATCCTCCTCCCCCCTTGTGCGTCTAATTTATATACAGGTATAGACAATTGCAAGCATGGCGCCACAAGTGGTGCCCCATGCGTGCAAGCGCGTGCAACGCGCTGGTGAACGTAGCTTTGGCAAGCTCGTAATCGCACGGGCGTGCCTGTTCGAGCAGAGACATGGCGGCGGGCAGTCGCCCAGCTTGCAATCGTCTATAAGTACTTGAAGATGGACGTCGATCGTCTCGAGGTAATGTAACGTAATAACATTATATAAATAATAAACTTTTTGAAGGACTGAACGACTCAATTTTTCAATTCTTGGATTGTAATATGGCGGTAGCCTATTGTACTTACTGTTGATGAAGAGCAATATGAGGTGACGAGGTAATGATTAAATGACGAGGCTCTATAAGGACGACATTAGTGGGTGTCGAACCACAACGTCAGACTTGTTTCAAGTATTGTATACCCAAAGACTTTCTTCACCCGCAACAGAATATGGTAGAATCAACGAGGATGCTGCTTTACAACTGTACGTGGAACAGGAAAACTGCACTGTGCAGAAGTGCGGCTTATTCGTTAATATGAGTGACGGATTTCTAGCAGCATTCCCTGATTGACTACTGGGAACAAATGGCCTCGTTGACGTAAAGTGTCCCCGCTCCAAAGGATTCTTGAAGCATACTTAAACCGCAAAGGAGTATGAGGCGAAAAATAAGAAATAGGAGCCAGGTGTGAAAGGTACAAACCACCACCCTAGCTTCTACTATCAAATACAAGGGACGTTACACGATACACAAAGAGTGTTTTGTGATTTAGTTATATTTACACTCAAGGGCATTGATATCCAACGTATTCAGAGGGATGACACCTTCTGGTCAACCAACATAGAGCCTTTTCTACTCAAGTTTTACATGGAAGACCCAACTTCCGCTGAAATTCCTCACGTAGACTAGTTGTTCGACCGAATAAACTGCCATCACCTCCGATCTGGGAATCTCTCGATCTTCGTTCGTAGGCCATAGTATCATGAGATCAAGGGGTGTGGCTCTTCGTCCGCCAAATATTGCTTCGGCAGGTGTTTTTACCGTGTAAGATGAGACCGTCGTGTGCTGCTGGAACAAGAACCTGGCGATTCTTCACTGAACGGCTTCTTCCGTAAGCTTCAAAAGGGCTTTTTGTAAGCAAAAGCGTAACCAAAAGGGCTCTGTTCTGCTTGCCCGTTAGTTGCAGAATGGTATGGTGCACTAATGTGATGCCTGATGCCGGTTTTTTTTTTTCTTCAAAAACTTGTTTATTTTATTTGAAGCAAGATGTGGCGCGTTATCAGAGAAAAGTAGTTTCGGTAAGGCAAAAGTAGGTAAAAGAGACCATAGAACGTCAATGACGTGTTTGGACGTCGTGGCAGGCATCGTGTAAACTTCCAGCCACTTAGAGTACGCATCGACCATGACTCCGCAGATGCGGATACGTTTCGCCACCCACCGACTGAATAGTTTTACTGTTCATGATGGCGTTGGACTCAAGGAAGACTTCGGGTCTTTCAAGAAAGGTAGCCCAGGTGCCAGGACTTTTGTCGAAAGCGGTAAGTGTTGGAAACGTCGACCACGTTGGCAGCCACGTGTTGTGTTTGACACTGGACACTTACCATTCGCTGAGAGGAAACTTGCTTGTTCGTCTGCCACGAGCCGTCCGATATCAGGTCATCACCGCAACACCATCTCCCGACAAAACTGGTCTTCGTTGTCCGCATGTTTATAGTTAGCAATCACGTGAACTTAAAACTCCCGAACGCTGATAACTTGCCATCGCTAAACGCCGTTCATTCCATAGCGTCTCCATTGCAAATAAACGTCTTCCTAATTCTTCTTATGGTTCTCATCATATTCCTCCTAAGCAGTTCTTACAACATTATGTGTGTCGGTACTTCCGAAAATATTGGAACGGCGTTTGTTTTCTGGGAACTATAATGTAACAACCTTTACAACATCTTCCGGACCCCATTAAACACAATATTTCGTGACGTTATTTTAGTCGTCATTAGAATGGTGAGGTAGGTACCGTAAATCGCGAAGCAGTTTACTTGACGTCCGTTTCCACTGGTGTCTTGGAAGATTGAGTCTACTGAGCGTGCTATCACCGCAGAAGAAATTTTCATTGATAGAATACCGACATGTCAATCAACATTTGATTCCTTCTTGGTAAGATTTATTGCGAAAGCCCGTTACAACCGCCGAACCGCATCTCCCTATATCAGAGAACAGTTTATACCCAGCCTGACATTCTCGCATACATCCGTTTGGTGGGCCACGCTACTTGAGCTAGCTGAGCACAGCTCCCAGCGGCGCGAGCAAGGTCACGAGGGGAACGTGATGGTGCTCGAGCCATCCCACTGTGAGTGTGAACCAATGTCTCGGCCACCCCACGGGTGCGTGTCGCCATCTATTGATTGAACTAACGCCTTGTTCAAGATGGCTGCCGTGAGACCGCAGCCTTAATATGCATCGTCTGCGTCTGCTCCATTGCCTGCTTCAGTGGTCATGCTCAGAAGGAGCTCGCACTAATTGGCTGCTAACACCGGCCTTCTTGATGGTGTCTCGCGCACGTTGCAAATGAACTGGGGAAGCTCGCTATCAGTTGGCGCTCAGCAGCCGCCCGCACAGCCGTGGCCACCAGTGAATGCGGCGTTGATGTAACGTGGCCCACAGTCTCGTCAAGTTCCAGCCTGTTTGCCGCTTGGGGTCGGTCGAGGACCTTCTAGCCAGAGCCGTTTGTTGGGAGAATTCGGCCATTAATTTTACTGAATAGGCAAGCATCTCGTGACTAACTACAGGCCGCGAAACAGCGCCTGGCGGTGGTCGTGGGCTGTAAAAATTTTACACAACTAATTTAAGCCGTTTTAGCGTCGCTAGAGTAAAAAGGTATAACTCTTGGTGACTGCAAACTTGGCCCATGTAAGTTTTCGTCACGTCCATATTTAACGGTAGAATAAACGAACGTGCGCTTCAAACCAGAGCAAACTGCTGGTCGCGGTGCGGAGCCCGACTCTTTGTGCGGCTCCTTTCTGGTCGCGGTGCGGAGCCCGACTCTTTGTGCGGCTCCTTTCCTGGTACCACTCATCAGTGCGTCGACAAGTTCCGTGGTAGACTCTCCTCGTGCGCAATACACACAAGCCAAACAGTTCGCACGGTTCCTAGCACGCTGTTCCTTTGCTTGCAGCTTCGGCAAGCAAGAGAGTCACGGAACACGTCGGAGTGGTATTTATACTTCGACCAAACATAGGCTAACCGCAGAGGCTACAAGCGCGAGCTGGTAGCTTGAAAGATTTTTTCCCTGTACGAACACTCGAGCGGCGGATCAGAGCAAACACGCACTCGCAGGATAGCGTGATACCTGTGACTTGTGGATTCTGAACATTGCATGTTTCCTTTCACTGCGCTCTGCGAAACCGGGTGTGAGCGCAGAGCCGTTCTTTGTCAGCGGAGATCCCGATGACTTCTTTCTTTGATCAGACTGGCGCTCACTCACCAGTCATATCTTTGTCCGTAAAGAAGCGCAGACGCGGGACTAATGTCTCGATTTTTAGCTCGATCTGAATAGTTCCTTGGTGGTCGCAGTCAACGCATCCAAGCCTTAGTCACCCAACAATCGTTGCTGCTGATTTGCTATTGACGTCATTGTCAATGAGATTCCGACATTGAACAATTCTATTTACCGATTTAAACGTCGTTTCCAATATTGTGACGCCGCGGTTTGCTGATTGCTCGACGCGTTGTTGCATATTTAGTTTACGCTCTCACCGCGGGGAGAATATTTGCCGTTCGTGGCGGCCTTTGCTCCGCCTATTCGCCAAACTCTCCCAATATACGACTCTGCTACTAGCGAAAAGTCATGCGCAGGCCTTGTATTTTAGGCTGTATTGGTAAAAACCCCGTAGTTCGAGTTGGCGGTAGGGGCGTCGCCGGGAAACGTGGTCCGCTTCACCGCAGTGATAGCGGATACGCCGTCGATCCACTTTCCTCCATACGACGGTTTTCCTCGGCGCCGGTTGGTCTCGGCGGTCGTAATGATGTCGTTCTTCGTGGCGGCGGGGCTACGGCTGCGTTGGTGAGTCCCGTTCTGGCGCCACCGGGCAATGTTGAGCAGCTGGCGGCGGTCGTCGGGCCATTGAGGCGTAGGTCATCATCGGCTCTTCGGGTGCGGCCACGGTAATAGAGTCTTCTGTCAGTAACGCTCGTTGAACCACTTCTCGAATAACCTCGGCGATGGAGATTGAGCCCGGGCGCTCAACAGTCGGCAGCACTTTCTTAAGCTCCTCCTGGATGACGTCGCGGATAACCTCACGAATTCTCAAAATGTTGTGACCAAGGTCGCAAGGGTACTGTGGAACTGCACTGACGCCGGATAGCCTCTGGTAGTGGCTGGATATGGAGAGAAGAGCACGCTCGATGTTGGTGGTTTCCGTAATAAAACACTCAATGGTCGTAGGCAGGTTCCAAACAAGGCCTCCTGAGATAGTTTCCTTCACTCCTCGCATTAGAACTGTCGACGTCTTTGCTTCAGGGGGATCACGATCAGCGTGGTTGCTGAGTTGAAGAACATCTTCGACAAAGCCAACGACGCTGTCGTTAGGGCCTTGAACACTCGCTTGAAGAAGCTCTTCGGAGCGTTATTTTTGCTGTTGGTTGGTGAACGTACCTCGCAGCTCAGCCTTAAATAGCTCCCAGGAGGTGTTTGACGCATCATGGTTCTCAAACCAGTTCTGTGCTGTGGGCTCCAAAGCGAAGTGAACGTTCTGAAGACAGCCATCCGTTGTCCATCTGTTGTGGCGGGCCACTCGTTCGTACTGCTGGACCCAGTGGTCGATGTTTTTGTAGATTGCGCCGTGGAAAGGAGTCGGTGATCCGGGAACGACAGGCAGAGCAAGGACGGGTGGGGTAGTCATTGTCGCGGTCTTCTTCCTCCACCTATGCTGCAGGGGACCGAATTCCGAGGCTTGTCCTTTGGTATGGCGGCTTGCTCATGCGTTTGCTTCCTCCTCAAAAAGTTTTTTTTCGCGGGAAGATGGCATGCATTGCAGGCACTCGAAGAGGTACGCTAAGTGGCGTATGCAGGATTTCATTTGGCAGGGGGGGGGGGGGGGGGGGTTGTCCTGCTTACCTGCAGGACAAAAGACAAAGCGTCTAAAACTTATTTTTTTATGGTTTCTACTGACCTTCTTTATTACGGCAGAGCACCATATGTTACACCTCACCAGTCCGGAATTTTAAGAAATAAGCACAGTCGGCATCTACAAGAATACAGACACAATAACGAGTGGTTTAAAATTTCTTTTTTCCCACGCACAATACGCGAGTGGAGTGTACTGCTCGAAAGTTCCGTGTCTTGCGGCCAACCTGAGGAATTATTTTCCACATTGAGCGCGCTTCCTGGAATTTAGATTTCAGAGTGATTTTGTTGTTTTACCCCTGCATATTTTGTTTGAAGTGTTCTTTTCCAACTCCTATAAGAGTCTTAAACACAGGACTAATAGTATGTGAGAAAAAAAATAAATAAGAAGTAAGTTTCTACCGGATTCATGGGGCTTCTCGGTGCTTCTTGGGTTCAGATGTTCCGCTGATGCGATCCCGATGTTTTCCAACATTTCCGCTGGCTTTTCCTTCTCAACAGCTGCTTTCTTGGACTCCCTCAGCCAAGCATTTTGAAATGTTCTTTTCGTTGCCATGTGGCCACAGCTTTCAGTGTCTCTCAGTATGTACGTTCCTTGAAGTCTCATCAAGAAACGCGAGTGCTATAAAGACTTCTGGATGTAAACGCGAAAATGTTCCAAGTCGTCGGTGCGTTTAACAGTGATAGTTACAACTGCGTCTTCAGTGACGTGCAGGCATACCCGAAAGCTCAAAGCCCTTGAAATTGGGAAAGACGACTGCTCGTAGCGCCGGTAAAGTCGTTCCTCTTTCTTGCTTTGTATTTGAAACAATAGCAGCTCTTGTTCTGCACTCTGTAGTTTAGTGAAAAAGCAAACCAAGCCTTTTTTGTCGAGAGCAATCTGGCATCGTAAATTTGAGCTTGTTTCCTTTTTTTTATTTTTCACTTTGAACATAGATAGACCGCTTGAATATAGCAGGACAAACCCCTTGTCATCTTCGGAATTCTTTACTTTTTTTTTTTGGGGGGGGGGGAGGGGGGGAGGAGTGGTGACGTGGTCAGGGTTCAACGATGTTTAGCAATGGGGAGTTTTAGAAGAGATGTATTGAACTCGTTTCCTTTTGGTTTGTTTTGTCTCGCTGTCTAGTTGGAAGTAACGTTTTGAAGAAAAGGAGTTGCCAGGAGAAGCTTTTTTGCATAGATCTTGGGAATGCGGGATGCACTGAGTGATGCAGGATACGAGATGTAGATATCCATGTTTCTGGGTCTCAAAGTTCTTCGTGAGCAGATGGATTAACGCGCCCTTGAAAACAGGT
The DNA here is from genome assembly GCF_016920785.2 of Ixodes scapularis. Taxonomy (NCBI): domain Eukaryota; kingdom Metazoa; phylum Arthropoda; class Arachnida; order Ixodida; family Ixodidae; genus Ixodes; species Ixodes scapularis. The sequence goes on along the minus strand of NW_024609846.1, from coordinate 176,861,785 downwards.
CTTTCGGGGGGCATTGTTTGATTCTGTCTGGGCCTGCCTGATTTGCGTGCTTTGTGTTAGACTCTGGTTGGGTTTTTAATGCGAAAGCATTAACTATCCCATGGAGCAAACCGGCGTTATCAACTTTTGAAGCCGCGCCAAATGGCACCTAACTTCCCCTCATTTAATGGAGCGAAACCTGTAGTATGTCGCAGCGATTTGATGGATAGGCTCTCAGTGGCTGGCGCGCGGCATAGTTTTAAGAAACGCCACCCCATGGCGCTGGAGGCCCCGCGCCGGTAAAAGGAACACGGAGGCGCGCGCTCGGCGGCTTCTGCTCCTCGCGACGCCGACGAACATGGCGGCGCGTCAAGCACCTACATCGTCGACGGCCGCAACCTCGGCAGTAGCGAAACCTGTCCGCCCGCGCAAGTACACCGCAGACGAACTAAGGGAGCGGAAAAATGCAGCACAAAAAGCGAGGCGACACGCAGCGAAATCCAGCATCGTTGTCAGGTCTCCAAATATAGGGCGGGCGTAACGAGCAGCTGCGCATCGCGCTAGGAGACAGAGCCAAGACTTTAGAAAGCGCGAGGCGCAAACGGATCGCGATTCAAAGCGACTCGGGCGGCAAGAGGACGAGGCCCTTCGACAACGCGGGGCGGAAGCAATAGGTCGCAGGCGGTATTCATTTGCATTCACAAGTCATAAGAAGTGCTCAGGTGTCCCAGGACTTTTCGTGCGGTTACGTCTTGACGTCTGAGCTCGCTTGTAGCTGGAGCTGACCTTCGGTAGGACTGACGTTAGCGTTATTTTCTGTGTGTGTGGTTTTTCGGTTCTTATTTGCCCGTGACATGTCGTGGAATGGGAAGGAGGTCATCTCGGTGTGCCCCAAAAATGGTTGAAAATTCGTTTCGTCGTTAGAATAATCATGACCGCCGGAGTCACTTAAAGAGTCGCAATGTGTCCAGCCCGAACGAACATATTTTTTTATTTCCTTTTTGTTTTGTACAACTTCACCACAAAGTTGAATCCGTTGTTTGAAAAAAAATATATATATAGCAATTATGTAGCCCATGACCACCGTATTAATATTGATGAACTTGAAAGTCTGCGACCTCGCCCACTCCTCCCCCCCCCCCCCCTCGGAACTTTCGGAAGGGGCCACGAACCCCTCGCCCTTCGCCCCCCCCCCCCTTTCCCTCCTGTGTACGCCACTGGGTACACTGCGTGGGTCTTCGCACCTCCACAAAAAAGTCACGAATGACATTTGATGAGGCGAGTAATAAGTGAAGGAAACTAAATTATTAATGGAGCAAGCTTATGCCCAAAACAAAATGCAAGAAGGTTAGCGTCGCAGGCGTCGATGGCGGCGTATCAGCACGCCCCAAAAAAAGCCCGTGCGTCTACTTTCCCGCACAACACTCGGAGAGCCAATTACCGAAACTTACAGAGGCAGCTCAGCGGATGACAATGCCGAAACATATGTCTTAACCAAAAGGCGCAGTCTGCGTTGCGACATTAAGCAACGCAAAACGTCACACTTGCATTGCTTAATGTCACAGTTCAGGCTGAGTTTTTTGGTCTAAACATATGTTTCGGCATGGTCGTACGCTGAGCGGCCTCCGTAAGTTGCGGCGATTGGCTGTCCGATTGTTGTGCGGCAAAGTAGACGCGCGGGCTCCTTTAGAGTGCAGGATCGAACGCTGGGGCGAGACTGACTCCGGATCATCACGTGGAGCCCCTCATGTACGCGCATGGGCTTCTGGAACAATCGGACTAAAAGTTTTGGCACCCAGAACGCGGTTTTGGCGGAATATTCAGTCCTCGATGAACCAACAAGGTTTTCGAATTCACCAAAACGCGATATTCACAGATATAATAAAAAGGTACGTCGGCTAGCAGGCATCGAAGCTCGGCCCATTTGCGTGGGAGACAAGCACGATGGATCATTCGGCCACGGGCGCGCTTGCTCGGAAACGCGCGCGGCAATATTTCTCCACCATAAAGGAAGGAGCGATCTTGTCCTCTAGGTTCCTTTAGAAACGAAGCGACTTGCGTCCCTGGAAACGGAAGAGCAAAGTTTCTCGTCGCCTGTTTAGCGATATGGCGACTCCGAATCGAGTGAATCGAACTCGCTAAGGCTTAACGGGAACGACAGGCCGTTACGCATATCGTCGTTCTTTAGGCGGAACGCTGCCGCGATTCAACCGAAAAGAGCTACCGTAGTCTTCGGACAGGCAAATACCTCCCCCCCCCCCCCCCTCCTCCCTCCTCCTCCCACCACCCAGTGCCCGCCAAGCAGGTATAGCAAGGAACGCGGTACACCGCTTCGAACACATGAACACATCCACACAAGTATCTGTTTTCGGAACGAGAGCTTTAGCGAATGAAAGCATAAGACCAGCTTTTCACGAACTGTATTTATTGTCGAAGCCGGCTTTCCGCGTAGGTAAGGAAACGCGTTTCAAACGCAGTAACTCAATCTTGGTTTGAAAACTACGATGTTAAACGGAGACAACCAAAACCTGCCCACTGCGTTCACGTCACGTCTCGCCTTTGCTATTCCCCGTGTCACATTTCCTTCGTTAGCACCGCACGTAAGAGAGGATGTATATCATTCGCGAAACCAAAATTCGTTCCCGATCTCGGGAGGTCGGCCCCGCGAGCTTCCCGTAGTCGGCACCATTCCAGATACAGATTATTCATTTGTGACTGGTAGTATTTGTAGAGAAACTCGGCGTCGAGAAATAAGAGTGTATGACGCATTTGCGCGGTTGTTTGGCGTGCAGATATTGTCGTGAAGCCGAACTGTGTCATAACTTTTGCAAGCCTTTTGACTTTTGCAAAGCAAAAACGCCTGTTTCTGTTCGCTTATAATAGATCGCCTTCTCAGGCGACTCTAACACGAATATACTAATATGGATTCCCGCGATTGCGAAACCAGGAACCAGCAACGGCCGAAAGCACGCGTTATCTTTTGCGCTATTGACCAATCCGAAGAGCGAGCATTCTCCAACCAGTCGATTTTTGAAGCTTCTTTTTTTTTTTCTTTTTTTTTTAATATTTGACATAGCTTGAGATTTTGTGGTTGTTTGTGACCCCTACCAGATGGGAGTATATTACTACGGTACCCTACAGGCTGAATTTAGTGCGATAATCTTTCAATATAAGGGAGGCCTTATGCCCGCATTTTAGTCGCAAAGTTCTTACCCGTGTATTTAGAGCTTACAGGGCGTGGAATGCGCACATAACCATTGAAATTTTTTCTACTAAAACGGCTTAGTATATAGTTTGGTTTGAGACAATTTATAATCACCGTTGTCGCTTCTGACCACGTAAACTGTTTTGTAGAGTACGTTTGTCTTGTGCTCTACCTTATTCCCAACCAAATTTCATTCTTCACGGTATAGTCTCTGTTAATGCTAATGGGTATAAGTATCTAGAATTCTACATTACTTCTGACCTCTCTTGGAATACTCATATTAATACTATTATATCTTCAGTAAACCGCTGTTTAGGATATCGGTGCCGCAACTTTGAAGAGCGCCTCTCCTGGCCTGAAACGTATTCTCCATGTTACCAGTCAAGAAATAGTAATCGCGGCTTCGATTTCGAGTCCTTACCAATTTACTTTATCAAACTTAATTGAGTCGCTCCAAATACTGAGCTGTTCATTTCATTGTCTAATGAATCATGTTTCTCCAGTGTGTCTGCCATGAAAGCTCAACTTAACATTCACAAACTTTCTATTGGTCATCACATTTCCCGCTTTTGCCTTCCGCTCAAAATGTATAGCCCACAATCTTTACTTCAGTCCCTCACTGACCCGCCTATTTACTTTTCTCTAAGGTTTGGTCAATACAGCAAAATAGACTGGCCTAAATGCAGCTTAACAGGCTAGCTCTCTTCTGCCTTTACCGACGCCATCCTAGGCTGGAAGAACCTCCCGAATAATATTGTCATCATCAGCGACAGCACTTTGTTTCAAAGCGTTATAACAAAAAACCTGACTAACACCGACTCCTCTCTGCAATGCCTCTGGCCCCGAGGGTATTTGAAGTAAATAAATAAAAGTGTCTATGTGTGAGTCGGTCATCAGCGTTAAGGTGCGACGTGGTCGCAGTTATTCACTATAGGCTTCCGCGTTTCATTGTACTGTCCTAAACAATTACACACCACGACACTGTTAGGCTGAGCACGACATCGGCGCCTTTTCCTGTTAAACTTCGCTTCGAAGAATTATTGAGGGGCATAACATTTTATGGCTTTTTTTAATGCTCCAGATAATCACTTTCTACCACACTAGTATTTGTTTTTCTTTGTGATAGCCCTTCGATTTTAAGAGGCCAACAAAACAAGAAAAACACTGGCGGTCGCATGTTCGCCCCAATACTGTCGAGTGTTTTTACTCGCTCTTAGTTTTGTACTTAAAACTCGGAAAAAAATTAAAAAAGAGTGTTTACTTATATAACTTTTCTGCCATTCTGATCATCAAAGCCATCGCCAAAATGAATATGATTTAACACTGAAATTGAATAGTTAACTAAGTGTGAAGGACGTACCTTTTCTCTTGCCATGGCGTTTGAAGTTTACGGTAATGTAAACGGTAGAAAATGTTGCAAACGTGGATCAAGATAGAAGCGAACGGATTGAACTCAACGCTCGGTGTTGAAGCATTCAAAGAAAAAGAAAAGGGAGACAAAAAGCGGAAAAAGAAAAACGAAAGCATCACGTCAGTTCGGGAAGTCTTAGACTGTCCGCTTCTAAATCAGTTGCTAGGCGACTCAATCGAACAACTCGAGAACGAAAGAATGCTCATCTTACTTGTTCGTTTCTTTCATTGTCGTTATTTGAACTTGTCTCTTTGCGGGAAATCGAGTCTCAGCGGCAACTGTGAAGGTGGTTTGTTCGCGGCGTAAATCGAAGTACACCATGGAAGAAGGACTTTATTGCGGCATGAAAAATATTTGCCGGTCAGCAATATCGCACCTTAATCATTTTATGTAATAAAGCAACTATAATAAATTTAAAAATAAACTATTCTATTCTATTATATACTATTCTAATTTAGCTTCTTTTGTCCTCGAGTTGCTTTTTGTTCAGCCGCTTTTTTTTATGTTTACATTTCACGAGTTCGAATTCCCTTACATCAACAGAGATACTGCTGGATGGATGGATAGAGGCATCCAAACTTCTGTGCACTTATAACGGACGGTAGCTTGCGCCATCTAGCCTAGATATTGAGAACCTAAAGTATGATTTCTTTTCTTCGCGAATTTGCTTACCCTCTGCAAATTCGTAACTATCACCAGGCTGTGTGGGATATCACCAGAATGACCTTTGGGGGATCGGGCAAGAAAACTAAAAACCTCAACACCCCCCCCCCCCCTCCCTTCCGCCTCTTCCCCACGCCGAGGGAGTCACCAGCCCTCATCTGGTCAAGCCTTGCGGGCGAAACCCCGGTACCGGGCCCACTGAGATATATGGTGGAGACTTTGGGCCGGAGTCACGCGGTTGGAAGTCCCAATTTTCCTATGTCCCGCCTTCTCCAAGCTGTGTAAGTCAGTGGTACGTAATTCAATTCTCCCTAGATAATTTCCACCAGTCTTTTAATATCTTCTTTTGTTATTAATAATCACTTATCATCCATTCGTCCATTCTCGTCTGCAAACCCCATCGCTCCGGCCAAGTCCGTAGTCCCCTCTGGAAGGACGGCAGTCAGTCCTGTGCACCTCAACACCGCATATTTTTATCGTCTCTTCTTCCCCTTGGTGTACCGTGTACCGTGTACGGCACACCGCGTATTAATTTCCTCATATTTGTCCTGCATGTCATAATTCTTAGTACTCCTTCTCTAGACTCGAATAACAACAAACTCCTCCGTGAATTATCATACCAATGCTCCTTTCTTATTTCCTCTTTTCGTCCCCTGCACGTAGTTAAAGCTGATGTTCCCTTTCCTCCCACATCTTTCTCTGGGCTTCTTTTACTGCTTTTTTTCGCAAAGGTACTCTGCTCTTCCCCAGCACTTGACTTTTGGTATTGAATTTCAGTTTTCAGGTTCGGTTTGTTACGTTAGTGTTCCCACTTTTCTTATATAGGTGCTTATATACCTTTCTCGCCCAACGTGCATCCTGAAATTTGTCTTGCCTTTGTTAGAATTGCAACTTACTGATCACCTCTCTAACTTCGAAAGATGGCCAGCCCATGTCTCCCTGCACGCCTTCATTAGGTGTACTAGCATGCGCCCTTAGTGCAAGCCTGCCCAGGCTCCTCTGTCGTGTCTCTAAGCTCGACTGGACCTCGGATTTTATGTATAATACCGCAATGCCAAAAAACAACTCCACCACCTTGACTCCTTTTGATATTCTTCTAAGAACTTCGTAGCTATTGTAATGCCATAGTGCCCTATGCTTCATAATTTCTGCACTCCTTTTTTTTAGACTATTTCTCACTGTCCTTTAAAGTATTCTTTTTCCTCATTAAGCTGTACTCCTATGTATTTATACTTCACTACGTGTTTTATTATAACATGCTAAATTTTTAGTCGCCCCCCCTTTCTTCGTTATAAACCATTATCCCCAACCTACTAAATTTCATGGTTAGAAAGTCACCTTCCTCTCCTCAAATCATAATCAGCTCCTTTAACATATCCCGGCTATCTGCTTGTGTTGTTTCTTGTTTATAACTTTATTTAACACATAGCTGTTCAGAGATGTCTCAGGGGACATGGCAAAAGGCATAAATGCCTGACAGGGCCATGTCACCCTTGTGGCAGCAACTGTAGCGAAAATATGAAACATATGAGAAGTAATACAATTTCATTCCAAACAAAAATATATTTAAAACAAAAGAAATACATCACAAAACGACATAACGTGAAAAACGTTTGCTAGTTATCAATCATCGTAAGCACTTTGCTTAAAACACACCCGATTTTATTCCTTTCTGAGTAAATGTTCTTTTACAATATTTTTTTATACTGATAGAGTGATCGTACGCAATCCGAAGTAGCTAAAATATAAAGCAAACAAGGCAAATTGTTGCGTCTATATTTGTACAGCCGGAAGTTAGTCTGCCTCAGTGGGCGTCTGGTGTCTCACCTGTAGATGAGCAATTTAGCCAGTGCGGTACAACCGCTAACCTGTGGTCTTTAACGTGCTTCACGCAGTGGTGATACACGACCGCACGCCGGTACGATGCTAAAATATACGGGTGTTGGTTTAAATGGTGTAGTATTAGAAAACTCAACCTCTGCTTTCCAGACTTCGTTCGCGAACGCGATTTTATCAATGAATGTCGCCTTCAGTTATACGGGCTATCTTTCGCAGCTAACAGTACAATGCCGTCGGCGTAGAAAATTCCTGGTATAACTTGGTTTACATGTCCCCCTCTCTCCACATATGACACATAATAACCTAAATTGCACTTACGCCATTTTTTTTTCATTCTACTAAGATGTATCATAAGAAGTAGAGGTGATAAAGGACAACACTGCCTGAGTCCTATTTTTATTTCTGCCGGTTCTGTCATTTATATTTCCCGTGTACAGGGACGCCGCCAAGGGGAGGCGAGGGTTGGCAGGCGCCTCCCCTAAAATTTCTTCTGCCACCCAAAGATGAAGCAGCTTTGTGTACAAATAATTGCCTACGACGTCAGCTTGAAGGCCCAGTGTAACGAGTGTCCAGCCTTTAGAGCCGTTCATGCATTTAATTTTTTCTTTTTACTAACTTCCAGCCACGGGAAGTCATACCGCGGGCGAGTAAGCTATCAAGCGCATTAGAAAAAGCAGGTCCCCTGTGTAGCGCCTGCTGGCGTTTTTCTCCGTATTCCGCTCCGTGTTGCTTATCTTCAGCGGAGACCGGAGACGTGGACGAAGGCGACCTCAGCTCAAGTCAAGTTCATGGGAAATTCCGGACCGTCTGGGAGAGAGAAGCAAAACCTTGTTGTGAGTGTGAACACAAGTGACAGAAATCCTTGCCGTGACAACCCCTCCCCCCCTCTTCCTCCTCGTGTCTCCGCATTTCTCTTTTCAATGAGCACACCGCATAAGCTATCTCCGGTAAGCCCGTGGGTGACAGCACCTCAGAGCAAGCTGAAAGTGACATGCTGGACGACAAGCCCAAAATCCGAACAAATGGACAAACAAAAATAAATGGTAAAAAGGCGGCTGCCAGAGAGGAAGGATAATCCCCCCTTTGTTATAGAATCTCATGCCTGAGGAAGGCGGCTTGGCGTCTGTGTCTGGAACTTTTTAGTGTAAAGCTTGAGAGAGAGAGATAGATCAGGAGGGGAAAACAGAGGTAGTCTTGAAATCAAACATGGTCTTCTGAAGCCGACATCTTTTGTGTCCGCTCAGTTGAACAGCAGTAGACCGGAAGCGCTTAGCCTGATGCGCTATGGCGTCTAGTTATCCAATAAGTGGCTTTTTTCGACACTAATGCACCAAACAGAAAGCTGAGGAAGACGTCTCTGAGCCTGATCGACATGAAGCTAATCGTTCACTCGACGAGAAATCGTTGGTTAACGCAGGCGCCGGGGAACAAGAACGTGCCTCCACTCCATCTGAGAGCGACGACGGCGAGCAAATGGTCAGTTCTTGGAACGTCGAGCCGAAAACCCCACCGCCTCACATGAAGGCAGACATGCCATCTGATGTGGCCTGAACAGTCTACGATTCCCCAGCGCAGCCTGTGCTACGATTCTTTCCCACAACAAAGTATGGGAGCGATTCCTAGACATTCAATGCAGAGTGGTACACCAGATTCCCGTGGTTCGAGTACAGTGTGGCCTCGAACTCTGCTTTTTGCTTTCCCTGTCGGATGTTCTCCACAGGCCGACTGAGAAATGGAATTGCGGGGTTTGTGACACAGGGCGATCGCAACTGGAAGAAAGCCCTTCAGAACGATGGTGGACTTCGACTTCATCCGAACACTGCGGCGCACGAGATGTCTCAGGCATCCTGGGCTTTCTTCAGGCTCACGAAGGAAACAAGCACAGATAACTCAGTGGCCGTTCACCTCAGCGAGGCATATTCAACAGAGGTAAGAGAGAACCGCCACTACATTTCTGCAGTATCTGACGTGCTTCGATTTACTGCGATTCGGAGGATAGCCCAGAGATCAGACGACGAGTCATTTTTGAGCGACAATAAGAGAAACTTTATCGAGCTGCTTCAGCTTGTTGCGAAAATTTGTCACCTTGCTAAAAAAACTTGAGAGTGGCCTTGGCAGTGCGAAGTATACGCACCACTTGATTCAGGACGAGATACTTTCTTTCACGTCAGATCTGACTTTGCGCCATTTTAAGAAGGAAGTGGACCGTGTCCAATGCTTTGCAGTAATGGTTGACAGGTCCCACGATGCGAGAAAGACAGAGCAGCTCTCCGCCGTTGTACGGTGCTCCCTCAATGGGTCCGTGTACGAGAGGTTTCTTGGGTTCAAGGGCGCGAAGATGCTGGACGCAGCCTCTCTCTACAGCTACGTAAAGGAGAGGCTGTAGAGGAGTAAAATGCTTCTCGAGAACTACATTGCACACACGTTTGACGGTGCCAGCGTCATGAGCAACAGGACCAAATGTGTTCAAGCCCTCCTAAAGAAAGATGTGCCTGAAGCCGTGTACGTCCACTGCCTCAGCCAGCGGCTGAATTTAGTCATTGTCAAGTCTGCAAAGCTTTAGGCTCTGTGTGAACATTTTCACCTTAATGGACACTGTGTGTCTTCTTGGGAGGATCTGCAACACACGCATTGTTTCTTGCAGTCCAGAGTCAGGTAAGCGGCACGACTATTGAACTTAAAGAATCAGCGAAACTAGGTGGACCTGCCAAGTAAATGCCTGCAAAGCCGTTGTCCGCGCACTCCCCGAAATAATCGTTACGCTCACACAGATCGCAGAAAGCGTCAAAACAAGATCGGTGTAAGTACGTGGGATTTTGCACCAGATGGACTTTACGCTTGTTGCACATTTGTGCATCTTCAGCCAAGTCTTGGGGTGGCTGCACGTCATCTTAGGCTACCTACAAAACAAAACAGTCGACCTTACTGAAACATCTGTGAAGCTCACTGGAATATGTGAGAGGTTTAGAAAACTGAGGACGGCAAAGGGCTTCGCAAGCATTTTGAGTCAATTCGTAAGCGTTGCAAAAAAAACGTGTTAGTCTTACACCATATTGACAAATCAATCGTCTTCCTGCACACCTTGCAAACTATGTGACAGAAGCAACGCTGCCCGGGGACGAATCCAGCTAGTGCACCGAAAATGACTATCGAGTGCGCATATTTTTTCCCATCTTGGATAGGATGTGCGAAGAAGTTCAGCGACGATTGGGCGAGAACGATAGTGTTCTCAAAGGCCTTAATTGTTTCCAGCCTCAGCATGATCATTTCATAGACATTATACTGGTTGAGACGCTGGCAGACCATTACTTATGCGACTGGATAGTTTGGTGGCTGAGATGAAACTGATTTCTTAAGTTCTTCAGTGATACGAGAAAAGGAACCAGTGCAAGGTGACAACCACCATAATATTTGCCGAATTTCTAGGCAAGTTTCAGATAGCCTTCTAGAAAACCTATCGTCGGTGTGTCACAGCTCTGACAGTTCCTGCCTCCAGTGATTGTGAACGAACGTTTTCAGGCCCGCGTTGACTGGAGACGTATCTGAGAAACAGGATGTCCGACGAAAGGCTCATAAGCATGGCTGTTCTTGGTGTGTAAAAAGCCACTGCAAAAAGCCTGGAGTTGAGTGACATTGTCGACGCCTTTGACACTGCCCATCATAACAGGTAAATTCGCCTGCACTAAACATTGGACTAGCAGCGTGTAAAAATGTAAATATAGGTGAATATTTCAAAAGCGAACTTCTATGAAAAATTTGCTGTAAATACGTGTAAAAAGATAGAATAAACTGAGCTTTAAATAATGCCCATGCCCAGTCCGATGCAGCAATTGTTCCTCGTTCCTTATGATCTTAGCGTTAGCCTTATGATAACCATTAACTCGAAAAGTCATGCCCCCCGTCCCCATTTGGTTCGCCTCCCCACCACCCCTCCCCCCCCCCCCCCCCCATTATGAAAACCCTGGCGCCGTTCCTGCCTATAAAATAACAATGGTGTACACCTGTTGTAAAAGCCTAACCAAATGTACATCTAAATCATAATCTCACACTTGTACCCAGGATTTTTTTCCCCATACATTGTCGTACGCCTTTCTAATGTACAGAAATGCTATCCTTACATTTTGCTTACTTTGTTTTGTGTTGCCCCCATATATAGGTCTTCTTATACACCTTTTCGTGCACCTTCGTCTGAGTTCGCAAGTTGAAATGAAGGGATTCATGTTGACTTAGGCGTTCAGTGCGCAAATAGTTCCAAATAAAGCAATGCTCTACCCCGTCTGCAGTTAGACTTTCGCTAGCCAACTTAAGTCTCAAATACCTTTTTGTACCGTCAACAATACACCTCTTTCCAGTGTTTTTCTCTTTCTATCATGCTGCCCCAGTGGGTAACGCAATTCTACATTTACATCTAATTAAGAATTGTGATCCAATAACAGGAATTTACGAGCCGGTTTAGAGTGTTAAACTTCTGTTGCAAAATACCACTTCAGGTACTGTAATCCGCTAAGCCGATTTTCACTGCTCAGAAACAGACTGTGTGTCTGAAATGCCGGGATACCTGACAATCAACATGACTACGAGATATTCTAACTATTTTTCTTGATTGCAAAAAAATATATATATTACATAAAAAACTAAGGTACATACTCAGGCCTTAAAGATGGAATTTCTAGACTGACAAGCGTGTTGGTTGAGTTGAGGAACACCGAAAAAAAATAATACAAAGATGGGACGAGGGACGACGCACTATTTCTTTAAACTTTCAGCAGTACAATAAAGTCACTGCCACCTTTTCAAGTATCCCACCCAAATAATAAAAAAAGTAAAGAAAGGGACACGTAAAGGGGGCAAGGAAAAAAAGAGAGGACATCTTAAAAATTTATAACAATAAAGGGTTAAAAGAAAGGATGACTTGACTGTAAAAACTGCATTAGTTACTAAACTTATGCCCAAGTGCTATGCCAATTTCGAGGCGACACCTTATCTTGAGTTAAAGCGGGTGATGGAGCAGAAACATTGTTGCCGGATTTGTTCACGGTCAATGATTCCATTATCTCCTTGTAGAACCTGTAATGGTGCCCTCCTACAAGGCAGGTTGTCTCAAAACATAAAATGGAGATATTGCACAAAAGGGAATGAACAACGACAGGGTGATAGGAGTCTTCTGAGGGCCATGAAAATTTCAATCTATGCTCCCGAAGTCAGTAATTTGCACACCTTCTCGTTTCCACAATATAGTGGTCCCCGCAACCTAGTGAATATAATAAACTTTCATTTCGCAGGGGACAAATTTGTTTGCGTGCTTGATGTCGCAATTCTGCGGCTTCTCAGCATTGTTGTTTCTTCTACGGAACTGTTTTAAACGCATTCTGCAGCGAAACACACGAGTGTGTTGTACCTGGTGACAATTGCCTTCAAATGGTGCGCTGAGGTGTGTACATACGGGATGACTGCAAAACGGTCCAACTTCTTACTTTAGGTCGGAGATCTTGGGCTGTTCAGGACAAGAACGAATCTGTCTAAAATGTTACTCAAAAGATCCAAAGGAGGTCCCGCATTGACTAACCTTTGGTGCTGAGCATAAAATCCTTTTTCCCGATAGGTTTGGACATGACTTCGAAAAGGAGGACGAGAAAAGGAACTTTATGGTGCCGTGTTTGACGGATTAAGAGTGGACACTTGAGAAGGAAAGCACCGGCTTCCTTGTCCTCTTTTGAAATGCCTAGCACAGGCCCGCTGAAGTAAGATAAAGACAGACCTCCAAGTACTGCAAACACTCTAGCGACTAGTCTTCCTTTGTGAAAGTGAGTTCAGGAGAACATGGCGTGAATGCCTCAACGATTTCCTCAGACGAGTCGAAGCCCAGATGGATGTCAAGGCAGCCGTCCACGAACCTAACAACATGGCATCGAGTGGATGTGTTGTCGAGTAACTATTTCATGCCTCTGTCCACGAATAAGAGATAAACATCACCCACTGTAGGCGCTAAACAAGACCCAATACGAACTCCCATCTTTTGTCTGAATATTTTTCTTTTACATCCTATAAGAGTAGAATTCAGGTAAAGAGAGAATAGATTGAGAAAAACCCTCAACCGAGACTCCAGAGGAAGTTTGGAATTCACAGGTTTCATGCTCAGGAACAGAAGTGAGAAATAATTCAAGAAGCATTTTTTCGGATCTAGGTTCAAGTACATATCTTCCATATCAAGTAAAAATATACGGAGTGGAGTGGTGGAAGAATCTTAGAAAATTTCAAAATATCCTCTCCTTTCGTTCCTTGCCCCATTTTCATGTCTCCTTTCGTCTTTTATTCTTCTAACAGTGGGTGTGATTTCCAAGACGATCACTTTTACTAAAGTTATGATACTGTAGATCCCTTTGACTAAAGTTATTGTGCTGTTGCTACTTGAAAGAAATTGTATGTCGTCCCTCGTCTCACCTTTGTCTTATCCATTCGGTGTTCCTCAAGATGAAATTACCTGTCATACCTCTCTGACGTCCATGGAAGATCCCGAAATCGAAATTGTGCCCCCATGTCTTTTTCGAATGCGCCCTCAGATACTGATTACGCACGGCTCAAAAGAGAGCTGACTCGGGAACCCGCGTAATGTAAACGTGCTTCTTCGGCGACCCGTATGGATTTCGTCGCGCGCTTTGCTTTTTTTGCCGTACGCTGCAACTTCGGCGAAGACACATTTTCAGTCGTCTGGGGAGCCGAATGCCGGAAGCGGGCTGGAAATAAATGCGCTGGGCGGAATTGTGGGCCATTAAGTTTTTCTTGAACGTTAAAAAATGGATTGTGTGGTTCGACTGAGCGAACAGAAAGCAAGAATTACGACCCACGCGGTCGCAATTACGAGCAATAAGATTGATACTCTGATGCTCTAGCTGACGCGACGTGAACCGAAAATGGGATTAGAAAGTGGATAAAGAACAGATTTTGATTTATTTTCTTTATCGTCGAATCACTACAAAAAAAAAAAAAAAAAAAAAAACAGAATGAGAAAACAACGAAAGGGGTTCTATCTTTATAGTACTAGAAATACATTTTTCCCCGATCGTCGGTAGTGACCGAGGCATCCTTCAGTTCCGCCCGAAGGTTCAGGATACAAGAAATCCAATTCGGATGGGAAAGAAATGGCTGTCTAGGCAAAAAGGTGGTTTATCTCCCACATGAATGCCTATGCGGGTGTACACTGAGAGAAAGAGATGAGAGTGCGTAAGGAAGTCAGAACACCGAGCTTTGACTGGAATGATTAGCGAGCATAAGCAAAGCTAGCTGCTGCCTTTTTCTCTGTTCACTCATCAAACGCGCTCGAACACCGAACGCCGGCGTTCGGAGTTCACGTTCGAATGCGTTTGAACACTGACTAGAGACAAGGGCAGCTAGCTAGGCTTCTATTCACTAATCATTCCAGTCAGAGCTTGAAAGCTCTCGCGTCCCAATGAACTCTCGTTTCCTCCTCTCCCTCAGTTGCCACCCGCATATAAACTTGAGTTAAAGATGATTTCTGTTTATATCTTAGAAACAACGCTTTTTATTTTGATAGTCAAACACGGCTTCGTTCGTGCAGGCCTTCCGCTCAGTCCTTTCAAAAGAGGAGTGTTCAAAATATTGTCACACTTTGTTTATATACTAGTTTCTTTTAAATAAAAATCAGTGCGGTGATTAAGATCTGAGGCAGTTCTTTATTTTGTATGCCTGCTCCACATTACAGGGGATTCATATTATAACGCCGAACGTCTTTTATGTGTCTTTTTTTATGCACGTTATATAAAAATAAATCCAAACGCGAGATACAAGTTTTTTTTTTTCTTTTTAAAGGTTATTTTGCGGCAATATTTCATGGTAGTTCATTCTTCTCTGGTCGCTCTATCGTTTTATTATGTCCCGAGCCTACCCGCAAGGAAAATATTCTTCCAATTTTGCGTTGAACGAGTTCCATTTGAAGGTTGGTCAAATTGCAATGAAGAGAGCTTTCGCCGCGAAACAGCAGAGACAATAATTTTGGAATCTCCTTTTTTGACGAAAGCATCCGAAATACCGGAGGTGTGACGCCACCGAATATTATACAACCTACTATGTCTATATTTAAAGATACTTGAAGTTATAAAATGTAACAACTAATTATACGTAGGAAAATTGAAAGAACGGGAAACTGCATTGAAATGGAGACCTGAGTCTCTGAGGTAAAGGGGTGATTTAGTAAGTGCAGTCGGACTAGTACAAGGAAGCCGGGAGGGGGGGGGGGGGGGGTGAGGGGGGAGAGGGTCATTTGGTCGGATATCAGATCCAGCAAGCCTTACTTCTGCCGCGTGAATTAAAAAAAAAATGTTTCTCGAAAGCTTAAAAATCTGACCTAGCTATATTCAAAATTACAACTTGTTCCCATAAATTTGATGTTACGGTCACTCGATTCTAGTAAATAAGCAAGGCTTTTATTTACTTGTTTCCTCGAACCAAGATTTTAGACATCTGGGGTAATATTAGGGAACTGGGGAGTTACGCCGAAATTTCTTTAGTGACTGATTAGCCTAAACACTGGTTCAACAAAATAATGGACACATCAGAACTAGTAACCGTGAAGTTACATGTCACAATATTTACATTTTGCGAAATGATTGTAAAGTTTTTATTTCGGACTGAGAGGCTGAAAGGTTATTTTGGGAACTTTAAAAAAATGAGGTGTTGGTGCTCTAATAATGGAGGGCAGCGGTACAGGTTGTTTTTGGCGGTTTACAAAAATTCGGATGGTGTGAAATTAATTCATCTTAAGCTCATTCCAGTCAAACCAAATAAGCGCCAAATACGGTGGGCTTTTAATCTGCCTGCTCGAATTGCATGTTATGCAACGTGAGCCATTACCCCACTAGCAAGCGGAGAAAAAAAAATGTCACGTTAATTTTGAAATAACTTTTATTTCTCGTTTTCTCGATGCCTATTTCGATTGCAGAGAGATTATCAATAGCATTTTAATGCAATTAAATGCAAAGATGCAAGCGAGCTGGACAGTAATGATGAAAATAATCCCTGGAGAAGGGGAACAAGGAGGACAAAGGACAAACACAAATCTCCAAACACAGCTAGGTGACTGGTGCGCGATCGAAAAAATCCGCCTGGTCCGGGTATCGAACCCGGGACCTCTCCATTACAGGTGGAGCGCTCTACCAACTGAGCTAACCATGGGTTAGACGTGAGTAGAGCAAACGGGTTTTATCAGCCTTCACCAGTCTAACACCAACAAGGGTGAAGCTTGCAATTCCTTAAATTGCAAGCTTCACCCTTGTTGGTGTTAGACTGGTGGCGGCTGATAAAGCCCGTTTGCTCTACTCACGTCTAACCCATGGTTAGCTCAGTTGGTAGAGCGCTCCACCTGTAATGGAGAGGTCCCGGGTTCGATACCCGGACCAGGCGGATTTTTTCGGTCGCGCACCAGTCACCTAGCTGGGTTTGGAGATTTGTGTTTGTCCTTTGTCTTTCTTGTTCCCCTTCTCCAGGGATTATTTTCATCAATAGCATGTCGGGAGACTAAAGCCAAGGTGTTCCGAAACCGTGTTTAGATTGGGTTGGCCCACGAATCACGGGAGCTTCCCTTTAAAAATCGGTGAGGATTCCATTAGATGATTCCGGCTCTAAGACAAACGTGTGATTACAACTTACTTTTTGCTTCAAATACAACTGCAAAAGGTCTGTATTTATTTTTATTTTTTTATTTCATGAAGCAACATTGGCTGTCTCGAGTTCTGGGGAACAAGGCGTGTGACTGGATCCGAGTACTCGCCTAACGCCGAAGCAACCATCGTGTTCAATACGCATTCAGAGTGCGTGCCCAAACAATGGTGTATTGGAATAATTGGAGCAGCAACTACCAGATGGTGCACACTTTGGAAAAGCGTCCATTAGATGGAACATTCACTGAGCACATATATCTGTCAAGTGAATAAAAATAAAAATGCATTCTCACATGCATGCTAAACTTGAATGCACGGAATAGTACCAGCCCCCTTCATCTTTATTTCAACAGCTTTATTTCATTCTCCTTTTCTGTTTAAACGTAAGGGCAAAACAAACAAAGCTGCCCAAATACGCCAGCGGTTTCATACAGAGTTCGCCTCGGGATGTGTTCTACCTGTGCAGATGTCAACACAACACCTTTTCCAGCCCATTGAGGATTTGCCTGGCGGCGCCACAATGAACATCCGAGCGGGTGCCTGACGCAGCTGACACGACAAATCCAAGCAGTAGCATTGCTTCAAACGACACGAAAAGAACGAACTTTATGATTTAAAAAAAAGTACGCAGTCAGCCATTTTTTTTCTTTACAAGAACCCCACTGTAGCTTGGTCAGCATTTGTGACCTACCTGGAACAACACTCTGGATTTCTTTTAACAGGTGTGGAGGCATCGATATATCTACCGAATGGAGGAGGTAAGGGAGGGGAGGGGGAGGAGGTCGCTTATACACATCTAGTATGTGTCGCCTGAAGCAACGCATCCCAAACAAAAGATGGAACCTGGACCCTCCAGTCTGAGAGTGAACGAACGAATCGCTGGAAGGGTTCGGTCAAAGTGAATCCTGACCTCTGTCGACGAACGTCGGCTACGGCTGTCTGAGGCAGGCCTGAAAAACGTCAAGAACAATGTTAATGTAACAACATTGTCGGAATAATAAACATCAAAATTAGATCGATGAACAGTATAGATTTATCGATTTTCTGTTTTGCTTTGAAAGGGCCTAAGAACAGCAGAGGAGATGCGTTATTTCTATTCCTACGAACGAGATATGTCGCGCCCTTTTTCAGACGAACGTCCGCTACGGCTTTTTGAGCCAGATCGGGAAGAAAAAAAAAAAACACGTTATTTAGCCAATATCAATTTCTAAACTCTGAAAATCAGTTTTAGTAGTTCAGAAATGTAAAATATATTGAATATACGTATATATTCTGCAGCCAAGAATAGCAGTCGAGATGCGCTATTAATAATTAGCTTCCCTAAAAACAAAACAAAAAAATCGCCCTGAATTTTTTTTTTTTTTTGCAATTTTTTGTTTACGATCGAAGAAGCAAAATTCAAACGGCCGCCAGAGAGATAACAGACCGAAACTTCCGATTGGAATCTGAGACGAGCGAACGAAAAAAAAAATAGTATAATAAAAGTTGCGAGATTTTAGTTTGAATTGGCGCAGGCAACTACTGCGGACGATGCCATCTATTAAAACTAAAACGAACAATCCGCAGCACGTAGGACCAGCGTGGGAGTTATTCGACCCCCCCGGAATTTTTTTAATGGCCCGCCACAGTTACAATTCGTACGTTGTACTCAAGAAAGAGAGCTTTAATTGTTTGTTGAACAGTACGTGTAGCCTGGGTTATAAAACAACTAAGCAACTTCAACCTAAAAAAAACAAGAAATACATTTTAGGCGCGTGTTATCGCCCTCCCAATAGAAGTGACACTTTTGTTTCTAAACTTCACGATGCCATGAGCACAGTCATGGTTTGCTTTCCAAATGCTCCAGTCATTCTTTTGGCCGATTTTAATTATCTTTCCATAGTTTGGTCAGACGTTTCTATTGATCTTAGTTTCTTTTTGTCTTAGTGCAAGGAATTCGTGAACTTGTGTATTGATTTTAATTTCTCACAAATGGTTAACCAATTTACGCGTATTGCTGCTTCGACCTGACTCTGTTTTAGACCTCGCCTTAACAACATCGCCTGAGCTCATATATTTGTTAACTAATTTGCCAGGTCTTAGTGATCATTCTTCATTGCATTTATCCTTAGATCTACCTACATGCTTTAGGTCGAAAGTAATTAAGCGAATTTCTGATTATGCACGAGCTGATTTTGATTCCATTAATAGAAAGCTTTGCCTTTTTCTTGATTTTTACTTCGATTGTTTTGATGAGCGCTCAGTTGAAAACAACTGGTGATTATTTAATGAACAAGTTGCGTACCTCATGAAAGCGCACGTGCCACTTCGCACTATCTCGTCCTCTCCTGAATCACCTTGGTGTAACGTTTTTTGGAAAAGGCTAGCAAACAAGAAAAAATGTACTTCGTGCTGCAAAGCTATCGAATGACAAACAGCGATGGTAAGCGTACTGCACTGCAGCTGGTGTGTAAAAAATTAATTCTAAATGTGAAATCCCATTATTTTATAATGCGTTACCCTCCTTGCTGTTAAATAACCCGCGTCAATTTTGGAAGATTATTAATCTATCTTTTCTTTCAATAAAACGCTTAGGGATGCTGATGGAGATGAATAATTGAATGATCAGTTTTTTTTCGTTTTAAATGAAGTGTTTACTAAATCTTTCTCTATTCCAGTTAGTTCTTGTTTCCCTCTATTTACCGCCTGTGAATTTTGCGTATGTATCCGGTTGTTGTAGATACTGAAGGAATTGCTAAGATTATTGATGACCTAAAAATGTCTTCTGCGGTAGGTACTGATAACATTAACACAACATTTTTGAAAAACACCCAAATGTATTTGAGCATTATCCTGTCCAAGATTTTTTCTCAGTCACTTCAACATGGTGTCTTGCCATTGGATTGGAATGTGGGGAATGTGGTTCTTGTACACAAAGGTGGCGATAAACAAAATCCATCAAACTACCGTCCCATTTCTATAACGAATGTAACATGCAAAATCCTTGAACACGAAATTTACTCTCAACATCAATACTTTCTAGATTCTAACTCTTTCCTTAACACATCACAACATGGTTTTCGGAAGTTTTACTCATGAGAAACACAACTTCTTACCTTTACTCATAATCTCCATGTCACACTTGACCAGGGTTTCAGAACTGACTGCATATTCCTTGATTTTTTCAAAGCTTTTGACAAAGTTTCTCACGCCCTTCTTCTCCATAAACTTAGTAGCCTTAACATTTGCCCATACATTCTCGCTTGGATAGACGCCTTTCCGACTTGCCGTCTTCAGTTTGTCCACGCCAACGGAACTAATTCTCCATACTCGCCTGTCAAATCCGGTGTCCCACAAGGTTCTCTACTCGGTCCACTACAATTTCTTGTTTATATTAATGACCTCCCTACCGATGTCGTCTCTTCTATTAGCCTTTTTTGCTGATGACTATGTTATTTACAAAGAAATCCTTAACGACTCCGACATATCTGCTCTTCAGACCGATATTAACAATGTAACCCAATGGTGCAACGACTGACTTATGGAACTTAACATCTCTAAATGTAATTCCATGTGTTTCTCTCGCAAAATTAACATTTGACCTTCCTACTCCATCAATAACTCTACCCTCCTTCCTGCATCCTCCAACAAATACCTCGGGGTTCATATTTTAAATGATCTGTCCTGGAATATTCATGCCAACTATGTCACGACAAGCACTAATCAATTATTAGGATACATCAAAAGAAACGTTTTCCATTGCCCCTCTTTCATTAAAGCTTCTAATTTATAAAACCTTAATTCACCCTAAACTTGAGTATGCCACCTCTATCTGAAACAGCGGTATCACCCTTGCATCCGCCGTAGAATACATTCAAAACCGCTCTGCCGTCTTATACTTTCTATCATCGCACAGCTAGCACCACTTTAATCAAAGCATCTCTATCCTTGCCCACTCTTTCTCTTCGTCAAAAGATGCTCGTTCCATAAGATATATCACTCTAACCCTACTCTCCGCCAAGCACTATTTTGTGAACCATTTTACATATCATCACGCACCGATCATCAATTAAAAGTTGGGTTCCCTCATTGCAGCACATCTACCTTTAATGCCTCTTTTTTGCCTCAAACCTCGATTTACTGGAACCGCCTTCCCGCAGCCATTGTCACAATCACTGCCTCAGATAAATTTAAGATTGCCATTGCTAACCTGTCACACGATGTTTAGTAGTAAAGTTTTTTTGTATTTTTTTTGCCGTTCATTGTTATTTGTTTTATTCCATATACGCTGCAATTACTAAGGTGTTAAATGGTGTTTAGTAGTTATTTTGTGTATCTTTTGCCGTTTCGTCGTTATTTGCTTTGTTCCATTTACTCTGCCTCAGTTCTCTCTGTAATACCTTCGGGCACTGAGAGATATAATAAATGAAAAAAAAAATGAAATGGAAAGCTAGCTGACATTGCAGTCTTTCGCCGCGGTCACCAAGTGCACGTACACCATACAAAAGACAGTCTACAGACACTAGAGAGTTTTAGGGAACCGTTTTTGCAGATCCGATACAGTACGATGGGCCCTCCGCTACTCACTGCGCAAGTGCGAGCCTTCTGCGGTAGCGCATGCGCAGTTCATACCGGAGGGCACATCTTAGCGTATCGGATGTACAGAAACGGTTCCCTAAAACTCACCACGGTCCTTTGCGTCTTTCCTCCTTGTACGACGGTCACGTCAAATTGGTCATAGAAAGGCTGTCTGCAAACATGTTCGAAGCACACATGTGTATAAAGCAAACGTGTTTTCAACGCGCATGATGTTTGTGAGCAGACAATTCTCTTATAATATATGCAGTGAACGCCGCGTTTTTTAAGTTTTTTTTTTTTTCTTTATTATTTGTAGGCAGTATGACGGCGGTTTTACTCTGTACATCTGATAGGGTATCAGGCTTATACTTCCGTCACACGGCGTTCTAAAGGTTTTTTTTTTTCACTAAGCTCCTTCATGAAATCGGCCAATGAGCTCGGGTATTGCGTGCGCACATGCCCTACGGCATTCGCTTGTTTGCCGATTTTACAAAGGAGCTCGTCTTAAAGGCCTTTAAAATGCCCGTCCGACAGGAGTACTACTCATGATTATGCAGGTTCAAAAGCAAACTCCCGTCCGTGGACGCGTCAACTTCCCTGATATATATCTTAACAAAATGCCCCAGTAATATAGGATAAGCTTTCGCCTCTCGGGAAATAATACCCGAGTCGATTAGGTGCAGGCACTTTATTTGTACTCGACAAAGCAAAGGGCCAGAACATTAGCTCAGACCGAAAGGAGAAAATATTTGTCATGGCGTGCCAGTGGATCAATCAAACAGTCGAGCTTTTTCTGCGAATATTTTTTTTCATCCCTAGTGAATATGAATTCCTCGTTCCAAAGACCATTTTAAACGTTGTTAAATTTAATTGTAACAAATGCTTTTAGGAAAGCCGTTAGCTCTACACTTATGCCATCTGTGCAGGTGAGTTTTACTGCCAGGGAGACATAACGTAGGGTACTAATCGTCATAATAAGTCGGGTAATTACCTAAAAATGTTTTGTTAGCTTTTCTTATTCGTGAAAATTAATATATTTTAATTAGAATCGTGCTGAATTTCGTCAAAAATGACTAAGTCAGTAAAATTTAATAAGGCTTAAGGCACGTGGGACCATCGAGGTTACACCAAACTTACCACTCGTACAACAGTCCCAAGGTGGCAGTTTGAGAGAGCAAATTATTTAAATTCAAGTTAAAATTTCATTTCACATTTAAATTCATTTTTTTTCCAAAATGAAAAAGGGAGGGAGAGAAAACAGCAACTTAGTAACTCTGGCTCCCCCAACAACAGCAACAACAGATCAGAAAAATAAGTAAACGCAGTTCTACAGAATTACACGCAAAATGTAAGAAAGCAAATTAACGTAAAATGATAGTAACATACATTTAGTTTGCATACAACTATTCTCAACACTGACAGATCCCTAGATAAATATCGTGAGTGTATTTTTCCTAGTTACAAAATTCATATCTATGTTCAGTTTGTTCAGGGCTGAGGACCAGTCAAGCTACTTAGACAGATTTTTTCCTGAGCTCTCACCATATTTATATGGTAAATAAAGCTGTAATTATTATTATTATTATTATTATTATTATTAATATTATTATTATTATTATTATTATTATTATTATTATTTAAAATATCTGGGACCGTATATCTTAGCCTTTAGATTCCGAAGTTTGTTCTGGAGTGTGGCACTATCCATTTTGCTACACAGCGTGATTCAGGAACCACCTCCCTTTGCTCATGGTTGACTATTGTTAAGTAAATATTTTCGTTGTTTCCATAAGACCTTTTGGTAAGAAAGGGCAAGTATGTAGTCGTAGTTACTAGGAACTCGTACTATAAAAAATTTATGAAACTGGCTTTGAGTGGCTAGTAAGGAGCGTGGAACATAATACGAATTACCTTTTCTTTTTGTTGAAAACTGACTTTTTTAAAGATTTGTGTACGTCGACGTCGTGTTTCCTCAAATAAAAAAAAACAGTAATTATATTGAGAATAGTAAAGATAATTAGAGATGAGCCGCGAGACCGAAATGGGGTCTATGTCACGATGTTTGTAACTTATAGAAACAACGTTTGATAGTTTTGTTTTACCATACGCTACACCGTTCCATGCCACATGATGTACTAATTAAATACTATACTAAAAGTTTTTACACTTTTTACTATATCTATTTTATTTCAACCCAGAGAAATATTGAGCGCAAGAGAGTTATTTGTGTTACGAGCCTTAAATAAAACTGACTGGGTTTTGCTCGCATTTCGTTGGAATAAATTTGCTATCATAGAATCATTAAGCTTATCATGAAATATATTGGCAGTTTCTATAAATTTATTCGTGTGATTCCCTGAAAAAAAACACTCGTTATTGTGTAGGATACGTACAAATTGAAAAATGATGTCTCTGCATACATTGCCTTGTGTTACAACTGCCTTTTTTGGCCCCAAGTCACGCAGTTTAATATCTATCTCTCCGCATTGGCTGCGATCACGAAGAGAGCTTTTGAACAATTTGAGGTCAACACCACTAATAACAAAGGTGCAACTCTTAAGACAACATTTCGCGATTAAGCAGCTCAAAAGCCTCCGAAAATGCTATAAACACATCCTGTATTACCAGCTTATTTTCGATGTTATTTAAAATTAACCCATTTTTTTAATCAATGCGATATCCATTGAATGGCCCTTCCTAAAACCATAATGACATGGAGTAGAAAAAAAATGTTTCCCGTAAACTATTTAATCTTTGATGTGCTTCTTTTTCTGGGTCTTTAGAAAATATATGTAAAATAAAAACGGGTCTATAATTTCCAATTTTTTTTTCATTTCGAGCTTTGAAAAGAACGAATACCTAGGCCACCTTTATTTTAATGGAAAGTTTCATTGTTTAGTTCTAGATTACATCACGCATGGAACAATCTACCGTAGTGCATACCTAATTGGTTTAATCTGAAGATCGTAAATATCGGAGCATTTATTACTTTTTTTTGGTTTTGAGAAACTGAAAGTATCTTATTTTATGAGTAGTAAAAATAAACAAGCTGTCGTTAGCACGGAGTACATCTCTTGAAGCACCTTTTGATTGTATGCTTTGTACAACCTCAACGAAATGCTTATTTATTGTTTTCTGCCAAAGCCACGCCACTTTCTTCTATTCCATCGAGTTTATTTTCTCTTCCCCTCGCTTCTTGCGACCTATGTTTGAATTAGGAATTCATTTTTACACGAATAATATCCGTTTTCTAATTCCCTTCGAACCAGTGATTGTAGTAAGCCTTCAAACCAGTGATTGTCTTAGGATTCGCATTAGCATTTTTTTTTTAATAAAGACAATATTTCAGTGTATTTTGAGCGAGCAAATTGGTTATAAAAGGCTTTTTTTATTCGCCTCTTTTTATGCGTAACCTAGGGTTTCCGACATTTTAGTGTACTTTTCTCAATTCCGTAAAAAAAACACTCGTACAAAATAATACGAATATCTAGAAAGGATTAAATGCCTCGTCAACCGAGGCGCTAGATAGCACCACACCCCTGTCTTCAAAATTTAGGTATTCTTCGAAGTGTTCGAGCTATTCAAGTGAAACGAGGTTTGTCTGAACGGGGGGATCTAGAAATCTGTGAAGCCTATAAGTGAAGCCGCCGATTTACTCGATGCTGATTGGCTGAGTCATGTGATGACTTCGAACACCCTAGCACGACGCTGATTGGCGGATGCAGGTCACAAAAGAGCTCCAGCGTTTTAAAACCCGGGCTAGTGGGGGTATCTCCATTCTATCAATTGCTATCGAGTTTGCATGCCACACTGTAAGCCAGTCGCTAAACTAACCGATGAATTGTGCTGAGAACGTAGAAGTCACTCACAGAGAAACCGGACTGAAAATGCATGGCGAATTGCTGGGAAATTGTGCTAAGCGTGAAACACCAAAGTATCGCCAAAGTAAGCATGCCGCACGTTTCACGTGCAACCCAATTGCCCAGCAATTTGCTATGCATTTGTGTGCTTATATTGCTCAAGTATGATCTTGTCATATGCTTTTTTTAGCAACGCCAGCCTCGCGCCTGTTGCACGAGTGGTCCCTTAAGCGCAGACCTGCGTTTTACACGTGCTTCAAGCCTATCTGTTTTTGTTTGCGCTCAGGAAGTTTCTAAATCGAACCGTACGTTTATTTTTATTCCTTAACTAAAACGTATACCAACGCATATTACTTATTTCTCTGACTATTTGAGATGACTAGCCCCATATCACGTCCCCCTGGTAGTATATCTCACCTCTAAAAGCCGCACTAATGTAGCTTTCATAATTTGATTTAGATACATTTGTTTAAATTAAAATTGAAAATATTCTATAGATATTAGAAAAGCGCCTTATCGTATCGATGTTAACAGTTGCGAACATAGCAACAGTTCAGTCGTTCACTTTAGACAATGTGAGTAAGCTCACCTTTCCGCACTGCGGAAGACAATGAAGAACGGCAAACGGGTAAGCAGACTTGTACCGTACGCATTACAAGTAATCAAATTACTTGTGATCGATTACTTTTTTGAGTAATTTTGTGATCTGTTGATTACTTTTATTAGGCAGTAATCACAAGAGTAATATGATTACTTTTTGAAGTAATAAAATTACTTGTAACCGTTACAATTTGTCCACGGAACCCCTCCCCCTCCCCCCCCCCCCCTCGGCACACGCCTTTTTTTTATGAAATGACAAAAATAAAGATTGCTTTTTTTTTTTTCGAACGGAAAAAAGAAAGATTTTTGCGGAGCTGTAGGAAACGAGGTCAATATCTTTCTATGCACACTTTCTGTAAAATGTCCGTTTTTTTTTTGTTTTTTTTTTGAGCTGGGACTGGGAGTGGGTAGACCCTGGGCAGGGAAGCCACAGTGCGTGACAAAGGCCATTCAGGGCGAAGTTTGAGGAAGCAGAATGTAGCTTTGTGAGTCCTTCGTTCAAACTAGCTCCCTCACGCACACACACACAGAAATAAAAAAAAATAAAAAAACTCCTGCTTAGGTTACCTACTCGCAGCCCGTAGGAGAACCAGAACCGAAGAATGCCTAAAGCGGATTCAAAATATAGCAAAGGCAGTTGAAATATTTCCCCATTTCCCCTACGTGGTCTTTGTGACAAGCAGTGTTTCGAGTTGAGAAGTGGTCGGGGCGATCTCTTCCGCTAATGGATACTACACATGATCCGTTTCAAATCCTGGAGCTGCTGCTTTCTTGTATAACATGCGAGCTCATCCACATGTGAATAATAAAATGAGCGACGCAAACTTTGAGCGACAACCCTTGCTCAAGCTTAACAAGATCTAGAACCCCCTCAGCTCCCCCCCCCCTCCCCCCCCCACACACACACACTGGCGAACGCCCAAATCATTAAACGTCTCCAAACGAATTCTATGCTTGTGTCCGCATTGTGAAAGTGCAACGACCACGAAGATGGAGCCAGTTTTTATTCTTCAATACTTATGCAAATGTGAAATATAGGTTGGAAGTAATTCATTGTTATGAGCGCTAAAGATGCGTCTTCACACAATAAAGTAATCGGAAAAGTAACGATTACTTCTTTAAGTAATGTCCAATTACTTTTGCCGTCGAGTAATCAAGTAATCTAATCGAATACTTTTTAGCCAAGAGTAATATTTATTGTAATCGATTACTATTTTTTAGTAACGTGTACAAGACAGCGGGTAGGATACAAAAGAATGACGGAGCTCGAATTCCGGATCGACCAAATAAAGCGCGATGTGCGAAGGCACCAAAATATATTTCCCATCGCTGATCGTCCTTATGCAGACCTAATTGTATCATCAGCTTTGCCTTTCTTTTGTGGTCCTTCTGTCGTTCGCCTTGATTGGCTGTCTCCAGGTTCTAAGAGGAAGTAAACACGCACACGTTTTATCTAGAGCCTCCTATTAGCATATATAGTAACGATTGAACTTCATCACCGCTCAACGCCGCCATAAGGAAGTACCCACACAGTAGCAAGACAGTGTGTCTTGAACATTTCGCAATCCTTGCTAGATGCTGTAACGCAATATTTTGGCAGGCTGTCAATTTATGGCGTGGAACTAGGACGGCGTCTCAAGATAACGACTTTATTTCGACCGAAAGAGCGTTGAACTCGACGAGCATTTTTCAAGCTCTCTCAGGAGGTGCCATAAAGAGGAATCGGTGCGAACAAACCTCACCAAATGAAAACAGCACGAGAATGCAATCGATGCAGCACGCTTCGCTCGTTCCATTCCGAATCACGCGCTATTTCAGACTTTCATCTCGATGAATCTGGAGGGCACGCTTTTTGACAGCCCACCTTTTATTTCCGCCATACGCGCATCTTTTTTAACAACATTGAGGGGGAAAAAAGCAAACTTGAATTTTCTTTGCCCAAGAGCGTTGCGCCTTGCCTCGACACCGCCTCCACGCAGAAACGTAAAACCTTCTTTTTTTATGGGGCTAGCAGCGGCAGTCAAACTTTCTTGTGTTGCCCGCCCTTTTGATGTGCTCCAGAAAAGTGTGACTTCCGGTTTTATAAGGCCCTTGGTTTCCCTTCCTTATCGTTTCAGGCTTGCATCTTGAATAACCGCGCATCTTTTACTCATGATGAAGATCGTGCAAGAGTGATTGCTTCGGGCATTTCTTTTTTGTATAATTGCATTGCGTTCGCAATATACAGGCTAATGTAAGATTTAACTAGGCTTCGATCAGAGTCATTAGAAAAACGTGCAATATAGCTTTAATTTTCTTTATACTTGTGCCAAAACTATGACAATGCTGTTGAATGCTGAAGTGATTTAACCTGTAAGGCAAAAGTGTGAGGCCCCCTCACGTCATGGCTGGTATACTTATGCGCCGAGAAAGTAAGGGAGACCAGGAGACGAGAGCACGAGGGTACTTCAGGTCGCCGAGCTCTGGTTTGACTGGTTACTGGGTATACCTAAAGCCAGCTGCCTTTATCTCCACTGCACCCGTCGAACGCTTTCGAGTACGAAAGCCAAACGCCGGACGCCGACGTTCCACGTTCTAACGCGTTCAACGAGTGCAGTAGAGATAAAGACAGCGAGCTTTAGGTCTTCCCACTAATCAGTCAAACTAGAGCTCGGCGACCTGGCGCCCCGACGCGCTCTCGTCTCTTTCCACTCAGTTTCTCGACACATTATTTTTTTATTATTATTTAATAATACCGGAGGTACATTGAAGACACATACAGGTGCGGAGTGAGGCGCTCTATAGGGGTATTCACTCGCGCGAGTTGGTGATATATTGTGACGATCGAAAGAGCTAAAAAAGGCGAGGACCATTAAAAGAAGGCATACGTTGTGTGCCTTTTTTTACTGGTCCTCGTATTTTAGCATTCTTAATCGTTACAGGGGAGATGCACATTGCACGCATAAGAATTCATACACGGCTTGCACTCTAACGGCGCTGGCTAGTGGCCTGGCAACATAGTAAATAAATCCTAGCAAGCGCTGTGCCTCTTTCTTGTAATTTGGGGGCGGAAGGTCGTTGAAACCATGAACTAGGCTTGGAATCGGGTTGACTTCGTTCGTGTTAATGAAATCTCCCAAGAACGTGACTTTCTGGAGTTTCCTTTTCAATCTGGGATTACCTTCATTCGGTGTCTGAAAGAGATTGCGACGCGTATGCGGCTGGTCGCCATCCAGTATGCTGCAGTTGCATAAATGCAGCCCCTAATCTAGATTTTGACACGTCGGTGGAAACCCTCACTGATCTCGCAGTATCAAAGGACCCAAGTGTGGGGCCAGTGCACCCCCCCCCCCCCCCCGCCACTCAGTTTTATGCGCGCCAGTCTACTCATTCACATTATCATCTCTTGTGAGGTTACGTAGAAGCTTAGGTTTTGACGACAAATTGGGTAGGTTTTTGCCAAAATAGGTAATAAAACTTAGCATGCTTTGGGCCTCTTTCTCGGCGACATAAAAGAGCACAACACAGAAAGTCCTGGGCTCAAGATAGCGTGCAAATAGAGCAAAATTGACATTCCCCATTTTACACGGCTGCCTATCGCGAAGAAAGGAAGTATGGTTGAAGCAGATGATAAATTTAGAGAATCGTAAACACTTAAATATTTTGTTTGATTTGGTAAAATATGGTCTCAATTCTTTCCCATGAGTGAAACAGAACAGGTTCAGCATTGTTATTTTGCATTTACACTGAGGCATTAGTTTTCAAACAGCCTCTTGGCGCAAATGTCTCAAATGCCAAGAATGTAATGCTATTCAGCCTTATAGTAATCTAAACTCCTGAAATTATTTTTAACGTAAAATAAGTTTTTGTCTATAACAACTGGGTAAAAATGTAAGATGAAGAAAAAAGTGACGCGTGGAAATGAAATGCAAAACTGTGACAACCGGGAGAACAAAGTGTACACCCTTAACACTTAGCCTCAGTGTTATTGACTGGCGTAAGCAATTATACGACTATAGCAACAACCAATGCCGGTGATCTCGTTGGGATTCTAAATATGAGTCTCGGTACATAAACAATTTTATGACATTTAGCAATAAAAAAGTTACACTTTTTATGACGATTTTATCAGGCCTCAACCAAAATGCTGCCGCAATCTATTTTTTCACAGATCTAAATATGCAATGATGCTTGAAACCTCACTGGATTGTTGGAACATATCAGGAAGAAATCGTGTCATTGTTGCAACACAATTATCACCTAAATTAGCTTATCGCAACCCCATAAGAACCTGATACAGCTAAATGTCGCAGTAGGAGTTTGAAGACAATTAAAAAAGGCATAACGCACGTAAGACGTATAAAGGCTGTTTCACGAAAGGTGGACAAATTTGATACTGCGAAAACTACGCGTTAAAACAAAAAAAGGCTGGTTTCGTTTTGGTCCTGGGTAAAGGTCCTATTTAGGAAAATTGTTAAAGTCCGGGATAATTAAGTTGTTAATTATTTTTGCGCAACTAACTTTTTAATACTGGGTTTAAGGGTATGGTTTAAATTGGAAAATTGCTCAGGATCATAAAAAAACACTAAGGGCCGGTTGCACCAACGCCGCTTAGCGCAAAGCGGAGCTCAGCCGGGTACCTAAGCTAAGTTTCGGTTTTCATTTCGGTCGCACCAAAATCGCTTATCGCTAAACCTAGCACTAAGTAGGGTCAGAACGAGCGGGTTGGTATGGATAGTAAACTTGAGGAAGAAAACGTCTTTTCTTTTCTCGTTTTCTTCCTCAAGTTTACTAGCACTAAACTACGCTTATCGTAAGCTCTCAACATTGGGCGCTTTGCTTTTGGTTGTTTCTTAATCCTGGATTTGAAACATGGTGGCTGGTTTGTGGCGGTCGACGCGGTAGACGATATTGGTTGTACAAAGTGTTTTAGGCTACAACAGCCTGAGAGTCTCGGCAGAAGGACATTCGATTGTGACAAGGATGCAAAATATTGTCGCGTGAAGTGTTTATCGACCCCTGTTTTCAAGTTGGCTCTCCACTCTCAGTGCGTGTTAGCCCTAACCAAGATACGTACGGAGCTGTGGGGTGCACGTCTGCCCTCCCGTTGGTTATTTTGTCAACGAGCTTATTCGTATGTACTTACTCTACTGATTTTCGCATAACTGTAACGCATTGTTATTTACCACCTTGTTTATTTACACTTGCAGCGCGTATCCTTCAATTCGATCAGCGCGTTGAATAGTGGCAGTACAAGATCTCGGCAATCAGCTGATTGCCGACACTTCTGCGGTTTGCATCAGATTTCGGCGCTTTTAAACTATAAAACAGCGAAAAGTCCATTTCTTTCGTTTTCTTAGTTTCGAGACATCTTCGGTGAATGTTTCTTGTCTCGCGAGTAGAATCTTGCTTTCAGAAAACTGTATCGTTCCATAACCATAACTTTTCTGGTGATCGCGTTTTTTAGGCATATTTTGCTTTATAGCTTTCATTCGTGGCGACGATAACTTCCATTCGTGGCGATGACAACTCGACGACTTCCGTTCGACGATTTCCGGGCATTTTTGCAGCTGCCGTGGCGAGTTCGTCACTGTTATGAACTTCATCGGTCTCAGGCATGACTTGATTTTAGTAGTCATCTTAACTGCCTACTTATTCTCGATGATGTTTTGTCTTCAGCGATGTTGCGAGTAGAGCGTTCTACTCGCGTTCGGTGAGATTTGGGGCCCCCGATGGCTCCTTTATTTCAAAATGCGAGCACGAAAACTGCTGTCACTGCCAAAATATTCTGTTATCGACCGATATTAAAGGGATGGTGAACCGAAATTTGTATTTCAAAAAAACAATGCTGGAGATGTAGGCGGGACCCTACAATCCCTACAGCACTACTATTAAGACGATATATCAAATGGACGGCCGTATTTTTGAAAAAAGAAGTCGAGATTGAACCAGGCCGACGAGGCGTTTGATGACAAGATATCTAGTTCCCTACTCTCTTCGCTTCGCCCCCTCAAGGCCGCGAATCGGAGAAGACGCGAGGCCGTTCCCACTCCTTCTCGGAGAAACATGACGTCAACATTTCTGCCAAATGCGCCTCTTTTTTTTGAAAAATACGGTGATTCGTTCGGGATTTTGCTGTATGAGTGATGTTTTGGTGTTCGTAGCATCCCGTTGCGCGCTTTTGGCGCGTGTTTTGGGGAATCCAGATTTCGGTTCAGCATCCCTTTAAACACACAATCACAGATGTGAAGAGCATTCGTGTTTATTTAAAACGTCGACTCCTGTTTTTGAAAGTTAAGCGAAAAAATGATTGAATTTGGAGATCTTTAATTCCTTGATCATTGAAGAAATACAGCGAAAAGCAGACGCCTACTACAGCAGGTTTTTGTTTACATCACGAGATTCCTCACTGCCAATCGTATCCGTCCCTCTGAGCGTTTCCTAGTTCACTCTGTTTGTCACTACATTCCCTAGGCAAATCCAGCGTTTAGCTAGGTGCGCGTCTGTAAAGCCGGGTTAACGTTGGTGCAACCGCAATTTAAACCCGTGCTTATCCGAGCTCGGTTTAGGACGCTAAGCCGACTTAGGAAAGAGCCGCTTTGGGTTAAGGTAAGCGACATTGGTGCAACCGGCCCTAAATCAACGATTTGCAGAACTATAGAAGGCATGCGAAGCATTTTACGGCTTTCTAAAAAACCGCACAAATTCGCCGGGTTTTAAGCTTCGGTTTACTATCGGAGCGCATCTCGGCCCCGACGGCACCCCGCCCCGTGGAGAAACAGTGCAACCAGCCGCTGCTCCGTTGCGCGATGACAGCGCAGCAGAGGTTGGTTGCACTATTTCTCCGCGGGGCGCGGTGCCGTTGGGGCCGAGATGCGCTCCGATAGCAAACCGAAACTTTAATCCCGGCGAATTTGTGCGGTTTTTTAGAAAGCCGTAAAATGCTTCGCATGCTTTCTATCATTCTGCAGTTTGTTGATTTAGTGTTTCTTGATGATATTGAGCAATTTTCTAATTGAAACCATGCCCTTTAAGACAATATTAAAAAGTTAATTAGGCCAAAATATTTAACAACCTAATTATCCCGGACTTTAACGATTTTCCTATATAGGGCCCTGGCCCAGGACTCAAACGACACAAGCTTCTTTTTTTTTTGTTGCGAAGCGTAGTTTTCGCAATATCGAATTCGTCCACCTTTTGTGAAACACCCTGTATAAGGTACGTGCCACTGAAGATATGTAAGCTCCCTGTGGAGACAACCTAATACACACACACATAAGGGGTGGCATATATTACATATGCCACCCCTTATGTAATACCCCCTACGGGGGTCCTTAAGGTATATAAATAAATAAATAAAGGCCTGACAGATACAGTTTCCTATTCTTATGGATCGTTTCTCTTACAACTATCTTCGTGTTATCTATTTCATTGTGTAGGATTTCTGTTCCTGACCATTGTGCACTGCAATTATTGTATTCGTCCCTGTGCTTGGCAAATTCCGAATTTGCAGAATTATTTTTCACATTTTTTTGTGTTCCGTTAGTCTGTCATTGATACATCTTGAAGTGTGCCCTACGTATTTGAAACCACGAGCCAAAGGTATTTCATAGACCACTCGATTTTGGCAAGAAACAGACTTCACACTGTGTTCTTTTTTTTTTTTTGTCATCTACTCGAATTTTTTTTCAAATGGCGTGGATCTACTTAACTTAAAATCTTAACTAACAAACGGTGTCTACTCCGGACTGTTTTGCGACTTATTTCAGATTCCTCAATATTTTATGGTGATACGGGATTACAGCAAACTTGTCCTTTGATCTCGTTTCTCCTACACTTTTCTCTGTCATTAATATTTTCATAACCGACTTGGTTAAATTGTTTGCACTGTCTTTATAACGATTGTGTCATAAAGTGAATCCAAGACCTGCCTAGTGCATTCCTGGTTCACGATTTGACTAATGCCGCCTTCACTGTTTTTGTGTGGCAACTTAATTTTAATAGCACTGGTTTTGAACTTGCTTTGCCATACTCCTAGCACAATCCTTCTTCAGTATGAATTAACAAATTTAAAAACTGAACGGCTCCATTCATGGGACTTTCCATTCTGAACTGGAGCTCAGGTGCTGCTGATCTAATCAACGTTTCTAAGCTGTTTGATAGACCTTTGCGAAAAGAGTAAATCACTATGTCATCAACATATCTTTTAACAATAGACGTATTTGACGAATCTTCCAACCCATCAGACACGACACAATCCGATGAGTTAAGGTAAACTTCAGCTAACACCGGTGCAACAGACGTCCCTATGCACAGTTCCTCTTTTTGTATACTGTAAACGACTTATTTATTGCGGGCTCAATATTCGCGTTTAAGGTCAAAGGTGGAGTTTTGGAATAATTTACGGGTTGTAATTTTCGCGACGCGGTGGGATCTCAATATAGATTCCAATGCGTTTACATTTTTGTCGGAATTGTTTGCGGGACCTATTTCTGGCAAAATGTAGGCGATTCGCGAATTCGCAAAAATTAGGTTCTCACGAAAATGAAGTCGTGCACATTATACTTTTTTTCTCTCATATTCTGCACCGTTCACTGGAGGTAGTATTCAAGAACAGAAATAAAACTATCTGCTGATATGCCTGATTGTGAGTGAAATTTAACCAAATTCAGCTCCAGAACCTCTTTTACCCTCTTCAGTAGACGACTCTTTTCCAGTGAGTAATAGAGATCTTTGATCTCCATCGAAAAGACTGTACACTCCTTCCTGTGGTGATCCTTGAGTAGTTTGATCAACCTTTTAGAATTCCTTAGTGACATCGATTGATCTAGATGAGTATGTCCCAACCCCTTCTGAATAAACACGAAAACAACCTACTTCCACGTTCCAGCTTTGTTAAGAACCCATCAAAGTGGCATCTTCGGTTTATGATCTTTAAAGTCGGTGTCAGACTGCTCATACATCATACAAAAGACAGCCTGAAAACACGAGTCACAGCAATATCCGTGGTTCAAATGTGCGCGCGCCAAGTTTCTCTTTGGAACTCATTGCCATGCAGCGTTCGAAGCATGGATCTCGCGCTGACTCGCGTTCGAATCTGTAGGCAGATTGTATTTTGCTTGGTGTATAAGCAGTGTAACCCCAGCTTTAGAAAAAAACCTCACACTCAGTGCCGACCTCAAGGATTCCCCCAGATTCTTTGCCACACTTTCGAAATCGTATTGTCTTAAGGTTGTTCTTGTGTTCTCCTTTATTTCCCCATGTTACTACGCCGTTCATGGAACAAGCAGTTCATGGCTGTCTCTGTTTTCATCTGAAAGGACGCCTCACAAAGAACAGCATATGTGCCGGACTTATCAGTTTATAAGAGATGTAATGACCTAGTTTTAATTCATTTTGGGCTGTTTAAATTTCGAAGAAATTTCTTTTCTTATTTGGGTACGCACTCTACCTTATGATTTACATTTTACCGACAGTAAGATCTAGAAACGCTGCTTTCTTCTCAGGACTGACCATCCTCGCAACTGTCTGTATGGATAAAAAAAAAACATTCAAGCTTGGTGGTTATACATTCATACGATGCGTAGGTCCCTTTCCAACACTTCTTGCGTGTTTTCCGTCACAAGTACTCCACTTGGTTTAACATAAAACCCCTCGACTCGTGACTAGCATAATCGCAAAACCACGACTTTCTACCTGTTTTCCTTCCGAGAGTTCACATTAATACTATTCAAACCATGCCTTCGTTTGACGTACCAACGTCTGTCGAAGTGGGCCCGCTTGATACTGTTTCATTGATTGTAGTCCCCGTGACGTTTGAAGTCGCATCCCAGGAGGAGGATTCACGGTCTGCCACATGCGCTGCAGATGTGTTTAATCCGGAGACTTCAGGCCTCTTTATATGCTTTTAGGAACTTCTTCTTGATGCTGCATCAGTTTCCAGAAGTTGAAAGATGCTTGAACATCTCCGGGTCAACGAAGTTCATCCAAAGGCAAATACCCCCCCCCCCCCCCCCCCAAAGGAAAAAAAAAAAAAAAAGAACAATGCCTTTAGCTCTGCCAGGCGCCGTCCTAACTCGTCCAACACGCCGAAATCTTAACCTCGACTAGCTCGCCTGCACACAGACAACAATTTCGGTAATTAAAATGCAACCATAAACGAAAAGGCAGCACGAAAATCTAAATGAACTATTTCAATGACGCACTAAAAGAAACAAAGAAGTAAGGACAGTGTAAAGACGTAAGGCGCGATGAACCATCTTGCCACACTCACTCACTTTCCTATCCTCCAATGAATTCACTGGGGACTACTTGTTCCCCTGTAATTATCACCATAAATACGATTACTTCACTATATTTACGAGTCAGAGACGTACCAAAGATACAGTTGCGTAGCTTTTGGTAACAAGCACACCCCAGTAATAGGCCAAAACATCACAATAATAACATCGTTGAAATATTATTTTATCACTTTTGACAATTTTTAATTTACAAGAACATCCTTGATCCATGCATTTTATAAAGCCGCACACCATATTGTCAGTGTGTTGTTTTGAGGTTGCGCCATTATGTCGCTGCGCTGTTCTGGCGTTGTATTTTTTTGGAACGTCTTATGTCGCTCAGTGGTTTTGGCACCGTGCCGTGTTGACGCGTGCTGTTTTGACCGTGCTCTGTCGGCGTCTGCTGTTCTGTAGGGGTCTTTTCTGCTTATTTCTTCGCCATTAATTGAATGAATGGGAGAGAAACAGAACGGCGAGTCACGTACGTGCCTCGTCGCGCATGCATAACCAAAAACCCTTTAATCAGACGATCACGTTCCTTTTCAGATACGTGCGCTACATGATAACCGCGATGTCGCCTCCTCCCTAAAAAAACAAGAAAAGCCAGAAAAAAACTAAAAAAAACAATGCCATCGTTCGATCGAGTTACCTGGTTTGATAGGGAAGAGTGCTAGTTCCACATTAGCTTTTTTTCACTGATATTCTTATATTCGGCAGTACGTGTCAGCAAAGGACCCTATACTATTTTCAAAAGCTACACGAGGCGCCTTGTGTTTTATTTCATTCTCCGAAATAAGCTGCTCCTGGCAACAAAAAATGTTCTTAAACACTGTATGTTTGAAAGAAGAAAATGCAACTGGAATGTGCAGTCAGGATTAAACACAAATCATAAGTTGCTATTGAAATGTCCCTGTCAGCAGCCAGCTCATGTATCACTACTACATCAAATCTCCTCGCGGCCAACGCAATACTGGGGAAAGAAGATAAAAATTTATTCGTACATATCCTTGCGCAATAGATTTACACAAACCTCAATCGTTTCTTTTTCCAAATCACTTTCAACCCCCGGATGAGAAAACGTAGAATTAAACGTTACACTTGGTACGGCAATCGTATGCCGTTAAATATGTTCCCATCTGATCTTATTCGCAGTAACCTACTGATGTGGGTGGTATGTTACGGTCAGTGAATATGAGCTTTCTTATGACCACCGGAGACACGGCCTTATGGTTGAAAATACAAAAGATAACCTAACAAAGCAAAGATATCGAAAAACAAAGACTGAGTGTCCTAAACGTGCAACGGTCTCAACTCTCAACTCTCATACATATTTAGTGCGCTAAAGTTACCACTCGTGGAGCAGGTATAAGGCTGGGGCTAAATAAGAGACAAAAATCGCGCGGGGGCCTTACCGCAACGGTAGCCTTGTACTTGCTCCACGCGTGCGAAATTTAGTGCACTACTACGTTTCTCACGCGCTGAAAGTCTTTCTGAGAATGAATTGATTTAGTGATTTTCGATAACGCTCAGAAAGTTTTTAATTGGGACCACATGTCTATTCTCACTAATTAACAGTTACTAATTTTAGTTAATTTGTCGTCTGATTGTTATGATTAGCCCCATATACTATGTTTCCCTAGGCGTATGACTCATGAACAAACCGCATAAGTGTAGCTATCGCAGCTTTTTTAAACAAATCTGCTAAGTTGAGAAAGAAAACACCCGGCATTTAATACTTGATACTTGATACTTGAAAGAAAACACCTGGCATTTGATACTTTCACTATTCTATTTTACCGGATTTTGAAGTTCGGAACACAAAACCTCTTCTTTCGGAAATCATGTCATTAAACAAGTCAACGATACAATTGCAAGGTTATGCTGCCTCTACAAGGTGTCAAGCAATGCTCCAATTGAAAGATCACTTGTGATACATTTCTGAGGCAGGCTTTAAGGGCTACAACCGAGGGGCAATCAAACACGGAGAGAGAGAGAGAGAGAGAGGTTACGTAAGAGAAGTAAGGGAGCTAGGTTGTTCTAGCGGGAATGCTGAACTGGTTCCCCATATAAAAACGCGGAGACATCAAAGGCAACAGGCGCACAACCTTTGCTCACGATATCCATTTATATAGTCTCTAGATTGGCGTCTTTCGCATCGCTCCAGAGCGGTTATAAGAGTGGCCATGAGCTCACGCGCTTAATTGGTAAACTCGGCAGAATATTTCCAAGATCATCTCTTTAGCGTTACTGATACCCAAGTTCAACGTTTTCTTCTAGCCAGCACACCATATACAGCACCTAGTACTTTCGTTACCTGGGCCCGGTGCGCAATGATTAGGAAATGCTACGCCAACGTAATCCGCAACATTATTTTAAAAAAATATATATAAAAAAACGGAAAGGTAGCACATTGATGTCCGTCGGGGAAAACAGCTGCGAAGATGCACCCTGAATGCCCTGGCTTATTTACGCCATTCGTTCCGTCAGAATGTCTGGGGCTGCGTCCGTATCTCCATCAGAAGAACCGCGCGGTTTTCTCCATATGCCAGAACTCCTCAAGCATGACGTAAGTAGCCGTAAATCAGTCCTTGCCTCGTATCTTGGTGTCTGGGTTTGAGTAGATTGTGAACCACATAAGTGCGTACTTCACATTCACTTTTTTTCCCCTTTGATCCTAAATTGTTCCCGGAATGATTTCTTCTTTTTTTTTTTTTTTCTTTTTTTTTTTTTACATAAGGACGTTATTGTGCGAGAGAAGCTCGAAGTGCGATAGGCGTCTGAAAGGGGGAATCGCTCTACATGTTCTGCCTTTTCTGCGACTTTTCCAAGTTGGAAGAGACACGAGAGGTGGGGTAACTCCTGTTCCGCATTCCAACCGTAGTTGCAGCTTCCACCGTTGCGTGAGGAGGGCTTACTTAAGCGCAGAATAGTTTTTGAGGAGGTCAAGTGAGGAAGGGACCGCCATTAGAAGTATGAAATGGTAATAAAACAAAAGAAAAAAAAAAAGGAGTCTAAGCAACGTATCCTATAACCCGGAGGTGCTGCCAACACTCACTAGGCGACAAGGAAGTAGAGCTTACCAGTTACGACCTTAGAATGCGACGACAAATGGGCGATTGTCTCGCCGTCTCGTCGACTGCGCCAACGTGTCTGGACCTGTTCCGGAAACCTGCCTGTATACACGTGTCTTTGCTAGCTTGCCCGTTTGAGTCAACACACTATTTGGATATGTATGATTCAGTGGTCACTCTTTTTGTGCGTGATGGGGGGGGGGGGGGGGGGACCTTTGTGTGTTTGGTCGATGCTACCGGGCTGATGTGGACATGCTCGTTGCTCAAGTGATATGCGTGCTGTGTGCACCTGTCAAGCTGTGACAAGCTTATCCCTGACAACTCATGAGCTCTAGGATTAGCGTCGTATGTTTTCATCATGGTTGTGCCAAGTGATGCGTTTTTCATGGGTTTCTTTTGTTTTCCTTCGCGTGTCCGAATTTCTGGCAATTATCGCGGAGCGATAATATTAACGAAGATATAGCGAAGTGAGGTGTCCCCCAGTGTTGTAGAAACTACAAATATGAACTTGAGGTTTTCGTGTTTAAGCATCCCCAGGGAAAAGGGTTGTGAAATTCATTCGCAAGTTCCAGCGAGAGTGTCGCCGCGCTGCTGGACAACCTTAAAAGCGCAAAGAGGGGAAATTGTTTTGCTTGTGTAGGCTCGCAACGCAGGGGATGGGGGTTCACGAACAACGCCAAAACTTATGTTACGTGGAGATATCACGATAGACGGGTAACGTGATGTGCCTGCGCGAATCAATGTTTGATCCGACCCACAACACATGTATTCATGTTACATAACTATATAAAATGTGAATTTAAAAAGAAAGTAAATGAATGGTACCTTATACGCCGTTTGCTTATCATTGTACAAGTACTCTTCGAGTCAGAATATGGTGGAAGTAATTTTTTTGTATCTTATTTTATCGTTACTTTATTACAAGCGATAAACCTTCCAGAGACACTTCCAGTCGCTGGAAAAATTATCACAGTTATGATATCGTCCTGAGAGTCTGCTACATTCTGCCAGTAAATGCTCTTAAATGAAAGAATATTTTCATCTATGTCTTTTGTAACACCCACATATGCAAGCGCGTATTTTCTAAACATAAAAATGAATAAAGGGCATACAAAAAACATTATGTAATATGGTTTAGGTTAAAAAAAAAGTGGGAGAGAAAAGACGGTTACTCGCCACAGCAAAGTAGTCGAAAATACGTGGCAAGACAAGAGTCAGTCAGTGGGAAAATATCACAATATTCATTAACGGCAACACCTCCTATCGGTTCTTATACTATACACAAACACGAGCTGCGTGCTCGAAACCACATACTTATCAACAACTAGCCAACTTCCGAGAAAATAAAGACACACATACCACGTTTCATTTGTCGAGAAAATCTCTTCTACTTAATATTACAAAAAAAAAATCTCTCGTTCGTTTTATTAGGTGTGCGGGCAGGTGAAGATAGCAATGCCTTCAGGCGCCCAAAGCAGTGCTCGCAGACCTGGTCTGTATCGCGCAAATTACCAGATCCTGGTAGCATGCAGTTTCCACAGTGATTCAACATCTTGACACTGCGAACATTTTGATTCGTAGGTATCTTCTTCTTGTAAACGTGGAAGTAATCGGCGCAAAAAAATTTCTAATTGAGCTATGAGCTGCGTGCATTGCGTGCAAAACGGCGACGTCTGTCGCTTCTCCCGTTGTTTCGTCTGCGTCGCCAAACGATCTGAAGCTTGAAGGTTTCGAAATGCTGTTGCAACCGAGGAGTTTCCCCGCTGACGACCAACGCCAGTGGCCACGAATCAGGCAGAATCAAAGTTCACGTGCAGTAAAGCTCCTCCTGTGTTCCTTTTTTGGACATACACGCACAAACACACAGCTGTTCAGATGACATCACTGACGCGCCTACAGCAATTCTGCCACTGCGCATTTCAAAAGAGTCTAGCTGAACTGTCGCAGTAATCCAGCTTGATGGGTTCAGAGTTCAGTGGATTCTCCACATCTCCAGACCAGGGTCACGGTGATTCTGGGGCATTGTTACTATGCTGACCACGGTTCCTTTCGATTCTCCAAACTACTTTTTTATGCGTTCGCTTTTCTCTTCTGAGAAGTGTTGCGTAGTCGGGGGCTCAAACCAGGTAGCGTGCCAGAAGTGGAGTCAAAGCATCTTCTGCCGCTGGTCCTTAGATAGGGATTTCTTGAGCCGCTGCTAACCGTCTCTCGTGCCTTAGCGTACACAATACACACAGCCGGCAAAGTTGAGTCACATTCCGTTGCAGCACGAGCCTGGCGGTGGTTGGCTTGAAATAATAGGATGACTCACGCAGTGAAGTTCAACACATACTTAAATCCGTCTGCGGCTCCGCCCGTAATATTGTCACGGGTGGTGACCAAAAGAAAACAGAAAATGATCAAGAAGAAATAAACGTTTAATGTGGCGAACTTGTGCCAAAAATAAAAGGGTACAAAAGAAAACAGCAGAGCGTCGCGGGCGTCAATGTCGGCGAAACTGCAGGATCGAGCGCAGAGGCGAGACTGACTCGACAAGGTCGCGGGCGGCCTCTTATCTAGAGTGCGTCGCTATCTCGAAGATTCGGCGAAAGCGGCTCGAGCGTCGCGTGATCGAGGCGAGAATGAACACGCACTTTCTAGAAAACAAAAGCAGAAGATACATGGATATAAATAATAGAAGTTCCGTGCGCTACATGAATAAACGGGAATTTTCTGGAGGTCCGTGACCGAGCGTTGCTTTCTCAGCCCTGCGCGCGGCAATATTGCGCGGCTCAAGGGTACGTCATCAGCCGACGTGAACGTGACACGCTGCTCTGGTGATCCGAAATTCAAGAAGGAGGCAAGACGTGGCCTCCCGGTACCGACCCTGGTTTCGTACACCTGTGACTCGCCTCGAACGCGCTGTTTCTCGGGGAGCTCGCACCTGTGCTGGCAACCTCAGGTCGCAATTTACGAGTGCTCTGTTTGGATGATGCTAGGTGAGACTCGAGGACTGCAATCCATCCGTCGGTGGCGGAGGGTCGACAGAAAGGGCCTTCACAGCAGGGATGCCACCGTATCGTTTCTTCAACCGTAACAGACAATAAGATATCTGTTCCAGGCTGCTTCAGGTGGTCCACGATTCTCGAAAATTCCAAATGACTTTTTTTGCACGATCTTTAACGAGGTAGCCTACAACGAAAGTACGTATTGTCCTTTCATACAGCAGCGTGGTAAAGTTTCATGTTCAAGGCCACGCCTACAGATAGAGAATACCAGTTCATTCTAACGTGAAGTCATGTGATCAATGTTGACAGGGGCATCCTTATTGGGCAGTCCCTTTGTGACGTTTTCATTAGATTTAGGGTGACATCGAATTTATTTAGATGCCGAAATCTTTTCGCATCCCTCGTCAGACAAACAGGATGTCAGGGAAGGGACCGCGGTCATTCCTCGATGGAACGTTTTTTTTAGCCCACTGAAGACTCCTCGTTGTTAAAAACCACTGCCTTCAATGCAGAGTGCCAAGCTTATGGGAAAGGAGAAAGTAATTTCAAGATCAAAAACTTCCGTTTCAAACTTCAAGCTTCATCTTAGCGTCTCAAACGAATTTGAAAAATGTATTGCAGTATCAGTACTTCTGTATTTGTATTTCTGCCCTGCCTAAAATGTATTCCTGCATTTGTATTTCCAAATAAAGTTTGTCTCCATTTAAATTGCATTTCTGATACGTATCACGATACATTTT
This sequence comes from Ixodes scapularis, assembly GCF_016920785.2. Lineage (NCBI taxonomy): Eukaryota > Metazoa > Arthropoda > Arachnida > Ixodida > Ixodidae > Ixodes > Ixodes scapularis. The sequence continues at coordinate 176,818,940 of NW_024609846.1, read as the reverse complement.
GACAGATATATTTAGTATCAGTATTATAGCTATTAATTTAATGTGTCCCAGTATTTCTATTTCGAAATACATTTTTGAGCATTTCTGCCCAACCCTGGCTGAAATATCTCACCATCCCGTGACAGCGAGAGCGACTGCGAACCACCTATACCCCGTAGAAAACGTAAACCACCACCTTCTTAGCGCCACATTAACAAAAGCGCCCCATACCCTTGTACCCGAGGCGTCGTTCTTTTATTCCCTACAGTTTTAACAAACGAAACATCCGAAGTCTAAGCGAGTTCATGGAGCGTAAACATTCGTGATCTCCAGTTGCAAAGCCAGCTTTAGAATGGGCTCGCTAAAGACACAGGCAAATAAAAAAAGAATTAAAAAAATCTTGAAAGATATTTTTGTTACAGCAAGCTACAACATATAAATCTCTTTTTGTGGCAAAATAAGTTTTTTTTCCCTAAAAAAAAAAAAGAAGATACCTGCAGCGGGGTGGAACGAAAAACTCCGTAGTCAAGACGCTTCGCAACCACCACTTGGACCGCTTAGAGTTAGACCTTTTGTACCAAGCACATGGTGCAACATGTTTTTGTACATTGTTTTTGTCTGGCCTAAAGAAGAGTTGTACCCCAGAGTTAATAAAATTGAGACCGGTTTTTTTTTTATTTTGTTTTCTCATATAGGTAATTTTTAGAAAATGTTTTTTTTTTTCCAAAATATTTTTTCTGATGATATTTTTATCGGACGTTCATAATTTGTATGAATAATTTATATGCCCTGGTTTATATCAAGTATAGCTTTCAAACTCGTTAATGCCATACATAGTGAGGTAGAAGACCTAAGAATTAGTACTTTTGTTTCACCTGATCTAAAGTTATGAATTTTTTTTAATTCATAAAGCACATAATATTTGCATGCATGCATGCCTTAAACTTTGGAGCGTTACATGAAACAGGAAACATTTTTGGCGTACTAATGTTTGCCTGCCTTTCACAGAACCGCTAAGTTGGCAACTATTGCCGTCCGCGGTGGGAGCAGGGCCGTCGAGCAATCTTAAAGCATTTTTTTCTTCTCTGGTAGTGAAAACGCACGTTCGAGACAAAAAGTTCAGTTTCGTGCGATTCATTTGTGTGTACATCAAATGAAACAAAAATTAAAAATTTTCAAGTTGACACGTAGGTGCGCTAACACTCTTTGCTTACGCACGTTATTTGCAAAAAAAGTAGCGTACGCTAGAATAGCACACGCAAAGCGCGAACGTCGTTAGCATTCGACGCATGCGCCCGACACAATTATATGCGTACGTAAAGCTTTAGCGTGCGCGAGTCTAAAGCTGGAAGTTATTTTTCTCCGCTGCGGTGCGTTGACACATATCATCTTACATTCTACCCCCCCCCCCCCCCCCCCGCCCCCGCAATTTGTATGTTGTGACCATCCAGTACATTCCGTTTCAACAGCTTTCATACTGAATCCCGGAGCTCAGTCCGAGACAGAGCTATGTTTAGGTCTAGGTTTCATGCAAGCGCGACGCATTAGGCCGCGGCGGAAACGTGGTCTGGCGCCAGGCACACGTCGCGCCAAGAGCGAACACGCACTCGGCGCGCTGTCTCCCCCGCAAATGACAGGTGCAATAAACAACTACCATCAAGCCTAGAAGACACCACAGAAAAGCAGACTTTCGAGCGACTTAAAAAAAAAAAAATTAACGCCGGTGTTAAAATAGGAAGTCACCGAGAGCATGCTCCGTTCTTCCATCCCGCGTTTGTCCATCGGAGCCTGCGGGTTTTTGACAACACGCGCCTAATTGTTGGTCACCCAACTTAAAGGGGCCATGCAGCGATATTCGCTTGGAATGTGTTTCACTTTACACGAGATTACTGGCACTAGCGGGGCCCAAGTATTCGCCTTTTTTTGTTTGGTGGCACACTCAGTGACGCTATATACTGGGTGGCAGCGACGCACTTTCGGTTCGGTATAGGTCTTACGTTTTTACTGGTCACTCTTTTATCATAAGAGTGAATTAATCAGAACAGGGCTATAAGTGGCCATTTCCAGAAGATAGCGCGTATATTTGACTTTGCAGATACTGCGGAATCCGCCGTCTGGTTCCGAACCGAAAGTGGTTGGTGGCTATTTTAACACTGGCGCCACCACATTTCAACTCACGCGAGAAAGAGCCTCGCACGTAACGCCACTGACAAAGAAACTAATTTGGAGCAATGTAATTTCAAAAACAAAAGCGAGCGTTTCTTTTTTCATACTCTTTTTTGCAAAACTTGATGACGTAGCTCCGAGTTCGCAATACCCCGCGGTGACGATATTTGAATGCGGCTTGTAAATTGCACCCTAGCTCTGCGTGAGCACTCGAATTTGGCTCGTGATAATGAATAGGTCGACAAGCATTTGGGTAGTGAACCGCATCGAATCTCTGCAATGACGACAATAACCGTACCATAACAATAGGGAGTTGCAGTAGATCGTTTTTTTCACCGCTAGAGTATTCGGAAAGAAAACGCCGCAGCTGCGTATTCGTGCCGCCAGTCTTGTCTGGATAGCTCAAGGTCTTGTGGCGGTTTACGGAGCGCTATGCGGGTGCTTAGCGGGCTGCGGAAACGGTCTACTAAAACTGCCTAATGTCTGGAACTCAACGCGTCTCCTGTACTTTGCCAACCCCAGAACATGGCTATCATCAACATCTGCGGCCTTGAATCGGCTCCAGATCCTGTGTCCGCTTATTCTGGCTGCAAGTTCAGGGTCTGACCGCTGCTAGTTTATCTTTAATCTTTTTTTCTTTTTGTGACTGCTATAGCGTGTGGTAAAAAACGAACGCGTGTTTCCTAGATCATATACGTCAGGGATTTGCTCAAGCGGGTATTCGTGCGAAGTAGAAAATCGTTGCATCGGCCCTTTATCGTTACTTACGACAAAGAGTGGTACTATTAATTGCACCAACTCCCGGGGTTTTTGACAAAACAAGTATGCTAAGTTTCTACTAAAAAAAAAATTTGGGGGTTTTACGTGCCAAACCTACGACGGGCATCTGGCACGCCCCAGCGGAGGACTGAGGATTAATTTCGACCACCTGGGGATCTTTTGACGTGCAACCGAAAGCTCGGTTACACGGCGTCTTCTCCGCAATAAGCCTCCGTCATATTGCGGGCACCTCGATCGGGATTCGAACCCGCCACCTGGGAAAGTTTCTACTAAAAGTGCGCAAGTTTTAGGAGTCGATCGATGTGGCCGAAAATGATCACACTGATTTTCTGCAAGATTTTGTGCTTTATTTGAAATGCTTGTTTTCTTTTCAGAAAATTTACTCCAGAAGAGTAGATACGGCATTCGCAAAACGAGTCGATGGGCCGAGTAACGTTATTGAACTCTAATTTGTTTTTTATCAAAGCCTAAAAATGTATTCTACAATCAAGCAATCCTATAGAGAAGGTTTCCAGTTGCAACGTTGAAAATGTGCGACACTATTTCATCGAAACGTGGGCGCTATTTAAAAATTATAATATAAAAAAAATATTTTTTTAACAAAGATCAAATAAATAGTAAGGGTATAACAAAATCCTTTTGTTGAAGTCGAATTGAAGCTCGATTTGCCGGGGATTTCGCAAACTTGTTTCATAATAAAGGGGAGAGGGCATCATAATAGTATCGAGTGCTTCTTCATTGGAGTGGATTATCAGACGATTGCGAGAAAATAAGAGAAGTCCTACTCAGGATTGACGTCTGGGGCGGTTTATTTTTAGCTCTACCTTTTCCTTAGAAAATATTGGCCGTATGTTTGGTCATTCTGCTAAACGCGGTTAAATGATGTAACCTTATAGGGAGGGTGGTGCTTTTGGTTCGGGTAGTGCCCTAGGACAGGGTTGTGTATGGAGACAGACAGTTACACCACTGTCTCTTTGTGACGCTACGTGCGTTTTCCTTCAGAATCACCCGGATGCAAAGCCTTTGCGTTGAATTTTCAGTCGCCAAGAGAGGGGAAACGTGCTCCCTGGTGACCTTTCCACTTCTCCCCGTTCCGCGCACTCCTTCTACACCGCCTGTTCCTGCTCCTCTTTTTTCTTTTGCCCTTTCTATCCCTTTCCCCACCGCGCGCTTTCTCACACTCTTTTCGTCTGCTCCTCCCGTTCAGGCGTGGTCAGCAGTATACCCTCACTACCAGGCCATAGGTGGCCGGGGTTCGACCCCTTGTACCGGGTGCCATTATTTTCAAAGATAGTTGCACGATTTGCGCTTGCGCGGCTCGTGAGGTTGGGTGGAGCTAAAGAAACTTGCGCTTTAAAGAAGTATGACTGATGGGGGCAAATATAATTCTGCTCGTAAGATGGCCATTTGGGGAGTTCAGAATAAAACTTCAAACTGGAAACGTTACTTCAAAACCTAGTGTTGCAACGAACGGTGACTTCCGTGCTATTTACAGCTTCATTACCCTCACGAAATAAGAAAAAGAACTAGATTTATTAGCGTGTTAGTCTTTGAAACAGAAGTATTTCGGCTGTCGTGGCGAAACACGATGTCTGGGCGAAACGCGATGAAAGACGTTTACAAATCTCTGTAATGCGAAATTAGAGCGCCGCACTTGAGGAGGAGGAGGGGAGGGTACGCAGGGGAGGGTATGCCCCTCCTCCTCCTCCGTGCCCTCTCCTACCCCTCCTCTTCTTCTTCCTCCGCCTCGTCCATTCCTTCTCCTCTCCTCCTGCCGCTGAATTTGTTCATGGGTGATATGACACGAAGTCGTGGCGTCATTTTGCCCGCTAAGTTTAGAGGCAAAAATTAATTAGTGTTGTTGTCACGTGACGCCAGCTTTCTCACTAAATCTAGCAGGGAAACTTAACCCGCTAAAAATAGCGAATAAATGTCCCTGCAACATTTAGCGGGAAAATTCCCCCTCTACATGTAGCGAAAAGCTTTTCCCGCTGAATTTAGTCGAAAATTTTCTCGCTAACTTTAGTGGGGAAACCTACCATAATTTGATGCCCGCAGTAACGCGGACGCTGACGGCGACGGCGACTTAACCTGGAAACGGGCGCCTAAGAACTGGGCATACAAAGGTCCTTCAGATCTACCAGCAATAACCGCGTTTTGAAGTATTTCCACGGTGCTTTCTTGTGCGCAGAAAAACTACGTTTCGCACTAAATAATTAGCCGCTGCCAACGTAGAAATACTCACTGGAGAAAAACTATCAACTAGGTATATGTTAAAACCCATGCTAGCGTCATAAACGTGCCGACAGACAAATAGTGCCCGTTTTAATGACGTCAGACTACTCCACACTGGGAGATCGATGAGCCGATGGATGGATTAATAAATGTTTACGGCTCGCCGTTTTAGACCGTGTGGCGGCTTGCGTCAACTATAGCCAGTTTTACGAAGACACACCACCAAGCAGCGGGCGTGCGCGCGCGCGTGCGCAAAACCTGCGTTTTGGGAATGAAAGCTCTGTCCGTCAATGAAAGCAATGAAAGTTATTGCTCAAGCATTGATGCACCTAAATACCGCTTCTGATGAGTCTGCGAGCCCCGCCCTTTCACTTATTTTAAAGGGATCGCGCACCGGTAATGGGTTGAACTTTTCCTCACTTTACACAAGAATACTGGCAATGATGTTTTTGTTCCATAAGAATGTTTTCACGTAACGCCGCTAAATCAGAATCAGAATAAATAATATAATTATTTAGACAAAATAAAGTAAAACAAATATATTTAAAAGGATTTTGTACTCTATGTTGCCTCCAACGAGCGCACAAGTGTAGGAAAAAAAACAAAAAAACTTCATCTTCGCTTGAAATTTAGAACGTAGGAAAAACGAGATATTTCTTACTAATTTTTCTTCCGAAACTTTCTGGCGTTTCGGATCGGATACACCCGCAGTGCCCAAACACGTCAGCCCAACCCAGATCACGTATAGGATCCGAGTACTGCAACACTCGAATGACAAGTTTGATAGTGTGGAAAAAACGCGGTGGAGGCTCGAAGCATCGCAATGCTGACAGTTTGGCATTGCTCCTATTTTGTCAATAAAAGCAAAATTAATCCCACTGCAAGCCATCGCAGTGTGCGCCTGCTATGTGTAATGCCGACCACGTCGGCAAGAGGGCTGGGAGGGTTGACAGTTAAGAGCGGCATTGGAAGGAACACGGACACTTTCGGTTCTGGTGAATTGCTATGTTACGACCACGTAATTCCTTATTTCGTGGTTGAGGTGAGGAAAAAAATAAACTTCGGTTTTTAGTATATTTTTTAAAGGGAAAGGACTAAAACAAAACGAATTTCTGTTGGTTTTATTAACTTGGTCAATATTTAGTGAAAATTCGTGTCATTGTCCGTTTAATTTCTTTAATCCTAAATATCCTACCTTATCCTTTTATCCTACCTTATTAACCAAATCGAACCCATTCAAAACCGTGCTGCCCGCTTCGTATCTTCATCATATTCGCGTTTCGACAGCGTGTCACTAATAAAGCAAGATTATTCTATCTTTCTACTGGAAACTCGACGTAACATTTCTCTCCTATGCTTAATTCACCGATTATGCCACAGCCCCGGTGGGACTTGGTTCTTGCATCTGGAACACCCTGAACAAGGAATCACGTAATTATAACACCAAGAGTTTTAAGTGCGTCTTTGGGACATCATTGTCATTCAATAATTCTTCCCTGCCACGTGCCATCAAGCTCTGGAATGATCTTCCCGAGGCCGTTGTTTCAGTTTCCGACCCAGCACTTTTTCGTTCAGAGTTAACCACATATATTTTAGCCAATTAAAAATGCGTAACGATGTTATTTCCTTGTAAACTGGTCACTGTATCTATATTTTTGCTCGAGATGTTAACGGATGTGTGTATTATTATAATTTTTTATTTCATTATGTGCTTTATGTTACCCAGCTGTGCAAATGTTTGGTTTATTCTGTTGCGCGCAGATGTGTATTGCTGTTTGTATGGAGTCGGCGTGCTCCCTGCCATTGCTTCTTTGTTTTAATCAGACTGTATAACCCCCCCTCATGTAATGCCGACAGGTCTTTGAGGCACTTTGAATAAATAAATAAATTAATTAAGTGAAATTATTTTCTCTAAAGGCTTTCTTGTAACAGGGTGAAATAATTATTCAATGCGCTCATTAACTAAAAAAATAGTGCGAATATTTAGGCGGTCGGAAAAGAGTCTGTCGATTTATTTACATCGCGAAGTACAGCTTTATTTAATACCTTCTTATTTGTGATGTAAACCAGGCAATACACGAACAAAAGCAGCTTGAGTTTTTCTTGTTGCTAAAAAAGTTCTAATTGATGTAATGATTCGGCAAATAAAAAAAGAGTCACCCTTGGGTTCACATGTATAAAAACATTGTGGAAAAAGAAGAAAAAAAAGACGAAAGATGTTTCCGTTTTTTTTTTTTCGTTTTTCATATCCTCTCCTGATACTTTCTAGTCCCTACAAAATTCAGCGGGGAAAAAGAACTGGTGAATAAGCAACATGACGCCATTAACGTGACAGCCATTCTCCCGCTAAATTTAGCGGGAAAACTGATTTGGTCTGCAGGTCGAATGACTCAGGTCACGTAAAATCAAGGTTTCTGCTATATTTAGCGGTGAAACACACTTGGTGTACAAGCCATGGGACATCACTTTCCCCGCTAAATTTAACGTTAAATGCACGGACGGACGGACGGAAAAAATTGGGGGGAAGGGGGGGGGGGGGGGGGCGGGGCTAGCGTTAAAAGCATTGCACTCTTTAAAAGCATGAAATCGCATATATATGCTTAAATGATATCGATCCGGTCTTGGCATCAAACAACCTACATTTAATAATTTGTAAAAAAACAGAAAGGTATATTTCACTTTATATTACAGAATATTTCTGACACAAGCCAAGTAGAATCTTTGCACAATTGCGCTAGATTACAGCTGGCATTGATGACCTCTTTTCTTACAAACTACCGAGCCACTGAAACGGAAGTAGTAACTCATGCTTACCAACAAACCGGTGCGCCCCTAGCAAACGCCACCGGCGCCGCGCATGCGCGATGGAATCCCAGGCAGTACGCCGACACTGGGCCAGCGTCGGGAATATCGTTCACAATATTGGCCCAGTTTCATGTTTTGCACCACGGCACAGTATTGGGCCAATGTCGGTTAACAATCGTCCTAAAAATGGTCCAGAATCGGCGTTATCATTCGAGTACTGGGCAGAGATGGGCGAATATCGGTTAACGTGGCCGCGGCCGCTGCAGTGTCAGCGGACTTGGGCCAAGCCAACGTTACTATAGAATTAACTGATAGGTTGGGAAACTGCCATACAGGTTGCTCTGAAAAGGTGGCACCTATCCGTACTTGAGAACCGAGCTAATAGCGATCGCAACGCCACCATTTCTCCCGCACCGGCCACTCGAGGGACTGCACGTGACTTCTATTCTGGCTTTAATCGGCCATTTTGGCTCCGAAAGAGATAACAAGGGTGCCACCCCCGTCTCCCAAGCGGACGCGCCGCGAATTTCTGCCGAAGTTAGGATGCGCCTAGGTCAAGACGCACTACCTGCAATCACCGCTGAGACATGGTTGTATAAACACAATATTAATTGTGCCGCAAACCTTGTAAGCTAAAGATTTGAGAATCATCACGCGTTTTGCACTAATCTCCAAAAAAAGTCACTACAAAAAGACTTTTTGTGCGTTTGTTTGTAAGGAGAAGCCCTGTTCCAACCGCTGATTGGCCGGCGCGCCCCGTGGCAACAGCGGCGGCCGCCGCGATTGGCCGGCGCGGTTGACCACGATTCAGAATCGTTTTAGAAACGGTCAAGAATTCCTAATACGGGCCGATATAGCCGGTTCGTACCCGACAAATTGCCGGAAAACGGCGCTGGATACTGTATATCATCTTGGCGTTGGCCGACCCATGTGATGTTCCGCCGATATCGGCCACGTCATGGTGCTGCTGGCCCGATCGTTACGATGCAGCGCCAATATCGGCAGTATCAGAATGATATTGCCCGATTTCTCCAATCCGACGCCAAAACTGGCGCAATACTGTGTGGTGCCTGGGATGGTGGGCAAAAAGCTGGCCGTCGCCCATAAACCAACCATTGGAATGCGATGTCGTCGGCGTCAGTGTGAGTCCCCGTGCTTTTTTTCGCGTTGGAATGGTTGATTCCATGTCTTCCTGGCTACTGTAGCGGTCTCAGCGAAATTACCGAGCCTCGTTAGACAGCAAAACTTGGCGTGAATAATGTGACACGCGGCGATTCATTCCGCGTGGACGCCGCAGAATGGACGCTTAAGCCTGAGTCGCATGATAAGATTCTGTTCGCTATTATTAGTCATGACGTCGATCGGGCTGCGAAAACGTGAGCCGTAGCTGAAATGGTCGTCGTCGATACTGAAAATCGCGAGCAGAATCAGACCAACTGAATCAGGCATAACAAGTCGGTAATGGCCACTGGCAACAATTATCAACATATGTTTGTATCTACATCATATACGGAGCCTATACGGCGAGCAAGTCGTCTGCTTCTTTCGCAGTGGTTGCGATGATTTCAAAACGCCGAGCTCTTATTGGCTCATTGAAAAAGAAAATCCTGATTGCTAGATGGCTTAAGGCATCTAGCAATTAATTCTACCCACTATCCTTTCGATCAAAGCCAATCGGTGCTCGGCGTCGTTCTGACGTCACCACAACTCCTGCGCAAAAAGCAGACGACTTGCTCTCCGCATTTATTCCAACCGACCTATCAACTTAAAAAGTATTTTGAGTCCTGCACTTCTTATCGCAATGACCGGACGTTTGGTCTATGAGCCGCTGTCGTTTGATAGAGCTGGCGACAACAAGTAGAAACGTTTGAGAGCAGACGACTGTTCGAACAATCAGTTAGGCGGCCGTTCGAACATGTACACGCGCTGAACGTAGTCCACAGGTGGTCTGTACAACTTTGCGGTTTTCCCGCGTTCATGTCGGAACAAAATAAATAAATCTGAAGACCAGAAGTATCCGTGAATTCAACGCAAAATGCCTTGTCTTCTTCTTTTATGGCCCCTATCCACGTGCTCGGACGAACCGAACGGACAGGAAACGCATGAAAACTGACCTTCAAACCTTTCCCGACTCTTTTGGCACAGTCCTCGTCGCGGCGTTTTGAAAAAAAAAGCAGGTTTTTGTGTGGTTGGCTTCTTAAGAGCGACGTAGGAGCGCACGTCCCGCATGGTACCTCCCGCTCACAGCCCCAGGCCGGAAGTGCGCCCGACGCGCCACCACTGCGCTGTGACGTAGCGGAGCTGAGTTCGTGAATATTGGAGACGTACTCAATCGAAAGCGTCGCTGTGGTCGGTTTGACACGATTGGCAGAATTTCTCTTCGACGGAAATAAGAGGAACCTAAGAACTTGCATTTTGACGATGTTCACAATGTTGCTTTGAGAGCTCAATAATTTCAAGCTTCCACCATTTTAATTACAAGCACGATCGAACTTTTTGTTTGCAGGGTAATGACATCACGAGAGGGAATTACACGAGGGTGCCTCCAAAGAATCTCGCCGCTAATGAAGGCCAATCCTGGGGAGGACTATAGAATCTGAAATGGCATTGCGATAACCTTGTGTGCTCTTGTAATAATGATGCGAAGTAAAAAAATAAATAAAAGAAAACAAAAACTGAAGGTCGGATTTGACGGCTCCCATGGACTGCTGCTGCCAAGCGTCTACGTGTATGTTAAGCGCCAAAATATTAGTTTCTATATTTTCTACTTTATTCCCTCCTTGGTTACTCGTAAATTCATTGGATCAAGGAATAATAGCGCCATGGCCTTTCCTGCCTGCTAGCCAGACACATAAACATACTAATATAAAACCTCGCAAGGTCATTGGCTGGTCGGTGTCCATTGCCAAGGCAATCGCCCTTTCCGCCCCTTCATATCTCTGAAGCTTCGAGGGGGACGTTCTCAAACTAGTCGCACCAAGATCGCCATGGAGCGTCATTGTACTGAAGGCGTTCCTCACCAATATAAGCGTCTTTGGCACTGTGTATGCAGTCAACTTATCAATCATGCCCATCTTTCTGGATCCCTTATAATTATATTGTTCTTGGTGCGTTTTTAAAGACAAGTAAATTATTTTTCCATGCCTCCAAGCACCGACACCGCATGTGGCGGCGGAACTAAGATGTATGCTTGTTTCGCCGGCGTGCGGATATTGAAATGCTGTGTCTAAATATACGTCGGAAGTATCCCGGTTTCAGAGTCTAAAGATAGTCGGACGCACCCGCTCCACGCTCGCGAGTCGCGCTTTCTTCTACTTGCATTTACGACTAGGATAAAAAAGAAAAAAAGTGATCAACTCAAGCTTGTTACAAATCTATCCATTCCAATCCAGTTCGAGTAACCGCAAGCCATCATCATCGTCGCCCACAACAAAAAGTGTTACGATTACAAAGAGGGTGCATGTGATTCGCACGTGTGACCAATACTCCAGTGGAAAAAATATTAATCTATATGTAGCAGACCTACAATAGGGTAGTCTGGTCTGGTATACATGGCCTGCACGTGACGTCAAAGCAGTCCTCCTTGCTGGTGGTACAATGCAACTGAGCTGACTCGTTTCCAGTTCGTAGAATTAGTACAGCACCGGCTTTACATTTCCAGGGTCATGAAAGGGGCCGTGCAACGACATTAGGTATGAATATTTCTTACTTTACACCAGCTTCCTGGCACTAGTGGGACCCAGAAATACTCGAACGCAACACCACTGACCAAGAAGCGTCTTCGTCGCGGCGGAATTCAAAGGATGAAAGCGGAGCTTTTCTTTCAGTCTCTTCTTCCCAAGCCGCCTTTTGCTCCTTCGTGAAATTTGATAACGGAGCTGTGGGGACAATGGCAATAGTACGCGCCCCGGGAATGCGTCATCGAGCTTTGCGATCCCAGCTGTGACGATATTCAAATGCTGCTCACACAGTGAACCCGAACACTGCGTACGCGTCCGATCTGGGCTCGTGACAATCGATGCCTCAACATGCATTCGGGTAGTGGCCCGTGTCCAATCGCTGCAACGACGACAATAGCCGAGCCATAACAATGTCTGGAACTCAGCGCGTGCCCTGTGCTTTGCCAACTCCAGCGCGTGGCTATGATCAACATTGGCGGCATATAATAGGCTCCAGATCACGTGGTCGCTTCTTCTGGCTGCGAGTTGGGGGGGAGGAGGGGGGGTGAACGGGGCTCATTTTTTTTTATTTTTTTCCTTTAATTTCTATTGCGTGGGGTGAAAAACGAACGCGTGTTTTATAGGTGATTAAAGTCAGGGATCCGTTTTAAGCGGTATTTGCGCAAAGTAAAAAAAATCGGGAAGAAAACCGAAAGCTGCTCGGCAGTGCTCGCTCCTCGCCGGTTTATTACGTCAGCAGGTGCATATAAAGGAACGTTACATCACACAAGCGCCAAAATCGGCAGATCGGAGCCGTGACCCGTCGATCCTTTTTTCACGCGCTGCATGCTTTGCACGTCTGTACGAAACGAAACTTCGACCGCCAGTTGCCGCGTTTACATGAAGGAGACTTAGTCGCATCGAATTCAGTTATGACATTCAATGCGGTCATGTAAACGGCATAATGTTCTAAGGAAAGGAATCGCATAGAAGTCACTAGACAGGCGGATTGAGACGAACGCACATTCATTCAGCCCATGTAAACGGAGGTCGCATCGCATTTTTGGAACGGGGAGGACTATGAGACGGCGCTCGCTGCAGGAGCGAGTAAACAGCTGAGGACATGGCGGCGGCCAACCTCATCAACGGCGCAGAGAGCGGTCCCGTCTTCGGTCCCGCGTTTAAACATGAGGAAGATACATAGAAATAGGGGACGGGAAACAAAGACAGTGGTTGGAAGTTTTCTTCCAAGAAGAAAAGCGAGCTTTTATTGCCATCGTAAGTAAGCGGAATATAGCTGAGCTGCTCGGTGAGGGCGGCCCCCGTCAGAGCCTTGCGAAATACGACTTGCACGTCCGAGGGAGTCCCTAAAGGCTTCGGCGCAAGCACGAACGACGCCGAGAGCTCCGCGCACTGCAGGGTAGCGCAGAACAAGCAGCTCCTACCTTGGTGCAGTTCCTGGTTGCGCCGGAGCCTTTCGGCCTCGGGGTTCGGTTGGTCCGGTCGCGGCCAGCGAGGTTTGGCGAGGCGAAGCGCAGTGCCGTCCTCAAAGCGTTCGGAAACGATCTCTCTCGCAGGGCTTGCGCACACACGACGTCTATGGTCTAGGGTGGCCCAGCGGCCCCGCCCGAAACTCAAAACGCTCGTGTTTTGATGTTTCTTCCGTCTCGTAGCTTCTTACACAGCACCGAAGACAGTGGGCACAATCTTTATGCTCGCCGAAAGCGTCGAAATCAGTGTTGCCAACTCAAAAATTGAAAACCCGCAGCCGGAATCCCGAAAACCGCTAAAATACCGCTAAATCCAAAACACAACGCAAAACGACTTTTTCAACTTTTTTTTTTTTTTTGCTTTAATTTTTGACAAATGTATAATAAGAGTATCGATAGTATCAACGCCATCTGAAAGGAAGCTTTCCTTTTGTTTTGACTAGAAGCCTGTTACGCCACGCCACAGTTCACCCAGGTGATCGGAAGCCAAAATTGCAGAGTGAGCGCATACGAACATTGCAAGGGACCCCTCAGCAGTGCGTGACTAGTCACACCCGTTCAACTTGTTGAGTCGTCTGCTACCAGAGGAGAAAGGTGCAGCGGCCGAAACATGCTTCTTCGTTGCAGCGTGCATGACCGAATCCACATTGTTCGCAGATAGTTCCGTTTTGAAATAGCGGCACCTGGCTTGTCTGCTACCACCAGGAACCTCCAGTAGCCAGTCTTTAAGCTCGGGGTCTTGGGTGCAGGTCCATATCACAAGAGCGAATGACATTTTAGCGAACGGCGACATTTGAGCGAATGGTCGTTTTAGCGAATAACGGGGGCGCGCGTTAACCCATCCGTCGCGCTGCGCTTTACGCCGCTTCGCGGCGACAGTCTGCGGCAACTCATTACAAAAATATGAACTCACTTGGCCCACCCGAAAACGCCGCTTCGCGGCGTCCGACTATTCGCTAAAGTGTCGTTCGATGAAACGTGGGCGTTCGCTAAAACGTCATTCGATCAAGTGAGTGCCTCCCCGGGGTCTTATAGCCAGTCTTTTCCCAACTTTTTATCGTACTTCACTGCGCCCTTTTCACGAAACAGTGACAAAAACGTCATAGAAATATTGGAACATTCGTGCTGTTCAAACGTGCGCGCACAAAACGAAGAGGCATGTTCCGATATTCGACGTCTTAATGTTTTTATGACATCACAGGCGTTACTCTCACAAACCAGAGCATTACTAAGGGCCGGTTGCACCAACGTCGCTTAGCGCAAAGCGGAGCTTAGCCGGGAACTTAAGCTTAGTTTCGGTTTCGTTCGGTTGCACCAAACTCGCTTATCGCTAAACCTAGCACTAAACTACGCTTAACTTAAGCGCTCAACATTGGGCGCTTTGCTTCTGGTTGTTTCTTAATCCTGGATTAAAAACATGGCGGCTGGTTTGTCGCGGTCGACGCGGTGGACGAAATTGGTTGTGCAAAGTGTTTTAGGCTACATCATCGTGAAAGTCTCGACAAAATGACTTTCGATTGTGACAAGGATGCAAAATATTGTCGTGTGAAGTGTTTATCGACCCCTGTTTTCAAGTTGGCTCTCCACTTTCAGGGCGTGTTAGCCCTAACCGAGAAACGTACGGAGCTGTGGGGCTCACGTCTGTATTCCCGTTGGTTCTTCTGTCAACGAGCTTATTCGTATGTACTTACTTATTTTTGCATAGCTGTAACGTATTGTTATTTACCACCTTGTTTATTTACACTTGCACCGCTTATCCTTCAATCTGATCAGCGCGTTGAATAGTGGCAGTACATGATCTTGGCGATCAGCTGATTGTCGACACCTCTGCCGTTTGCATTAGATTGCGGCGCTTTTAAGTAATAAAACAGCGAAAATTCAATTTCTCTCGTTTTCTGAGTTTTGAGACGATCTTCAGTGAATTTTCCTTATCTCGCGAGTAGAATCTTGGCTTCAGAAAACTGTATCGTTCCATAACTGTAACTTTTTTGGTGATCGCATTTTTTTTATATACTTTGCTTTATATCTTTCATTCGTTTCCCGAGAACGAGATACTGTTGTTTCCGAGTTGTGCTCTGTGATGGTGTTTTCCCTTTACTTTTGTCGTTTGTTGTCATTGTGACGATGGTTGAGACTATATACTGGAACACGTTTTCAATAAAATTCAGTTGAAAGTTGCGCCTTGTTGTGTCCTCCGTAACTTTTTTGGTGATCGCGATTGTTTAGGAATATTTTGCTTTATATCTTTCATTCGTGGTGACGACAAATCGTAACGACTACTATGTTAGATTCGTTCATTACTGTATCGGGGCAGGCTGGGGCAGGTGATGCGAAGAGACGACCGTTCTTATCGGCACGATGTGATGTACTAATGGGAGTTTTTTTTTTTTTTTTTTTCTGAACTCGACAGTGTGAAACTGAAGTCCGTTTGAGGCTGCAGCGGATGTTCAACGACGGTACAGTGCAGTTCTGTCACCTTGCTGATAGCAACGAGTACCGTCGATGCAAGGACTCTTGACCTGACCTCTCGACGACTTCTATTCGAAGATTTCAGGGGCATTTTCGCAGCTGCCGTGGCGAGTTCGTCACTGTTTTGAACTTCATCGGTCTCAGGCTTGACTTAGTTTTAGTAGTCATCTTACCTGCCTACTTATATCCATGATGTTTTGTCTTCAGCGATGTAGCGACTAGAGTGTCCTTCTCGCGTTCGGTGAGATTTGGGGCCCCCGATGGCTCCTTCGCCTCAAAATGTGAGCACGAAAACTACTACCACTGTCAAAATATCCTGTTATCAACCGATATTAAACACACAATCAAAGATGTAAAGAGCATTCGTGTTTATTTGAAGCTTTGACTTCTGTTATTGAAAGTTAAACGAAAAAATGATTGAATTTGGAGGCCTTTAATTTGTTACTCACCGAAGAAATACAGCGAAAAGCAGACGCCGACGACGACTACTACAAAAGTTTTTCTTTTTTTCTTTTTTTTGTTGTTTACATCACGTGATTCCTCTCCGCCAATCGTATTCGTCGCTCTGAGCGTTCCCTAGTTTGCTCTGTTTGTCCCTAGATTCCCTACGCAAATCCAGCGTTTAGCTAGGGGCGCGTCTGTAAAGCCGGCTTAACGTTGGTGCAACCGGAATTTAAACCCGTGCTTACCTAAGCTCGGTTTAGGGCGCTAAGCCGGCTTAGAAAAGCGCCGCTTTGGGTTAAGGTAAGCGGCGTTGGTGCAACCGGCCCTGAGAGTCAGCGAAGACGACTCTCTTTAGCGTTGGACTCTTATTATCCTTATTATTATGGATATGAAAGGTGCATAACAGTAAATCGATATAAAACTTCTATATCTCTGAAAAACCGCCAAGATGACATAAAATCGGCAAAAAATCCCGCCGCTCGCAAAACAATAATTTATCCCGCTAAACAGAACCAAAAACCGCTAAATTTAGCGGGAAAACCGCTAAATTGGCAACACTGGTCGAAATGCCTTCACGCGCGATACACTGGAAAACGTGGTGCGGCTGCTGCCGGAAACGCAAGTTTAACTTCGAGAATTGACACGGCGTGGCGCCACCTCAGCGTAGAGCTTTGCTGCGCATTCATGTAAACGTTGCCGCGTCGGCTTCATTTGAAGGGCGATTAGAGAGTGTTGGGAAGTACTTTAAGTAAATTGTACTTAAAGTACCATTTTAAGTAGGTTTAGAAAACTTGTACTTCACTTTAAACACGTTTTCTGAGTATATACTCGTTTTTTACTTACAGTATTTTTTTCCGGTGCTTTCCGAGAAAAGTACAACTCTCGACTTCAAAGTACATTCCTCCAATTTCGTCTCGGTAGTATTTAGTTCTTTCAAGAACCACGCGCTTGTGTCCTTGGCTTTCCCGGTATTGTGCACAACTTCTGATTTTGAGTATAATTAAGAGCTCACCAACCTTTACCAAAAAATGGCGTATAGTCATGTAAAAATGCACTAGCGTCGTTTGAGACGTCATCCAGTATTTTTTCTGAGTGAAGTAATATCGGCTATAAGACCGATACGGTACAAATAATTCCCTTCCAAGCATATTGCGTTAAATAGTTCGTAAGCGGGACTATAAGACAACTACTCTATGGCCATTTGACTTCGTCCAAATTTCGCCGCCACTTTCTAAAATAACTGGTGCACCCCCTTTACAACTGGGAAAATGCATATAAGTAGAGCCCTAGATATCCGCGGATATCCACAGTAAACTGGCGGATGCGGATAAAAATGAATCAGATTTGGCGTATTTCGGATCGGATGCGGATTCCAGGGTCGCTAAACTCGTCAAGCACAACTTTGCGTCGTAAAGTTGCGGAACGCGTTAATTGGACTCTCGCGACGCTGACGTCGCGCCGAGCGAGGTGTCAATCATTCAAAGCAAAGTTCATCGAGGCGCGCGTGCGGCGCGTGAGGGGCGCCAGGAGCCCGCTGATTGAACGGCTTCGCCGATGACGTAGCGCCCGTTTGTCCCTACATCCCTACGCCAAGCTAAAATTAATGCTTTGCAAATTGTCCCTAGGCGACCTGCTGACGCTCAAAATCCCTCCGAAGTTTGTGTTAAAAAGAAACCTCGTTTGTCGAAGTTGTCGCTGACGTCAAAGTGACGTTTCCGAACTTTGCGAGAACCGTGGTTTGAGCTCGAGATCTTCGCTTCGGATCGAGGCGAAGTTAAACTTTGTAACATGGCGGTGCCGTACGCTGCGGCCGAGCTTATCTTCCGCCACCGTCGGCGTCGCTACTGAGACCACTGGGGACGCCTTTCAACTCCCCGACGATGACTTTCGGCGACAGTACCGGCTATCGAAAGCCGTTGTGCGTTGACTCTGCGACGAGCTTCGTTCGCCGCCTCGGACCGTGGAACAACAAGTTCTCTGCGCGCTCCGGTTCTTCGGAACCGGTAGCTTTCAAGGCATGGTGGCGACTGACGAGCACCTGTCAGTCTCCCACATGACTGTGAACCGGGCTGTCAGAGTTTTTTCGGCTGCCATCGCTTTTTTTTTATTTTATTTTTTCTGTAATATCCGGAGAGGTACTAATAAGCTGGTATACAATTCAGAATGTTGCAAAACAAACAAGAACCGGGGTAATTCTTGGGTCGAGTCTCCCGGCAGCCGGCAGAATTATTTCCCCGAAATTCTACTGGCAGTCGTCACTCATTGGCGGTCAAATCAGTTCATCGAACGACGTGTCATCGACAGATCGTTTCATCGGCACGCGATGTAATCACATGAAAGAGATGGTCTTCCGTTAGAGGTATATACGCATTAAGCATTTTCCCACCTTTAAACATGTAAGTGGGGTGTCCCATAACTAACACCCTAATAAGTGTAGCGATGGACCTTATAAAAAAGTGTAAACTTCACACCTTTAAAAATGTGTGATTTTTTAAACACGTTTCTTAAAACGTATGACAATGCCTACACCTTTTCATAAAGATGTAAAACTACAATACCCCTTCTCGTCAGGCACGTAGCCAAGGGGAGTGGGGGGGGGGGGGGGGGCATAAGGCCTGGCCTTCCCGCCCCCCCCCCCCCCTTCCCCCGAAATTTTCCATTTTGCTGGGGCCTCCTCTCCTCCCTCCCCCTCATAGAGCACTTTGTCATCGGCGCCCCCCCCCCCCCCCTCCTTAAACGAAAATCTGGCTACGTGCCTGCTTCTCCTCAAGGTGTAATTACCACAGTACATTTCTTTTTTGGGGTGTACACAGTGGCCCGGGACCCATTAATATGGCTGAACAAATAAATTACACAAACGAGTCGTCGAAACAGCACGTTGCTTCTTGGCGAGTGTCGAGGCAATAGGGAATTTTCGTAGACCGGTCTGCCCCCTCCGCTAAGCGTTCCGCAACAAAGAAGTTGCTACTGCGCCTGCGCGCCGATAGCCTTGACTGTGGAGTTCCCGCTATCGTAGCGGGTTGCGGAGGGCCCTTGCGGGACGGCAAAAACGATCTACGAAAACTCCCTAATATCGTCCGAAAACCGGCTTCAATATTGGCCGGATGTACGGTTTTGCACCTCGTCCCTACATCCGGCAGGTATGGGAGTACCGATGCAAATAAACGATGTATGTCTAATAGCACTGGCACCGCTGATTTCTTAGGAGGCTAGATTGTGGATAGAGGCCTGTATTGCTGGGGTCGAGCGGCACCACCGGCAGTCATCGCTTGACACAACTCAATTTCATTACGTTAGTAAATTGTTCTCTACCATGAAACTTCTATCATGTTGCCGCAAATGACAGTTAATATTGTGGGCAAGAATATTAAACGCGTTAGAATACCAATCTTGTTTAACTAAATGTTGTGTGGTTGAGGGTCCAGGGCTACTTTGTTGGGCGTTAACTGTTATGTGTTTAATGAGACAAGGGCTACCGAGAGTTATTGTAGAGTCATCCGTGATTTCAGAGTAATCAAAGCTCAGCAAACGATAAGTTAGAATGCCTTTACTAGGGATTTTCGCATCGTTTTGACCGCTTGTAGATAGTGCTTCATGGTGAAAGTTTTTTCTTTAAACTCCTGTGGCCCTCACAGGAGTTTAAACTCCGTGACAAACTGAAACTCGGAGCGTGCCGTTCAGTCGCTCGACGTGCCATTTATTTAGCAACCGAAGCAAGCGACGTCGGTAAAGTCAATCGCGCTCCGGCCAATTTTTTTTTAATCGATGTTCAAACGCTTGACGAATGTCTATTTGATCTCCAAGAACCCGACATAATCATCGCAGCACATCATGAAATGCTCGCCCTCGAGCACCGCGTACAAGCTTCCAAATTTTGCATGTTTCTTCCTTAGACTTGCGTGAATTGCCTCATGATGTAAAAGGCCAAAGCAACAAGGGCGAAAATGAAGGGAGAACTAGACAGGACGCGGCATATTGCCTGTCGTCAAATAATGGCCGCCGGTGAGGCCAGTGACGGGCTCCCAATTCGCGATACAGACTTGCACTGTGAGAGTTCTAATGCATTACACCCACCGAGTGCTGCACGGAGAACAGGCCCCGAACGAACTTGCCAAATGCACCCAGTGCAGACTGATGCTGTCGCCATAGATGTTGTAGAAAAGTACCGACCTCAAACCGAAACTAGCCCCTTTTTGTTCGACGTGATGGGAGGGAATGCGAGAGTGCAGTCGCTGCCATCGTTTAAACGTTGGTTGCTGCAACGTGGAACTTACATTTGCGATGACTTCCACTTAAGCAACTCGGCAGTCAGAGATATCTACAGACGGCGTAAGGTTCCGAAACCAGTTGACAACAAAACAGCATACGCTTGAGGAAATTGATCGCACTGTACGCGCAAGAGCTTGCTTCGTTTTAAGCATAATATTATGAGTGAATAACTGAAAAAATAGGCTTAAATCTAGTTCTTTGGAACAGCTAGCAATACGTTTCGTAGGACTTTTTATTTCCCTGGCATTGAGGACGAGAGCTTTCTCAAAACAAAATATGACGGGGCGAGATAGCTGCCATTCATATATGACTTTGCTTGAGTCTCGGGCAACGTCTCCATGTTTAGCCTTCCCGGACGCTGAGTAAATGCGTCGCAGGTTTCTGCTGTGGGAGCTTTGTCGAAAAATGTTGCACTTTCCATCCATACACAAATGATGCTAGATCTCGCGGCCCCTGTGGTTGTTCTGGGGCTTTCATTGCACACTGGTAGGTTTCAGCGTCTGTACGGCTACAAAACGACTCAAATTTCGCGAATAAAAGACGGGCCGTCGATTCCTCCCTTCGTGAAATATCAGACGCTTACAATTCAAGCTCGCGTTTGAGTTTGTGACCCGCGGGACGCGATTTCGAGCAGAAAACCAACTTTTTCTTTCAGTTCCGCTGTGCGAATGCCTCATCGCAGCAGACGAACTCTCGTCGTCTGCTCTCGCTCCTCGCCTGGGCGAGGTATGACGGGATTGCCGGCGCTAGAGAGCCCAAAGACGACGTACAGCGAACGGCGTGAACGCTCGCCTCCCCGCGCTGTCTCGTGCTCTCGTGCATCGCCTAGGGATCGCGGGGGATCTTTCGTCAAAAGTTGCGAAGTTGAGCGCGCGCAGGGAGGAGGAAACTTTGCGGCGTTCTTTTGGTCACTCCCCCCGCTACGTCAAAAAGCGAAGAATGTTTTGCTCCACGAGTTTAGCTACCCAGGGGGCTGCGGATGAGGATTGGCTGCGGCTATCCGAGTGTCCGGATCTACATTTTTGCCGAGGCGGCCCATAATTAAATCTGTGCGAGCACAGAGTGTAAAGTGAATTAGGGAGAAAATGTATTGCGGAAAAAAACTACTCTTAGATAAATGGTGTCGATCGGGGAGAAAATTGTTGTTTAAGAAATATTTGATTCTTACCGAAGATCGCATTAGAACGTTATATCTCAAAAGAATGCTCTTCTTAGAAAAAGTAAAGAAAACAGGAGCGTCAGTTGTCCTGGAAAAACGTGTTCTTGTTTGGCAGGGAAAGAGCTGAAAACGTTATTTGAGCAAAGAAAACCCACAACGTACAAGCCACAAGAAAGTAGAAGAAACTTGTAAGTGGCTTCTTCGCAGTATATCGAGGAGACTGAATTCAACCCTCTAGAGGGGTGGAACTTGCGCCAGTACGAGCTTCCGCACCTAATTCTTGCTGCACAGTTCGTGCATGCGACCCCAGCGTCAAGTTCAGCAACGGAGAGAGACTTCTCAGTAACGGGTATTAATTTGAGAGCGGCAAACCAGTCTGAATTCGTCTATGTTGACGACATTCTGTTTCTTCGACAGCAACCTCGACGAGTAAAACAAATGTGCTTGTGCATTTTCTTTTTTTCGAGTTGGCACTGAGTTGTTTTTAAGTATCTGGTTCCGAGCATGCAGCTGAGGGTCGGTGTTAAAAACTGAACCGATAGGAGGTATTGCCAGTGTGATATTTTCTCAGTGGTGTACTCGCGCCTTACCACATAATACACGAGTACTGGGCTGCGGTGAGTGAGGGCCTTTCTTCTCTCATTTTTTTATTGTCTGGCCTAAACAAAAAGACACAATAGTCTGTTCATTGTTAATTTTCATGTTTATAAAATATACGTCTGCTTGAAGTGATTTTTACAAAGCAAAAAGCAAAAAAAAAATATTACCTTCCTTCCTTTTGAGCGCATCTTTTGGGCAGAGTGTCAGTGTCATGGACTATCAAGAAGACGATCTCAGAATTGCGATCATCTTTCAAGCGATGCGAAGTGACTCTGGAAGAATGACCGCCTATTTTATAAATACGATCAAATAGAATACGATAAAAAGACTTTCACCGTAATTCTCACATGAAGAGTTCTTTGTACAAAGGTAAGCAGACGGCTTATAAAATGCCATCCCGATGGGTGTGTTTTTTTTATGCTTGATTTTACGATATAAAAGGAATGTGCGGATCGAGGATCGAATGTTCCGAATTTTGCGGGTGCGGTTTAGATGTGGCAACAAAGTCTGCGAATTCGGATCGGATTTGGAAACAATTATTAAAAAAAAAAAACACACACACACACTTTGTGGATGCGCTTATGGATCGGATACGGATGATGAAACAGTTATCTGTGCAGGGTTTTACATATCAGTTTAAAAAACACGGTATACTGGATTGGAAGGAGATCATAAAAGATTGTGTTAAAAAGTACTTTACGTTACTTGGAAAGTATACATTGCATTTATAGTACTTTACTTCAAGTACATTGTGCCCTGCGTACTTACTACTTTACTTGAAGTACATTACTCCTCTCATTTGCTTTGTACTTTACTTCAAGTACTTTTAGAGCGCAGCTCTTACGCGCCCGTTTCCGGCTTGAGCGGCGTCGGCGTAACCGCGCGGTGCATTATGGGAAGTGTCCCATAATGCACCGCGCGAGCCCCCCACCGGGGTCACGTGACCTCGTGGGGGGGCACGTGACCCCCCCCCCCCCCCTCCGAGGTCACGTGACCCCCCGAAGTCGCGTGACTCCCCCAAGGGCATGTGACCCCCTCCTCGAGGTCACGTGAGCCCCCGAGGTCACGTGACCCCCGCCGATGTCGCGTGACCCCCCCGATGACGTCATCGTCACTAATGACGTCACCGGCATCCACATCGTCATCGTCATCATCACTGATGACGTCATTAGTGACGTCACTGATGACGTCACCAGCATCCACATCGTCATCATCACACGTCACCGGCATCCGCATCGTCATCATCACTGATGACATCATCAGTGACGTCACTGATGACGTTACCGACATCCGCATCGTCATCATCACTGGTGAAGTCATCAGTGACGTCACTAATGACGTCATCGGTATCCGCATCGTCACTGATGACGTCATCAGTGACGTCAGTGATGACATCATCGGCATTGGGGGGTCACGTGACCTTGGGGGTCACGTGACCCCCCAAGGTCACGTGAACCCCCCTGGTCAGTTGAACCCCCCCCAGTGCCCTTCCCTCCTCCTCCTCAAGAGCTGCGCTCTAATTCGGCGTTACAGGGAGTTGTAAACTGCTTTCACTTTTTAAGCATACTTTACCCAACAATGGATTACAGTCTATGCGTTGAAGTCGCATTCATGTAAATGCGGCTAGTTAAGGAAACGGCCGGAAACGGCAGACGACGATTCGTTGTTTCTTCAGTTTTGTACTCTCGAATATTCTCTCACGAATCAAAACTTCGACTGGGAGAGAAGGAAACGGCCCACGACGTTTTATGTCTCGTCAGTTTCGTTCGACGTATCTTTAGACTCTGGGATCCGGGTACGTCCATGTATCTTTAGAGTTCGGGTTCCGTACAGGTCGGTCGTACCTTTAGACAGAACGTTAAAATATTGATATACATGAAACGTCTCTATAAAGCTAGCCGTCCCCAGCGAATTTAAACTGGCTCGCCAAGAATGAAGAGGTCAAAGAGAAACTGCCCATTTCCAGGGCTAAATTGGCGACCATACCGGGAGCTTGGCGCTACGTTCTCGGGATCCAGTGACGTTAGTTAGCCGAACAGGAGCTACTGGTGCCACTAAATAAGCTACGATTAAGAGTAACGATACTTACCCATCTTGTGGCTTAAAATAAATGTTGCCTTTTATCTGAAGCTTTATCTGAAATCACAGGATCCGTTATCTACAAATGTCTAAACAGTTCGCGCCAAAGCAAATCAATATTACATGTGCTTCCTAACACTGAATCTTTGGGTTGTTTTTATGTTTACACAGCATTGAACTTATACCCGATTCACACGGAAGTGTAAAGGTACCTTAGGCACAGGCTTGCAAGGCGATCGCGCAATACTTTGCATCACTCTATTTCTGAAAAAAAAAAAAAAAAAGAGAAGTTTTATGGCATTGTGTTAGCGAAACCTAAAAAGCTCACAAGCAATTCAACAAATTCAGTGCATAGCTGCAAAAACGAAGACGCGTAGAGACTTTTCTGTGTGACTCTTTTTCCGTTCCTTTTTTCTGGGAACCACCGATGTCAACGCTCGCAGCTTTGCCGCTCTCCGCTTCCGTTTCTGCCTCTCTGGTTTTCTGCGTCCCATGCACGTCGTTTGATGCCGGTGCACTCGGTGCTCGCAGCAGCCGACGCTCGTCAGCGTCTAGTGTCACCTGCAATTTACAACAACAGCTCAGCCACCCCACCGACGCTCCCTAAAACGCTTTTACCCGGTTTACAGCGGAAGCTGTTAGTGCCCCTTTCGGCCAGATAAGGCGGAGTCCATGCCCTCCCCCCCCCCCTCCCCCCAAAAAAAAAAAAGAAAAAAAAAGCATACCCTGTGATTGTGGGGCGCGCGTAGCCCCATTGCCTTCGAGCTATCCCTCTCTCCCGATTGCCATCACCCCTGCCACAATCGCGTCATCTAGGGCAAGATGCACCTCACTCGCTCTCTCCATCCTTCCCCCCTTTCTACCGCCCACCAACAATGCCTATAGTCTGGGGCATGTCAAGAACGAAGTGGAAGCTCCTCTTACCTCTCTTCACTTTAACAGAGGGAACACTGGAGAGGGGGTCGCCTCCAGTCCAGAGTTCGCTTTGCTAAGGTGAAGAGAGTTGGAGGAGCTTAAATTTCGTTCTTGACCTTTCACCGACTATAGGTAAAAAAGACCGTAATGTTTAATTTACAACGTCACCGAAGGAGGCGAAAGCAGGGCACTGATTGGTCACACTTGTGTTGCGTCAGAGTTCGGCTGAGACTCGTCTTCAAAAAGTAACAACACGAGTCTGAGCCTAGCGCAGACGCAGCACTCGTGACCAATCCGAGCCCCCACGCTCGCCTCCTTAGGTGACGTTGAAACTTTGGAGCTCTCGTAGTTGTGCCGCAATACCAAACTTCGAAAACTTGCTGTTACCTGATGCAAAGGTTAACACTTAGTAACTAGTTTCGAATATTTTAATTAAGAAAATAAACGCCGTTGGAGGTGGCAGTCGTCATTTATCTTCGTGCACTCGCGCGACTCGTTGAAATCCATTTTCTAAGAAAAAAAACCACAATATAAATAAAAATATATTTGTAACTTCAATTACGTAACGCTAAATTACGAGACTCTTCGGCTTACGCATTTAACCGCCAGTGTGACATTTCGGCGGAGAGAGCTTTCGCTGATCCATAGTTTATTTGTGTTCCGAGAAAAAACGCGGTTCAATGTTTTGCCGAAACAATCCGTCGTACAATACACCACTTGTCTCACCAGCCACGTAGTTTCGTAGCCTCACCACTGCAGGCATGCCATCGCGGGAACTACTTTCTTCGTGCACGACAACCCCGCTGTGGGTCTGCGCGAGCACTGCACGAGCCGACACGTGCTGTATCGTTCACTGGCATCTGCCGCCTGGGAACGTCAGTTATGGCAGAGTTACGCATGCGTGTAACGCTTAATCATATCGGTCTATTATACAGAAGTACGAAAAGAAACTGGCAGGAACCTTTACCAAAGTCCTATAGTGCATTAAAGGCATTTTAGGGAATTGGTGACTGACATGGTGTGCCATGTAACGTATATTTTCCCGCTAAATTTAGCGGGGAAACTGAATGCTTGTATAGGTCACGTGTCGTAAATTTCCTCGCTAAATTTAGCGGGAAAAGCGGATTTGCGTTTTAACCACGAAATGTGAATTTTCCCCTCTAAATTTAGTGTTTGATGTATAGGCAGTGTTCTGGCGTTGCCGTCAAAAAGTAACGGAATACGTTACTTTTAAATAGAAGGAACCCGCTACCAACCTACGTTTCCTGAAAATAAAAGGAGCGCGTTACCGTTACCGTTACTGGCAAAAACTAACGCATGTTGATTTCGCGTTTTTTATTATTTGTGAACTAAAACATCTACTGTTTCGATGAGAGGTGGACATAAGCAGCTATAGCTACAAAACAGCATGTCCAAGCAAAAACATAACATAATTACTTTATCTTTCTTTATAGTTCCACGCGAAAGTATATATGAGCCTGATTTATGACATGTTGGCACGGAAATTAAAAGAAGAACCGGCCTCCCACATTTGCGCACAAAGTAAGACCACTTAAGTTTGAAACATTTCATTTCTTTTTTTTTCACAGCATAGCGAAGTACAAAATATCACTGCGAACAAACTGCGCCGTTTCCCGAATCAGACACCGCTGTTGTACTTCAAATGCAGCTGAATTTTGAATCTGAGTTTTTGAAAGTTTACCTTGATTCTTGGTGAACACGTCCGCGCCTACGCTAAATGGGCGTTCAAGGGATGCCGTAGATGGTAGTGCCGTGTTTACTTTGAGGAACAGCTTGTGGACCAGTGGAAAACTTTTCATTAACTCCGCCAGGGCAAAGTCGGGGCGCGCCAGAAGGTACAGCGAAAGCTCATCCTCCCCACGAGACACGGAGGTACGCCCATTTCCAAACGTGTTTCCAAAAAAATCTTCCTCTTCTGCTGCATTCGCTTTTGTAGGGGAAGTGGGGTTCTGATGAGTTACTAAGGCTTTGTTTCAAATCATACTCGAATGGATCCGAGTTACTCCGGCGGATCATGTCACGTGACGAGACAGGTAGACAAACGCTGGACGCAAATAGGTTTTCGAACGGCAAGTCACAGAAGACCCTTCACCCTAGAATGAGATTGAGTAAATTTCAGAACATGGCCAAAGAAGGCTGCTTAAAAATTGAACTGTAATATTTATCTTTTGCCAGCTCGAAATATTTGTTCAATTCAGGTCATGGCGATGAAGCTGCACTTGCCGTAGCCATTCTACACGTGACAACTGCTTTCGAATGGCAATCGTGACGTAGTTTTCATCGTCTTCAGCTCTTACAGCTGGTGCACGATATTGAAGATCCGTTCCCAACACGTTTCGGGAGATGTCACAGGAAAGTTCCTTATTTGGCGCAGAACGATGAGGATCGCAGGTTATCCTCTGGCACAAAAAACAGGCACCGGAGTTCCTCGTAAAAGGGAGAGGTCACCATAGAAGACAAACCTGAACCTTCGTTCTCTCGGGAAATTAGGAGCTGAACTCGGAGGACGTCTATTCAGCGTGCCTGCCCTTCACCACGACAGCCTTCACCGATACAAGCTCAATATGGCGTTGGGGCTTCCGTGAAGCCCCAACGACATAATGTTTGTATAAAAAAAAAAAGTTTTTTTTTTTTTTTTTTTTTTTTACAGTTGAGTTGTTAAAGGGCAACTCCGCTTCATTTTTGGTTTTGAAAAAACAATGCAGCCCTCTTCAGTATCGCCTAGCAAAACCACACGTGAAATGTTACGACGCAGTTCTGTCTAAATGTTTCTTAAACGGTCCAACAAACTTTGCAACTCGCCAAGTTGCCGAAATTGGCTGACTTGAGCGCGCGAATTCAGGCGCAACCAACAGCGCAGTCAAGGCTACGGCATGGGCGGAGCCAACATTGAGCTAAACGTCATTATCATGGCCCCCTTTTGCTTGTTTTCACTTCTCCGGGCGAGCGTAGCGCATGACGTCAGCAACGTTTCCTCTCGGCGCTCAGCGGTGTCCACGTGATTGGTGTAACGCGCCTGCGCAGCGCGTTTCTTGGGAGCCGTCCGGCCGCCCGCCGTGGTCCCGCCGTTACCGCCGTCGTCGTCTCACCGATTGTGATTATTGTCTCTCGGAGTTTCGTCCACATTACGGACACCACGTGCGCAGACTTATGCCGCAGTTGTGCAGACGTCGTCGAATGCCGTAGACACCAAAACGTGGCGAAGAGTGCGGTGCAGACGACACTCGCGCCTGCCACACGCCCGCCCCAATCCCGCACGTCGTTGGGCCGAGGATCACTTGACATCTCGTACCACATGATGGCCATGTACTTGGCGACCCGAGGCCAATGTTGTCGGGCGGAGCCGAAGTTTCGGTTTCGATTTACGCTCGTGTTTAAAATTAGATTAAAAAATATATATCCCATTTTGCGCGAAGCAAACGAGGTAGTCTGTTTCACTAGGGCTTTTTAATTCGAAATCAATCATTATCCCGAAATCTTCGGAATTGAGCGGAGTTGCCCTTTAAGGGATGTTTTCCCCAGGATCGTGTCCGGTACCAAACAAATGTCGACACAACACTCTGGTTGCCGCCGTCGCTCCTAGATGGCGGTAGCTGTCTAGAATGTTGTGTTTGCCGGTTGTCTTCTTGCCACCGTCGCTCATAGATCGCGGCAACCTTTCCAGCCTCGGCAACCAAACAACTGGTGTCTGCTGTCGCTCATAAATGGCTGCAACATTTCTTCGGAGGAAGAAGAGCGGGAACGGAAGGAGCGGCAATGCGCCCAGCAGCGAGAATGGTTCCGCAACCTCCGCGAGGCTGCTATCGCCTAAAGTACCACTGCGTTGAGCGCTTCAGATTCCCCTGTGAAAGAAGAGCAGATCGCTCGCCTGGAAAGCCACCGCCGAGGACAGAAGCTACAGCTCCGCTGCTCTTCCTTTTTCACCAGAGGGGAAAGGCTGAAAGTTTTTGTCATGAATCACGATTCATGATTCATTATGACTGGGCCACTGGGCCCTAAAAAACGCAAAATAATTTTAAATGATATTTTGTTGAAGGAAGCAAAGTAACGTAACGTAACTACATTACACGACACTCGAAATAAGTGCTATATGTAAGTTACTCCTTAATGTTTTGTAAAAAGTAACGAGTTTGTAACTACGTTACCTAAAAAAGTGCCGCGTTACCGGTAACGGCGTTACTTGTAAGGCTTTACCGCCAACACTGCGTACACGTTACGTGCCGTTAATTTCCCTAAGGTATATAAGGTAATGTGACGCAAATTTTCCGTCAAATTTAGCGAGGAAACTGAATTTGTGTATTAACATGACGTCAATATTTCCGTTAAATTTAGCTGGGAACACGAATTGGTATGTATATCCTGTGACGTCAGGTCACAGGACATGAATTTTCTCTCTAAATTTAGCTGAGAAACTGAATTTGTGTATAGGTGTCGTGAGATCAATTATCCCGCTAAATTTAGTTGGAAATACACGACGGACTAACGAACGGACACCATTTAGGGATTGGGGGTAGCGTTAAAAAGCCTTTCATGCTTTAAAAAGTTAAACAACAATGGCATTACTGCGCTCTCTATTTCCTGTAGGGTGCCTTCAGGTGCGCTTTCCTAAGGGTGATGATACCTGATCATTTGTTGCTTACGCTTTTGTCTCACTTTTTGATCCTGAGCGCGAGCAAGCGCGTCTACAACACAAGCTCTTGGTATTGATACAGGGAGTATTCACTAGACGCCATATTTGTGGTTGCTGTTTAGAGCGCATGTTCAGAACGAGGTGACATCAATAGGCTGCTAAGACCGGCACTTTTGATGCATGGTGCGGAACGCACGTTGCAAAAGAACTGTGGAAGCTCGCCATCAGCACGCGCTCAGCATTCGCGCACACAGCTATGGTCGCCAGTGAATACTCCCTATACGTACGTGTGCTCATACGAGCACACGTATCAGTTCGCAAGACCGGCAATCTTAATGGTGTGGAATGCGAGCTGCAAAAACACTTTGGAAGCTCGCAGTGAGCACGCGCCGAGTAGCCACAAACTCAGCTTTGGCCCCCAGTGAAGAAATGAAGCACGCCTTCCCAATGACTTGCATATGGATAGTTCAAGGCGCGGTTCACGTGTAAAACCCTTTCCACAAGCGGGAGAAATCCAGTGAGGGATGTGCGTGACGTTGACAACGGGCGCGATTCCCTCGTCAGCTGCGTTGTTCACACCGACGAGACGAGGTGCACGGGGAAGGGACATCAGCGTTTGCAGTCCAATAGACCCTTTTCAAAAGTCAGAGTCCTCTTGTGGCAGTCCGAAAAGCTCCAATATTGCCGCTCTAATGGCGGTGATAGGAGATCATGCGCGGCTAAATCAAGCACCCTCGATTTCGTGCATCGAAGGTGACGTGAAACGACCAACATCTTTTCCTTTTTCTGCTGTATGCTTTCGAAGCCGTTCGATTTTTCTGGTGTGGAGAAACAGTGTAGTTCCGCCATTAGAGCGTCGGGTCTGGCTCTGCACAAGGTGGGTAGACTGACTTTCGGAAAGGGTCTATTTAGCTGTGTTTACTATTTAACCGCCATAGTCGAACTTGGTGTTCTCTACAGTTGACATTAAAGCGTTTGACAAGATTATATTTAGAAAAACTGATCTGCCAGCAACCCGGGATTGTCTGTACCACCCGAGCATTGCTCTGTCCCTCCGGCGCGTAGCGGACGTGACAGCACCGCATTGCAAGAGCCTGACGTTTTTGTCGCGTGATGCGCGGGCTGGGGAAAAATCCCTGGAATTTCTCCCTCGTGTGAATACCGCTTTGCGACAGAACGCGGTATTTACAGGAGGGAGAACTGACCATTGCAGAAAACTCGTGAATAAGAAGTAGAGTATTCTCCCTTGTTCCTTTTTCTTCATTACAAGTTGTTGTTTTTTTTTTTTTTTTTTTTGTCACTTAAGTAAATGCCATGAGCGCCCACAAAGTCATTGCTTGTTGTGACGAAATTAGACTCAAGTGGATGTCGGCTAAAAACAAACTCCGTTTTAGAGCGCAGCTTTTAGGCGCTCGTTTCCACGTTGAGCGGTGTCGGTGTCGGCGTAACCGTGCGCGTTGCATTTCGGGACGTCACAGTTTCCCTACTAAATTTAGCAGGGAAACTGAATTGGGGCTGAGGTCATGTGCGACAGTTTTACCGCTAATTTAGCGGGAAAGTTGAATGCTCAGTGTTGCATTATGGGACGTCACAGACCTACATACCAATTCAGTTTCCGCGCCACATTGAACGGGGAATTGAATTGGTGTTGAAGTCACGTGTCGTAAATTTTCCCGCTAAATCTGACAGAAGAAATCATCTTGTTCATAGGTTACGTGACATGAAGTCATCTGAAATCAGTTTCCCCGCTAAATTTAGTGATGAGATTGTGGAAGGAGGGGAGGGTACGAGTAGGAGGAGATGAAGGTAAGGAGGAGCTAAAGGGAAGGGTACGGAAGAGGAGGTCAGTGCAGAACCAATATGTGAGAAGCGTGATCTCTCTCTCTTTCTCTCTCTCTCTCTGTATATATATATATATATATATATATATATATATATATTGAAGCGAAGTATATATATATACAATATATATATATATTGAAGCGAAGAAAAATAGCGAGGCAAGAAAAGTGGTGTTACTGAAGGCACTGATACGGGTCAGATTTTGTAAAAGGGCCGCGCGATCGTCGTTCTTCGTTTTGGTCTCCACGCTTGTCGTCTTCTTCGCTACATTTCCTACATTTTTTGAAAATACCGTGCTCAGCAATTTGAGAGAGATATATATATATTTCTTTCTCAAATTGTTGAGCACGGTATTTCGGTATTTTGGAAAATCAAAATACCTCAAAAGCTGCGCTCTAATTCCGCATTACAGATATTCGGAAAGCCTTTGATTTTTTCTCTTTTAAATTTTGATTTAGGCAACGTCATGTTCTCAATCTTTCACATTGTATCCTACCCCTATCTTCACATTCAGGCGGAGTTGCATGCTCCTGTGAGATGCAGTTTATTTATACGTGCCAAATAATTGGATGTCATTTTCTTCATCGAACGCGATACGATATGCACCTTGGGTATGCGAAATTAGCAAACAGGAAAAAACTCAAAAATTTTGCAGCGCATAGCCCGAAGGTAAAAAACGTACTTATGTGAGCGAGGTTGCGGCAATCCGTCTTTTTTTTTTTTTAGTATACTACCTTTGTGTACGTGAATGAGGGAGGTAGCACACAAGAAAGAATACAAACTAAGAAGAGGAACGCCAATTACTGGGCAGCCGCGTCATCAAAACGTAGAGTGCGCAATGACAAAGTAAAAACTAATCAAAAATTGTCATTGTTTGACACGGAAGAAAAACAAAATCATGAATATGAACTAAAGAACAAAGCCAAAAGCACGAAGTTCGCGAAGAAGACCCCCACTTTCTTAACGTACATCGTGTGAAAGAAACCTCTTTTACTTTTGAAGAACCCCTATTTGCCGCTCTTTTCCAGGTTTCTCGTGCCCATTCCTCTTTTAAGTACGAAAGACAAGATTCTAACGCTTCTACATTGCCTTCGGCGCCTCATTAACTCCAACAACCCCGTCTAAGAGAGATACGCCATGGGGATTGATTGTAACTGTACGCTGTATAAGAGCCGCCAGAGTGGGAACCAGCTCGTTTCAAACCGCACTCTCAATAAAAGAAACGCGATGTCGAAACATAAAAAAAAACAGGATGAACACAAAATTCAGCATTTTTATTTTGTTTTAGCGAAACCGGGTCTCCTACAAATCTGTTTCTTTTCCCACCATTGTAGCAGGGCAACTTGAACCATGATCTTCCCAAATTAATGAGGTTTCTGGTTTCTACCTTTGTTTTCTTGGAGTCAATCGGAAATATAAAGTGGGAACTCGAAAGGAGGTAGTGCGAAGCGGGAAGAGGTTTCCTTTCGAGGCAGGCTTTTTCTGGTAAAGTGGTAGCAGATAGCTTCAGACGGTAGGCGGAGCGCAAGCAGCTGTTCTTGTCACAGGGGCAATGAAATCAGCGACCGAGTCCCTCTCATTGGGTGGCGGTGTCGAAAGGCGACCGCGGGGTTCAATTAGAATTAATCTAGAAATATTTGCATGCAATGAAAAAAAGAAAAGAAGAATGGGTGGAACCACGTAGCTTTAGGCGGTGTATTTGTTGTAGGTTTGCGCGTGCAAACGAAGCATTGCACGGATTTTACGCATGCGTGTCTGTTCGTTCAAAGGTCGATTCACGCATGCAGCGAAGCGCTGAGGCAACGCTGCTCACATGTCGTCAGCTACTTTTCGTCTGCCATGAGCAACAGTTTTGACGTTGCGATACAAAGCTGGTGAACGCTCCCGTCAGCACGCGTTTAGCGCGAGGTCAGCGCTATGCTTGTGGTGCTCCGCTGCATGTGTGAACAGGCTTTCATGGTGCGGCATTCATAGTGCGCGATAATATAGACTTAGTCTATTTTATTCCGTTAATCAGAAATATACACCCTTTGGGTAAGCGCCATCTGTGGGGCGGTTAAAAAAGTACTTTTGAAGGTTTTTACGGGGAATCTAATTTTTTTTTTTTTTTGGTGGTTAGAGGTGCATTTTGAAAAGATATAACCTTTAGGATAATTGTAACGCCACAGAAGCATGAAAAATCACGAGCATATGAAATGTGCCGTACGGGGCGCACATTTTTTTTTATTATTATATTTATCGATAACGTTTTCCCGCTAAATTGAGCGAGCAATTATTCCATTGGTGTGTTAAGCTCAGTTGTTCACGAGACAAGGCAGTGTTACGTGACCTGGTAACGTGGCCTGACATACCGCGCTTGATGTCAAGAGATAATTGTCCGGACAGTCGTGAAATGAGGAGTGTTTTTCAAAACACATTCTTTGTTTAGGAGAGTTTAGCGGGAGCCAAAGCATTTTTGAAAAGCTGTATGCCAGCAACATTTTGCTACATATTACTTCTTGTAATATGAAAAGTGATTAATACTTCGCGTGAACTCTCCAAAAATAACAAGTTCAAAGGGTGCGTCAAAATCTCAGGACTTTAAAAACGGGGTGCAGGGTGTACCCTGATTTCATGTACGATTGCATACCATATATGGAACCTATATGTTTGTTTTGGAACTATCACAAGTCGCAACTTTCACAAATATCATAAGCAAATAAAACGAAGAAAGGGTAAAAGCACAGGCGAGCTGGTGAAGAACTTCCATCGTAAACCGGAGACACGGAAAAATAAAAAAAACGGACAAAACAACCACAAGTCTCAAACACAGCTTCTAGTTTATTTGAACACCTCCGCTCTTATATATACACAAGCAAATGTTTTTAGCACAATATTACTCAAACCTCAAGAGAACAAAATAAAAAGGTGGCGCGAGTGAGAGATGGTAACGAAATTATACACAAGGAAATTATCCTGAATGTCAGCTATAGCTAATTATTCTGACAGCGGTTTCGAGGGGAAGATAGGAACGACCTTCTTGGCAACACCAAGACCACTTGAAGACTACAGTAGCCTAAACTTTGTGACTTTAGAAAATATTGCATCAGGTCACTTTATCGGATTTTTGATCGTATTTATAGCTGCATTCACTAGTCAAGGCCCATAATGTCCCTGTATATACAGGTGAAGACAAAGGGATTGATGTCTGTTTGAAGGAACCGCATAAATAAATTTCTGAACGTATTTAGCTATTTTTTTGCACAGAGGTGCCCGAAGAACAAGTAGAGAGGGGTGATGAAACGATATAGGGTTGGAAAGTTTATGACTTTGCAGTGGCGTAATGGTCCTAGTCTCACTCGAGTATAGTCGCACAGACGAACATTGATTCAGAAAGTTCCTTGTCGCGGTGAAATTTCGAGAATAAAAGGGGACAATATATTTCAGTCTTGCCTTCGCAAAGCTTGATGACGTAATTGAAGGATTGAAACCACCCGCCTGACGACAGTCGAGCGCGGATCTTAGATTGGACACGAGAACTGCTTGAGCACTCGACTTCGGCTCGTAACAATGAATGTCTCGGCGGACACTCGGGTAATGGCTCTTGTCCAACCACAGCGGTGAGGAGAATAGCCGAGCTCTAACAATGCCTGGTGCTCAGCACGCGTTTTCTGCTTTGCCGACCCCATCTCGTGGCTATGATTAAAGTCGGCGGCATAGGATAGGCACCAGGTCACGTGGCCGCTTGTTGCGGCTCCAAGTTGAGGGGATGACCGATGCTCAAATTCTCGAATGTTTTCGGCGACTGCCATTGCCTCCAAAGAAAAACTAAGGCAAGTTTATTTAGTTATTAACGTCAGGGGACGATTCTAAGTAGTGTTTAACAAAAGTAGAAGAATCGTTATATGTCTACTTTAAGGGTATATAAATTCCTCTGAACAAACTTACACAAGTAAAAGGTCAGAATTCAGAAACTTGTAATTCCTACCCACGGCGTCTGTCTGCTAACGAAAGGCGTCTGATTGGCACAACAGCCGACAGATGCTGACAGCGCTCTCTACGGCGACGGGCGGGCCTCGGCGGCGAAATCTCCGAGTACCGTATGTTTCAGCGTTAGCTTCGATGATGACACCGCTGCAGTCGGTGACATGTTCTGGAGGTTTCCGTCCTCGTTGAGTCGCCTCACCAAGCGTCGAAGGGTAGGGCGCCTGGAGGCCACCACCGAAACTCCGCCCCTGAAAGTTGGCAGACCTCTTTCGTCCTACGGCGCTCACTTTACCAGAGAGCACTTTCACTCGCTCGTTTTGATCTAAGCGCACCTTGAAGATGACATAAACCCCAATAACGGCATAGATAAAAGTTAGAGACAACGAAAAAGGCAGGTTAACAACGGTAGAGTGCAAAGCAATTGGCGACATGTCGCCTCTAATAATTATCGAAAGAACGAAGAAACACACCTGTCGTGATTTTAAATGCATTAGAATATATTGCCCTTGTTCACACGGTCGTTTTTCGTTTTGACGTTCGTGGTTCGGACTGGACTGAACTGGACTGGTTTTGTGATGCCGATATCCGGTTCCCGCTGTGCTCTTTCGCTCCGTTCGTTCGCTCGTTACGTCCACTTTCCCTCTCACAAGTGAAAAAGCATCTTCTGGCAAGCGTCCAGTGAAGCACCGCGGGAGCGGTTGAGGAGGGGATCGAGCGGTCTTGGCCGTGGCACAACGCTCGCGACAACGTAAAACAAAGCCGCAGCGAGGAACTCGTTAGCGCGAAACCACCGTCATCCGGAATAAAACAAGTGGTTCTTAAGCCGGGGTCACCCTGCTTATGCATCGTACAATAAACAGTTCGTGAACACGAGTTGCCACATTATCCGTGGGTCAAATGCCGGTTTTCTCCCTGAGCACATTGCCAAGCGGCATTGGAAGCGCGGATCTCGCGGTGACTTGCGTTCGAACCTGTATGCAGACACTCTTTTGCCCAAGTAGCACAACTCGCCGGTTTGGGACTGGGGCGGTACCGGTCTGCCGGTAAGATCCTACTGGGGCGGCGCTGGAAACGCACCGCGGGGCGACAACGGGCCAGTGAGATTGCCAGTCACTGGCCAGTGACTGGGACGCCCGGCACTGGGCGTCCCAGCGAGTTCCCGGGATGCTGCCAGCACAAATCCCCAGCGTAGTACCAGTAACGCGGTAAGATACCAGCAAGACCCCAGGCTAGCGGCCTCAAGCCATACAGTTCCCGGGATGCTGCCAGCACAAATCCCCAGCGTAGTACCAGTAACGCGGCAAGATACCAGCAAGACCCCAGGCTAGCGGCCTCAAGCCATACAGTTCCCGGGCTTGTTTTGTCCCAGCGAGTTCCCGGGCTGCTGCCAGCACAAATCCCCGGTGCACTACCAGCAGTACCGCAAGACACCAGCAAGACCCCAGGCTAGCGGGCTAAAATCGTACAGTTCCCGGTCTTGTCATACAGCCTAACATGTGGTTTTGTGTGCAATTTACACCTGAATAGAAATGATGTAGTTCATAAGAAGAATAATTTTAACAACAAATGAGTGTAAACAATTATGTTGCACTGTACATGAAAGTAAATTTCTGGCATAGGTATACACCTTATTGGTAAAGTGGCTGCCACAGCCATCTGTCGCTCATACACATGATAGCAAATAAAACATACAAAATTGTTACCGTAATTGTTTATTGTCAGCTCCAGTGAAGCTACAGCTTGGCTGGTCATCATGGGCTTGTCGCTAGAGGAGTGCGCTGGATGAAAGAGGCTGCATGTCACGGGCCTAGGAAATGTTCTTCACACTTTTCATGCAGCTTGTGATGCAAGTCGACCATGCACCCAGGAAGGGGAGTCCTTTATTAGAGCACCTGCAAAGAGAATCAACAGCACAGTAAAATGACAGGGTAAATCAATACCAGCTGCACATGATAATCCAGAAATTCCAAACTGGGCAAGCGCTTAAAAGGTTAAAACAGCGCAAAGGACGACGGACAGGGTAAAGGACACGGACAGAGCACTGACTCGAAACCAAATTTTCATTGAACTCAACGGCGCAATATATACACACTATTGAGAACAAAAAAAAGAAAATCAGCCTGAAAAACACCCAAAACAAAAGCACAAAAACTAAGTAAGTATCACCTCTAAAAAGATAAACCAAGCTAATCAAGTGGCCAGAAAACCAGAGGCATGAGACAAGAAGCCCATGTAAAAGAAAAACTTTTTGTAACCAATGCGTTAATTGTCTTCATTTCATTTTCAATCTGGAAACTATATCAAAACAAAAATACTTTGATTGCCCTAAGGGACACCTGTTACAACACACTGGATAACCAAGCGGCAAAAATGGCCCAGTTATCTCATAATCAAGGTTAGCTATTTGCATGAAGAAGGCCCACTTCAAAGAAAGGCTCGTGGAAATCATCTACTTTAATTCAAAAGGGCATGTCGAGAGACGGGCAAACTCGCCGGAGTAGTTGGCATGTAGTTTAACATTGCCGTTCGTCCCGATAGGTGCGAGAGATCCAGCATTTTTAGGTAAATATAGCGATTCATTAGTCTTACTGAGACAATGACAAATCATATCCTTGACATATTCGCGACCCTAGCAAAACGGACAGCACCAAGCGGGAAAACCAGGAACCAGCCAGAACAGGTCGCTCTGCGCCTCTCCACGTCTCTGGCGGCTTTCGCGGACACGTGTTGTCGACGCGGTGGCAAACAATGTAATTTGATGAAGGTCTGAATATTTCTCAAGTTTGCCTGAGTGTTCATCAGTGTGATGAAGCCTCAGTAAATTGTTTCTTTCTATCACGTGTTTGAAAGCCTGTTTACTCCACAACACACAATCGCGTGCTTTCAATTTCTTGGATGGGGAGGAATCAAGGAAAAACGTTTTGATTTCTTCTCTGGCTCGAATGACATTCAAAGTGACAACTACTCGGTAATTGATAAGTGGTATGTAAAACAGACGAGGTGTTTCACTGGAGGGAACCCCAATGCTGCAGTCAAGTGAATGGGAAGGTTCAATAGCTGCTTTTCTTGAATTTGGCTGTGTTTGATTAGCGTCAAGATTGAGCCACCCACGCTGGTCGGTGCATTGGCTATTCATCTTGGCAGCTTTTCACCGAAAAAGCCTCTGGACCACACCGAAAAAGTTGGGCTGATTTCGCATCTACTTGATTCTCGAAAACCTCCTCGCTGCATACGATTAATGAGGGATATTGTCTGCTTTCAAAAAATGGGGGACGCATCTCGCAAAGTTAGAAGCTGTCACGACATTATGATCTATTGCGCCTCCAATATTTATAATATACCCTCGTTGAAGCCAGCAGCAATATTCGTCTACATTGCTCAGGTTGTCCGGCCACAAAAGATACTCTCCTTCTCCATTCAGGATTTGAAGTCAAGTTTAATGCAGAGGGGTTCTGCGTGAATCTCCGATGAAGACTCTCTTCAAATTTGTCCGCAATCATCTCCGTGCTGCCGGCTAGAACCATATGGCTGAGTTTAGGTAGTATCTCTCCGTCTGTCAAATATACTTTGATTCAGCAGTTCACCTAATAGCTTGTCAAGTAAGCTCATATTTCAGCCCAAATAATATACTAATATCCCTTTAGTGGGACATGGTACATAATATAATGCATAACCCGCACATTCGTCAAAATGACTTTGATTGTCACTAAAACCTGAGTTGAAATACGAGTATCAGCTGCTTAGTGGGGCTCAAGAAGCTCAAGCTTGGCTCAAGAAGCGCTTGCTTAATTTTCGTAATTTTCCTGCAGCCTGTGTTGCTGATCGAGCAGACGACTGGAGCTGTTTCTTAATACGCACAAAAGCTCGATTTCGCCGACAGATAAGTCGTATGGTCGAGTGATGCGAGGTAGTTGAAAATTACTGTCGGTGGAACAATTCTGCAGTCATCGCTGCTTTCCTTACCTGATCAAAACTGATTAGAGTCTATTACCGTCTCTCCGGAGCCCATAGTTTCGGTAATGAACGAAACCTCCGAAACAAAAGTTTGACATGAAAAGAACAAAAAGCACCGGGAAAACAAAACTATGCTCTGCAAGTTTATCTGCACCGGCTACACTTAACCGTCGCAGTTGAAATACCTATAAAATAGAGCATTAAACAAAAGAAAATCTGTTAAATTGAATGCGCTACCCGTTCAGGCGGCCCGGCCGAGCCGACGCGACCTGTTCCCAGCCGCCATGTTTGTTTGGTGGTGGCGCCCCCTATAGATCGTTGGAGTCGCGAATACAGCTCATTGTTGTACACATACTAATGAGATTGGGTAGACACATGTAAACATATAATATATTGCAGAGTATGGCCCCTGTGTTCCCACATAATGGCAACCTGACTAAAACTCATCTGCAGACTTCACCAAATAAAAAATAGCGACTTACCCAGAAACTAGTATATATTATTAGCGTCTACCATAAACTCACATTGAGTGTTTACCATCGGCATGCCCCATAGCCCTTGAAAACGCCCGCAAGCCTCACTTGCTTTAAGCATATGACATCATATGACAAGAAACATTCCCTCGTGATCATCATTAATATCTACAGGTGCGAACAGTTCAGGCAAATCAATAGAAAGATAACAAATCAGTAGTGAGGTGGTGTACAGTGGCTGGTAGGTGCAGGTTAATATGTATGGGACATCTATTTTCTGAGTAATATTGCTTATCTGGTCAATTTTCTTCACAGACCCATCACATACTGAGACAAGGTTCTCAATACAGTGAAAAACAGGAAGGAGGAGTGAGTTCCAGATTTAGCTTTGCACAAGCTATGTGGCAACTGACTTCATCCTCTTAGAATTTATTGGAGTGGATCTGGGTATGATTATGTCTAGCCCAACAATACTGCTAGGAGCACCTTCAAAACCTTCAGAAAGGGGTAGAGGAAGTTTGAATCATAATTTCCGTATTGCGATGAGAGCTGCTCATACTGAGAATTGATGTGAGCCAATGTCGGCCATCCTTCTGCCTGAAATATCTATGTGTCAGCCACCCCCTATCAGAAAAAGTTTTAGCTGAGCGCTTTTTACGGGCCGCTCCGCTCAGCCACTGAGCAGGAAAGTAACCAGGCACGCACGTAACGCTCAGTCGGCAGAGGTCATCGGGGTGCAGGAGTTGTCTGCTCCATCGGCATCTGCGCTCCGACTGGTCGTTGCTGACTGAGCGTTGTGAGCATGCAGGTGCTTTCCTTTTGAGTGGAGCGGGTCGTAACAATGCTCAGATAAAACTATCTAATGTCAATGTCGCAGCCTCAACAGCCAAACGAGCAGTTTTCTTCCTCGCTTGCACAATAGACCAAAATTGCACTGCATACTGCTTTAGAGGCTTGTTGGCATGTTTCACACTTACTCTCTGCAGACAGCTAGGACTGTCGCTAAGCGAGGAAAAAAAAAAGTGTGAACACAGATCATGCACGCCAAAAGAAAACATCAATGGAACTACACGAGACAGCATTAAAGTTGCCAATTGGGCGCTATTTATACCGCACAGCCACTGTGTGTGCTCAAGTAAACTAGCTCTACATATACCGCTCAGCACACCACAGCTAGGCTGAATCACATAAGTGTCACACTTGCCGAGCTTGAAGTACAGTCGTGATCTCTACGAGTGTGAACAAGCGATCGTCGACTGCTCAGTACTGGGAGCATCATGCACCAGCGGACTTGCTCTCCTTTTAAAATGCCTTGCGAACCAAGCATGGTAAGTCATCTGATAAGGAGAGAACGTCACCACGGACAGCACTGAGCAGTTGATAATCGCCTGCTTACCTTCATATGTATCAAGTCTCTACCTGGCCGAAGTAGGCAGTATGTGTGCAGCAGAAACGGCTGTACTGAAATCTCAAAAGGATGAAAGATCAGAACAGGCTTGGTAAGCTTTCACGTTGCAAGTATGCCCATGCGAATTTCACTTTCTAAAACATAAACACGCATTTCAAATTGTCATCCAGGACAAGCTGCTATTACACAGCTGTATATATAAGGCAGCTTACCATCAACAACCTTTGCAGACTGCCATGGACCTGATCCTCGGGTCGGCTGGTGATGCAGGAACGAATTGGCCTAGTCGATGCTAGCTTCCGTTCGGCAAGGGCTGCACTGAGTATAAAGGTGAAAAGAGTGTTGTAGATAATGTGAAACAAACAAAAGCAATCCTAGCATCCACAATTCGCTATAGTCAGTTACAGGTTAAGAAGGTAGCGGCAAATGCCCCTCAAAGGGAATCAGATATCCCTCCGCCACCTCCGCATCCAATAGCGTCCCACCGTTTCCGTGACGTCGCGGACAACGCGCGAGGAGGGTCTTGCCTTTCTGTACATATTTGCTTTATCTTTCGACTTTGACTTAGCATTGTGGAAGCCACGGGAGGGAGATTAGAGTTCTCCCCCACCGATGGAAACAAATACGACTTTCGGGGATTAGCTTCCCCCCCGATGGATACAAAGGCTGCTTTCAGGGGCTCGGTTCCCTCTCCGATGAATACAAAGGTCGCTTTCTTAAAAAGTGGGATCGGAGACAAGTGGGAATCCATTGAAGCGGAACAAGGAGCGTTTCCAGTGAACTCTTCTTTCGACTGCGGAGAGATTTGAAACGGGCGCATCACACTTGTGGGAGGAGCTTCTCCTACCTTCTTGACTTGTAACCGACTATAGAGGCACTGAAAACAAAAATCAGAGGTTGGGTCAATTATGTTAATGCAATATACTTCGGACACATACCATGACTGCAGGTAAGATATTTGCTGCCTTCAATCTAGATCTGCTTGAAAATTTACAAGCTAAATAACAAATATTTTATAAGCTGAAATATATTTCGATGGAACTACAAAATCTGAAGACTATCTCTGCAAATATGGTGCTATCTAGTACACCAGGGATGAGTAGAATTGGATTACAGCATCCCCCTTACAAAGATTGAAGCAAAACAAGTATAGAGTCTGCCGTGCCACTACAGTAAAACCTCGTTAATTT
Organism: Ixodes scapularis; assembly: GCF_016920785.2. Classification (NCBI taxonomy): domain Eukaryota; kingdom Metazoa; phylum Arthropoda; class Arachnida; order Ixodida; family Ixodidae; genus Ixodes; species Ixodes scapularis. The sequence goes on along the minus strand of NW_024609846.1, from coordinate 176,776,407 downwards.
GGATCTCATGGGACCGGCAAAAATGTCTGAATTATCCGAAGGTCGAAATATCGAAAGAACAAAGAAAGCTGCGCGAAAACGTTTCCTTTATTTTGAGAAGAAATCTGTTATTACCGCCTGCTTTCTGGACGACACTTGGGCGGAGACGGCAACTTTCCTTAGCGCGGTCGAGTGCTCCACCGCACTCGCACTGTCGGAGCTACGCATCCCGTGCGCTGACAATGTAGTACAGCAAGGCCTCTTCTAGTTTCGGGTGCACCACCTTCCAAGGCCGCTTTCTTTTCGTGTTGAACTTCTCGCTCGCGAAAGCCTGTAGGATATCGGCCACAATTTTTACGTATGTAGCCAAAGTGCTTCTCTTGACGTCGCAACCTTCCATCACTTGTCGAGAGACGCCGCCCTCCAAGGCCCTCAGTATTTCCACTTTCGTTGCTAAATTCTTAGCCTAGTACAGCTGCAACGGAAAACGAGTAGCAAAACTGACCAGTAATCGGAGCGGCGAAATCGCGACAGCCGGCGCTATTTTCCCCGAGCGCCGATAGCGAGAGTGCCAGTCACGTTGCATTTTTCAATGCAGGGGTGGCCAGCGAAAAATTGAGGTATAGGATAGTTGTTAAAATGGCGGGCTTTAGGATCCCCGCGTTGAGGCATAAAACGTGACTGTCACTCTTGCTATTGGCACGCTCGGGAACAATAGCCCCGCGTGTCGCGATTTTGCCATTCCGGTCGTCGGTCACCTGTGCTACCCTTTTTCCGTTGCAGCAATGCTTCTGCTGCTTCCATGCCAGGAGAGTAACGCGCTGAAGCACGGCGATCCAGAGCAAAACTGGTGCGAAACACGGAGAACCGAAAGAGCGAAGAACCATGGGAAAACCGGAAAAACCATGTGCGCACTTCGGATGGATAACGGTCATACCCTTTGGAACAGACGGTAGCTAGCACCACCTGCCGAATTTGTCCGAATTAACCATAGTGCGCCGCGTTCCCTCCGAATTAATGAGCGTTTGCTGCCATTGACTAATACATATGTTTGACGGGACCGGATCGACAGTTCAAATTATCCGAATTAGCGGGGGTTGAATTAACGAGGTTTTACTGTACAACAGAAACGACTCTACTGTGATCTCGTGGAGATCAGAGTTCGGAACAGGCATGAAGGATTTGGCACGAGAAATATGCCAATGTCATTATTCATTTTTGCAACATTAAAATTACTCTGAAAGTGCGACCAGCTGCAGGGTGTATTCACGCAAATCTTGCGAGTGCTGAATTGTAGGCACAGTGCCCTGGTTGTGTTCATGTGCGATATATGACCAAATACCATAGAGACCAATACTGCAAACCTCTCCGAAAACCAATGGGTGCGGTGGCGAACGGCGTGAGTGGCGCTGTTCACCTCTCTTGCCGTCCATTTGTGTTTGCGTGTTGCCACTTCCAATGGGAAGGCCATTATTGGGAACATTAAACAAATAAAAATACAAACACAACACACACAGCAATACTGGCAGCAAGTTGAGACGCACTTCTGTTGTAAACTCAGCATTCCCCTTACGAATGGGATGCGCAATTCCCCTAGAGTGTTTCATTCCACGTGAGTGGCATCGGAATTGCTAAAGGCCAGTCCATAAACACAGTCTGCGTTAAAAACAATCCTATCAGCAATAAGTTGCTGTTATATTGCTCAATATATAGAGCACCTTACCATGAACAGCCTTGGCAGTCTTCCATCAAGCCTGGCCTTCAGCAGAGGAAGCTGTCATTCTGTGTCGCCTCAGGACACTCACATCAGGATGGTGAAAGTGAATGCCAACTTCTACTTGGTAAGGACTGCAGCAAGTATAAAGATGAAAACACAGATTAGAATATACGATAAAAAATATCATGGACCAACTTGAAAAAAGTGCACAAAAAGACAAGGACAAAAGGACAGGAACACAGAGGACGCAGACTGGTGCACACTCACAACTTGATCTATTGAGCATAAAAGAAAAAAGAAAAAGAATCAGAGAAATCAGAAAGGCTGTGTTCGGAGAACGTGAGCTTCAGAAACCGGGCGTGAGCAAAAGATGTCAGGTAGATTGTTTTACAGACACTTTGGAATTAACAACAGCCTTTCCATGTAATAAGGTGGTGAGTTCATTCTGATTGAACATCCTGAAAAATAAAAGACAAAAAACAAGGAATAAAGGAGAGGAATACATACACTACATACGAGTGTAGACTCCCAACTCACAAATTGGAGAAGAAAAAAAATAAAGAATGCGGAACGAGCTTTAGCAAAAGTTCGAACAGGTCCAAGTGGAACGTGCTGACTCCCACCCATATGCATAAGACTGTAAACACGATTTTCTTGGCAGCTCAGGTAACAGACGGATGTGCGAACACATTGGTGGCCCATACTATGAATAATAAAGGCCTAAAATAATTCCCTTGTTTTTCACAGTATCTGCTAATTATTCACGTTTTCTCTAAAAGCCTCGTCCCACTAGAGTGACAAACACCGATTTTTGTCCGACGACACCACAAAGTTCCGTGTCGCCGATGCTGTCCCACTGCAACGGCCAACACCCGCGACAATCGCCGACAAACCATCGACGACGGACGAGTTCTTGTCTGTTGTTGGACTTGAAGCGCAGCAAGCAGTCCCACCGAGGAACATCTGTCGGATACAAACTTATCCTCCTCGCCCGCTTGTGCCCTCTGTTGCCTCTCTTTCCACCCTTCCTCCCGTGGCTTGCTCCACCGCTCGACCTTTAGAGAAGCCCTTGGCGGCCTCTCCCCGTTCCCGCAGTTCCAGTCCCTCGATTGCTCATAGTGGTCGCGGGCGCGGCTTTGCTTGCTGGCGCTGGGCAGTCATGTTGCAAAAGGCTTGTCTGTGGCTGGTTTTGCTTGCAAAAACTTTGTGCGCGATTTGGTGCTTCAAGATGCCGAGGTCTACGCCCCTAAATCAGGATGGATACACCCATGTTCGAGGACTGACCAAAGACCGCTCACCACGAAGTAGGACACGACGTTCCGCGGCAAGCCATTCCGGCAGATGAGACTTGTCATCACGTTCTGTGATGATCGGGATGCCGTATTGTCCCCCATAAAACGCCTGCCCTCGATCATTCGGATATGAAGTTTTAAACATCCTCAAAATCAGGGTGAAATTCCTTGGTGCTAACTTAGAATTCCTCGAACGAGCCCCCCAAAAAAAAGGAACGATTCGGGTATTCTAGTTCAGAAAAGGTTTGGTGTCAATTGTCACGACTGTTTGTGGAAAGTCGCCAACGGCAAATGAAGAGAAGCGGAAGCTTTAATCAAGAAACAAAGTAATTGTCTCCACTTTCACCGTGTTTGTCGGCGCATTTAATGCCCAAAGAGCAAAATATGAAAACCGCATCGCCAGACTGTTTATCTGTGTATTTTGAAGTGTTTTGTTGACAACTCCAATCCCACTAGGAAAGAAGTTTCCTCGTCCCCGTGTCCTGCGTCGTGTCCGCCAGGTGGGACAGCGTGCGTCGTGTGTCGCTCGTCGTGTGTCGCTGTCGTTTGTTGCTGTCTGTCGCTCTAGTGGGACGAGGCTATAAGGATGACACATGAGCAGTGTAAATAGTGCATAAGTAGGTGACAATTCATCGTAGACTTTAGAGAGAGATTAAGCTGTCTTTATGTATTGGCCATCAATCTGTTGCCTTAACAGACAAGGAAATTATGGTTTTAAAATCTGCTCTTGCTAATGGGTGAATCGGCGCATTCCACTTGGGCCTGTGCTTGAGCTCCTTCCGCATTCTTTATTTTTTCCTTCTCTGTTCATGCGAGTCGAGAGTCTGCGCTTGCGTATGGTTTACACGTAACTCTGCTTGTCTCCTTGCCTTTTGTGGTGAACTGTTTTTCAAGCTGTTCAATTAGTAAAGCTCACCACCTTACTACAATCATGCAACAACTAAAACAAATACAACCTACACCATTCGCTCAAGGCAGTACCAAACGAAAAAATACCGGGATTGGGTGAGGCATGTCTAACACTATATACTTACACTGAACTAAATATACCTCTCATAAACTGGCGAGACACTACCTTAATCCAGGACATGCTTGTAAATTTCCCCAGAAGGGGCATCAAAAAATTATTTCGTGGGCACAAAGTTTTGCGATCAGGAGCGGTATGCTATGCAAATCACCATGGGATGAATTCATCGCGGCACCAATTTTTGACAATTCTTTTCTGATAACGAGTCACGAAAATAAAGCCGTTTGCAGACGACTGCGCGGCGGAAGCTACGGACTTGCTCGATCCTCCTCTGCCTTTTGCCTGGCTCAGCTCTCCGGACGCAAATACGCACACGGAATCCACCCGTAGTGTCTAACCGAGAGCTTAGACGATGGAGGGGCACCGCGCTGAGTTGAGTGCTTTATTTTTTTTGTTGGGGGGGGGGGGGGGGGGGCACCGCGCTCTTCCAGACATCCTAGTTTACCAGTGAACAATACGGTGGAGGGAGGCAATCAAACTTCCCCCCCTCCCCCTCCCCTTTCCGCCTCCACCCGCCGGCTGGCCGGCTGGCCGGCCGGCCGGCCGTCCGCACGCCCGCCGCCGCCGCCGGCGCCGCCGTCCCCCCCCCCCCATCTCCCAAAAAGTTCCGCCGCTATTGATGGACCTGGACCGAGTACACAGCCTATTTGTGAACGAAGCAAAACAGCCTCGCATAGCACCATTCGCGCACAATTAGTAATACTGGTAAAAGCAAGCGATCTAGACAATAACAAGCATTTTGAACGGAAAAAAGAATAATCTAGCCCTAACGGACAAAGAAAGGAACTTACTTTGAAACGACCGTGCCATGATCTTGGCTGTTGAGCAGATTCGACGTAGTTCCACGGCTCACAGTCGCTTCCTTCGTTTTCGGACACATTTGAAACTAAGTTGAACTCTACGCATCACTAGAGCACTATATAGCTCCTACGGAGCAGAGTAGCGCAATCCTTTGAACCCCGTGTTTTGCCGACAACATGGCCGACAGAGCGGCTCGGCGGGAGTCACGTGGTACTCAGGGTTCCAGGAGGCGGCCCGCCCTATGGGAGAATACATGGAGATCGACACAACACGGCTGATTAAAAAATGAACGGCGAGTTCACACTTTTCAAAACTAGTCTGTCGTGAAGTTAGTAAAGCACTAAACCATTTATCAAAGTTTTAATAATATCGGATGCGTGTGCAAATTTTGAGAAGGCAATTTCCAAGGCAATGGCGTTTGAAGCAGACGATGTTTGCTCGCAGCGGAGATGGGCTTTTCGGGTTGGCCGGAGCGGGTCACGTGAATGGTGTGACGTCACCGTGTCGTCTGCTGCATGATGCCGCTCAGGCAATTTTTTAAAAAAAGTCACGTCCTTGCGGGGCACAAAACTTAGCACAAATTATTCTAAAATGTTCCATTATTATGTCAAAAATAATTGCCATTCCGTACAACTCCACAATACTGAAGAAACAACGATTTTCTCACGTTCTCCATGCATTTCTGACCACAGTTGGAACCTCCGGGCGTTCGCCGCTAGTCGCCGAGAGGCGGCGTTCTAGATTGCGCTACTCTGCTCCGAAGGAGCTATATAGTGCTCTACGCATCACGACTAATCGGTAAATTGACCTCAAGACAGAGACGTGAAACACACAAGGACAACACATCCGGCAAAACAAGGCTGCGGATTGGATTGGATCGCGTTCGTTGGCTATTATGGATGTCTAACGACTTTACGGAATCTATGTGCGCGTATTGGCGCGTATCTTCAACACGCTTGCAATAAAACAATCAGCAAAGCGCATTAAAAAACTATTAAAAGACACAGTAATAATAAATTATTGAGTATGCAAAAATTGCCACAATATTAGAAATACGTCCTGAACACGTAACAAAAAATTACATACGAAACTAACCGTGCAGTGTATTCAAACGAACTCAGCAGACATATAAACTACTAAAAACAATGCGTTTTCGATTTGGCGATTTGGTCTTGGTGGTTAACGCGCGATGCGGGTGTTCGTGTGGTCGGTGGTTCAAATCCCGGAAGCGCGAAGTTTTTATTGTTTTTTTTTACTACGTTTTTTATTTCTTTTTAATATTTTTTTAATGTTTTTTGCAGTTGCCGGCCCCTTACTTTAGGGTAAAAATCACGCAAAATCTGGAAATAAGAAGTGCGAGCCCAAATTTAAATTGATGCAATGCACAAGCCGTGGCCCTCTTGTTTTGCCGGGATAATTCGCTCCCTCCGTGCTAATTTCTGGGTCAGTGTAGTAGGCAAACAGCGCAAGTCCTTTCAACGAAGTAAAGAAGGTAATAATAATGGGAATATTGAGAGCAAAATGAGAAAATGAGTAAGTGGTCAAACTGCCACAGTGATGCAGCCGAAGTTTGTCTGAAGGTGGTCAACTTTACCCACTGTTAAAACAGAAATACCGCTATTTTAAGACAATTATTTAGCTGAGCTCACAGCGCGGTACGTATTAAGCACATCTCTTATTTTTCTGACTTACGGAAAGTAGTACTTAATTTTCTTCTGGTACATCAGTGATATTTCCCTCGCCTGCCGCCTGATTGTACTTATCGAGGTTGCGCTCCGCAGTTTTACTTTTTTATTAGGCCTAGACATGTTTTTATTCCTGAGATCCAAGAACAGTGCGGATAATTAAACTAGCTTTCAGAGACGGCATCGTTCGGTATTAGAACATCTATGTTTCGCAGCGTCAAGGGGTCACATTCACGACCCGGCAGTGTAAACATCCACATTGTGGATGTTTACGCACCTACGTACGTGACCTACGTACGTGACAACGCCTTTATCGTGTTAAAAAAAAAAAATGTTTTTATATTTGTTTTTTTGTTTTTGTTGCGGTATGTCGTATATAACATAAGCTACCGGGGGACAGATCGTCTGGCTATGTCAAAATTTGAAATATTTCTGTTAGATGATCGTAACTACCACAGAAAACAGCCGATTCTTGACTGAAATAGCATATTTTCACACTCAATTAAAATCACCAATAACACGATCTCAGGAGAGTTGTGTACCTCTCGTAGCGTCATAAGCAATACACACATCTCTTTCTTGTCCAGATTCTGCAATGCAATGCAAATTATAGTTTTTGTAACTCAAAGCGCGTGCTCAATCATGCCACGTGTTTGTTAATTGTGGTTGTTGCTCTTCATTCGGATTCTCAGCTATACCGTTTTTATTTTAATTTTCTTATCAGAGCCAAATACGTGCGTATACCACCGACCTTAAGTATAGTGCATCAAATTAAACTAGCTTCCTGAAAAGGTATCGTTCGGCGTTGTGTAATTTATTCTTCATGGCGTTGGTGGTCAGATTCTCGAATCCTGAACTGCAAATGTTCCTCGCCGCATTGTTTTTTTCTCCCGTTTTCGCAATAAAACACGTCAGCCTTGCCATGCTGGGATCAAATACACCAGCGTCGGCAGTTATTTGCGAAGGATTGATCTATGCGAATATTTCCACTCGCTATTCATGAATTGCCACAGTTCGTCAGAATCGGAATGACTTGACTGCATAGTAAAAACGGCAAAAAAAAAAAAAAAAAAAGATAAAACGATGTCGGTTAGTAAACGGAACTTCCATGGCGGGGCTCGCCAGCCTAAACAGCAAAGCGCCGATGCCGGCCAGTCACTGAACTTCCGTGTAAATACTGGCCATCAGAGACAGCAAAGTGCCGATGCCGGCCAGTTACTGAACTTCCATGTAAATACTGGCCATCAAAGACAGCAAAATACCAATTCCGGCCAGTTACTGGAACCTCCATGGAAAGACTGGCCAGCAAAGACAGCAAAAACCCGATGCCGGCCAGTCACTGTAACTTCTTCGGCTGAACTGGCCAGTGAGCAAGACGAAACCCCGACGCCGGCCGGGGCCGGTAGCTCACCGGCGCCAATGGCCGGGCGCCGCCATCCTGTTACCGGGACCGGCCGGCGTAGTCCCGATACCGGCCGACGCGGTGTGCTACCTGGGTGTATGATGTATGAGCAGTGTGACCCCGGCTTCAGAAGGCAACAGTATGCGGACAGCGGCGATCGAGGGTAGCTGTGGTGGCTGCATCCGAAACCGACGACGCCCGGGAAAACAGACTGGCACTCCGAACATGACACTGTGCGGACCGTTGCGAGGTTGGAATTTACATCCTTTGCCGAGTCGGAACCCCTGAGCTAAATGCTAACGCGTGCGTCGGAAATCAGCGTAGCAACAGCAGCGATTTCGGCATATTTTTCTAGCTTCGTCTTCAATATTTTGTATGCTTTACTGATCGAATAAAATAATCATTCACTGACAATTTGTGAAAAAAAAGCGCATTGCTTTTGATTCAGAGTCTTCGTCTGCTATGGACGAGGTCGAGAAAGTCACCCATGGTGGCCGCCTGTAAAGAGCCTAGATTGTATACACGGTCCAACTCAAATCGTTGAATGCGTTTGCAATTTAGTGGTGGACGCCTTCGGCGGAGATTAGTCGCAAGTGCGCATGCGCTGCACTGTCTGCTGGCAAGAAGGAAAGCGGACAGAAGGGCTGAGAGGTTTGCGGACGACCAATGCCTTCGTTACCTTCTCGCAGCTTGTACTGCAAATGAGAATCATAAACCACGTGATTGCGATTGAGCAGTTGGAAACTTTGTAATACGGGCTCTCTAGCCTCCTGCGATCTTACGTGCCGCTATATGTCCGCTGTCGGGTCAATCAGGTGCCTTTCAGCAGACAGAACCGTAAGTATAGAAATTATAGTTTCTTGATACCTAACTTTTAAATGCGTTAGCGTTTATCGCCCTGGTGCATGCAGCCGTCTTTCGTTTGGACGGTCGTGTTTTGGACTGAACTGGACTAGACTGGACTAGTTAAGTGTGGCCGATGCGCTCGTAAACGGTGACCGCAAAAAAAACAACAAAAAAAACTTGGTGTCTGCATCCGTTGAAGGTTGTGGTGACTCCACCCGCAACCGCCGACGCCCGAGAGAACAGACTGGCTCTCTGACCACAACAGTATGGGGACCATTGCGAGTGAGGACTTCCAATCCTTCGCTAAGTAGGAACTCCTGCCTTAAATGGTAACACATTTCGTCGAGAAGCAGTGTAGCGGCAGCAGCGATTTCAGCATCGTTTTTACGCCGGTAAGTTTCTTCCGTGAAATTCGTATGCCCTGAATGCACGCTCGTCCGCCACCTTTGTACAAAATCTGAGCTCAATACGTACACAAATCGATTTATACGGCCACTTCGAACAGCCATCGATCCATTTGAGTCGCGCTGTATTGGCGACGTGTGCCATCGAAAATGTAGAAAACACGTCAAGCGACTCCGATGTCTCGGATGGAATGTCTTTTTAATCACGCGCGCTCGCGACCACATCACCGTTTTTGCTTGGCGATGGTGCTGCAAGCTTAAAGGGAAAATAGAAAACAACGAAGCACGGGGCCCCTACAGGGCTCCCCCACCTAGCAACATGGAGCAAAGTGTATCACTCATGGGGCAGAGTCAGATGTTCCATGAGACACGCTTAGTGACTGGTGGCGAATTTGTAGGCGCGTGTGAGTTTGCTTGTTGTATGATCGGAGTCGGAGGTACAGGATTATCATCCAGGAAGGCTGGCTTTATGCGGTTCATGGCAACGATCTCTGTTCGACCGTGCAAATCGAGGCTCATCGTTTTTGCCGTACGGTAAATAACGTCAACAAGATCGTTTGTGCTCGGCCGGTGGTGCTGCAAGCTTAAAGGGAAAATAGAAAACAACGAAGCACGGGGCCCCTACAGAAAACATCGCTGTGATCGGCCTTCCACGATTGGCCGAATGGTGACTTTGACGTCGCCAGAGGATTTCTCTTCGAGGGAAATAAGAGGAAGGGAAGAACTTCAAGTTTAGCGGTGTTGACAGCGTTGGTTTCAGAGCGCTATGATTTCAAGCTGCCATTATTCTCATTATAAACACCCTCGGAATTGTTGTTCGCAATAGGGTGTATTCACTGGCGGCCATAGCTGTCTGTGCGAATGCTGAGCGCGTGCTGATGGTGAGCTTCCACAGTTCTTCTGCAACGTGCATTCCGCACCATCAAAAGTGCCGTTCTTAGCAGCCTTTTGATGTGAGCTCGTTCTGAGCATGCACTCTGAACAGCACCCACAAATATGGCGTCTAGTGAATACTCCCTATATTGGGGTGTCACGGTCACCAAAAAATATCTCGCCGCTAATAGTCATTGTGGAAAGAAGTACGAGCAGCGAAGCGCGTGCCGCCTTCAGTCTGTAAAACCTTCTAGCGTAACTTGTTTGTACTCCTCCGGCGCGATTATTATTGGTGTTTTCTGCCATGGCATTTTTAGCATTATCTATGCTCTTGGTCACCGAGCTCTTGATTACACGTGTCGCGACACTCGCAGTTTTAATAACATGCACAGCATTGAATTTCTGCACTTTATAATAAAAGGGCCCTCAGTGGCTTAGTGAAAACGAAAGCACGCAATATTGGGCATTGTCATCTGCATTGTAAAATGATCTCATGGCATGACTTTTTTTCAGTTATCGAAGATTGTTTTTTATTGAAACAAAAAGATTTCATTGATAGCGCAGAAGCTACAGTGCAAGTATATTATTGGAGAACGACGCACCTTGTAAACGAAGTTGAAACGGTATCATTCAATAGACTAATCGGGATCTGCCACTAAAATGCTGCGGCTAAACGATGAGCAGCCTCGGAGCCCCATATTCCGCTAAAGAAGCTGCATTATCTTCAAGAGCACAGAGTAAACGCAGCGCCGTTGGCGGTGAGTTACACAGATGAAATATCTAGTGATGATTAAAAGATGAACGGATATCTTGCTTTAAACACTTTAGCGTTCACCTCTATATGAATCGCCATAGGTATCGTTTGGTTACCGCTTCGTGGTTCGTATATCTTATGATCATGGCTGTAGCCACAAATGTAACGCCATTCATGGTTCATAACATGTCCTTTTGCCTGTGCCTTGGCTCCAAAATGGTTTCCCGAGGTCCGGGAGAGAGATGCTGGGTGGACAGTGAATCAATGCATCATGATAGAGGACTCAATGTCGTCATCTAACGGCGACTTCGCTCAACAATTGCTTTGTGTATCCAGGCAGAATGTGGCTGGGAGAAGGGTAAATCGCGTTCCTTTCCCGGCTACAGAGCTTTTAATTAGACTATCCCTCGCTTTCCTCAATGGGAAAGACAAAAGCCAAAATGCGTTGCGTACTTCAGACAACTATATTCGGGACGTACTATCCTGCAAAAAACTACTCAAGTCAACCCTCAAAAAAAAAAAAAAATATGATGCGGTTTAAACTTGAACGGCGGCAAGAAGATGCTCATGCCCGGAAAGTCCCCGCTTGTTTTTGCGTGTGCTGTTGGTTCGAGGAGGCCGTGAGTCTCGCGCTAACGAGGCGGCGCGTCCGCAGGGAATCACAGCGAGTTTGGCCGGGGCCGTTCTCCCCCGCAGCCTGTCACTCGTCGGTGTCGATTCCAAAGCGAGAAACAATGAGCAGCCGTCCGCAGAAACGATCCTCCGGACCCCTTTCTTCACCCCGCAAGACGGACGGGCCGCGGAGCCGAGACAATCAAGACAGCCTCCCGAGACCGGATTCGAATCGAAAGTAAAGCGCCCCCCTATGGCTGGGAGGAAACGGAAGGGGAGAAACCCAATATTACCGGCGGTTACAGTGACACCGCTGAATCATTGGTTTGGTGTAGGTCTGTCGCTGTGGTAGGGTGACAATTAATGTCGCAACGCGGCTCTATATATATCAGCCGTTCATCTTCATTTTTGTTTTTCTTTGACGCGGCAGCAATTTTTGCAGTAAAAGTTGTGTGATTCTTTTTTTTCTTCAGGAGTCATGATAAAATGGAGTACATTTACGGAGCAGTGCTTCCAGCTTTCACTCGTAGTTTCACTCAGCGGCAATACCCACCCCCCCAAAAAAAAAGAAAGAAAAGAAGACGTTTTTGAGTATCCACTTTTTAGTTCTCTCTGCTCTTTCACGTTCTGTGAAACTGTTTTGAACCCTTTGCAGTTTTTGACTGTCTATGTTTACTTACGTCAACAAAAAATTGGTCGCTGTAAATATTTCCAAGGCAAAAGGTCGGAGTGCCCCCTGTGACATAGTGACACTGGTTGAACGCTGAAAGGGTATTTTAGCCAGCTCGGTACCGCTGCTAGGTTGGGACTTTCCAAATAGGCCACTCAGTTGATACGACACAAGCTCACACTTCTATATTGCTCCTGTCAAAATATCAGTAAATTCGTCAAACTAAGAGATGGCGTTGCGGTGCCCGCGAAATATGTTTCGGCGGAAACAATTTGTCACCGAGAAAGACAGTATTGAGTTGTTTTCTCTGACAAGTTTCTCTCATCAGAATAAATTCCATACGCGCCCACAGTTCCTTCTCATATTTTTTTTTTGTTTTATGAATACGCATATTAAATAGGACGTCGGCTTGTATCAAACAATTATATTTCTGTTTCATTTTGTGTTCAAGAAAACGTTCGCATTTTATCACCTCCTCTTGCGTTCTTTTTAGACGAATTTTCAGCTTTCTGCGATGTGCACTTCATTCACGTGAAGCGAAAAAATCGGTTCTATTTTCTCGGTTGGACCCTTTATTAAAAAGAACAAAAAACGCTAACTGTAGATATTTTTCTCCTAATGCAATGAATTGTGATTTTTTGTTTTCACACGACAAAAATGTTTTACAAGAATAATTTATCGCATCCCTTCTACATTATACTCGTTAGTCATAAACAATATATGTATGCAGCCAATCGAGCTTTTCTAATATGTTGGAATGTCATATAGCCACACAGTCTGTATCTACGAGGGGTAGCAGTGCCGTAATTACAGCGAGATACATCTTCGTCTTTAAAACGTTTTGCATCCCCATTGAAATTTAATTTCATTATCTTTTTGCACGGACCTGAGCAGTATCCGGCATGTCGTACTCGGCACAATGGACCTAACGTACTAATTAAAAGTCCTCAGAATTGTAGTTTGTCCAGTATAGTATTAAGATGACCTTTTCGACCATTAAAAGCCCCTCCTGAGTTCCTAATCATGATAGCATAGTAGGAGAAGTGTTCTGAATAGGATATTTCATCGTAAATCACTCGTCAAATAATTCAAGGCTAGAGTCCCCGTAGAAACACCGACAGGAACGTAATTTCATGTCAACCAACAAACCTTGATTATACTTAATTCAAAGAAAGAGCCGGTGCCGATTTCAAGCAAGTTCGAGCTTTTGGCGCGTGCGCTTTTCAGGCGAACCCGCGCGCTCTAAATGGTGGAATATAGTTCACATTCAACGTTCACACATGCGTGACATATGTTAACATTTTGCGGCACCACTTTTGGAGCTGGCTTCGCACTGTGCATTCACACAGCACAATGCGAACAGAAATCACAGAGTGGGACCCCATTGTAAAACTTAAATGCCTTAAGACTTCGCGCTGAAAATGGCTACAATGAGCATGTCCTGCCCTTATGCACGCTCATGGTCCTTGGATGGCGCATGCCGTTTGAAGCGCGGCCAAAGACGAATCAAAATCCCCAGAGCGAAACACCGATGCCCCTGTCGCCGGTGCAGCGGCCCCGAATGGCTGGTGCTCTGTCGTTTCTGTTTGTTAGGACAAAGTTTCATAGATAAAATACCATTTCAGTGAACTGGATTTTCGGGCAAGCGCAGATATTTTCGCAATCGGTTCACTAAAATGAAATTATATTTGCTAAGGGCGTGTAAATAGTAACAATATAAATTGATGGCCTAGTTGGTTAAACATATCAAAAGCAGTCAACGCAAAAAAACAAGGACAAGTAGAAGATTGAACAGGACAAAACGTTTGTCCTTTCCAGTCTCGTAATTGTCTTACGCGCTAACCGCTTTCGAGGTGCGAATGGTAGTTCGAATCGAATGGCGCTGCGTCATTTATAGCTCTCGCAGTGCACTAAAGACAACATCTGCACATTTGCTGTGTAGGAGGCAGGAATGACATTGTGCTGCATACAATTTGAACCCTTACTCGCACAATACTAACGTTTACGACTCTAAGAAGAACACAACAAGCTTAGTTTCAAAGCTAAGCTCTCCCTCAAAATCAAACGATTGGGGACTAAAAGGCAGGACTCAGGTTTTAAATTTACTCCATTACTTTAACCATTAATGAACTCAAAACTAGGTCCATGATTTTTTCGTTGATGCAGGATCCACTAAGATTATTTCACAGTTGAGGATCAGAAACTGGGTCTTCGTTCCTCAGTTGGCGAAGGGAGGACGAGGACATTTTGGAGAAAGAGGGACAACCAATATTTTTATATTCCAGTGTTTTTCGTAATTTTTGGGTAAAATAAGTATATGAGATAATGTAAACTTGCGATTTCTCTTGTGTTTGAGGTGTATTAGACGCAGTGTTGTAGCCGTCACCGAAAAAAAGGAACGAAATAGGTTACTCGTTACTTGCCAATACAAGGAACGTGTTACCGACTTGCGTTAACTCAAAATAAAAGGAACACGATACCGTTACCGTCACCGACAAAAAGTAGCACACGTTACTTTTTTGTATATAAATTGACGGTAGCAACTTTTTTTTTTTTTTACGACAGTATTTTTGACACTGGGACAAAGGGCGTGCGCGTTGTGGTTTTTCAAAAGTGGGACATTTTGCGTGGAGAAAAAAAAAAAAAGCCGGCAAAAGTTTGAAGGTATGGGATACGAGTGCCGTAATTAATGACTTGGTGACTGTACTTTGTTTCAGCTTGACTCCAGACGGAGCCGATACTACGAGCTAGTGGGACCAATCAAGTTGCGTCAGAAGCGCAACTCATTGAGCCTTTTTGTTAATGATGGGTTCAGCAATGATAGAACATTCACGTAGAGAAACCTGACGAACACCTTGATCGTGCACTTTCGACGCCGTCTGATTCGTACCATCGGCTCTACAGAGTCGGCTTCCTCCTGACTTGAAGGTCGACAACCAGACTCAAGATTCTGCAAGGCAGAAGATCCTCGTCCCCATGGGGGAGGAGGCAACGATGGAGAGAGTGGAGGGGGAGAGGAGGAAGCGAGGGAAAAGTGGAGAGCTCGAACCGGTCGTCGGTTTTTAAGGTAAAACTAAGTATAGAAACCCGAAACAAATTTAAGTGTACTTTTCTGTCAAGTCTTGAAAAGAGAATATCACGTGTTACGTAACTACGTTACCCGTTACTTGAAATAAGTAACGTAAGTACATTATCTTTTGAAATATAACGAAGACGCTACTACGTTACAGAAAAGAGGTAACCTCTTACCGCCAACACTGATTACATGCCTGAAACCGTACTGGGACTTTCTTAAGAACGGTTTAATCCGACGGCAAGCTAGCCGTTACAACAATAAATACAGCACACGAGCCCCAGATTGGGCTAGGCGTTTTATAGCCATGCGTACAGTGTTGTTGGTATACACTCTCGCCTAACCCTGGCTAGGTCGGGTACACAACAGGGTTGAAGCTGATATAAATTACCTTCAAAAGAGAGAAAATAAAACACCTCTAAAAAATTGTACTAGTTACGGCCTTGCCAGTCTAGAAACTTAACATGGAAATCGTCACTCTCGCATTGCGCCAAAATGTTTCCGTCCTTTCTTTTTTTTTTTTTTTACTGCGGGAATTTGTGAAACGTGCTGCTTCTCGCTGTTTTATGGGAATAATTTTTTTGAAAGGAGGGCAGGGTTCTTATCACAGTCAAGCATGTTTGTTTTTAAGGCCGAAAGCGTTACTATATATCCCAATACGCAAAAGGCGTCGGCGTTGTGCTCGAAAGATGGCCATAAAATTACGTCACCAAGCACGCGCCGCTCAAGGTCAAAGCGGACCCGCCTCAGAAATAAAACACAAACGAAAGCACAGCAACGCAGATGCTTCGTCACGAAAGCCGTGAAGCCGGCGGGAAAGAAAAGCACGTGCTGCTCAAGGTCAAATCGAACGCGCCTCAAAAATAAAACACAGAAAAAAACAAAAAAAAAAACGCAGCAACGCGGATGCTTCATCACGGAAGCCGTGATGCCGGCGGAGTGCCGCACCTGCGCCGTGGGGAAGCGTAATGTCACAAACCCGACCCGCGGGACTATAAAGCCTCATTCAGACAGCCGGCGCCTCTCTCATCCCGGCTCCGTCACGGGAGCACGCCGGGGCGGGGACACGACGGCAGGGTGTCCGGACAGGCCGCGCAAGCAAAGCGGACGGCGGCCGCGACGGCAGGATTGGATAGGATCGGATTGCGACGACTGATTATCAGATAGAGAGAATTCAATTCATTATATTCTAATAGTTCTTTGAAATGTTTTAAACGGCAGTGTATACGTTTATTTGTTCAACTGAAATCATAAAATAAAGAGATAATTGTGCCGGAACATTTTTGCATCTATTAGCGATTCCCGCCGAAAAAGAACAACACCCCAATAATACACCCCAAAAGTTCCAATCGACGTATAGCGCCCTATAGTCGAACAGACGGCCCCACATGTTACGAGGGGCTTGATAACGGTGCGATATAACTTTTTAAATAGCTAAGGTACGTGTCAAAGACCACATAAAGAAAACACTGTTTTGCAGTAGGGCCAAGAAAACCCCGCATATTTTTTTGTGTTCAATAACACATACATTAGCTATTTTAATCAATTGTACCACACGGCTATCAAGCCCCTCGTAAACTTTGGGGCCGTCTGTTCGACTATATGGCGCTGTAAATCGAATTGAAATTTTGGGGTGTATTATATTGGACAATGGGTGTAAGAATACATCCTCTCTTCTGAGAGTGAAGCGTTGGCTGACTGTTGGCAACCGAACGATGAAAACTCTTCCAAACATAGCGAAACTTTTCTATTTTCTGATTGGTCGGTTTTCGATGAAGGCGGGACTCCGTCATCTGCCGAGCAGCTCCCTACGTCGCCCGGCACCCGGCGCGGCACAGCTTTCCGGCGAAACCCGGGCCGAAAATTCTCTCCCCTGCCGGGAACGCCCCTCGTGACGGTGCCGCGATGGGAGAAACGTCGGCTGTGTGAATGAGGCCTTATGCTTTCGCATTCCTGCACGTATTTTTTTTTCTTTTTTATTGCGTTTATGAATTATTAATGAAAGTCCAGGACAAAACTGGTCAAGTGCTAGTGGGAACGAGGAAGTCTGCGGGTCAGTGCTGGCGCACGATGTGCATGATGCTGACTTTATTTTTTTATAGCCTTTTTATCCTTAATCCCTTAATTATAAAGAAGTGTGAAAGAAATTTGCTTTACGGATAAACAAAACAACGAAATATATGTCCCAAACTTCTTGAATGATAAATGCATCTAATAGCAGAAAAAGAAGTAATATTTTAAAGATCGGTAGAAGCGAAATGTGATATTAGAGATAACTAACCCACCTCTTTTTGCACACCACCGGTTGTTTCTTATTTGTCTTCTTTTGTATTTGTTTTTTATTGTATAGCAGTGAAAGCATGTCACTCTTGTTTTCTTGTTTTGCTACCGCCGTTGCCAAAAAAGGTGGCGTGGCCTCCTCGGGCACTTCAAAGGGCCTTTAGCCATGTCCCATGAGACTTTCTGTAAGTTTGTCTCAAATAAACTCATACAAACAAACAAAGAGCTCGAGTCTCGCTGCGGAGCCACCAGCGGGATCGTCACGGCCCAGGTCGGTATGGCCAGGGCTCATTGTTCCCTCCGGTCCTGGTCAGAACCTCGCTGGTGGACCGCTTCGAGGATCGCCATTTGCTAGACCAGCCAGAACGGTTCCAGCGTTCCTGCCCGGCCCGACCCTCGCGCAGCTATCTCTGTGAGACTCTATCTGGCGCCAGCTTGTGTGTCTTCGGCCGACCGCCTGTCACGTGCCCTCCGCCCCGTCGTCTTCCACCCTCGTCTCCCACAACCTTGATTGTCATTTGTGTGCTTTTCCGTTTAAAGGTGTACACTAAAACAAGTTTTAAAAAAAATAGTTTTTGGTAGAGTGAGGGCAAAAAAATAGACAAATACCCTTGTTCAGGAAATAATGGTATGGGCGTGAAAATAGGAATAAAACGAGAAACCGAACAACACTACATGTCTTCCAGAGGTCCATGCAACGGCCGTTAATTTCCGATTTAAAACTTAAGAATTGCCTTTATAACTTTATAATAAGATAACGACTTCTTCTGATACTTGGGCATTTCGTTTGAACCTCTAGGGCTACATTTGGGCGGAGAATGAGCATTCGCTTATGTGCAGTTTATTTTCGCCGTAAAAAAGACCCTGTAATCTTTTTTGAGGGGACACCTTTTAGATGTCGGTGCTATTTTCACAAATGACAAGGTGAAGAAACAAAGAATAACCGAACAAACTGAAACGTTAATGGGGCGAACTTGTGCCCAAAACAAAAAGTGAACAGAAGATAACAACATAGCGTCGCGGGCGTCGAAGTCGGGGTAACAGCAGGATCGAACGCTGGGGCGAGACTAACTGCGGCTCGCCACGCGGAGCCCCTTTTGTACACGCGTGGGCGTCTGGAACAATCGGCGTAGAAGGTTCGGCGGCTGGAACATTCGGACCTCGAACAAGACACGGGGTTCTCGAATTTACCAGAACATTAAACAGAAAGGATAAATAACCGACTCGTAACTCCCAGGAATCGAACCCTTCGCCTCCGCGCGAAGGTCAAGCGCGGTAAACAGTCGGCCATGCACGCGCTCGCTCGCCGACGCGCGTAGCACTATTATTTATGCACCGAAACTTATATCGAAACTTACGACAAGAACACCATTGGTTTTCGGGAAGGTCACGTGATAGCTTACGTGAACCAATGGGGGTCAGGTGACACCCGCCAGGTAGCCCCGCTGTGAGGTTGCAGGATTGGATTGGGCACCAAAGTTTGGAGATGTACGAAGTAAACGAAATCTTGCAAACGGTGCCCACGTTTCGTGTTTGTTGTTTTTAGATTATTTAAAATATTATATACGGAGGCCAATTCGATTGGTTACCATGGTATCCTTCTTTATATAACTCTTGACAATAACGCTAAAATATCCAGGCTTTCGGCTCTAAAATTATTTAACGCTAAAAGTGTTTTACGATCCCTTTGAGCTGAGGGGCTCGCAAGCACTGCATTCTTTTTTTTTTTTACATGCAATAACCGCCATGGGGTTGACTTTTGAGAGTTGTCAATTATAGCTCCCTGAATAGTCCCATGACAAATCATTCGCAGGGACTAATGACCCTTTATTACCCAACTTCTGATAGATAGACATTCTGAATTTGTATATAAGGAATATTTGTTCTTAATTTCTACATAGTTTTTTTTAAACTTAAGCAAGAAGGTGACTACGACCTCGATGACACCTTCACATTGTGTGTTTTGAACTCACCGGACGTTATTTGGGGATAATTTTCACGGTCAGGTCGCTCGTTACCGAAGTTGCCTTCACTAATTCTGTAAATAATAATTTAAGAATCAGACTTTAATTGTAGTTTTTAATTCGATCCTAATTGGAGGCTATTTTAATTTATAAATTTCAAAAAAGAGTCTTGAGTATGAGCGCCTTCATTGCTGCACACAACGTTGCGTAGAAGAGTTACTTTTCGGGAAGGTTACCTTGTTGTTACCTCGGAAGCGTGTCGTCGAAGCGTCTAAAAACAGTATTCTACAGAGATAACCATGAGATGCCACGTCCCAAATACGTCACTACGCTTCGTGTTATTGTTGACTCCGGTTTCTATCCGCATTTTGCATTCAATGCCAAAATCGCAAGTCTTTTATTTTTATTTTTTTACTATCAATGAATACTTTAAAATTCGTTGCTTTATAGCTGGGCGCTATTCACCGATTAAAGATTCGCATTTTCTTTGTCACTTTTGGAAGATTAATTAGTCGGTTACTTGGTTCAACGTAGAACGTGATGGAAGCGTTCAAGTACTACAATAATTCAAATATAACATTACACATATGAAAGAACTGTTGCTGGTATTCGCACAGTGTTCTAATGTGCAATTACCATGTTGTCATTAAAACATTTAATTTCCTCCTGAGTTTGTTTGGTATTTATGAAAACCTCGTGAGCCATGGTAGAAGTTGAGACGGCGGAAACATATGTATAAAAATGTTTACTAGCATTACCTTAAGCTTCCACTCACTAAGTGCGTAACTCACAAGTATAAGAGATGTGTTAGTGACATTGTATTTTATTTGTACTTTTAACGGTATACGTTGTCCTATGTTTTCCAAATGTTAAGCTTGATTTGTTGAAAAGATACAGAGTCAGCGAGTGTGTCTTTGGCAAGATTGACGACTCAGAGGAGCAGAGAGAAGTTTCTCCAGAAACTAAATTATTTATTTTGAATTTGACAGCGACGGAGAGTGATGCCAGTCTGAGCTCCATAGAAAGGTCCAGGGTCGTTAAATAGTAACTGGAAAGAAACAAAAATGTTTTTTTTTAACAGCTTAATTGGGACAAGCATGTCACAACACAAATCTTCCGCAAAAATAAAATAGCAATATTTAAGCAACAGGGCGAATTTTAGTGGGAGTCAGAGCCTCTTCACATTTGAAACTCCCACTCTTTCGACCAACGCGGAGGAGTAGTACGCCCCGCCTCTCACACTTGGATTTGCTCTTGGATTGACTTGCTACTTGGCTGCGGAGTTGGTCGACGTACGCAGCGTCTCGGGAAAGGGGGGGGGGGGGGGGGGGAGGATGTGACGCCAGATGTACGCTGGAATTTATATCCGGTTTGCTTTCGTTGCTTTTGTTTGGTCGGAGAAAATCTGGCTACAACGCACGTTCAACATGGCGTCGGTTTTGTTTTGGTTTGACTACAGTGGTTTGACGGCACGCGAGAAGCTCTGCGCTTTGCGATCACATATAGCGAAGACGTGACCGGACAAGTGCCCCTGTGATGTTCCCGGAAGACGGAAAGTATCATGCGTAATCGTCGTGTGTGCTTTAATAGCCAATTGAGTCACAGGGTCCACAAGTGCGCAACCACAAGCCAACATTCACGACAGCGCGGCGTTGACTTCTGCGACCTCGTTTCTTTTGTGCAACACGGCGATGCGACAAAGAACTGAAACGTGCGTGGTGCGTGTTGCGGGGTTTGAAAGCAGAAACCCACATTAACACGGAGCGAAAATTGGTTGTTGTGGGGTTGAGGTTCAACGAGTCCAGCCCCGTCGTCGTCAACTGATCCGGTCCAGCTGGTCTGGGAGAACGCAACGACCGTCTTTAAAAATAAATCTTTCTTTGTTTCGTTTCAAAATGTGGAAGATTCCCGACGCACACGGTGAGTAAAAAGCTGCGGAACGTTTTCAACAAAATCACGTCATTTTAATTGAACAATGGACTCCGGATTGTTGTCCTAAATCTGCCGTTTTTATGCTTCGTGTTCTTGGACTGCGTTTGCACAGCGACGTGTCTGCGCAGCCACGCACACCACTCGAGTAGATGATTCGGTCCTGCAAGCGACTGGTTATACAAAATTTCAGGGTAACAAGTCGCCAGTCGCCACCAATATTTTCCTGTAAATCTCGCGCGAGTCTGTTGCGCTCATACTGCTGTGTAAATAAATTTGGGCAAGATTTCCTACCTGCCGACAGATGCATAAACTGAGACTTTTCTTTTTACGTAGTAAACATAGTGCTTTTTTTTTTGGGGGGGGGGGGGGGGGGAGGTGTGGTGCATTTATTATGGTACAGTCACTTGAGAGTTCAGAAATTGCGGAGGGCGAGCAAACTTCGCCAACTTTGCCTCTTTTCTCCCTGGCACTGCCATTAGTTTCAAGTTGCAGTTTCAGTAGACATACCTACTAGCAGGTAAAACACGGGGAAGTCAGGACAGTGCGGACTCCGTGTTTCGCTCTTTTCGCAATGTGACTGGGGAAGTGCTTTTCGAGGTATGCGGAATATGGAAAGAACTTTTGTTATGCCTGTCGCTCGCCTCTCTCCAGCAAAACAAATAAGATGAGCTACAAAGGCGCAGTCACAAGCCAAGATTTACGATAACAGTACACAATTACGATAGCACTAGACATTCAATTGAAACAACCTTACGTAAGAGGTTTCGGAAGCCGAGAAAAAAAAAATTCGTCGGCTAACGCAGAATTTGGACGCCCGAAGGCTTCTGCAGACGGCTGTTACGTAGTAACCTGGCTGTGACAGGCTTCATTACGTAACGGTTGTGTCTCAGTCGCGGATGTTCGGTGAACCCGGTACGAATCTCGAAGGCCTCCGGAGCGAAATGACGAGGATATACCTGGACACGTTTGTCGCTACGCGAACGCCCGATTGCCTCCAGCCAAACAGCACTCAGCTTTTCAACTTCTGGGGCGACATGGCTGCTGGAAGGATCGCTGTCGCGATCACTCATTTGGCACTACTATACAGAGCAACGGCGCCGGTTTACAGAAGCTGACATCTCCAAAAAGTAGGCAAGCAAAAGAAAAAAAAAAAGAAAGAAAGCACGTTAAGAAAGCAAAGAGGAAAACGCAAGTAACAAACCGCGCTCTGAAAGCCCAAACCCCGCGGCGCTTCCTATCACTAACACCTGCTACAGCTCTTAAACACGCACTACTTCACTTCAGGAAGCCTCACTCAAGCACCTGGGTCAACACGCAACACTGATCACTTAGGCGAAACGACTAGTCGAGGTAGGCCAGACAGGCGGGAGCAGAGACATCGGCGGCCATGAAAAGAATGGCGAAGCTTTTGTTTGTTATGGTATGACTCCAAATGGAAGTGCCATTCTTGTAAACATTTTGAAAAGAATAATGACTCTAATTACACGGGTCATTCTTTGAACGTTAAAATATGCCGCTCAAAAGGAAATTACAGCATATCACAACGACCCTACTTTCCTCAAATTGAATAAATTGGCATAGATCTAATACGGACTGAATTTAAAACGACGATTATGATGTGACGCCTATGAACGTTAATAAAATATCACCCGTCACCAGATTACCTGCATTTTCTCTCCTCCCCCTCCCCCTTTCTTGATTGATTCCATCAGAATGAAGAGCTAGCGTCATATTCTGGCATTTCCATTGCCCTACAAAGTGTGGTAGTTTTGGTTTTTCAAGAAACACAATTTTGCGTTTGCAGGTGTTGAAAAATTCGCCGATAAACGCTATTCTCTACTGTAGATAGTACTAGCCTTCACGATAATTAAATGCTTCATGATGTATAGAATGAGGCATTTAATAATACATTTGATACATATTAATGAAGTACTTATTTATTATAAAAGCTCGTAAAATTTAGAATAGGGAATAACATTGACCACGGAATGCTTCAATAGCTGTGATCCACATACCCATAACTCCATTTAGCTATTATGTATATTACTGAGAGCGTTTGATGAATAACGAATGCGCCTAGTTATCTACATAATAGGCGGTGTTATGGTGACGTTATGAATTACCTGCACATATTTTTTGGCGATGCGGGCATATGGTTATTGTGCTTGTGTCAAGCAATTGTGATGTTGCTTTTTTCTCCATTTTCTCTCTCCAAATGGACAAAATTAAAGAATTTTGATTTTTATTTAATTTGGTTAAATGTGTGTATTAGATCATCCATGTTATTTTTTGTGTAATTTATTTTCTTGGTTTGCTGTTTTATGCTCAATCTTTTTTTTTGCGTGTGGTCATTGTTGTTTTCATACTGCCTATCTGTTATGAACATGAATTTTGTAGAAGACGTGGAACACCGTAATTATCTTTTTATCAGAGGCACTCCAAAGAAATCGTGTTTCTCTAATGTCACTGACAACCCCCCCCCCTCACCCCCTCCCCCCCCCCTCCCTCTCTCTCCTGCTCGTTCATGCGTGACCTGCAGAATATTATCAATAAAAAGTTATGAGAATAATTCTGCAAAATACATAACTTAAGTTTGTGATGGTTGACTCCACGTCTAATATTCATGGAGCCCATAAAAAACATAAAAAAACCCTTGAAGAAACTTATGTTAAAAGAGAATTGGTGCACAGGTCACGTGACGTGAATTTTTCCTCTAAATTTAGCGGGGTACATGAGCTTGACTGTAGGTCTCGTGACGTCAGGTCACGCGACATCAAATTTCCAGCCATATTTTTCGGGGAAACTGAATTGGTCCATAGGTCACGTGACGTCAACTTTTCCGCTAAATTTAGCCGGGAATCTGAATTAGCATGTGGATTCCGTGACGTCAGGTCATTTGACATTAATTTTCCCGCGAAATGTATCCTGGAAACGGTTTATTTCAGTTTAAAGTCACTCCGTTGCGAAACCGGGGGACCGGGCCACCAACAGCTGCCGCTGTAAAACCAATACCCCATACACTTATATGCGTTTTGTGTGGCTACCTTTGGGTAAGATGGTGCAGCTTGACCTTATCCTATGAACGAGATTACAAGTAAATTTACGGTTGTAAATATACACGCTAAGTTTTGTTTTTCTTTAGCCGGCAGTTTTATAGGGTTAACCAACCTCATGAGCCGCGTAAGCGCGAATTGTGTAGGTCGGGCAGTCCGTAACCGCTGTACGACCTTGGAAAAAAAAGTGGCAACCGGTGCCAGGGATCAAATCTCGGCCACCAGCGTGGTAGCCGAGTGCGCTGCTGACTGAGCTACGCGCCCAGCGCGCAGCAACGGGAGGAGCAGAACCATGTGAGAAAGCGCGTGAAACAAAGAGGGGTAGGAAGGGCAAGAAAGAGGGGAGCAGACACGGATGGTGTGGAAAGAGCGCGTTAATCGAGGAAAATGGAAAGGACACAAAAGCACGGCTCTCGGTGCCCGAGAAAATTTAGCGCAAAGGCTTTATATCCAGGTAGTGCTGTAGTGATACCGCGCGAAGCCTCATAAATAGTGAATGGTGTAACATGGTTTGTTTCCATACAAAATATTCTGCTATAGACCGTTCCATTAGGGTCATAGCAGAGAGGGTAAAAGAGAAAAAAATGCACTCCCCCTCTCACCCCGCATGACGTCCGCCCCGCCGAGTGGGCTGTAGGTAGCGTCCGGCTGGCGTGCAAACTCTGTTTAAAATCGCGTCATTTTGGAACTTTCAAGCGCAGATGCGCAGATTTTGGTATGCCAGTTGTCGTGTAATACTATGCTAGATAAAAAGACTCACGGGGTCAAATTGCGCTGTTACCTGCGTGCAAATAAAAAAAAAATGATTGGGAAAACTGTGTCTGATTGGCCGGTCTCTTTGGCGAAAAGTAAATCCGGTGGCTGTACCTTTTTTACTATACACAAGTTCGTACTGGTGTAGGCCTTTAGCGACCGTGAGTGGAAGTCTGAAATAATAAATAAAATGTGCTCTCCTGCCACAGTACAAGCAGTAGTTGAGGGTAGTACTGCCGGCTGACTCAACTGCTATTTAAGTAACGGAAAAAATATATGCTAGTTGATAATTTAGCAAAACAGAACAACAGAGAGCTATAGGCTGATTTTGGAGTAGCCACAACTATTCTAAGAACGCGAACCACTTCACAACGGCAACCACGAGCGAGGGTTCGATGTTCGTTAGAGCCCGCCGATACAGCCCAAAGATGGAGAACGGCAACCTCCCGGTTTGTCGTCTGCTAGCGGAGTCGCGCGCGTGCCCTCTCTCTCGTTTTACCCCGCCGAACCCGCTGAACTTCCCGGATGTGTGGAGAGGGCGCTGCGGTCGCACAAAATGGTGCCGCCCAGAGAGCGCTAAATGGAATGGTCTATTGGCGACGTGAGCGATCGAAAGCGTCGCTGTGGTCGGCCTGCCGCGATTGGCCGAATTCTGACAATGACGTCAGCAAAGGATTTCTCATCGACGGAAATAAGAGGAATGGAAGAACTTCAATTTTGACGGTTTTGGCAGTGTTGCTTTGAGAGCACTATGATTTCAGGCTTCTACCATGCCCATTACAAACACCATCGAACTTGTTATTCACAAGGTAATGACGTCACGAAAGGTAACCGAACGAGGGCGCCACCGAAACATCTCGCCGCTAATAGGCACCACCCACCACCGAAGTTAACGCCTTAAGAACAATGACTAAACAAACATACAGCCATTTTTTTATAAAATATAAACCTGTTAGAAAAATTCTTTAGGCGTTTAGTCATGCCCACCAGTAATAGAAAATATATTTTTGAACAATAAATGACAATCGCCGTCATGCACCACCTTTTTGCGGATTCATTCGGCCACCTTTCTGTTTTACCCCAAATCGACTTGGCCCACCTCCTTATTTCTATGGTTGTTATTTATTTTTATATTTTTATGAAAAACTGATATTTCTTAGGAGTGATTAGGGTATAATTATAATTATGCAGAAATTTTTAATGCTCCTCTACTGTGGAAGTGCTATGTCTGCGGAGTGCAAGTCCGTCTGCTTTTTTGCAGGAGTTGTGGTGACGTCAGAACGCCGAACTCTGATTGGCTCTGATTGAAGGATAGTGGGTAGACCTAAAAGCAAGC
Source organism: Ixodes scapularis (assembly GCF_016920785.2). Lineage (NCBI taxonomy): Eukaryota > Metazoa > Arthropoda > Arachnida > Ixodida > Ixodidae > Ixodes > Ixodes scapularis. The sequence goes on along the minus strand of NW_024609846.1, from coordinate 176,749,954 downwards.
TGCCTTGAGGTCTACCCACTATCCTTCAATCAGAGCCAATCAGAGCTCGGCATTCTGACGTCGCCACAACCCCTGCAAAAGGAGCAGATGAATGTGTGCTTCGCATTCTTTATTCTAGCGCTACCGAAGCCAGAGCCACAAGGGCTAACACCATGCATCGGACGTGGCTGCCGCGCTCGCATGTGATCGCACAGTATACAAGCAAATGCTCAATCACATACTGAAAAGAAAAAGCGCAGATCAAGTGGCATTCACTGTTCGTTATTGATTTAGTCGATGATAGGAAACGGACAAAGCCGACGAGCTACTTTTTTGATGATATACACGTTTGGATCTGCTTGGTTGTCTTTGCCGGACTACAGTCTGCGTCGGCTGCTGTCGGACTTGAAGTGAAACGCAGTATAGAAAAGAACCTTGTGACTGTGTTGCGAATCTCGGGCATTTTGTTTCTCTGGGCATTGGGGAAGCGCCCGCAACTAGCGCGAGCACTCGTTTGACTGAAGCCTGCTTGGAAGCCGTCGCATGGACGTGTGGCTTTGAGATTAATTGTAGGGCTTTTCAATCGGAGACTCCCAAGTCGGTTCGATTCATTTGCAGTTTTATCGTCAATGATGTATGCATTAGAGAGGTGGGTTGATAAAGACAAAATGCTAGAAAGCAGCCTGATGACGTCTGGAATCACGCTACAAAAGGACCAATCCTAAGAAGCAAAAAAAATAAAAAAGAAAGATTGTACGTTGCAGAAGCTAGTCGTTAACAAAAATAAGAAAAAAATGAAAACCGTTTACAACTCCCTGTAACGCCGGATTAGAGCGCAGCTCTTGAGGGGGATGCAAGGCTACTGAGGGATAGATGACTCCCTGAGGTCACCTGACCTCAGGGGGGGGGGGTTACGTGAGGCTAACTCTCATAACCCTCGTGACACTCGTGAGAGTAACCCTCGTGACCCTCATGAGGGTAACCCTTTTGAGGGTAACTAACCGTCGCAAGACTGGTGAGGGTAACCCTCGTAACCCTCACGAGGGTAGATCTCGTGACGTCATTATGGGAAACTGCCCATCATGCAACGCATGGTTACTCCGCTTGCATGCAACGCGTTGCATGCAAGCTTTGCATGCACGTTGCATGCAACCCGCAGGTTGCATGCAACGCGCGGTTACGCCTACGGCGACGGCGACGGCGACACCGACGCCGACGCCGCTCAAGCCGCAAACGGGCGCCTAAGAGCTGCGCTCTAAAATAACGCACAATTAGAGCACTACAATCAACACGAATACAGAGCAGTGCTTCGATTAATAAGCCTCGTATAAAATGAGGCGAATGGCCTTTCGTTGTTGAGAGGCCATTTAGCCAGTGCAATATGCCTTCTAACATGTGGTCTTGCACGTGCGTCATATGCAGCCGTATTTACACGACCGCACGCCTGTGGAATTTCATGGATGGTGCATAGTGGACATTTTACGAAAGCGTGTTCTAGAAAGCATTTCCATGACAACCACCTTACGTTCTCCTAATAATTTCATGCTTTTATGGGTCTCTTTACAATCACATACATTATTCATATTCGTTATAAAATGTAATTCGTTACACCATCCGTTTCATTTGCAACGAAGTTGCTGTCGTTTGCCCAGAGCTTTGTTTTCCTAGCGAAAGACTTGATCGTAGTTAAGGCTAGGGATGGGCAGAGATACTCAGAAATGTGTTCTGCAATACAAATACTGAGACATGCATCTTAAGACCAAAAATACAGATACTGAGATACATTTGTTTTTGACGTAACGGAATATTTATTTATATATTTTTATTTATTTATCTTTACTGCCAGCCGTAAGGCCAGGGCAGGAGTGGTACAAATAGCAAACATAAACAAAAGGTCATAATTACATACACACAAAAACCACGAATAAACGGAATTAATCACATGCATGCACAAACTCTAGTTCCTTTGCGAATGACATGAGACCTTCGGAATTGACAACACGCGCGGGTAGCTTGTTCCATTCATCTATACACCGAACAAAAAAGGAGTACTTAAAACGATCTGTGGAGCACCAATATGGTTGAATATAACGATTATGTTTTGTTCTATGCTGCATATGTTCGGGAGTTGTTACGTATTTTGAAACGTTTATTCTACAACATCCATTCAAAATCTGAAAACAAGTTTCATTTTGCTTATAGGCAACCTGGTTTGAACAATGCGTAGGTTTGCTCGGGACCTGAGTGCTGAGACAGATTCGGTTGATTTGTAACTATTGAATATAAATCGCACTGCTTTGTTTTGTAGTCTTTCTAGAATATGAACATTTTTAGTGGTAAATCGCTGCCATACAGGGCTCGCATAGTCAAAGGTTGGTAAAATCAGACATTTAAAAGCCAACAATTTGACTTCTGGACTCGCATTATTTAGCTTTCTTCTGATCATCCACAGTTTTTGAAATCTATTTGGAAATACGTGATCGATATGGGAGTTCCAGTTTATATCGGAGCTAAAAATACTCACAGATATTTATAATCATTAATTTTATTCGAAAAAAGACCGTTCATGTCATAGTTAAATTCCAGAATCTGTTTTTACGCGTTACATTCACATAGACAGTTTTCTTAATATTCAATTTCATTTGCCACTCAGTACACCATTTGTCTATTTTGCTCAAATGCCTATTTAAGTTCTCTTGATAATGAACGGAGGAAATACTACAACATACTATGGTGTCATCTGCAAAGTGCATTAAGCTCATCGCAGGATCTAATCCGTCACCCATTTCACTGATATACAATATAAAAAGGAGCGGTCCAAGCACAGAACTTTGCGGAACACCAGATAACACTTGCAATGAGCTGGTCCTTTCACCCTGAAGATAAACAAACTGTTCTCTGTCCGATAAGTATGCCTCCAACCAATCTACAATTTGACTGTTCTTTAGAATGAGACTACGTTTATGTAATAACTTCGGATGCGATACGCGATCGAAGGCTTTCGCGAAGTCTAAAAACAAAACATCAGTTTGTCCCCCTTATCTACATTCTGCTAAGGTCATTAAAGACTTTAATCAGCTGCGTAGCCTAAAACCGTACTTATTAGTGTCCAGGATGCTGTTACTTTCTATAAAATCTGTCAAATGTTTTGCTATTATATGTTCTAAAGTTTTGCAGCACGTACTAGTGAGTGATATTGGTCGATAGTTGCTCAGGGTGGTTCTTGCGCCTTGTTCTGGAATAGGAATTACTTTCCCGCACTTCCAGTCTCGTGGAATCATTCCTCTGCTAAGTGTAGGTTTAAAAATTATCACTAAATAATGGGAACACCATTCGGCATATCTCTGCAGAAACGAATTAGGAATCTTGTCTGGTCCCGGAGACTTTTTTGTATCAATTTTTAACAGCAAATTAAAAAGACCTTCCTGATTCCCGTATATATTTGGAATGGGAGGTATGCTGCCAAAAACGTGAAAAGCGGGAAGGGAACCATTGTCTCTCGTGAAAACTGATTGAAAGTACTCGTTGAATAATGAAGCCATCTGATCTTTATCCGTTATAACAGAATCGTTTTCAACTATGGTGGTTACCGCATCTCTCGAAGAAGATAAATGCCCCCAACATTTTTCAGGGGAAGTCTTCATAAAGTTTAGAAGTTTTCCCTGAGGAACTCCCCAAAAGCAGCCAAAAACTACCAAAAAAACCAAAGACAAAAACAAAAAACAAAACATATAAAAAACAAAAGCTGCAAATGCAGATACATACACAGATACATTTTTCCCGAATCGCGGTTACGGTTACCGAACTGTGGTTTCCGAACCGTGGTTCGGATACCTACGTTCCTGGCGAGCATAGGTGTCAGTGCTCGTATTTTGATTGCTCTTTCCGGTATATCGGGCATTCGTTTCAACTTTACTCTCTGTCGACGGGGTCAAGTAATGTAGCAGACGTATAGTAGTGTAAATTTTAGGACTCCTCGCCCCATAAAGGCAGTTCTTAGTTTATCGTAAAAGCCCGACACTCAATTTTTCGGCAACAAATGTAACCAAATACCTTTCCCTCGAACGTTATCGCGACGCAAGCGATAAACTGTAAATGTATTTCACTACTGAGGTACAAATATATATATTTTTAACGTTTATTCGTACAGAAACATAAATACACAAAAGTTTGTCTTAGATACTATCGCTGTACAAAATTTGTATCGCAATGGTGCCCAGTCCTGGTTCAGACAGTAGATATACCAGCGCGTAATTTTTTGAAGGTGCAGTAGTGATCATCCTTCTTATTAAGTGCATGCCTGACCAGAAGCTGGTACGCCCGGCATGCTGAGATATTAAAACGTGCTTAAAAATAATAAAACAAAGTGAAACTGTCTCCTCCTTGCGAGAACGTAGAAATCTAAGTGATTACGAATATTAAGTCAATGTATTTTCGTACTTTGTTTGGTTGTACCTTTTATGGTCTAAGTGAACTAATAAATTATGGGTATAATATGTAGTTCTATGCGGTACTTCGTTTCTGTAGGGAGCAATATGAAGAAACCTCAACATTCAAATTTCAAATTCAAATTCTTTATTTGACATTCCTTGTCGAACAAAAAATGCCAGGGCAGGAACAAAAAGCTACAATACAGTAGCTTGGCGGGGTTCCTGCCCCTACCTTGGCATAAGAAACAACCAAACCGATAGTTTAAAATTGACAAGACATATACACAGAAATTCAAACCATGAAAAATATACATGTAATCAATTTACATCAAATATAAACTAATACTGACATCGTGCACATTTAAACATGTATTCCGACAGTTCATACTATACAGGAAAAATATAAAGCAAATACAACAAAATTTTTGCACAATTATTCACTGCGTGAAAAAGTGTTCTTTCAATGTTTTTTTACAAATGGTGTGTATATCAAGGTTCCTTTTCTCTAAAGAGTTTAGACAACTAGGTTTGCGGTGTTGCAGCCTGTCTAACCCATGATTAGTACGGGAAAAGGGTACCAGCCAGGAATCCTTTTTTATAATATTATACGATGCATCATGAGGCCTTTTAAGGTTACACAACTTGATAAAAGTGGAATTGTTACTTTTAATGCTAAGTTTATATTTCATTATTAGATTAAAATTGTATAAGTGCTGGAAGGGAAGCACATTGAGTGAAGCAAATAATTCTTTTGTGTGGGCATCGTATGGGGCATTTACTATATGACGAATAGCTTTTTTTTGTAATAAATGCAACTTAGTTTTGTTAGCTTGCGACGACACTCCCCAGACAAGGTTGCAGTAGTTTATATGGGATGCAAAAAGAGTGTTGTAGAGCATTAGCTTGACTTTAGTTGTTAGTATTTGTCTGAATCTACAAAGTATACCGCAAGCCTTTGCCAAGGTCCCAGCAACACGGTCCACGTGTGCATTCCAGCTTAAATGTTGATTAAAAGTTATTCCCAGTGTTTTGGCTTTATTTGTAACTTTTATCATTTCTGATCCAAGCTGTATATTAATATCGCGAGTTATTAATTTTTGCACAGGCGCAAATAGTACGGCTTTTGTTTTTGAAACATTAATTTCTAAGACGTTTACCCTTGTCCACTCAAGCAGTTTATTCAGAGTAACATTTGCCAAACTAACGAGATCATTAGTGTTATTTGACTGGAAAAAAAGACTGGTATCATCTGCATAAATTAAGCAATTTGTGCACTCAATGGAATTTATTATATCGTTGATGTAAATATTAAACAACACTGGTCCCAATACACTTCCTTGTGGGACTCCCGAATGGACACTTAGAAGAGGAGAGCGTTTTTCGTTAATTACAACACATTGTTTTCTATGGGTTCAGTATGATTTTAGGAGGTCGCCAGGGATTCCTCGGAAACCGTAATGATCTAGTTTAGTAGATAGTATTACGTGATTAACTCTATCAAATGCTTTTGAGAAATCAATAAAAATACCTAATGCCAATTTATTGTTCTCAAATCCGTTTAGTATGAATTCTTTTTGTGTCAGTAAAGCTAATTCAGTCGACATGCCTCGACGGAAACCGAATTGCCGCTCCGTAAGTATTGAATGCTTGTCGTAGAAGGAAGAGACTCTTTTGCATATAATCTTTTCTAAACCCTTCGAAATAACAGGCAGTACTGAAACCGGACAATTCGAAAAGTCATTTTTATCGCCAGATTTAAACAAGACACTCACTCTAGCGCGCTGCATGCTTTCCGGAAAAGTCCCCGTGAGTAAACAAGTGTTGAAAATATAACAAAGCACAGGCGCTAAGATGTCTAATACAAACTTTATAGGTTTAATTTCTAAATCATCAATGCCACGGGCCTTGCTATTTTTGAGTGTCATAAAAGTAGAGCAGATTTCCTCACAAGTTGTCGGCGCAAAAAATGCCGTATCTGAGTTAGGCGTTCCTAGAAATCGTTTTACTCCACTGCTATCAGTTCCAGACACCACTGAGACTAAATTCGTAAAATATTTGTTAAACGCATCTGCAAGCTCATTGCCCACTACTGTTTTATTATTTACTGTTAAGCGTAGTTCTTCATTATGGTGAGAACCACAGTTTAAAAGTTTGTGGATTTCGCGCCGCACCACCTCACTCTGAGTACTTGAGAATACATTCTCGTAATATGCCTTTTTAGCGCTACGCAAAACTTTCGTCACAAAATTTCTATATTTTTTAATTTGGAAAGATCATTCAAGTTTCTCGTTTTGACAAATTTCGAATATAAAACATCTCTTTTCTTGACCATTCTAAAGCAATCATCTGGCATCCAAGGCTTCCGTAATTTTTTAGATTTCCTTACTTCCTTTAGCTTAAAGCAAGTATAATAAACCTGCTTAATGATGGCTATGAAATGTTCATAAGCTTCCTCAGCATTTGTAGATTCAAGCACTATACTCCAGTCTATGTTTGTGATTTCACCTCGAAAAATTTCCAAAGTTTTGGCATTAATTTCTCGCATTATATACGACTCAGTATGTCGTGCCTTTCCCTTGAAAAATTCACTATCTTTAAAAGACATGTAAATTGGAAAATGATCACTTAGACATGTTATAACCCTACCCGACGTTACATCGTCATTCATGTTATTTGTCAAAAACAAGTACAGAAGGCTTTCAGAGTGACAGCTAATTCGCGTGGGCTCAGATATAACATTCCTACAGGAGAAGGATTCAATAAGTACCTAAAATTCACGTGTGGCTGCCGTATTCTGCAATAGATTTATGTTGCAGTCGCAGCCTAACGGAAATAAAAAAAAAATTTTAGATTTCCGTTAGGAGGGCGATAGATGACAGCAAATACATAGGTTTTGTATTGAAACGTCAGAGCTTCATAATCTATGTTAATTTTTGAAAAATCTGATAGCAGGCTGCATGACAATTGCTCAGACACAAACTGCAGCACACCACCACCACGTCGATCATATCTGCTTAAGAAAAAACTCTTGTATCCAGGTAGGCTTAGTACATCGCCTTCGCATGAGTACCATGTTTCGGTAATCATAATAACTTGAAACCTAAAGCGAAATTCACCAAGAAACATGGTCAGTTCATCATCCTTATTTCGTGCAGACTGTTCTTACGTACTCAGCCCGACACTGTTAGCCCGAATAAACACGACATCTGCGCCTTATTAAATTTCACTTGAAACGACTACTGGCGGGCACCAAAATTTACCGCTTAGTTTCTTTTCTCAAATCAAACTTCCTATCGCACTAGTAGTTTTGATGACAGCTAACATTTCAAAGTAAAGTAGACGAAAACAAAATACTCGGCGTTCGTTTTTACAGGCACACACGCTCGTGCTCTGCGTGCACTTCAGGCTGTTCGGAGCAGCTTTACGCTGCAAAGGAATCCTCGTGGTGTACTCGGGCGCGGAAACTCTCTTTCAGAAGCGGAGAGAACTCACCGCCAGCTCTGCGAGCACCGCCGCGCACAGAAGCCGAGAGCACTCGATGCAGCCAGAGTTTGGGGCCCCTTCGCTCCGCCGCCAAACGTCCCACCCGAGCCCAGCTCCCCCTCTCGGCGCTACGACGCGCGGCGAGAGAGCACTGCGCGCCGCCGTGCGACCGCGCGCCCGGGAGCTTCCGAATTCCCATTCACCTTTGAGCGAGGGTCGGGGGTGCGCGCTCCGCTCTGCCGTACGCTCCTCCCCAAGTGCCCAACTTTGCTCCGCTCGCATCGCCATTCGGCGCCCACTCTTTTTTTCGGAGTGGGTAGAGTCACCAAGCAGCGGGTGACACAGAGCGGCAGAATTAGCTTCTTTCAGCTTTCTTGGACACCCCGAGTCCTCTTGCGACATCTCCGACTCGTGCAAGAAACGGCACGATTCCTCCAGAATCGCCGCGCCACGCGTTCTGTTCCGCCGTCTTCCATCATCCGAAACTTTGGATTACCCCGACTTTTTCCTCAAAGACGACAGCGACGTGTGTGCGCCGTTCGTAGGAAGCTGTTTTCGTTGTCTGTCGTACCGAGTGAACCACAGCGGCGGTTCGAAGAGGAGTGTGTGAGTGCTACATCGCGGATGGCCGTGGGTGCTGTTGCACCCAGACATCCTCGGCCCGTACCGTCGCGAGCTGGTTCCCCGCGCTGCCCGGAGTCCTATGGGATGGGTTAGGCTCCAAGAAGAGCCGCCACCGGGCCTACCATGTGGCTATCGTGTCGACTGGGCTGCGTCGTCCTGCTTGCGACCACGGTGCTCTTTTCCGTCGCCATTGCCCTGGACAGCGGTGGCAACAGCACCCTACCGGGAGACGAGTGCGGTCCCGACAATGCGACGTGCGGCACGGAGCCCCTCCACGCGCCCGTGTTCCAGCCATCGTCGCTCATTCGCGTCGTAATCCTCGTGCTGATTGGAGTGCTGTCCCTTGTGGGCAACTGTGCAACGCTCGTATCCATCTGGAAGACGAGACTTAGGGCCCGCTCGACGGTTTACCTTCTTCTGGCTCACCTGTCTGTCGCAGACCTGCTGGTGACGTTCTTCTGTGTGCTCGCCGAGGCGGCCTGGACGTGGACGGTCCAGTGGACGGCTGGCGACGGTGCTTGCAAGGCGGTCAAGTTTCTGCAGATGTTCTCGCTGTACCTGTCCACCTTTATCCTTGTGGTGATCGCGTTCGACAGGTTCGCGGCCATCCGGTTTCCGATGCGCCGTGCGAGCGCACGACGCACCGTTGTCCGCATGGTGTTCGGTGTGTGGGCGCTTTCGGCGATGCTCAGCCTTCCTCAGGTATGTGCTCACTTCTCGCGCATATCTTTGTTTGCTCACTGATCTGCGTGTTTCGGTAGTAGTACCATATATTTCGAGCTAAGTCCGCTTATACAGTACATTCTTCAAGTTGAAATTTTACGTGCTGCAGACTGTGCACAGGTGCGTAGTATAGAAGTTATTCTTTTTGTTTTTACATATCTCCGATATGACGAGACGTGACAGAATATGTGAATGACAGAGTATGTTAACTACGGTTTCTGCATTATAAGAACTTCTTTTTGTACGCCAGTGAAGCCGGCGTACGTTAACGTGGAAAGTGTATCAGTCGATTTTTGGCGTGAAATTTACACGTTAATAGAAACTTTTAAAAAAGTATAAAGTTTTTTTAACAGAAATTTGATATTGCGGTTTATACGATGGTGCGAAATATAGTCAGAAGAATAAGGTAAATGTAATATTAATAACTGTATAGCATCGCAGTTATTTAGCAGCCATTTCGGTAAAGGAGATCTCCGAGCAACGTATTATATTAATACACGAACAGAACGTAGGGGCGCAACTTAGCTGTTCTACACTGAACATTTTGGAGCAACCCAAGGCTGAGGAACATGAAAGGTACCATCAAGAGAAGGATAAGGTCTCAAACGCGGCTATAATTGTATTGTCCACAAAACCCTTTAGATTAGGGTTCAGAAACTTAAAGCGGAAAGACCCTTCCCCACTCACACCACTCGCTTGAAAAAAAAAAAATGAACGACTTCGGACCCTCCACAATGGGGTCGCCTTAGAATACTGTAAGAGAGATGACACTGGGAGAACAAGGCCAGCGACGCACACCTATGACCTTGATTGAAAATGCCTCATGCGGTGTCCACACGACCTCCCAAAGATAAAAAAAAAACAGAACGTTACACAGATTACTAAAATTAGAGATTCAGGAAGCGCTTCCATTCTTCTTTGAAAGACAATGACAGCTTACAGCATTTTCAAGTTTGGTAATCGCGATTGATTCCCCCGACATGGCGCTTCTGGTCCTTTCTTTTTGTTACTATCGTTGTTTTGACTTCTATAACGGCGCATAATAATTATACTCCTCAATGCGCTTAGAAACTTCTAAATACTAGTCTTTCTTTTTGACACATCGGTTATGTTTGTTTGCCCAGCCTCTCATTAATACAATGTTTTGATTGACCTATGTAGCATAACCCACAGTCAAAAGGGATCCTGTAAACGACACAGAAAACGCCTGTGAAAGATTTCTCCTTGTGTTTCTTCGTGCAACCAATTTGAGCCGAAGCGAAAGGAGTCAAATGTTCCCAGCTAATATAGTTTTTAAATTCCATGCGTAAACCTAACTTATCACCCATTGATTTCAAGTTGTGAAAAAAGAACATGACTACAAACTTTCTGTTCGGAATTTTCGGAACTTTCTTGCCTAATGAAACAATCTATGAAAGCTGTTTGAACTGGAACTCTTGAGGGTATCTTGCACACACACAGGGACCTTCCCTATAGTGCGGAGGACGGGCAAACAGGCAAAAACATAGCCTGAACAGAGTGTTTCATATAGTGGCAACAAGTCTTTCGGACCGCGTTATTTATCACATTTCGAACTAAACTTAATCTAATATACTTCAAATGGCAATTATCAAAATTAACTATTGGTTTGGTTTCTGCACTTCCATACAGCCAACAAAGCCCCAGGATAATTTTAAGCTGAAGGTCTAGAAAGAGTTGTACGTTGTTTTCTGGCCTGTCGATAAAGCACTTGAAATCGGGAGCTTCCTTGTACACGGTGTTCTCGACACAAGCAGCCAAGCTTGATACAAGGGAACAAATTAAAATGTCATCCTGATATCTTCAGATAAGAACTGAACAATATCTACAATCTTTGATTTACTCAGACAACAGTAGGTGCAAACTTTTGAGATAGATTTTCGAAAGGCCAAGAGCTACCGACGAACCTATAGGCGCGCCTTGACATTTGATGCACGTTTCGACCATTATGATTTAATTACCACTCTAGATCTGAGATGTAATTTGAGAATCCTCAGAAAATCTGAAATCTCCATGCCCAACTGGGGCAGGAATCGAACTAAATTATCGCCCAAAAACAGACGAACCCTAGAAAGGAATCTGGCTGGTTAAAGCGCGTAATATAGGTCCTCGATGTATAAATAAAAACTTTTGCAAGGCTTCCCAAAGACGATTGAAAATCTCATATATCACTGCAAAATATTGGGGTTACAGAGCTTCTGAAATCTAGACAAGAAAGGCCATTTTGAAGGAAAGTTGACACAGTACTTATGCCGCATGCCGTCTTCGCTGTTAAAAACTCTCAAATGAAATTCAACCTTGTGGTCGTTTATGAAGAATTTTATGCAAATTTATTATTTTGGTTACTATTAAAGCTGGTAGCTAAAGATATAGAATTACTGTCCGTAAATGTATTCACAATTTTTTTTGTGACATCCCAGATTTACAATGAAAGTTCTAAACAATTCAAATACAGCGATGTAATTTTTTTGTCTTGAGAAGTGCTGAAAAGTAGAACAGCGAAAAGACCAGACTTCTCTATTTAAAGTAACTTCACCTTCTTCTCTTCCAATTCTTTCGTAACACTGTTTTTTTTTTATTTGTAATATCAGTTTTGTGAGAAAAATCTACCAATCAGGACATTCTCTTGATGGCGGTCGAAAGAAGAGTACCTTTACTGCTGGGTCTGATACGGAATTTGACAAAATGATAATTGCAAAGCAAGTATCTAAACGAGACGGCTTAACATTTGCACGAAACTTCCGACCATTGGTTAAAAAAACTTTCAGTTAACCCGGTGAGCTCAATACCTAGGAGATTGACAAGAGTGGTTTTCGTCGCGGTTATCCGTTGACATTGGCCCCGGCTGCGGGGACTTCCTCGTGCTTATTTTCTGTCTCAGTGACCGGAAGACTGTACTAAAGTCTCTCATGTTTAGCGCTTGCTACTTAATAAACGACGTTTAAACATGAAATAGTTCTGCAATCAAAGAAAGCGGTCCACAGCTGATCAGAACGTTTACTCACATTTCATAGATGGTCCCTCGTCGAGTTCCGGTAGTCGTTGACGATCAAATTCTTCCTATGCCAACCAAATTGCAAAGCTGCCAGATAGTGGAAGCGTTACTTTTTTCTTCTTGGTGACACCTTTCGCATTCTTCACTCTCGGATTGCTTCAAAGTGTTATATTAATTCATTGACGGAAACATTGGTTAACTGTGCACCTCATCCCAAGTATGATATCGCGGCATTCGAACACTAATTCATAGATCCAGACTCTTGTACAGAATGTCCCTGAAGCAACTACGAAATACATCTTCTCTTTAATCTTATCCGAATGATAAAAAAATCAGTAAACTCGTCTGAAAAAGCAGGCTAAACTAAACGTATAACAGAAGAAAAAGGAAATGCGAACTCAAATTTAGCGAAAACTGAAATTAGTAATGTCTAAAGATTTGTGCGACAATAGAAGAAACATTGAACTAGAAGAAATCTCTATCATTTTTAACGAAATATTTTGCTTTCGAATAAAAACAAAAGGTTCCTGAAAGGTTAGATATAAAATGCATTTGAGATCATCAACTTGCGTAAGATATTTGATTCTGCGTGCATTAAATTAAACCAAGTTTAGTTATCTTTAATTATTATTGTACATTCAAGAACATAACAAAATCTATTACGCCATTGGCAAGCGAGTTTCTTTTAGCAAATTTCATTGCCCATTTGAATTTATTCGCGCAATGACGGGGATAAACTCAATGATCCCTTACGCACTGAATTCAATATTCGTCTCATGACAGCCGTTTAATTAGGTTGATTCAAATATCAGGTAATCGCAAATTGGGTTTCCTTTTCTGTATTCAGATGTCACGAGCACGCGATTGCTCATTGTTTCGTTAACTGGATTTCATCCCAAGTTCGCTCATCCAAATTCGCTTGAGTGGAATTTACTGACAGCAAGGAAATTTTGCTTCAGCGTCACCACTGGTTTTGCGATATTTAAACATTTATCTAAACACATGTCCCACATAACATATACATTTTTTTTTATTATCAGGAAACATTTTATGGCCGTGAGACGATTACATGCATTTTGCAGCATTCTCTTTTTATAAAAATTAAATATTATATGAAAAGGTGTTTTGAGTTTTCTGTTTTAGTACTTAATGCACTTCGCTGGAGTGGCTGAAACACTCAAAATAGGCCCCGTCGGCTGAGCGTGTGAGGCATCAACACAGTAAAAATTACTGCAGATGTTTTTGTTGATTTTTTAAAATTTTTTTAACAGTATAAACACAGAGGCATTTCAGTGTTTGTTCTCCACGTATGGAAACGCGATTTCGGGTTATTTTCATTATATTAACATATTTGGCACAAATTTCAATAGGAGGGTACACCAAGCAAAATTTTTATAACGAATTTGTCTACAGATGATCATGAAAGCTCCAGGGTTCATCCTTCGGACGCATTTTTTTTAAGTGAACGCTGACGCGGAGCTCCTGCCCGAACGTTGCTGTGGATATGGCTCGAGGAAATATACGTAGCTTCAATACGATGGGACTGCCAGTTTGTAGTGGGGCATGAGAAATTGGGCGTCGACAAGAAAATGTCTTGCGCCAATTTAAAAAAGTTATCGAAAGACGCGGTGATACAATATATACGCGGGTGACTGTTTTAGTGGTCAGTGATGAGCTGAACACGAGACTTTTACTACTACTACTACCACTAATAATAATAATAATAATAACAATAATAATAATAATAATAATTCCTTTATAGATTTATTTCTTCATTTTACCCCTTCATGAACAGCTAAGGCCTGAATAAGGAAGCAAGAGATGTGGATCATAGACCTGTCAAGAAAAGAAGTAGATGGTATGAAGTTTGACTGAAAAGGTTGGGTTCTGTATACCCATACGCGTTTCCTGTAGAATAGCAGTGTTATCATTGTTAAAAAAACTTTTTCTGCACCCAGGCTGTTATGCAAATATTGTATGCGGGTCGTTGGACCTTGAATAAAAATAATCGTGAAACTACTCGCAAACATCGACTTGCTACTCAAGCGTACATGTATGTCTGATTTGAAAACAGAACTGTGATTCAATCTATGAAGACATTTTTGGAAACATATCAGAACACGTTCGCTTCAACTTGAACTTAAAGTATGGAAGCTTCCTTGCTCGAAGTATTGTCCTATAGTAATTATAAGCTGTGATCACGTGTTTTTAACTTCACTTGGCGCGTTGGCAAAGTACAGCTCCAGACGAAAGAGGAAAGCTCCGGAGTGGTCCCAACTAAGTAAGGTGCGACCGAAATACACCGGTCGACTGGAAACACTCGCGCGCAACTGCAGTAAGGTGGTCATTTGGGACAGTTGGTTTATAGCTAAGGAAAACAGCGCCAAAATAACACAAGGACCAAGGCAAGAGGGACAAGGCAAGACGCGAGATGAGAGAAACCGCGCCAAAATACCACAAGGACCAAGGCGCCTTGTCATGTCCCTTTTGCTTGGCGCCTTGTATTATTTCGGCGCGGTCTAAAGCTAGCAGCTAACGTACACAAATCCGTTGATGATGTTCGTAACGCCTACCTAAAAAGATAATGATGAAGCTATATTACGCCAAGAGCACGCGTGCCCTCGACCCTTCCCGACAGAACACATTACAAGATTTCATTGGCCTATCCTCCCTAGACATACATAAGAGTTTCAATAGGATTGAGCGTGAGCGCACTTTGACACTACCAATCACGCAGTGACATAAAATCAATAATAATAATAATTGTAATCATTAGAATAATAACAACAAGGTAGTAACATGCTTTCTTTTGAATACTTTGATGGGAAGTTTTCTCGAAAAATTTAAAGCGGTTTTTTTTTTTTTTTTGAGGGGGGAGTTTTTTTTTTTATTTGTACCGTTTTGGGCATGCAAGTACGGGCTTGTATATCTACGGTTGTAAAGGCTCAAGCTTGAAGGTTTTTTGGATCGCTTCCAATCTGCCAAGAGAATAGACCTTTTCGGAAATATGTGGCGCCCCCAACGTTTGCTTGACGTATTGTTGACGCTCCTATGTATAACACGTATGATAATCCAGGTATAGAAGAAGTTTGCGTTGGTTTAGGCTTTTAAGATCTCAAAACGCTTACAAGGCAGCAGCAATACCAAAAAGAGTATGTGATGACCTCCTATTGTATTCGCTTTATTTTTTGTGCGTTTTGAGCTCCCGTTGACATGAAAGAATGAATCGTGACCCTTTCAGGATATGCGAAATTACGAAGTGTTAGAATCAACACGAAAGCAGTACTCTGAAGAGCTCCACAATTTTTGTCGCCGCGAAGTCTCCTGAGGTTTTCCGGAAATGCCTATTAGACTTAACGGCAACTACACCCTTACAAAAACATTTATCCTTTTTCTACAAAATTTCCATAGGACATAGTGTAAAGAGGCTATAGATATTGTGAATAAAATTTATCCACTTTTTTTCTCTAATGTTTGTGGCTTTTTGACTGCTTTTTATGTAGACTTTCCATATAGCATTGTGTATGAAGATTGAATAGTAATTTACAAAAACAGAGATATTCTAACAGCGTTTATATCTATTTTCCATGGACGCTTCCTCGGCAGTTTTTCGCGAAAACAAAATAAATCCTGCACGCTAATTCAAGGGTTGCTACAATACATTCATGGAAACATGCACTCCTCACGTATTTTGTGCACACGCGCAGACATCGCAAATATACACGCCATAGAGCATTCATAACACTAGTAATTCGGTCGTGTTAACAGCTCCCCCGACATATATACCCTACACATGAAGGCAACCAGTCGAACGAGGACACCCCGAAAAGTAAAAGGATTACAAGTATCTTGCTTTTTTCTTAACTATATACAAAAACCCGATTTCTAACGGATGGTGAAATGTATCCTCAACTATAAAGCATTGCAAATGCGATAAATATTTGACGGTCGGAAAGAGCAGCGTACGTAAGGAGGCCCCAAATGGGTGTGATGTAGCTTCTTCGTACTGCATATATTATTGTATCAAGTCTAGTCTATAGAAATTGTGGAGAAATCTAGTGACAGAAAGTCTATTGAGACGCGGCGATAGAAATACGATGGCATTTCTATGCTCTGTACTCTACAGACTTCGATCGCGAAAACTCTATAGAAAATCCTTTAAAAATTTTTGATAAGACGTGACTGGATAGGAAGGTAAAAGGGTTTGTAAGGGCAAACACTTATTTCAAGTGACATTTTTGTTTTTATTAAATAACATTTATATGTTTTCCATCACCCAGTATTGACACCACCTTGATTGCATAGGCCACTAACGCTTCCTTAAACCAACATACATGCCAATCAATACGATGGCCGCTACAGAGACACTTTGATCGAATGAAAGAATCCTATCCAAGCAGACGTTTACCACTCTGGCACAGAGTATAGGCCTCGCGGCCTTCGTCTTTATCTTGATAGAATTCCCAGCGTTCACTGCGTTTTGTTCTCAAACGACACTAACCAGACACGTAACGCGTTACGACACAGGTTCCAAAAAACCCCACTTTGTTGCGAAAAGAAAAAAAAAATCTTATTCTTTTTTTTTTTTTTGCAGGATAATGAGTGAGGCTATTAAGTTTCGCCTTTGTGAGAAGCGTGTAAAATGTCTTTACTCCGCCTTGCGCTGCGGTTTCGTCAGAACTCAGCATCTCTGCTTCAAGAAACGATAAAAGTCATCCCCCGAGTCTTTTTTTTTTTCTTTTATTTAGGCGATATTTTGACGCAATCGACCTCTCTTTTATTTCGATGATTTCGCCAACAGCTTGTCAAACTAAATACAATTCATTCGGTTGATTTATCAGCAATCGTAGGGCGACCGTCTGTGGGAAATCTCTTTTCTAGACGCTAAAGTGGCATTTTTGAAACCCTTGCTTGTCTGCGGGTGCGGTACGGATTGTTTAAGAATCCTCACCTCGATCGCACACGAGAAGGGCGTTAATTGCGGGAAATTAGAAGAAATCACAGTATGGTTTAGAAAAGGTGTTATATTACTATATTTCTGTTACTTCTACTTATGTATCTTACAACAATTAACGTGAATTTGTAAATGAAAGAAAAACTAAACAAAGGTATAAGAATCGGAATGACCCTGTGCTGACCATAATCTTAAAAAAACAAACAGACACTGGCTGGAAAAGAAAAAAAGCAACCAAAATGAAAGAAAGGAAAATACGCAGAAACAAATGCCTGAAACTCCGCACACAGAAAACAATATTTGAGACGTTGGTTTCCGTCGTCCTTTCCTTGTTTCCTGTACTTTGCTTTAAATCTCTCCATGCAGAATCATATATTTTAAGAAAATGGTAAACTTACACCAGCTCGCCTGCGCCAGCAATGTATTGGCCTCTGATCATTGTTACTTTCCGTGAAACCTAATAAGCGTACTTAGTTAGCGTAAGTTGCAGACATACCATATAAATTCTTGTGTCGTGAACTTACTGTCTGATTATTAGCACTGTGAATGCTACTGCTCTGGCGGATGCGTAACATAGTTTCTGTACTGAAGATCCGGTACATGTGTTTGCTATATAAGCACTAATATGGTGTAGTTTAGACCTAAATTTGACACTCTTCGCGCTTTAAAAAGGTAAAAATACGTTTACGAAAACATCTGTGATAAAAAAAAATATTTTGAATCTACTCTTGCAACATACTTCAGCAACGCAAAGCGCTTACCCCACTTTGCATGACCAGCGATATGCGCTTCTGATAACTATCGATCAGAATTGAAGAAAAGGCTGCCATCACACTTATTTATATGACACAACTCGCACTTCCAGGATTCCAACTGAGGGAGTAATATTACAGTTTGATCAGTATACCCTGATTCAGTAACATACGGAAAAGCGGCGGGGTCATATGCGCGTCAAATACGCGCCCACGCGACTTCATGGTTCCTTTTGGTGTAATCTGCTTGTACAGCAGGGCCGTAGCCCCGGGGAGGGGGGATTATGGGGAGTCACCTCTTTTGTCCCCCTCCCCTTCCCCCCCCCCCCCCCCCAAGGAAAAAAAGGAAATGTAACCGGTCACATACTTATATGCATGCCCCCCGTCCCCCAACTCACTCCACAACTATACTCTAAAATAAGCGCGTGCGTCTACTTTCTCGCACAACACTCAAAGAGCCAATCACCCCAACTTGCGGAGGCAGCTCAGCGAATGACGATGCCGAAACATATGTTTAGACCAAAAAACGCAGTCGGAGTTGTGACATTAAGCATTGCTTGGCATTGCTGAATGTCACAACTCAGACTTAGTTTTTTCGTCTGAAGATATGTTTTGGCATCGTCATTCGCTGAGCTGCCTCCGCAAGTTGCGGTGATTGGCTCTCCGAGTGTTTTTCCAAAAGGTAGGCGCACGTTTTTTTTTCGTTTTTTTCTTTTTTCAGAGTGTAATAGAGATTGCAGTCATTTCTTGAACGGATTCCTGGATTTGCCACTGTTGTACAGGCTAGCTTCCGAAAGTTTCCATAACCCTTGAGCATAGTTTTGGCCGTCGCCACTTTTACTTGTAGCACTGAAACGCAAAATCCAGAAACCTTAATTTTGTATTTAAGAAAGTCATCAATACCTTTACACTCTAAAAGAGCCCGTACGTCTACTTTCTTGCACAACATTCAAAGAGCCAATCACCGCAACTTACGGAGGAAGCTCAGGGAATGACGGTGCCAAAATATATGTTTAGACCAAAAACGCAATCTGATTTGTGACATTAAGCAATGCAAGCGTAACGTTTTGCATTGCTTAATGTCACAACTCAGACTGCGTTTTTTGGTCTAGACATATGTTCCGGCATCGTCATTCGCTGAGCTGCCTCCGTAAGTTGCGGTGATTGGCTTTCCGAGTGTCTTGTGGGAAAGTAAACGCACGGGCTGTTTTTTTTTTTTTTTTTGTTTTTTTTTTTAGAGTGTAGCAAGGAGGGTGTGAAATGCGGGCCCCTCTTTACTGTTATTGTAAAAAAAAAACTTGTAGGTGGTAGAGGCTGCAAGAATTAACTTAAAATGTAGTTCCCTCAAAGCCTAAGATTGTTAGCAGACGTTTGGCTAAGGGACTTCTCTTGTTAAAAAAACCCGAAAAACCTAAATTTAAAAAAAGCGATGGTGGGCATTACGACATTTTAGGAGACTCCTTAGCAGTTACTATCGTAACCGCGTTTTTTTTTTTTTTTTTTACAGAAACCAGCTTAATACGGTTAAACATGACTTCTTCCGTAGTTAGGCCACCTGCAGTTTGTAACTGGGGAACCATTTCACGGTCCCAATAATTCAACCCGCTAACATTAGTTCTGTGGGGAAGTGGAAAACCATCGCTCATGTTGCATAAACGGACATCGGGTACTCACAAAATCTATATAATTTTGTAAAAAAAAAACTGTTTTTCTCTTTAGTGCAGGACAAAAAATAAACGAACAAAAAACAAGATAGCCGCGTGCGCTAAATTGCTTGTGTTCTGCTTTGTGCACAGGAATAAATAATATACAAATCGATGCACAAGTACCAGCAGCAATGATTTGTAAATAGCTGTTGTTGATTGCGAAGTGTTCTTAAGGCTGTATTCGTTTTTTTAGGCATGCTGTCGATTGGTATCAGGACCCTTTTCGCTAGTGCCTGAATGTATGGTCAGACTCTTTGATCATGGGCTGCTTTCTTGAGGATAGAATGATTCGGCACCTCTTTTAGTTACTCCAGTCCACTCCATAGGCTCGAACGACCAACGATGGAGCATGATTAGTTGATAATATGCCGCTTATCTGTATTGTCGTCATGCAAGTTAGCGGCTCAAATCGTTCGTGACTACCGCGGCGTAACGACGTGACGAGCGTTTATAGGAGCCTGCGATGAGACGTCTCAACGATGCGTTGTCAGAGACGGCGGGGGAACGATGATGCGTGAAGTTTAACCACTCGTGATAACAGCGTTGATTAAGTGCTTCGTTGATCCTTCTATACGCCGCCCACGTGACGTTCATGGGCCGGTAGCCAAGACAGAAACCAGTCGCTTGAGTCATACGGGTTGCGGGATGGAGAGACAATAGGCGGGGGAGGTTGTCATTGGCATAGACCGCCAACAAATTATGTTGTTTTAGCGACGTATTTTGGTTGACAGAGCCCGCATGAAGCTGCGTCTGACCGGTCCATTTATAGTTCCCTAAATGCGCCTCATTAAAGTTTGCGATGTTTTTATAGAGGTTTTATTCCAATTCGAGGGAGGAGGGAAGCTTAATGGTGGATATCACTGTTTACGCTGCTACAAACAAATTCAACTGTGGGCGTACGTATTAACATATATATATATATATATATATATATATATATATATATATATATATATATATATATATAGGGTGGTCCACGTCACCAGGCTCGATCCAAAATGGACCGGAATACACAGAAAGAAAGAATAAAACACTTGAAGGACGAACACAGACGCACACAGTTCTTTCAATGAGCAACGAACATTTATGAAATGCCCATGACGCTACGACCGTGAACTTCAAAGAATTGAAATAAAGAGAGGGCAAAAATTTCAAAGAAATGAAATAAAGAGAGCAAAAATTAAACGAAAATGCTCAAATTTAAAATAAATCGAAATAAATTAGAACTAAATTGCTCGAAAATTTTTAAAAGACCAGATTGAAACGATAGGACATTAATGGAAATTAACCCCTGAATAAAGGAGAAAAGGAAAAACGATACGGAAACTGACCCCAGAATAAATGGCGAAAAAGGAAGAAGAAAAGAAAGGAAATTAGCCCCTGAAAGCGAGAAAATCACGGTCGTAGCGTCATGGGCGGTTCATAAATGTTCGTTGCTCATTGAAAGAACTGTGTGCGTCTGTGTTGGTCCTTCAAGTGTTTTATTCTTTCTGTGTATTCTGTAGTTTTCAACGCGCTCTCCTACGTGTACTTTAAAATGGACCGTACGTAAAAACCGACGCCTCCACGTAGCAATATAAACTTTTCGTCAAAGGTGTATTTCACAGGTCGGTTCTTTCTTGTAGAATTACAAAGTTTAGCTATTATTCTGTAAAAAATAAGGCCAAGAAAATTGCCAGGGTCTACGGTGGACAGCGGCGCAGGCGACAGGGTTCCTGTAGCGGGGTGTGTTTGGCGTTCGTATTGATAGATGCCGCTACTTGCTCATCGTGACGGCTCGCGACCACCGTTGTCTATTAATATGAGTATAATCTTTTTGGAATGTACCTGCGGTTAAAAATTAAATGCGGAGAATAAAAGCAAAACTTAAAGTAAAAAAACGGGTCTGCATAACGGCGGCGCTTTTGCTGCCAACGGATTTCGTCTGCGTGTCGTCTGCTTTCTTTCGCTGGTCGGCTGCGCCTTCAGACGCTGCTCCCGACGCCATCTATCAATGCGAACGCCAAACACACCCCACTACTAGACTTGGTCGTCTGGGTCGCCAACCGCCGTAGACCTTGGCACATTTCTTGGCGCTATATTTTACTAAAACAGAACTACGCTTTCTAATTTTACAAGGAAAAACAGACCTGTGAAATACATCTTTGACGAAAAGTTCAGATGGCCACGTGCAGGCGTCGAGTTTTACGGTCCATTTTAGACCGAGCCTGGTGAATTGGACCCCCCTATATATTGTGCCGCCTTGTGTTCAACGCCTGATTTTGTCCTAGCTTCTTTTATTTTATTTTTTATTATTTTTTATCCATTAGTGTACTACATGATGCATCAGAGACATGCCTCTGGCCGCTTGGGTCTTACGTTTAAATGTTCAGGTTGACTAAATTTAAGGAGTTGGAGTATTTCAAAGTTTCAGGAGATTTAAAAGTGCCGTGTTGCTATGATCCAAACTTCTCAAGGATTCATGAAGTTAAAGCAAGGGCGGGTAAGCCAGTGTGCGTTCTTAAAATCTGAAAATAGAACAGGAGTTCATATCTTGTTTGAACACATTTGTGCTAATTTGTCTTCGTCAACTTGTTGAGACCGGCACCCTGTGTGAAGTCCTGACGCTGTTCAATGCGAGGTTGCGATTGTTGGTGAAGACAACAAATTGTCTCGCCGATATCACAAAAGGAGCGTTCCGTACTACAATTTCCGTGTATTTTTATAAAACAATTCTGGTAGCATTAGACGTTATTGACACGTCAAGGGAGTTCAGTATAGAGCGACCTAGGCAGACTACAATTCAAATGTCTTTGAGCAATGACGCCAAAACATAATAGAGGGTACAAAATGTCTCTTGCCCCGAAACAGCTAATCCGATAATTTAGGAATAGCCAGTGACGCAGCGAACCCGGATATCTGATATTTTATTGTCACAGCATCGGTTAAATTATTCGTTCCTAACTATCAGTGATTTGATTACAGATTTAAATAATTTTTCTTTCTATATAGACATTGTGTCCTGGGCGTCCTCGCCTGCTCGGCCATGCGAGGTGTTTGCCGGACTTTTTCCCAAAGTGTTTTTTTGCGTATATTAGGAATCATCGTATCATTAAAAACCCAGAAGGTTTCGTTTACTGCAGTCAGTGACGGTAAAGTTATTAGATATGGCGACTTTCCTGAAATATGGTGCCTTTCCAAAAACCTGAATACTTCACTTTTTAAAATTAACTATAAACATAGCGTGTTTTACTTGCTGTAGTGCTTTACGTAGTCTATTTTATTTTCAATCATGAGCCGTTTATTTTCATAATTTCTTCTTTGGAGAGACAGGTGAAAACGTGACCGTTTACTTCCCATCCATCACGATGCATAAAATGCTCCGCAACGCGGCCACGTATTTGTTTTCGGGTTTGAGGGTTCGCGTCTACTTTCAACTCAATCCAAACTCATCAATTTTTCCAACATTTTCGAATTTGGACGTGGATAAACTTTGCTTGGACTCCAAAATGGTCTTCACTAAACCCGAATTTAAACAAAAAACCGTATCCATATACAATTTATTAACATTAGTTCAAAGTGGGAGCGCGCTTCATTCTTCGAAGTGCAGGCGGTACATAAATCACTCAGTTCTTAAAAAAAAAAAAAACTTGTAAATCTTGATTATGACTTTGGGATTTTTCTTGCCAGAGGACATACTTCGTTTTCTAAGAGTATGCATTTTACGCCTTAAAATTCGCTGAAGAAAGAAGTAAATCTATTCTTTTATACGTGTTACCTAGAAGGTGCCGCGTAGTCCTTTTTATAATGAAGCGTACATCCCCTTAAGTTTTACAAATTACCGCCAAGAATAGCAATAGCTATAGCACTATGTATTCATACCTTTTAAAGAGATCTGTTACTTGATACGTGTACATTGCGTTCGTCATATCTGGAAGTATAGAGTCTGCTGCATCGTAAAAAACTGCAAGAAAGGCTCCATCCATGAATTTGTAGAGAGCACTGGTGTTATTGCGTCATTGAATACGAATAAACAATATTTCTGGCGTCACGGAAACAGAGGCTTACAGACATACATACATAGTATATATATATACATATATATATATATACATATATATATATATATATATATATATATATATACATATATATATATATATATATATATACATATATATATACAGAGGTCGGCATTTTAGGTCGCCCTCACTCACCCTCACCCTCACAGCCACACTCACCTTCAGCCCCTCACTCACCCTCACCCTCACAGTCACACTCACCTTCAGCCCTTCACTCACCCTCACTGAACCTCACGGCCCTCACGCACTCACCGCCCTCACGGCCCTCACGCCCCTCACGGCCCTCACCGCCCTCACGGCCCTCACCGCCCTCACGGCCCTCACCGCCCTCACCGCCCTCACCGCCCTCACGGCCCTCATGGCCCTCACCGCCCTCACGCCACTCACCGCCCTCACCGCCCTCACCGCCCTCACGGCCCTCACCGCCCTCACGGCCCTCACCGCCCTCACGACCCTCACGCCACTCACCGCCCTCACGCCACTCACCGCCCTCACGCCACTCACCACCCTCACGCGCCTCACCGCCCTTGCGGCCCTCACACCCCTCACGCCCCTCACGCACTGATGGCCCTCACGCCACTCAGGCCAGTTTCAGATGGGGCAATTTCGCCCAGAAACTTTACGTCGCAACACCAGCAACACGGGCCGCCCGCGATCACACGCAGCAACGAATTGCTGCAATTTGCCATCGTCATCATAAAATTGTATTTTTCTTGCATTATCTAGACACAATTACGCGTTATAAACGTGTTTTTTTGCATTTAAATCTCGTTAAGAATACAAATGCACCTTTCTGAAACAGTTTATTTCCAAAAAAACGATCGATTTCAAACCAGAACCAAGTCTTTCGGTGTCATCATCACCGGCAGGAGGTATCACGTGAAAATTTTGCGTCCCTGATTGGATGCAGCCGCTTCAAACGCATTCGAATTGCTCCGAGTTGCATGGCCCTCACGGCCCTCACGGCCCTTACCACCCTCACGGCCCTCAGGGCCCTCACCGCCCTCACGGCCCTCATGGCCCTCACCGCCCTCACGGCCCTCACGGCCCTCACGGCCCTCACGGCCCTCACGGCCCTCACAGCCCTCACGGCCCTCACCGCCCTCACAGCCCTCACGGCCCTCACGGCCCTCACAGCCCTCACGGCCCTCACGGCCCTCACTCACCTTCACACTCATGAATTTTCCTGGTTCAGAAACTCACTCACCCTCACCTCACCTGTGAAGATGAGGGTGAGTGAGGGTGAGTGAGGGCCCTCATGAGTGAGGTTTGCCGAGGTATGTATATATATATATATCATTGGTCATTGAACGGAACATGTATTTTGTCGGCGGGTTCTTTTTCTGCTCCTCTGTTTAGGACAAGCTATAGTCTTCCAATAAAAGCACTACTAATCTGAACGTTACTCGTTATTGGTCTGCAAACTTCGGTGGCTACCCCTCTAGTATATTACTTCACCACAGCAGCTCTCATCCATAGACGAATATATTTTTATTGGAATTTATGAAAACATTTAAGTATTCTAATTTTCTCTTAAGCAGATGTAGCACCTTTCAAGTGGCAATCATTCTGAAATAATATGACGCCTATGTCCTAACCACAGGTGGCCCTTATTACCGCTCATTTTTTCGACGGCGCCGTGGTGCTTTGTAACACTATAGAAGACCGGTTCACCGGCTTTGTCAACGGTGGCTTTTACGAATCCACATCCATTCGTTAAGGGGTATTCACACGAGGGAGAAATCCCGGCGATTTCTCCCCGGCAAGCGCATCCCACGACGAAAACGTCAGGCTTTGCGATGTGCAAAAGCCTCGCGCTTTCATCTCGTGATGCGCGTGCCGGGGAAAAATCCCCGGGATTTCTCCCTCGTGTGAATTCCCCTTTAGGGACTCGGTGCTCTCTGTTTGGGTTGCTGCTAACGTCGAAATCGCGCATCTAGTGGTTGAGTTTTCCCTAGAAAAAAAAAGTACCCCTAAAGTTAAAAATTAATTCAAGACGGTAATTTACTAACCGTGTTATACGCCTATGGGGCACGAGATCAAACAGTCAAGGTCAGAGTAGTTTAATATTCCAGCTGCGTGAACAATAAACCTAAATTACTTGATTGTGTCTAACACAGCGTTCGGCTGACGTAGCCGATCACATCATTAACGTTCGCCTGGGACTAGTGTTGGGTCAGTAAAGTCCAGACTGAACGGGAGTCGTAGTCGAACGCAGACGCAACTCTCGCACTCAACTCACGGTGTAATATATATATATGCGCCGAGAAATTCAGGAAGAGAAGAATAAACGAACGTGCGCTTCAAACCAGAGCAAACTGCGTAGTTACCATCATTGCTGCTCATTTCACATTCAACGCCATTGTCGCCGAGACGCCGAGATTGAAGGTTTCTATGTTGACGCTTTTGATTCGTCGACGCTGTGTCACACTTTTAGTTTGCGCTCTAACCGCGGGGGGAATAGTCGGCGCTAGTGGCGGCCTTTGCTGCGCCCATTGGCCGAACTCTCCCAATATACGGCTCTGGGTAGACCTAAAGCTAGCCGCCGTCTCTACACTACTGGCCGATAACGTTCGAATGGGAAATCCAAACGCCTGACACCAGCGTTCCCCGTTTCGACATGTTCGACAAGTACAGTGAAGACAATGGCAACTACGTTCAGGTGTACCCACTAATCATTCAAACCAGAAGCTCGACGTTTTGACGTCCTCTTGCGTTTGCCCCTCTCAGTGAGTTTCTCGGTGCATAGATGAGGAAACACAGCACTGCGAATGCTGCGAAGCGATCAACCGGATAAAGTCCTCTTGGCGCGCGTCTCCGCCGTCCAGACGCCGCAAGAAAAAACGAAACAAACAGAACAAAACAAAAATGTGGCTCGTTCCCGGCAGAGTTGTATATACAAAGAGCTTGGTCATTTTTTGTTAAGTATAGGAGTCAAATGAGGAGACGTCATTGGCTGAAAGCTTGCTGGTTCGTGTTCCAGGGCGTTTTCAGAAATTCGAATATGACCAACCAGAAGCCGGAAATAATACCCTGGCGGTGGTCGCGAGAAGCGAAATTATTAAGTGCGTCGGAGTAGCTTTCGGTGACTGAAAATATGCTGCACGTGATGTTTCAATCAAGGTCATCCAAAAATCATGGTTGAAGATGGCGACAAATGGAACGATCGACATAATCCGCACGTCAGCCGCCGAGGGCCGGGAATCCGCCGTCCGAGCGGTCACATTCTGTCCGAGCAAAACAGAGTTCGAGCGGCACATTCGTTTTTTACATCTTTCTGCATGATCCCAACCGAAACATTAAATGTACCGTATATTCAACAATGAAGGCTACATTTGACTCTTACCCACATATCTATGCTTAAAGCTGTTTCTCGCCACCCCCAATAGGGAATTCTTTTAGGCTTCTAGTTTGTCAAGAGAGGATATCAAGCCCTCTTTCTGCGCCTGGTTCACGCCCTGGCTCTGCCCGTTCCTCCAAATGACCTGACTATATGTACGGCTCCGGTTCCCGGGCGCGTGCTCTATCCGCTCGGAGCGGCTGCTGTGACCTTGACGGACACTGGCCTGAACACCGCGCCAGAGATCTCTCTGCTTCAACGCGTTCATGAAACTGTCATTACCGCCGTTGAGGCACGAAACTAGGTTCAATGACGAAGCAGTGTCTAAACAGCATAGCGCAAGTTCCATGTTCTGTCTTTACGTACCCAGAAAAACGAATTTAAAAACAAGCGCGTCTCCCATGAAGAAGCATGGGAAACCGGACCCGCGATACGCTGCCATTAGCCGCATATTGAGGAGTCATCTGGTGTCGCCGCTTGTAATCAAGGCGAGGAGAGGACGGACCTAATATAGAGAGCTATTAGCCCCGAGAAGTTCGCGTGGCGCCCCCTTACGGCAAACCGGGGTGACGTCACAGCGAGGAGAAAATTTTTCCCCGACTCGCCCCGCTCGCCTTGTGGAGGCTGTGACGACGCTAGCTGTCGGCGCGCTCGTTTATATTTAATCTTTTTTTGCGTGTTTTTCGTAGGAAGTGTAAATTTTTATATCTGCCTTTATTGAGGTATGGCCTGTAGCTACAGGCGAAACTTCAACCAACATTTCATGCATGGTTGACAGGTGAATGACAGCTGGTATATGAAAATAAAGAAATATGGCCACAATTGCAGGAGCATCAATTTCGATTTACATCTCGCACAATCAATGCTGCTGATGGTCTGAAAGAATTGGCAGGTTATGTATACTATTTTTTTTTTGTATCGCTGTTTTTAAACAAGATCGCCAAAGCAGAAAAGCTGCATGCTGCTCGAGCAACATGCTAAATACAGTCTGGGCCATGGGGAAATAATCACAAGTAAGACAGCTCAAGTGCAGGAGCAAAGTAAAAAAAAGGAACATTTAATATATACATTGCTCGCATTTGACCTTTGCTGGATTTGGATAGTATTTCAATGGACTACACAGGTGGTATCTGTGAACTTGTTTATATCAACCCTCAAGTAATGTATAACAAACGTAAGCGAAAGTGTCTAGCTCGTTATTAGTCCCTTAAGCCCTAAAATTGAGATTTTACTTAAATCAAATTGTCCTCAAGCTAAAATACCAGAAGTTTTTCTCACGCAGACTGTCGCCCTCCACAGGTTCCACATTTTCTGCTACTAGTGATGCATCGATGCATCAAATTGTAGACCTACAACTGGACAGACATTCGAATGCTTGCGTTTACTCCTGTTTTTCCTCTGTTGTCAGAGAGTCCAGCTGTAAGGAGTTTGGAGGCTGAGGAAGCTTTTGGGGACCTGCAGCAGTGTCTTTTTTAATTGGAAATGACAATTCAGACTAAACGGTGTATTTTCCGAATACCCAAGGCTGGAATAAAGAATGTCAGGAAAAAGTATAAACATTCTAAATTACGGCCCTATTGCTGTACATATTTTGGGCAGTTCAATGCATATTATACAGGCAACTGGGGGCAATTCGGCCGTCTTTGAATGCTACCATACAAACTAATTTCCAGTAATCCTGCGTATTTTAAGAAATATGCCTGCAGGCGTGTATAAACTATATAATTAATTCACGAAGAAGCTACATTTATGTAAAACAACCCTGCTCCACGAGCACTTCCAAGATCCTCAGACGAGGGGCCTTTAAAACATTTGCGAACCAGCGCATGCAGAGTGGCAGCGCAGAGTCGGGGTCGTGAGCTAATATGCCGACCGATTAAAGGCCCATGATATAAATGCCACTTCAAATGCCTTCAAAGCGGGATGTAATATCGTCCTAAATTATGAACATGCAAGGAACAGAATTCCAGCGTCTGAAACACTTGCGCCACCGCTTCACTGACCCCTCGCAAGATTGCCTTGTGTCGTGAGGACGGACGGGGATGTTCATCGGCGGAATTGCCTCCGCCGATAGCTTTCGGGATTTGTAACCCAATTTTAAAAGTAAAAGGGACAAGCAGGCTTATAAAATGTACGAAAGCACGTCAATATCGGCCTAACTCAACGTCTTGTACACCGCGTAAACGAAGTCTATAGCTCCTCGAACAGCTTGCGGCACATAACGCCAAACCAGGAAACCGGTGTTGGAAAGCGAGCCGACGCGAGATCGCGGAGCGGAGTCCTCCCCCTGACGTCACGGTACACCTCACCCAATCAGGCCGCGGCGACCGCAGCGACGCTTGTGTTCGCTCTCGTGGCTAATAAACGTCGCTAAAAATCAAATATTGAACTATACATTGTTAATTAACTCTTTAATTAGCAAAAAACATTCATGGTTTTAGTTAGAAAGTTGCTGAACGTTTCTAATTTAAGAACGACGCCGAGCGAGGATTGAATATTTCGAAAAAAAAAACCGAGACTGGGTCAATAAGGGACGGACAAACACAAAGTCTCGTTTCTGCCCTAACCTTTTGAGGATTGAATGTCGTTGCGCTACGTCAAGGCTGCGTGCGCTGCCAACTCCGCCACGCACGCGGCAGTATGTCCGAGCGCATTAACGGCACAAGCACATAACACATACTGCTACTAACAAAGACACTAAAATCGCAAGTCGTTGGGTCTTCCGTGTCATCATCGGTTTAATGGTGATAGAAAACAAAGAAAAACACGAGGAACATCATGACGAAGCACTTATACGATTTAACGCCTTTCTTTACATCAATAAGCCTCCAAGACCGTTTTGCGCATTCGCTACCGGGTTCTCTGTTGATGAAACTGCTCAGCGCTTGATTTATCACGCAGGACATTTTTTTTTCGTCCAAAAGAGGCAATAAACAGAAAAAAAAACTCGAAAAATACTCTCAATTTTATGTCGCGCTTCTTAAGTTTCACGGTTCCAGGGATTACTCTAGTCTCTCTGTAGCCCGGCTTCAGGTTCATGTTATTTTGATGTGTTTGTATTTCTTCTGCCTTCTGAATTCTTCAATCCCCTTTGCTTCCTTCAACTCATAGTGTGCATGCGGTTAAGTACAACCGCCAAAAGTAGCCACTCCAACATCTAATAAATACAAAAACAATGTTTCATCTGTGTGGCAAAACAATAATTAAAAAAAAAAATAGACAAATGAATGCGAACGGCGCAATTCTGAGTAAGCAAGTTTTTTGTAGATCTGGTGGTATTATAAGTTCTTGTAAAGGGTCGACGTCCTCACTCTTGTTCTTCCGGATACGCACGAGGAATCGAAGGGACTTTGGCTTTCAAAACTCAGTAAATATTTGCTTTACGTCGATTGCATTATCCTTAGCGCTCTCTGGGGCTGTTGGCGAAGATTTATTGCGCCCACACTCTGACTAACAATAGCAACTTAATTTTTTTTTCTTTTTTTTTTTGCGAGCGCGTTTTGTTTTTTTATTTGCCCCGAAACTGAAACACTGGGGAAGGAGAGATCCGTGATTCCTAAAACTCTACTGCGCCTTATTCCTTCTTTAAGCAAAATATACGTAATTAACGAAACCTCGTCTTTAAAAAAAAAACATATAATTTCTCATATTTAATATTTTGAAACCTGTATCTGCTGCTAAATAAGAAACGCTCGTGTCTGCCTTTTTCGTAAACATGATAGCAAGCGAGGTTTTGAACGAGTTCCAAACGCGATCAATGGTTCCTTTTTTGACGTTCATCAGAGTGTTGTTTAAGAACACTGTTTCTTTAATATATATATTTATTTCCGGGGATACAGTCGTCGAATCTAGCATTTACATTACGTTCACAACACTGTTTCCCGCTTCTGGATGGGCACTTTGGCCCTTTGCCGCATTAACAAATAACAACGCCGAAGAACGAAACACGAAGAAAAATGTGTGAGCATAATAGACGACACCATGCGTGTATTTAGTTGTCATCAACTAAAATTAACCGCCACGCTTGCTTGTTTGTTGTTGTTTTTTCGTAATTTTGGTGCCAAGATAAGATATTGCCCTTGTTCGCACACATGTATGTTTCTACCACTAGACAAGCTTTGGGTGTGTTCGTCATTGGCAGCTTTTAGCAGCACAATTACTCGGCGACTCACGCGAAAATTATAGTGAACGGCGAGCGGTAATAGGCAGATATGCCATTTGTTAACTTGTCTTTCATGTGCTTTCATCGCCAATAAAAAAAAAGCATAGTACTTTAGCGTGCGCTAGTTTAAATGATGCATCGCAAAATCAGTTAAAGTACCGACTCCAGCGTGCGTCTGTGCACACCGTCGTCGTACATCTGTCAAACAGTATGTTCCGTTTCAAATGACACGGAGGATATTTAGCGAACGCATCACTTCCAGAGTTGCCGTTTGGTGAATATCTCTGACGACCTAGAAAGAGGATGCTTCAGCAGCAAGCACGCGTGAGCGTAGCGGGATGGAAAGCTCGAGTACGGCGTTCTTTAACGCTTATAATACCACGGCCCAGGACAAGATCTTCACAGTCCCCCACTGCACATCTTCCCTGCTTTGGAAAGCAAGTAAGCCACGCGTCATACATATAAACAATAAGAGTTACACTGGCAAGAAGCCCGTTTTGTAGACATTTAAAAGAAAGTTCATGCAAACAAATGAGCGAAGGTCGAGAAAATGCCTTCCTCCTCATTTTGTATTTCCCGAATAGTTTCGTCGACTCTGACTATTTACAGTGCAAAAAGTATTAAAAAAATTTAGAATTTCATATATTTATATATATATATATTTTTTTTTTCTTTTTTTGTGAATGATGCGGTTAGGATATGTAAGAAGAGAAACGAAACGACATGAGCACGCGCTAACCGCGTGCGATGTCTTTCATTATTAAGGGAGCCCGGAATTTGCATTCTATTATGATGACGCGCACGAAAGTGCAACAGGCGAAGATGGGAACGTCAATAAGCGTTAAGAGTGTTAAAATAAGTAATGCGCAGTTTTCAGCCAGTCCTCTCCGTAGATGTCTCCACCCAATAAGTGCCTTCAGCATAATTACACCACTGAACGCTCCCATTCACCACTAATCGGCCCTGCGCCCAAAACAGCATTTGGCAATCTTCTTCCTCCTGCCGGGCATTTGAATTGCGCGTAAGAAGCACCGTCTCAAAAAGCAACGCTTCACTCAGTGCCCACTACGTAGAAATAAGCTCGGCATTACGCCTTACACCATTATTAATGTTCGCCCATTTAGAAAAAAGAAAAAAAAATACACTGACGAATGTTTTTTTTTTCCGACGTACCATAGATGGTGCCTTCGTGTGTATATATATATATATATATATATATATATATATATATATATATATATATATATATATATATATATATATATATATATATATATATGTACATACATAGACGGTATTTCACGTAAGAGTAAGAAAAATTCCTAAAATTTGTGTATACGAGGTAAAAGGATACTCTTCTCGGGATCGCATTACTCGTGTTGGCGCACGTCAGAAAATGCGCGATACTTACCAATTAGTTCGCTAATTAACCAAAAATGACTACTTAACCTTTGAATTATTGAAAACAGACATGTGGTTCCAATTATACATTTGGGCATGCTGTCTCAGTCGTCTCAGTCGGTTTTCGTAGCGGTCAGGCTCGGTGTCGAAACCTTTCAGCAGTTCACACGACTGTCTTAGTGGGTACAATAGCAGTCATTTCGGTCGATCAGGGGCGGGTTTCGACATTGTACGGGCAAAGACTAACAATGCAGCCAGCGACGGGCTTTGACAACCCGAATAATAAACAAACTCTTAACCGAAGCAAATCTCGGGAGCGAAGCCCGTTAATATTACGAGTCAACTCTTTTTGCGTTGGATTCAAGTAACGAACGTGAACATCACGTTCCTTCGTTGATTTGTCCGCTGCAACTCTAGGACTACAGCGCTTTGGACGCCTCACAAGGGTCGGATGCCATCTTGTTACGAAAGCCACCGACGCCACGGCAGCGTCACGTTGCGATCGGTTGCTGTTTTGCGGTTCGCGAAAGTGGTTGGGACGAATCGGCCCGGAAGCGGTTGACAAAACCGCACTCCAACCACTGGATCCCAGCCACATTGCGGTTGAGAACGCGCGTATCTGCTTCGCTGTTGTGGGCAGCTTCCAGTGTGAACGCGCCATTAAAGGCGAAGCTTAAAGGGAAGCTGAAAAGGTTCTTGTGAAAAACGAGTTAGAGCTTAATTCTAGAGTATATTCATCCCTTGAATCTTAATATCACGTCCGTCTGCCCCGAAGGTGAATCTAAATACGAGCAGACAGGAAACACATTCTACCAGTCGTTACGTCATGAAAGGATATTTCGGCCGCCAAGCGCGTCTCGCTTGTGTGGGCAGCGCGTGCCATTACAAGCTTGCCAGGCACATGCCCCCGCACTGACACTATTCGTGACGTTTTGACGTCGTTTCCTGACTCCTTTGAAAATAGGAAGAGTCTGCGTTCATAGCTTTGATAAGCGCTGAAGATGCTCGAGATCGGAGATTACGATAACTCCTTTTATGACGTAAAACTCCGGGAAGGAGTGACTTCAACGGTACTTCAAAATATATTTTCGAAAATCTCTGTGCACAACACACACACAAAAAAAAAAAAAAAAAAAAAATTCGATATTTGTGATTGTGGAGTCTAAGTGAGGATGATTTAAGTGAGTTTACCCAATTACAGAACCGTTTCAGCTTCTGTTCCCTGGAGTTTAGGGAATCCCGTAAGCACTTGATCTGCTTTATTCAACACACGGTCGGATAAACCTCAATTTTCCTTCCGACAGCAAAACTTGGCACCGAAAAACAGCGAATCTATGGGTGGAAATGAATCCAGAAAAAACAACCTCTAATTAGAAGAAGAATTAACCCTGAAATTACGAAACCCTAGTTATGTATTATTGCTCCCTGAAATGGCCCACGAGCCGAGTGTATCTGAACGTGCCTAAACAAACAAATAAATAAAAAATATATTTCCGGAAATGTGGCTGCGGAGTACTGTGTCTCTTACGTTGCATATGACCGTAGAAAAAAAAATGATATCCTAAAAAAAGCTAATCCCACCGTTGTGGGCGCCGACAGATAGCCACGTGAAGTTCGACGACAGGTGTGTTTTATTTATTTTGAACGCTCCTGTCAGTAATCGTTCAGCTCCTAATCCCAGATGTGTTCCCATTTTATAAAGCAGAAACCCCCGAAAAAGAAGATGCGAAACATTGCACGTCTTCGGAATTTAAATGACGGCGGAAATATTTGAGCCACAGGGAAGCTCCATATGGAGAAAGTTGCGCGCCGCCTGTGTTTCGAGAAAAATACGTTCCGCCGAGAAAGCTATTTGGAGACTCTAGGACAAGAGTTTCACTTCCCCCCCCCCCCTCCTCCCCCAAGTTTTGGATGGATTGAAGGCGTTGGCATAGAAGTCACATTCAGGCTTCGTCCGCTTCTTTCCTCGACTGTACGCGTGAAGCTTCTTCCGTCGGCCAATTTCACGGGTTAGACGAGAACCGATCCTCATTGCATGCTCCAGCGAGCGCGCTGCTCCATTTTCGCCCCAGCAAGAGCGCCACGAAATGGAAATTGTTCATACAGCGTTTTTGGCGTTGTTACTTCGAGACACCGCATTCAGGAAATATCGAACATAAAAGTGACAGTTCATTCCGAGTGCGTGTGTTTTATTTATGTTTTTTTTTTCAACGTTTTTTCTTCACTCATTGGGCTTTGCGTTTTGCGATTTCCTGCGATTCTTGCCAATAGATTTAGCGATACCATTGGAATGCGTTTGTTTTCTTGCCGTCGACAGGGGCTTTAGATACTGACTGATTCAATGCGTTAAACACGTGAAACAAACAAAAAAAAATTCTACTTTTTTTTTGGGAATGGGATTTGTTACAAGTTTTATTACTCCGAAAGGAATTCACTACAGCTCACAACAGCACACAGTCATTGAGAGAAAACGAAAATGATGGCTCGCGTCTAGCGAAGACTGGAGAAAAATAAATAAAAAGACTCGATATTCGAATATATTGATGTTATGCGTGCCTCAATTAGGAAAAGTAGGTGACGCACAAGCTAAAAGTTTAGTGTTGCGATTCACAATTCTATGTCAAACGTAAGGATGACACAGGAATGCCAATCCTCGCAACAAAGTTCATATTACTGCGCGGCAATCGCCTTACAGTGCTGTAATAAAAACAAAATACTACAAAAAAAAAAGACAGTGTGCTCGCTTATGTTTTATTCTATACTTATTATTAATTTACATCAGTCACCCCTGTGGTCTATAGCTTTGGTCTTATGATGATAGGAAAACGCATTCAATGTAGTATGCAAGGGGGAGGGGGGGGGGGGGGCATGTATAGACTTTTTCACCCTCCGTCGCATGGACGCTGCCATCTTGGAATCACGTGACGCGGCCGCCATAAGGTGGCTTCAAATCGTCACTCCTCTCTCTCTTCTGCGCCTTGGCGAAGGCGTTGTACACGCTTTTTCGTCACGTTTTTCCTCAAATCTTTTGTCTCACTTTGTGAAGTATCTGATACTTATTTTTTTACCTAACTGCATGCCATCATTATATTCATAACTTCTGCACTTTATTTTATTAATCGGTTATGTCTATTTGCACCGCCGGCGTACTGGATACATGTGAGGGAAAGGCATCAGCGTTAGCACTGGCGCTCATTGAGTATGTTGATGCCTTTGAGACAGACGGGGTTAGGGGCCAATTATTAATGACAGCGGAAATTCGCTAAAGTGACAGTGGCTAAGAGGTAGTGGCGCAATGAGAAGTGCGAGGGATATTTATGATCACGCATTTATGATTTAAAGAAGGCAAATAAAGTCAACGCAAGTAGTCACTATCTGTTTTTCTTGAAAGCACCTTGCTCTGCGTTTATAAGAAATCTAAAACGGTTGCTTTTGATTATATAGGCAATCATTTTTGCGGGCTCAACAATTGTTTGATCTGTTTATATATGAATTTAAAAAAAAAATCTATACATTGTGCTCGGTCTCATGTCTGCAGACGCTCAATTTTCTTCAGATATCGAATTTAATTAATTTATTTAGACACACAGGGTTGACCCCCCCCCCCCCTCTCCCGGGTGAGAAACGCGTAAAAGACAGCTTGTGAGTGCCTGACAAAAGCACCTGAGGCAGGGAATATGTGACGCCGAAGAAAAGTCTTCTGCACGGAAATCACTCGAGTGCAGCGTTGTCGATGCCGGATTTAGTCTCGACGCCGCTGAAGGTA
The DNA here is from genome assembly GCF_016920785.2 of Ixodes scapularis. Classification (NCBI taxonomy): domain Eukaryota; kingdom Metazoa; phylum Arthropoda; class Arachnida; order Ixodida; family Ixodidae; genus Ixodes; species Ixodes scapularis. The sequence continues at coordinate 176,713,560 of NW_024609846.1, read as the reverse complement.
AAAAAGCGTATCTGTTCAAACAAATAAAGATATGTTTACGCAAATCCATGATGTGGTACATGGAATTTGACTTTAGCCAAGCTTGCTGGAGGTCAATTCTCTCGAGCCATTTAATTTTATGTCGCAAATTATGCGGAAGACAGACTTCAAACTTCAATTGACGGGTTTGTCCCTTATCTCATATTCCAAATACGTTGTAAGGAAATGTCTGTATAACAAATTGTTGCCATAGGTCAGCACTGTAAAATGCTGCTAATGAATACTTTAGCAGAGCCAATAGGTGAAAAATTTCCTACTCGGCCTAGGATGAATTATCAAAACAACTCTCGAGTACTTAATTTCTTTAAAGAAACCAATCAAGCCAATATCGCTTCTTATATTCATTCCATACGCCATTACGCAAAAAGTTTCTCGGTCGACAATTAAAAAAAAAATTGGTATTCATACGGAATGACGCGGAAAGTTTCTCAATCGGCAATTAAAAACAAAAGAAAACAACAACAACAACCACATTGGTTTTCTCGAAAACCGAACAGTGAGCACTAAACTCGCGAGTTTACCTGTCCTCAGCGATTCACCACATTGTTACTCAGGTCGTAAACCTTCTTTTTCACTCTGCCTTCAAGTATTAATTTCCTCATCAGTTTATTTTTTATGATGACTAGTATCAGCGGGCACGTCTAGTGCGGCCGTAGGCATCCGTAATCCTCCCGCGGCATCATTTCAGTCGTTTCGACGCCGAACCTTGCCGGACGAAGAACATGATCATATAAAGGTGTTCGTAACAACGTCCAGAATTGAGGCTCGTTACTGTGTCGTAGTTCTCAAAGTGGCCCTTTACCACAGTAATTTTTTTCCTGCACCACAAGGAATACATTTATATTACGAAACTAAGCGAAAACGACATAATACAGCAACACAGCCGCGAGCCCGCTGAAACCGAAACCAACCAATGTCAAGCCACTTTTCTTCACCGCGTGAATCAGCGCCCTCTGGCCACCGGTCAGGTAACTACTGAGATGAAAAGGTATATATACTTGCGCCATATGTTTTCATTCCCTCGTATATTTCAGTATAAGTTTACCACACTTTCAACTATCCAAGCCGCACAAGGATGTTAGCCGAAGGTCAAGTGACTAACCTATCTGTCCAACTCTTTAATGCAGTTGTAAAAAAAAGAATATTGATACAATTCCTATTACATCGTTACCGTTCATAACGCAAAAGAAAATTGCTTTTAGGTACGTTCAGCTCGAATTTCATTTACGAGTGAAACTGGGGTGCGTTTTGCTAGAAAAAGAGAAGGCAATTAAATGTTGAGGGTGGACTTCATAACTTAACTATGTTGAGAAAAGGCGACGACTGTAACAATAACTTTAATCCTGGCGTTAAAAAAAATTACCAACGCATTGCGGGAACAACGAGCCGGACAGCGGATGAAGTGCGTCGTTTGTGCGTAGATACTCGCTCAGTAGAGTTCAGCATTTAGACGTTAAGAGAGCATGATGTCGGTCTCCCATAGTATAGTGACTTTGATTTAGGTTTAAGCAAGATGATACTAATGCGAATAGGTATTAAACCTCTTTTTTCCGTCGAATCGCAAGCCAAATAAGAGGAGAAAAAAAGAATACGCTTGCATTTGAGCGTTACTGCGTTATATTAGGATATAATCTTCATTTCGCGGCATTAGGGAACGCATATATCTGCTGCTGGAGTGCGAAAGGGAACTCATATGCATGCAAAACCGTCATCACCCGTCATTGCGAATCCCAGACGCAGCAGAAGCTCTTAGTTTCCCTGCAGGGCTAAGCACATTTATTAATTATGCGATTGTATATAGATGGTATTCCCGCAGAGCAGCTTCATTTCGCAGTCGAATGTACAGCGTGAAATCACAACTCATAAAACATTCAAAGCAAATTGCAGGTATGAATATTATTTTGATGCCCCTGGCAATAGTTGTGACTTGTCTCGTATAGAAATCTTATATCTGGGGCATATCTGGCCATGTCGAACATCATGTGATTATATACGGCCTATATACAGCCTTATCTGGCGTATTTACAACCTTAACTGGCGAATATAAAGTCTTATCTGGATATGCAGCCTGATCTGGCGTATATACAGCCTTATCTGAGGTATATACCGTTATCTGGCGTATCCACAGCTTTATCTGGCGGCCGGTTTTTAATATATAAAAAGGTAAAAAAAAAAGTAAAACAAAGTGTTTTTTTAGCAAATTTTAAATGACTCATTGTTCGCCAGCTAAATAATAGCTCCTCTAAACTTTACCTTTGGCAAGCTTAAGTTGGGGATTATTTCTGCTAATTTTCACGATGATTTGAATGTAGCTTAATTATTTCGAAGTGTTTACATTACGTCCGAATAGATCATTTCCTAAATTCCCAAGCGCCCCGGCCTGTAATCGAGAAATCATGGGAACGGTGTTCCTTCAGCTCCCTAGTGATCGGCAATTTCGACCAATTCAATGGTTACGAAATTTTCAGTGTAGTTCAGGTCATTCTGAACAACAGAGCCCAAAGACCTGTCATATCAGTTTCGCAAACTCCATTGAATATATTTAACGTTTTCGTGGCAGTAAACATTATAAGTGTAAAGCCACGTGTATCATTGTTCCAGCCTATAAAAAATCAAGGTCCCCCGAACTTTATTTTTTTGTCTGATCACGACAAAGACATAAGATCGAAGCGGATGTTGCGAAGAGTTTCCCAAGAAAGGGGATCGTGAGGCAGAGCCTTGAAACATGACTGACTCTTGAATGTCGGCGTCCCCACACCTGAATGCGATTGACAGCGGGCTAGGGTATTGCAATTGCATCATAGCAAGACAGCCGATTTTCTGATGGGCCATTTCGGTGTCTTTCATAATTCAGCACATAAATCGCGCAATTCAAGCAGTCAAATAAGTTTCATCAGTAGACACTTCAGGCGAATAAAAGGAGTGTCTCTTCTTATAAAGTAACGGAGTCCACCTGTGGTTCTCACAACAACGTGGCACATATCAGTGGAAAAAAAAAGTTTCGAATGATTTATGAATTTAAATAGAGCCGTAAATCCAATCGCCAGCCTGGGATAAGGGATGCAGAAGCTCTGCTGCAACGTTCTTGTTCTCCCCTGCATGATCCCGTCGAAATGTGCCCTGTTGCGGGACACTCACACGCGCACCGTTCAGTATTTTGCGAGGCATATATCAAGGGATAGAGCATTCCAAAGCACATTAGGCAAGATAACGACACACAGTATGCAATTATTAGAGACACAGTATGCTATTATTAGAGTTCCGTATTTTTAAAATGGATTATTTTTTTTTGTTTCTTTTAATAGAGGGTTATTACCAGCTAGTTCGGCTACGCTAAAGTGGCTGGTGGGAGCGGGCTTGGAAAGCCTAACCTTGCTGGAGCACTGCGCGTACAAAGCACGAGACGGAACGAACAGTCTCGTACGCTGCCGCCTGCCTCCTGTGAACTAATGTTTTCCACGCCCGCGTCAAACGCTTGGTGAGATGCGTCTATTCAAGGGCGCGTTTTTGGCGTGTGTTTTTCCCGAGAGGTTCGGTATCTTTTGTTGATTGTTTTTGTCGTCCGACAATAAAATAGGCATTATCGGGACTCACGCTGAAGGGAAAGGGGAAAATAGGACATGCGAGTCCCCAAGCTCCAAGGAACGCGGGTGCGATCCCATTGCTTGAGAACAAAGTACCGGTATCGAAAAAAGAAGGAAGAGCAATAAGAGGTGGGGTTTCTGAAGCGAGAAACACCCTCGGAGATAGTCCCAAGAGGTTCGCGGTTGCGTGCTTGGAGAGACTTTTTGCAGAGTAAGTCGACAGGTCAACTGCGGCGCTCTGATCGGCGCGTCTTCGTGGACATTACATAGGCTCAGGTTTATTGGGAGAGAAAGAGAGGGACGGGAAGGCTTAGGTGAACGCGCCTTAGTGATTCACACTATAGCCTTTCGCCGGCTTCCAAATTTGCTCGAAAACTGGCGCAGAAATCTCTGAAGTGTGTTTACCCAAGCTTCGGCTTCCCCCTTCTCTCTTTTTCCCCCTTAAGCCAGGCGATGGGACGTGTGTGAAGACGAGCCAGAGGTCCGAAATTACCCTGTTGACTTACTTCACAAGCTATTTTGAATACACTTCCGGGTCAACACACAATAAAGCTGCATTGATGTTACTTTCCACGATTCTTGGTTTCTTTTTATTTAATGACTGCTTTAATTCGGAGTTTATGGGATTTCCACGCTATTGATAAGGCCGGTTGGGAGGTTATTTTTTGGGTTTATAGGTATATACAGTAAAAAGGGAACTATAGCTATTGCTGTGAGGGTGTGAACAACTACCCATCTTTTCGCCTTCATACCAAGATGGCTGCTCAACTACAGAACCAGTCACCGGGACATGTTTCGGTAAATAAAGAAAACGGTCTCCTGCAAAGATGATTGAGGGCGGAGGTGAACTGGTGAATATTGGGCACCATAATAATACCGAAAGTACGGAAGCAAAAAGGACGTACACAAAATCGTCTCTGTCTGACGGCGTTGCGTATGTCCTTTTTTTTTCCGGGTTTCCTGAGCATATACTGCGCTCGCGGCTCCACTGGGAAAACCTGGTGAGTATTTCGAGCAATGAGTTTTAGTGAACTTGAACCACGATCAGTGTAAATGATGCTACGCTATCACGATATCAGTATACAAGTACACAGAATAAATGTGCTGCTAGACAAAAAACCGTCGTTTCCTATAAATACATATAATCAGTGATAGCCCGGTGAGCTATACCTGATTCCGTCAGCTATAGCTCACTGGTTTAATTGCGGAGTTGCGACGCTCAAGGAACGAACTTGTTCTCCCACAGATCTCAGAGCCCGGATCTGCAACGATTAGAGCCTCATACAACTTTAGACTGTGTCATATAAACGCCAGCAATTTCCAGCCGGGGCATCGAATCGGACCAACCCAGAAACGGCATGGACCATGAAGAGTGGCATCAGCGTGCCATGCGCCTTGGCAGCAGACTATTTGGAAGATCGCGATGGAAAATTTGTTGTAGCTAATGGAGGTTGTGATACGAGTTTGTGGCATATTTTTAGCTTGTATTCGACTGTAGGACGTAGACCCGAAAAGCAAACCACATTCGGGCGATTGAACGCCAGACACAGGATTCTTTGTGTAAAGGAAATATATACAGAATTACCCTGATCAGGAACAACAGTGGTGATATGTCACTCGTCTCGTCGCAAGTAATTGTCATCAAATCACCCTGCATGGCCGCTTCATTGTCGAATGTTACTGTTCCTTAAAATAAATTTTGATGTAAAAGGGGGGGGGGGGGTGAAGTAAAATATACCTATTTCTACACGAAAGGTGTGTACCACGCCGCAATGTACTCTTCCAATGGTGGTTTCTGATATAGTTTAAGCATGCGCAACGCTATCGCTTCTAAAATTATACAGACCATAAGTTTAGTGAGAGTACTATATATATATATATACTGTAAACAACGTATTTTTCGCGGGCTCAATATTTCGCGGTTAAGGTCAAAACTGAAGTTTTTGAATGATTCGCGGGTTATAATTTTCGCGACGTGGTGGGATCTTAATATAGATTTCAATCTGTTTACATTGTATCGAAATTGCTCCCGGGACCTATTGTTCGCGAATTGTGTCGCAAACTTCGCGAAAATTAAGTCGTTTACAGGATATATGTCGTTGTATGTGCATCGCATCCAAATATCACGATTCAGCAATAAAAAAGTCTAAACAAAAATCGGCGCTGGACAGTTATTTTGGAAGCAGTCCAAATCTCCGAGTACCTAGCCCAAAAATCAAACTCCACTTTACGTGAAAAAAAATCTCGAAGGAATTCGTAGCGTGCTTCAGTGCCGTTAGTCCCCACACTCGATTTGTCGCTGTCACCGATCGATGGCGTACACGCGGCAAACAAAATGCGAATATAATGTTGTTTCGTTGTACCTTCGATGTCGGCAAATGCAAGGGCGGTGTTCCTATGCTTCTGTCGCTATCGGTAGAGATGACGCTACTTGGTCGCTTTGCGGTGGCTCCCCAACGTGCGACTTTCGGCGTCAAAAAAGAGGCGAGTTTGTTTTGTCTTTTAAGGCGGGCACAACATGTACCTATAAATAATATATTTGACGGTAAGAGAAGGATACACCGTCGTTAAGCATATACGGTGCCGTAACACGCAATTTGTGATAAACGCTGACACCGTGACGGGGGTTTAGATGGTTTATTTTACCTAAATTTGCTTTGTATGGCGCAAATTGTTTGCCACCTTGGAACCTTCTTATTCATTGGGCCTGATTTAGAATATGAGCTTCTGACTGCCGCCTCCGAAATAGACCGCTGCCCTCGCATCAATCATTTCGTGGAAGGAACCGCCCAGTTTTCTTTCCTTTTGACCACCAGTTGTGCTGACTGTCCCACCGTTCCAGCTTTCCTTCACTGCCCTGGTTCTATTCGCCCTCTTTCCAGTTATCGTGTTTTTTTTTGTTTTTTTTTTCTCATAGGGGTTTCATTTTGAAGAGGTGGTTAATTTCGTGTTCGGCTGATGCGGCTCAAACGTAAGGCATGTCTGGCTGAAACGTTTGCTCTTCGCCGCTAATATAGAAAAAAAAAATCTAGAAAAAACATCAAGTGGGGTTTGTTTTCGGTGTTCATTTAGACCAATCTCTGACGACGTTAGTGAAAAGCGAAAGAGCGAAACTTGCCGCATCTAAACCACTGACTGACTTCGGTGTATTTCACTTTAAGAAAAAAAAACTCTGCGAGTTCGCTTCTCTGCAAAACACGTTGGCAGCCGATCATGGTGAACAATGACAAGATCCCAGCGAATGTCCAGGCTAAGAATACGATTTAAAAAGAAAGAAAGAAAACAAATAAAGAATAAACGATATGCGCAGGGGATTGTGTGCTGAGGTTTCACTCACTCACAGCCTAGGCGCACATCACATTTTTTTTTAACCTGATAGTATTCTCATCATCGTCATTCGCTGGCATCCTTCTGTTGTTTGCCTTGATTGGCCACCTTCGTGTTCATGCAGCAAAACAAAACTCGCATGCTTTTCTTTTCTTTTGACTGTGATTTTTACCAGTTGTTTTTTCTTTGACATAAATCATGAATGGCCAAGAGCGTCGCAGGGCGTCCGTCATCGATATTGGCAATGTGACACCGTGACGTCACATGGCGTTATCATGTCACGTGACCATGGAAGTCATTACATGGCATCCTCTGTCTAGATATCTTTATAGTTATCGACTAGAGTGTCAACTCTGCGAGCAGTCTTTGGCAAAGGCTCCTCCACGTAAGGTGCGAAGTAAACATACCGCATTTACTCGAGCAATAGCCGCAGTATTTATGAAAAGGACCTTGTGTATACTTTGCCGCAAAGCACATATACAGCCAATCATCGCGTTGCGCATAAATAACACAGCGAATAACTAGACCAAGAACACGAGTCTCCATTGAAATGCAACCTTCACAGATGGTATCTTTGCACGAAGATGTTATCTCTGTCCTGTAAACAGCTGGAATCATGCTGTCGATCACGGTGATTGGCAGTCCGCGGGCTCTGCGGAAAAGCGAACCCTCGGGTTTTCTTTATAAACAGTGCGGATATTACTCGAGTAAATACGGTATGAATACATTAAAGTCCATTAAGTTGTCTCGGTGATCTCCGTGACAGCGCTGTGAATTCATACAAGACTGCTAACGTTTCGAGAGTGCATAACGCTTGGAATTCATCCGCGACTTTAGTGTGATGCGTGCGACTCGGCGGTGATGGGACCCTTCAATATTTGCGCGTTCCTTCCGAGTCACGGGAAGAAGCTACAGTTTAAAGAGGTTGAGGGCTTTAGAGGAATAAACTGGCAGCTGAAGGTGACCAATAATTGGCCACCGGCTGTTTGCACGTTTTTGACCACTACACACGTGACCTTATAGTTTTACGTCTACAGTTTAAGGAAGTACCGCGCATAAATAATTGCTTATTGATTTTTAATAACAGAACCGACGAGATAAGTTATGTTTCGATTGTGTTAAGTCACAAATGTGCTTTTACGACAAAAACTCGGGCAGCTTCGCAATTGCTCCGCTTGATGCCGTCAGCCGCGGTGCTGTACTTTTATGATTTTATCGCAGATGGACACCAATCTCTGGGGCTACCATATTGAAAAATAGTTTATCATGTTTTTTACACCAATTGCTATACAAATCTTGGAGCAGTTTTGCGTAAAAGCCTCAGGATTCGGTACGGTCACGCGTGTAGTGCTCAAAACTTTACAAAAAGGCGGCAGCCAAGTTGGGGTAACTTTTGCCGAGTTAAGAGGATGCCAGTTTATCGCTCTAAGCCCCTCTGCGTCCTCGCTATAGGTGCTGGTACGCCAGCTACGCGGTTGCATAAAAACGGCGTGACCAACCGACGATGCACTGACGATGACGCGAGACTCGGAGCTTAGTCGGGCGTCGGTGTCTCCGGTGGCGGCCGTTAAATGGACCGTGCACGGACGTGAAGTGATTCCTGTCAGCGGCGTCGATCGTACCCGCGGCATCGGCACGCCGCAGCCATTCGTAGCGGTAAACATAGCACCGCAAAAAAACAACAGGACCTATATACGCCGTAGGATGTATGCCTGGTCGTCCCGGGATTTCGTCTTCCGCGCATGTTTTCCTCGATCAAGGCTCGGAGGCGACGGTGCAGATTAATCTCTCGTACGAGGGTCGGAGTTTAAGTAGCATTTGACGTTGAATATGGAACAGAAGAGAATGCGAAGAAAATTAAAGAACAAAGATAGGTGCGGAACACTTCGCAATAATAAGATGAATGTATAGGACTGGGGTCATAAAATGCAAAGAACACGAAAAAGAAAGTTTAATATTGTTTGCGAGAACCGGCAGGGCCGTATATCATATGTCGGTTTCTTGCTATTTAGACGGCATGGGTTTCTGTTGTTGTCTACGCTTTCGCTAGAAATGTATTTTTTTTAACTTGAAGTATTTGCGCTGTATTGCATTATAAATGGAAGTATCTTCGTTTGCAGTTTTATTTTTATCAACACTTGAGTTAGAGAAAATTTATGTCCTGTTGTTTTTCTTGTATTTTCGAACAAACTAGCATGTTTTTTATCATGTATGTTACAGGGTGCCGAATTTGTCGAATACTTTCTTGTAATATAATTAATACTGAGTCACATTTAACGCGAGGAAGATTTCTTATAATATATTTCGCGCAGTTTTTATTCGCATTCTAAGCAATTTTACGTCTTTACTACACCTTCTAATTGCTATCTCTATGATTAGGCTGAATTTGTTCATGATCGTTTCTCGCTTTAGAGTGTCGCGTAATCATCCGATACTAATTAACACTTAAGACCAGGGTTACCATACCGAGGTGTTTGAGTACGAAACGCAATAAGAATGGTCTGGAGCAATAAATGCTTAGACGCAGCGAACATCAAGAAATACCCGGCCTCCACACATTTACGGAGCTCGGTTATTATAGTCCACTGAAATAAGCATAATCATTCAGCCGCCTCGTCTCAATTATTTTGTGTTTCTTCTTGGGATGTACCACGTACTCTAGCGAAACTAGGGTATATAACTACAGCTTCTACTTTTTACACTGTAAGACATTTTAATAAATTTACCTCCGCATCAAATGCAAAAAAAAATATATATATATATCAGGTATTTTTGAATAAAAGTACTGCTGATAACGAGGAACAGGAAGAAGTGCTCCTTGAAATGTTGACTGTAGTGTGACATTCAGCATAAAGCGAGCCTGTGAGTAGTGGACAATATAACATCTACTATACATACAACACCACCCTTATCGTTTTGGAACTCACAGTAATTCCAAGAATAAAACGGCTGGTGATAACGACCCTGAGCATTCTGTAAGCGGTATTGTTTTTTGTTTTTCTTTTAAATATATATACATATATATATATATATATATATATATATATATATATATATATATATATACATATATATATATATACATATATATATATATATATATATATATATATATATATATATATATATATATATATATATATATATATATATATATATATAAAAGCAGAAGATATGTCATTGTAGTAAGTTATATGTGCCATCCAAGAGCGGAACCGCCTGTTTTACATTCAAGATCTTTTTTACCGTTTTAAGTAAGGTCACTTGAGGTTCATTTGGTCCGGCAGGATGCTATGAGCCGATTTTACTGAAGTGGCAGTTTGGATAGTTTATCGAATCAGAAACACGTTGTTATATCTTAGAGGTTCAATAATGCTAAGTGTTGGACGTTTTAAAGCAATATGCACAAGACCTGTAAGGTCGGGGGCAGTAGAAGGTGAGCTGCGAGCCGCGAAAACATGTCTCCGGAGATAAAGGAACAGTGCTTCACTCTCAAGAAAAAAGGGTGTAAAAGGGTGTATCGTTACACCCTCTTTCCCATGTAATACACTCCAAAATTTTAATTTTGGAGAGTATTACACCCTTTGTCCCATATAATATACCCCAAAATTTCAATTCAACGTACAGCGCCATGCAGTCGAACAGACGAACCGAAATTTTACGAGGGACTTGATAGCCGTGTCGTACAACGTATTAAAATAGCTAATGTACGTGTTACTGACTACAAAAAAGAAATAATCGGGTTTTTGTTGGCCCTACTGTAAAAAACTCGGTGTTTTCTTTATGTGGTCGTTGATACGTACTTTAGCTATTTAAAAATTTGTAGCAGATGGTTATCAAGCCCCTCGTAAAGTTTCGGGCCGTCTGTTCGACTGCATGGCGCTGTACGTCGAATTGAAATTTTGGGGTGTATTATACGGGACAAAGGGTGTAACGATGCACCCTTTTACACCCTTTTTTCTTGAGAGTGTTGGGCGTTGCCCGAGCCGAGGGCGGGCTTCTTGGCACTTCTAATAAAGGATGACAAACTAACATTAAAGGGCATGCAAGTTCACCAAGCTTTACAAACAAGAACGTCACGCGATGTCGTATACAACGTACTTCAGAAATATGGAGCTTTAGGAACTCGGAAGTAATTTGCTTTTATCTTTATAACTCAGATACATTTGAAACATTCACTTCCGTCGCACAAGGCGAGACAAGGAAACAGACAAACAATCATACTCTCGCAAGGATAAACCTTGTCGCTTCATATTTGGTCCTTGCGCAGTTTCCCGGAGACGGCGCTCTGTTTGTTTTGCATGCAGCCACGAGCGTAATCCCCGTTCTTTTTCTTTCCGTCAACACTAGGTTGTCGGCATGGCTTCGGCACGTTTCAGCTTGTTTCACGAATGCGGCCGCTCGACTGGCGATTTTTAAAAAAAAACCTCCCCCCCCCCCCCCCCCCCCCCCTGAGGAAGAGATTTCTGGAATCCACCACGAACGCATCTTCGTCGCCATCCTATTTTTGCTACAAATATCTACACGGGCTCACGCTGCTTCGAATGCGATCCCTTCTGCGCGTTCCCTAATCCCGGCCCAGTTGATCTTTCTGGCCACACACTAAGAAGGGTATCGCCATTTAGATCCCACGGCTGTCCCGTGAAAAAACAGAAATCAGCGACCAGCTCGGCTCAGGAAGCGTGTCCTCCCACCCGTGATGTAAAACGACAACGAATTCAATCCATCTTGTTTTGGGTGCTGCAAAGGGAACTAAGGACACGGGAGAAAATCTTGCAACCACAAATAAAATCCCCACAGGACGGCCCAGTTTGAATGGCTCTTGGGAATATGCGTAAGAGTCTATCTTTACCCGGTTACTGCTACACCCTTTTGTTTGTTTTTGTAGTGTCCCTTCTCGGCACAAATCCTGAGTTGCGTCTTTTGGGAGTACGCATTTCGCCTCCGGCTCCAATGGGTCTTTGCCGACAATGCATTGTCTTTTTTTAGTTGGCGGGCCCGCGAGCGCTGGCGTGTGTTCCAGACAAGGTTCTGGGATAAAAACCGATGACGCTGTCAGAAAGTAAGCATGCAGGCCACAGCTGGCGCGTGACTCGCCTTCTTGCGACTGTAAATTGCTAAGGAACACGCATGTGGCAGCGAAAGCACAAACCAAAGCTAGGTTCATCCGACCTATAAACATGGCTTCCTTGGGAATCTGAAGCGATGGGAAACCATTTCCTTTATGGGGAATCGTACGAGGAGCAACTCGGATATCGGAGGCTAGAGACGGAAAAACGGTTACTGTCATAAAATAGATGCCGCGGCAAGGATCCTGAGAAATACAAAGCGCCTCTAACAGAGAGATAAACTTTCGCTCTCCGTTTCTTGCCGCCCTGGAGAGCGGCGCAGCTTGTAAAAAAGGCGCTGGAGTTAATTTGAATTTTCTGGTTCAAGATAGGAGGTATGTTGAGGACATTCTCCCAGAAGTGCTGGGGCACTCAAGTTTTAAAACGGGTTTTGCAGCGTCATGAATTAATAAAACAATACTTTTCTATTTGGTATAGCACCGACGGTGATACTTTCTAAAAATAAAAAAAATTCAAAAGAGGGAGGGAGTGATAAGTAAAAAAAACGAATAAAAGAGGGAAAAGGCCGGTTTAATAGTAAGTGATTAGCAAAACATTTGAGTGTTTACGTTGTTGCTCACACACAACCACCCACGCACGAATTCATTCAACTTATTTTAGAGTGGAACAACTTCAAGTTCGAGTAGTCGAAACCAGAAGACACAAAAGAGGATGGCTCGGAAGTCATTTAATCAAATTCAAAGATTTAGGCCATGCAGACCCGCACTTTGTTGCCAGTGAACTTTCTGCATCAGTCACTTGTCTACATTATCGCAATCCTCTGGTTGTGGAAGAATATTATTATTAGTTAAGAGAACAAGACATGCGTACTCTTTCTCCTGGAGTGGGAATGTTTAACATTAAATTGAATTATCTTAAACCTATAGTAATCGGAAATTATATTAAATATTATAGATTTATTAATAATATCACTAAAATTATTATTATATTAAAGTTAAAAAATCTTTCAGCCAATAAAGAAATTAGTTTATTATAGCGTCCGCGAATTACTTTGCTGTGACTGCCCTCTGAAACTAGGAAATTCAACATACAAAAAGGGGGAACAAGGTTTCCGAATATGACGCTGAACAAAGAAGACAAGAGGAAGTTCTAACGCACGCAACATAACAACGCAAAACGGAGACACAAACACAAGTATGGGACATAATAAAAGGTTACAAATAAGTGCAACCCCAGATAAAAATAGGACAAATATAATACATCACGAAGTTTGCATGTTATAGATGAAGTTGATACCATTCGTAGATGTTATCGTTTTTCCGCACTGCTCCAGCGTGAACAAGTTTAGCTAAAAGCTATAAAAAAATTAAAAAAAAAAAAAAAAACTCACAGCACGAGTTAAGAATGTCAAGTGATTCATTGTAATATTTATAACAATCACCCGGCCTAAGGATGGGGCCTCAATGGCAAATCTTTTTAAGGGCATAAGAATTACTGAAGCCGTGAATACGCTGCGCGTAAAACCCGAAACCGTGAAATACAATATTGCGCCGCGTCTTTTCACCGAGTGGAAGCATAGCAACCGCCGCTGACTGCGTGACATGATTGGGTGGCACTTTCATACGTCAAAGCGTCAGCGGTAATCACAATAGGTGCGGCAAACGGCCGAGCGACAAGCCCCGATTCTTGCTCACGTATGTTTCACGCTCAAGACTCATTTCAAGCAGGAAGTCGCGGCCATTAATAAACGGATGCAACAAATCGGTTTTCTGCAGACAGTCCGGAATTCATTGTCAATGGTGGTATGAAAGCGCCATGTAGGGGTTTCAGTCGTACCGCCTCTAGCGCGCGCGAGCTTCCTAGGTTTCATAAAGACCCATACACATATTTGCGTTTAAACGCGTTTGAGTGTCGAAGGCTGTCCATGCGGCAGGAAGCGGCTGCTTGCGCTACGAAGCGCGCCGTCGCGCAGCGCTGCGCAGCGCGACGCAAGGGAGTAGTGCTTGACTCAACTTTACGAATACTCGCACTGAGGTAGCCCTATCAGAAGCCGAAAAAAGAAAGGAAAAGTCATGGGCTCGTCCGCGCCCGTCAACGTCAGCGACGCGCGTCCGGTCTCCCTTGCCGAGACAGCATATGGTTTTTGCGGTTTTTTCCTAGGCCTCGTCCGTTCACACTGGAGTGAAGTCGCTGAAGCCAGCGGGATCGTCCTAAAATTTGGAACCTCGGCGCTGCCGCCGGGCACAGCAATGTTGTCGTGGACTTCGCTTACTATTGGTGAGCCGCAAGCGAAGATAGCGTCTTCTTATTGGCACTTGACTGCGGCCGACTGCGTGTCAACGCGACTCTGTTTACCAGCTTGGCGCAAACCCTCTTGGCAACGCTCCGCGTCTGCTTTCTGCGACTGAACGCATCCCGCTAAAAGGAAAATGTGTGTCTATGTGCCTTAACGTGAAACTCATTTAAAAAGAAGTGTTTGGCACTTATATCTGGGCGACCTAGATTTTTTTGCGCATTTAGAACTTGAACTTTGGCAAAAAGGAACTGCAAGAAAATATGTAACGGGTGTCTGAGAAGAAATGAGTTTTTTTTTTTGTTTTGCCGCAGAAAACAAACTTTGCATCGCCAAACACTCCGTCTCAGCGGTTTGGACCAGATGCCAGAGTTGTAAAGCTTTTCGTTATATAGTTCAGAAGGTTTAAGGGATTTTCACATATTTACAATGATAAAAACGGGCTTTTTTGCTATAGCCAGCACCATTTATATCTATGCATTCGCATGCCGTGACTCAATCACCCGTTCACGTTTGCTCTTTTATACATTCTAAACAAATCGCAAGCGTCTACTTTCCCGCACAACACTCGGAGAGCAAATAACTGACACTTACGGAGGCAGCTCAGCAAAGGACGATGCCGGAACATATATTTAGACCAGAAAACGCAGTTGAGTTGTTATACTAAGCAATGGAAAACGTCACGCTTGCATTGCGTAATGTTTCAACTCAGACTGTGTTTTTGGTCTAAACCAGGGGTGGCCAAACCGCGGCTCGCGAGCCGCATTCGGCTCTTTGCTGGGCCAAATGCGGCTCGCAGATCCCTCGTAAGGTACCCCCCCCCCCCCCCCCCCCCCCCCGCGCCTTTTCGCGTTTCCCCAAGAAAACAAAAAAAAGGATTTCAGAATAAAGCACGGCTCGCAGTTTGCACAGTCAGACTCTGAACAAAATTTAAGTTCCTCCTACCCCCCCCCCCCCCCCCCCCCCCCCCCCCCCCCCCCCCAGGCGGCTCTTAGAAGTTTCGTGGTTTCGTTTGCGGCTCTTAGGCCGGGTCAGCCTGGTCACCCCTGGTCTAAACATATGTTTCGGCATCGTCATTTCCTGAGCTCCCTCTGTAAGTTGCGATGATGGAACCTCTGAGTGTTGTGCGGGAAAGTAGACGCACGAGCTTTATTCAGAGTGCATTTCTTCCTGACGCACATTTTAATTCCTTTCTTTACTTATTCAGGTCACCTCGCAGCGCCAAAAGGCAATATTGCAAGAAGGGAGGCTTATGCATGTTAACAAATTTGCAAGCGTTAGCGTCTGAGGAGGCGCTGGTTTAACTGGCTCCAAAAGTAGTAGAATGGGTTTAGGTCTAGGGACGGCCGCCAAGAGCCATACACTCTTGCTTTGTATACTTCGCAAGCCAACCAATTGAACAAGTCGCTCGGGACGCAGGGTACGAAGCGCGAATGTCCCAGTAACTTGAAGTCGTATCTTCACGTAACGTAGTTAAAGGTCACTGTTTTCTCTCATTTGCATATTGTAGGTTTGATCCGTAAACAAACCAGCACAGCTTCGTTACTAAAACGTGAACGAGTTCTTACTGATAACAAGGGTAATCACTGACTGAAATATGGCCGAACGAAGACACCCAATTTACCAATCGCAGACCATAATTTTTAAATTCCTAATATACGACTGGCAGCTTTACTTTTCGCCCACCTCGAAAAGAAACATGCTTGTAGTCACCATTCTAGCGCGGATCCGATTACAAAACTTACGTAGATAGATCGGAAGTGCTGATATTGCGCCTATTAATATTTCCAAGTCGTATTCTTCTTCTATAAATTTGAAAAAAAAAAAATCTAGAACTTACCTTGACTGACAATTAAACGACGCATTTCCGCACTTCTCTCAGCCCGTTTCACCGCGCCCAATGTATTCGTCTTGATAGTGATGGGGTGGCTCCGTATCTGCGTGGTTCAGAGTCCCAAACCGAAACTATGAAAAATAATAGCCACTTCTGATTTTGTAAATAATTTCCCGAAAACATGTATTTTACGCTGAGCCCAGCATTACACCGGCCTATTATTTCGGCACTCTGTCCCTGCAAACTCAAATAAAAGGTGTTCGGAAGCGGAAACACCTTCTCCCTTGTAAAAGGTGTAATATTTTCTGAACACCTTTCTGAAGCCACCAAAAAGGTATAACCACACCTCTCTTACACGCTCAGTAGGTGTATCCAAACATTACACTATTGCTAACAAATAGCGCTTTGATAAGGCGTATTTGGGAATAAACACTTTCAAAAAACTATTCTAGGTGTTTCGAAGTTGACTGTGTTGTCTGAACACGAAGAGTTTCTTGCAAAGCCCTTCCTAGAACTTGGCAAATCAATTTTTTTTTACATGACCCGTTTGCTACAATAGCACTTCATTTTTCTTTTGGATATCTATGACGTATAGAATATGGAAAATGTGTACTGTAAATGCACATGTAACCGACCGATAAAAGAATCAAACGGTCTGTCGGTAGCAGGATCAAAATTAAAAACAAACCGGGGTCGTCTTCTAGTGTCGCGACCTCAATTCAACGGTTTTTTTTTTTTTTTTAGCAAGAAGTGCGCATAAGGACATTTTTCATAAAATAAAATATTATCCAGAAGGAAAATGTGGACCATTTTTGGTTCGTTCATTACAAGTAATTCAATGCTGTTTAGTCTTGATTGCGTTAAAGTAGGCTTCTGGAAAATGGCTGCCCGGATAGCGTGCAAAGAACAAATTCATTCAAATATTGCGAAATGTTATAATAAGCAGTAGTTACCTAGTGCAAATATATATATATACCTCCAGCAAATCTATGTAAAACTCATGGCCGATTGAATTGACACCTTATGTATTCTTTATGAGGTTTTATGTATTTATTGGGCAAATTATTTATGATATAATACCCTTTTTATTATTGTCAGTGAACGTGTCATTGAAAAAAAATGCAGGGTATAACAAAACATTGTTTAGTTACTTCGAATGTGGCGCAATATAATCCACACAGATAGTGCCCAGGTATGTCGCGAACAGTGTAGCCGGTTTTCCTGAAGCTTTCATGCAGTGCGGTGAACTCAAAGAAAATATGCTACCTGGTGAATAATTTTTCCGTATCTCTAGTCCACATTTTTTTCACAGAAAATTACCTCGATCCAATTTTTATGTTTTCTTCTATTCATTTTTGCGACAATTCAAAATTCAGCAAAAAGAAATTAAACTAATTACCTCTATTTATTTTATAAACGGAAGCTCCGCTTCCCGAAATTTTTCCTTTCAGAAGTAAAACTATTAAATTACTCACACTCATCTCTTGCTGCGTCTGGATGCGTTAGAACGATACGACCGCCTAAGCCTAAGCGATGAATTTGACAACTTTTGGACTGTGCACTCTTTTTGTCGGCTACGAAGACTTCGCGGAACTGCGTGTTCCAACATGTGTCGGGAGCAACCTAAGTTACGCAGTGAAACGAAGCATGAAATGACTCGATTTAAACGGGACCCAATTAGTGTCCACTCGAAGAAAAAAAAAATGTCGTTGAGCGGAGATGAGTAGACAAATCATAAGACGCAGGACAGGAAAGTAAGGGAGCGGCATTTTTTGTAAAGTTATGATATTAACAAAAGCTATGAAACAGCGAGAACGGGAGTTGGTAAAATAGCATTTAGAGTGAAAAATTTGGAAGGGGCGTTGTAGTGTAGACACTTGGGATTTTTATTTTGAAATTTTAGAGACGTTATTTTAAAGTCGTAGGGGAGTCTGCGGGTCACTCAGAAACCTTTTTTGCGCTCGTTTTTTTGCAGATCACTCACAACTAATACATGTCAAGATCATGAACATACGCCCACTGGGTACATTTAGGCAACGACCATAAACATGTGCCCATTGGTAACATTAAGCGACGTTGTATATTACTAAGATGTCATCTCTTCGAACAGAAGTGATGTGAAGGTTTCGGTTTTTTGATGCCATGTTTTCTTGTCTGTCCAAAAAGTATTAATCACTATATACAGCGTAATTTATTTCACGTTGTTGTTTATTCAGATCGACCATTAATTCAATTCCTTTTAGCGTGCTCGCGATTTCCCTTTGAGTATTGGATATATTTATATTTTTATTACTCTTCAGTCTAGATAATACCAGGGTGATGAGCTGAAAATTAGAACTCGCTATTCTTCTATGGACGGGTTGGGGTCATGTTTATTTCTTAGAGCACAGCTCTTAGGCGCCCGTTTCCAGGTTGACCGGCGACGGCGTCGCCGTAACCGAGCGCGTTGCGTTACAGGGCGTTTCCCCGCTAAATTTAGCGGGGAAATTAACGTCACGTGACCTCAACACCGATTCTATTTCTCCGTTAAATATGACAGAGAAAATGACTTTACGACTTCGTGTCACGTCACCCATGAACAAATCAACGGCGGGAGGAGAGGAGGAGGAAAGGAGGAGGAGGAGCGAAGCAGGTGGAGGTGGGAAGAGGAGGGTAGGAGACGGAGAGGAGGAGGGGCATACCATTCCCTCCTTGCCCTCCCCTCCTTCTCCTGAAGAGCTGTGTTCTAGTTTCGCATTATAGAGATGTGCAAACATCTTTACTTTTTCGTAGGAATATTTTTTTTAGTTATAAAAATTGGCCGTAATGTCAAGACATCATTTTCAATCTGGTGCTCACCCATTCATCATTTGAAAAAGATACACGCCGACGGCCTCATTCTTCTATATACGAAAAAAATTACGAAGCGTATTTATTGGAAACAATCACTTTCAGCTCCGAGCAACAAATTGTAATGATCAACTAAATCGGCGCGCCTTAAAGCGACCGTTTTCCTTTCTTAGCCATTTTTATTCGGACTGTATCTGAATACAATACTTTCAAATGTATTGAACAAAACCGACAACTATCACAAGGAATAATATAATCATTGAATTCTCTCCCAGAAAGCATCGAATCGCAGAGTAGAGCACAAAGAACTGGACTCCAACGAACTCGCCAAACGCACCGAGTGTAGAAGACTGATGCTGCCGCCGCGTGCGTTGTAGAAAAGGTACCGACCTCAAACCGAAACTAGCGCGTTTCTGTTCGGAGTGATGGGTGGGAATGCGAGTGCCGTCGCTACCAACGTTTATCTAAAAATGTTGGTCCCTGCAACCTGTAGTTTACAGTTGCGTTGACTTCAAGCAACTCGGCTGTCGTAGAGATAGTTACAGACGGCGTAAATTTCCACAGCCATCTGTCTACAAAGCAGCTGGTTGGGATCTTCCAATTCTATAACCGTCTCCATTGAAGAAAACTGATGATGCTGTCCGAGCAGAAGCTTGATTCGTTTGAGCATGGCATTTTGCGTGAACCACCTAAAGGGTGCGGCTTAAAACTAGCGGAGGCATGCGGTTTAGACAAGCTCGTTTCAGCGAACGCCGTTTTACCGACCCAGGTTTATCGAATGCCTTTATAGAGAATCCAGTTTAGGAAAAATGGCGATGAGCCTCCTTTTAGCGAATTGGGCCGCCGCGAACCGGTGTGTACGAATAAATCAGGTGCGTTAACATTTTTGTAATGAGCCGCCACAAACTGCCGCCGCGAAGCTGCGGGAGCGCAGTGGGGACCATGGCTTAACACGCGCACCAGTGATACACGCGAGAAGTAGGAACGTTTTTTATTAAAAAGCGTCCCCTTTTCGATAAACGGCGTTTCTCTAAACTGAGGCTCTACTTTCTCTAAACCGTGCTTCGATAAAACGTGCCCATTCTCTAAATCGAGCTTCGATGAAATGGCATTCAATCAACCGTAGTAAACCCTGAAACTAGACTGTTGGAATATCCAGCAAAGTTTTTCGTGGGACTTTAGATTTCGATCGTCATTACAGGTGGATCAGATATTAGCCTTGGTGAGGGCGTCGAAATCGAGAGCTTTTTCGAACAAAATACGACGGGGCAAGTTAGCCTGACGTAGCTAAATGTTAAACATGATGATGTTGCCCAAGCCTCGAGTAAAGTCACTATGTTTAGCTTTCTCGTATGCCTATTGGGCAGTCAGGTTTCTGCTGGGGGAGTTTTGTCGACAAATGTTGAATTTGTCACCCGCACACGGATGGTGATAAACATCTCGGGGCCTGCTGATGCGTTTGTTCTGAGCATTTATTTACACACTGGTATATATCAGCGTTTGTACGGCAACAGAGCGACTTAAAACCTCCAAATAAAGCACGGTTTGTCAATTTCTTCCTTCGTGAAATAGCAGACGCTCACAATTCAGGCTCGCGTTTGATTCTGTTGCCCGCAGGACGCGATTTCTAACAGAAAATCCACGTTTTTTTTGTTTTTTTTTGCGCGGAACAAAGGCAGTTAGCTTAGGCTCTTCCCACTAATGATTCCAGTCACAGCTCGGCGTCCTGGCGTCTCCTATCAATCTCGTTTCCTGCTCTTCCTCTATTTATGCCCGCATTATCCCGCGTAATTCTCATTTATGAGTAAAATCGATTCTTTTCTTTTACACTTGGTCTATTGTAGTCATTGGCGTGAGTAATGTACAATATGCCGATCGTGGACCATCCCCCATTCCTCCGACCTTGATTAATGACCTCCAAGAAATAACGTGAAAACAATATACAAAAATTGCCCCGTAGAAACGATTTTCACCATGTCCTGCTCATAAATCGTCCCCAGTTTATCTTCTCTTTTCATGTCACTTAAATGGTAACACGGATCACTGAAGGCTTCCTTCATTCGAAAGACTTCGGCTGTTTGTAACCCGTGTCTAAAACTCGTTTATATTTTCGTAATCTCACAGTATGACCAACTTTTCATTTCAGCTTCTTATTACTTTTCGGTGGAGGATATAGATTTTTTGTAACAAACTCTTCATTCTTTTTAAATGAGGGTTAGGTCGGAGTCATTTTAATAGACCGCTGATAGGGTGTATTAGAGATTTTAACGACTTTATCTAAAAAAAAAAAAAAACGGATTCCGATTTTTTTTCTAAATTCTCTTTTAATGTTCTGTTGAACCTTTCGACAGCAGGTGCCTTAAGTTCCGAATAACTACTAACCATTTTAATTCTTTTATCTTCAAACGATTTGTGTACTTTACTATGGTAAAACTGTAGTCCTTGATCTGTTTGTATCGTTTTGAGTATTAGCTTTGCATTAATTATTTCAAGGAATGTCCGAGTTATATGTTCACCTGATTTATTTTTTAATAGTATTACCCATGTATATTTAGAGAATATATCTATACCGGTCAGAATGTACTTATAACTTTTGACTTTAACAATGGCAGCTTGCCATTGATCATCTATTGCTTGAACGATTACTCTACGTCTTTCAAATTTGTTTCTAATTGGCTGGAACTGATAACTGGTACTCAAACCAAGTTTTATACTGACGAAGGTCTTGATGTTTCGCGGTCAGCTCGGCCCCTTGATCACGGGTGAGTATCGTTGGGCTGTGGCGAACTGTTGGCTCAAACTTATTCTTCCGGCGCTCCCCGCGCGACACCCCGCCATCCGGAAACGTTGGTGCTTGGAAGAATCCCCGCAGACCGGTTTACGTTGTTTAGGGTCCTTTGGATGTGCCACGACTCCAACAAAAGTCGCCTCAGTTAGTTTCTCGCCGAGCCGAGGACGGAGCTTTTGCTGAAGCCCATGGAATGGCCCGTGTTCTCTGCATGCTCAGCGAGTGCGCTGACCTGCATGTACTTTTTCTGGACGTCGTACCGATGCCTACGCTAGCGTTGAAGATGGTTCTTTGTTTCCTCAATGTACGAGGCGGCGCACTGGTTGCAAGGGATTTTGTATACGAGTTCCACTCTTCCTCATTGGCCGATCCTTTGGCCGAGAGACAAGGCGGCCGATGGTCGAGACGGGCTTGTGCGCCACGGTAACCCCGTATTTTCAAAGGACTTGGACGAGACTCTCGCTTTTCCCCTTTCTGTATGGGACACATACACGGCTAGAAGGGGGGGGGAGCGTCCCGTGTTCCAGGAGTGCGACGAACTTTCTTGAAAACCTTGTTTACGAACCTGGCAGGGTAACCATTTCTTCAAAGATCTTGCTTGATTGTGGTAATTTTCTTCCTGAGTTTCTTTCAGTGAGCATACCATGATTGCCCTCTGGAAGAGAGTGGAGGCCACTGAGGTTTTGTGCGACACCGGATGGCTTGAAGAAAAGTCTAAATATCACAGTGTGTGTAGGCTCTCGGTAAACAAGGAAGTCCAGACGGTCGGGGCCTTTAACTGCCAAGACGTCCAGAAACGGGAGGCAGCAGTCAGACTCCAGCTCCACTGTGAACTGAATTGCCGTCTCGATTGAGTTCACGTGTCTGTGAATCCGGTCGACATGACTATTTTTCACGATACAGAAACAGTCGTAAACATACCGCAGAAAAAGCGCGGGTCGTGGGAACAAGATGTACAAATATTTTCGCTGGATCATCTCCATTGTGAGGTTAGCTACAGTGACAGAGACGTCCGTTCCTATAGCCGTGCCCCTGTTTTGCTTTTACGTATAATCGCCCAGCAAAAGATTGGTGTTGTTAAAGCAAAGTTCCAGGAGGCGACCAATTTTGTTCACACTGAGGCTCGTTCTCTGGGAAAGTTTTGTATCAGATGAGAGTGCCGATCTAAGCACTGTCAGAGGCTCTCGTCGTCATGCAGTTTTAGGCCCGGTGTAAGCTCAATAAAGTGGCCAGACGTTTGCACGAACGTGTCGGTCTTCCCGGTGAGTGAGGCTAGCCGCCGGTGAGGATAGTTCGGTAGCACACGTAATGGTGAAGTCGTGAATTCCACAGTGGGTCGAAGTGGGACGTCAGGCTTGTGGATTTTTGGTAGGCCGTAGAACGCCGGGTGTGATTCGTTCCGGCATATGAGACAGAGGTACAGGGCTCTGAACTCGAAATACTTGCAGAAAATCGTAGAAACCACCCTGTTTAGAGGTGTCTGGATCCTGACAGTCGGGTCCTTCGGCAGAGGCGTGTACGCTCTGGTGGTTAGGACTTATGTGCTTTCTCTTCGTAGTTAGCGCGGTCCAGCACCACTCTGGCGTATCGGCAGCTAGGACAACAATTGCATTTCTGTCCCTTAGACTCTGCAATGCTGCCTTTTCTCTCCTTGTGTAGTTCAGTTACTTCCGGGACCTTCTTTATAAGAAAACGTGGTTAGGATTCTTTTTATCACTTTAATTTTTACCTAACCAGGCGGAAATTCGCAGAATGTTCACTTTTAATTGGTTTAAATTTTGTATATGCATCTTGTTTCTCAGCGAACTCTTTAATCATTTTAATTGACCTGTTGGACTTTTTTTTCAAGATCATTTATTCCATAACACCCTCTTTCCGGGTCATAATGAATATTTTCTACGGATATTTTTTCAGGTGTAAATTAATAACCGTTCAGTTTTTGTGTTTCAATATATTTCTCCCTAGCAAGATGATTGGTTTATTTCATGAATTTATTTTATTTTCCTAGCCTCAACTTCAGGAATTTTATTTGATTTGTATACATTCAGAAGTTCTGTACAAAACTTTTCAGAAATTAAATATGATTCTTTTCTCTCATGTACATTCCGAGTTTGTTCAATTTCGTCCCCTTGTAAAATACTTAAAGTTAAACCAGCTAAGCGAAAGGAACCAAATGCAGTTAATCCACTCGCTGAACAGACAATCTTAGTGAAAGTAAGAAATTTACTTATGTTCTGATAATAACGACAGTATCATCTGAATACGTATACTTTCTTCTCAAGTTCTTTTTCCATTTTTTACTTAGATAAAAATGATGTATTCATAAAACCAAATATGATAACAACAAAACCTCAAGAAATATACACCGAGACAGTAACGAAGAAAGCACTGGCCTTTTAGGTTGATAAAGGAGTTCTCTTGGAATATAAAATACGTTAATTAGCATATGAACATTATTTTCTAGAATAATAAAGCTTTTCTATTATAAGATACTAATTATTCAGTGTGATGTTGTCACCCGTTATCCTAAAGAAAATGTATCCTTATTAACAAATTAAAGAGGCCTGAAAACGATAATTCAATAAATCTTAATTCCCAACTTACAATTCAACATCCTAATTCCCGACTTATACGAATTTTTACTGTGCGTTTCTTTTTCGGAAATACAAGCTTCATATGATATAGACCATGCTGTTTAAATCTTATATACTTTTCAACAATCTCCCCCTTAACTGGTACATATGCTATTTTAGGGACTAACTCAAAGTTATCTATATATGTTTTACACCTTTTTTCATAGTTCTTTTTAAATTTTATTAGCTTTCCTTTACGTTTTTATTGCGTTATTTTATTTTTATGGTTTTCTTTCAAATTCTTATTTTGTTCTCGTTTATACCTTATTTTTATCCTCCAAGGTTTTAAGATCAACAGCATCAATGTTTTCACTGGGATTCTAAAGACTTAACAACTTTTTCTTTCATATTATAATTCCCCTAATCTTTGAAATCCAACCCCCGGATCCTCTCAAATTCCTGTAATGTTTGTCACTAAAACCTAATATCTCGTTCCATGCATTTGTTTACGCAAAATATTTGTAATCAAAATTGAATCTATACTCATTATTCACTTTATCAATTAGCAAAAAAATTATTTATGTTGTGTAATATTGGTGAAAAGCCGTTGAAACACATCTAATGGAAGTTTACTTTTAAATGTTGTAATATCCTTTTTTTATCTTTGAATCTAAAGAAAGTAATATAGTTACAATTCCTCTTTAATCCCGTTAGAATACTACGTGAATCATGAGCGATGGATATGTTTCATCAATTCTTCTTTATTGTTATTGCAAGCAAATCTGAACCTTTTTCGCTGAAGTTTTTTGTCACGAGTATTTATGAAATCATCACTAACTATGCGATTTTGTTAAGATTCTTCCAAATCATTAACATCTATTATATCGTTTTTATCATCACTAAAGAATGCTACTTTTTACCTGTCTTTTCACTGAACTTCTTATAAATGTTCTTAAGAAATTCATATTTTGTTCACTTTACATATTTGCATACACATACAGCCTGTTTCAATAAAGAGTCAAAATGGGAAATAAAAGCAAAATTTGCCAGGCCAGAACCACTTGGACCATATACTATTTATTCATTTATTTATTTACGTATTCATTTATTTTATTTTATGTGCCCAAATATTTTGAAAGGGCGGTACTAGTACATGGATACAATAAAGTATGTTTACACGTCCAGGTAAATTATAAAAAATAAGAAAGTCACTAAAATCGAGTGATACACAATAAAGAAGCGAAGAAATCGTTAAGAAATGATATGGAATCAGTCTTTAAACCTGCTACAAAAGAACTTACATCTTAGACTGAGACGATAAAAGATCACTATGCAAATACCTCTGACCTTGCACAATTATTAGATAAGCCGAGTTTTCCAGCCATTATTGTATCCACTTCAATAAATATTTAACTTGACCTAGAGTTAAAAGAAATCTGTGAAACTTTTGGTCAGAAATCTATAGAGTATTGAACTACCTCGCTTGGAAGACACGTTCAATGAATATTGAGATAATATAGATAAACTTGCAGAAAAATTAGATTAATATGCAAGATTACCACAATCATTAGAAAGTAAAAAAAGGACAACTACGCAGGGAAATAAAAAAATCTGGTTATGAAGAGAAAAAACGGTTAGAAGTGCAGTATCGCGTTATTGATAGAAAAATAGAATTTCTTAGATAATACTAAGATGGATTGAGAAACATAATGAGTAATATGTTTCATTTTAATTCGAACTCCGATTGTTCTTTTGCGTTCCATTTTAATTCGAACTCCGATTGTACCTTTCCAATTCATTGTGACTTCACACCAACAACTTTTGTTATTGACAAAGCCTATAGTGCATTCCTGGAAACCGGATTTAAAACTGCTGTTGTAGATACCGGGATAGTTGTAAAAAAACGAAAATTTGCGAATTTCTATTCAATATTCTCTTTCGATGTTACAAATACGCCTACGAATGCATTCGAAAATGCTCAGACATCTGTCAGGCATGTACATGTTAAGCTTCGAAGTACACCGGCTTTCAAGGTACAGAAGGTATATGATGTACAAGTTTGGTAGGAAAATAATGTAACTCAATCTGATAGAAAAATGATGTGTGCCCGAAACATGTTTGTTTCTTATATAAATATATATCCTATATCCACTACACCCATCGGAAGGTTGACAAAAAGAGCTTAAAGCTTCAGATTCAGCTCAAAAAAAAAACACGAATGTAAAATACGAATTAGTTCTATTCACACATATTCTAGATTGTTTCTTACTTCCACTCAAATTCACAAACTAAAAAAGGGTAAGCCTGTGGATATAAAGTTCAGTAAAACACAGTTAAGCAATCAACGCTCAAGAAGGGTTTTTTTTTACCAATCTTTGGGGCCTTAGCAGCCTTAGCAGCCAGAGCCCTGCCACTTGTTGTCGAAAGTGCCTTAACAAGCCACAACGGCTGGAGCTGAGAATACTGTTAAGAAAATTGATGGCCAGAGTGTTAGGATAATTTGGAAAAAAATAGTAATGTCACCGCTAATTTATACCGATATTATTATTATATTAAAACCATTATCTGGGTTTGGTGTCGTATTTCTAAAAATATGTTGAATAAGCAATAAGCAAGTTTGGTGTGAAAATAATGATAAATTTCTATCATCTGGAACTCAACGGGTTTGTTATTTCGATGGTGCAAAGTGTATTAAATTCTTTGATAGTTTTGGTCTACCCTCTGCAAAAGAAATAATAAAGTATTTTAAACCAAGTAATAAAGACATACTCTGTAATACATCACAGATTCAAGGTATAAACTCCTTTAAATGTGGTCATTATTGTATTCACTATATTCTAAATCGTCTAGGGGGTAAAACTCAATATTATATTATACAAGAGTATTCACCAGATCCTGAACAAAATGAAAAGCAATTGATTAGGTATTGTTTTTTACTCATAAATGGAAAAATAATTTGTTACTTTCACATTCATTGTCTGTTCAGCAAGTGGATTAACCGCATTGGTTTTCCATCCCTTGGCTGGTTCTACGTTAAGTATTTTACTCGTTGATGCAATTGAACAAACCGAATGTACATAAAAAAATAATCATATTTAATTTCTTAGAAGTTTCACAACTAACTTTTGGACCTATACAAAGCAAATTAAATTTCTCAAGTTAAGGTTAGAAATAGAGAAAACGATTAAATAAAATAAGCCAAATGTCTTGCCAGGGAGAAATATATTGAAAAACAAAAACTGAATGTTTATAATTTTATTCATAAATTGATGCCCTTGGAAAGTACTTATCACCCGGAAAGAGGTTTTTCAAGGATAAAAGATCTTGAAAAAAGTACAAGTCACTTCAAGAAATTAAAGATTTTGCTGAGAACCAAGATGTATATACTAAATTCAAACCAATTAGAAACAAATTTGGGAAAGGTAGAGTAATTTGAAGGAATAGACGATCAATGGCAAGTTGATCTTGATTAAGTCAAGGGTTATAAATGTATTCTTACATGTACAGATACACTCTCTATGTATGCATGGGTAATACTATTAAAGAACAAAACAGGTGAAGAAATAACACTAGCATTCCTTAAAATATTTATGACAAAGAGAATACAAAAAAAAATTCAAACAGATGGAAGACTAGAGTTTCACAATAGTAAAATACAGAGATTGTCTGAAGATAAAGAAATTGATATCTTTAGTGGTTGTTCAGAAATTAAAATGGGCACTGACACCCCAAAGGTCGTATGCAAGTTGTAGTCATAGGTACGCAAGTTGATGCACGATGCAAGTTGTAGTCATAGGTAGTCAAACAAATACCAGAGTGCTAAAAAAAGCGGGGAGGTGAGAAGAGGGAGAGAAGGGCGTCAAAAACAAAAAGGCGCGAGCGCCTTTTTGTTTTTTACGCCCTTCTTACCCTTTTATCACCTGCTCGCTTTTTTTTATTTGTGACGTCAAAGATTATTAAATTTAGAAGCTTTGTAAGCGACATTTCTATAATATTTAATAACGGAATGCGGAAAACGTGTATTTTAACGCAATTGCAAACTCACTACGGCCTTTCGTTTTGAAATACCAAAAATCAGAGTTCGAAGTGGTGTCTTCTCCTGGCTTTGTATCCTCCTTCAGAAAAAACATGGCAACGTGGGCACATGCACTGCAGCGCATGTGCCGACGCCGATCAAAGATCGTCCCCATGGGGATGATCGGTGAGTAGGGGATCCGACAAAGCTCTATTTTTATGTGCCCGACGACCTCTAAGACTTCGAAAAAAAATTGTCGAATGGTGCAAGACCACTGGGTTTGCTGTCTGCGTACCTTGGTTCCGGTTGCAACTCCGACGAAGCAGCCTTTCACGCACAACCGGCTCAACGTGGCCCCTAACGTCGCTCACAGATGTCCTCTGCGCGTTGTCTTCGACCTCCCACCGTTTCAAAGAATTTGAGATCGCTGAAAGGGCCCTAAAATAACTTAAAACTCAAAAGTTAAGCATCGTGTGCACACAGCAATAGGCGGCACGAACGGAGAAGGGCGGATGATTGCAGGATGCGGGCAAACATGATACTTAAAGTGGGGACAGTTCGGAGGCGCGAGAGGAGCTCAAGTTGCTGGAACACTCAATCTTTGACGTCACTGCGCTGGCGAGGGTCGCGCGAAAACTTCGAATTCAACTTTCTGAAGTTGTTTTTTTACTTTTACTTCACAATACTGAGTCCCCAAGTCTTGAATTTTGAAGGTGATGTCCACTCGCCTTTTTCAATCGTTTCGAATAATAATAAATAGGTATGATTCTGATCTGTCAGTGCTCCTAAAGGCAACCTTTGTTGAAAGGTTTAAAGACCATTGAAAGATTAATTAGAAAAGGTTCAGAATTTACTGGTCTTAGATAAAGTCGTTTAAACTATAATACACTCTACCATCGATGTATTAAAATGACTCCGTCCAAAACCTCATAATAAAGAATGAGAAGGTCGTCATAAAAAATCTAACCTCCACCAAAAAGTAATAAGTAGCCGAAGCTCAAAGTTAGGGATACTGTGAGATTACGAAACCATAAAGGTTTTTTTGGAAAAGGGTTACGAACACATTTATACAACTGAAGTCTTTCGAATGAAGGAAGTCTTTAGTGATTCATATTACCATTTAGTTGACATGGAGGGAGAAGATATACTGGGAATGATTAATGAAGAGGAAACTGTGAAATACGTTCCTTTACGGTGATTTTTGTATATTGTTTTCGTGTTATTTCTTGAAGGCCATTTTTCAAGTTGAGAGGAACAGGGGACGGTTCAGACTCGGCACATTCTATACAACAGGCAGAGCTTCTGGTATGAAAGAAAATAAACCAATGGGCTTCTCTTCTTTTAAGTGCGTG
Source organism: Ixodes scapularis (assembly GCF_016920785.2). NCBI lineage: Eukaryota > Metazoa > Arthropoda > Arachnida > Ixodida > Ixodidae > Ixodes > Ixodes scapularis. Next base: position 176,683,857 of record NW_024609846.1, on the reverse strand, counting down.
GCTTTTGACGGGTTTTCCAAAATCACGCCTCGGATAGTAAGACTCCATCTTTTTCTTTGAACGTTTTAAAAATGTACCTGATAAAGGAGACACTCCAGCGATGAGCGTCACTAGCCAGTTGGGAAATCTTCTAACCGGTCGGAAATTTACCTACAACATATTTTTACGCCTCTCCTCTTCTGTTACTGACATTCACCCCTGATCGAGTTGGCTTTCTAGCATGTTTCTTACTTCCCATCTAAAAGTATGGAGAATATGGCAGTGCATAAGAACTCAGGTGAATGTTAATTTTATAAATTTTTCATCGCACGATTTTTAACTCAATTTATCTCTGGAGTAGAGATATGAAAATGTGTTATTTTCGGTTGCAAGAATATGCGTGGAAGAGGGGCGCCACCTTCGAATTCCCAGAGAAAAAAAAGCGGCATTTAACTGCTCTTCTCATAGCCGCACCATGTATCTACATGTCACGGAAAGGAAGAAACTTCTTTTGGCAGCTTTTGCTCCAAAACATTTTTTTTTTTCAGATTTTAAGGGCTAACATTTACGACGTAAGTTGTGAATCGGTCTGATTTTGATATAGTATTAAATTTCAGGAGAGAATTAGAGATTTTAATCTAAAGTTTACGAAAAAATTCCGACAAAATTGTTAAGTTTTGTTCTTTGTATTATAAAATATGTTTTAGTATATTAAGATAAAATGTGAGACTTTAAGACACGATTTGGGATTTTAATTTTAATTCAATGAATTCAAGGTATAAACCATTTTAAGATTTTATGAAACAAAGTTTGATTTTTTTTTTAAATTAGACTTGATTTTAAGATATATTTACGAGTGTGATTTATACTGAGATATTAAAATAAGTATACAAAATTTAGAGCAACATTTCTTCAATGATAAAGTAATGACTGTATTTTAAGATAATATTTAAGATTTCAGGATAAGGTTAATCTTTTAAATAAATATTTAAGATTAAAGATACTAGCTTTAATCTTAGAGATCCGATTTTAGACTTTAAGGTAAACTTTAGCATTTCAAGATAAGATGTTTAAAGATTCATGCTGCATGGATAGGAACTGATATTTTAGATATGCAATTCTTTGTTTTCTAGAAGAGAAAGGAAGGCTTTCTTAGTCATCCCGAACTGTACTACGCCCCTTCAAACGTCTTTATAATTCCTCTGTCAAGATCCATTGCGACATCCGTCCCCCCCCCCCCCCCCCTTTGCATTGTTTACGTTAAAACAAACTACCATATCTTCCGTTTCATCAGTGGCACCATTGTAGAAGTCGCACTTGTACGGTCGGCACGGCGGAAAAACATTCATGAACCCTTATCTCCTTATTGTAGCCGCAATATAGGTGCGAGCCAGATACAGTTTCAATACTCTCGCCAGCGAATCTAACAAAAAATGGTATCCCCCGCGGCAAATTTGCGTATTTAGGATCCATACGTAAGAGTGAAAGCTTTTTTTTAAACAAAGTAAACTTGAAATAATTAAATTATTTTTTCAAGATTACGTTGGGTCCGCCAGGGTGGACGTAAGTAAATTACAATAAAGTGCTCATTAGATACTTAATTACTAATAAACTTTTTGCATTTTGTTTTAGCCATCATGTTTCTATTAGAGTTTTGCACCCCGTCGTTCACAGAGGTCAAAGCAGTTGAGAGATCTGAAAGAACAATAACTGAACATCGAGGTTCCTCGTAGCGAATTTCAGCAATCACGGTAGGGGGAAACTAACTTTAACAAGCGCGCTAAGGGCGACGTAGTTTCTCTCCTGAAGAAGCGTCAGGGCGTGACGTGTAGTGGCCCATGCGTTGCTGTCACCACGTGGCCAAAAGCTTTGGACCAATCCCAAATCGTTTCACGGCCCGCTCCCCTCGAGCCGATCTAAAATTCAAAATCATCGCGTAGTTGTGGCAGGTCCAAAATTTGTACTTTTAACGTGCGTCTTTCATTGCGATAACGGGCGCTTCTTGATTTCACTGATAATTATCATAATTATCACACTGGTAAGGTAGGTTCCTAAACTTAAAATAAAGAAGTGAAGTAAAAAAGCAAAAATTGCTGATCTTACATTAGTGGTTGTTCGTAAAAAAGCAGCCCGCAAACCGCGTTGCGTGCTGTACTATGTCCTCCAAGCAAGCATTTTCAACTGAAGAAAAGCTAGATAGGGTTCTTGCTTGCGCCAATGCAAACGGAAATGTCACCTTAGCATCGTCGATCTACCCCGTTCCACATCCACAGCGCCTTGCCAGCTCGTGGTTTCGTTCATTAGAACCTTTAATCAGTTTCACTCAACAGGATCTGTTGAACATCCCGAGCGAAGAAAGCCTGAACCCGTTTTAGCGGAAGACTGGAAGACTGCTATTCTCGCATATGTATGAAGTCGTAAGCCAGCGTGAGAAAGATTGCAAAGGCCTCTGAAGTTAGCCCGCCTTCGCTGTAGAGAGTTATATCGTAAATAAGCTTAACCCTTCCCTTGTACGTCTCCACCGGGATTTATATCCAGAAGACTACCTTGAAGCCTAGATTTTTGTAATTGAACGATAATTCAGACTGACCAGATGGCAGACTTTAAAAAAACAAAAAAACAATTATGAACAGATGCGGCAACATTCTGCTGAAATGGAAGTGGAAATCAGCACAACGATCATTACTGGTCACAACCAAATTCACACTAGCTCCGCCAGCAAAAACCGAAGTTCAGTGGTCGGTGAATGTGTGGAGTGATTTATTTTATAGTCGCATTGTTTGCCCTTATTTCCTTGAAGGCAGACTTAATGGAAAAGGTTACCTTGTCGTCTTCCTAAACGAAGTTCTGACCGAGTTAATTTTAGAGCTTCCTTTGAACCCTCTTATCTCAATGTGGTTTCAACACGACGGTGCCCCACCACACGCCTACTCGCAAGCAGCCCGGTTCCTTCACACAAACTTCCCTCGACAATGAATTGGACGTGGTTGACCAACGCCCTGGCCTCCAAGGTCACCCCCAGACCTATCTCCACTTCACTTTTGTGGGGCTACATCAAAGACCAAGTTTATTCCACCGAGACAACAAGCCTCGATGCGTTGTTAAAACTGTTGTTGTTGTTGAAAATGCTTTATTAAGGTATAGACCAGGGGTGGCCAGGCTGGCCTGGCCTAAGAGCCGCAAACAAAACCACGGAACTTCTAAGAGCCGCGGGGGGGGGGGGGGGGGGGGGGGGGGGGGGGCAAATTTAACATTTGTTCAGAGTCTGACTGTACGTATGGATGCACAAGGCTGTACGACTGTACGTATGGGAGTACAAGGCTGTCAAACTGCCAGCTGCAGTGTGCTTTATTTTGAAATCCTCTTTTTTTTCCTGGGAAAACGCGAAAAGGGGGGGGGGGGGTGGGGGGTGTCCCCTTACGAGAGATCCGAGAGCCGCAGTTGGACCAGCAAAGAGCCGCATGCGGCTCGCGAGCCGCGGTTTGGCCACCCCTGGTATAGACCGACACGCGGAGCGGCTCTGTTTACCAACACGGCCGGAAGGCCGCGCATGCGCGGTAGCTATGTGGGCAAAAGCAGCCCGGCTGTCCGTGTTTTCGCCATTGCGCTCTATGGGGTGCGCTCGTTGTTGACGTTGTAGGGATGCTTGTATCTTTATTTGTGCGTCGTATTTCCTCATAACGTATGTCGTATGCTATGCCCGACTATTTGAGCTCGTTGCCCGAGCCTGAACGGTAGCGGTATCGAAACAAACTGCGCGTGGACGGCGTTGCCTACGAGGATCCGTACGCCGTAAACAAGGCCTGCTGGACTTCCGACGTAAAGTTGCTGCCACGGAAGTCAACGGCTCAGGTCGTCGTTTATTTAGTTTTTTCGCCAAGCCAGTTCACGGCCGACACGGTGCAGGCGTACAAGTCTCTCCAGGTCTACGATTACTTCGAGTCGGTTTCCGCACTGCCGGCGGGATCAGCAGACTGTGGGTCTGCGGAAGTGTGTGTATTCATTAATTGATTAAATACACAGAGAGTCTTCCAGTCAAGGTATAATATTTTTCATACCCTCATGACCACAAGGCATTACAACCAATAAAGGTTTGTCCGTTCTGCAGTCTTGACGGTAACAGGTCACAAGTAACGGCGTTACCAGGAATGCGTTACTTTTTTCAGTAACGTAGTAACCTACTCGTTACGTTTTCGGCACAGTAACGGGTAACGTACTAATGTTACTATTTCAAGTAACGTAGTTACCTTAGTCGTCACTACTTCCCAAGTCTTAAAGAAATTATACTTCAATTGTTTCCGTGTTTTAGGCGTCAAGCCATGTTTTTCTTTGCGTTTTTTCTCGTAAGTATTTAGGTGAAACCGTGAAAATAGCTAAAGTAATTATGTTCAGTTTCTGCATGAACATAATGTTTCTTGATATATGACCTGTATCGTCAAAACCGTAAAATGTGTTACATCATAATTTAGAAAAGTAACGCAGAAGTAACTTGCCGTACTTTTTATCGGTAGCGGCAACGCGTCCTTTTATATTTAGATAACGTAGCTCAGTAACGCGCACCTTTTATTTGCAAGTAGCGAGTAACGTATTTCGTTACTTTTTTTTTGGTAACGCCTACAACACTGCCGTTCTGTCGTCGATCCCCTTCTGCTCGGTAGCACGGGCGTAGCGAGCCTCCGACGAGCGCTTGGGGGGTGCCCGGGTGCGTTGTGCGCGAACACCGTGGAAACAAAATCCGGGTGGTCTCGATCAGACAACGGTTTCCCTGCACATATGCAAGCCTCGGGACGGAGATTGAAATGGAAGCCGCACTTGCCTCCAAGAAAGTGTTTGCCGCACAAACGGTCGTTCGCGCGAGGCGGACAATTCTTTTCGATCCACGGATATTATCCACCTTCTATGCGTTTCAGAGTCCGCCGGGAACTTGTGGAAACTCATTCCGCTGCTTTTCTTGTACATTTGGGTGCAATTAACGGCAACACAGCTTCGCGGCATGCTGAAATGCTATGACGCCCATGCGAAACGTGCGCGCTTTTGCCCACACCCCCCGGCTCCGGCGCGATCGCAGCGCCGCCGCAGCTCCGTGACGTCAAGCCCGCGTGTCGGCGTATAGCAACGAGGTAGAGGGGCTTAGAGCGATAAACCGGGGTTCCGGTCTGCACTCGAAAGTGACCCCCATAAGGCGGCTGCCATTGTACGCAAATTTGACCACACGTCACATGACCAAACCAAAGACGTGACGTCACAGGAAAGATGGCAGCGCCCATGCAGCGGCTGGCCCCAGCTGGGCCGGAGCTTGTCGGATGCTTTGTTGGTTGTCGTTCGTCTCGGCGAGTTGATTTCAGGCGCAGAAGCCGTCATATGAGGCCGGTCGACAGCGACTTCAGAGTTCAGCGTGGTGTCTGACGTAGGTATAAGGTGAAAATACGGAGGAACGGTGTGCATTTCGCTGGTGACCGACGGCGATATTGCCACGGAAGAGACAATCTGCCCTACGTTGCTCGCACCTCGGATTGATACGGATACCGCTAGGATAAAATTTAAGGCGACGTTTCTGTGCTCTCGTTGACCGTCGGAACCCTCGACATCTGCAGTAAAGCGTGTGCAATGTATGGGTGCACTACAGTTTAGCGACGGAAATTGGGTGAGTCGTGCTTGGCAGAGTGCAATCGTGGTGTCGCTTCGTTCAAATGCCCGAAGGCTCACTTTGGTTGTGCGGTGCACCGCAGAGCTGCCTTGCCGCTTGTAGTTCCCGTGCCGTGCTAAGTGATACTGTGCTGCTCCCCAAATTGTTTCGGCGTAGACGTGCTCTTTTACGGAGCACAGGTGCGCGGCGCGCCGATGAGCTGCCTTCAAGCTGGTAGTTCCTGTGCCGTGCTTTAGGTGATGCTGTGCTGCCTACTAAATTGTTCTGGCGTAGACGTGCGCCTTCACTGAGCACAGGTGTTACAGTTGGTATTGAGTCCGCCGGTCTGTCGCACGTTTCGTCGACACGAAAGTTTCAACACTCGTTACGCGAATTGCAAGCTGTGTGGACATTTCATCGCGCGCGTTACCTACCCAGTCCACCCATTCACGCCGCTTTGCGACGGGAGTCTGCAGCGGCTCATTACCAGAAAAGTGGTCTCACATCGATTTCTGTTCAGCTCGTCCACGGCAGTCGCCAGATCCCGAAGGAGAGGATTTATTCGGACAGAATGCAACTAAAGCAGTGCAGCTTCTTTAGTGGTCAGGGTAGAGTGTTTTCTGTCTGTTTTGTTATATTGTCTCGGATGCTTGCTCCAGTCCTATTTTCTATCAATATTTACTATTCTGGAAAGTTCCAGGCCATGCTCAGCTGTCATTGTATGTTCTGGTGGCCTTCACTCTTTGTCTACCCTGGCGGCTCCTCAGCCAAGTTGCCCGAAAACAAGACACGGGCGGCACATTATCCCGACTCTTAAACCCCCGGCGAGCCGTGAACCAAGTCCTATCCCGAGCCCGGCAGCGAAATTGCAAGACGAGCGAGTACCACAAGGGCGAAACTCGGAAATACACCACGAAGAACTTGAAATCCAAGCCAGGCGCTGCTACCAGCAAGAACCAACGGAATTAGGTCTTTTGCCAGAAAAACCGAAGCTGACTAAGCCAACAATGACAACCCTGTCGCAGCAAACCACGTTCGCTCCCACCATCGTTTGAATGCCCGTCGCACCTCGCACTCCGATGCCCTTTCACGCAAGGTGCACAAGACGTCGAGGGCTGGATTGAACAATATGACCGTGTCGCCCGCCACAGTGGGTAGATGGACAACTAGCTCCTGCAGAACCTATACTTCTCGTGGAAGAAACTCTGAGGCACTGGTTTGAGAACCACGAATCCTCCTTAACGTCGTGGGAAGTTTGCAAGACCGAGCTGAAGTGCATGTTCATCAGCCAACATTGACAAGAGAGAGCCGAATTCCCGATTCTGTCCAGGACATGGCCCCAACGAGAGCGTCACCACCTTCGTGGAGGATGTTTTGCTTCTGATCGAGCACCCACGCCAACCCTGATGCTATAGAAGACAAGAAGCTAAGAATCCCATGTTCCTCATGTGAGGGACACCTTCAGCAGCCTTGTCCGCAACCCCACGACAACAGTCGAAGGGTTCATATCAATGCAGCCTCCAACATTGAATGCACACTGCAGGCCCGAGCACGTCACTATTAAAAACTCCCCAGCGTCGCGACACTCAAGTCGTCCAGCTGCAACTTCGACGCCAGCCCCCCAGGCAACCGTGATATCATTCAGAACGGTGTCCGGGAGGAGATAAGGAAGCTAGTTCCTGTCATCAGTTGCCCGGCTTTAATTTTGATCGCCGAGATTTTTTCAGAAGTTTGACAGGCATTTCAACTGGAGACTTCTTCGAGCAAAGCGGCATCTGACGAAACGAGGGCGACTTATGCCACAAAGTTACAACGACCACCACCGGCTACCTGTTACTACTCAATGCCAATTCAACGAAATACCCCAATGCCGAAGCATTCCCGATATCGAGAAGAACCAGTGTAGGTCCGCGCTGAACAAAGTACACCGAGGAAGACGGAGGTACTGCGAATGGCCAACCGAAAACCACTCTGCTACCACTGTGTGAGGACGACCTTGTCTACTGGAGGTGCCCGTACCAATGAATTGGCTTGCAAGGGTTCGTGCCGAACGACCCTCGACCACGTCTTGACGAGCGCCCGGGGAAGATTGAGGATTATCTTCGGCGAACTTTGTCCCTGGTGCCGACATTACCCCGAAGCTCGTGATCTACTTCATCTGGACGGGAGGTAAGCAGGAAAAAGCAGGTGAGCGGCAATGCAAGGAGAGTTGATCTGGTGTCGGTTGTCGCCCAAGGACAATACCTAAAAATTTGCTGACACTAATTATCTGTGTCCACGCCACGAAGCTCACAATTTCCAACTTTGAGGGAGAATGCCGCTCAGTGACCTTAAGAAATAGAATGGTTGGGTTCTCTCAAAAGTGGACTGCAAGCATCACGAGACTTCACTTTGCCACACAAGACTTGCACAAGTTGCAGTGGTCGTGGGATGCACAATAAATCTCCATTACGAAATGGAAGTGAAACGGCTTGGATAGCAAACATTGTTGCCAGCTATCAAGTCAACGGTACAGCAAAAGGCACAGCCATATAACCAATACATGCCCGAGCTTGCTGCATTGATGCAGAAAACTACCAGGAAAATTTTGCGGATTAGAAGCCAGCCCTGCAGCTTCAGTGCATCAGATGTCAGTAGGCGCACATGACGTATGATTACAAGAAGACATCAGTCGGTTAAAGTTGCTACTCGACCAAACTGAACACCGACGTGCCAGGAGCGTCATCCCACAACAAGGTCCACAGGTATTACGATTGAACGCCTGACAGGAGACTTGCAGAAAGAACTCGTTCTAGAACCATTAACTAAGAATCAGTAATTATGTAATGCAGTGGAAATAAACATTTGATACACTAACCAGATAAACCTATTTCCGCTTGCTTTTATGCCTCGAGAGTTTATACACCAAGAATTGTGTTCACCACACGCGCAGGTCCTTTTGAGGACACTCGCATCTCTGACCCTTCAATATTAATTGATGGGACATACCAGACTGGCAGACTTGTTGCATTGGGCTGCACTCATTCCACTTTTCCTGAACACACCTCTGAGCATATACTTCAATCGTATGTGTTGATGCATTGGTATATAGCAGGACACTTCCTATACGTAGACCCTTTGCAGAAACCCATCAAGCAACACAACTGTTGCCATTTTTTTTCGGCGTAAAGCACACAAATGAGCCCCAGTTCACGTCAAATGCTAATGCAGCATTCGAGTCCAATGGGCGCTGAGCCGAGTTCACAGAGATGGCGGCCGTAACATTCTTGTCGAACAAATGACCGAAGTATGAAAGCCTGGGGTAATTAGAGTAGTAGCTACTGTAATTCGTTTCATCACAATTTGGCAAACAGCAAAGGCTACAGTCTTGGTGAGCCAATATGCACGTTGGAGAGAGGCACATGACAACATGTCATTCAGAGTGCTCGTCTGCACAGATTTGTCACACACCTTCGCTCTGTCTCTCTGATTGGCTCGAGGGGGCTGTGGCGGTTGCCCTTTTCCAGGTTGCAATGATACGAAGTATAGACAACCCACACTTTTCAAAAAAAGGCTATTGAAGAGACCGAAAGGTATGGTCAACATTTTTCAACAAGACTGCTCTTCAGGGAAGGGGTGAACACAAATATGAATCATGTTACCAGGTAATTAGAACAAGTAAATAATTGACTGACTAATACAATGCAGTTTTGATGAAAAAAAGTATTGTTGCAATAAATCCTACGAAAGAGAAAAAGGTGCAGTTAATCTATGCATACACCAAAACAGTTGTTATTGCAAGTCGAATAGCTTTGAAGCAGGTGCCTGCAACGATTTATTCATCCCCACACTCAATAAAACGTCATCCTCGTAGCTGAAAATAAGTGTGCACTTCGCACTCACCAAAAAAGGAAGAAAGGCGATCGAATGTAGAATCGCCGATTAGCACAAAGGGCGCAGGAGCTTCCTCGCTAAAAGTTGCTATGGTTATTCGGTGACGCAGGCCTGAAACAACTTCTCCTAGGCCCTAACGCGACGTATACCTTTCGCGTCTATTCATAGCCATTTCAATGTTCAAACAAAGCTAAGAGAATGCGAAAATTTCATGCTAAAAGCACTCAAAGTTCTATCGATGCTCGAACACATCCCGGATTCCGAGCACCGGTACAGCGATACGGCTGATGCCGTCTCACAGGTGTCAATATCCAGATGATCCAGAGCGATCTTGCGCAATAAGGGTATAAAGTCTAATTTCTTCATATTTTCACAATAAACGTGCGTCAGCGAGCACGACAAAGCCCGAAATCGTCGGAAAGCCGCTGCACATCACGGCTGCCGCGCACCGAACAGACTCGTATCCACCAGCTCTGGGCGCTGCCATCTTACCTGCGACGTCACGGCTCTTGTGAGGTCACGTGACGAGTGGTCACATTTGCGTAAAACATGGCGGCAACCGGGGGGGTGCCACTTTGGAACTTCCGGTTTATCACTCTAAGCCCCTCTACCTCGTTGGTGTATAGGCGTGTACGACGCGGCCGGTTGCAGGCCTTGCCGCGAAGGAGAAAGGGTGAGAGATATGGGGGAGGGGAGGGTTAAGGGAGAAGTATATGAGGTCGGCTACACCAGCCGTTCTGATGTAAGCCAACATCAAGTCGGAAACAAGCTTATTTGCTTCGTACGGGCCTGTTGGGGCCGTCAAAGCCTCGAGCGTCTTGGGTCGAATCGCTGGGCTAAGCTTGGCTAGTGCAGCTTCCCTCTCCTCTCACCTTGCTGAGCAAGATGTTTGTCACTGCTTGTGAGAATATTCTACGAGAAATGCTGCATTGTGCCGGGTCCGGTATGAAATATCAAATATTAATGTCCGTTGCCATGGAGGGCAGGAACTTTGAATATAATTCGTAGAGCACTCGCGCTATGTAAAATCGAAGCCTGGTTAAAGTCAATCAACCGAAAAAGTGCTTGTTGTTAACAAGTATCGTTACCGCTGCATGAGTGACGTTAAACGAAGCACAAATGATATTGTACTTCCGTTTTGTAGAAGCGAACTATAAAATCGGATAACCTAAAAATCTTAAGGAAAGTGCAATTGTGCTTGTGCGCAAGCGGAGAAAACAACTATAGCTCAGAACTACCTTCATTATCTCAAAACGCACGGTGAAATCTACCCAGTTTAGCGTGTTCGCGAGCACCGACACCAGACGACCGCGAAGACTTTCAATATCTTTCCTACCCAATAAGGCTCCTGCGGGAGAGGGCCGTGAGCGGATTTGGGATTGGTTTAAAGCTTTTTGTCATCTGCTGACAACAACGTGCGCGTCTCTACACGTCACGCCCCGACGCCTCTTCTGGAGTGAAACTATTTCCGCCCTTAGCGCGCATTTTCAGAGTTAGTTTCGGCTTCAGTCTGCCGTGATTTCCAAAATTTGCCACAAAATAACTCGAAGTAACTTTTTTTTTATCCCTCAGCTGCTCTTGTTTTTATAAATTACGGTCAGTAAATCTCTAGCTAAAACATTATGGCTAATAAAAGCACGCCGAAGACGCTTAAGATTGCTTACGTGTAAGAATGCGAAAGCATTATGTATGACCTGCAAGTGAAATGTTTTCGAGTAATGTTTCTCCACGCATTAAAGTTGTTTCTGCCGGCATTGTATTCGGTGCGTGTGTTTGCGTATTCGCTGGCCACCAAACCGCAAACTGGGCGGCCACCTTTGCCTGCGGAAGCCGCAGAAGATGTAGACGCTGCTGCCAATGTCGAGGCAGTAGATGTCGACGCGACGCGGTTGCCTCGCAGTCCATTGCACGAAGCACGCAATGAGCTCAGATGAAGTCCGAAGCGCAACTGACGCGCCAAAGGCAGCGCTCCACGTCTTCCTTTTGCACACGGCGCTCCGCCGGTGACATCGCACTCCCCCACTGCGCAGGTGCGGCGTCCCCGCCGGCTTCACGGCTTCCAAAACGAAACATCTGCGTTGCTGTGCTTTTTTGTGTGTTTTATTTCTGAGGCGCGTCCGCTTTGAACTTGAGCTGCTTGATGACGTATTTTTATGGCCATCTTTCGGGCACAACGCCGACGACGCCTTTTCCCGTAATGAAACATAAAGGTTTTCGGGTTAACATTCATAAAAAAGATAATTAGTGTTTTTTGCTAATTAAGTACTCAATGAGCACTTTACTGTCATGTGCTTGCGTCCGCCAAGCCAGACAACGAAATCCTGAAGATATAATGTACTGTAAACGACTTATTTATCGCGGGCTCAATATTTCGGGATTTAGGTCACAGTCGAATGTTTGGATTAATTCGCCGGTCTTGATTTTCGCGATGTGGTGGGATCTCAATATAGATTCCGATCGTTTTACATTTTACCGGAATAGTTCGCGGGACCTATTTTTCGTGAATTTTAGGCGATTCACGAAATTCGCGAAAAAAAGAACCTCGCGAAAACGAAGCCGTTTACAGTATTTAGTTCAAGTTTTCCTATTTCGTTTAAGATATTTTCACTGTTACGTGAAACACTGTATATAAAGAAACGCTGCACCGTTTTATCAGACGTACCAACGGAAATTTTAGAACGTCTTGTAGTGCTGGGCTAACTGAACATAGAAAACAATGTTGCTCGTCTTTGGAATTGGCATTAATGCGGTATTTCTTGACTCAGGCACTCGCGTTCGTATAAAACAAAAAGAGTAAAATAAAAATTAACACGGCAATTCAAGGAACTATTGAACAACAAGATAGATAAAAGAAGTAGTCGTGTCCTCCACAGCAGATAATAAAGTTGTACGTAAAAACCCCTCTCAAATGCCTCGCCATGTGCATGTAATTTACTATCCTCATCAATTTTCGAGAAGAGTGACAAATCAAGAGAGCAGGTCGGCTCTGCAAGCATCGAACGAATGACCTCAATCACCCATTTGCCACGCTGTAATATATTGTGTCAACAAAAGCGCAATAACGTGACCAGCAAAAAAAAAAAAAAACACAAATATAGCTTTAATATTTAACATTCTTATGCCGTGAAAAAAAAACCGGCTCGTTCATTTTTATTTACTTTCCGAATGCTCTTTACGAATGCCCCCCCGCCCCCGCTGCGAAATTCGCCGCCTCTATTTTCCCTTTAAAAGAAGCTTAAACATGAATCGAGACTTCTCTCTGTTTCTGTATTTCATTTTTTTTGCATTTGTACAATGGATTTAAGGTAGCCTACCAACGAACACCCTAGTTGGTTCTAAACTGTGCTTTGGGCATTGAAGGCTCTCTTACGAAAGGGCTTCTCGTATGGTGAACTCTGTTGTGACATGTCTTTCGATTCTTGTAAAATTGCAAATGAGAGGGCGTGAAAAGAATGGCAGGCGTGAGACGTGTGCGACGTGTTTAATGTGCGTTAAACACGTGCGACGTGTTTAATGCAAATCATGATGCAAGCTTAACAACACTCCCCTGCCTCTAACGCGCCTGCTGCAAAGGCGTCATTTTGAACGCCGCTACACACTTTCTTTGCATCATTTTTATTGCAGTGAAATCTGCTCAACCGCAGCATCACGCGACTCGCGCGGCGGCGCCATCCTTGCGTGACAGGCGCGGTGGCATTTTTCGAGAGGAGACGATGACACCTAACCCTTTCCTACGAACCCTTCCGCATGCAGCGGTTATTTTAGCCGCCGACATAATCAACAGAGCGTAACATGTTGAAGAAACAACTCTCAACGCGCCATCGGGCTTCAGTGATGACATGGCACAGAATCCTGATAACAAACGTTTAGCCTGCGGTCCCGCCCACGGCAGCAGTCTTGATTTACCTACGTTCATTGAAATGTTGATTATAGGCTGATAAAATAGTTAAAGGCATGTCGCAATACTGACAATGCTCGAGGGGATGTTGGACCACGCGTCAGCTCTTCGTGGCCGCGAAGGTGTCACAATCTGCCAAATTTCAACACTTTGGGTTCATTTTCATCCGCTCTTTTTTTTATTATTGTAGATAAATAAGGGGGGAACTCTGCCTGGGTTAGGGACAAAGCCTGCGTATATTTTATTTTTATGTTTCCGAAATCGTCAGGCGCTGACTGTATGATTGTCTCGGTCGATTGTTGCTTCCAAGGTAATCGAATATGGCCTAAAAAGCAATAATAATATAAATATGTGTATTGTACGAACTTTTTTTTTGTATTCATTCATCTGTTTTCGGAACGGGTGAGCTACATCTTATTGACTTGAGAACGCTGTCCATTATAATGTAACGAGTGAAAATGAGGTTTGGATAACACGCACCAGAGGTAGCCAAACGTCGCAAGCATTTGTTTTCTCACGAATAGTACTATAGTTCTCATGATCCCATTTTTTTTTTCAATTCGCGAAAAAGTTTATTTATTTTCGCCAAGAAAAAACAAACAAACTAGATCTAAGGGAGGCATTAATGTCCGATTCCTTCTGTATAGCTTCGTAGAAAAAGGAGTGCCTGATACGGAAGCGGTGCGGTTAATACGAGTATTTATATGATGAAAGCGCAGCTTAATCTTTACGCTTAAAGATTTCCATCATCTGCTGCTATCGTTGGTGAAGGCGTTTATTTTTCAGGGTCGATGTCGCGAAGGCTTCCTGAATCCGGGTATCGAAGAGAGAGTGATCAGCTTCAAACCTGAATGACATGGAGAAGAGCCCTATGCCGCATATGCTGTACTGCACATAGGGACGACACAAATAGCGCAACGGAAAAATATCACAAAAACAAATAAACACGACAATCCCTAACTGTTTGCACTTCTCGTCTTCGATGGTCACTGAATTTGCTCTGTTGCTATGTTTACCCAACTAGCCATAACAGTTCATTTTGGTGCTGTACTACGTTCTGCACAGAACATCCGGTTCCACCATTTGAAACACATTGTTTATAAAAGAAAGTCGCGCTATAATTCAGCCTCACAAAATATGGAAGACGTCCGTCGAGGCAGTATAAGCAAGGGCAATAGAACAAAGGTTAATTTATGTTCTCACGCCAAACAATGGGGACCTGAACAAAAACAAACCTCCAAAGCCGCCCGAAACTGCCTGGTCGAAGAGGTATTTCGTTTTGTTGGAAACTGCGTACGAAAATTCCATATTAATAATATTGTTGTCTAATTGTTTTTGTTTGTTTTTTTACAGCAAGGTACTATATGACCGGTTGGTCGGGTTTTCTCGTGTCCGCCGACAGAACAGAAGTCGACAGAAAACCATCGCGCGCGACTTTTCATCGTTCTTGCGTGCCTTATAATATATTATGTGGTTTTGAAACTTGTTTCAAAAAGAAAGCCAGAACACAAGTATAAAAACTACATGATATATGATAAGGCGCGCGCGAACAATGCGAAGCACCTAGCACTCCCCGCATGCGTTTCGCGGTAACGATTGCGGTTGCATAAGCTGCCGCGGAAACATCATCGTACGAAGTCTTTCATAAACAAAAAAGTTTTTGTACATTGCATTTACTTTTCCTTCGTCAATCATTCATTTTGGACCCTCTTGCTGTTTCCAAAGATGAACTGCCACTTGGGTTCCAAGCGACTTCCGGTAGCACCGTCTTTGCAAGCCTCCTGAGCTAGCTTATGTCACCGTGCTAGAAAGCATAAATACTACACGGACAACAACGCTTGAGATTTAACAAGAGCCTTCGGCTGTTCAATATTAATTCTTGGAGGAACCAAGTTGGTTTACAAGAATGCTCAAACATTTTAACAGATCTCGCACTCCTTCCTTCTTTTGGCGTTCACCTGGAGAATTGGTGGCTAAACGTTTCAAGCAGCGGTCTTAAGGCTGCCCTTGTTTATTCTTTTAATGAACTGGAAATTTTCTGGGGCGTCAAAGACTGGAACAGTACCTGGTTAAGTTTGCCATAAAGGGGTCGATAGCGCAGTGGGCAATCGCTGCAGGTGATACAGCAGCTTTGCTGTCCAAACAACACCGCGTAGATTGAAGCCCCAGCTCTTTATAATTAAGTCAGTTCGTTTTACAAGGCAAGATAAGAGTACGGCAGAGCTAAAATTGGAACATGATGAATATATGGATTCTTTAGGTATGATTACAAAGTGTAAACTTTAAAAAGTGGACTAAAAGTCAACACCGGATGTATTCATGAGTTGAAAAAGCCTTAGGTTTTACGGCGCTTTATTTATAATTTCAAATGTTCAGCGTTCCTAAATGTGAAAAAAATGAAATAAATATTTAATCAACTATAGCCATAGATAATTTCGATATGGTAATTCCTGAAACACTTTACATCGTCACATAATAAAAATGTCGTATGCGGTAAGATGTCTGCCAAATTGTTTCAACAGATATTATAATTGGTCAAACTGGGACATGGTCAACGATAATGAGATGAAGCAAAGGTAAGACAAGAGCGAAGAATAAGAGTACATAGGTGTGAAGAGAAAAAAACATTAAAAGGAAAGTTAAAATAACAATTTTCGTTAAATTATTTTTTGTTGATTGGCTGTTATGATCAATCGTAAAACGCTACAGGTGACACTTTCATTGGGGACTTGAAGTGCGTAGACGTTATTTTCTGTACAATGGCACTCATTGGCAGCTCTCAAAAGACCTTTGTATCATGCTTTGAAGCGCGTTCCTAAAACGGTTTCCGGCAATTTCAAACAATTTGTTTAAGGTCCCTTATAACTCTCTTGAAACTGTGGGTGTTTCAACACATAGAACAAGAACAACTATGCATTCGTTTGGCATCCCTCGTATCGAAGCTTTTATCGTTTTTTTTTAACTCTTGTTATCAAACGAAGTGGAGTGAGGATTACAACCTTCAAGAAACGGCCTGATATATTTCATTGTTTATTCACACATTTATTATCGCTGCACGCTTATTTGAGAACAGGTAAGAATCAACAACATAAGTATATAAATGATGACACTGGGAAAACTTTAACGGCAGCAGAATGTAGAAGATTTTTCGGACCGGGAGTCTCCACCTGTTTTGAGCCTATTTTTGGAATATTTTTTGGTGCTAAAGCTGCACGAAACGTTATGAATTCAACTCAACTTCAACTCATTAAAGTTGATGCAGCAATACTGGTAGAGTTTTCCATTGTAAAATTATCTTCGTCATTCGTAGCATTTGGAACAGCACCATAGAGAGATATTGCAATAGACAGCGTCAATATTTGCAATGAACCAATTAACTGTCTGACTAAAACATTATACAGAGTAAGCGGTATTTGTATTGTAAAAGGTTAAATATAAATCGTTTGTTTTTAACTCTACTCGAAACGTGTTTGTCGGGCTGTACCGCATGCTTTGTTTTAGGACAGGAAAATAGAATGCCGTCATAATGAAACTTCTCTTCAATCCCTTATACATGGGTTGCACTAACGTCACATCGCATACTTTTGACTAACATGTAAGAGAAGGAGAGGGAAGCTGCTTTTGTAAGAATTTTGAGTGACGGGTTAATCTTCTATAATCTTCTGGGAGGAGAATAGCGACGCCTGTGCAAATCCTGGAGTTGTTTACGAAAGAGTAATTATGAATAAGAAAGAAAATTTTCATGCGGTCTCGTTGAATCATGTAAAGTGAATGAAGGAGCACTCTATTTGTGACTATCTCAAGGAAATAAAATATTGACATTTTATAAATAGTTTTACCTATAGTCCTAGATTGAATTGATTAAATGTTTGTACTATACATTCACACTTGGTGAACCAAGATGGCTAAGAACCGAGCCCTTACAAAAAACGTGTTGGTACGACAGATTTCTGTCTCCGAGAAAACGTAGCGCTTCATAGGGCAGCGACAAGGCAAGGTCGCAAAAAGGAGGATGCAGTTCAGGATATCCGAGCGAGGAATCAAAAGACGAAGTCGCGTTTAGCTTACTTGACAAAGATTTTTTTGCAAACTTGTAACCTTCGCGTATTCACTGAATAAAAAGAAAGGGAAGAAAGGCAGCCTGCACCTCCATGCCACTTGCCGTAAACCTTTACAAACACTAAGAAGTCCGTCCATTCCCATGAAATCGTTGATATCCCGTGGGCCGGTCACAGAATGGCCACGGCTACTAGCGGACTCGGTGGATTAGCGAACATCTGTGACGCGGCGCATGTCACCTGGAAGTTCGACAACGCCAAATCCTAAATCCGAAGAAAGATTCCGCCTTGAGAATACACCATAAATTATCCGTCTCAATCTATTAACATTACGATGTTACATTGTCACGCGACTTCCCGGTCACGTTCTCCGCCCTAAGCACAGGTATTGGCTACGATGTGTTTAATAATAAAATATAGTTTATTCACACATCCGCATCAAGGAAGAAATAAACCGCCTCACAAAAGCACTTGCGTGCTTGTGCTTGAGAACGGGCAGCCCATTGAGAAATAGTTTTAAGCGGGGTACTCGGTTTTCGCAATCCTACAAAAAATTTTTTCAAACACCTGTTCACTGTTGAAGTACAAAGAAAACAAAACAAAGACAAAATATATTCGTTACAATTTAGACATCACGTTCACAGTATTAAGGCAATAGCATGTGCCAAACACTCGCAAACAACAAGCGAGCTGTCATGATACCCACAAACGACAAAAGCGAGGATGAGGTATCGCAAAAAGAAAGTACACAATGGCAACCAATAAACCAACCCGCTTGGTCAAGGTATCTGGTGGAAATCTACAAGCAATTGTAATATTGTTTTCAGGGAATCGGAGAACGCATGAAGATGTCACTTCCATGTTAATCTTGTATTAGGCAAAAATACGCAGCAGAAGAAAAAAATATAAGTTCACGAGAACGATTACATAAACTTCAGTTTCCTGTATACACCATTTCCTCATTTCATTTTTTACCAATTTTAAGGAGTCGGTAGTGTGCGAATTTGAGGAAGTTGGTTGAAATATGTGGGCACATAAAATTACGGAGCCTAGTTTCATAGTTAGTCTATATCTTTTGTATTTGAAACTTTTCCGTTTTTCTCAGTCGCTTTTGTTTGATGGTGTTTATTTTGAATTCGGATGTGAAGCAATGATTTCTTAGAGTGAAAAATTTGCGCAGCTTATTTGCTGAACAGCTGATCTTCAAACACCATATTTTCAAGCTTTCAAGTTAATGAAAACCATCGTTTTCAGTAACTCATTTATTCTTTGTTTTTCGAAGTTCGAGCAGGATGCATAGGTAGTAATTCCATATCTCAGTTATCACTCTGCTAACATTTGATAAATTACTCGTCTTTGCCTAATATCCGTGGTGTTCCGCAATCTGTATAATTAAAATGATGTATTAGATGCTGTACATGGCAATTCCAGAAAGATTCTCGTCAAAATACATGCCTAGATATTTTGTGTTTGTGGTATATCAAAGTGGCGTACAGCTGCACAGGGTGCATTGACTTGTATGCAAAAAGATGAATTTTGTAAGGTTAATACGCCTTTGGTGCGTTCAAAAGCACATTAGTTCTTTTTTTAACAAATATAGAGGTTTTAGAAAGTCAGTTTATTAGTTTATTGATGTCACTCTGCATGACTTTGACTGTCGTATCATAATTTTCATTTGCCAGGACTATCGCTGTATTGAAAGCGTATTGATAGAGGTTAGATTTTA
Organism: Ixodes scapularis; assembly: GCF_016920785.2. Lineage (NCBI taxonomy): Eukaryota > Metazoa > Arthropoda > Arachnida > Ixodida > Ixodidae > Ixodes > Ixodes scapularis. The sequence continues at coordinate 176,664,697 of NW_024609846.1, read as the reverse complement.
GAGCTAATAAAGCTAGATCGTTAATGTAGATGTTAAAAAGCATAGAGCCAAAAATATATCCCTGAAGAACACCGCTATTTGTGTGCACAGCGTCACTGATGCATTTTTCTATCTTAAATAGTTGCGTCCGGTTGGAACAGCAATTTTTAAACAAATCTAGAAAATGCCTCCGAAAGCCAAGGTTTTCTAATTTATATAGTAATATAGAATGGTCAATTGTGTCAAATACCTTTGTCGGGTCAAGAAATATTCCAAGTACTATATTATTAGAACTTTTTTTCATTCATGTAATCTGTCATGCCTTCAAGTAAAAGCGTAGTACTCAATTGTTGACGAAAGCCATACTGGGTGTTGCTAATTAGTAAACATTTTTTTCAGGAAAGAAGTCATGATTTTGAAAAGAAATGTTTCCATTATGTGCAAGATAACGGACATGAGTTAGATGGGCCTGTATTTGCCTAATTTCTTTTTTCCTCTTTGTTTCATAAATAGGCCGGACTATCTCAACTTTAAGGTTATCGGGTATAATTCCTGTCTCCAATATTTCATTTATTACCGCCAGCAAAACATGTTTTAAGTTGTTATAATTTACTTTCGTGCTCCTAGTTGATCATATCCGGCTGGTTTTACAATTGACATACTGTAGATTATACCATCTGGATCTGGATCTGTCATTTCTGGTGGGTATTCCGAGGTCTGTACAATCGGTAGTGGATTTACACCCTTTGTGGTGTTGTTCACTGACCTACGCAAATCATGTAAAACTTTAGCGAAGTTTTTATTGAAATTGTTACTGAGAGTAGAGTACTCGGCGACTCCAACGTTCTTGTTTAGACATTCATCAACGCTGTTTTTAGGTGGTTTTTCCATTATTTGGCTTACAATATTCCACGTTTTCCTTAAGTTTTCCCCACTATTTCGGAGTTGTGTCACATGAAATCTCTTTTTTGCTAGTCTAATATTTGCCGTCACTATATTCCTTACCTGCCTGAACTCTTCCTTTAGTGTTGCATCTTGGGGGTTTTGCTTACGTCTATTCCAAAGTCTACTTTTTTTCATAACTTAGTTCCAGTATTTCGTCGTTATACCAGACAGCTCCCGGCTTGGCTGTTCTAGTGTTATTTTTAATAGGGTTGTCATATATTCCTTTGTATAGTATTTATATCACTCTCTTGTAAAGGCTTAGGTGGTCTAACTGCAGTAAAGCGTTCCAGCTTTATCCTTTAATTTTGCTGTCTATTTCATATTATCAAGAATTCCCTTGTATTGTTTTCCCGGCGAGGTTTTCGTTTTGACCTCACACAAAACCCTTAGAGCGAAAAAGTAGTGACCTGCTACTTTTTTTTATTATTGCCCCTATAAAATTTAAGGCAGAAGCCCGCACTATTATATGGTCTATACAAATTTTTGTCACTTTATCACTTAGGAATTCTTCCCGTGTGTAACCGTCAATCATATTTTCCAATCCGTAGTTTGACAATATATCAAGATATTCTTCTACTCCGGTTTTGCTGCGACCCATAACATCGATGTTGAAATCGCCTGCTAGTACGACGTGGTCACTAATATTACATGTGTTCAACGGTTTTATGAACTCATCGTAGAATAAGTATAGATTACCAGTGGTTGAATAGAACGCACCTACCGTAAATTACACTACAGACCTATTAATAGCGAAGACAAGGACTTCTGCATGATTCATAACACCTCGGCACGGTCCGAAGACCAATTATTGTTTTCGTAAGCTAATATTCCTCCCCCTTTCTGGCCTCTCGGCGTGTTGACATTGCAGAAAATCCATCAATATGAAACGTTAACGGTTATTCTGCTTCAATCTTTACTTCAATTAGTATTATTACATCGATGTCTTCGAGCGAACTAGCAAGGTATACGTTACATTTATCCCAATGCTTTTTAATACTTATGATGTTAATTTAAACGGCATGTAGAAGCCGTTCTTCCTCCTTTCCGTCTTTCGCTACTATATTTTTTACACATATATTCCAGTCGTTAAGTGTGCTACACGTGGCCATTTTATCGAATTTTTTTCAAGTCATCTTCCCCTTTCGATGCGTATCACTGCCGAACCTTCCCTTTGCCTGACCAGAATTTTTTTTCATCTCATCCAAACAAAAGCTGTATCCCCTTTTTCTTCAACATTCCTTTCCGTTCTTGAACAAACATTTCTGCCGCTTTGTCAAGTTCTCATTGATGAAAATATGATCAGCCTTTAGCGCGATGTGCTTGCTGACCCACCGGTCTGAAATCCCATGGATTTAAATGTTTCTCCTTCCTGCGCACTCTAGGTATTTTATTTGCACGTAATTGTTAAATTCAATCTGTTCGATCTACGTAGGCCGTTCGTGACAGTTGTTAGTGAGTCGATCTTTTTTAGCAGATCGTGGTACTGTTTAGATAGCAAGTTCGCTGCTTTTTCTATGGATTCAATGATTTTCTCCTGATTATTCAGGTTTTAGATAGTACTGCCGGGTTCCGCAGAGTACAGATTCAGTTTCTTTTTGATGTTTTCAATTCTAGCCGAAGCTTCGGTCATATTTTTTGTTTGTTTGTACTATTTGTGCCCTTATAGCCGCTTGCCCGTAATCTGAAATTTCGGCAGTGGCCTGCGCAATCTGGTCATCCCCCTGCTGTTTTTGATGTTGGGTGTTCAGTTTACAGGTTTCACACAGCCAAGTCAGTGGATTTACCGCGTTCTTGGATTTTTTGGTGACACCCGAGCACTTCCCAATATGGTAGAGGTTGTTGCCTCTCGTGCATTTTAACACTGGACTATCAAACATCACTTCTTTCACACATGGTAAGCAACCATTTTCTTCGATGTCAGACATAAATCAGTACAGGAGAGCGCAGTCCAGCAAAATGTACGTTGCGAAAAAAAAAAAAATCTGAGGAGCAGAACGAGAATGTTATGCTCCTCTCAGTCGCTCCGTCTTACTGAGCTAATTCCCAGTCCGCTGTTTGCCTATATGGGCGATGTCCCGCGCTGTCTGGTAGGCGTCGTCGGTTATCTGCCGCCTGTCGCCCGGTCGTTCGGTGTGTCGTACGGCTGTGGTGATGTGGAAGCCGTAGTCAATCGTCTGGCCAGATTTCTTCGTTTTTCCTGACGAGCAGAACGAGAATGCGATGTTCCGCTCAGTCACTCCGCCAGACTGTTTGTTAACTGAGCCTCTTTCGCTCTTTTTGTCTCATTTTTGGGAAAAACACCGAGTCAAATCTGGGCGCCTTGGTTTCATTCCCGCGAGAACCTTGGATTAACTTACTTTCTTTAATTCTGACTATATTTTGATTCACCAATTATTGCCTTTAGCCGTCATAATATATTTTTAATTTTAGTTTTTTCTTACATATAGAATATAGTATTGGTAAAAAAAATTTCTTAACCACTTTATTTTTTCGTTTGTTGCTACTTTATGAGCGCATAAGGTGGGTGACACGCCAGCATTTGCCGCTGTGGTCAAGAAGTGGAAGTATACGTTCTGGCTAGACCTTCGTCTCCACCCGGTAAGAATTCAATAAAATAAAGGTAGTATTACTAATTTTCTTGGGAAAGGGGAACTACGTATAGACTTGCATAAAACAAATACATATAAAATAATTATTAAATATTGAGCCAAGACTTTTCAAATGAATGATCGATCTATTCTATATAATCGTACAGATCAGAACGTAGTTGATGGATACGAAAAAATACCACCCTCCCAAAGAACGCGATATGCAAATGATTGAACTCCCTGTAATGAATTTTTATGTGAATTTTTTTGGCTTATGATTATTGGGGTTAAGCAGTCAGTCTAATCTTACATTAAGCCCCACGTTGTGCGCGAAATCCTCGATTATGTTATCAGGCAAAAGGCATAGAGAGTCCCAACTCCTCGGCGTGATGCTGTACCGCGGAAGCGGGTTCCACATGGCGATGCGTCGAAGTCATAAACGCCAGTCATGTTGTTAACAGTACCAGCGTTTATGAAATAATTATAACAGTGCTACAGCTGGTGGTCATCGTCAATGCGGAAGCGTCCGGGATAGAGACGGTTGACGGCAGAGGATTCGACGGACGAGGCAACACTCACTGCGAGGTCGATCGTCTTGCAAAATCACTGCACGCGCGCTGTCGTCCTCCCGGCTCGGAGGCCCGACCCGCGATACCCCGTCTATCCCGGTGCCTGTCGATTTGCTTCGGGCTCCAAAGCTCAGTGACCAGTCAGGGGCGAATCTGCTGGCCCTTCTATTGCTTGGTGCTAGAGGGCGTCCACCCGTAAAGGTGGACATCCTCTTTAGTAGCACTTGGTAGAAGACAAATCAACAACTCAATTGTCCTGCACGCTTCTCAGTGGTCGAGTTAAGCTGTCTAGGGTACGCCATACCCAAGCAAAAAGAAAATATTGCCGGAAGCTGAACGCGCGGTGGCACATCAGAGGATGGCACGTGTTTTCTAAGACCACGTAACCTTGAGATGACATGAGTATGTCAATGTGGCTCCAGATTACCCTCTACCCGCGGCCACTCTAAATGCGGACGCCGATTTTGAAAAGGCTTACGCCGCAATTTATCACACGGTCATGAGTGAAAACACGCAGATAGAAGTAAACCTGAAAATAAGGTTTTAATGAGGTAACCTTCTTGTGCCTTGAACTAAACGAAAGGGGAACTGTGCATGCTCAACCAACGTCTCGAAGGCGGCTGTCACGAAGCAGCGCGTTTCCGCTGCTTTTATACGCGGGGTGCGTCAAGAATGTACTGAGCCAGGACACAAAATGAGAGTCGACAATGGGCTGAAACTTCCCAGAAGAAAATTTTTTTAAAAAGAAAAATGGCCACGCCAAGCGCTGCTCGAATACCGTTCATCCACGTGGCAGCCGCGTGTGGTACCAACTTCGCCACGCGCGCGGCAATAGAGTTTCGGTATTGTAGTGTCCTCCCGACTTAAATTCACCCGAGAGTAGCGCGGAGTGAACTTTTGTTTCCTGAAGTTCCCAAATAGCAAGGGTCTCAACATACATGTTTTGTCGGCGGATAACAAGTCTCATATTGTAATGTGCGTGGTGAGCGGACTATTTCAAAAAGTTAATTCGTGGGTGCTAAATCATTAATTCGATAATTATAACTTTACCCATGTAACCCGACTTCCACCCCGTTTGGTTACGTTATCCCGAAGGACTAATTTTTTTACTTCAAATATTTTTTTATGATTCTCTGTCATTGGTGAAACATCCTTTATACTACGTATATTTTTTATTACGTGCCTACACACCTGTAACTAACCCCTGTAAATGTACTTCGCTATCAATGGCCATTCTAGTTGTGATAACGGACATTATTACATTTAACGTAACTCTATTTTTATTGCACAACACCCCTTAAATAATATTGCCGCGCGCAAGGCTGAGAAAGCAACGCTCGGTCGCGGTCCTCCAGAAAGCTCCCGTTTATTCATGTACCGCCCGAAACTTCTATCATTTATCCTGCTTTTGTTTTCTAGAAAGTGCGTGTTCATTCTCGCCCCGATCACGCGACGCTCGAACCGCTTTCGCCGAATCTTCGAGATAGCGACGCACTCTAGATAAGAGGCCGCCCGCGACCTTGTCGAGTCAGTCTCGCCCCAGCGCTCGATTCTGCTGACACGCCGACTTCGACGCCCGCGACGCTCTGCTTTCTTCTGTTTCCTTCTTTATTTTTGGCACAAGTTCGCCACATTAAACGTTTATTTATTTCTGTTTATTTCTTGTTTATTGGTCACGAATCACCACCCGTGACATTCTGGTGGAGGTGCGGGGTAACGCATGCCCCTGCCGCGTACCCCTCCGAGGTCCCGCAGTACAAGTCCGGACCCAGCCTCCCGAGGACCCGACGAAGACCAGATCGAGACCCGGTCAAGTCGCCGCATCCGAGGTCTACCCCCGGAACACGAACTTCTGCCGCCCAGGACCAAGCAGCCAACAAAGCCGACGATGGCCAACCAGTCGCCGACGCCCGCCGCTCCTGCCATCGTCTACCTGCCCGCCGCTCCCCGTATGCCGACACCCTTCCACGGCGAGATCCACGAGGATGTCGAAGACTGGATCAAGCACTACGAGCGTGTGGCGCGCCACAACGGATGGACTGCGGAGCAGTGCCTCCAGAACCTCTACTTTTCGCTGGAGGGTACTGCGAGGTATTGGTTCGAGAATCACGAGGCTTCGCTTACGTCGTGGGACATCTGTGTGGCCGAGTTGCAGCGGACGTTCGCCACCCTACACCGACGGGAGAAGGCAGAAGATCTCCTCCGAATTCGAACGCAGGGCCCCAACGAAAGCGTCACAAGCTTCGTAGAAGATGTCCTCCGCCTGAGCGCCCGTGCCGACCCACGAGCCACAGACGACAAGAAGCTGCGGGTCCTCATGCGCGGGGTGAGAGACGACATCTTTGGAGGCCTCGTGCGCAACCCGCCGGGCACCGTCGAAGCCTTCGTCACCGAGGCGACAAACATCGAGCGCGCCCTCCAAGCGCGCGCTTCCCACTACCAGCGACATCCAGGCGTCGCTGCACCCACACTGCTTAACGGCGAAAACACTCTGGGTACACCGGACATCCGGGAAATTATCCGAGAGGTTGTCCGGGAGGAACTGCGAAGGTTGCTGCCAACCACCAGCCGTCCGCCAACCCTTTCCATCGCCGAGGCTGTCCGAGAAGAAGTGCATCGGGCGCTCCAACCAGAGGTTCCCGTCACCACGGTGGCACCGGAGGAACCGACGTTGAGCTACGCAGCGATGACCCGACGACCGCCGCAAGCTCCCCGCCAAGCCACGTCGCCACCCCGAAGAGACGCCCCAACGCCGCAGTACCCCCGACGAATGGAAGATCAGGCGCCGAGGAAGACAGACGTCTGGAGGACGGCCGACCGACGCCCGCTGTGTTACCACTGCGGGGAAGCTGACCATGTGTACCGCCGATGCCCATACCGACGACTCGGGCTGCGTGGATTCCACCCAAGCGACCCGCGTCCCAGGTATGGTGAACGCCCTCGGGAGATCGACGAGTACTTGCGACGACCCCAGTCCCCCGAGCCTGCGTCCCGCCGAGAGTTCCGATCGCCTTCACCACGACGTCCAGCTTCGCCGATGCACCGACCCCGACGTGAAAGCCTGTCGCCCCTTGCTCCACGCCGGGGAAACTAGGCGCGGCAACCCCTGGAGGTGGAGTTGCCGAAGACGACCGACGCCAAGATCCTCCACGAACGTCGGAGGGCCCCCACTCGAACGCTACCGGAGACCGAAACGACGCTCCTGAAACGGTGTCCAACAACCTAAACGTCATCATCGACGGCCACGACGCATCGGCACTCGTGGACACCGGAGCAGACTACTCAGTTTTGAGTGGGAGGCTCTCCCGCCGCCTTCGAAAAGTCACGACGCCGTGGGATGGACCTCAAATACGAACCGCCGGTGGGCACCTCATCACTCCAATCGGGCGATGCACCGCTCGCGTCGAGATCCACGGTGAGACGTGCCCTGTAAAGTTCGTCGTTCTGCAAGACTGTTCGAGGGATGTTATCCTCGGAATGGACTTCCTCTGCGAGTATGGCGCCGTCATCGACCTCGGAGCAAACCGGTTGACGCTGCGAAAGCCTGTTTCACCACCGGAGGAACCCAAAGCGACGTCATCTGCGGTCCGAGTCCTCGCCAGCCACGTTAACTTACCGCCGCGGTCGAGTGTTTTCGTACCCGTCGGGATCACCGAAGATTTCTGCGGCGAAGTTCTGCTCGAAGGAAGCCTCCAGTTGCTTCTGGGAAGAGGAATAGGCGTCGCAAGAGGAGTTGCTGAACTTCAGGATGGCCGCACTGTGGTCCTCGTCACGAACTTCCGAAACGAAGCGCAACACCTCACAAAAGGTGCAGCCGTGGGCCAGGTCGAGGAACTCCAAAACTCCGCCGCTGCCGCCATTATTACTGACGAATTCTCGCCACCTCAGCAAGACAGTGCGTCGCCAGCGCAGCTCGACATTGACCCTAAACTCCCGGGCCCGAAACGACGACAGTTGATTAACCTTCTCGCCGAATACCGCGACTCCTTTGCCACGTCGTCGAAGGTGCGCCAAACCACCGTTGCGAAGCACCGCATCGTTACCGAGGACGACGCGCGCCCTGTGCATCGATCGCCATACAGAGTCTCCGTTAAGGAAAGGCAGGCGATCCAGGAGCAAGTTCAAGAAATGCTGAACGACGACATAATTCAACCTTCAAGCAGTCCTTGGGCCTCTCCAGTCGTACTGGTTAAGAAGAAAGACGGGACGCTTAGGTTCTGTGTAGACTACCGGCAGCTGAACACGGTGACGAAGAAAGACGTCTACCCACTCCCCCGCATCGACGACACTCTAGACCGGCTGCGCCACTCTCGATATTTCTCATCGATGGACCTGAAGAGCGGCTACTGGCAGATCGAAGTCGACGAAAGGGACCGAGAAAAGACAGCCTTCGTCACGCCGGATGGACTGTACGAGTTCAAAGTGATGCCCTTCGGACTGTGCACGGCGCCAGCAACTTTCCAACGTGTCATGGACACCGTACTGGCAGGACTGAAGTGGCAGAGCTGTCTCGTCTACCTCGACGACGTCGTCGTGTTTTCCAGCGACTTCGACGAGCACTTGCGACGACTCCGAGCAGTTCTCCAAGCCATACGGACCGCCGGACTCACCCTGAAGCCGTCAAAGTGTCGGTTCGCTTATGACGAACTGAAGTTCCTCGGCCACGTGGTTAGTAACGAAGGTGTCCGCCCAGACCCCGAGAAGACTCGTGCCGTCGCAGCATTTCCAGCGCCAAGAGACAAGAAGGCCGTCCGAAGGTTCCTTGGGCTATGTGCCTACTATCGGCGCTTCGTTCGAGATTTCGCAAGAATTTCCGCACCGCTCACACTCCTCACGAAGGACGCCGAGAAGTTCGAATGGGCCGATGAACAGCAGCAGGCATTTGACGAGCTGAAGCGACGACTGCAGACTCCTCCTGTTCTTGGACATTTCGACCAGGATGCGGAAACCGAGATTCACACGGACGCAAGTAACGCAGGGCTTGGCGCGGTTTTGGTTCAAGTACAAGAAGGCACCGAGCGAGTCATCGCCTACGCAAGTCGGACATTGACCAAGGCGGAGAGAAATTACTCCACGACTGAAAAAGAATGCCTTGCGGTCGTCTGGGCAATCACGAAGTTTCGTCCGTACTTATACGGGAGCCCGTTCCGGGTAGTCACGGACCACCACTCGCTCTGCTGGCTTGCGAACCTCAAGGACCCGTCAGGACGCCTCGCGCGGTGGAGCCTCCGACTACAAGAGTTCAACATGACCGTCGTCTACAAGTCAGGCCGCAAGCACAGCGACGCCGACTGCCTGTCCAGAGCTCCCGTCGCAACACCTTCCGGCAGCAGCGACGACGATGACGACGAGTGTTTTCTGGGCGCAGTGAACATCGACGACATGACCCGGCGTCAACGAGACGATCCTGAGCTGCGCGCATTAATCGAGCACCTGGAAGGGGGCAGGAGTACCGTGCCACGTGTCTTCTCACGAGTACTGCCGACCTTCGCCATCCGACAAGGTGTACTCTACAAAGAGAATTTCGGCAACAACAACACACCTTGGTTGCTGGTAATCCCGAGTGACCTTCGAGAGGAGATCTTCCAAGCCTGCCACGACGACCCGACATCCGGACACCTTGGTTACAGCCGGACACTGGCCCGTATTCGTGAAAAGTATTACTGGCCGAAGCTCCCCAAGACCGTCCACCTATACACACGATCATGCCACGAGTGCCAGCGACGCAAGAAACCGCCGACGAGGCCGGCCGGACTTCTGCAGCCCATTTCTCCTCCAACTACACCCTTCCAGCAGATCGGAATGGATCTACTTGGTCCTTTTCCGCCTTCGACGTCGGGGAACCGCTGGATCATCGTCGCCACAGATTATCTCACGCGGTACGCCGAAACGAAAGCTCTTCCTTCCGGAACTGCTGTGGAAGTTGCCAAGTTTTTCATTGAATCCATCGTCCTCCGGCACGGCGCTCCCGAAGTCCTGATCTCAGACCGTGGATCATCATTCATGGCCCAGCTGACGCAAGAAGTCCTTCGTCTCAGCCACACCAGCCATCGCCGCACCACGGCGTACCACCCGCAGACCAACGGGCTAACGGAGAGACTCAACAAGACCATCGCCGACATGATCTCCATGTACGTCGACGTGGAGCACAAGACATGGGACGAGGTGCTGCCGTACGTCACATTTGCCTACAACACGGCCGTACAAGAGACCACCGGAATGACACCCTTTCAGCTGGTGCATGGGCGCAAGGTAACGACAATGCTGGACGCTATGTTACCCCACGAAGTGGCTGTCGACGCAAGTGACGACGCCCAGGTGGTTGCCCAAAGGGCAGAAGAAGTCCGTCAGCTCGCCAGACTTCGGATTCAGGCTCAACAACGTGTCGACACTGGCCACTACAACCTTCGTCGTCGGGACGTCCACTTCCAGCCCGGAGACAGGGTGTGGGTGTGGACACCGATTCGCCGCCGCGGTCTCAGCGAGAAGCTCCTGAAACGTTACTTTGGACCCTACAAAGTGCTTCGTCGACTCGGGGATCTGAATTACGAGGTGATGCCCGACGGAACACGAACATCGTCACGTCGCCCACCACGACCTGAGGTCGTCCACGTCGTGCGCCTGAAGCCGTACTACGCTCGATAGGACTGTGGACCTTTTGTGCTCCAAAAGACTCTTTAGTTTATCGTTCTTTTCTATTTCGATTTGTTTTACACTGCATCGGGGCGATGCACTTTTAAAGGGGGGAGTAATGCCGCGCGCAAGGCTGAGAAAGCAACGCTCGGTCGCGGTCCTCCAGAAAGCTCCCGTTTATTCATGTACCGCCCGAAACTTCTATCATTTATCCTGCTTTTGTTTTCTAGAAAGTGCGTGTTCATTCTCGCCCCGATCACGCGACGCTCGAACCGCTTTCGCCGAATCTTCGAGATAGCGACGCACTCTAGATAAGAGGCCGCCCGCGACCTTGTCGAGTCAGTCTCGCCCCAGCGCTCGATTCTGCTGACACGCCGACTTCGACGCCCGCGACGCTCTGCTTTCTTCTGTTTCCTTCTTTATTTTTGGCACAAGTTCGCCACATTAAACGTTTATTTATTTCTGTTTATTTCTTGTTTATTGGTCACGAATCACCACCCGTGACAATATTCGTATGCATCTTGCGACAGTATATTAATACAAACTTAGACATTAATATGCACGTCTGAAATAATTTTAAAAAACGCAGCGGTAGTCGATTTTGTAATAGTAAGCCGTCTTGACTTATTGCGCGTATCTCCTGGCATGCCATCTATCATCGTTTTTTTTTTTTTGAGAAGTCTGACAGGGCAGTCTAGAGATATAACTTAGTCAAGAGCTTTTTACGTTGTGCTTTATAATATTACTTTTTTCTATATTCGCGCAGAGACAAGGACTGTCTTAGCGTGATGGCATTGCAACATGCTGCGCTTTTAGTTGTCTGACGAAGAGTCGACAATGACCCTTTCTTTGAATTTCATTTTTCTCGAGTGCACCAAGGCATTAACGTTCTCTACAATGGCACACCTTTTTTTTCATCTTTGTCCTAGATTAAAGTTTGTGGGCAAGAACTTTACCTTCCTTGGTGAAAGATGAAAACACGGAATATTATCGCTCATTGTTAAAATGTATCCTCAGAGAAAACGCGCTGGCGCTTCAAGGCGTTTGTCCCAAGGGGAAGGGACACCGCGGCGTCTGCAGTTTTTGAGATTACATAATTTTTACATGATTTCGTTGCATTACTACCTTTTATTATTTAGTGGTTTGTACGTTGAAGCGACTGTATTAATAAAATACAAAATAATAAAATTAGAAAAAAAAGATTGCATCGTTTTCATCTGAATTCGCGCACGAGATTGGGGTATAATTTTTCTCTTTTGATACCGAAAATATGTGTGCGTAGGAGAATTTTTTGTAGGAAAGAGAACGCAAGCGGCAAGCTTGGTGGATACTTTTGTTTTTAAATTAGTGATAGCTGAAGCGGCTGAGGCGAAATCTTTCCACTGGTCGGGGATCGCAAGTTCGACCGCTTGCTATTTTGTCAACTCTTACATTACTTTACCAGGCTAGGCAAGTATCGTGATACAAATGTATCGCAATAGTATGTTAAAGATACTTTTGGGTATCTCTCGTTCTCTACCAAGATACAATTGGAAATGTATTTGCACCTCAGTAATGAAATGCATTTACAATGTATCGCAGGTATCCCCGTACTCTGCTGGTCATAAGTATCTTTTTAAATGCGTTGTCGAAATTTAACTGTCGGATTTTACAATAAAATGAAAACGATCTTTTTGGTAAAAGCGGTCCAAACTTAATAATATAAAGCCGCATTTTAACCCCCTCTACAAAGCAAAACCTTACATGCATGATGAAATAAAGAAAAAAAGGTTTTCTTAGAAAGAAGTAACCGGACAAGTGTATTTTGTTTTACCGGGAAAAAAAGTTCGCAATATTTTCGTTGTCAGACGCAGTTAGGGTGGAGGTCACGGCCCCCTCTAAGCCCCGGCAACAGATTAGTGGCTCCGCCCATCACTACTGGATTGGCTTATCTGCTCGGCCGAACACGCTCGCTAACCTAGTGTCTCCCTTCCGCGACATCCGGTGCGTCCAGTCTGGCGTCTGGCACCGTCAACTAGTCGTGCGAGCAGACGCGCAGCAACATGTAAATGAGATGAAGAGGAGGTGACATACCAGCTAAAGCCAACCAAATGACAAAATCCCTAGTAAAGCCGGAAATAGAGGTCGCGGTCGGTAGGCACGCTCTCAAAGGTGCTCAAGGGTTTCCTTTCCGTTCACTAGCGTTTTTTGGTTTTGTTCATTTTGGTAATCGTAGGGGGAGTGTCTCTCCAAACAGGAAGTCTCCCCTGGCTTCACCTCTGTTCGCGTCATATCGCCTTAGAAGCTTTCTACCTCCATGCGCGGCAGCCTCCGACATCGCCTGCTATTTCACCACCGTCTATCGTCGTCTGCAATGCCCGTAGACGCGGACATGAAAACTGCGCGTCGTCGTCCGTTTTCGCCTTTGTCCGTCTGCTATACCCCCCCTCTCTAAGAATGTCTGCAACGCTCGCAAGACGTGACCATGAAAGCGGTGTTCTAGCGTTCAATCATGCACGAGCCAAAGACCAATACAGGCGTCTGTCAGCATCTCTGGATGTGGGATAAAAAGTGACCGAGAGGACTTAGTTATCAAAATAAAGATGTAACCCTTTCAGCTTTCTTCTTTTCTTTTTTTTTTTTTTGCGCATGGAACTTGCGAGCGAGTTGGATAGCGCCTTGATGCCCAATTAAAACGCGACCTACATATTCGCTTTGGCAGGCCAGGTCTGCTGCGAAACCTGAGAGCTAATTACCTTTGGAAGCGAAATGACGGGAACATAAATGAACAAACGTTGTGCGAGCCGAATGCCCTATTGCCTTCAGTCAAATGACTCGCAAGTTGTTACCTGTGTAGGTATCTCCTCAGTATTGACACCATGATAGCAATGGTGATGGTTGCAGAATTCACAGAGCAGCGTGGCTACTTTTACGAGACGGGATCTTTATTCAGCATCAAAAACCACAAACGAACGAACCAGGCTCTATCAAGCAACACAATTGACGCGGAACGCTAGGTTTAGATCCGTTCCGCTACGAAATCAAGCACCCATACGGCGCTTACAAAGGCGCCTAATACTTGCGACAGTTGTTTGCTGCAAACCAGGTCGGTTGAGGAGTTTTTCCTATAAACCCCTGGGCGAACGTAGAATAACCCGCACTCAAAAACAAACGGGCTCAACGAGCCAGGCTCTTCGAGCTACGTGGCCCTGAACGCGTCTCCAACTGGCGGTTCTGAGGTGGAAACAAATGACGTCACGAAATCCGGGCTGTCATACTGTTGAATGTCACGATCGTAGCGGTTTGTCGTTGATATTCTGGCGAAAAGCACGTGGGAGCGTGAGTATCGCTGTCGTCATGGCGCCCCAACCCCTCACTGCCGAAGCTTCCGTCGTCTGTCAAGCTGGAGAGCAACCTGCAGCAGAACAGGCCTCTACCACACTCACCATCGCTGTTGTGACGCCGCCAGGATCGCGGCCGACCAGAACGGGAAACTTTTATGACGTCACCAGGCGGAAGTCGAGGGACCACTTTCTTGGACGCGGCAAACACACCAGTCGGAGACGCGTTCCGGAGTTGAGCACGCCGCAAACGCCTGCAGTCATGTTTGTTTTTACTTGAAACCGAAATTGAAAAGGCAATATTTTTATATTTTTAAAAACAACAACGACTCTCTATAGGGTGCTTGTCAACCATATAACTATTGTAGCTAAAAATACTATAACGACAGACGAAGAAATCATTTTACAACGAACATTTCACGTGTAAATAACCTTTTCAACCAACTAAAGCAAAAAAAAAAAAAAAGAACTTGCTTAGCTGCACTCTAAAGAAAAACATGTGTCCTTTTTCCCGCACTGCGCTCGGAGAGCCAATCACCGCAACTTACGGAGGCAGCTCAGCGAAAGGCGATGCTACTTCAGTGTTAACAAAGAATGTGTCACACGCTTCCAAGCAATTAAAAATCGTTTTTTTTTATTTAATGATGACCTACTTTCAGTACTAAAAATAATTCCACAGAAACTTTTGGCGACTCTTATCACCTAACGAGAACCCCTGTGCCATAAGATTAACGACTGACGAAGGCACACACGTATTCTAGGGGCTGATAACCGGATGCTCATTAACGACCACTTCGAATCAGTCTTCAACATTGAAGACACGGACAACATTCCTTCAGTTGGTGAAGTCGACTACCCTTTTATGACGCCTATTGCTATCTCTGCTCACGGCATTAAAATCCGTATCGACGACTTAAAAATGTTTATCTCCACTGGCCACGACAATGTCAATCCAAAATTTTAAAGAGCACCAAATAAATCCCTAGTAAAATGCTTTGTCTACTCTTCCAACAATCCCTAGCCACAGGCCGAATTCTCACCGATTGGAAGATTGGCAAGATTATCCCGATCCACAAAAATGGTGACCGTGGCCTAGTTGCAAACTCCCGCCCTATATCCTTGACGAGCGTAGCATCCAAATTGCTCGAGCACATCATATTCTCCAACACAGTATCTCATCTAGAATTTATTATTTTTTATGAGAAGCAGCATGGTTTTTGTAAAGGGTTTTCGGGCGAATCTCAACCAATAGAATTCACTCACGACATTCACATAAACATAAACGAGTACGCTCAAACTGATGTCATTTTCTTATATTTTTCTAATGCATTTGATCGCATTCCTCATTGCCGACTACTCGCCAAACTTTCTTCACTTCACACTGACTCTCTTACACTCTCCTGGATACGTAACTTCTTAACGCTACGACGCCAATACATAGTGTGCAGTAATTACCAATCTAACACGTCTGATGTAATTTCTGGTGTGCCACAGGGAACCGTGCTCGGGCCTATTCTTTTTTTTAATATACGTGAACGACTTACCCGATTCCATCTCCTCCAAAATACGCCTCCGACTGTGTTATTTACAGGCAAATTACTAATCCCGATGATCACATCATGCTCCAGCAACACCTAAACTCCATCAGTGCTTGGTGCGACAATTGGCTTATGTCTCTGAATGGTTCAAAATGTAATGTAGTAACTTTCAGTCGCAAACAATCGATATCGCTTCATTCATATCTTTTGTACAACTCACCCCTCTCAGTCTCATCCTCTTGCAAATACCTTGGTGTTCATCTCTTTGACCGCCTATCCTGGACTAACCAAATCGACGCCATTCTGCGTCCAAAACACTGGGATACTTGCGACGCAAACCTTTT
The DNA here is from genome assembly GCF_016920785.2 of Ixodes scapularis. NCBI lineage: Eukaryota > Metazoa > Arthropoda > Arachnida > Ixodida > Ixodidae > Ixodes > Ixodes scapularis. The sequence goes on along the minus strand of NW_024609846.1, from coordinate 176,648,781 downwards.
CTCTGAACCCCCCCCCCCCCCCCCCCCCCCCCCCGAACCTACGCAAGTTAGCATACGAGACATAGGTTAGCCCTATACTTCAATTTGCTTCCGCTGTATGGAACCCCCCCCCCCAGAAATACCTTAACAATCAGATCGAAAGCATCCAAAATCGTGCGGTTCGTTTTATAACATCAACGTACTCTCGCCAAGCAAGTGTCTCCTTTCTTAAGAATTCTATCCTCTTACAACCACTTGAAGTACGTCGCACCGCTGCCCTTTTACTCATCATTCATAAATCACGTTATTGTAACCCTAACGTTATCGCACCCCTGCTTGAGACTCCTAACCGAACATCACGTCGTCTAACTAACAGCCGAAGTTATAAGCGCATTTTTGGTCATACATCTGCCTTCAATAACTCCCCACTACCACGCGCAATCATGCACTGGAATTCTCTTCCTAATCACATAACTGCACTTTCCGACCCTACAGCGTTCCGAGTGGCTGTTTTGGATTTTCTAAGTACAGTTTAGTTTTCGTTTAGAGTGATGTTCTTGCACACATAATGAAGTGTTATATGTGCTTGGACCCTAAAATTTCTATAATACATTATTTTGTTAACGTGGTTTTTCAGTTGTGATATTGCTATCCTGTTGGTACTGTTATTTTTTTTCTCTTTTAAGTGTTGACTATACTGTAATTTAACCTAATCCCCCCCCCCCCTTTATGTAATGTCCAGAAATGGGCCTTCAAGGTATTATGAATAAATAAATAAATATGTTTAGACGAAAAAACGCAGTCTGAGTTGTGACATTCAGCAATGCAAGCGTGACGTTTTGCATCGCTTAATATCACAACTCAGACTGTGTTTTTTGGTCTAAATGTATGCTTCGGCATCGTCATTCGCTGAATTGCCTCCGTAAGTCGCGGTGATTGGCTTTCCGAGTGTTGTGCGGGAAAGTAGACGTACGGGCTTTTTTTAGAGTGTATAATAGTGAAACCACGGCAGGCAAAAGAAGTTGGGCGAAATTCGTCGCTTTATTCCCTACAAGGAGGGCTTAGAACTAAGTAGTAAAGGCAAGACATTATCGTGAAGTTAACGCGGGAATAAAATCACTGCGGCCGACGGCATTTATCTTGTTTTCTGCAAAGCACTCCTCGACCCTTTCCCGCTTGAAATGTACAGTAGCTTTCAAATTAACATAAAATAGAAGTTTCGTTTAGCGAGTAATCTATATATTTACGGCGCCCTTATTGAGAAAATAATTGAGTAGACGTTAGAGTCATTCTCGTTTTGGACGATTAACGTCTATGCTCGACATTCCCCGAAAGAAAAGCATGTACTTCGTTTCTGTATTGGAACTCCGTAGAGGAGCAGTGGTTTTCGTTACTCGAGCCCTTTCATTGTCAGATAAGAACGACCATCCTTCGTGCACGTTTGTTTCTTTCCTTTGCAGCTACGTGGAAGTTGAAGTAGCACTTACCGGCAGATTTACTGGCTAAAATGCCTAAGCTCAAATTGCCCTCATATTAGTTTGCTGCTTTTTTTTTTTTGCGCGCGCTTGGAGGTCGGTATTAGAACTACACAAATTAAGACTTGCAACAAAGATTCCGATTTTTCTTTAAATCGGAAAGGAAAACAGAAAGCACCTCTGACGCAGTTAGAAGTGAGGTTGTGTGAATTGGACCCTTAATAATTACTTCATTTGTAATGATTTCATCGTGCGGAAAGAAACGTAACATACCATTGTTATTTGCATTCCAAGTTTAATAGTGGCCACAAATATTTTTAATTTGTAGGATGGAAATTAGTTAAAAAATTAGCAAGAGCCCGTAGTACTTAATTTGTTTGACAAATGCATTGCCTCACTGTACTGCTGTCCATGCACACCCGTTCTCACTGCACTGCCGTATGGGGTGGAGGCTTTCAAAAAGAAAATAATAAAATAATAGATACCGGCAGAATTATAATGCTTTTGGTAAAACAGTTATAGAAAGCAAGAAAACTCTGAAAAATTTGCCGTTCTGCAACCTCTTTTGTTTAATTTAAACACAAGGTCGTTAGTTTTAAATTATATTTTTTAAGGGGTACTAGTCCTTGTGATTTCTAGGCCTGTTTTGTTACCAAGGCGCTCATTCGTTACTAACCAAGCTCTTACTTATTCCTCAAAGGTGCCCTGAGAACGTTTTCGAAACCGCCTAAATATGCCGATAAATTATTCTATGGGCTCTAAGAACCCCAGAAATTCATAAATCATAACGGTGCGCGGCCGATTAACCAATTAAAAAACAATCAGAGCTCCAACACACCGATGTCATCTCCGACGATGGCAGGAGCATTGTTCTGGCAGAAAGGACGACATGAGACCAATTTTTGTCGCGATCTTCGATTGCTTTTTTATTAGAGAAATCAGACGCGTATCGTCCTGATTCGGACATTGCTAGGAAACATTGCCAGTGAGTTATGACCATATTTAGGCAATCTCACAAACCTCCTCAGGACACCTTTAATATCGAAGCCCTTTTTTCTCTTTATTTGCTTCGGGGTGAAGGACGTTTTCGTCACCGAATTTTGTCAATAAAAAAAGTGAAAGCTGTTTACAACTCCCTGTAACGCCGAATTAGAGCGCAGCTCTTGAGGAGGAGGAGGGAAGGGTACTGGGGGGGGGGGGGTCAACTGACCGGAGGGGGGGTTCACGTGGCCTTGGGGGGTCACGTGACCTGGGGGTCACGTAACGATGACAATGCCGATGATGTCATCAGTGACGTCACTGATGACGTCATCAGTGACGATGACGATGCGGATACCGATGACGTCATTAGTGACGTCACTGATGACGTCACCAGTGATGATGACGATGACGATGCGGATGTCGGTGACGTCATCTGTGACGTCATCTGTGATGATGACGATGACGATGCGGATGCCGGTGATGACATCGGTGACGTCACTGATGACGTCATAAGTGATGATGACGATGCGAATGTCGGTGACGTCATCAGTGACGTCACTAATGACGTCATCAGTGACGATGACGATGTAGATGCCGGTGACGTCATCAGTGACGATGACGTCATCGGGGGGGGGGGTCACGTGACCTCAGGGGAGTCACGTGACTTCAGGGGAGTCACGTGACTTCGGGGGGTCACGTGACCTCGGGGAGGGGGGTCACGTGACCTCCGGGGGCCGGGTAACGTGACCTCCGGGGTGACCTTAGGAGGGGTCACGTGACCTTGGGGGGTCAAGTGACCTTGGGAGGGGTCCGTGACCTTGGGGGTCACATGACCTGGGGGGGTCACGTGACCTTGGGTTGACCTGGTTACGCCGACGGCGACGGCGACGCCGCTCAAGCCGGAAACGGGCGCCTAAGAGCTGCGCTCTAAAATAAAGTTATATTATAAATAAAATATGAAAATCCCCGAAACCGTTACCGCTGTCTGTTGTTGACGGTGCAGAAAGCGATTAGGCTTACCTCCTTGAACGCTTGTACAGTGGCAAAACCGTTATTTTAAAATTAAAAAAAAAAGATTTATATTTTGAGGCGGGTGTGAACAACTTTTTCTTCTGTGCCTTAAAGGGACACTGACACCCCCCAGAAAAATGTTTTTATTTTTTGCCAGGCGCTTCATTATGGTGTCGGAGGACTACCCAATTAATATTTTGCAACAGAGTAGCGTATTTCTTTAATAAAGCCAAAAGACGCAACTGCTCGAAACCGAAACCGAAACCCGGCGGCGGTCAGAAAAGTGGAGAGAAGAGAGTGACTGGCGGAAGTCACGTAACTACACCCAACCGTGCGTTTTTTTTTGTTTTTTTTTCTCCTCTCCGGTAGCAGACGACACCTGACGACACGACATGCGGCGTGCGATGCGGCGTGCGGGAACTGCTTGCCGTGCGATTCTTTTGCAGTTATGTTTGTTCCGCTCGTTGTTATGTACTCCAAGATGAGTTCTTTTGTACATTGAGGAGTTGGAGATGAGTAGTGAGTGCCCATGGTGAATTTCCATGATCGGCTCCGAAAAGAATAAACCCAAGATGTTGCGTGAAGAGCTGGCTCACATGTCCTGCATCCGAAAAAAAGTGGCATTGTCGAAAGATCAACGGGATCGGGACCAATGGCTGGCTGCAATTCCTGTAGAACATTTACGGGCACCTCGGAAAGCGGACGCTACCTGATTTATATGCTCCTTGCATTTTGTGGAAAGTGATTAGATTGAGTTCGCAGGTGTCAAAACGGAAATCCCATACCGTTTAATTCAGCGAAGTATCGTCCACAACATTTGTTTGTTATTTTTTTGTTTGTCTCTTCAGTGATGATTGTAAAAAAAGAAAAAGATATGTAAACATTAAAAATTGTTTAAAAAAAAAAAAAATAATAATTCACGGGGGATCGAACCCGGTCCTACGGCGTGTGAAGCGGACGTCTTTCCCACTGAGCTACTGGGGCATCTCGTTTCTGGTGGATCTCTTTCCTTAGTAATAATTCAGCCGCTAAACTGTAAGTTTGAAAGTTTGCTGTCGAGTTTTCTCTAGCAAAAGCACTCCCGGGTCGAAGTCGGGAAGCACCACGCTTTGGGGACATTCGCACCTAGTAAAGAAATCGTACGCGTGCATATTCAACTCGAAGTAGACACGCCGTGCTTGACGTTTGCGCGAGCGATGTCTTCAGCCACGAGAAGGGAGCGACGGCTCGGCGACGTTTTCGTGCAAATCGGCTTGGTGGCCGGGCGTGTCGTATGGGATGAATACCAATTCTTTTGATCAGTCCCATATTTCTCTTTTAACGGTAGACAGAATTCGCCGGTACCACGAACGACAGTTCTGAAATAGAGGTCCCACGCCCGTCGTCCGCTGCCATCGCCGTCCCCGCGAGTCCCACGATACGCGAAACGACGAACGCACAGAATGCTTCCGGTTGTCTGTGGAACTTTTTTTTTTTTCAATCAACGTATTTACAGCTTTTTAGAAGCCAAAAAAAATGGGTTTTATGTTTTTTTTCTATTTTTAATATTGAGTGTGCGCCTTCAGTGACCAACGACTTTGATTAAATTTGGTGGTCGCATCGATACCTTAGAAAACGGCCCGTGACCGCGAAAAACAGAGTGAGCGAGACTCGAACAGGCCAATTCTTGATCGGCGGTTTTCGGGCGGAAAGAAACCGAATTTCGAGCCGCAAATTCTGTTCTGGGTAGTTGAGCCCTCATATGTCACGTACAACTAACAACCTCGGCGAGCATAAACACCCTGTCAGTGTCCCTTTAAGGGCTATTCAACCTAGCCATTGGTTGAGTGGTAAACTCCATGCTTTATTAACACGAAGAGTACATATATTTAGAGAGCGCGGGTCGTTGGAATGAACGACTCGACAATGAAACGCTCTATTGTCTGAGCGCAGAATAGGCATCTCCACAAATGAATGTATCTAAGAGGCGATCCCCTAGTGGTGGTAGTGCGGTAACCTTTCTATCTGAAGTAGTTCCTAAAGTGGCTCGTGTTTTTGCTCGGTTCGATTGGCCGCCGACCGCTTAAGAAAGGCGGAGTACGGCTTATTATGTCTGCGCTTCTTGCTTTGTGTTTCGTTCTTCGGCGTGCGTATTGTAAAATCCCGCAATCTGATTGGCAACAAAGCGATTATAAATCGCTAAAAACTCAAAACGCTCGCGGCTTTTTTTTAGGCTGATAGGGATTGCGTTTATATGGAACCGACCCTATCTTCTGCATCTCATTTAACTAACATTATGCCCATCTGCTTCTCTCCACGATATGTCCGGACCCGATGCTGCACCTCAGAACGTGCACGTAGGGAGCTAACATTGAAGGGAGTGTCCATATCAAAGCATGGTGTAGCGTTTGCCATTTAATGGCCGACGCCTCTTAAAGCGATCCCTCGGAAGTGCGCATGGGCTGTGTTTTCGCGCGGCGAGGATCAAAGGCGGAGACGCTTGCACGCAATGAACGCTCTCGGCGCCTCCACTCAGCTCGTATTGCAAGTGCGGCTCATAAACCACGTTACGCCGATCGAGCAGTTGGAAACTCTCTGTAAAACAGGCTCTCTACACGCACGTACAGGTAGGTAGCGGCGCCAAATGTCTGTATTTGTTTCAGCGTTTAATATTAGCAAATATTATTAAAGATATGTCATATACATGTTTTTCTTTTTAACAACATGTCCAACGCTTATTTGAGGAGCGACCACGTAGGTAAAAGAGATTTTCCAAAGCAACCACGGCCAGACGGTGCTTGTGCAGCGCGAACGCGGAGAGCGCGGCGAACGAATTGCTTGTCTGCTTCAGCGGCGGTTTTGTGCATCGGCGATTGCCGTAAATTGGGCGCACAGAAGTATTCGACGCCATCTCATTCCCGGATGAGTGATTGAAAGAAATGAGAAATAATGTTACGCTGACAACTTCGATCTGGTTCCAAGCTTAACGTCGCATTCAAATTTGCGGCTGAACCGCATTCGCGAAGTGGTTGCGAACGCGATTGCTTAAAGAAGCAGTACAAGTTCACGCGGACTTGATGATTAAAACGAGTGGATCCGCTTCGCGGTTGCAATTCAAACGCCGGTGTGAATACAGCGTTAGACTCTTGGTACTGTTGGGGACATCGAGGCAACATTACGATGTCTCCTGCGAAGGAGATGGTTGGCTTCACTGCGTGAGGCATGTGCTGATCGCCTAGTTGGCTCCACCACACAGACGCCATATGTACTATTTTTCCTCTCCTTTCCGCTTGCCACTGGTCGAAGCTGACAGCCATTGTGTAACTCTGTAGGAGGCGCTGCCCTAGCTCATCGAATCTAGATTTACCATCTGCGATTGGGTAGAAGTAGGAAGATTGAGTGCCAGTGATAAGTCTTGTTTCGTTTCGAGACGCTACGGTTGCACCTATGTAAACGCACTCAATGATAAAAGCGCCAGTGGAGCCCCTGGTTGTTAGGTTAGTGTTGGCTGGTGCTTGGTGGTACGGCATGTCGTCGTAACTGACATCTTATACTCTGAAGAAGAAAAAAAAAAATTCATACGCAGGTTTATAGTGTATGCTCCCGTGTGCCGACTTCCCCGCCTAGTGGCTCAAAAACCTATTTTGTTTTACGCTTCAATTCGTATGTTTCATATTCTATGTCCTTCATGGTGAACGTAGATAATCAAATATTCATCTGGAATGCTGTTTGCACCATAACGACTGGGGGAATAAGCGGCTCTGCTACACGTGTCCCTCTTGGATTTTATACTGTTCCTATTAAAAGCTCCCTCATAGTCTGAAGGAAATATTTTCGGCCAAGTCCATCAACATCTAAGTGCAGTGGCGGTAACCTCGTTCGATGAACCTGGACCAATATATTTGAGATGAGAGGATAAATCTGAGACGCTTGGAAGGGGGAGGGGTCTTTCCATCTAATGGGTAATTAATTAGGGCAGGATGGCCTACGGAGGCTGTGAAGAAGATTTTTAAGCTTCAAGAAAGTTTCTTTTTGTGTCCTTCTTGTCACCTTCTGTAAACATCTGCGCGCGTTACGGAGCTACAAGGTTGACGGACATAACACGCACACGTGCCTCAGGCATTCTTGCACAGTACACATTAGAAGTATCAAATTACTTGTAACAAAATTCTTCTTGAAAACCTTTTTGTAATCTTTTGAATACGTTATAAGGAAGTAATCACGAGAGTAACTTAAGCAGTTTTGAAGTACCAAAAATTACTTGGAACCGTTGCAATATTTTTCCAACCATTTGTAAGGGTGCCTATTGTTAACACAAATGTCCACAACAAGAGATCCTCTAACCAAGTCTCCAACTCGAGGGTGGCTTACCAGGAATGGTTGATAAAGAGGGTAGCTCATAATTCGGTGATCCTAGCCGCATAATGGCAGGACGAAAGAAACTTTCTGAAACGCGCGCAGAAATCTGTATATTTGAAAATCTTAAGTAATCAGAGAAGTAACGGTTCATTTTTCAAGTAACGACCAACTACTTTTTCTCACAAGCAATCAAATTATCTAACTAAATAAGTTTTAACCAAGGGTAATTGTAATTGCAATATATTACTTCTTTTTCGAGCAACTTGTACAAGAGTGAAAGCAGGCCACAGCTGGGTGAACGTAATCAAAGCAATATGTCTCCGAATAGGTCGTTCTTTTTGAAGACAAAACATCGCTCGCTAGGCTATGCAACTGGCACAGCCTCCCAGTTCTGTCCATCTTTGCGCTGGTCTCGTTTCTTTATTTATTTCATAAATATTGAACACTTCCTAATGTATTTATGTTTGCGCTACACCCGTATGAATACACGTATACAGCCAAGGGTAAGCAAAAAGTTCTCGCATCTGAGTTTAGCCGCGTTTCTCGACTGTAGTGTACGTGTGACTGAAACACTGTATTCCTGACGGCTCCACCCACATCCACCACCCCCTTCCACTTGAAAAGAATGGTCCAGGAAAGCGGACGCATATTTATGTTGCCGGGTGCCTCATTTTCGTTTTTTGCACTTCTACTTTATCGCAGCAGCCCTGAGCAGAAGTTCGCGTTATGCGTCGCAATATCGAGCCGCTCAAGGTACTTTCAAGTCCGATAGTTTATCTCTCCACCAGGCGGTATGATGGACGGCACCGGGGGGTACATTTACCGAAGGCAGGCCTCGCGCTCGATATTTTTTACCGTCGCGATACCGTTGTTGCCCTCTTCCAGTTTTCTTCGACGCTCATTTTTGTTTTATTTGGGCGGAGGAAACCATACTTTGAAACAATCCGGCGGCAGCTACTTCGCCTCGGCGTCTCTAGATCACACAGAGTGCTGCAGCCTGTTTTCTGTCCGTTAGTTTTTGACTCAGTTGCTGCTTACAGTTAGGCGAAAAGTGCGCGGTGTTCTGCGTTCACAGATAGTCGAGAAGCCGCATATTTGCAGCGTCGATGGTATCACTTTCAACTGCACTTTCACTACCCAGTTACGCCATAAAAAGGGGTAGCATGCCTAAATATTGATGTCCTTGCACGGCGAAGAAATCATAAACTCGGCGGAATATGCTGAAATACAAATTCCTTGATTTGTCTGCGACCACAACGTCTGAAACTCGGAAACTACTCTCTCTCTCTCTCTCTCTCTCTCTGTATATATATATATATATATATATATATATATATATATATATATTAGATGACTTTTATACACGTCTTATACACACGTGCAGCCAAAGAACTGGCGAAGTGCCGCGAGATTGGAAAGTAGCTAAAGTGGTGCCAATTTATGAAAGTGAAGATAAAAAAGTATTTCTAATTATAGACCTGTCCGGCTGCTTAGCACATGCAGCAAGCTTCTCAGATATTTTTTACAGCACATTGTAACTATTTGGAATCTGTAGAAATTTTTATAACAGATCAACATGGGTTTTAAGGTGGAACGGTGACTCAGCTTCCTCGTACGTTCCATAAATTTGCTGCAATAGTGGATAACGATGACCAAGTGGACGCTATCATTTTGGATTTTTGCGAAAGCCTTCGATAAACTATCGCATAGGAAGCTACTGCATAATCTTAAATAGATACTCGATAACGATTACCTTTTGCGGTAGGTTGATTCATATCTTACAATCCGTCAACAGTATGTGACTTTTGGTAAAGGGACTCTATAGAAATGCAAGTTCTGTCTATAGTACTCCAAAGCTCTGTACTCGAGCCTTTTTTTTTATTTTATCAGCGATATACTGGTAAATGGGCTAGTGATTCAGTGCCGTTCTTTTTCATGGGTGATGACTTTAGTTTCTTTTCCAAAGTATCATACATTTTCGATCAGAAATATTTAGATGGTAGACTACAGACTGTTTTCTTTGCATCAAGCGTGGCAGGTTGATTTGAGAGTAAGAAATGGGTGCAAATGACAGTAACCCTAATGAAGTCTCCACTTTCGTTTTCCTATTCTATCAACTCAGTAACGTAGTAATGTGTTACTTCTTACAGGTATTTGTGTGTTACCATCACATCTTATTGATCCCTTCACTTCAACATTATTACAGCAAACGCGTCCCGAAAACTGTGGAGATTACGATGGACTATGCGATATTGACCTCTTAAACCAAGCTAGTGGCGTACACTTCTTTAACCCGCCCGTTATTCGAATACGCGGACATGTTATGGGACCCATATTCGCAGACATCTATTCACCAACTGGAAGAAGTCGAAAAAAGGCACTTCGAATTATTTCAAATGCTTACGGAACGCAAACGTCTGTGGGATCACTTTATGCGTTATCCGGATTAACCCAGTTATAGGCACGCAGAAAAATGAGATGTTTAAAATTTTTCTACAAGTTCACACATGATAAGATAAGAATGAAGTTCGAGGATCATCTGATTTATAATCTTGGTCGGGACACACGGAAGAAGCAGAAAACCCTCTGCGCGAGTTTCAATACAGAAATATATATTCTAAATATTATTGTTTACCTAGCTCTTTGCGAGAATCCAATAGCCTACCTCATTGCATTACAGGCAGCGCCAACTTCGGTTCGTTCGACAGTGCCTTAGATGAATTTTTGATTCCAAGTGTTTAATCATTGCAGAGTGTTATTTCCCAATTATTGGAACATTATGTGTCTTGAAGCTATGTATCAGTCCTGCTCTGATGTTGCATGCTTGTAGGTTCACGCCTTTGCCCAGAAACGTACGCCGGCGTTATTCTTAAAAAAAAATATATATATTATCTCGCTTGGTCTAAAATACCTTTTTGCAACTGGAATGCAGTTGCAAATTGTCCTAAATAAACCCCCCAAACCCACAAAAATGAAACCCTCACAGAAACCTTGAATACCAACCTAAAGTAACTTTGTCCCCCTTGTTTTTCCTTAAATTGGCAAATATTTAGTAACTCTGAGAACTATATTCAATGAACTCAGGCTTAATGCCCCCTGATTTAATGACTTAATGCCCCCTGATTTCCTTGCTCCAAAACAGGTACTCGAAAATTAACTTGCCTTTCGATCCAAGGTAGATAAACATATCACAGGTGTTATTCAAGGAGTCACACGTACGTTCTGCCAACAAGATTTTGCTGAAACTTTTTCGTACCCTCAGCGAAGACAATTCCACGTGCAGAACCTTAATTCAAGCTTTTAATGTTGTATTGCATGTTTTTCGCTGTGAATGTTGTATTGCATGATTTCGCTGTGTAACTTCAAGCCATTTTTAAAGCACGAAAAAGCTTTTCAACTGAGCTCCCCTACCTTCCCCCCAATTCCCAACTTTTGTCCGTACGTGCGTCCGTCCGTCCGTTCGTGTATTTCTCGCTAAATGTAGTGTAAAAACTAAAGTGCTCTTTAGGACACTTGCCGTTATTGATGTCACGCTACCCGAAGACACCTGACCTTTACACTATTTAACTTTCCCCGCAAAATTCGGCGGAGAAATTGCTGTCACGTGGCCTGACGTCCCGTAGGCTGTACACCAATTCAATTCCTCTGCTAAATGTAGCTGTAAAATTTACGTATCGAAAACTAACGTCACATGACCTATGCACAAATCACTTAGTCCTCTGAATTTAGCGGGATGTTTTATGTCACGTGACCTGACGTCACGAGACTTATATACGGCCAGTTTAGTTTCCCTGCTAAATTTGGCTTGGAAATGGACGTCACATGGCTTAAACATCTTCAGTTTCTTCGCGAGATTTAGCGGAGATTTAAGTCCCTCGTCGTCCCTTCCTTCCTTACCCTCTCCCTTTCCTTCCTTTCCACCTACCTTCAATTCTCTACCTCTTTTCTTCCTCCCCACCCTCCCCCTCACGCCTCCATCTCTTCCCATTCAACTACGATATCCTCCATCAACACCGCCTCCATCTATCCCCTTCCCCTGCTTCCCTGGTCAGGTGAAACACTTTCCGCTTTTCCAAAACTCTCTCCTCCCTTCTCTCTCTCTCTTTCTCCCAATCCCTCCCCTCACCACCCTAGAGTGCAGTCTCTTCCTCCCCAGTTCTCTTCTTTCCCCCTCCCCCACTCCCTGGTCACGTACACCAATTTGGTTTCCCCGAAATTGATGAAAAATATAGGGTCTTTACTCCGGGAACGACTGTTTAATGTCGACAAAACTGCTGAAAAAATCCCTCATAAATACGGATTTCACGCATCACAAAGCATTAAAGCTCGCCGCCAAATTTGTTTTCTGAAACACACTGCCTTATCTCCATCACCGTTGTTGTTCAAGATAACCAAATTAAATTTGCATTTGCCTCATAGTGAAAAACTGACTTCTGCCTCTGGCATATATCCCCAAAAAATGTGTTAATGCAAAAATATACTTTTATGACTAAATTTCTGGCAAGTATGACGAGACTAGTTATTCGAAACACGCCCTACTTTTGAACGTCGCGTACTTCTTTATACTTTGCAAGCATGGAGCTAAAGCAGCACTCTAATTTACTCGTAAAATTGTCTCCAACGACTTCAAATATAGATTAAAACTTTATCTAGTTTTCACATGAACGTCTCACTCTCACAAGCATATCAAGCTGGTCTTACGAATAATGCAAATTCTTCGGATCTAAATTTGACATACTGCATGATTCCTCTTGATGAGGCTTCACTAAAGCAACCACTTTGTCAAAGGCCTTTGTCATGAAAGAGACAACAGCTTCCACTCAGGCGAGACACTTATGCAGAAAATCCGACAAATCATGTTGCCCCCTCTTTAGTTTTCTTCATAACACATTTAATAAAACTCGACGTTCGAGTTTTTCAAGAAATTCAATCTTAAATTCGACTGAGTTGCTTTACCCAAACTTTTAACAATGATTAAAACTTAAAACTTTTTAAACATTGCTCAAACAATATTTTTTGCCATTTACAAGTCATTGATGAGCCTTCAATTTTACCAATAACTGAAGGCAGTGTCTTTGAACAGCGAGCTAGGAGACCTGTCCGACTTGTCAGCTTGAGTTAATGTTACATTTTGTATTTTAAGATTTTGTTTTTCACAATGTTTTCGGTGGTCAATTATGTTCAACATGTACCAGTAAAATGGTCATGTTTATCCAAACACAATTGCGAATCTATTTCAATCGCTTCTACTTTGACGTGGCACAAATAGCTGAACATTGTTGGCTTACATCTGTCTTGCTCTGACTCGCACAATTGGGCCAGTCAATGTTTGTAACACGAGGCGGGCGGTGTGTAATATGTGCGACATACCTTGGTTTTGGGTGGACGGGAGCAAATACATTCTTTATTTTAGGAATTTTGAACCTATTTCGAGGATGCAAAATAAGTAATTTTTTTGCAATATATTTGAAAGACTTGTAGTGAACAGCCGGCGCATAAAGAGGAAGGAGAGGCGATCACCTCGAGACAGCTTCGGAACGACGTTCGTCCCAACTGTACCACTTGGCCGTTTAGAGCTTTTAAGATGTATGTACATATGTATTAAATATTTATGTAGTCCGCACACTACAGACTCATCAATCTTTTCAGTGTAGAGGCAAGTACTTGTTGCGGTCTCTAACTTCAGGGGAAATACTTTTGTATTCGCCAATAACTTGTTTCTGTAAAAGTGAAATATTTCCGATGTCGTGTTTGTGGTGTGTCGCGCAGTGTGTACGTAAATACAGAGAAACTATACTTTGTTTCACCTTAACTCCGGACGCAGCCGAACCTACGCGCTGATGGGACCAATCAGACTGCGTCAAAAGCGCACCGTCATGGTGCTCGTCATGTTCATGCGCGTGTCTTATCGTCTCTGAACCAATAATTTACAAAGAAAAAAGGTTTCGTGACTTAACTTTTGAAGCTGCTTGCTTCGTCCCATTGCCTCATAACGTCGGCTACGTCTGGACTTATGCTAAAACCGAGTATAAGGACGTACATTCAGTTGTTCATTTATCAAATTATTAAAATGTATTTTACTCGATGCCAGAGACAAACGGAACATGTTTCTTTACGCTATATTTTTTTGCGCGCGTCATTCTTTGTTTTGTTTTATTGATACAGAATTTATTCCAGCGTGGCGAATGAGTGATTCCGGTCATTCGTTCGATGCTTGCAAGGCTGACAAGCTCTCTTGATTTCTCACTCTTCGCGGAAATTTATGTGCATTGTAATCTACATGTACGTGGTGAGGCATTTGAGGGTGGGGTTTTTACGTACAACTTTATTATCTTCTGTGGAGGACACGGCTGCTTCTTTTATCTATCTTGTTCTTCAATATTTCCTTGAATTGCCGCGTTAATTTTTATTTTTGCTCTTTTTAGTTCTTACGTACGCGAGTGTCTGAGTCAAGAAATACCGCACGAATGTCAATTCCTAAGACGAACAACATTCTTTACTATGTTCATTCAGACCAGCGCTACAAGACGTTCTAACATTTCTGTTGGTACGTCTGATAAAACAGTGCAACGTTTCTTTATATACGGGGTGTTTCACGTAATGGTGGCAGTAATAAAAAGAAATGAAACTTAAAATAATAATATTATATTTTTAAGATTTTGTTGTCCGACTCAGCGGACGTGACCACATGACAGTAAAGTGTTCATAAGATAATTAATTAGCAAAACACACTGATTACCTTTTTTGTTAATTTTTAGGCGAAAGCCTTATATGCTTCATTAGAGGAAAAGGCGGCGTCGGCTTTGTGCTCGAAAAATGACCATAAAAGTACGTCATCAGGCACGCGCTGTTGAAGGTCAATGCGGACGCGCCTCAGAAATAACTTAAGACACAAAGAAAAGCACAGCAACGCACATGCTTCGTTACTGAAACCGTGAAGCCGGCGGGGGCGCCGCACCTGCGTAGTGGGGGAGCGTGATGGTCGCCACCGCAGTGTCCTGTGCTAAACGAAGATGTGATGCGCTGTCTCCGGTGCGTCAATTGTGCTTCGTACTTCGAAAGTGTTCGTTAGGTACTTCGTGCGATGGACTGTGAGGCAACCGCGTCGCGTCTACGCCTACGGCGTCGACATGGGCAGCAACGTCTATATCTACGGCGGCACACCGAATAGAATACCAGCAGAAACAACTTTAATACACGTAGTTTTGAAATCTTGAAATGTTTTCGACTGGTGTATCACCAGTCGAAAACATTTCAACTGCAAGACTATAATGCTTTCGCATTCCTACACGTTAAAAGTCTTAAGTGTCTTTTTTTTTTTTTATAAGTTCAAGGTAAGTGATGCACGACATAAATGAGAAACTATAATGCGGTAGAAAAAGTAAAAACAATACAGTCTTTAGGGTTGATCCGAAAGGCATCGTTGTTTTTGCTTGTTCTGATGCTTCCAAAATTCATTCCTTGGGGAAAGTAAAAATATGCTCTTATTTGCTAGTCGCTCAAACTCTAACTAAGTAATTCTTTTATTACCAAAAAAAAAAAAAGCCCTACGCGCTAGCCGGTCGTTGGAAAGCACAAATGCGACCGCGTGCCTTTTTTTAGGTCTTTTAAATTTAAATGGAATAAAAATAAATGAGAGAGAGTTCATTCGGTTCCTCGGCACCCAAGTCTGGATCATCTTTAAAGTAGACCACTTCTGAAGCTGCATGCACAGTCTTACCGTTTCAACACGCGCAGCCACTACACTGTAGGTCCTGGCAGCCGCTAGGCTACGGTTCACACAAACTTCAATCAAGACAACGCTTACCCGACCGATTTCTTGAATGAGAGACGCTTGGTACCAGCGGGACACCAGCAGAAGGAAACCGACGGGAGTGTGTCGTATGCAAATTATACACTTCGTGTCACCTTCCAATCGACCGCAGAGACGCCACGACCCGTGGAAGCCTATCCAGTGCCACGTCAGTGTTACATGACTTTGAGGGGGGGGGGGGGGGGGGGCGCAGCGACGAAGGGCGCGCGTGATCCCGTTATATGTTCATAGCGCTGGACTGACTGAAAGAGCTACACTCTAAAAGAAAAAAGCGCCACGTGATTTTTTTTTTTTTTTTTTTTTTTGGGGGGGGGGGGGGGAAGCAAGTGCGTTGCTGTCACCATTAATCCCCTGGGGGACTAACGGGAAGGGAAGCAAATTTTGCGCCCTTCCTTTCAGTCCCTCAGAGTTTGAACCTCAGGGCTAACCTTTGCACCCTTGCATTTAGACACTCCTTTGGACTAAATGCTGCGCAAATGTTGCGCCCTTGCATTTAGACCCGTGGGGCTACAAGTTAATGCTTTACATTTGGCCCCGAGCCACTAAACTGTTAACCCTTACTTTTAGCGCTCTTGAGCTAAATGTGATACCCCAAAATTTACGAAAATAAACGCTGGAGAAGGGGAAGGAAGAAGGGAGACAAAGGGAAAACACAAATCTTCAAACACAGCAACGTGTTTGGTGCGCGACCGAAAAAATCCGGCTGGTCCTGGTATCGAACAAGGGACCTCTCCATTTCTAATGGAGCTCTCTAAGAACTCAGCTAACCAGGAGTTAGACGTCAGTAGAGCAAACGGGTTTTATCAGCTACCACCAGTCTAACACCGGCAAGGGTGAACGGTTTGCATTTTTAAGGCCATTTAATTGCATCATCATCAAAACCCCAAAAATTGCGCCCCCTTCGAATAAATGTGCCTCTAGCAGACATACTGGACTCCCAGTGTCCTGCAACCTCAGAAAAAAAGTGCTGATCACTTCAAATCAGGTGTAGCTTCATTCCCGCAGAGATATACGTGACATTCAAGGATGGCCGAAGTCGAATTTTTCAAAGCGGTAGTGTCCACCGAAAAGCCGCATTCTGAAAGGTGCACTCGCGTCGACCATGACTTAGACTAGGGGTCTTAAACTCATTTGAGCGTAGGGGTCAGATAGCCTACCAACAAAATATTGAGGGCCAGCATAGGAAGAAGGGAGGGAGGAGGGGTGTTAATATACACCAGGAAAAATAAGAACATAGCAGAGACGGTGCTCCACGTCTTAAAGCAGCCGTGTCTGTCAGCGACACCCAGAGTTTTCCTAAAGAAGAGACCTCGTGCTGTGAGATTTTTGTAAAATGGTCATTTTTCCAGTGCCATCATTAGATTTGTTACATTCGTAAAACTATTTGCGTCTGTACCTTGTGTGTCTACAAGGTTTAAAATACACAACCCTGCCAACGCGATGGAATGCTTCCGTACGAATAGATTCCGAACACAAAGTGTCGTTCAATTCACTCGGGAAGTATCCGAGTACAGTACATGCCTTGCACCTACGTCACATGATGACGTCGAGCACATGTATCCACCATGCTGGTGGTTGACTCGACAGCCCTTCGCAGCGAGAGCAGTGGTAAACTGCGCCGCGCTCGGCTGTAGCAATTGCTGCTTATCCTCACGATCGTCTCATCGTTTCGTCGCCAAGCCCCGCGAGACAGAGTAGCCGTCAAGTTAGCGAAAGTGCGAGCGGCGGGAAGGGGATGCAGCCGCGGATTACCGAGTTTGCGGGACGCATTTCGTAACGACGAGCGACGGCACTTTTCTACCGTTGTTTACGTTCACGCACGCCTTTGCATCGGCTGTTGCCCGTTCGTGGCGTAGATGGCCTTTGTATTTCGTTGCACAACGCGGATTCCACGCTTTGAGCGCACCTTAGGGGCTCCCGGGCTGACTACGGGCGATTGTCGCGAAGCGAGCCCGGCCAGACGGCGATCGGTCGGCGGCGGCCCCCGTGTGCAAACTCGCCGAGACGCCGCCGCCGCCGCGAGGCATCAGTTTGTGTCATCCGCGAGAACGGTAATCTTAGCAAGGAGCCAAAGTATGCAGGCGAGCCGGTTAGGAAACATAATAATATAAACCCTCCATTATTTGATTTGTCCTTGTCTCAGGGTTTAGATTAAGACGGTAGCCTTGCGTTCTTTACCAGTATATCGCAAAATCGTAAATATTTTTCTACAAGCGACTCCTAGAGCCGCTTGTCAAATGTTGAAAGACGGAATTCAGCTTTCTTTTTTTTTTTTTGCGGCACGACAGTTTTTGTGTTTTTTTTTAAAAATTGCGTCAGCGGCATGTCGAAACCTTCTGCTCGTAGCGCTATCGCACCAATGCCGAAAAATTCTGCACGTACTGGCTAAACGTCATCATCGTAAGCTCGGCACGTTCTTCCAAGTTCACACGTAACATAACTGGTACCTTTGTTTAAGATATGGTGCATGTCAGCGCATGTCCGGGCACTTAGCGGCATCCTACGCCTTGGTAGGCGCCTTCGGCGCGGTGTGAAGTCAACCACCAGTACGGTGCGGGGCCCCGTTCTTCCAAGGCATGACGTCACTTGCAAGGCATGTATATGTTTGGAACTAAATTCTTTTCGTGCAGTAGTTTTTGCTCTCCCGTAGAATTTTACAGAATAATTGCATGCCTTAGCGGTATCTGAGACGAACAATCCTCGACCTAAAAAAACAAATACAGGTTAGTGCCAAATATGTTACAATGTAATAAGAGCAAAGCTACGTTTTCAGTGCAAATGAATGGGCGACAAGAGGTCACTATTTTGTGGCGCATAGTGCGGTAGAGACGTAGGAACCGGTGCTCGTAGCCACTGGACTTTTGCGGGGCGCGTCCCAGAAAGTCGCGGGCCGCGTGTGTGAGACCCCTGACTTATGCTGTATTTACGCTGCCGTTCGAAGTGCCAACGCGAAGCGGATCCGCTCGTTGTTATCATCAAATGCGCTTGAAACTTCACTGAATCTTTAGGCAACTGCCTTCGCAATTGCTTCGCGATTACGCTTCAGCCGCCAGTAAGAAAGAGGCATCAGACACTGCCACGTCTGTTCAAACCGGTCGTAGACCAAGAACCGTTATATTTGGGCACCGACAGTCTCTTGCCGGTTTGCGAGAGATTTGAGCTAATAGTTACACTGGCAGTGGGAGGTGCTTAACCACCCGACAAACGTATGAGACATATGGCGCTCACAATAAAATAGCTAGTAGACTTCGCAAGTACTGAAACGGTTCTCATAAAACATGCGGTCTATTAAGAGCGGACCAGCGCAATGATGGAGACTTTTAGTAGACCGTACGCTGCGGGAATGAAAATCTAGCGGTCGCGTGCTCAATATATACTTTAAAGTGACGGCACGCGCTCCTGCTAACAACGCGAAGGTCTAATGTACGGTCGACTGAAAGGCTCATAGCGGCGAGATGTTTTGGTGGAGCCTTCCTATAGTTCCCTCTCGTGACGTCATTACCCTGCGAACAACAAGTTCGATGGTGTTTGTAAGTAGCATGGTGGAAGCTTGAAATCATCGCGCTCTGAAACCAACATTGTCAACAGCGTCAAAATTGAAGTTCTTCCATTCCTCTTACTCTGTCGAAGAGGAAAACCTTTACTGACGTCATAGTCAGCATTCAGCCAATCGTGGAAAGCCGGCCGCTGCGACGCTTTCGATCGTACACGTCGCCAATAGACCGATCTCACCAGCCAGTTTGACTACGCCACCGCTGCCGCAATGCATCGAGAGAACTTTAGTCTTTCTACACGTGCGATAACCTCGCTGGAGCTCTGCGCGTGTGGAGCGTAAGGCGGCACGAGCCGTCTTGTGCACTGCTGCCTGCCTCCTGCGAAATAAAGTTATGGCGGCGTCACGCATGCGCCGAACGCTTGGTGAGATCGGTCTATTATGGTTAAGTAGCCCCTGCAAGGGCCTGCAAAACAAACAAATAAGTAACCAGTAAAATTGGCTTTCGGATCGCTTTCATGAGGTAACCGCATGCGATTCAATCTCTCGTCATTCGTTCCACATAACAAAGTACGCATCCAAGGTGCAACAAATAAAAGAGCGTGCCGCGCGCTTTGTCAGCTTGAAAACGTGCTCAAACTGAAAACACGTTCCCAAGCCGCAGAAAGTGAATACATGTAGTAAACAGAAATACCTCGACGTATTTTTGTCCAGTTTCCTTGACTGGTGACTTCAGTACATACAAAGCGCAGTGCTGCAGCACCGCGAATCAAAACCCGATCCTGCAATGCCGCTTCGAGAGAGCAAAATGGCGACTAAAAGCTGTAGTTTCGGCTGCCGAGATCGGAGACGACGTAGTCCGTTCTTGACATTCTTCCCGGGCCGGCACGCCGGTAAAATGTCAGGCGTTGCACGCGGCACGAAGAGACTGCTAATCAAAGCTGTTTATTTGCAAACAAAGGCGCTTATTTGTTTACGTTTTCTTTTTTTTAGTTTGCATCCGTTTTGCTACGGGCACGCTGTTGTGATGGCTGACGTATGTCGACATAGGACTACCCAGAAATGTTGGTCACGGGAAGACGCAGAGAAGATTCTCGAGTTGTTCTCATTAACTCAGTTTTAGCATTGAATTGATCACTTCCAGTGACCGCGAAACTCCGGTCCTGAAAGCACGTCTTTTACCAACTCTCGAAGTTGTTTAATTTAAAAAAAAAAAAAAAAAACGCTAGTACCTTGAGGCGTTCCGTTGGGATACACACTCATGTTTGCGCGAGAAAAGGTTGCGTCATTGGGATTTGTCAAGTATCCACACATCATTGTCAAAGAGACAGTTGGGTGAATACACGTCAATACAATAGTTAACTCGCATTCGCACATCGCGCCAAGGTAGCTGTACCATGTAATGTCTGAAGGATCATTGCACATGAAAATAATTCGCCACTTTCGTCCGAGTTTGGTCAACACATTCAGCCGTACTGGGCTCAGTCGCCCCGTTTCCCAAGAGGAGCGAAATATCAGCTATGTCTTCCCCGCGAGCATTCCGTTCGCCTTGATGGACTAAAACATACAAATGCATCCTGTCTGGGGAGGATTGATGGCAGCATTTGCTCGCCCCTCAAGCCTCTCGTTTATTCCCGCTGAAGTGCAGTTTGTCCCCAGATTTTGCGCACGGTACCCACGTCGAACCAGGTGATTTTTTTTCGGGCAGCAAATGGGAGCTCAGAGGACCAAATGCGGTCGTTAGTCCTTTGGGACCGTTTTTTTTTTTTTTTTCTTTTTAGAGTGTAGTAGCGTCTGCTGCGCTTCGTTGTAGGATAAAGCAGAACAGAGCGCTGCGGGGTGTTCTCCCATCGGCGTCTATCGACTGCTACCTAAATTCCGATCCCCTATTCCGGTAGCGACAATTAAGCCTTTAATGGGGGCCCACATCATTCCCCAGTATCCCCCTTTTCATCGAGACTTTACCTTGTAATCAGTAGTACCTGAGAGGGGGAAAATACACCCTCCCACAAAACTGTCTGTTCTACAAAATTGGTGGTTTCCTTCTCTTCAGCGTTCTTTCTGCTAAAGTGGAAAGATTGGAGGACCTCGTGAAAGGCGCTTGTCCGGCTGTTCTTGTCCTACAATGGGCAATACAACACAAGAGGTCAAGAAGAGGACGAGCGTGGGGCTGGCGTGCACGCACTTTATTGATACCATACAGTCACACTCATACCTAACTGCAGCACTGCAGCGCGTTTTAATGCAAATGACTACAACATACTAGCACTCACGTGTAGTTAGGGAATCGAAGATATATATACTGTAACGTACAGAAGCCCAACAATTTTACATTAGCGCGGAACCTTGTACTAATACATGTTTAAAAAACAAAGATGACGAGCGCTTATCATTTGTTCATGTTTAGTCTGATCGCTACCTTCACGCATGAATACTTGTTCACCCAATGATCATTCAATTTGTATGTGAGATACTCACAAAGCGGATGATGAAATAAGTTAGCGCTGGGTGGCACAGACAAAATGTATTGGATAAACATATGAAATGAATTCGTGATCAATCGTGTATTCATTATTCTTTGAAAAGTAAAATAATGCTTAAAGTAAAAAAGTAAGTACTAGAAAACCGCTATTTGATTGTCATGGTAAACCATATATTTATGCACGATCATTTTTTTTAATAATGCCATATCTCGATAGGAGTGATATGATGCGGGGTTCATTTGATGCTAAGAACGTTTATAAAAATATTAACATCGAAATAAAGACATCGTATCTTGTGAATTCCATTGTTTGCCACGGAGGACATCGGGGCTCGATGATAACGGTATAAATAAAGAAAAACGAAGAACATAAATTTCACCTTTTCTAAACATTATTTTAGCACGCTTTTTTTATGAGAAATTTTTATGCCGTCGTCAAAATAAATCGAGACAATTCTTCGATATTAAAATGCTTTAATATTTAGGTTCAAATCAGGCCGTTAAAGGCTCCGTCCCTATTTCCAAACTACACCGGAAAGAAACATCAAAACCAGCGGCTGGAGCCTAAACTTTTTATAGGGGAGAAGTAAAGTAAAAGGTCCGCAGTGCTAAAAAAATAAAATAAGAGTAGAGGGTACATTTATGGGCGTTTGGAGTGGCTGCCAAGCGGGGGAGGGGGAGTGAAGGGGGAAGGGGGGGGGGGGGGGTAGATGTTCGGGGTATTGACGACGAGTTGTTTCGGTGGCGCACGCCGCGTTCATGCTGCTAATAACATCGTACAAAAGAGAGTCTGCAGACACTAGAGAGTATTAGGGATACATTTTTGCACATCCGATACGGTACCCTCCGGTACGCAGTGCGCATGCGCCGCCCCAGAAGACTGGCACATGCGCACTGCGTACCGGGGGGTACCGTATCGGGTGTGCAAAAACGGTTCCCTAAAACTCTACGGCCTCAGGCGTGTTTCTTGAATGTGTGACGCTTCCGTCGCATTGGTCACAGAAACATGATCTGCAGCCATGTTCGAGCACACACATGTCTCAAGCAAACATGATTCTAAAAGTGCTTGAGTCGTACACGCAGATAATGCTGTCGTCATGACTGCAGGGAACACCGCGCTTCTTGTGTACCCGATGGATGACCAGTGTGAACGCGTGGACTGGGATTGTGGAATCTGAACGACAAGCTCGATTGGGGCTTGCGTAACGAGCCCGGCTAAGGCTCGAAGCCATTCGTTTTCATGAAACGAAGCACGGTCAAGGTTGACAGTCTGATACCTTACACTCATTTTCGGCGATGAAAGCAAAAATGATAGGATTAAAGGACTCCCATATGCTACTAAAATATATTTAGCGCCCGTTTGGTCTATGCTAGCTTAACAGAGTGACGAGTTTTTCTCGTAATTCAAACCATTTTTTTATCTATAAAAAAAAAAAGGGGGGGGGGGGGAGGAGGTAAAGGGGTCCGTCATGTTTTTTGTTTTTTTTTCC
The DNA here is from genome assembly GCF_016920785.2 of Ixodes scapularis. NCBI lineage: Eukaryota > Metazoa > Arthropoda > Arachnida > Ixodida > Ixodidae > Ixodes > Ixodes scapularis. The sequence goes on along the minus strand of NW_024609846.1, from coordinate 176,625,719 downwards.
AATAAAGAAATAACGTTTTCAATCCTTGCATAAGTTCCGCGGACGTTCATGGGTTCACGCCAAATTAAATAATGCCCAAGTCGGAGCAGTGCGGCTACCCATAAAAGTAGCCTGTTCGATGTACTCCCTTCGCGTAGACTCGTTTTCAATAAAAATAGAAAGCCGATTTCCTGAATCTCTTTTAACTCACAACAAGCAGCTGTATGTATCGAATTGAGTCTTCAAAAAGGGACAAATGGTCTGATGTAATTTGGGATAATACCTTCGAATTGCAATTGCATTGTATATAAATCGTCAGCTCGGCCGACTGAAACCTTCCTGAACGCTGCGTCCTAGTACAAAGCAAACACAACCTTTCTCTGACTTATTTTTTGGTTTCTTTAAAAAAAAAAAAAAAAAATCACACCACGTCTGAAATGGAACCAGTTTAGCAACCACTTCACAATCCACATCATTAGACGGATTTCCTCTGCGTTCCCACGCGACATCACATTTGCCAAAAGTTTGCTTTCTTTCAACGAATCACTTAAGTATAAGTGTTACTTTTCAGTGAAAAATAACCTTATTCTCATTATTGCTAAAATCATTGAGCCTTTCACAGTTACCTTTATCCGTCACATTCAATGAAAATCGATAACGCTTTGCGTCTAGCCGTTCGATGTCGAGAATAGCTGTTGAAGGAAAAGCGATATTTCTGCTGCGGCTGATCCAGCCCGCTGTTTTGCAACTAAGTGGCATGTAAAAAAGCTGCATGAATGACAGCGGGAAATCGCTTTGTAAAAATTACAATTGCTCTAAGTCCCTCAGTCCTTTCTGACCCTTCTTTTAGTCACGGTGAGCACAGTCGGAGCCGATCGGAGCAGGCGATTAGTCGTTTGTCTGCGTTCAATCAGGCAAAACGATGAACCAATCGCAATGCCATTGAAACTCTCTCGTGAAATGCTTATTAGAAAATTTAGCGCTGGCACATTTTCCATTTGTCTACAGCTCGCAATGCTCGGTGCTCTTTTGGTTCCTCGAGCCCCGCCCAATTTTCCACGTTCACAGGTGATCACGCCCGAAGGCTTCTATCTTGAACCTGATGGCATGTCATCGTCCTTCCGCAGGCGTCCTGTGCCACAACGTGTACAAAGAGAGAGCGCGAGCGCCTGCACCAGGAGAAGGAAATTTCGCCGCTCACGCGCACCGAATCACTAAGCTGGTCCGAAACTTCAGCAGAATAGCCGGATGAGGTATAGACCATGCGCCAGCACCTACGTCTTCGCGAAACAGTGCAGCCCGGCACATTGCCCGATTTTGAGGCCATGCATATGTAGTCACCCCGACAACCTAAGAAACGGAGAACGTGGCAAACCCCGATGGTCTTATTACCACTCACCAGCCAATGAGACTGCAGCGTTAGCGGATGAGAATGTCGAAGAACAAATCGCGGAGCAAGCCGGAAACTTTTTATCGACGCTTCTGTCTTTTTGATTGGTTCGTTGGAGTTTTTATCGTCCAATGCCGCTTTCTGATTAGCTGTGAAGCGAAATTTACGGTGCTCAGGGCGGTCCATGCGTCGCTTTTCTTAAGCTGTCAGAGGTTATGACGAGCGAAGGTTTGTGGGATAAGGAGTTTATTGGCGGCAGTTTGAGCGTGACAGCCGTGATTTTCGGCGCACGCGAAGAAGTAAACCGTGCATTTACGCTCCCAAGCAACCCTATATTTGATAGAAGACCGAACGAGCGACGGTGACATACTGCTTACAAGTCGTAGGAAATGACCTACTGCACGCATCGTAGCAACTCGAATGGAGGATGATCGATGGCCGTATACATTAGTGCACTCCACTCGCGCTGCGGAACCGAAAGGTCGTTTCTGGGCTCAATGCGTCGAGAAACTGAGGGAGCGGACGAGACGAGAGCGCGCGGAGGCGTCAATACGCTGAGCTTCGGTTGAAATAATTAGTGAGGAAACCTAAAGCTATAGCTGCCTTTGCAGCATCTAGGAGAACGCTGGAAGTGTAATTCTACGGTCCGCGCGCACTGGCCTTCCTCTTATAAAAGATTCGAAGTAAATAATCATAATAAGGCTTTGACGAACGCGCGTGCAAGGCAAAATTTGTTTTAGACTTTTTGCTTTAGAACAGTTACTACTGCAGACGCTAGCACGTGCAATGGGTGGAACTACACTTGTAGCATGCACCTCGGTGCTTGGGAAATTTAGAAAAAGGTCGATTGGGACGCTGTCTGCTTTTGTGTGGCCGGTTGAGTCAATGCAATCCACTTTCCAAATACGTTACCATGCCGACAAATATCGCGTTCATTGAGGCTTAGGAATGGCCAAAATCGAAAGACTGTCTAGAAAATGCAAGGAGGTCATTGCTTAGGCTTTGCGATTTAAGTGAGGTAAGGCAAAGCGAAAGCCTGCTGCGCCAATCGTTGCTGAGTAACGCGCCCGCTATTGCAGTTACAACGACATATTAGTCCCAAAGCGAGCGGCGCTCACTCACCGGGGCACCGCCATGTTTCCCCGCATCCCTACCGAGCCAGTCACGTGATTTAGAACTCCCTCTCCTAGGTACTGCGGCTAACTTTAGCCGCGGTTAGCGCTTTGAGCAAACGTGCCTTGGAGAAAAGCTCGGCGGAAAAATGCTCACGAAGTTTTGTGGGTGTGGGGAGAATATCCCACCAGTCAATTGACGCACAAAGTCAAAAGGCTCGCATGTAAATAAATTTGTATTTAAGGTGGTCAATGCAATGTTCATTTGATGAAGTGAAAAATTTGTTTCCCTATTCTAGAATCAGGTAGACCAGTTTAGAGCACTAAGAAAACCTACATGCACGTACGTTCCTTGCAGACATTCATTTAATTATTTACTACATTTTAAGGGCCTCGGCGTGGGCGTTACATTAGGTAGGGGGGGGGGGATACAAAAAAATGCAGAGATGGGAGCTCTGCTTCAGCTCTCTTTCCGCTTTCATGGTGACTGCTACATTCTGACTTTTGCCATGTTTAATGCTGCGTAGCTTGGATGTAGGAAATATCAACTTGCTGTTTTGCCAATCAAATCAGCTTAGAAATGAAATCGTATCCTTTCTTAATTAGAAAGCGAAATATGAATTTTCGGGGGTGAAATTTCATTTATTTACTCAGTTCAAGCAGTAGTTTATCTACACTGGTTATATTTTCCTGCTAGCTCTCCTCTATATACCGTTATATCATAATACCGAATTTTATTTTCGCCGTGCACCCCACAAAAGGTGTATGGCATACATTAAAAAAAAATTTATCTGCTGGGAAAGTGCTGAATGAACTCACGCACATATAGCGTTAAAAAATACTCCAGTAGAATTAATGCGGTACTTTAGTTGAGTGATGGCTCGGATCCCCTGTTCGCAGCTGAGCTTTTGTCCGCATCCGTCGAGAGACGCCGCTGAGGTTTTCTCCCCATCTGACGAATTAGCAGGCAGCTTTTCTCCGGCGAGCTTTCTCCCCGCCGCACATTTAAAGCTGGGTCGCTTCATACTTGTAAAAGACTCTGGAGTTGGGCAAGTTGGGACGTCTTAGATTCATAAAGCGCCAGAGAACAAAGACAACAGAAGGAATAGACGAAACGATTCGCTTTCATACATATGTACGATTCAAACATGTCTGCAAATAGTTTTTGTGGGATACAGGGAAGGTGAAGTCCCCAAACAGTGCCTCCAGACTGTTTTTTGTATCATGTATTAGCAGTGCGGCTGAGGCTTTACACGCAGACAAAAGGAACTTACAACTACCGGCCCCTCAACCACGCGGGTCATGAATGCAGACTGACGCAAACGGCGGAGCCGTTGTGCTTCTTTTTTTTTTTTAAAGATTTTTGGAAGGATTTCAGCATCTGTGAAACTTTAATGTTAGAGCCCGACTTACACGGTGGACGTTTGCCGAGAAGAAAACCGGTTCCCAGTTTCTTCTTTCCATTCTCTCTCGCACTCTTTCCTCCTCCTCTCCTCACAGGAGCGAATTCCTAAACTACTCCCCGCAGAAAACAAAAAGGGGGATGGGGGGAGGGTCGCTTCCTTTTGATACTGGAAAAGAGAAATTCAGGGAGAGTTTCCTCCTCTCTTGCTACTAGTCGGCCTTTAAAGCGAAACTTGACCTTGAAGTGGGGCAGGTGTTCCAATCTCTTCTGAAACTGCTGAGCGGACCCAGCGCAATGAGTTTCGTAATTTGAGAAATCGAAGGACGCAAGCCGCAGATGATTGGAGCTTAATTCAGTCCAGTTCGATGCGGAACGCGATGTCTAAGGATCGAAGTTTTGCAGTGAGGTTCGGAATGTTGTTGAAGTATTATCTGCGATGGATGGCTGGATACATGGTAATGACCGTATTTGACCGTAGCCTTCGCAGGCGGGGTGCAAATGCCCTCCAGCCTTCAACTTTTATGGCCACCCTATTTCTGTCCCACTTTCGTTGTCTCTGTCGTTTAGTGTATTTTGTTTTTCGATTATTTATAAACTTTGTGGGATATCCTACGCGGGCAATCTCGAACGCTACTACGTCTGTATTTTTTTTTTCTCTGGTAGAAAAAAAAGACTAAATCTCTCAAACTTCGGAAAAGCACATTCTAAAGCTTTAATCTTGTAATGTTATTCTTTCTCTCTTGTAACCATAGACACTGCGTCTATGCCTCTCAAACTTGGCCGAACAATGCTAAACCTGGAGCACCTCGCAATTTGTAAAACAGACTCTCCCTCCCTTGTCATATTCGCTTGCCTCTTATTTGTTTATGACTGATTGTTCGGCGAGATTGCATACTTTCGGGCTCGACAAAACTAATCTCTGGAGAAGGGGGACAAAGGACAAACACAAACCTCCAAACAGAGCTAGGTGACTGGTGATCAAAAGAAAACAATTTGAGGCATTTCGCTATAAACATAGTGTCACTGTTCCGAGTAAATATGGTAGTTAGCTGTTAGCTGCATTATTCTCTTGCATCTCTACGTGATAACTGTTTTGTTGTTCGTTTTTTTTTTTTTACGGGGTTTGCTGTTTTAATTTTTTTCTTGGGGTATATTTTAATCATGATTTTACAACCAATTTGTATTCTAACCACGTATTTATTAAAATGAAGTTTAGCAGTCTTTGACGAGATTTTTCAAACCACGTATATCTTAACGGAAGGAATGAGCCGTACCAGATGAACAATTCGAGTGCAAAGATACTGCCAAAAACATAAGACAAGCAGATATATTTTGATTGTGCGCTCGTGTCCCACCGTTGCCAACATAGTAAAGCCACGCATTACTTCTTCTTACATGAAGATCGAGAGTGTGGGAGAACGTAGTCGACAGGCGTTTGAAATGCGGCCTTTCGGTTGTGAGGCACACTTGTCTCCATAGACTCACGCAAATGGGACGGAATGTCTGCAAATAACCACTAACACGATTACTTTTTTTCTTTATTTTTTTGTCTTTTGCTTTTATTTCGAATCACTGTTTTTTTTTTTTTTTTGGTTTTGTGCTTGACAACTGACTAGGATGTCAAGATGCTTCGAATCAATGTTTCACTGCAAGATTCCGTGTTTTTTTTTCTTTTTTTTTTCTTTCAACAATAAATTTTAACCTAGAACTAAAACACCCACACCCAACAGTGGGAAGTCAGGCGTCTTTGAAATTAAGGTAATCCCAAATAGTGCGATGGCTAACATACTACCGGTGTCGAGACAGAAGGGGCGAAGGATATAAAGGTTGTCCTGGAGGTCAGGAGAAGAGAATCGCTGGACGTTACACTGAATATTCAGCTTCTCTGGCTCCCTGTCACTGCACCACTCTGGAACCAACCGGGCTACTTTTAATTCATATATTGACCTTCGCCCCTCGGCTTGCCATCTTAACACAAATCATCGTCCCGTTCGCTTGTCGGCAAAAAAAAAAAAAAAAAACTTTGCTGAAGAAGTTGAAGAAGGTGTGAAGTAGAGTGCACTGTTCGACACCATGGCCTGTTTACTCTAAGCTGGTTAACTTTAACCGTGACAAAAAGTTAACCACCCTATTCCCAACTAGGTACGTAGAAGGGCGGCTTGGCTAAGTACGTACAAATACCTATTCGAGTTTGACGAGGGATGGATACGCGAGAGCTAAGTGTTTCATTATGGGGTGGTAGCTGGTGTTACCTACAGCCTCTAGCGAATAATTTCATTAATTACAGATGACGAGGTGACAAATAAACAGAAACTAAACTTTTAATTTGGCGAACTTGTGCCAAAGCAAAAAGAAAAGAGATATAGCGCCCAGGTGTTGAAGTTTGACGGGGCGGAGGAGCACGATCGAGCGCAAGAGCGAGACTAGGGAGTTTTAGTAGATCGTTTTCAAGTGCCCGCTACCGCTACGAGCGCGTGCTTCAGAGCATGCATCGAAGTGGCAGCGCGAGCTCCCGCTACGATTAATGTGGCCTGAAAACACGATCTACTAAAACTCTCTACTGACTCCGGCTCGCCAAGCGGAGCCTTTTTTTTCTACACGCGAGTGCTTCTGGAAGGTTCGGCACGTAGAACATAAAAGGTTCGGCACGTAGATCATTCTAACCTCGGAGAGGCAACAGGGTTCTCAAATTTTTCCAGAACGCGACATTTTTAGAAATGACAAAAACGCTCGTCAGCTTCGAGGCATCGAACCTCGGTCCCTTCGAGGGGGAGTCAAGCACGATAAATTTTGGAACTCAGACGCCCTGGCTCGGAGACGCGCGTGGCCTTACTCCCTTATTTTAAAGGAGCATAGTCTCGATGCACGGAAACAAAACAGAGCGAACCAAGCAAAAGGAGGGGAAACTACGGAGGCATGTAAAACACGGTACTATCGAGCGTCGTACGTGATCAGAGTTCGCAGTCCTATTCAGCGTAGTGCGGCTTGAGGCTCACGATGCGGACGACTTCAGGTTGTGGTGGGCAGGGTGCGGATGTTCTTTTTCCGTCGCGCTGCAGAACCCTGCAGGATGCTGGGTTCAATCTCAACACCTGCCCGTTTTGATCTGGATGAACATTGCACCCGCGTTCGGGGATGTATCACTGCTGTGCGATGCACGCTAAAGACCCTAAATTAGCAGTCTCACTGCACTGGACTGTTTAAAAATTATTTATGGCGTGTAAGAACGTCGCCAAAACTCTGGTAGGCCAACCTCACGCTGTCCAACTTTTAACAGCAATATTAATTGTGACTTTTGCACTCCAAGACTAATACCTCGTAGGTGGTGCGTATATAGCTGCCACCCCCCCCCCCCCCCCAAAAAAAAAAAAAAAAAAAAAAAAAAAAAAGCTAATAACGGCTTTATAACTAATTTTAAAAAAAACAATGCTTTATAACTAGTGTGACCAGACATCCCGTCTTGGGCGGGACATTCCAGTTTTAGAGGTTAATATATATATATAGTCTTGTCGCTCCTCCTCAAAAAACCCTATTGTTCCGTTTTTGCGGGAACGTGCAGTTGAGAAATCAGTACTAAGCCTATCGAAGAAAACCGAAATAATGTTTATTACACTCTAAAAATTGCATTGCCTAATGTCACAACACAGATTGCGTTTTTATAAAAATAAACCTACTATGAAATTGTTACCTCTTATACAGCACGATTGTGAGCTCTTTTTCGTTACAAATTCCAATAAATCTGCCAGACTTCTTCTAGTACTACTGAATTTGACATACCAGTTTGGCAATAATGAAACATTGACGAGAGTCACTTGTCCGACTTCGGAACAATATCCGTTTCTACGCTCAAATAACGATATTAGACTTTGGTGGACGTCAGCCAGTAGAGACATTTCGTCTTTCTCAATTATCCTTTGAACCAGGTTAGGTCCTGCTTTGAAACGTTCATGTTCTATTTCAACCATTAGCGTCACATTGTCACGGAGTTTAATATTTCTGCGATGCATAGTTTATGTACCCGGGCCGAAAAACGCCGTTATGTTTTCTCTGGGACGCCCTCAGCATTTTCTTTGAAAACAACTAAAGAATTAACCTTCCAGCTACCGTAAAGGGAACAGAATGAAATCTCGGGTGTTAGGATGGCTGGCGAGGGAGCTGATAATAAAAACAAGTTAATAAAAAGGGTTCTACGCGGTTAGACGCAGCATGAGGAGTGGAGCGACCTACGTGAGTTCCGGCATTTCCCATCTTCCGATCGCCCCTTTTTTTTTTTTTTTGAAACACGAGACATCACACTCCCGTCGTTATTGGAGGAAACGTGCGACATCCCATGATTCCGCGTGTAAACGCATGGGTGCTTTCGTTTCAGATTTATAGTTCTGGCATGGGAAAGCATGGGAAAGCTCACTTTTTCTTTGTTTTCTTCTGCGGTAATTCGTCATCAGCGGCTCTCACCAATCAACATCCGATCTCCGTTTGCTGCGTTGTTGACGTCACTTCCTTCTCACTAGTCGCCGTGGGAGTCCAAAAAGCGCAACGTAGGGCTCCCGTCGGCACGCGCTGAGCGCGAAGTCAGCGTTGTGCTTATAGCGCTCCGCTGAATGCTGGAACAGTATTGATGGAAAACTATAGATAAATTGACTAGCAATACTGTCGATAGTTTTTCCAAAACCATCGACAGTGTTGCAGAACTATCGATATTACTATCGATAGTTTTGCGCAACTAGAGCGAACACAGCTGCCGCACTGCCGCTCGCCTCCCCTTCCTCCCCTCTTCGCCCAAACTCCCGTCTTCGTCGTCACTAAGAGCTGAACCAAAGTTGGGATGGTAAGTGCTTGGGTTTGTTGGTGTCCCATTTGAAAAAAATTAAACCGAGAAAAAGAGAAGAGGGAGTGACGCGAACTGCGAGTGTCGCAAAACTATCGATAGGAATCCGTCGATAGTACTATCGATAGGTTTACGGTAGTCGACTCTCGATAGCTTCCCGAATGTCGATTAATGCTAATTTTGCGATAGTCGACTATCAATAGTACTATCCATAGCTTTTCGATAGTCGACTATCGATAGTTTTTCGACAGTTGACTATCGATAGTTTTTCGGTAGTTGACTTTCGATAGTACTATCGATAGTTTTCTGATAGTCGACTATCGATAGTACTACCGATAATTTTTCGATAGTCGACTAACGATAGCACTATCTATAGTTTTTTTACTATCGATAGTCAGATTTCTGGTGACTATCGATACTATCGATAGTGCTATCGATAGTTTTGTACCACGAGGGAAGAGGCCTTAACGTATCTCGTCTTAAAAGAAACTTGAATCGAAAAGTGACGCGTCGTCCGCACGCAGACAAAGAGGACATGTCAAGCGCGGAGCGAATACTTTAAAAAAGCAAGGAGTGAACCATATCGCCATTTACGTCATTGACTCGGGTGGAAGCTTAACATTTGGGTTTTTTCGGGTAATTTTTTTTTTTTTTTTTTTGTATTCTTAGTTTTTGAGGTTTACGTATTAAAATTGACTTCCAGGGTTTATTTTCACTCTTTTACAATAATAAACAAAAACAAAATCTATATGTGGCCCTTCAAGGTCTCCACATCCACCTCTCGCTACTAAAATGTCGGTTTGCTCCGTTGAATGGGCCTATCATTTTTACGATGTCTTCACTTTTGTTTTGCTATAATCTATACGCCTAAAACTAAACTGGGAAAAAACTGCATTGGGCTTACTTCAATAAACTGAGACCGGTTAACAAAGTAAATATAAAAAAGTCAGCCGTCGTGCGCAGTATCCTAATGGAATAACCCCTACTCCAATAAAATGAACTGTACTAAGTATCTGACTTAATGGCAGGGCTAAAAGTTGCCGCGAGAGTAATTTCGTTCGATCGTTCATGAATCACCGGAACTAAACCTTGCTTTGAAATTGCGAAATTTGTTTTTTGAAGTGGTTCTTTCGCAGGTGGGTCATAAAAGTGCCTAGAACAACAACTATTATTTTTTTTATATCTCCGCAACTCCAACCATTTAGGACTGACGCCATTGCAGTCTTTCTTTTGTTCTTCAGTTAAAGATTTATGCGCGAGATTTAGCGGCAGTATTATGATTAAATTAGCATTCATTTACACTCGACTAGGCAGAAAATGAAACTGCAATTTAAATCGGACCGGACCAGATTAGGAGCCGTCTCGGGATTTAATGGTGCACTTACCACCCAAGACCTCTGTTATATTTTTCAACATTTTGAATAACCTCACGGATCACGTAATGCTTGCATACATTAAACTAATTTATTTCTTCTGTAGAGTCGATTGTTGGGCTAGTTGGTTTTGGAATTTGGAATACATTTTAGCGCTCAAAAAACAGGGACAAAGAGGCGAGAAACAGACAGCACAGTGCGCTACTAACAACTGATTTTATTACGTGAAACGACACTTTTATACCATCCGAGTTTCTGATTTTGCTCCACCACTAGCCAACCCGGTGCCAGGCCGCGTCATTGAGGAACGCACGCTCCTTGTCCAGTAAATCAATTGAGGCCACGCTGACACATGCTGCACCACCCTTCCTAATCTCATCTGCCTCGATTATCTCCCTCACAGTTTTTTCCTTGTGCCGTGCCAGAATCTTGCTCTCGGAAAACAACGGCATACACTTGCACCTTTCACAATGATCAGACAGATGACCGTCCCGATAATTTCCTATTTTAAGTTTGTGCTCCCTCGGCTTATCATTAACACACCTACCTGTCTGACCTATATACTTGTTTCCGCATGATAAGGGGATCTGATATACTACTCCCTCCGCACATTCAACGAAGGGATCCCTGTGTTTTACCGCGCAGCCAGAAGGGGCCTTACAAAAAGGATCTGTCATCCTACATAATCTACTAAGTTTGTTTGGTGCGGAAAACACTACTTTCATGTTTGATCTATTGGCCACCTTTTTCAAGCCATGCGCCGTTTTGTGAATGTACGGTATCACCGCGACCTTCTGTTTATCTCTGAGAACCATTGGGCAAGGGCGATCTTCACTACGCAATCTTTTTAATACGATCTCTGCAACTGAGACCACTACATTCTTCGGGAAGCCAGCTGCCAACAACCGCCTATACTGCGTGCCCAGGCCTTCTGACATCACATGGTGGCATGTTTGAGGGCGTTCAATACGCACATATTGGCAATACTCCTTTTTACCAGTTTTGAATGAGCTGAATTGTACGGCAACAGGGGTTTCTGGGCTCTAGGGTGGTACATCCAACACACATGTCTTTCAGAAAAGGTTAGTCTGATATCAAGGAACTGCAGCACACGCTCTACTGGTAGTTCCTGGGTTAGTATGAGGGGGTGCAAGACATTTTTAAAAACAGTAAAGAGGTCATCCACTTGCGACTGGAATTCTGCAGGCCCATGCTTGAACAGAACTAAAAAATCATCCACAAATCTAAAAACTTTGATTTCATTAAAATCGTTGCCTTCATTAAATCGCTCAAAAAGAACTTTGTCCTGATGGGCTAAAAATATGTTACTGAGGATGGGTGCCAAACATGAGCCAATGCATACCCCTTGTTTTTGTATATAGACCCCGTCATTCCATTCCACAAACGTCGATTTAAGATAAAACGAGAGCATTTCAATAAAACTCTCTTCCGTCATGCCGATTTGATTCTGGAAGGCCACTGTACCAAAGCGATCGATACAATGTTCCACGGATGTTAGTAACCTGTCGTGCGGCAAAGAGTAGTATAAATCTTTAATGTCAAATGAGCAGGCTGAAAATCCTTTGTCAGAGTTATCTTTTAAAAAATCTAAAATATCGTCAGAATTTCTTACCAAAAATGGATCGTTAAAGCCTAAAACTTCCAATTTGTCTTGGAGGAAAAGCGCGACCGGCTTCTGCCATGAGCCCCTCTCTGATACTATGACCCTCAAGGGACATTGGTCTTTGTGGGTCTTGGCGCTAAACATGATTTGCAAGCTTCCATCTTTGTTCTTATTGATGCTCTGAGCTAGCTGATGAAGGTTCAACATTTTGCATCGTCTCACTGCCTCTAATCTCAACTTTTTCATCTCGGCGATTAAACACTAATGAGATCGCCTCAAGGGCTTTGCTACCGAATTCTGCTTCCGTTAAAACTGCGAATCCTCCCTCCTTGTCAGCTGGAAGGAGCGAAAGCCGTTGTTCTTTTAAAAACGACACCACTTTTTTGACCTGACCTTGAGACACCGCTGGTTTGTTTCGAACTATCACGTCCACTCCCTCCGAAATACACCTGTCTATCTCCCCTTCCGGAGCAAATCTCGAAACTCTACGAACAAGACCTATAAGTTCTGGTGGACTCAACTTTGGTTCAAAGGCGAATTTCGGTCCAAAACCGAGAACTCGTCTTACATCATCCGGGATGGGCAATTGACTCACAGATTGGACGTTCCCACGGGCCACCGGTTGCCTCTTCGGAAGACTGGCCCTGAGCTTCTGTAGTGTCAGGCGCCAAAGGAATTCCGTGTTGCGTTCCACGATGTTGAAGAACTCCCGCAGACGGTGGTTGTCCTGATTTCCTTGGTTAGAGTCGCACAAAACGGCTCTCAGCAGGTCCCTGTAGACACGTGCCTGCCTCTGCCATTCAGCTCGCAGGATCTTCATCAACCTTGTGCTGTGCCCAGCTGACGGCTCAAAACCTCCAAATAGCCTCTTGACTTCCTCAGGTGGATTCTTGCCACGAATGCAGAACGACAAAGTACGGGCTTGGCATGTGGCGTGAATCAGAAGTGGTACAATGGAGCATGGTTTCAACGAAGAACAAATAAAAGGGCCCGTTGTACAAGAAATAAATTTCAGCAGAGTCGATAGTTGGGCTAGTTGGTTTTGGAATTTGGAATACATTTTAGCGCTCAAAAAACAGGGACAAAGAGGCGAGAAACAGACAGCACAGTGCGCTACTAACAACTGATTTTATTACGTGAAACGACACTTTTATACCATCCGAGTTTCTGAGTTTGCTCCACCACTAGCCAACCCGGTGCCAGGCCGCGTCATTGAGGAACGCACGCTCCTTGGCCAGCAAATCAATTGAGGCCACGCTGACACATGCTGCACCACCCTTCCTAATCTCATCTGCCTCGATTATCTCCCTCACAGTTTTTTCCTTGTGCCGTGCCAGAATCTTGCTCTCGGAAAACAACGGCATACACTTGCACCTTTCACAATGATCAGACAGATGACCGCCCCGATAATTTCCTGCTTTAAGTTTGTTCTTTAAGCTGCAGTTCCTTGATATCAGACTAACCTTTTCTGAAAGACATGTGTGTTGGATGTACCACCCTAGAGCCCAGAAACCCCTGTTGCCGTACAATTCAGCTCATTCAAAACTGGTAAAAAGGAGTATTGCCAATATGTGCGTATTGAACGCCCTCAAAAAATCATGCCACCATGTGATGTCAGAAGGCCTGGGCACGCAGTATAGGCGGTTGTTGGCAGCTGGCTTCCCGAAGAATGTAGTGGTCTCAGTTGCAGAGATCGTATTAAAAAGATTGCGTAGTGAAGATCGCCCTTGCCCAATGGTTCTCAGAGATAAACAGAAGGTCGCGGTGATACCGTACATTCACAAAACGGCGCATGGCTTGAAAAAGGTGGCCAATAGATCAAACGTGAAAGTAGTGTTTTCCGCACCAAACAAACTTAGTAGATTATGTAGGATGACAGATCCTTTTTGTAAGGCCCCTTCTGGCTGCGCGGTAAAACACAGGGATCCCTTCGTTGAATGTGCGGAGGGAGTAGTATATCAGATCCCCTTATCATGCGGAAACAAGTATATAGGTCAGACAGGTAGGTGTGTTAATGATAGGCTGAGGGAGCACAAACTTAAAATAGGAAATTATCGGGACGGTCATCTGTCTGATCATTGTGAAAGGTGCAAGTGTATGCCGTTGTTTTCCGAGAGCAAGATTCTGGCACGGCACAAGGAAAAAACTGTGAGGGAGATAATCGAGGCAGATGAGATTAGGAAGGGTGCTGCAGCATGTGTCAGCGTGGCCTCAATTGATTTACTGGACAAGGAGCGTGCGTTCCTCAATGACGCGGCCTGGCACCGGGTTGGCTAGTGGTGGAGCAAAATCAGAAACTCGGATGGTATAAAAGTGTCGTTTCACGTAATAAAATCAGTTGTTAGTAGCGCACTGTGCTGTCTGTTTCTCGCCTCTTTGTCCCTGTTTTTTGAGCGCTAAAATGTATTCCAAATTATTTCTTCTGCTTTTCGTTTTTTTATGAAAACGTATAGACAAGTTAGTTTACTTTTAATAACGGAAAGAACACAGAATATTATTTATAGTATCCTTACCAGCACGCTCTCCATTCCAGTTAAGTTAGTTTTTGATCACTTTTATGGAAAATATTACACGGGCTAAATACCGTCCAAGTCTCAGCATTTATGAGGAAATGAAGTACATTTCTAATTTGTCAACCTCCATGTCGCATATACTGTGTTCCGTTTCACGACATCTGGACAAAGTTTAAGAACAACTGCCTTCGCAATCCAATAGGAGCGGCGGTCGAGGCACGGGACAACACTTCTCAGGTGCGTTTCTGTCCAGTTTTCCAGAAGCGCGGATTAAGGATTTCGCCTATGCTTGCTGTGGGACCAACGCATAGGAAAGAAAGCCAGCATCTGCTAAAGCACTTCTTGTTTGTGTAGTCACACCACCGTTTCCAGAAACTATACATGATTGTGCGATAGTTTTAACGGGCTTGCGAATCGGCATGGGAATCCCGTGCAAGAACGTTTGTTGGAAGCGTACACACTGCCCGGAGTTGTCTGCTTCTTTCGCACAGGGTCAGCACCTCCTAGAGTGCTTTAAAGCCTGCGCGTTACCTCACATGACGTCACGTGCGGGAGGCCGGCACGGGCGCTGATAGGATGCGAGTGCCGCGTCTGCGTTCGCGTGGAACTATGATAGGAAACGAGCCCCACGGCGAACGCTGACGCGGCACTCGCATCCAATCAGCGCCCGTGTGGGTTTCCCGGACGTGACGTCATGTGACGTAACGCGCAAGCTTTGCTGTCTAGGAGGTGCTGGCAGGGTGCGGTGACTCATCAGTATCGAGCGCAGAGTGCAAGGTTAGAGGGAAGGGACAAAGGATAGCGGTCTTTACTTTTACCCGCTTTGTGTTTCCTATCAGAGCGAGCAAAATCGTCGTCTGCTCCGCCAGCAGAGGGTGAAGTGCTGTCATGAACGCCGCCGTCGTCTGCTAGACCTAGGAGTGACTGCCTTACCTTTTCTCAGACTTTCAAACATCCACGTTTTATTTTGCTTTTTTTTAGGAACTTGGAGTTAGTTTTTGATAAATGGAAGTGGAATAGACCTTATGCAGATTCGCCCGCCACCTGTCGGACTAGGCGCGAACCTTCCTTCCGACGCCATCTTTGAGACGACTGGCAAAGCGCTGTGGCTGTTTGCGGTGTGTGAAAGCGGCGCGCAGCAACCGCACGACTGCTGTTTTCCGCTACGTATTCAACGAGGAAATAAAATTATAAACATCCGATGTAAAGATTCGAATTTTATAGTTTTTTTTTTCAAGCTTAAGGTAATTTATTCAACTTCTAAATAGCCGTAATGCTTTACAGTATTATTAATGCTCCTAAAAAGAGCAGCCGCACGTTAGTGTTGCGTGCTTTTACGGGGGTCTTAAACTTTCTTAATATATGACGCTTTCCAATGGTATAAAGTTCTCATTATATTTGAATGTAACATTAGTGATGATCTATATTTTTATGTGATTTTATGGGAGCTGGATGTTTGCTAGCATCACACCTTCGCCCTCCAGAGCAATGGCGAGGTCCAGTCAACGTCATTCAGATACACAATTTTCTGATTTTTTTTATTTTTTTTTTGCTCAAGTAGGTTTCTTTACATGGCTGATGCAAAGTGCAGAACAGCTAGGCAACGTAACAACTTCGGTTCGAACATGAATGATAAAAAGAACGGTACTAAAAGCAAAGGCGAGCGCTCGCTTACTTTACGCTGTACCATTATTATCACGCGACTCTTACATTTCATGAAACATTTTCGATATGTAGACGAAGGCATGAAAGCGGGCTCTTGACTGCTAACCTGGACTTGTTGGCGAGTTGAACAGTCGCTCTTACTCGCTTCCCAACAGATCGGGCTCGCGCTGCTGGAGAATCTTCTCTATTTGGAGCCAATACCCCAAGCAACCACTTTTATGAGCACTGGTCATATTCTATTGCAAGTAAGCATGAAGTTCAAAAGCGCGCTGAGCTATGTGACCGCGCTACCAGGAGCACATGAAGATGTCGCTGACATTTTTAATGCATTTTCTTAAAAAAAAAAAAAAAGATTGGGTTGTGGGGATATTTATACAGCGTGTAGTTGGTCAGCCATTTAAAGTTGCGACGAGTCACACGCTGTAGATGAGCAATTTAGTCAGTGCAGTACAACCGCTAGCCTGGGGTCTTTAACGTGCATCACGCAGTAGTAATGCACGACCGCACGCCGGTACGATGCTCACCCAGATCGAAACGGGTAGGCGTGGGGCTCGAACCCAGGATCCCTCGGTTCTGCAGCGCGAGCGCTCCACGCGCGTCGAGCTGGGTGTGCGCTTTAGCCCACTCGGGCACCGATCCCCCCATTTTCTCTAAAGGCTGAACTCCATGGAGCGAATTATCCGACGAATAACTGGCGAACGCCGCCCGATGGCCCGCTTGCTTTGCGCGCGACGTAACTCTCACTGTTCTGGTGCCACGCGCAGAGCAAAAGCCGGCTGGCAAAATTCGTCAATTTTTTGCAGCATATTCGTCCCATGGAGTCCAGCCTTTAAGGGACCGAAAGGTATAGATACGCAAGTACTTAATATAGTCGTTAGTATTTTCATTATGATAATAAAAGGAAAACGTTCCGGCTTTTTGTAGAATAGTGCTTTTTTTTAATACATTATATTAATATAAGATAAGACAAGGTAAGTGTATTTCATTACAGAACGATTCCAGTTACTTGCACCACGGTGAAAGGCCGGTAATTTCCTTTCACACCTGTATGCCTTGCGTACGCTTGTGCGAGTATGCTAGTCAAGCTCTTCAGAGTAGTTTTTTAGTTCTTAGCGTCAAGATTAAAAAATTCTACTATCGTAAATTTGTGCTGCATCACACGCACTCCTTTTAATTATGCTTTGAGCTACCATTTGGTGATCTCCCCAAGGAACTGAATATAAATGTATTTAATAAATTAAATTGTATGTTTTGTGTGTGTCTGCGTGTGTGTGTGTGTGTGTGTAATATTATATGCAATATTCCTAAGGTTAAGACAACGCGCAACCAAGATTAGACGTTCATCATAGAACTCTGCAATTCGGGTCTGCACACGCCGAATCAAGGCGAATTGAGCGAAGAACTGCTCGAATTAACATTAAAAACCAGCGTGTCAGTAAATATATTTAAACGACCGGAAATTCGTCCCGAATTTGTGTTTATTCTTTCCGGTTGTTTAAATGCTCGAATTATTTTTACACCCGCAGCCGCGAATGCCAAATAAAAACAAACTGTCACATGTGGGCTGACAGCCCTGCTACATATATCATGTAAATCGTCATTGTACGAATAGGCATAATGTAGTAATGATAACAGGTCAGACAAATTAAAGCACGATTTTAAAAGAACTGCGTGATTCGAACGGCTTGCTGAGGTGCTCATTTTTATAAGAAGAGATTCGCAGAGAAACCACTGAAAACATACATGCGCTCAATTTTTGTAGCTTAATCTTGAGCAGCTGACACCATCAATATACTAAAAAGAAAAAAAAAAAACACACACAAAAAAAAACAAGAACATGCCACACATCCTTCGCGGGGAGAGAGGGATTCGTACTGCGGCGGGCGGCGGGGACGGTGGAGAAGCCTCAAAGATGGCGTTGAGCCTCTGATAGTACCCGTGGCTGCAGAGAGATGGCGCTAACAATGAATAAGAATAAGTCCGCTCACCGCAACTCAGTACGAGCGTACTGAGTTGCGGTGAGCGGACGTGTTTCCTGGTTCTCCTCGAGCATCCGAAGCTAAGTGCCAGTTTTTCTTCTTTTCTCTCTCTTTTTTTGAGAGTTGATTGGAAGTGACTATGCGGTAGCAGTATTAGGTTTGAACAGCAGCAGTTAACGTTAGTTTCGCAAAGTAGGCTCTGTTTGAATTTTTGGCGGGAAGGGACGGTTTGTTCCCGGTCTAGACATGGGTCTAGATTTGGGTCGGCATGACAAGGGTGGGGACGAGTTGGTGCAGTGCGAGGGGTGTGGGAGGTGGTGTTACCTGGAGGAGACGGGTTTCGGGAGCCTGGAGGTGGCGGCGGAGGTGAGTTTCGAGTGTCGGCTTTGTGTGAAGCTTCAGCAGGTAACTGGGGAATGGGAGGGTAGAGTTCGGGAGATTGAGGCCCAGCTTAAGGCAGAAGGAGAGAAGCGGGTGGGTCTCGAGGCCCAGGTAGAGGAGCTGACTAGGCAGCTTAATCATGAGAGGGAGCAGCGGGTCGGCCTCGAGAAGCAGGCGGAAGAGCTGGGGGAAGTATGGAAGGCGGGTTTAGAGGAGCGTAAGAGGGAGTGTGACAGTAGGGTAGAGCGCCTGGAAGGGGTAATTCGAGCGAGTGAGAGTAGCGAGGGAAGAAAGGAGGAAGTGTCAGTTCTAGCGGTACGAACCACCAGTCTGCAGGCTGGGGTCCCTGGTGGTCGGGAGTCCGGCCTGTTGGCAGGCGGGCTCGACGACGCTGGAGAGCTGATTGAACCTCAGCTCAATGGCGCCTTCGAGCAGCAAGCGTCGGGCAGTCAGGTGACAGGAGATAAGTCGCAGGACAAAGGCGCGCAGGCACCAGGGGGATCTAGGGTACTGGTAGTGGGGAGCTCTAACGTAGCACGGGTTAGGAGGGGTGTACATAACAGGGTGAAGGGAGACCAGAGGGTAACCGTAGAGGTCCAGCCAGGGAAGTGTATGGTGGATGCTATGACCGCAGCACGTGAGGGGGTGTGGGATAACCGGGAGGGAAGGAACCTAGTAATAGTTCACGCGGGGCTTAATGATGTGCTGAAGGGTAGGAGCCAGAACCTCGGAAAGCAGCTAAACGTGGGAATACGTAAGCTGAGGGACGTGTCTGAGAATGTGCATGTGGTTGTGTGCACCATTCCAGAAGTTCGGGGGCAGTCCGGGTTAACGGAGAGGAGGGTTGTCGAAGCCAACGGAGTAATTAAGGGTATGTGTCGACAGCTTCGGTACGACGTAATGGAAGTAAACAGAGAGGTGTACGAGGCTGGCTCCCGCCCTTTTGCAGATGGCATTCACTACAGTGAGGCCACGGGTTACAGGGTGGGGGATAGGATGGGCCGCACGGTGACTGCTTTTTTGGGGGGACCGAGGGCCCTGGGGGCACTGAAGTAATTGAAAACCCAACGAAGTCAGGAGAGGCACCCAGGGTTAAAAAGAGGAGAAAACGTAAGAACAGGTATAAAAAAACAGCACAATCAGACATTGGATATATTAACATGCAGGGTGGTAGAAATAGGTTAAAATGGGAAGAGGTAGAGGAGCAACTAAGAAAGGAGGATTTAATGGTGTATGGGTTTGTGGAAACACATCTCAGAGACATGGAGCAGCCACCTTGGAACCCTGACTATGTGTGGGAAGAATGCAACAGAATGGAGGGAACGAGGAAGGGAGGTGGAATTGGAGCATTTATTAAGAAGAATATGAACTTTCAAAGGATCAGAAAGGAGTGCGCCGAACATTTGTGGCTGAAAGGAAAAGTCGCTGGGGAAGCAACAGTCCTTGGAGTGGTTTACTTATGGACAGGGACAGGTGCTAAAGAGGAAAACAGAAAAATGATTGATTGCATATCAAGAGACATTAGTGAACTAGGGGAAGGCTCCGAAATAATTATTATGGGAGACATGAATGCCCATATTGAGGGTCTGGATGGGTATACGGACTCAACTGGAAGCATACTACTAGAACTGGTGGAAAAACATGACTTAGTTTTATGTAATACCAGTCAGAAGTGTGACGGGCACATAACTTGGGAAACTGGCAATCTGCATTCAACTATAGATTACGTACTCATGTCACACAAAATATATGGTAAGTTACAAGTAATGAAAATAGATGAAGAAGGTTCCAAAAGTCTTGGTAGTGATCACAAACGTATTAAGCTGAATTTTGCCAGAGAAGTAAATGCTGAAACTAGACAACATAATTCAAAGCAAACTTTCTGCAGCGACAAAGAGTTGGAAATAGTTGTTGAAAGAATAGAGGCAGCAGTTTCAGGGCAACGGCATACAGATTGGACCTATGAGAGCCTAACTAGGCTTTTTGCTCTAGAACTAGACAAAGTTAAGAGTAAACGAAAGGGGAAGCAAGGACATAGACCAAAAAGCTGGTGGGACAAAGAAGTGAAGCAAGCGATACAAAAACGTCAGGAAGCCTCTAGAGAACACAGGTATTCCAAGCGTAGTGGGGAGTCCGAAACGGAAGTAAAAAGAAAATGGGACAATTTTATAACATGTCGCCGAGAGGCATCCAGTTTGATCAATGCGAAAATTCAGAGAAAGGGTGAGGAATGGATGAGTAATGTAAGTAAGAAAGATAGAAACGCTGCCAAGAAGTTTTGGGAGCACTTGAACTCACTCGGTGAAACAACGCAAGCTAGACAGAGATTCATACTCTCGCATCAGGGAGATCAATTAGAGGGAGATGATGCGATACAATATATAGGAGCAGTGATGGAGGAGAAATTTCGGGAACGGTTACATGTGGAAGATAGGAGAACCGAAGGAAGTAGCAGTCCAGTTTGTGACATCGCGGATTTTGGACAAAGAGAATGGGAAAAGGCGGAACGAAGAGTCCCTAGTGGCACGTCGACAGGCACAGACGGTATCCCTATCAAGCTGGTGAAGAATTTGGGTCCTAAATCTAAGGCAAAACTAAGGGAGGTAGTGAGTACCATGATAACAAAAGGAAATATTCCAGATGAATGGAGGCTTAGTAGGATGAGTATGATATATAAGGGAAAGGGAGATAAGTCTGATATTAGGAATTATCGTCCTATAACCGTGACACCGGTTATTTACAGGTTGGTAATGCAGATTATAAAGAACAGACTGGAGGAATGGGTAGATTGCGAGGGCATACTGGGCGAATTACAGAACGGGTTTCGAAAACAAAGAAGGTTGGAGGACAATTTATTTTCTCTAACACAGTGTATAGAAATAGCGCAAAAAGAAAACAGACAGCTCTGGCTGGCATTTCTGGATATCAAGGGTGCCTATGACAATGTGAACCAAAGAAACCTGTGGGACATAATGGAGAACTTAAACTTAGATGAAGGACTAACAGCACTATTAAGGAACATTTACAAAGATAACAAGGTGATTATAACATGGGAAGGAAAGGCGACAGGGAAAATAGAGATAAGACGAGGCCTTAGGCAGGGGTGCCCGTTATCGCCTTTGCTGTTTATGTTGTATCTGAGAGGATTGGAGGATAGACTAGAGAAGAGTGGGCTTGGGTTCAACCTTTCTTACAGTAAGCTAGGCCAAAAAATTCAGCAATCCTTACCGGGATTGATGTATGCGGATGATATTGTACTAATGGCTAACAACAGGACAGAGTTGCAGGAATTAATGAGCATCTGTGGTAGGGAAGGAGAGGAATTAGGTTTAGAATTCAGTAGCGAAAAATCGGCAGTCATGATTTTTAACGAGGATGAAGTTGAGAGGCTGAAGATACAGAATATTACAGTTGAGAGAGCTAGTAAATACAAGTATCTAGGAGTATGGATATGTGATGGTGCAGAATATCTCAGAGACCATGAAAAGTATATAATAGGTAAGGGCAACAGAAATGCAGCTGTAATGAAAAATAGAGCACTTTGGAATTACAACAGGTATGAGGTGGTGAGAGAGATTTGGAAAGGGGTCATGGTGCCTGGCTTGACTTTTGGAAACGCAGTGCTATGCATGAAATCCGAAGTGCATGCGAGACTAGAAATAAAACAGCGCGGAGTAGGTAGACTGGCTTTGGGGGCACATTGCAAAACGCCAAACCAGGGAGTACAAGGAGACATGGGATGGGCATCATTTGAGAGCAGGGAAGCGGTGAGCAAGGTAGAATTTGAGGATAGGTTGAGGCAAATGGACGGGGAGCAATGGGCACGAAAGGTTTTCAGCTATTTATACATGAGGAGTGTAGACACAAAGTGGAGACAGCGCACTAGGAAATTAAGAGGAAAGTTTTTGGGCTATAGCGAAGATACGGAAGAGCAAGTCTCAGTTAAGAAGAAAGTTACGGCCACAGAAAGAGATTGGTGGCTAGAGGGAATGCAGACAAAGACGGCTCTGGAAAGCTATAGATTAAACAAAAGAGTTATTGCCAAAGAAAGCATTTATGACAATTCTAGGGGAAGCTCATTGCTGTTTGAGGCAAGAACGGGTGTTCTGCGAACCAGAACATACAGAGTGAAGTACCAGGAAATTGATACAGTGTGCACTGCTTGTGGAGAGGAGGACGAGACGGCTGAACACTTGATACTCTACTGTAAAGGGCTTCACCCTATGCCTACCGAAGACAACATAGATTTAATAAAGTCATTGGGTTTTAGAGACAGCGAAGGGAGAGTGGATTTCAAGACTGTAGAGATTACCAAGCAAAGATTAAGTGAATGGTGGCAGAAATCGAGAGAAAACTAGGTATTTTCTTATCCACTGATGGCAAGGGGGTTTCATAGCCTCACTTTCTTTGCACTGCGGAGTGAATATAGATTTCACATTTAAATATTCTAAGCTTAAATGGTAAAACAAAATGGCTAGGTGGCGTAAGCTACCGCCCGATCCAAAGGGCTCAGCCGTATTCATCCATCCATCCATCCATCCATTACCTCGAAGGGTACGCTGTATTCGTCGACCAGCAACTATATCAGACGCATTCAAACGAACGAAGACCTCACGACCAAGACGTCGTCATCTCCCAACCTAAAAGCAGCTTCGGGGGCGGAGCTACGTCGCACACGTGATCACTTCCTCCCACCGTGCCTCCTCTCCTTAAAGGCCTGTTCACAGACACAGCGGAGCGCTAAGTTAGCGCTACGTGAGCGCTCCAAGGAGCGCTCATGTGTCGCTTTCTCGCGCGCGACCTCGTTCTAATATAGCGCGCGATTAGCGCTACTGTAGCGCCTTGTTAGCGCTCCAGTAGCGCCCTGTTAGCGCGTGTTAGCGCTTCAGTAGTGCTTCTAGCACCGCGGTGCTGCGGATTAGCGCATGCACTACGGTTCCGGTTCTTGTGGTTGGGTGTACATCAGCAGTACCATGGCGGACATGTGGGATGCTGAAATAGAAATGCGACAATGGCTCTTAGATACGCGATTAATGCATATGTCTGTGGGCGGCTTAGAGGCAAGAAGAGCCTCATGGGTGCGCGAAATCTTTCGCCACCGAGGTACCGGCGGGTACCCGGCGAACCTTGTTCATAGGCTGAGGGGCCGAGACACAAAGCTCTTTTGAAGGCGAATATTTTTAACTGCGTGTCTTTGAAACCAGGGTCACGCATCTCGAATAGAATGTGATGGGGTCGTACCCAATCAATTAGTCGCTCAGAGTCCATGACTCTGAATCGCCTGCCCGACCCCTTGATTGGGGAGCGGCTGTTTTACTTCCTCTTCTTTCAATGCCAAAGGAAAAACAACAACAAAGGAATCGCCGTGCACGCGCTGTTCCGCAGCAGCAAGCACGGCACAAGGAGCGTGAGAGCGCTAACAACGCGCTTCTGTAGCGCTAACAGAGCGCTAACAAAGTGCTTCTGAAGCGCTAACAGGGCGCTACTGAAGCGCTAACAGAGCGCTACATCACGCGCTAGGAAGCGCCACATGAGGGCTCCTTGGAGCGCTCACGTAGCGCTAACTTAGCACTTTGCTGCATGTGTGAACCGGCCTTAACTTGTTCGCCGTACATTTTCGATTGACCCCGCCTGAACTGCAGAACAGCGAATTCACTGTACGCGCTGCGTTGAACGGAGCGGAATCATGCGTAAACGGACATATATGCATCCGTTTTTCTTTTGCAGCACGAGAGCCACGGTGGCGCTAAAGCAGCCACCGTGGTTCTCGGGACGGCCGGGGCAGCAAATGTGGATACGACGTCATTATAAGATTTTTAAGTAAATAAATACTTGTAATCACAACAAAAAAAAAGTTTATCTGTTTTTTTATGTGCATCAATAAAAGAAAGGTTCACCATATCTGTTGATTTCTTTCTTTGAAACGAAACACATCAGATGTACGTTTTTTTTTCAGTATAGGTGATGACGTTCTGTAGCCTTCTCATTCTTCCATGTTCTGGCGAACCGGAGTGTAGTGGGGCACAAGAGAAATAGCACACAAGAGTCGAGACCATGGAGCCGAAAATGTTACCCTCACTGAGACATTTCGAAAACAAGAGCTGAAAGGGGGTATCGGTGGCCGAGTGGGGTTGATATTCTCTTCCTAACGCCAATATACCGAGTCTTGTACGAAAATCACCTCGGGCACGATGTACTGTGTCGCGTAAAAAAGATGGGAATCCCTCCTAGGATCTTAACATTCTTTTTAAAATTAAATTGTTCTATTTACCCACCTAGGTATGGTTGCAGGAGAAAAGTAACTTTGTCCCATGGACTATGAACTGCTTGTTGTGTAAGGAGCCCGAAACTGTTGAGCACATTTTTATCAACTGCTGGGACGCAATTTTATTTTGGGGATGAGTTCCAGAAACTTTACGCAAAAACCTAGATAATACACCACATTTCATTCGTTTTCAGCCCGTAATGTCAGAAGACACCGTTCCGTATGACCTCATTATGCTCCTTAGTTTATACAGCATGTGGAAATCGCGAATGGACGTGCGAAATGCCGTTCAGACCCCGAAGTCTGTGCACTGTTATTTCATTCAACTGGTAGCGCAAGTCACCAGCGTGTACGAAGGTCGCGATACAAAGCTCGATTGGGTGCCATTGTTTAACAAATTGTTACAAATGAAAGAACTGTAGTGATAAATGAGGGGTCTATTTTTGTAGTGCGATATTTTTGTGTGCTGTGACTCTCTATTTTTGTTTCCCATGAAATAAAGAAGAAAAAAAAAGATCGGTGGCCGAGTGGGTTAAGGTTAACACCCAGCTCGACGCTCGTGGAGAGAAAGCTCGCGTTGCAGAACCCAGAGATCCTGGGCTCGATCCCCACCCCTGCCCGTTTCAATCCGGATGAGCATCCTACCGGCGTGCGCCGTGTATCACTACTGCGTGAGCACGTTCAAGACACCAGTTTAGCAGTCGTACTGCACCGGCGAAATAGTTCATCTACAGTGTAAACCAGTGTCGTCCCCTCCTGGCAGACTGACTTTACGCTGCATAAACACTAAACGTCCAATTTTACTGACTTTTTGAGAGCTAACCAGCGATCTAACAATTTTCTCTCCCCCCGAAGAGCTTGTCGAATTTATCCTGACGTAATTATCACCCAAACGGTTCCATGCACGTCATTTACATGTTGTGGACGGATCGAAAACGAGCTTGCCTTACCTGTAGACTAACGCAATCCAGTGAGCTGTCAGTTTTTATGGAAGCCGGCTGCACGAGCAGGCCAAAGTATGCCTGCCCGCTTGCTCTCGAGTAGGTTAGGTTCGCACACTTACATTTTCTTTTTATCTGTAGCGGCTAGCGTGTGGAGCTAAAGACGAACGCACGTTATATAATATAGATTTTCTATTTCGCGTCTAAGTAGCATTCAAATGTTTCATAGTTTTTTGTGTTCTTTTAAATAGTAACCATGAATTTTGGGGGATCGTCCACTTTCAAAATCACGCCCTGGTTAGGGTAATTTCAAAATCCTGGAAAGTAGCGCTTGCGAAAACGCCATGGAGCTGTAGAATAATTAACTCATTTATTTGTGACAGACTGCTATATGCGTCTAGACCAGTCTTCTTATTCGCCGCTACAGAGCTGACCAGTCTATAACAGCATTAAATTGCTTTCATCCATTTTCATATGGTTACAGAAGTGCACGTTTCGTCTAGCCGGATCTTCTGCCAAATTGCAGGGTCTTCAGAAGTTTGAGGAAACGTGCCATATTTCTTAAAGGGTTGTTACGAAATCATCCGCAAGAAGAAAAACACGGGACGATTACGCATCAGCGCTATATGAATTAATTCCAGCTTTACATACCGATCCTCTTCGAAGTTAGGACCCCGTAGTTTGAAATCTCGAATTTTGCTCGTTCCCGGAACGAGCTCCCGTCTGGTGCAAGGCGTGCGTATGTGCTCGTTCCGAGGCAACCTTAGACAACCTCATTATTGTTCTTTCGCTGTAAGCATTATTTTAAAGAGCGACATCTGGTCGCCGCCATTCCATTCCTCCGTGCGTTCAGTTGAAGTGCCTTAATCTGATTTTTCTGCACGATTATAGTATCTTATTTCTTCGTATTTTTCTACGAGCAAACCTGCACCCCGTCAGGCAATTTTGCAGCGTGCGGGTTTATAAGATGCATTCATCATACATCACTATAATATAAGAAACAATATCATCTACCGGCACTTAAAATTCAAGTGTGTGTGCTTTCCAGCAAGGCACTCGGCAGATGTCAATCGCTTCAATCTACGGAATGATGTTTATACTTAAAGAAACAGTCCACGCTGTGAAACTGAGCATGATGTAAGCACGCGAAAGGTAACGCTCATTGCCCGAGCGGGGACTCTCTTTTCCTGGTGTAAACATATTTTTAACCTCGTCATTCGCCCAATTAACCTCCGTCGACGGCAGCGATCTCCTCTCCCGAGCATTTTGCGGGAAAGCAGGAGCACTGGACATTTATAGAGTGCACCCTCCGAGCAAACAGCGGCCCGTGCGCACGTTTCTTGGTAAGGTCTCTACTTTGGCCGAACATTCTGCAGCTGTCATGGTATTACGAAGGTGTTCAGTGCACGTCTCCCCGCTGTACTTGTACGACAATAGGTGAACGTCGACAAATTCGTATGGCGGATTGTGAGTAATACGTTGAATCGCCAAGTGATAAGACGCCAAGTGATAAGTGATAAGGCGTGTGCTTGAATACCTGAATAATAAGTGATGTTTGCGCTATATGCTTTCTAGCTTTCTAAGTTGTCCCGAAGAAACGCTGCGACGCCAACCATCGATTATGTATAATGTGCATTTTAATGAGTGTTAAGACAAAAAAAAACCTCGAATGTAATGCCGGGCTATTGGAGGAGTAAAAAAAGTGAAAGCCGTTTACAACTCCCTGTAACACCGAATTAGAGCGCAGCTCTTGAGGAGGAGGAGGGAAGGGTTCTGGGGGAGGGGGGGGGGGTGAAGTGACCTTGGGGGTCACGTGACAATGCCGATGATGTCACCAGTGACGTCACTGATGACGTCATCAGTGACGATGCGGACTCCGATGACGTCATCAGCGATGATGACGATGACGATGTGGATGTCGGTGACGTCATCAGTGACGTCACTGATGACGTCATCCGTGATGATGACGATGCGGATGCCGGTGAGGTCATCAGTGACGTCACTGATGGCGTCATCAGTGATGATGACGATGACGATGCGGATGCCGGTGACGTCATCAGTGACGATGACGTCATCAGGGACGTCACGGGACCTCGGCCGGGGGTCACGTGACCTCGGGGGGGGGGGGTCACGTGACCTTGGGGGGTCACGTGACTTTGGGTGTCACGTGACCTCGGTGGTCAAGTGACCTGGGGGAGGGGTCACGTGACCTCTGGGGGTTACGTGACCTTGGGGCCCGCGTGACCTTGGGGTGACTTTGGTTACGCCGACGCCGACGGCGACGCCGACGCCGCTCAAGCCGGGAACGGGCCCCTAAGAGCTGCGCTCTAAAAAGAGCCTGCTTGCTATAGACCCTTTCGAAAGGTCACCAAGACACATTGGCAGTAGCCATAGCTTGAACACGAAACACATGATTGGTCCCAATTCGTAGTCGAGCGCTGATACAGCGTTCGTTTTCGATGCAAGGAGGCCTCCTGTCCAATATATGCTCAGAGTACGTGATCGAGCAATGCAGGACAGGAGTTGGCGGAAACTTTTGTAAAGGGGTCCATTGGACGCTGGTACATCGCTGAGGATCTCATGGCCTCAGAATACCTAGAGACCCTACACACTGCAGGTTTGCATACAGGCGGCTGGAACTGCTTTGGGACATGCAACGCTGCGCGGACTGTGTCATGCTGATTGAGCGCATTATATGAAAGCGGTAGTTTCTAAGCGGTGGTTGTTTCTATCAGTGCAAAACTAATGGTCATTGAGAGGAAATCCTGCCGCATTGCTTTGCAGGCCCTCAAAATCTGAAGCTTCACAGATGTGAGAGCGGCGTTCGGCGGCTCGCAAAATCGATTCCTATGACAAAACGACGGCGCCCATACAAATTGCGTTGAATCGATGATGTGATATTGTATTCACGATTCTGTTCCAGCAGCTACTTCATTATGTTTTCAGATTTGATAAGTTGGGGTACATTCATCTGGCCGCAGCGGCAAAGACACTCAACGAAAAAAAATTATGAGGTTGTTTTCCTGCTGAACACGGATACCCCCCGTCGCGGCAAACGCCAGACCCCAGCAAATGGCGAAGCTTAGGTCGCGAATATATTTAAAAGTACGACCTGCGTAGAAATGAGGAACAAGTGAAACGTCAAGCTCACTGCATTTTTTAATGCGAAAGCCTTAACTGGTCTCATGGAGCGAGCTGACGTCATCAGTTTGAAGCGCGAAACCGGCTCCTAATTTCCGCGATCCCAATAAAAGCGATTCGCCTTCGGTTCCATTGGCTGGCGCGCGTCGACGGTGCTTCCATTGGCCGCTGCGCCATGGCCTCCGAGATCCCGAAGCGCGGGCGCGCTAGTGCGCAGCAGACGACAAAGGGAGCGGACGAGCGGCTTGCATTCTTTCGCATTCACAACTCATAAGAATTGCTTAGGTGTACTTCGAGCTTTTTTTTAAATTAATCATCCCATTCTAGGCTTCTGGATTTGCTGTGATATTTCTATTATTCTCTCTGATCGGCTGTCTTCGTGTTCTGCACTAAGTAAACCCACAATTTTTGGGGGATATGTACAACAAAATATATTACCAGCCTAACAGATTTTAAAAAAAAACGCAGAATATTGTCCGATGGTTGCCTCATCAGGTAATGCAAACGCCATTCACCCTTGCATGCGTCGGTTGCAAAATATTAGAGCACACTGTCAAATTATATCTTCAAAACTCCTGGGATTGAAAACAGTCTAACGAAAGAAATGTGGTGATGACGTTTGTCAGAAAATAGGCGTCCTGATTGATTCATGCGTTGTTAAAGTTTGTGACGCAAACACGCAACGCGGGGCACTAATTCGGTTAATTAGGCTAAGAGTTTATTTTGTCTTTGTTTCAAAGGGACGTAGCGCGACCTTCAATAAAAGCTTTTTAGAGCGACGCAAGAGCAGGCAGAAACGGTATACGAATTGCGTCTTCTCCGGGAATAATGGTGCCAGTCGAATGCAGACTGTACGTCTCTCGAGAAAATTAGATTACATCCTTTCATTTGAGCTCATTAAAAACCTATTAGACGCCGGTAGAAGCTAAGAACGGCTGAAATTGATTAGGGCTTAGCTCACCGAACCTATTCGATTTGTCAACGTCAAATAGGCTCAATTATAGACATTAAAAGTCGCTTCTGGGATTTCCCCTGATCACAGTCGGATAATCCTTGTTGGAGACGCTTATTCTGAAGACGAATGCTAAATTCATTCCGCGATGCATTGCTACGTAAAATCAGATTATAGTTTGAACAAAGCGCTATAGCAACTGAAAACTTAAAGAAATCCAGGGTGTAGTGGGTCCCGACCACCTTATTGGCGCCCTATGGCCAATCAGGTTAGGCCATTGGCTCGTAACAACGCCGAAAAAGGAAGCAAGAGGCGCGGGAAAAGGTTGGAAAATTGGGCTAGGTGGGGGTCGTTGTAAATGATAAAAAAACAGTGCTCAAAGAAACAGGATACAGGAGCGAACACAAACAAACAAACAAATTAGTCGTTAGTTGTTTATACAGCGGGAGTTTATTTTGCCAGAACATGGCGACACTATTTGTAGATAAGCAATTTAGCCAGTGCGATACAACCGCTAACCTGGGGTCTTTAACGTGCACCACGCAGCAGTGATACACAACCGCACGCCGGTAGGATGCTCATCCAGATCGAAACGGGCAAGGGTGGGGATTGAGCCCAGGATCCCTGGGTTCTGCAGCGCGAGCTTTCGCTCCACGCGCTCCCAGCTGGTATGCACTAGAGCCACTCTAGTGTGCGCTAGAGCCACTCTAGTGTGCGCTAGCCCACTCGGCCACCGATCCCCCAGGAGCGAACACAGACACACACGCGCTGACTCACAACTGGAATATATTAAAGAAAGAGAAAAGAGAAACCAACCAGCGAAATAACAAAACGAAGAAAGACGAGGTAAGCTAATGGACCTTTTTCTACTGGGTGATATCAAAGAGCCGCCAGACTCTTTAAATCAACTGCGAAATTCGGTTTCTCAATCTATCGCGTTCCGATTTTCTACACCATCGACCACAGGTGGTGCATTTTTTCTATAAAATTCGCAAAGAGCGAGCTTACCTCAGGAAAAAATAAAAAAAAGGCTTAGCTCCTATGGAAACGCAGCGAAGCCACCGGTCTTCAAGCCACGGAGCGCCCAATGGTTTGAAGACCGGTGGCTTCGCTGCGTGTCCATAGGAGTTAAGCCTTTTTTCTTTTTTTTTACTTTTTCCTGGGGTAAATTCGCTCTTTGCAAACTTTATAGGAAAAATGCACCACCTGTGGCCAACGCTCTACAAAACCGGAACGAGATAGGTCAAGAAATCGAATTCTGCGGTCAAATTAAAGAGCCTGGCTGCTCCTTGAATCACCCGATAGAGTGCCTTATATATATTTGTTTATTTTAACTTCAAAGGAGTGTGGACAGCAGGGAAAAAAGCTTCAGTTGCAGCTTGACTGGCCCCTGCCCCCTAACACTTGACATACATTGCAGCACAAAATTCAAACTAAGAAATCACTCAAAGGATAACATTTACATACAGAACATTGAAATTTTAACCAAAGAAGAGGTGGAGTAACAGTTATAATACGTAAACGCACAAAATACATACCGGGTCAAGTAATAATAAAGTAATGATAACGCAAATATTATCGGTGGTGAATCAGCATAAATAATACACACTATACATGCAACACGCCATGCATACATACATACCTAGTCAAGTAAAACAGAAGGTGATGAAATTGCAGACTTCATTCCGTACAAAAAAAAAACATACAAAGATACTATACATCAAGGTTACACAAGAAAAATACTACAGTAAGCGTTTGTATTATCCATATAAACATAAAGGAAAAATTCGAAAACATCGCATCAGTAAAATATAAAATGTGACTTCAGGGACTGTTTTGTTGATGTTTCGCGTCTAACGTTTTGTTTTCCGAGGTTGTTAAAGGGCAACTCCACTAAAAAAGTCGACCCTATCGAAATGACTGATATCGCTTTAGGGGGTCAAAATACGGTCATACCCAAGATATCACGTCAAACCGACGCCGAATTACCGATTAAAACCAACATTAAAAATGTTCTCGCGGCTCGGTTAGCGGCCCGAAACCGGGTGAGCAACGCTGGCACCGGGTGAGCTAGTGAAGCAACACTGCGCAATGACGTAGGTTTAGTCCTATGCTCTCGTACGGACGATGCAGACGCTTCGTTTTCCGTGGCATTCTGCTTTTCTACTGACGGCAAGAGGTGCTTACCACGTTATCCTGTGTTCTCCTTTTTTTATTTGCTTCCGCGACAGCGTGGAAGAAAGCAAAGCGGTGCTGCTCGCTCACGCGCGTGTCGTGGAGCCGGAGAGACTCGCCGGACTCGCGTTGGGCAATGTCGAGCACGACTTGTAGTGCTGTGAGTTGCACCAACAATTCGGTGCGCAACCCGGAGCTGCGGTTTCACCAGTTCCCAAGAGATCGGAAAAGGCACAAGGTATAAGTCGGTGCCGTTCGCCGTGTAGACTTCGGAAGACCATCGACTCCGAGCTGCAACGCGAAGCTCTGCTCTCAGCACTTTACGTCAGGCACCTACACACGGGATCTGCGGCTGTTGACTGTTGCGGGTTTCTCCATGAAACACGCGCCTTTGAAGAAAGATACGGTGCCGTCGCTGTTCGCGCACCGTCCGCCGACTGCTCCAGCACGATCGGCCGGACGCAGCAGGTCGCGGCTGATCTAATTAGCGTGCACATAAAGGCACCTTAGCTTTATCAACTTAGACCGCTTGTGGATACATCTTTCCATCTGTCTCCCAATATTTCTTTTTCTCTCGGTCCGCCAGCAAGAAACAAATACAGTCACGCTGCGCCGGCACTGAGCGCGTCATATTTATAGCAGTCGGATTCGCTTTTCACCTGCAAATATATATAAATAGACACTAAAACTTACTGCATTTGGTGCATATTAACAAAGTGAAGCGGTAAAAAAGAAAACGTGCAACTTACCTTCTGTTTTGAAACCCCACGTGCGACTGAGCCGACATTGTCGGTGCGTCGGCACAGGAGCGCAGGACGAGAACTAGGTCATGCCGACGACGCGCCACCAATATCCGTGTTGTTAAAAAGCCTCTGACACGCCCCGCAAAATTTTTTTTTTCAAGCTAGATGTTAAAATGGTGTATCAGGATATCACCA
Organism: Ixodes scapularis; assembly: GCF_016920785.2. Lineage (NCBI taxonomy): Eukaryota > Metazoa > Arthropoda > Arachnida > Ixodida > Ixodidae > Ixodes > Ixodes scapularis. The sequence continues at coordinate 176,593,058 of NW_024609846.1, read as the reverse complement.
AAGAATTGTTTCACTCTAGAGTTGCGTAGATATTTTTTATAAAAAATAGAAATACGAAGCCAGTTCAAAATTCCCGCGAGTGCACTGTGACGTAAAAGTGTACCGCAAAAAGTCGGGGCGGTCAGAAGGGAGGCATCGCCGGAAGTCACGTGAGTTGTATCACTCCTCGTGCTTACCGCGACCGCGCCTAATATCGTTTTTATATTTTTGTTATTCTCCGCACCTGCGCGAGCAATCCAAGCATACAAGGTTTCTTTATTTGCTTTTCATCGTTTAATGTTCCGTAATGGTAGAAGAGGAGTCAGTGAACCTAGTAAACAAGTTCTGCTCATGTTCTAGACAAAACACCTACTTTATACTTGACATTTACTTGTACTTCGTACACTCACCAGTTCGTATTCTCTAGATGGTAAACATCTTCAGCCTGGAGAGTATCCGATGATTCGACGACCTCGGTGTCTGAACCTTCAGCAATGCAATCGGGCGTGTCGTATGCTACACATCCTAATTTCTGCGAGCGTTTAATTTTTTTTTTCAGAACTCGATAGCTTGTTTTGTGCCCAGTATGACTCTGTACCACCGGACTGATGGCATGCACTCGTGCACTGGCTTGTACTCACAACGCTCTCATCATTGACCTCCATCACGTCGATCTACTGACTCTTCGTCCTCAAGTTTTACAGCGCGCAAACTAACAAATGGTGCAGTGATAAAAAGCTAGTGGAACTGAAACTTCGTTTTCTACAATCGCTCGTGGAGAAGACAAAAAAAAAAAAAAAGTCTTAGGCACGGTCGTGGGGAGTACCGGGAGTGACACTCACGTGACTTCCGGCGAACACAATTTAGTGACGTAAGTCAATGCGTCCCTTCTCACCGCCCCGACACCTTGCGGTACACTGTTACGTCACAGGGCACTTGCGAGCACTTTGAATTTTTTTTTACGTGTCAGAGGCCCTTCAAGCTGCTTCAGCCGGTAGTTTCGGTTTCGCCGTGCCGCCGGATCGATACTTGGATTCGCGATATCTACAAAACTATACCCACTGCCGAAAAGCGAATTATATTTCGTGATTCAAGGTCGCCGACTTCGAATAAACAGATCATAACCCAAAAATTGTAAAAAGAGAGCGGAGTTGCCCTTTAAGGAGAACAGGCATGGTATGAAGTATAGATGGATGTCCATACGAGGTTCTGACTGTTGATATTTTCCATATTTCACGCTGTCGTATATTATACGATGATATGCCTTTAATTAGATTAAATAATTGTAGCAATGGTGCGTTATTTATTGTTACTGAATTTTTATAAAGAGAAACTAGTCTGAAATTATGCATTTTTAACACATTTATGATATTTAGTTCACTAAAATACTTACGAGTTTATGTATACCAAGGGACGTTAGTTATAATACCTAGAGCCCTTTTTTGTGTGACGAGTAACCTTCATAAAAACACGCGCTTTTTGTTGAGCAATAACATCTAACGGCGAGTTCCACTGGTCGTCTTGGATCACTAGCCTAAATCCTCTACGAAGCATGCGTTCGATGCGCAACCACCGCGCCTCCGACTCCACCAGCGCAAGATTACAAAGCTCCGGGAGTGGCCGACTGTCCTCCCGGCATTCCCAACGCGCTAGGCTCTCGTCAATTCGGGAAAGCGCCTCGATGCTCCGAGCTGCCGTCGGTCGTCTGCCGTTCTCGTCGTGCTCGGCGAGGCAGGAGGTCACGGTTCCCCAAAGATCGGCTTCCGCTCGGCTCCAAGAAAATTGCAAGATCGAGATGTGGGTGTTACGAACCGAGACCCCGAGTCGGCTTCGCTCCAAAACAACGATCGAAAGACATCCGTGTTGACCCCAAGCGACCTGTGCCAGACACGCGCGACAAAAGAGTCAATCCCGGAGCGCGCCAAAACGACGAGTGTAATTAGGTATCCCTCATTTTTCTGCCCAATCATGTTTGTATGTTTTATTGAAGTGCGAGGGCCTTGACTAATGCTTAGGCGCCATTTCGCCGCACGAGTCACGTACCGAGTGCGCCATCGCTTCACCGCGCGTCTCAAAGGATGTCCTCACCCTGAGCCAGACAGACATGTGGGCACCCAACCTTTTTTCAAATACATTGAGTGGCTTCACCTTTTCCCGGTAAAGAGCGTCGTCTAGCGGTTTTTCTAAATAACAATCCGAGGGCACCTCAAACAATCCCTCTTGTCGTCCGCTATTATTCTTTGTAATTGTTTTTTTTTTTTCAGTGTCATCATCGCGATTTTTAATGCCAAAGGAATAACTATACCATGCAGCCAAGCCGGCGGCGTTTGTAACTGCAAAAAAACGAGAAAAAGAAACGGGAACGTTGCTTATTTTCCCATTGGCCGAGGAGAACGGCTCCTAGATAGCTATTGGCGGTCGCTTCACGAGAGCGCGCGCTCGGCCGCCGCTCTCGTGTTAGGCATTGCCGGAGGGGGGGGGGGGGGGGGGGGGGAGAGGGGGGCGGCCGTTTCACCAGAACGCGCGCTCGGCCGCCGCTCTAGTGGCAGGCGTTGACGGGGGGATCGTTTGACTCCGTTTTACCTTATGACTCGTCGAGGATCCCTTGTTTTGTTGGGCCTCTTGATTCGCAATGGATATCTTGACTGGTTGGACTTCTTGACTCGGCGTGGACCCCAAGACTCATTGGACCTTTTAACGCGATAACTTCACGACCCACATTGGATCGCTTGGTTCATGTTGAACCAGTCTTCGTGTCCAAAAAAGTGCGAGATCCAATACCAACCTCTCAACTTCTCTTCGCATTAAAAATGTAACGGATAATGTCTTCCTAATAATATTCCAAAACTCATCATCGCAGTGCTTAAAACTCAACGAGCCGTATGTGGCAAGTAAAGCGCCGATGTGTCTCAAGATTTGGCGAATAGATTACAAAGTGCCAGTGTTACCTATGTTGTAATAAAAACACTTCGATTGAGTACTCGAAGCACCTCTGGCTACGCCATTTATGCGCCCTGCATTTTGATTGGCCTGTCGTGAAAGTCTTAACTTGTATCGATCGATGTGAATGAAAGAACCCTAACGTAAATTTACAGCCGTTAGGCCAGATACGACAGCTATTAATTTTATGCTAGTTGCATCTGCAGTCTGAACATTGCATTAGGAGAGTGGTTTCGACCAATGGTGTTTTGCGGACCCCTTGAGGATCGGCGAAGATGATGGAGGACCCTGTTCATGGCGAGGGGAAGGGAAAGGTATAGGTTAATTATCCCAATGATTTCATAAATGCATATAACTACGGGATAGTTTGAAGTAGACTTCTCTATACAGGAGAAAACTCACCCGACAATTGGAACGTTACTTCTCGATCTAAAGAAAAAAAAACTTTTCATGCCGGTACTGCCCGAAGAAAAAATCCATCAATGTAACCATGTTTGGCAGTCAATGTTTTCTAGTGGACCGCTGACTGTGCCTGACTGTACGTCAAGCATGTCTGATTGGCCAACAAGTTACTCTGACCGACAGTCAAACTCCAGTCAGACTCCACTTGTCGGTTTTCTGATGGTTTCCTGGTGGCAGTCGGCCGCCGCGAAATGCCATCAAGATGTCTTGGTGGCGATTCTGATTGTACATCGATTGTCTCTGACTGTACGTCAAAAAGCTTTGACGTGCAGACAGACGTATGGTCAAATGACGTAAAGTTCGTTCTGATACCACTATTTCGTCAAATCTAATAATACGAAAAATAATCTATGCACAAGAAAACGATTTCGGGACGTGAGCCCATAAAACCTCTGATGTTAGAGATGGGACACGCAGCCGACCGACAACCTTGATCAGAAGCCCGCCAATAGCCGAACACGACACTTCGCTTCGCCCATAGAGGCTTCGCCGAGCTTTCATGAACGATCGCTCTCGACTCGTTTTGTTTGCCCGCTTGCTCCAACCTGTCGATCCTGCCCGGGCTCTACAATGCCTTATGTTTTAGTAGAATTTCTACTCGACAAGACCCAGCCTGTTGTGAGTTCCGACGATGTAAGGGACTTTAGCGGTGTAGTTGAAGACGACAAGGTGTACCAGGTCTACTGGGCCGGTGACGCGCGAACAAAAGGATCGTTCTACGACGCGAAAGTACTCTACATGGCAGGTGAGTAGAACTGAAGTACGGCGAGTGATGTACGAGAGCTTTGCATAACATGCTGACGGCTTAACTGCATTTGCAGCCGAAGCATCTCGTTTAAAACGAATAGTCAAATCGAGTTTCCAAATCGGTGGCATAGCGTAGGGGCACGGCCACTCGATCCCCCCTGTTGGTGCGGCCTGCCGATGTCTTTCCGAAAACAAAAGAGCGCGCGTGAGAGGAGAACTTCTCCCATTTTCCGTGGGGGCGCTGCACATCGGTGAGCGGTCTTGTGAGCTGAAAGCTATATACTGTTTCACCTTATGTTGTACCGCAGGCAAGGCTGTAAGCGCGAGCTACTTGCTCTGGGACAGATCTCGGCGGCACAAGCTCTCGTGCAGTAAGGGCAGCTGTCAACGCTATGAGCTCGCTCTTCTAGCCTTCGCTGCGGTACCACATAAGCTGAAACAGAGTATAGAGAGGGCGCCCAAGCTCTTGCTCCGCTATCCAGATAAAATAGGGGGTTTTCGTAGATCGTTCTCGCCGTCCCGCAAGGCCCTCCGCAACCCGCTACGATAGCGGGAACTCCACAGTGAAGGCTATCGGCGCGCAGGCGCAGTAGAAACTTCTTCGTTGTGGAACGCTTAGCGGAGGGGGCAGCGCGGTCTAATATCCGCCTGTCATTGGCTTCGCCGATACCGAGGCGCTGCCGCGGTTGCAGAAGGCAGCAAAACTCGCCTTCCTCCCACCTATGCACTGCTGTGCTCGGCGTAAATATCGTAGTGTCGCTCTGCGCTTGCGTGTGTGGTTTGTGTTGGCATTTTGGAAGCTGCCGGAAATGTAAATGCGCGTTCTAGTTCTGAGTGCCAGACTCCGATTAAATGTGCCAACTCCACTCGTGAAACAGGAAATCCTGCAGTTGATGAAGTACAATAAAGTCTCTTCCAAACTTGAGTTCGCACCGCTGACTTACATGGCTGGCTACTTGGCCTTCGTTTGCGAACAAAAGGTGACCATTTTTATTTGTAGAAATCGTCGTAATTTCAAAGTAATTAGCTGAAACATTCAACCTAGCAAAGCAATAAGAATTTCTCAGTGAAAGCAAGAAAGGCTAATGTGTAGAACCCGCTAAACTTTGCAGGTGACGTGTCCTGAATGCAAGCGCAACTTAAGGGAAATGCATCACATGACGGAGCATATCAGTCCATGTTTAGCCTTGACCAAGGAGGACTCAGCTACCCACGACCTGAAGCTGTCTGGCTGTGCAAGCTCGTCTGCACCTTTGTCGAGAGGGCTCTACAGTCGGCAGAGATTTGTGGTTGTGGAAGGATTTGCAAGGTCCTTTCGAGCGCTGTGCTTCCACACCTTATGGACTGCCCGCTGATGTGGTGTGTTAACTGCCGAGACCCTACCACCGCGAAGAGCTCTTCGAGCTCTTTCTCAGAAAACCCCTCAGACATTTTTGGCAAACTGGGCTGGTGAAATAAACAGCCCACTTTCGCGAAAGCCTTTTTCCCGAAAGGTACTCCGCTTGTGAACTAAATGACTCCCTTGGTCTGTTTTTTGTCAACAATGAAGTTTATAATGCTGAAGTTATGCCACGGAATCCAATTTGTATTGTCCTTCACAGATGAATAAATGGCACAGCTCGCGCGTGCTCGAGCGTCGGTTAAAACCGGAAATCATACGGCCTAACTATATCCAACTATAACTCCTATATTAAAGTGGTAATAGAAACGGGGCAACACTTACGGGAACAAGAAAACGACAACTCGCTCATACTGTTAGCAGAATGCAGCTTTAATGCGCAGCCTGCAGCTGAGTGAGCTTTTCGCAGAAAGAATCATGTGCTTTTATTCTACACAGATTTGTCACATCATTCATGCAATCTGGCACTCGTTTCAAATGAGACTTGCGGCTTCACGAAAAAAAAAAAATGTAAATAACCACACTGGGCCAGGCCGGGTGTACTGCTCCTCTCTCACTATATTTCGTCTTACCTTAGTATGGACTAGCCGCGAACGCTGTGCTAGCGCGAGCGGCTAGCCTTTACTGCCTTGACTGGAGCACTCGCTGCAGGAGCACTCATGCAGCCGCCGAGGCTTCCTTCGAAGCAACTATCTCGCGCTTTTAGCACGCGCGGCTAACAAGTACATACTAACGTGAAGCGAAGTATAGAGTTCCTCGATATGCTCTCCCGAAAGGAACTCTATCTCTCACCGATAACGAGCGCCACCGGGTGGCGCTGCGGGCTAAAGTAGAACTATCGCTCTTACCGGCGGAGTGAAGCATACGGCAGGCCGCTCCCAAGGGGAGTCTTAATCGAGTGGCCGTGGTAGGGGTTAAGGAGTCCGATTTGTACGCAAGTGGTCGCGGGTTCGATGCACGGTGGTTCTGCTTTTTTTTTTTTTTTTTCTTTTTTTTTTTCTCAAACATTTTGTTTTATCGAGGCATTTGGCGATATTTATGAGTGCGTATAGCTTTGCTCTTATATAAATGCTGCCCTTGTTGATGAAATGCCCTTGGCAGTGGCAGTGAGACGTCATCTGACTGACCACCAGATGACGTCTGATGGTCCATCACGTTCCACTAAGGCTGCTGACTGGCAGTCAGTGTCCCAAATTACGTATCTTGATGGAATTTTCAATAGGGGTAGCACAAGCTGAAAAAGAGCTCGTGTGTTTTAAATTTAAAAACGAAAACAAACGCCTCGATGAAATGTTCACACGATATTTCGGAGGTTGTTTAAGAACTACCAGCTAAAATTCACGTGCCTTTTTCATAAATTCTATATATAGTTTTCCTCGTTTTTCAATTTTTTTTTCTTACACTGCCTGAATTCTCTTATTTTTCTTTATTCTAATAATTTGCAGCAGTGAGTCAGCAGGTGTGTGTTTTCTGTTAGTTCCTTTCTCCTGTCCTTTTGAGCGCTGATTAAAATCATGGGCACAAAGCGGGAACAAAATTCACTTAATCATTGGTCACTTCGGAGAAATAATGAGCTAGTGAAACGTCGTTCCCAGCGTTCCAGTGGCGGTTGCGTTGTTTTTTCCATGATATTTTGAGGTTTGCCATTCGCCGACTTTCTGGTATTTTTGCCGTGATTCGTGGTCTAGTGTTCCGCAGGAAAGTGAACTGACAAACTTTGTTTAGAGTGTAGAATACCTCTAAACGAGACCACATACCATGCTGAAAATCTTCAAACCAGATTGGATGATTATTTGCTTATCATGGAGATTGTACGTCGCCGGATGCATTTTGTAACGCGGGTATGAGCCGCATGTAAACACTCTTACAATGCCAGGAAAATGGCGTATTGATAACTTTTTACATTTTATATTTTAAATTTTCACTTTCTTCTGCGTTGAAGGTTTTATTTTTCACCTTTTTTTTGTTATCTTCTGCCCAGAAGGCAATTTAAACAATAGTTGACATAAACCGTACTGACTGCGAAGTTCCATGTACAACTAATACTGTAATTTTAGAGTAAAATTGTAAGTACCTTCGATTTTGAAACCCACAAAACGAATAAGGTGGTTTGCGATACGAATTATGTCAAATAGAATTCTAATTTGTCCACGGAAAGGGATCTCCGGAAGCTTTAGCATAGCGTGACCAACTGCATCCCACATTGGCGCTAAACTTTAAAGATAACAATAGGCAGTTTTTATAGCTCGTTTTCGAAGGCCCGCTGCCGCTACGGATGTGCGCTTCAGAGAATGCATCCAAGTGGTAGCGCGAGCTCCCGCTACAATTAACGCGGCCTGAAAACACGGTCTACTAAAACTCTATCTTAACGCCAGAGGGTTTTAGAATAGTGTTTGTTTTATGAAAACGAAACAAAGGTTCTCCGCCCTTATGCAACGCCACCTACATGTCAAAAAAACTTTTATTGTGCGTGCTGAAGTCTGTAACTTGGAAATTAAAAAAAATGCTTTCTAGTCTCGAATAACGTTTTAGATTATTTTATTTATGATAATACAACGCTCGCGCTGGCTCAGCATGGACGGTCTGGTATTCGCCGAGCCAAAAAGATCTCGCCCGTTGCCGGAAGAATTAGCGTGTTGTTGTTAATTGAGCATCTTGCTGAATCATCAAAAAAGTTTGTGGTAACCAACTCCCACATGAGTGCGACGTCATCTTGTGCTGAAAATTGCAGTCGAGGGGACAGCGAAGGCGCAGGACGCCGCCGTCTCGGAAGCCGCTAGGAGCCGCCATTCCACACATGGCTCCGTCTTGGAACCCGGCTTTTCTTCGCGTTAAAGCCCTCCCCCAACTCTTTTCTTTTTTAGAAGGGGAATGCAAAATATTTATGCATTTAGGAAACCAAAAGGTAACCGCATAATTCTAAAAATTGGCTCCCCAAATGTGGAACCCTTAAAATAAATATTATTGCGGACATTCAAAAGGGAATTGTTCACCGGTTATGATCATTGCGAAACAAGCTAGCTGGTGACAATTCATTGTAATAAAGAAAAATAACCCGAGACTGTGGAACACACAGGAGCGAGTCAGCGAGGAGCAAGTCACGCACCGCTCGTTTCAAACGGTGCGTGACTTTCTCCTCGCCTGTCTCGTCTCTTTCTCTCTCTTTCTCTCTCGCCTCGAAACACATCGAAGTCGAGTGTTGTTATGCTGATCGTCTGAGGCGTAGAATTTTAAGCGCAGCACGGGCGCAAGCGGAGCGTGCAAACCAGCCGGCAATCTTCCTTGGCGAACCAGCCTAGCTACTACATCGTATTTAAAAAGAAATTGAGAAAACGCACCTTTCGATCGGTCCTAACTCATCTGTGCACAGAGCTCCCACCCGTGCGTACCCTCCGTACCCTTGGTAACGCGATAAAGGTTTTATATATATTTTTGTTGTTTTTGGCTCATCCCCATAATGGCCGACTGACAACTTCCACCACGTGTTAAACCAGTCAATCAGAACTGGATTCTGCGGGATTAACTTCCGGTAAGCGCGGACTGAATGGAATTCCGTACTCTGGAAATGATCAGTGTATCTAGGTTTCCTAATAGAGGGGCAGTTGTATATAGCTGCTGCGGGATATGGGAGTCAGAAAGGGACAGCTGTCCAGGACGGTACTGTAATCTACAGCACTGACATTGTACTCACTTTCAGCTTAGAAAACGCAAGGAGTGCCTTATCGCGTACAAGCTTCTAGGCAAGTGATTCTTTGTTTGGTATACATTTGTTTAATTATCGATTAATGCCACTATTCTATTCTTTACGGAGAGGTAATAAAACATTCGAGAGTTGCCATGCCCTGCGTTGTTGATCTCTTGGTGACTATGTGGAGAGCAAGTTCGCCTGCTTCTTTTTCATGGGTTGTGGTGACGTCAGAACGCCGAGCTATGCTTGTCTCTGATCGAAGGCTAATGGATAGACCTCTCGGCAGCTTGCTTTGACGTCTACCCACTATCCTTCAATCAGAGCCAATCAGAGCTCGGCATTCTGACGTCGGCACAACTCCGGAAAAAGAAGCAGGCGAACTTGCACTCTACTTGTTGATAATGGAAAATCGAGGACCGCTAAATGCACATATCAGTTTGGAATGTACGTCATCCTGTAGGGTATAATTCATTGCGCTCCTCAATTGATTTTTTTTTCTTAGGGTGCAGCTTCTATATCTAGTTCACACTGCATCGTAAAGGTATACCTTTGGCAAAGCTACCTGTATTAAAGGGAGCTGGATATCTTAATCACACTGCGCATAAAGATCCCTTTCGCTAAGGAAGGTCCTGCGTTGGACGGAGCGCTCCCTTTACGGCAACAAGGAGTAGCCTCGGACCCACGAACTCAAAATAAAAATCACAGATATATAAATATGTCTTGTTCAATGCATTATAACAAATTCAATGTATGTAAGTAGCATATTCTGAAATGACTGTGAACGCAAATGTGATAGAATTAGACATTGGCGAGGAGAGCATACTCCAGCCAAAAGGTAGCAGCGACAGCCCCTGCCCGTTTCGACCTGGATGAGCATCGTACCGGCGTGCGGTCGTGTATCACTACCGCGTGCTGCACGTTAAAGACCCCAGGCTAGCGGTTGTACTGCAGATGCTAAACTTCTCATGTACAGCTGGGAGACTCGTCGCCCTTCGAGGCAGACCAAGTTCGCTGTATAAACATACAAACCACCCAATTTTGTTTTAGCAGCGGCGGCACGTGGAAAACGATGTCTGCTACGAACTCGAACGCGATAGACCACTGCGAGCTCTTTTTTGAGGTTGTACACCAGTCGTTCGACTCTCCCACCGAGGACCTTTTATCCTCGTCGTCGTTCATTTCTTTGAACGGCGCGACTGGCGTAACCGTGAGACTCCGACATGTATCGTTTCTGCCGGGCACTATTTAGCTACTTCAGTAAGAACATTGCGGAAAAATGAAGCTGCTAAACAAAAAGGTCGCCCAGCTCGCAATGGAAACTCGTAAACGCAGATGATCTAGGGCTAGTGTGGCCAGACGGGTCGGACGTTTTAAACCAAGACTCATTTAGGTGCGTCCTCAGACTTAGAGAAAAAAAAAATAAAGTGCCGCAACAGCAAACACAAATAATATTTAGCTTTTAAAGGAGCAATGCAACAATTTTTGTACTTTGCGCAAATACCGCTTAAAACGGATCCCTAATGTTAATGACCTATGAAACACGCGTTCGTTTTTCACCCCACGCAATAGAAGTCCCAGAAAAAAATTAAAGAAAAACGAGCAGCGTTTACCCCCTCAACTCGCAGCCAGAACAAGCGGCCATGTGATCTGGAGCCGATTATATGCCGCCAGTGTTGATCATAGCCACGCGCTGGGGTTGGCAAAGCGGAGGACACGCGCTGAGTTCCAGACATTGTTATGGCTCGGCTGTTGTCGTCGTTGCAGCGATTGGACACGGGTCACAACCCGAATGCTTCTCGAGCTAGCAATTGTCACGAGCCCAAGTCGAGTGCCCACGCAATGCTCGGGTCCAATCTATGAACCGCATTCAAATATCGTCACTTGGGTGTACTCCGATCCCCGAGTTACGTCATCAAATTTTGCAGAGATTGAATGAAAATGATCGCTTTTGTCCTTGAAATTACACCGCGACAAAGGAGTTTCTTGGCCAGTGGCGTTTCGTGTGAGTATCCTTGAGTCCCAGGTGTGCCAGTAAGCTCGTGTAGAGAGAAAAACATTCCAACTGAATATCGTTGCACAGCTCCTTTAAATGTAATATTTCACACACAATAATCAAAAACGGCGTGTCAAACCGATTTCGAGGAATAATTGTTTATCACGCGCTCCTCCGGCGGTTAAGCAGGACTGCAATCGGAATCAACTTAAAGTGCTCCGTTTATTTAACCTCTGATCGTGAGCCCCGTTTACTACAGGTACCTTCAGCTAAGGGACCTAAGCTAGGTACCTTTACGCTGCCGTGTGAATTGGGTATTAAGCGCCCGTTCCGGACTTGAGCGGCGTCACCGTCGGCGTAATCGCGCGCGTTGCATTATGGGACGTTTCCCCGCTAAACGTAGCGGTGAAATTGACGTCACATAAGCTCAACACCAGTTTAGTTTCCCCTTCTAAATTTAGCGGTAAATTTTGTCCGCTAAATTTAGTTGGCGATTTTTCGGTAATTTTCCCGCTACATTTAGCGGAGAAATTTTTGCGAAATATCCTGCTAACTTAAGCGGAGAAATTTTCGCTAAATTTAGCTATAAATTTAGCGAAAATTCTCGCTAAATGAGAGGGGAGCAGGAGAGGAGGAGGGCAGAATTCGGGGGGGGGGGGGGTGAGGAGAGGCACACCCTTCCTTCAGCACCCTCCCCTCTACCTCCTCCACGAGTGCTGCGCTGTAATTTGGCATAACAAAAAACTGTAAACGTCTTTCATTTTTCGTTTTGCTGTTAAGGATGTTTATTAGTTTATAGAATTTGTGTTCATGCAAATCTAGGACCTATACCTACCAACGTAATGCAGCTGCATGAATTGTTGTATCCCTCTGGCGCAGTCCGCCGTGCTATACATGTATACCTCCAGATAGCTTAAGAAACGCAGACCGTGGCAAACCCTTCTGTTCTCATCATGGCGCCACAGTCAATCAGAATGCTACATTAGCCGATATATGAACACGGAACAAACGAATCGCGACGGGAGAGGTATATAATTAACAGTATTGTATTCATGGACGCCTTTTGCGCGCTGTTTCCTCTGGTTGCGCAAAGGCCTGTCCAAAGAAAACACTTGAGAAATCTTGAGGCTACAAAACTCTGTCAACATTCGTGAAAGTTGAAGCGTCCGGCAGTCTGATATGTCTGTTTTAACACGACCAAGCAAGCATCACGATGTTCCTCGTCGCATCCTCCGCTTTTTGGTGGCCCCGGTGCTGGTCAGACTTGACCTTCACACGCCACCTACCAATGCTGTCCATCTGTTCTGCCGGGCCCTCGGAACCGTGGCCATGTTCCACAATTTACTCGAACTCACTCCAGGGTGAGGTTTTTCCACATTTGCGTTAGAAATACTTACCCGCGTCCAGCGTCGCTCTTTTTGTGTTATCACGTGACACGACCCGCCGGAGTAGCTTGGATCTATTTGGGTAAGATTCCGAACACAGCCGTTCCACTTCCCGTTTTCGGGACCTGAAGAGCGGCGGAGGCCTCGACCGACAGCCAAAATAGCTTGTGAGTGGCTGTGCGGACCCACGTAATGAGCACGCTCAAGGCCCCTTGTAAAACAAGGGAAAAATTAAAAGAAAAAAAAAAAGAAAAACTGTTCCCCAGACAAAATAGAAAGAAAAAAAAACAACGGATGGAAGTGTATTGCCGCACGACTTATATCGTAGTCTTGTCCTCTCACAATTTCTGAAGTATCCTGTTTAATAACGGGCCTTCACTTCCACTACTATCTTGGTCCCGTATAGGACCGATATAATTACAAATAAATAAATTAATAAAAAGCCGCGCCTCACGTTTTTTTTTAAGTTTAATCCACACATTAGAAGACCAAAAAAAAGTTTATGAGTTCACTTTTTTGCTTAACACGAAGGCAGCCGCTAGAGATGAACAACAGATGGATCCCGGTGAAGGACAATACTCAGAACACAATTATACAAAACTAAAAAGCTCAGCGCGTAGGGACAATCATCAAGTAACACGTCAAGCTCATTGTCATGCGCACATCGCAATGGTTAGGTATAATCGTAATCTGAGCTTCATCGTTCACCGGGACACTTCTTGAAATGGTTCACCTTCATTGGCTGTCCCCGTCTTCAGCGAGGAAGCGAAGACACAAACAGTTTTCTTTTTTTTTTAAATGCAGTAACTATGGTAGCTAGAGAGCATGGCGGGGAAAATATACCTAAAGGCGCAGAGTCTAATTCGAGACGACAACAAAACGATCATAGAGAGCATTCTACTGCATGCGCCCGAACCGAGTGACTCGATTTCTGCGCAATCAAGCTTCGAGCGAAGTGAAAGCGAAGTTAGGAAACGCCTACGTCGTTGCATTGATCTGCTAATTCAACGTTTGTTTTCGTAATATAAAAAGGAAAGTATTGATGCGTGCAACGTCTGCACTTACCCTGCGTCGATACTTTTGTGGTTAGCTTTTCGGCGCGTTGCCTGTGCCAGAGCTGTACCTCAGTCTTTAATTTCCTCGTGTTGTAAGCACAAACTCTAAGTGAATACCCGAACAGGCTCAACCCTGCAGCGACACAGGCCTATCAACTGCTGTCGCTATCACGTGACAATGACAACAAAATTTCTTCGTCCCTATAGGGGGTATCCCCTGAATGCTATGTTTGACCCATGGCCGCACACAGCTATGACTGCCAGTGAATACTCCCTACTCCCTACAGAGAGTACTTTGAACATTTTTACGTAGTTAATCTAAAGAACAAAAATATCCAACTCTTACCGAGCTTGAATAAATTACGTTTGTTATTGATGTTTCGATTCCATCAAAGAAGGAAATGTCCGGAAGTGGGCAGCCAACTTTTCAGAAAGTTATCCGCTTTCTAAATGAACTCAAATCGATATAAGGACAACAGTACGGGCGAAATGTTTGTTTTCGCCTCCTTTCGCAACATATCTTTTTCTTTCTTTCGTCCATATTTTACTCCTGCCGTGTTTTTTTTCTTCGATTGGTATAGAAGTTTTTTTTTTTTCATATTCAACAAATTTGCCGCGTTCCGATTTTTTTTTTGCAATATTTTCTTAAACAAAATTTTCGTTCGTAACGTTATATGCGTAGTTAAATTTTTCAGTGCCAACTGCAGCGGGAACGTGCAGCAATTTCCACAACCAGTGCTCCGAACACAATGATGGTTGTGCGAGGCGCACGGTTCATTTCTTGCCTAACGCGCGGACTTGTCTTTAGCTAGTTTGTTAGCTTATTCGGTCAGCTGAAATTATCATCACTTTTAGTTAAAGACATAAATCAGGAACTGATTCCTTCTTTTCTCTCTGCTTCTCTCTCACACGTTTTCTACCGTGCGCTAAAAAGTTCTCGTCCACGGCATCCACAAAAACCGACAATCCCCTTTTCTCCAGCTTCGGTTGGCCCGCCGAAAAAGTCCCAGCATCATCAATATTGGCCAAGCGGACTCTGCACTTTCCTACGCACTGCGGGTGTCCAAAGTGGGGCGCGGGAACCGCGCCCCTACACAGTCGTTCGTAATTAGTCACAAAGGCTTATAATAAAGAAAGGCACATTCTGGCCAATAATTTGTCAAGCCAGACTTTTCTGCTTTGTCTGCTGTGTACACTTTGCAAAGCTATAAAGTACTTTGCAAAGTATAAAGTAGTAGGCAGCCGAAAAGGGGGACACTGCCACTTGGAGCCAGTGTTGTACGGAACGGCGTTCCAAGGAACGGCGTTCCTGGAATGCGTTCTTTTTAAGAGGAACGAAGGAACGCCGCCGTTTCATTTTGCATCGTTGGAACTGGAACGGGAACTCGTTACATTTTTATAAGAACGG
This sequence comes from Ixodes scapularis, assembly GCF_016920785.2. Classification (NCBI taxonomy): domain Eukaryota; kingdom Metazoa; phylum Arthropoda; class Arachnida; order Ixodida; family Ixodidae; genus Ixodes; species Ixodes scapularis. The sequence goes on along the minus strand of NW_024609846.1, from coordinate 176,578,002 downwards.
AAAAAGAAACGGCATTCCTTTCTCTCGTCCAGTGGGTAGTTTGTATTTTATTTCTCAAAGAAAAATTCTAAAACAATAAAAACAATACCTTTACGAAGAGCAGGATGTCGTTAACTTTTTGGTTACTTATCATAGGGTGTATTTTATGTGATCCTCGCTTGGTAAGAGTCGGGTGCAGGAGAGCTAGTGGACATTGATTCTTTATTCAGTGCCTGAGACTGCGGTATAAAAAGCCAAACCTTTTAGTCGAAGGAAAAGGCACTGATAGAGAGACATTTTGAAATCAGCTACTTCCTTTGCTTCCACGTATCATCATACACGCATTAATCTAAGGCCGACTCCAGTCATCACTGAACTTCCACAAAGAGACCTAAAGTTACAAGAAACAGGTTACCTGACATCAAAGGCACCCTTCTATTCCAAATATTGGTCATTTAAAATATATAAAAAAATCGTGATTCATTCCCCCCTTGTTCCCCACCTTCAAACTGAACAGCGAATCCAACCTTCACGAAGGAGGACTTGTATTTTTCAAGACTGACCTTCCAAAAGCCCTACCTTCTTCACTTGCTCGTCTTGCGAACAGCAACATCGAGAAGACCCTGGTGTTAAGTTCGAACAAGGGACTTTGTTAGATTGAAACGTGCGAGGTTGTAAAACGCTCGTGCAATGTGGGGTTACATTACATTTAGCTCGTCTGACTCGCCCACCATAAAATATGGCTGAAAACTGAGATGTTTAATGGTGAATATTTCAACAAATGAAACCCTGCTTCCGCTTGTCTTCTTCTACTGGCGCCCTTCCATCCTTGCCTTCAATTCGTATGTTGTCATTTGACGGGATAGATAAAAAAAAGGCAACTTTGCTTGACCTAACTAAATATGGTAATCACCAAATACGAATGTAACATATATGTAACGATACGTTCCATTATTTTAACTGCAACGGGAACGAGTTCCTTTTTCACAAATGGAACTTGTAACGGGAACGCGTTCAAAAAATTAGAAGGAACGAGGAACGAGCGTTCGTTACTTTTTTTGAGGAACGTGTACAACACTGCTTGGAGCGCTGCGGTCGCTCCTGCCTCGTCCAGAGCCTAGAGTTAAGAAAGGGAGCAACTAAAACCACGGGAAATCCTCGCAATTTCATGGTGGACGCCTTCTGTGGGGACTGGTTTCCAGTGCGCATGTGCTGCATCATTCGTGGCGAGGAAGAAAGCATAAGGAAAAGTTTGAGGCCCTTGCAGACGATGAACTTATTTGCCGCCTCCTGGCACCTCCTATTGCAAACGCGGCACGTAAACCATCTGACCCGGATCGAGCAGTTGGAATCTCTTTATAATCTATAGGCACCCTACAACCTTGCAGTGAGAGCGAGGGTAAGTGATTTTGTCTTATTTGTCGTAGCTCCATGTGGATGCTAGAAAATATTCGGGAGGACTAGATTTATTCGTTGTATTACACTTCTATTCGTATTCTCTTCGCTTCGGATTTCGCTTTGCAGAATCAGGAAGAGGCATTGTATATCAATAATACTTCTTTATTGACGCCTACCTACTTGTATTATCAACGCACCGTAGACATGATTTTAATGCAATTAAATGCAAAGGTGGAAGCGAGCTAGACAAGAATTACGAAATTAATCCCTGGAGAAGGGGAACAAGAGGGACAAAGGGAAGCACAAATCTTCACACACAGCTAGGTTACTGGTTTGGGACCGAAAAAATCCGCCTAGTCACCTAGCTATGTTTGGAGATATGTGTTTGTCCTTTGTCCCTCTTGCTCCCCTTCTCCAGGGATTATTTTCGCCATTCTTGTCCAGCTCGCTTCCACCTTTGCATTTAATTGCATTAAAATCATAACCTTAAATTGCAATCTTCACCCTCGTTGGTGTTAGACTGGTGGCAGCAGATAAAACCCGTTTGGTCTACTGACGTCTACCCCTGGTTAGCTCGGTTGGTAGAGCGCTCCACCTGTAATGGAGAGGTCCCGGGTTCGATACCCGGACCAGGCGGATTCTTTCGGTCGCGCACCAGTCACCTGGCTGTGTCTGGAGATTTGTGTTTGTCCTTTGTTCCACTTGTTCCCCTTCTCCAGGGATTATTTTCGTCACCGTAGACACTTTTGCTCTCCTTCAAGAAATTTCCATCTTGGTAGTTGCGTCCCCTCGGTCGCGCAAAATAAACCGTCCCTTTTGGCATGCATTCTGTATCGCGGCTGCAGACAGACCCAACCGACGCCACTAGCACTATAAAAAAAAAAAAAAAAAAAAAAAAACCTGCACAAGCGGCAATTAGTAAGTGAACCGGCAAGCTTATTTTCCCTACGCATGTCGCTTTTGCTGAAAAAATAACCTCAACTACGTTTCCTTTTCTTGGTGAGCTATATAGTTCCTAACAGCCTAATAAATGCAGGGCGTGGCCTATTACGATAATCACGCTCTTCGCCCCGTCATTGGTTTTTCTACGTTCTTACTGGATATGATGCCACAATTTGATTTGCCCGCTGAGCGAGAGTGAGATGATCAGAACTCGGCACGCCCTGCATTTCTTAAGCTGACCTGTTTGTATACGTATATTGTTGACGCAATGCTTCATGTAGCATATATTATCCCCTCTGTCCGCCAGCTCCGTCGAGTCGCCGCTCCAGAGTTTGCCGAGTCTAAAATGATCTCTTTTATAAAGGAAAACGAAACGTGGGGAAGAGGACCCGGCTCGTCGTTAGCGGCTCAACGCCTCGGTGTCGCTTCGTCCTACGGACTGCTTTTGGAGACACAGACGCCGTCGCGCTATAATCGTCGGAGAAAGCTCACCCGCTCTTTTAACTTAGATGGTACTCGAGGGTTGAACGACGCTGACGTCGGCTTGGCGTGTCGCCCCGCGCTTTACTCGGCGTCTCTCGCCTGGCGCACTTTGTGGAAGGAAAACTGTGTGACGGTAGCGAGCCAATGCGAAAGTGCGCTCTAACCCTCGATGACGTAACCTTCGAGTACAAACGGCGCTATGACGGTCTTTTCTGGTGCTACCGCTCGTGCGAAATAACGCTTCTTGCGACGGTACTTTATTGTCTTAATGGCTGTGACATCGATAATTACGGAACCGTTAAAGCTTTTTAAAGAAGAGTAAGAAAGACAAATAAAAACAAAATAGGGAGGGGGAACCGGTGGAAGAATGTCTTAGTTCCCGCTGCTCGTATTATACGTGGAGCGAAAGCTCACCCTGCAGAATATAGGAATGGTATACTGAATCAACGCCCTTGTCCGAGTTTCGATCGGGATAAGCATCGTGCCGGCGTTCTCTCGTAGATCGCTACGGCGTGATAGATATTAGTAGCACATCAGGCTAGTGGCCGTACCGCGCTGGCTATATTTCTCGACTACAGCTCGGACACATCAGACGCCCCTTGGGGCACTCTAACTTCCAAGTTGGTTAAACTTCCCTGCAACAACTGGCTTACTTCATAAGACCTACTGAAATAGGTAGCTCCGTCCGCAAATTCCGGGAGAAAATTGCCCTGATTAATAGAAACGCAATATTTTCCTGGGACGGCTTGTTAGAGCAAATTACGTACAAAAGCTCACCAGACATATACTTTCCTGGATTTGTTTTTTCGTTTTGCTTTTTACATAAGCTGAAACAGCAATAAAACTGCCCCAAAATCAAATAAATAAATAAATAAAAGGTAGGTAGAACTTACGACCGTAACAATTGTTATGTAAAAGTTTTTTTTTTTTTTTTTATATAGCAAACTTCTAGAGACTATTTGGATTTTTTGACTGTCATTGGAACCAGTTCATTTTGGAGACCTTCCTCACTTACTCGTCCCCATCAAGCAGGATGTTCTTTTTCCCTTTGGTGGTCAAAGTTACATCTATCGTATAAAAAAGAAAAAAAAGGTTTCAACGAGCAATATATATGGCCCACATAACTTTGGAAGAATAGCACCAACACCATTACAGCCTGTAAAATATTCACCTTGCTTTTTAGTTATCCGGGGAAAAGGAAACGTACTTCTCAAACGACTGTTAAAGTGCCGCACTAAGGATACAATTTATTATGCCCCGCCTCCAGATTTACGCCGGGCGAACTTTCGTCCCAGTTATAAAAAAAGAAAAAAAAAACCTTGGTACTGTGAGCTTTCGCCCTATAAGCTTTTGTCCGGTGAGCTTTTGTTCATATATTTGCTAGAAAAGTACCTTAGCTACGGCCCTGAACTTTGCAACAACTTATTTTGACATTCCTGAAGAAGTGAAAAACGCGTGAACAGAGCTGGGATCTGTGCTCAATGCACACGAGCGTACGGACGCACGGGTATCCATAGCTTTGCCTTCAATGCGAAAAACAATTTAGCAGCTCTGCGAGGGCGCCGCCATAACCGATCTTCACTTTTGGTTTCCCCATATCCCATTTACTTCACGTCATCACAACCATAAAAGGCCAGATTATTGCCATTTTCGCTCTAAAAAAAAACCTGTGCGTCTACCTTCCCGGACAACACTCGGAGAGCCAGTCACTGCAACTTACGGAGGCAGCTCAGCGAATGACGATGCCGAAAGATATGTTTAGACCAAAAAACCGCACTCTGGGTTGTGATATTAAGCAATGCAAAACGTCACGCTCACATTGCCGCATTGCTGATTGTCACAACTCAGACTGCGTTTTTTGGCCTAACATATGTTTCGGCATCGTCATTCGCTGAGCTGCCTCTGTAAGTTGCGGTGATTTCCGAGTGTTGTGCGGGAAAGTAGACGCACGCGCTTTTTTTAGAGCGTTGATTGTATTGGTGTCCTTCTCACCAGCATTGGCCTTTGTGAAGGACCGTTAACGCCCACTTCAGTGGCTCGGTATCTCAGTAAAACAAGAGAAGGTCAGCAATGGCGGCTGTAATCTGGCGCCCGTGCAAAGCGTATATGGACGATTCCAAGCGCTGGGGACTAGCCGTTACCATGCCTGTGTTCGTGTGGGAAAGCACGTGCAGTTTCAAGCTTGTCAAAGCTATGTTCACGCGTACGTTGCACGAGCTTGCACGCATTGGGCACCAGTCGGGGCACCATGCTTGCAATTGTCTGTGCCGCGCGAGCGCCTTGAGTCGTGGATCTACACTTTGTTCATTCTTAAGCATGAGACTGCAACCAAAGCTGCAAGTGCGAGCTAGGCTGCGCTCCTGGCTTTGAGGAGTGCATTTCTGACACGAGTGCTCGTTCTGCCGAGGAACGTTTCAAAACTGCGACCTCGAGCTCTCGTGCTTGCGCTATTGGCTGCAGTCTCAACTTAATGGTAAACGGAGTCACGGCCACTCGATCCCCCCTGTAGGTGCGGCCTGCCGATGTCATTCCGAAAACAAAAGAGCGCGCGTGAGAGGAGAACTTCTCCCATTTTCCGTGGGGGCGCTGCACATCGGTGAGCGGTCTTGTGAGCTGAAAGCTATATTCTGTTTCACCCAGTGTACCACAGGAAAGGCTGTAAGCGCGAGCTCCTTGCTCTGGGGCAGATCTCGGCGGCACAAGCTCTCGTGCAGTAAGGGCAGCTGTCTACGCTATGAGCTCGCGCTTCCAGCCTTCGCTGCGGTACAACATAAGATGAAACGGAGTATAGAGAAGGCGCCCAACGCGCTCTCGCTCCGCCACCAAGATAAAATATCTGCCTGTCATTGGCTTCGCCAATACCGAGGCGCTGCCGCGGTTGCGGAAGGCAGCAAAATTCGCTTTCCCCCCACCTATGCACCGCTGTGCTTGGCGAAAATATCGTAGTGTCACTCTGCGCTCGCGTGCGTGGTTTGTGCTGGCATTTTGGAAGCTGCCGGAAATGTAAATGCGCGTTGTAATTCTGAGTGCCAGATGGCGATGAAATATGCCAACTCCACTCGTGAAACAGGAAATCCCGCAGTTGGTGAAGTACAATGAAGTATCTTCCGAACTTGAGTTCGCACCGCTGACTTACTACTTGGCCTTCGTTTGCGAACAAAAGGTGACCATTTTTATTTGTAGAAATTGTCGTAATTTTAAAGTGGTTAGCTGAAACATTCAACCTAGCAAAGCAATAAGACTTTCTCAGTGAAATCAAGGAAGGCTAATGTGTAGAACCCGCTAAACTTCGCAGGTGACGTGTCCTGAATACAAGCGCAACTTAAGGGAAATGCATCACATGACGGAGCATATCAGTCCATGTTTAGCCTTGACCAAGGAGGACTCAGCTATCCACCACCTGAAGCTGTCTGGCTGTGCAAGCTCGTCTGCACCTTTGTCGAGAGGGCTCTACAGTCGGCAGAGATTCGTGGTTGTGGAACGATTTGCAAGGTCCTCTCGAGCTCTGCATTTTCACACCTTGTGGACTGCCCGCTGATGTGGTGTGTTAACTGCCTAGACCCCTACCACAGCGAAAAGCTCTGCGAATTCTTTCTCAGAAAACTCCTCAGACCCTTTTTGGCAAACTGGGCTGGTGACCTAAACAGCCCGCTAGAGAATATATTGAGGCTTTCGCGGAAGCCTTCCCGAAAGGTACTCCGCTTGTCAACTATATGACTCCCTTGGTCCATTTTTTCGTGAACAATGAAGTTTATATTGCTGAAGTTATGCACGCAGAATCCGACTTTATATTGTCCTTCACAGATGAATAAATGACACAGCTCGCGCGTGCTCGAGCGTCGGTTAAAACCGGAAATCATACGGCCTAGCTATATTCAACTATAACTCCTATATTACAGTGGTAAAAGAAACGGGGCAACAGTTACGGGAACAAGAAAACGACAATTCGCTCATACTGCCAGCAGAATGGAGCTTTAACGCGCAGCCTGCAGCTGAGTGAGCTTTTCGCAGAAAGAATCATGTGCTTTTATTCTACACAGATTTGTCACATCATTCATGCAATCTGGCCCTTGTTTCAATCGAGACTGGCGGCTTCACGAAGAAAAAAAAATCTTAATAGCCACACCGGTCAGGGCCGGGCGTACTGCTCCTCTCTCACTGTATTTCGTCTTACCTTAGCATGGACTAACCGCGAACGCTGTGCTAGCGCGAGCGGCTAGCCTTTACTGCCCTGACTGGAGCGCTCGCTGCACGAGCGCTCATGCAGCCGCCGAGGCTTCCTTCGAAGCAACTATCTCGCACTTTTAGCACGCGCGGCTAACAAGTACATACTAACGTGAAACGAAGTATAGAGTTCCTCGATATGCTCCCCCGACAGGAACTCTATCTCTCACCGATAACGAGCGCCACGGCGGGCGCCTGCGGGGTGAAGTAGAACTGTCGCTCTCACCGGCGGAGTGAGGCATACGGCAGGCCGCTCCCAAGGGGAGTCCTAATCGAGTGGCCGTGACAGAGTATAGCTCCGCTCAGCTTGTGTGCTAGATTTCGCAGTGTTTCTTTTTTTTTTTTTTTGTCACATGGCTTCAGCTAAGATGCAGTCTTATCTGAGACTTCTCGGACTGGATACGCGCTCGCTGTCTTACGGCCTTTCCAGGCAAGCAAGTCAGTACCTATTCTTTAAGCGCTGCACTTCCACATAGTTGGCTGGAAGCGCCACCGGGTGGCCTTGTGTCACTAATAAACTTGAAAACCACCTCCTCTGGCTGTGCTCTCAAAGCAGCTTAAGTTCACTGTAGTCAAAGCTACGGAAGCGCCTTATTGAGTGCCGTTTGGTTCGTTTTTTTCGGTATGTTCACAATCCTCTTCGGGAGACAATATATCTTCCTTTCCGACTGCTTTAAAGGCCCTGTCACACTGAGGCAATAGTTGGACAACTCTATCCGGCAATACGAGGAAATCGTGTTGCTGGCCACCCTGTGACATCGCGGCAACAATAACAGTCGGGCAACATGTTGCTGCCACCCGGCAACCGTGTTGGCCAATTTGTTGTCCGGCCACCCTGTCGCGCCGCGCTGAGGGCGGGGACAACACCGGGAACAATCCGCCATCTTGATTGTTAACGTTCGTTCGTGTGCGGCGCACTATAGCACTCTACAGAGTGCTATAGTGCGTTCGAAGGGCCGGAAATTGCTATAGTGCGTTCGAAGGGCCATGGGACGACGTCAACCAGTGACTGTGATTAGAAAATTTTACACTGGAAGTATTTTCCGGCATTTATTTTATCAAAATATTCTTCATTCGCTGACAAAGCCGTTAGCCCTAACCGAGAGAAATGAGATCCCTGATATATGTTCGAGATTTACGTCACCGTATGAATCATTCCTGACTGCTTCTTTCTTCCATGTAATTCTCATTTCTACTGTAAAAGTGAGTTAGCTCCGGCAGTACCCGAAAGCTTCTTTTCTAGCGTGGTGTTGAGCTGAATAGGCAGCGCTTAAAAACTGCTGCGCCAACACTATCGACCTTCATAACAATCGGTGGAAAAAATGCTTTTCAACGCTGTCTATTGGCCTACAGCCTGCTTGTGATCGCTTCATTCGCCATAACGCCCTGGGGATTTTTGAAACACTTCAGGTGTCTAATAGCGACTGTTTCCAAGTTCCAAGCATCAACAATCATGATAAGAGCGGTCGTTTTAATGCTTTGATTTTTTGAATCTTTGCTTTCAAGGATTATTTTTATTATATTTTATCAGCGGGTGAGTAGGCATGCCATTTTATTTCACTAGCAGTAATGTGAGATGGTCTCTCGTCATTTCTGATTTCAAATCAAGTCTGAACGTTCACGACCGTAGCTGTGACCATTCTGACCATTGCTTTCCGTAATTACGCAGTAAAAAAACATTCATCAAAATATTTTAGCTGCACGCCAGACTTAATTATTGTTAAATAACGTTTTCCAAGGCTTTATTTGAACAAGACGTTCCTGATAGAGAACTCCCTCTGCCATCTAAATTGTGTTCTGACGTGTTGTCGGCCAGCAATTCGATCAGCCATTGATCAGGACAGCACACGTTGTCCAACACAGGTTGCTGCCGTTATGTTGCCGAACGCTGTCATACCGAGGTGACATTTTCGCTGTCTCCCATGTTGTGCTGCTGTTGCCGCGATGTGACAGGCTTGTCCGATAACACGGGGAGCGAGCAACGATTGCCCGTGTGTTGGACATTGTATTGTGTAGCTGCTGTCATCGTGTTGCTTCAGTGTGACAGGACCCTTAAACAGGTTCTTTTTGGGCTTTCTTGGGTGCAGGCATGGGCAGGCACGGTGTGGCGTGGGTCCTTCGAAAACCCACGCACACCGTGAGCACGGCTCCAGGGACTAGTTTCTTTATCCGGTATCCTGGTAAATATCCCCCTGGTTTCAAGTGCCTGCTGCGCACAACCGTAGCCTTCTATGCTGGGCTTAGCAATTTATTGCTGGGCAGCTGGTGAAGACCACACCAGACGTCTTCCTCGATATTGACTTACAATTCGGAACACAACAGTAAATTATAATAATCCTCTCGAAACAGAACCTGTTGAGCTGCAGGGTGAAACAGTTAAAATAGTTTGATCACAGCGCCCCCACGGAGAAAGATGTGCATGCTTTTTCCTGCGACGGAACAGGCCATATGAATCAAGAACGCGCAAATCCAGTCCGGTCGCGGCTATGGCAGGATGACAGCGGGAGGTAGTCTCTTGAGAACGCCCGGCCTCAAGCACGCACTATTTGCTTTTTCCCGCGCTTTGGCGGCGCGTGTGCCCTCGAAGCTCAAGACACGGCGGAATGTGATCGCAGGAAGGAAGCTCACGCTGCAAACGTAGCAACTAAGAATCCTTCCTGCCTTTCTCATTCTGTCAGTGACCATGGCAGCCCGACCCTTCCGTCCCAAAGTGGGCCACCGCGAAACACGCGCTTTTCTTGCCCTACAGTGTTGATTTAAAATTAACATTCGGGAGAACATTAAACCCACGCCACATGTCATGTTCGCAGCAGTGCAAACAGAGACTATTTGCAACTTTCACGGCCTATTAGCGGCGAAATGTTTTGGTAGCGCCCTCCTTTGTTTTCCTCTCGTGACGTCATTACCTTGCGAAGAATAAGTTCGATTGTGTTTGTAATTAGCATTAGCCTGAAATCATTGCGCTCTGAAACCAACACTACCAACATAGTCAAAATTGAAGTTCTTCCTTTACTCTTATTTCCGTTGATGAGAAATTCTTTGCTGACGTCATAGTCAGCATTCGGCCAATCGTGGAAGGCCGACCACAGCGACACTTTCGATCGCGCACGTCACCAATAGGGACTATTCACTGGCGACCATAGCCATTTGGGCGAACAGCTAAGCGGGTGCTGCATGGCGGAGGCTTCCACAGTTCCTTTGCAACGTGCATTCCGCACCATCAAGATTACCGGTCTTAGCAGCTTAGTAATGGGAGCTCTTTCTGAGCATGCGCTCTAAACATCGCCCTCAAATATGGCGTACAGTGAATCTTCCCTATAGGGAGTATTTAGTGGCGGCCATATCTGTATGCGCGACTGCTGAGCGCTTGCTAATCACTTCCACGTGTTTTTTTTTTTGTTGTTGTTGTTTTTTGTTTTAGCAACGTGCATTTTAAATGATAATATTAGAGTTCTTAGCAGCCTATCAATGTGAGGCCGTTCTGAGCATGCGCTCTAAATATCGCTATCAGATATGGCGTCCAGGGAATGCCCTCTATAGGGGCGTAATGCCGCCAGTCAATTTGGCCTTCATCTGAACGATCGATGTAGAAATGCACCAGAGTAAGTTACGGTGAATGTTAGTGGTGGTGCCATGTTATATTTATGTCGCGTAAGTAATCAACATTCTGAGAAATACAAGTAATTTTAAAACCTTCCGTCACCTTTTTTTTTTTGTCACGAAGGTACATTTAAGCATGTTGTTTTTGTGAAGTCGATCAAGCAGTAACTTAAGCAACTTTGTTGCAAGGCCGATGATGCAGGAACTAGGAAGCATGATGGTCACACGGCGGTATTATCGTCGCTGAAAGCTGCGAATTAGCGCGACGCCCGTCACCGATAGGAAAACAAAAGCAACAAGAAGGAACTGGCAGTTATTTTCATCCGGCTTTTTATCATCTCCTTTCAGAGTCTACGCGGCGGCTCGATGCATCAACGTTACTGACCCCTCGCCCGTATCTCCAGTCTTTCATTATAGGTGGTATATAGAACATGTATTCTATCTGTGTAGTCTCACCGTCCCGTTGGGCGCCGAATCCAATGGTGAAATGGCTTTCGCAGACAGCCATCGACCATCACTATTGCTTACTTACGGCGTGGACAGATGGCGATTTTCTCTTTGTGGGTCCCGATCCAGGGCACCAAGGGCTGGACAATAGGCCCAGCGTTTTGCTTCATGTTTCGTTCCTTCCGCCGTTACGCTTTCATGCCTTCACGCGTGAAAGGCTCCTTCGTCTCAATGGTTAAATAGTTTACTGAAACCTGGGGCAAAACATTTTAGAGGATGGGCGCATTTTCTTTCTAGTATCTGGATTAGTAGCGTTGCTGGTCATATCTCATGTACTGGCTCTCTAGGAATTACAGCCCGTAAATATTTCTAGCACGCGGCCATAAACAAAATGCTCTCTTAGGATCTTCGGAGCGAGACAAGAAGACGCTCATTTTTGATGAATTCCTCGCCTCATATTTGGCGCAAAGGCGAAAGTTACTTCGAGCGTTCTGACGTATGATCGTAAAAAGGGTACAGATAACTTGGTTGCGGCACTAAATCTTGACTTTATGTGTGACTAGGTTTTCATATTCTGCGCCATAGTTGATTTCGGTATTAAAGCATAATATATAAAACATAACACAACCCAGCATAAGCACATTCTTATTTATGTTTTTTTTCTCTAATGTACCCGATGAAATTCTCTTTAGGCACCTCTTTTCGTATATCTTAACGCAATCGTATAAGTTTTATCTTGCCCGCTTATTAGGTGAGCTTAATTCTTTTATCAATATAGGGCAAGTTGCTTTCGCAGGTTGTGTACAACATAAAAAATGCTAGGAACCGTTTTTCGGAATCACTTTGGGTTTTTTTTGTTTCCCCAAAAAATATAACTTAGTTCCTCCAGTCTCTTTGACTGTTTGTGTTTTACTGTTTCGCCCTATTTTTCCGCGTAAGTTCCGTCTGCTGTTGTTCTTTTCTTCTAAGTTTCCCCAACGCCATTTGGGAGCACTATATCACCGCCTTTTAATGAGTTATTAATCTTCGTTAGCGCATTTTTCCGCTCTTCAATTAATGTTTAAAGCTCCCGCCCCCTTCCCCTCTCCTTCTTTGCCCTCACTTCTTCCACAGAGCCCTTCTCAATTCTGCTGCCCCTCTATGTTGTCCTTTGACACGTAAAGCTACGACGCCAGTTTTGTTCTAACCATGAGCTTCATGCACTGTAAGTTCCCTCCAAGCCGCCGAAGCGATGAAACCAACAGCAGCGATGTTCTTTCTAAATTAAACAAAACAATAGCATGGGTATCAATTTCAATACACTGTGAAATATATAGATCCAGGTTTAGACGAGTAATTATACCCGTATGATAACTTCCTACCTCTCTGCCGTATTTCGTCCTTTCACCTTTTTTTTTTTTATTAGGGGATAGAGGGGGGGGGGGGGGGGGGGGAGAAGGGTGCATTATTTCGCCTTGTAACGATCTTTCCTCTGGTGTTCCTCGCTGTTTTATTTTTTTTGCAAAAGAGGAAGATGACAATTACGTTCGATTAAAGAATTAAAGGAAAAACTTACTTTCAATGTGGCACTTGAAATATGGGCTCCACAAAGAACGGTTTCTTGCCACTTCACATTATCTTTTTTTCTTTATTGTTCAATATATGTCGTATCGCCGCTTCTGTGCTGATTCAGGTTCTCCTGAAAGATTACTTCCTCTCAAGCGTCTCTTTTGTATCGCTCTCGCCATTTGTGCCTAATAAGTTTCGAACGTCGGAAGTAGGAATGATTATGCTACGCTCAATATTGTTTCGCGCAATTTTCACTTGGTTCGCGAGCAAAATGCATAAATTAACAAAACTTCTCGGGGAGAACGAGCGATGAAAAGATTATTTTCACTAATTTAAGTGTCCAATGTCAGCCGTTATCATTTCTAAGCATGAATCGATATATATATATATATATATATATATATGTATATATATATTATTAGGTTACAATTATAGGGTGATTTAATCAGGACTGATTAGATACAAGATGGATAGTAGGGGTGACATTCGTATAAACAAAGTCCGAGCTCCCTAAATGCTCGTCGAGCGCGCGCTTCTCCGCGGTATCACTTCTTCCTCACAATATTCCCCACGTCAGTGCAGGCATCGGTCATCTGGTGCGTTTGAGAGGCTTACGTATCGCGACGATAGTAACGCTTCATACGGCTTATGTGAACCACGTCACAAGATCGTGAACAATGATCGTGGGACGTGGTAACAAGCGCAACTTCGTAGTTGTTGAAAGAAAGTCGACGGACGACACGGAAGGGGCTGACGAATTGCTTGAGGAGTTTTTGAGACTTGTCGGGTGAGCGCAAGGGAGTCCACAAGAGAACTTCGTCGCCGATGTCGTAGGTGGTAGGCAGATGGCATGCATCGTAACGTAGCTTCTGGTGCTGCTGCGATTCTTGGGTGTGTACACGGGCGAGTTGGCGAGCGTCCTCTACTCTGGATGAGATCTCTGCTGCGGACGGCTGAACCAAGGTGTCAGATGTGTAGGGCAAAATGGCGTCAAGAGCTGTGAAGGGTTCGCGGGCATAGAAGATGTAGCATGGAGAGTAGCCGGTTGTAGACTGCCGTGCCGTATTATAGATATACGTTACGTAGGGAAGAATGATGTCCCAGTTGGGTGTGATGGTTGGCAACATACATTGAAACCATGTCACAAAGTGTGTGGTTCAAGCGCTCGGTCAGTCCATATGTTTGGGGATGGTAGGCGCTTGTGACTTTGTGGACCGTGGAAGGAAGCCGAAAGACGTCTTCGATGACTTGAGAGAGAAAGGGAGTACCACGATCACTAATTTTAAACTGGGGAGCTCCATGACGCAAGAGAATGGAGTGCAGAAAAAAAATTTGCAACTTCATTGGCGTTGGTGGCAAGTAGAGAAGTTGTCTCAGTATAGCGTGTCTAATGATCAATAGATACAATGATCCGCCTGTTCCCGCTTGTCGAGAGAGGAAAAGGACCGAGAAAGTCGATTCCTATGCGCTGGAATGGTTGGGATGGTTGTGGGATCGGTTGTAGTCTACCAGAAAGCCTGGTGGTAGGTGTTTTCTTCCTCTGGCAGTCGTGACACGCTCAAACGTATTTGTTGATGGTGCGGGTCAAGCCCGTCCAGAAGTAACGACTCCGTATGCGGAAGTACGTTTTGGCGAATCCGAGATGTCCGGCTGTTGCGTCGTCATGGTGAGCTTGAATGACATATCTTTGTAGTTGTCGGGGGAAAACCAAAAGCCAAGCGCGTCCATGGACGTCATAGTTCCGCCTATAGAGGACTCCTTTCCTGAGTTGGAATAGACGGGCACGGCGTAGAATTGGCGCGGGAGGGTTCTGATATAAGCACAGTGAGTGGTGAACGATGGAGTATAAGAAAGTGTCAGATAGTTGTGCGGCAGCAATGTCGTTGGAGTCTAAGACAGCCATTAGTGTGTCGGAATCGGCGGAAGGTGGACGTTGCGATGCAGAGGGAAGTGGGCAGCTTGAATAACTGTCCGCGTCGAGGTGTCGTTTGCCAGATTTGTAGTGAACTGTAAATGTGTAGTCTTGCAACTTCAAGGACCAACGTCCAAGACGTCCGGAAGGGTTTTGTAAGGCTGTTAAGCAGCATAATTCATAATGATGAGTGATGATAGTGAAGTGTTTACCATAGAGATAAGGACGGAATTTTGAAATTTCCCAAACAACAGCCAGACACTCGCGTTCTGTTTTACTGTGATTTCGCTCACCTTTTGTAAGCGTATGACTTGCATAGGCAGTCACACGCTGAACACCGGAGACGTTCTGGGCCAACAGAGCGCCAATGCCGTGACCGCTTGCATCTCTGCGGATCTCCGTGTCGGCATCGGGGACGAAATGACGAAGAACTAAAACGGTCGTCAAGGCAGTCTTGAAGGCTTGATAGACATCGTTTTGTTCTTAACTCTATTGGAAGGTTGCATTGTTACGGATAAGTGAGTTCAGGGGTTCAGCGATGTTGGCGAATTCGGGTATGAATTTCCGAAAGTGGGTGCACAGACCAAGGAAGGCGCGCACGTTTTTCAATTGTTTGGGCACTGGAAATTCGGAAACGGCTTGTGCCTTGGATGGGTCAGGGCGAATTCCGTCAGCGCTGACAATGTGACCCAAAACCTTATTTTGGCGAGCTCCAAAGACACATTTTTTTTTAGTTAAGCTGTAGGTGGGCTGATCGCAAGCAGTCGAGGACGCGCTTTAGCCTGTTCAAATGTTGAGGGAATTAACTGAAAAAAAAAACAAAAAACAATGATATCGTCTAGATAGCATAGGCATATATTCCAGGTGAGGCCACGCAGCACAGTGTCCATCATTCGTTCAAATGTGGCTGGGGCATTACACAAACCAAAGGGCATGACGTTAAACTGATAGAGGCCAGCGGATGTAATGAAGGCAGTTTTAGGTTTGTCAATATCCGAAACGGGTATCTGCCAATAGCCACTGCGATGGTCCATTGAAGAGAAGAAGGATGATCCTTGAAGAGTGTCGAGAGTGTCGTCAATTCTAGGTAGAGGGTAAACGTCCTGAGAGGTAATTATGTTTAAGCGACCGTAATCTACGCAAAAGCACCAGGTTTCATCTTTTTTCTTTACGAGAACTACAGGTGACGACCAGGGGCTTGAAGAGGGTTCAATTATTTTCTTGCGAAGCATATCAGTGACGTGTTCGTAAATGGCCTTGCGCTTTGCCGATGAAACTCGGTATGAACGACTTCGAACGGGAGAGGCTTCGCCTGTTTTGATGTGATGGGAGACCTCCGACGTCTGCGCAAGGGGTCGATTGTCTAAATCGAAGAGGTCTTCACATGAAAGAAGAAGCTGGTTTAAAGCTTCTTTTTGGCCGTCAGATAAGCGAGTGTCTACCATCTTCTCAACGTGCATGTTGGTGTCCGGAGGGGCTGACAAAGTCTGAATGGGAATGCCACAAAAGCCACAAATTCGCGTAATTCTTCGCGAATGATTCTTCGTATAAGGGTAGAAAGCTCACCGGCGGTAGATGGGGCGGCACTTCCGGGAGGCGTTCAAACGGAGCGTTGAAGATCCTGCCGCTTTGGAGCTCTTCGTACTTCTTACATTCCGCAGTCAGCTGCTGGACGGTCGGAGGCGATCTAGGCTCGACGGCAGAAAACAGTTGCTGGGAAAACCCCTTGAGTTTCTCGTCCTCTGGCATAGCTGCATTGACGCGGCCGCAAAGGCGGAGTATGTCTTCGATATAAGAGGTCGAAGATTCAGAGGCCGCTTTGTACCCCTTAGAAAGCTTGTCTTTGGCTTGCTCTCTGCGGCGTTCAGGTGTGTCAAAGACGTCCGCAAAGGCGGCTTTGAACGCGTCCCATGAATTGATATCGGTTTCATGGATATCGTACCCTTGTAGTGCTGTGCCTTTCAGGAAAAACACGACGTTGGCGAGCATCATCGTGTCGTCCCAACAATTATGCTGACTCACGCGGTCGTAATTCTTGGGCCAGTCTTGGACATCAAAATCAGGGGTACCGGCGAATTCGTGGGGGGGGGGGGGGGGGGGGGGTCACGTTGGTGATTCTTGATGGGTAGAGGCCGCTGGTCCGTTGTGTTGGCGTTCTCATCGGGCATGGTTGCATAGGTGAAGCGGCCGCTGCGCTGCTCAAGGTCAGAGGAGCGGAGTGGAGAGGTTGGGGAATTTGCCGCACCTCCACCACGTATTAGGTCACAATCATAAGGTGATTTAATGAGGAATGATTAGATACAAGATGGATAGTAGGGGTGACATCCGTCCGGGAACAGTCCGAGCTCTCCGAATGCTCGTCGAGCGCGCGCTTCTCCGCGGTACCAGTTCTTCCTCCTAACAACATATATATATATATCCATATATATACAGGGTGTTTTTTTTTTAAGCTTAACAGATTTGTTTAAAAAAAGCCGTGAAAGTTACACTTATGCCGCTTGTGGAGGTGAGTTATACGGCCAGGGGGATATATTAGAGGGGGCTAATCGTGACGATCAGTCGTCTAATTAATTAACATTCGTTAATTACCTTTTTAATCAATTAAATAAGACATATGGTTCCAATTAGAAACTTGCTCAGCGTCATCGAAAACCACTAAATCAGTCATTTTCACAGACTTTGAGCGCGTGAGAAGCGTAGTAGTGCACTAAAGTTACCACTCGTGGAGCAGGTACTAAGCTAACGGTTGCAATAAGGCGCCCGCGCGATTTTTCCGTCTCTTATCTAGCCCCAGCCTTGTACGTGCTCCACGAGTGGTAACTATAGTACAATACTACGCTTCTCACGCGCCGAAAGTCTTTCTGAAAATGACTGATTTAGTGGTTTTCGGTGACTCTGAGCAAGTTTCTAATTAGAACCATATGTCTATTTTCATTAATTAAAAAGTTAATTAACGAATTTTAATTTGTTAGAAGACTGATCGTTATGATTAGCCCCCTATAATATGTCCCCCTGGTCGTATAACTCACCTCCACAAGCGACATAAGGGTAACTTTCGCGGCTTTTTTTTAAAAAATCTGTTAAGCTTAAAAAAAAAACATATATATATATATATATATAATTTTGGCTCCCCGGTTCTTTTTATCGTGTGAGTTTTGTAAACGGGAACTGTCTTTTACTAAGTCTATAGGAGGCGCGCCTTTCCGCACAAAAACTTAACTCAATACTTTGTTTTCAATCTAAGTGCATCAGACCCTACGAACTTATGGGGCCAATCAAACAGCCCCAAAAGCGGAACGTCGTGGCATCGGACGTCATGCTGTCCGTGTTCTATCATAAGTAAATCAAAGACACTGAATGGCCATAATTTTGCTTTTTCAGAATGTGCGTCTTTGTTTCTCTGTTTCTATCTTTTCAATCTGCTCTGACATTGTGAAAAGGTATAGAGGTTCATTCGTAACGAGCGTGTTGGTAAAAGGTTGACTTGGAGCAGAAATTGCAAACAAGGGTAGGAAAAAGCACAGGCGTTTGTGCAATAAATTTTTGTTCGTTTTCATTTTTTTTTTGCCGGTTAACATAGACTTGCTCTAATTTCTGCGTGGATTTTCTTTTTGTTCAGTTGTCTGTTTTTTTGCGCCAAGATAATTTATTGTGCAACTTGGACGTGTCAGTGAAAATGGCATTCAATACATCCGTAATTCCACTCTTATTCGCTATGCTTTAACTTTCTTGGTGCAACCTTTATGGTGCTTTGGACGAGCGGGTACAAATCGGACTAATTCTTAAATCGTTAAAAGATAAAGAAAGACAAGTTGAATAAACGCAGGTTTATAAAGTTTGCTTGTAGGGGTGAAAAGAATGAGAAAATGTTCCATCTAATGTCCCCCAAACGAAGTTATAGAACTTTTTTTTAAATTCAAAATTATGCTTTTAGGGACTGAGCAAATTATATTGCCCATGTTCCCAATAGTTTACAAAGCTACGATAGAATTGTGAGAGCTGAACGAATACCAAAAGACAACAAGCTATATATAAAAAAACGATTTTATTTAATTGCAGTGTGACACTTATTTCCTGACGTCGGTCGCAGTTCATGACGCGATTTTCGTAAGGGAAGAGCGCTTTTCTAGAATAACACAATCGCATCCTCCAAGAAGTTAATTACTTGTGTAGCAGCTTTGTGTTGAAATCTACCCACTGTATACAGTTAAACACAATATATTTATGCATATACGCATTTTCTAGATCATGCGAACATTTCATTTCGTTGAACATTTTTCGCACACTATTGACTACATCCCAGATGTTTACTCAACGCGATTTTCGTATGTCATTATATTTGACGTTCCGGGGGCGGAGACATTCTGACTCGTTGCATATTCAGGCTTTTAGTTGGATATGATAACCCCAAGAGCCGTTCCCCACCGGTTCTTCAGCATGAGGAACAGCTACTTACCTGCTTTACGACCGTTCAGTCGGGCACCAGAAGCCGTAAGTACCCGCGAAAACACAGCCCGAGATTTGTCCCTCCTGAGTCTCCCACCACCGGCCACTCTTCCATTACTGGAATTCAGAACTTCTGCGTCTTAGTGCGCTCCCATTTCGCGGTAACGGGTCGTGGCATTCGCCATAAAACACCCCCTATTCACTCGGAGCAGCTTAACGATCTTGAGGGTCGTTGTGGTGCGTGGGCATGCGAGTTTGAAAAAAAAACGGGCATGACCGGGGAAACTCGAGCAGCCAGATTATTTCGGTAAGAAAAACGCCCCTGTCCCCTGGTTTCGGATTAAATTATGGAAAGCGTCGCCGCTAATCACCCAAGTGTGGTTGGGTTGTATACTCTGTTCACGCCTCCCCCGACAGCGCTGTGCGAGCTACACCCTGCCAGTCCAATCAAACTCCTCCCTTTCATCACCTGACCGCCGCTCTTTGCCCTGCATGCGGGTATAGGCGGAAGCGTGATCACGTGTTGAAAGGCCGACGAAGGACTGGCCCAAAGAGCATCAAAAATTACACCGCACTTTCAGCTTAGGGGTGGACGGGCTTTATTGCGGACGCATCGTCGGTGACCGATATGTGTTTACGTTAGTGCCGCCGCATAATAAATTCTCTCCGAGTCGCTTGGATGCTGTTGCGTACCTCTTTGCTTGATTCCCTCCTTCTCGGCCTCCGAAAGTCAACATGGCTTCCGGGGTCAAGCAAGCGACGAAATGAATACCCGCCGCCCAGCGTAGGAACGTTCGAGGCATATAAACTAACGGCGCGTGTTTGCTGACTGTCAGTAGCCCAAGACCGTTCCGACGAAGTGCTTACGTCCGGTGGCATTTTCGGTGTATCTGTTGCCAGGACGCGCCAGCTTCGCCCACTTGCGCTACTTTTAAAACATTAAGGGGTTTTAGTATGTTTAGCTGTGCGTTTTTTTTTTTTTTTGGTCATATTTAAGAACAGTTTCGTTTTTGTTTTCTCTAGTTTGAGATATATATTTTTTTGTGTGGTCTTACAGTACGTGCTTTTGTTTCACTTACATGTTGCACGGGGAACGGGAAACGGCACGCGAGCATATCTGTAGCATTAAATGAACAGTTCGCTGGTCGCGTTGCATTTTTAATAGCGGTTTAGTTAGCACAAATCCAGGTGCCTTCCTTACCGGGTGTCTGCCTTACACCGCACATTTAGGAAATATATATATTAAACATTCCAAAAGAAGTTCAAACCATATATAATTTTCGGGCTTTGACTACAATACGCGCTAGGGAGAAAAAAGAATCTGGAATAAATATAGAGTATGCTCTCTGGCATCCACCTTTCTCGGACCCACGCGAAACGTAGAATCAAATGTGAATTAAAAACCTAAAATCCACTTGGCAAAACTTCCGAGCTTTGTGAACTGGATTTGACGAGGATCCCTTCCCTCTCTTGTAGCCTTTCAGACACCCGAATCTCTACGGAGGTCTTTGTAGATGTAGTCGGAGCATAGTGAGGACTTCACCAAAGTAATTCAATTATTTATACCACTTAAGACGTCCGGTGCTGTGGGAGCTTTTTGTTTCGGTGCAGGGGGTAGAAAGCGGCTTATAGAAGTTCACAACTCATTAAGCTCAGCGTTCGTTTAGAAAAATCACTTAGAACAGCAAGTCTTAGTGCGCAACTTTCCAGACCCAACACTTCTTCGAGTGTATTACCGTATGCATGCTTCAGAATAAACGGGTAAGCCAACCAGAAAAAAAAAATGTTAACAAGGACTTTGCAAAGAACTATTAAAAGGCATATACATAAACATTCGAACAGCTTGCAAACGAAACAAAAGTCACGACAATGGGCCAGCTTTAATGGCGCCTCCGTATCACCGAGGTTCGAGGACGGAACGTTTATGCTGTTGCCAACCAGGTGTCTTTCTTTTACTATATATTATTTTTCCGTTTGGCCTTGTTGAGTGTGAGCCGTCTGCATTACTTCTCCAGTGACTGACTTTCGAAACGCACAGTGTGGCCATCCCCGAACATCTAATTATCGTTTCTCAGCCAATGAGATTGCGGCATTAGCCGATAAGAGCACCGTAGGACGAATCAGGATGTAACGTGCGTGAACTGAGGTGAACCACACCCGTCGATTCCGAAGCACACAGTGGCTATACACCTGCGCATGAATGCCCCTTTCACAAAAATTATCTGGGGCTTTTTTTATTTTCTGTCTTCTTTTGAATGAATGAAAAAAATTACATGGTAACCAAGGGGAGGGGCAAAAAGGGATGGACAACACAAAGCTCCCGCTCTGAACGCTTTGTTTTGTTCGTCTCGTTTTTTCCAACCCCTCCTGTTTTACCATGCCGGTATTGAACCACTTAGCGCCTGCCCACTTCCTTTCGTTTCAAGAATCTTAAGCTTACTAAAAGAAATTCTCAAGTTCTGCAGTTCAAACTACAAATCGCGCTAAGGATATACAAACTCAAGATGTAATTCTGCTTGCTTCTGCGCATGGGTCTTTGTAGAGTGCGGTGTGAAAGAGCTTGATTTGGTCAAATAACAGGGAGCTTCAGCGCATAACATTGGCCAGACAGCTCTTGGAGCCAACACAGGCGAGTTTTTGCAAAGGCGTGTGTGATGGAAAGATGGTGAATAAAGGACAAAGAACCCGAGGACGGCGAGTGAAAGAAAGAGAGGTGTATTATGTACAGAAGAAAAAACGAAAATAGATGACGTAGTCTCACTCGAGTCAGGCACCGCACCTTCACGTCGTCGTCGGCGGCGGCCACGGGTGCTGCCTTCTGGGTCGGCTTGGGGAATGTTCGCTTTCCGGCGTAGGCGGCGGTCCCCTTGGCCAGGGCTAGCTCTCACGGGCCTCTAGCCGCCCGTCCAGAACCAGTCGTTGCTGCCGTCGGGACCGCGGGAGCCCACCGATGTCTTCTTTAGCGTCGCAGTTGCCGATCTGCCTTCAGAAGCTCCCTTTTTCACGCGCACCACACTGCCCGGCCCCACTTCGTCTTCCTCTCTTCTCGCTTCCATAGTCCACCTCATCACACGACCCCCCCTTTAAGACAATTGTTCCAATTGTTTCAAAAAGGGACAAACAAACAATCAAACCAAAAACATAAGAGTAAGAAACATCGCACTACTTTTCTAAGTTAAGCTAAGTAATTTGGCCGGTGTTGACACTCACTCAGCTGGCTGTTCGCGTTCTCACGTCCCAGTTTCGCAAGCCATCATATTGCTTGTGTTTACCAAACTTGCATGTGTAAGCCATGTTTTCATCTTGTCATAGAAAGTTGCAATACAGAAAGGGATGGACAGGTCTTCACGATGACAGTGATGTGCCAGTCCAGGTTACAAGCGACTCAAAAAGTCTGCTCCAAAGTTTTCGCTTCCCTTAATGTACGCGACGTGGAAGTCGTATTCGGCGAGTAGTAAACTCCACCTCAGTACCCGGTTGTTTAATTTTCTGGCTGAATTAAGGTACTGCAACGGTTGATGATCGCTTTGTATGGTGAAGTGTCTTCCGAACAAGTATACATGAAACTTTTTTACTGCCCATATGAGAGCTAGACATTCTCTCTCTATGGTGGAATAGGCGACCTCTTGGGGCAGTAGTTTACGACTAGCATAAGCGTTGGGATGAAGAACGTTGTCGTGCTCTTGCATGAGCACGGCTCCCAAGGACCTTTCTGAGGCGTCTGTCCTCAGTACGAATATCTTCGTCACATCCGGTGATTTCAAGATAGGCTTTCTGGAAAGCAGTCTTTTCAGTTCATCGAATGCCTTTGCGTGTTTGTTCTCCCAGATAACTTTGTCAGGCGCTCTTTGTTTCGTCAGCTCCGTCAAAGGAAGTGCGGTCTCCGCGTAGTTTGGGATAAACTCCCTGTAGTAGCCTGTTAATCCCAGGAATGATCTTACTTCTTTTTTGGTTCGAGGTTGTTTACAGTCCTGGATTTTCTCCAGGGTCTCCGTTAGAGGCTCGAAGGATCCTTGCCCAACCTTATGGCCCAGGAATGTTATTTTGGAGAAGCCAATCTCTGTCTTTTTGGGTTTGATCGTTAGTCCTCCTTCTCTCACCCTGGTCAAAAACTGACGCACTGCTTTTAAGTGATCTTCCCAGCAGTCAGACGCAACTAAAACATCGTCAAAGTAGTGGTGAGCGTCCGGTACGCCATCAAGAATCTTCCTCATCAGCCGTGTAAATACTGCCGGGGCTGTTTTGATGCCGAAGGGCATAAACCGGAATCGATATAATCCCGTTGTTGTCGAGAAAGCCGTTGCGTCCTCTGACCCTGGAGCCATTGGTACCTGCCAGTAGCCCTTCGCAAAGTCAAATTTGGAGTAGTAACGTTTTGTGCTCACTCTAGCGAACATCACGTCGACGCGGGGGATAGGTTCACAATCAGGTACTAGAACCTTGTTCAGCTGGCGAAAGTCGATGCAGAGCCTTGTGGTCTTGTCTTTCTTTTTGACGACAACTACCGGTGAACTGTAGGCTGAGTCGCATTTCTCGATAATGCCTTGTTGTAGCATCTCGTCTACCTCCATTTCCACAGCGTCTTGCAGTGCTAGAGGGACAGGATACGGGCGTACTTGAATTGGTGTGTCCGTTGTCAATCTCAGTTTGCACTGTACGAGACTGGTCCGACCGGGACAGTCCGAAAATACGTCTCGAAATTCTTCTAGCAGTTGGTAGACCTCTCCTGCTTGTCGTTCAGTTAGCTCCTCTGACATCTGTACATCGTTGTAGCCTTCCAGTTGGCTAAGGCAGACACTAGGAATGTCTTACTCCTCTGACTCCTCTTCGATGGTAATGCCAACCAGGGCTTGACGGGGAGCACATAGAACTTCCCTCTCTTCGTACTTTTTGAGCATGTTGATGTGAAATACAGTAGACTTTCTTCCAAGGTCTATTAGGTAGTCCACGTTATTCCTCCTTTTTAATACTGGAAATGGTCCTTTCCATTGCAGAATCAACTTGTTTTTGTCCGTTGGCAACAAGATGAGGACTCTGTCTCCCTCTTTCAGTTGTCTAACTCCACTTTTCTTGTCGTAGTACCTCTTTTGGGTCATTTGAGCTTTCCTCAATTCCTCATGGGCGGTCTTACAAGTCTCTTCTAGTCTCCGTCGAAGATCCACCATATAACCATAGGTTGTTTTCGTTTCGGGGTCTATGCTTTCATTTGTCCAGAGTTCCTTCAACACTGTCATAGGACCGCGAACATGTCGGCCATAAAGAAGTTCGAAGGGTGAAAATCCTAGGCTGCTTTGCGGCACCTCCCGGTACGCGAAGAGCAACGGATTAAGGTACCGGTCCCAACACCTCGGTTTTTCTTGGCACATCCGTTTAATCATTTGTTTAATTGTCCCATTGAACCTTTCGACCAATCCATTGCACATTGGATGGTAAGGCGTCGTGGTCAGATGTCTGAGCGAGAGCAAGCGGCTGACCTCCTTCATTAAGGCTGAAGTGAAGCATGACCCTCGGTCGCTCACAATTTCTCGTGGTAAGCCTACTCGGGCAAATATCTGTAACAGACCCTCAGCGACTTCCGCGGTGTCAATGCTCTTCAATGGGATTGCATCAGGGTATCTGGTTGCGAAGTCCACCACCGTCAGAACATACCTGCTGCCGGACTCTGAACCCGGATTGATAGGTCCGATGATATCTATGCCAACTCTATGGAATGGTGTACTAATGATAGGCATATTTTCTAGGGGTGCCCTGATAACCAAGTGTTTCGGGAAAGTCCTTTGACAAATGTCGCACGATTTCACGAATCGTTTCGCGTCCGCTGTTATTCCCGGCCAATAGAATTCCTCACGAATACGATCGGTGGTTTTTCCTGTTCCTTGGTGGCCAGCCATGATCCCCTCGTGTGCGAGCTTCAACACAATCTGCCGAAATTCTTTGGGGACCACCAGCTGTTTCCACTGTTTTTGCGACGAGTCCTTGTATCTTCTGTAGAGAATACAGTTGTGTAGAAAGAACTCGGATTCCTGCGATTTTCCCGACACAAACGCTGTGCCAACGACAGCGAAACACCTCTTCAGTGTTTCATCACTACGTTGTGCCTCCTTCAGCTTAGCGTGGTCAATGTCAATCGGATCCAATGTCATGACTGGTAACTCGGAAAACGTCCTTTGGTTGTCTGAGCGCCCCTTTGTGAGCGCCCCTGCGTATTTTCTTTCTTTATCCAGAACACCGTCGTCTGGCATCTTTTCACCCTCGTCTTGGGTCATCCTGCCGGCAGTCTCGTGCCGCACGGACGTGCTTATCAGCATGTTACTCTCCTCACTTCTTTTAGATCTCCCTGATCCTTCTCCCTCCCATTCCTCATCTGGATCATCAATCCCTCTCGCCCCTTCAATGTTCCCGAGTACCAAATCATACAGAGGGTTCTCCATACACTTCGCCAATACCTTGCCTGTAAAATAAGGCGTTCTTACATCAATTTCTGCCTCTGGCAGATATTTGACCGTCCTATCCAGCAAAAACACCGGACTGGAAACCCCAGTTAGCTGATCATCCGTAACCAGGTCTCTGTTCACTACAATCGTGTTACACCCACTGTCTCGCAATACTGTGGCAGCTCGATCTCCCACTTTTCCCCGAACCACTGGCATGTTTTCTACTAGAAATCGTGGAGCCTTTCCAAGTGCCGCATTCACCACTGGGATTTTGTCCCCGTTTTTCAGTAGGACATATGTGTCATCTGGGTCGGTCTCGTCAGGTGTTGGTCGAACGGAAAGCATACAGGAAGCCTGAGGAGGTCTATCCTGCTTGTCTTGCGGTTTCCAGTTACATGCTGCTGCCTTGTGTCCCGTTTTCCCACATCTCCAACACACGGGTAAGCGTTGAACCTTGGTGCTCGCCCAGCAGTCTGCTGCCTTGTGACCTGGCTTGTTGCAGAGAAAACATTGATTCCTCCCCCTAGCGGTGGGTGGCATTCGGGTATCCTCCTTACTTCGATCTCCACCCTTGTTACTGTTCAGGCTGTCGTTGTTCCTTTTTGCCAAGTTAGTTTGGCCCTGCGCCTCTAAGAAGTGGTCCGCGGTTACTGCCATGTTTTCGAGCGTCTTGCAGTTCCTCTCTTTTAAGAAGACTGATAGCATTGGGTGAAAATATTTTAAGAACTGTTCCGCAACTATCAGATCTTTCAGGGCCTCGAACGTCTTCGCAATTTCTCCAGTTTCAACCCAGCGATCAAAGTACCCAAGAAGTCGGGCTGCAAATTGTTTCCCCGTCTCTGCCTCCTCTGGCTTGCTTTCCCTGAATTTCTCTCTGTACCCTTCAGTGGTGTAACGAAACCGCTGTAGCAGGGAAAGTTTGACTTTAGAATAATCCAATGACTGCTCTGGTGTCATCCGACCCACAACTGTCAATGCCTCACCGGTGAGGCACAAGCTTAAGGACATTGCCCATTTTTCTCGAGGCCAATCCTGGCTAGTTGCAACCCGCTCAAACCTTTGGATATACGCGTCCAGGTCGTCTCTCTTTTCATTAAATGGTGGAATTAGTTTGTGGGGACTCCGGTGACAAGTTTGTGCTCCCGAGTTCTCTCCCCTGCCATTGGTGTGGTGGACTTCATCATGAGCTGAGCCGCTATTCTCTTGTAAGCGCAGGCGCAGCTGTAACACTTCTTGTTCCTGTTGGAGCCTGCGGAGCTCTCGGTCAGCGGTGTCCTGTGTCTCCTTAGCTGCTTCCCGCGCATCTTCTCGCAATCTGACCCGTTCTTCGCGTTGCCTACCACGCTCTTGCTCAACCCAGGTACGGAGTTCTTCGCCCACGTACCCGAGCTCTTTACCAACGCCAAGCAATTTTTCTGCATCCATGCTCTTATCCCTCCCACACAGCCGTCCCGGGGTTCAGCTCTCTAGGGGTTGTTAACAATTAGAGAGTCCTGTCGCGGACGCCAGATATTGTGATGGAAAGATGGTGAATAAAGGACAAAGAACCCGAGGACGGCGAGTGAAAGAAAGAGAGGTGTATTATGTACAGAAGAAAAAACGAAAATAGATGACGTAGTCTCACTCGAGTCAGGCACCGCACCTTCACGTCGTCGTCGGCGGCGGCCACGGGTGCTGCCTTCTGGGTCGGCTTGGGGAATGTTCGCTTTCCGGCGTAGGCGGCGGTCCCCTTGGCCAGGGCTAGCTCTCACGGGCCTCTAGCCGCCCGTCCAGAACCAGTCGTTGCTGCCGTCGGGACCGCGGGAGCCCACCGATGTCTTCTTTAGCGTCGCAGTTGCCGATCTGCCTTCAGAAGCTCCCTTTTTTACGCGCACCACACTGCCCGGCCCCACTTCGTCTTCCTCTCTTCTCGCTTCCATAGTCCACCTCATCACAGCGTGACGTATAGTCGGCAGTGCCTTCTTTGTTATTCTGCTCGTATACGTTCCTAAAACACCTCAACTATAGGTTGGGCGCTATAGTTGTTTGCAGCGTGAAGAATATGAATAACCTGATTGAAATGGCAATTAATATCATGATTTAAATCGGGATTTAAAGCAGACCGGTTTCCCTATGATGATTTAAATCAAACAATGCCGCAAAACGAATCCCAAAATATTTGTTTGCACCGTTTGTCTATCATTTAAAACTTTCTGCGTGTTTTTTTTAATATAAGTGAAAACAATGCATAAAGCAAAACATATTTATATCAGGTTCATCACAAGCAAAAATATATAAGTGCTCTCCCGTTCAAATGAAAGCATTGATCTCGATTTCTTCCTTCCATTTTGTTCGACAGCTATGCGTAGCATCATATTGCAACAAAATCACAGCGCAAAAGAGAGAAAGAAATTATATCGTTTTAAAATCAAATTAGTGAAGCAAAAAAAAAAAAAGATCAAATACAGCTCTTTCTCTAATTAAGAAAAATTAAACTGTCTTTGTTTTAGTATAGCGGAGAAAACATTATTAAGACATTGCTAATTAAACTGTATTTACGTTTACAGTAATTCTTTCTTCCGCATTTTAATAGTGATCGAACGCATTGATCAATAAATCTGCTATGTTAAAAATACATTTAGTGGTTAATAATTACTTTCTAGTTACGGTGATTTACATAAAACAAATGAGATTTGTTTTAATTTTTGTTTATGTTTTTATTTGACCAATACGTCTTTCAAGTACACAAACTGTGCGCACTTTAAAAACGACCTGCAAAAAGCTGGCTACAAGCTCCCTTTTGTCTGGCGCAGTGAATTCTTTGAAGCTTTTCAACCTATTGTTCTTCGGGACAACATCATATGCTCCCTCAAATCAATGTCGAACATTTCTCCATGCCTAATCACAATATGCAATGTCAACTGGCTAGTTATGTATTCGTTACCATGATAGTTTCAAAGTTTTATCACAGCCCCCGAGGGGCGAATTCGAAAAAGCTTGTGAGGTAAGTCAACAGGCCAATATTGACATTCTGGCTGGCGCATTGGCGTGAAAGCCACATTGCCTGGTTCACGGGAGCAGAGAGAGAAGGGGAAAGTCGAGGCTTGGGTAAACACGCTCCAGTTATTCACGTGCTAGCCTCCAAACGGCTCCCAGATTTGCCTACTCGATAAGGATGAGCAAATGTAAGAGCCGATCACTCAGGCGTGCTTTATCAAGCCTGCTCCCTTCCCCCTCTCTCCTGTCGCTCTCCCCCCCGTAAGCCATTCGGCCATACGATGTGACACGCATAAAAACGCGCCATTAAGAGTGTTAAAATTGCCCCTGTTGACTTTCACCACAAGTTGTTTTCAACGCGCCCTCGGGGGTCTACATTTTCGGTGCATCTGTTAGCAGGAGAAGGTGCAGCGGTTGCAAATACTCCAAAAGTTTTCCAACTTCTTATTTATATATATATGTTTTTATAAGTACACCATAGTGAAAACAGTATGTTTACTGAAATACATAAGAGCAGCTAGCCCTGCTGAGGCGTGATCCAAATCATTTTTTTAATAAATCCTCTACAAAAAACACAACGGCAAAAAACAACGAAATAAAGAGTTCTAACTAGATGAAGCTAGCAAATTGTTTCCGTGCATTGGCAAATCGACACGATGCGTGTAACTATTGTCGCGTATTTCAAAACTCAATAAACAATATAATAATTATTTGCAGTTTTTGCCGTATTTCCTCGAGTAATAGACGCACTATTTATGAACAAGGACCTTGTGTATACTTTCCCGCAAAGCACATATACAGCCAATCATCGCGTTGCGCATAAATAACACAGCGAATAACTAGATAAAGAACACGAGTCTCCATACAAATGCAACCTTCACAGATGGTATCTTCGCGCGAAGATGTCATCTCTGTCCTGTAAACAGCTGGAATCATGCTGTCGATCACGGTGATTGGCAATCCGCGTGCTCCGCGGAAAAGCGAACCCTCAGGTTCTTTTCATAAACAGTGCGGCTATTACTCGATTAAATACGGTATTGTGAATGTGTTGGAAATAAAAGTTACTGCGTTAATGCAAACAAAAAACATAATGAGAAAGAGGAAGTCACAAAATCCCCGAGAGCAAAAATAAAGTTTCTGCTTCTCCCCCCCCCCCCCCCCCCCCCGCCCCCCCCCCCCCCACCCCTCTTTTTGCCGCATTTAGTGTGACATATTTGACAAAGAAACACACTCCAACCATCCAGTTTATTTAATTTTGCTACAAGAACGCCCTAAGAACTGTCCAATAAAAGGGTTGGACCCCAGTCTGCACATATGGATATGTTAGGACGAGTGATAGTACAAGCAGAGTGGAAGAAATTATCCGACCAATTTTTAGCGAATCTGCTTTCTTTCGCGTTGTGATCCTTGTGCGCTTACGTTATGCTCACTGAGCTCTTAATCACAATTGTATCAACTTATATTTTGTTTTAGAAAATGTACCTAACATGTTTTTCGAAGCGCGGTTGTAGTGAGATACAAATACCATCGAACGGCCTGTGGCCCCCGACTCCGGACGAAATAAGATTTGGCGTCTGTCGGACCGAACATTGTTTTTGGTGACTTGTTTTCCTGGAAATGCCAAGATGATTTATGAATAGAGTCCGATTACCGTTTCTGCAACGCCGAGTTTGTGCTGTAGTTATGCATCCCTGCAATCGCGATGCGGCAAATGTCTCAGGCTATATAAACAACGGCGTTTTTGGTGAATGTTTTCGAGTCGGTGACAGTATCCGATATAACACGCGTCCGCGTTACCGAAACAAAAGGCAAACAATAACAAAAAAAAAAAATGTGACAACACTTTCTCCTAAAAAAAAAAAAAGAAAAAAACTCTTATTATTGCTGATGCATTTCGGATCTTACTCTGAACAAGATACATGCAAAAACAGGCTAAAAAAATGACTTTATATCTTGACTGGTTACTTTTTAAATCAATTTTTTTTTTATTAATCAGTGAATAAATGTGTATTGCTAGAAGACGTTTCTTTGTGCTAGCAGTACTAGAGTACATAGTTTGTATTACTGTCTGAGTATGTAACTGTATACATTTTAATGTGAAATAGATTGAGCACATTCGTTCCAGCGTATGTGTCCTATATATATAAGGTTCCGTGTTTTCGCTATTCCCTATAAACCTCAAAGAACTAAACCCCCGAGCTGTTTTTTTTTTCTTCTAGAAATCGAGAAAAACCAAAACACACGGAATAGGATCTGTCCTTGAATACGAAAAACCTAACCTCCACGGCAAGAGATCTTTAATTGCACCTCAAGAAAGCTTTTTCCAGTTAATTTCTGCGCATGCGCACACCCTCTACCCTCGCCCTCCTTCCTGCTATCGCCATTTTGAGAGGGCACTTTCCTGCATGACCAGCATTGTAGCACAAACCTTTGCGGGTGTTTCGCCATAATTATCATAATCGATGGAAGTAAATATTTATTATAACTATTATTAAGGTGGTGTTTGAACCTATAAAATATTACGAGTTAGAGCAAACATCGACGAGGGCGACAGCGCTTGAGAACTTTGCGCACATATTTCCTCTATCCCGCTAAAGGGGAATACATCTAGGTAAACATTAGGCAGACCCAGCGAGCTAGTTAGCGTTATTTTAGATGAAGTATCGGGTATCCGAGGTTTACCAAGCTGCTTGAAAATCGACGACATTGCTCTTTGCTCTGATTTTTTTGACAGTATGCACATGCTCGACAAAATTAATTGTTTGGCTATCGAATGCTGTTCTGTGGAATTTTAGATCCTGCAAAAAAAAAAAAAAAAAAAAACAGATACCAAATTTAATGCAAATAACTTTCTTAAAAAGTTATGGTTACGCATTTCGCTTCTATCGTAATTTTGTTTTCACGCAACGATAGTTTATAAACGATCTCGATTCTTACGTTTTATCCGGGAAATGCTCTTATGTTTGATGTTGGGATGGGCCTCTCTTGCTGTTCCGAATCCTTCTAGCGCCAGCAAATAGAAACTATGCTGCTATTCTTTTTTAAAATCTAAACAAAATTACCAGCAGAGCCAACTACCACAAACATTATAGCAGTATAATTTTCTCTTCCGCCGGTACTAACTTATTTCTGTCATTAATTACGGCCTCGGAATTATCCATCGATCGTTTAAGTTTTATTAGAGTACAAATTATAATAATTTTTACGTAAAAACGCTTAATTTCTATGAAGGCATAGAAGGATCAAACGTTATATAAAAACACAATCCAAATGCATTCTTTAAGTAATGAAACAACCCACTCAGCACATGTCAGTTTTGTTGTAAATACAGAGAAGATACCTTATTATTTTAAAACGCATATGAGCAAAATACTTTTTTTAATTATCCACATATAGTAACCATTAAGTCTCCAGTACTTAAAAAAAAAGGAACTCTATTGGCGTTGACAGACGCGCAAACGACAAGCTCGGCTGATAATGTTTACGCTCCCTGCCTCGTGATTCGTTCTTGTGCGTACTTATTGGCGAGTGGCTTAATCTCATTGGTTGCCCAGTCATGAGATACTGCACGAGAGACGTCACGGCCTGCGTTTTGTAAACTGACAGTGATCATAACTCGTGTGTTTTGCGTCTCATATCGCCTAACCTGTCTCGTTCTTCTTCTCTTTGCAGGTGAGTCCCTGCAGCTTCAGCGCTTCGCGCCAAACGATGCATGGTGAGGCTGGATACACACGCTGATACAATATCACTGTCAATTTTTTTACTGTTCCTTGCGCGCTTTAGCCAATTAGTGATGGCTGATATTTTGAAGAAAAAAAAAGTAGTAATGTAGTTTTTTGTTGCTGTTCTGAACGGAGATGAATAGGGGTGCATAGTTCGTCACCTATGAGGAGCGTGAGAAACTTGGTTACACTTTTTTTTGTCCTTCATGGGCATCAACGCATCGCAACTGCGCGACATGCCACCCGCTACTACTTTTCCGCGCTTATTGCATTTCTATTGACTGCTGGGCAGGAATTAAACTTAACCAAGGGCAGTACTAGCAAGAGTCGTGAAAAAACAACAATTCCTTCATTGACACGAATAGTTGTCAGCATTGAAGGATTTAAAAATGTGGGAAGTAAAACATTTTGTTTAATGTATACTTTGGTTCTCTTTTATGTTGATCGTAACGTAGCTCATAAAAGCCCGTTCGAACAGTATCGATGCACAATTGACTAGGGTGCACTATGTTCTGAGTGCTTACGTCGATATAAAACAGCAAGTTAACGTGGTATTGGTAACCAAGCGATAAAAGGTTGATTTATATCGTGGGAACTCGCAGTCGTAACTCAACGTAGCCAAACGGAATGAAAGAATTCTGCGTTAAGGGTCCATAAACCTGCTTACTTCCCCCGCCCTTCCTTAACCAAGGTGGGTGTGCGCTTTTTTTGCATTCGATTCTTCAGAAACCCGAGTACACGTGATTTTTATGTTTTGGAAGCGTTCTTTTGATAGAAAAGAAGATGCATCATGGTTAGTTTCTTTTTCCCTGTCGTTAATGTAAAGCGTCTAGTTTAACCTATGGAATTAGAAATGTAGCGCTAGTATGAAGATTTAATAACTGTCCGGATGAAAAACGTAGAGCGTTTTGAGTCCCAAGTGTCTTATTATCATTCCGCAACTAATGAAATTGCAGGATTACCCAATAAAACGCAGAATAACGCAATACAAAGCAAGAAGTATGAACATACTACTCTATACTTCGAAATGAGCACGCTTAGCAAGTGTCACGCAAAACGATTTTCTACACGCTTGTTTCATGGTTCTTTTAAACTTGCGATCCGCGCAGGGGGTCCGCTCAGGCGGAAAGTGTATTCAGGAGCGGGCTGGCAAAATCGGCTCGTCGCTGGTGGAAAATCTGGATCAGTCCGCGACCCATATCCAGATTTTGTGCCAGCGAAGACCCGATTTCTCCACCCAGCTGCAAAATTCACTTTCCGCCTGCGCGGATACGCCCACGAATCCGCAAGTGTAAACACGCCATTAAGGGTGCAAATTTTCCACTCTTAGAATTGAAGCTCCCTAAACGTGAGCCGCGCTTCGGATTAACGCTTGGCAGGCGTGAAGGATCCGCAGTGTTCACACGCGTATTATAGTGCGCGTTATCATCACGCTTAGATAGTGGCACCTCTCAGGCGTGAGAAATGTGCGTTCCAGTTAAAACCAATACCAGTTGGCCTTCGGCTTCCTTGCATTACCTTCGCCGCCCAACACGCTGAGTAATGCAAGAAAGCCTAAACTAATCCTTCGGCGTTTTTCGTAAATACGCACACATGCATGGCAACTGTGGATCTCAAGAAATTATCGCAATAACGAACTGTTTATCAGGGGCCCTAAACTCGTCAAACACAAAGTTGAAGCCAAAAGTTCGCGGAACGCGCCGATTGGACGTTGGCGACAAAAGCGCAAAGTCATGGCCGTGATAGTCCAATCGGTGCGCTCCGTCAGCTTCGGCCCCAACTTTGTGTTTGACGAGTTTAGAGGCCCAGGGCCCCTAAACTTGTCAAACACAAAGTTGGGGCCGAAGTTGACGGAGCGCACCGATTGGCCTATCACGACGATGACTTCGCGCTTTTTTCGCCGACGTCCAATCAGCGCGCTCTGCGAACTTTTGGCTCCAACTTTGTGTTTGACGAGTTTAGGGCCCCAGGTCGAACATGCCTTCTCAGAGCGGCGCATGTAATCTGTTCACACTCGGCATCTCCTCGTCGAGTAGGAAGAATTGTGGGGACCGAGGGAGGGGGTAACATGCATTGCGCAAATTAGCTGCAAGGTGTTCACAGATGTGCAAGAGGTGTGCAAATTAAATTAAGTTTATGCTGGCAGTCGGGAACTCGGCAAGCGGGATCTTACTAGGCTCCGGTTATTACGAAAATAGTTTACGAATAAGAAATAAATAGAAAAAAAACAAGCGAAAAAAATTGAGCTTAGGACCGAACTTATTTTTATACATTACATTTGGGTTCCCGTCTTGAAACATATGACAAAAAAAAAGGTTTTTAAATATAAAAAAAATTACTGCTGCTACTTATAAATTGGGATGTCAAAGTGAGCACTATTTTCACCTTTAGTTTGGTTCAATGCGTATCACTGAGAGAACATTGTTCAGCCTAGGTGACCTCAACTTTGCTTTCTCGGTTGATCCTTGAATGAACAAAGGTCCAGCATTTGTCCAAATGCTTCTCGGTGTGTGATATTCTTCAGGTAATTTACGGACAGGCACGGCACCAGCGCCCCTCGAGAGACGTGTCTGCATGGTTCAAGGTCAGTTGCTCGGTGGGGCTTCGGGCTCCAAGATGATTAACTGCTTTTCTTCAACCCGCACAATGAAGACCCAACATCGTCCATCGGTGGAACCTGGTAACAATTAGGCTAAAAGTATTTGGTCTGAAGCCGTTCAGTATAATATACTTGTTTTGCGGTGATATAGTTTGTTCTCGGTAAAAACAGAAATGAAAAATATCATTGAATCTAACTAATTATGCAAAACGATGTATATACAATAACTCAAGACACTGCCCAGTGTGTCTCTGTTTAACACGGTGACTTCATAACGGTAATTACGACGTTGCGACATTCTTTAGAAACAGGTCAGCCTTGACGATGGCTGTATGGGACTGACATCGTCCATGTAATTAAACTTACTCAGCCCGGCATGGTACGCAAATGGCACGCAAGAGGAGTCATCGATAACTTCAGAAACGCAGGGCATGACTTAATATATCCACCCTTCTTGCGTCCACGAATAAGTTAATAAAAAAAAAACAAGAAGAAAAAAGCGGGGACGCAAGCAACGACAATTCCCTCCCCTCTTTAGGCTTCTGGACTACATTTTTTAATAAAAAAACAACAACATATACATCACCTTCTTTTGGGTTGACATTTGGCTTAAGTTCCTAGTGAAACTGCAGGGATATTAGGTCAAAAAAATGGATCTCGGCAAACGCTTCGCCTGTGATATCAGATCCGACCCTATGTTCGGCTGTCGTCTTCATATTGCCTCCCAAGAAAAAAAAAAGGGATCGAACTGAGAAGGCCATTGCTGAACAAAAGCGTCGGCGTCGGCCAATGAGACGCCGGAAAAGAGAGAACAGCGTTTGGCTAGCAAAGCAAAAAGCAAGCTGGCCTCGTTCTGGCACGACCAAAGGGCTCAGTGAGGGGAACGAGGTTCGGGTCAATTTATTCAGCAGAATCTGGCTTTCATGGAATAAACTTCGAAACGCGACAGCGCTGCAGCAAAAAACACCGCAAAAACAGTCCGTTTTTTTGGGTTTTTTTTGTTTAAATTTGTTTTGGTGTTATGCGCAATAATATTTTACAGCTTATTCAATAAGAGAGATTTTTACTTGCTCAGAAGAGGTCGTTTCATGGCCAATTTTCTGGTTGCTTAAAGGGGCTACAATTTTTCAGCTATCGTTAAATACCACTAGGAATTATTATTTTTAAAAATTAACGTATTAACAGAACAAGTTATTTGTTTTCGGAATGCAATTACAATCTCGAAAAAAAAATAGATACAATGTGGAGGAGTCCTTGGTTAGTCCACAGTACACTCAGAGCGACATCAGCGACACGTCGCGGCGAAGTCTTTGGCCATCGGCGTCGCGTTCACACAACGTGGGGTGCGTGAACAAAATCGTTCGGTACAAAATAAAAATCTGTTTTGTTCCGAACACTCGCGTGAAAGCGCGCCTCTCCCTGCTTGAGCTCTTGGCATTGACAGTGCTGCACGGCATTTTGTTATCGAGTATTTCTTTTTCTTCTTCCTTTTTTTTTCTCAGAGAGCGCGTGGAGTGGGCTTCGGGTGTTACACAAATTCGAGGTATAGAGCGGATTATTAACGCTTTGGCGTTCCTCAGTGGAACCGTCTCCGCTTCGCACACAGTGTATTCAGGCTCGAATCCCGCGGGTGGAAGGTGATCTTTTTTCGAAGGTTTTACAACATTTACGACGGACGCCCTACATCGTCAACTACAACGTCAACAACTGCAACTACTACAACATCGACAGCTACAAGTACAATACCAATAATGAACTTCATTCCAGTTGTGGGAAGAGTCCATAACAGCTATCACCATACGCCTCGCAAGTGGGCTCATTTTCGTCTTCTGCGCTTGAGAAAGGAAGTAGCGGTGACGTCGGAACGACAAGCCCTGATTGGCTGATCGCGACCCCCTATCTGAGCGTCGTCTGCTCGCAACGTCGTCTGCGTGTGTCTTACCTTTTCTGTGACTTTCGGAAGTGCAGGTCTTTACGAGCGAGCTCGACTTCCTTTCAGAGAGGGCAGACGAAATAACTCGAGCGGTACGTTGTTTTTGTCTAACAACTAGAAGACGCGCATCAAGGAGGGAAGTCAAAGGACTCACTGGCGAGGTGTCCCGAGGCGCCGAGGTTTGTTTGCTAAGAACCGAGAGTGAGCGTGTTAGTGTCCGCAAGTTCCCTCCCAAATACTTTTTCCCTCCTTTCGTGTGCGGCGAGACCCCTCATTCTTTAACGGCGTCGGCGGGTTGGCGCAGTTACCGTAGAGCACTGCACGGGCCCGGGCCAGCCCGAAAGCCCGAGCCCGGCCCGGCCCGCGGGCCGGGCTCGGGCCGGGTAGCACGTATTTTCTCGGGCCCGGGCCGGGCTCGGGCTTGAACAAAAAAGTTCTCGGGCCGCGCCGGCCCGCGCCGGCCCGGGCCGTGCCTGGGCAATTTTGTGCTGTAAATCATAAATTGTTGTTGATAGCAAGAAGTTTGCTCATTAATCTTTTAGGTTCATTGAATACAAGAAAAGCGAAGCGCAAATTCACTACAGCGTAGTTAAAAATAATAACTAAAAGACATCTTGAAGTTAGAAAGCCTTCAAGCTTTTTCCGTGTGAGCGAGGGTTGTGTTATAAATTGTAAACAAAATAAAGTCCCAGTCATATGCTTGTCAACCTGTCTGATTCATCGCTCTCAAAAATATCTAGTTCACTATTAGGAAGATTTAGAAAAACGTACGAAGGCGCTTTGGGTACAGTAAAAATAGCGTTGCGATGTAAAACCTATGGCGATGCTAATTTTAGCTTGCCCAAAGTGCTTGAGTACGTTATTCTAAGACTCCCTTATTGCACAGAGCGCGACCCTATATTAGCGCGAACAAGCGATCGTCGTGTTTTTATGCTAATCTCATAGAATCAAAACGCTGTTTTCAAAAATATTAATGTCTTTAGAAGTGCTCATCTGGGCCACAGACCTAACCGGTATACTTTGGTGCCTACTAAAACCATTTCGAAGTAAAATTCGAAAGAAGAGCCAACGTCGTGTTCGCGGTATCAGTGTCGCGCAGTGTACATAGTCCGCTCCGCGCTTGCACGTTTTGGGAACCATCTTGAAAAAAAAAAAATGTTTTAAGTGGTTAAGTAGGAATATATTAAACTTAAGCTTGCCTGAAAGGGTTGTGTATTTTAAGAACGCTCTGACATGTAAAGCTACTTCAGAACATATTCTTAAAAAGGTGGAGACTTTTTGCGAAGAGGTTGCGATGTGCAGAGCCTTATAAAAGTAGGTTGAAACCGGACGCGTTCAAACGCAAAGGGTGTTTCGGAAACTGGTTCAAATAAGAAGGGCGTTTAGGGAATGGGTCGAAACAGGACAAATTCAAACGAGAAGGGCGTTTAGGGAACTGGTCGAAACGGGACGGGTTTATATGGGAAGGGT
Source organism: Ixodes scapularis (assembly GCF_016920785.2). Classification (NCBI taxonomy): domain Eukaryota; kingdom Metazoa; phylum Arthropoda; class Arachnida; order Ixodida; family Ixodidae; genus Ixodes; species Ixodes scapularis. The sequence continues at coordinate 176,539,889 of NW_024609846.1, read as the reverse complement.
GTTTAAAGAATGGGTCGAAACAGGACGGATTCAAATGGGGAGCTCGTTTCGGGAGCGGATCGAAATAGGACGGGTTCAAACGGAAATGGGTTGTTTCGGGCTACAGCCATCGGGCCGGGTCGGGCGGGGCCTTGAATTTAACAATTCTGTCGGGCTCGGGCCGGGCCCGGGCCGTGTCTCTTTCGGGCCGGGTCGGGCCGGGCCTAGAAATTTAAAATTCTGTCGGGCTCGGGCCGGGCCCGGGCCGTGTCTCTACCGGGCCGGGTCGGGCCGGGCCTAGAAATTCCGGCCCGTGCAGTGCTCTAAGTTACCGTCGTCTGCTTTACGTCTGCTAGTCAAAGCGATGGCTGCTTCACCTTTCCTGCGTCTGTCGGAGATTCACCGCTTTTTCACCGGCGAGAGTCACCGTTGCGTCGGAAAACAAGGAGATAACAAGAGGAAGAAATTGACCTCTTAATCTAAAATTGAGGTCAGCGATCAAAGTATAATACGGGAAGGGTTCACAAGGGTCGCTCGGGCATATTCCATTTAGCACGCCATCCGGTCGTGGGAAGACGGTCGCGGTCGCCGAGTCGGGAGTACCTGCTAGGCCTAAATGCCGAAGCTCGCTTGGTCGCGTTCAGTGGAATCGTGGCCGCTGGAGCTGTTCCCGGCTGTTTGTGGATCCAGCGTTCTTGTTCGTCGTGGTCTGTTTCAAGTACTTTTTACTTTTGTCTTGCTGCTTGAAGTCGGGACGCGTGAGAAGTGCACGTAGAAAAATAAACGTCCGTGGGTCGTCGCGACCGCGACGCTGTCGGCTGCTGTCGGCCATGCTGATTTGATCGTAAGAAGTGCGTAAGACATCTTCGGAGCTGTCCTAGGATTTCGTCGTAACCTGCACAAAACTTACGAAAATTTCGTTTCGTGAATACAAATTTGTTTTTAAGTTTTGTCTTACGCACATTTTTGGCGTAAGATTGTTTCGTGAATCTGGCCTCTGCACTTCCGAAAGTCGCAGGAAAGGTAAGACAGACGCAGACGACGTTGCAAAGGAGCAGACGACGCTCAGATAGGGGGTCGCGATCAGCCAATCAGGGCTCGGCGTTCTGACGTCACCGCTACCCCCTGCGCAAGAAGCAGACGAACTTGCCCTCCGCATAAAACGAGCGGCATTCGCCCCCTCAACTCGCAGCCAAAGAAAGCGGCCATGACGTGATCTGGAGCCGATTATATGCCGCCAGTGTTTATCATAGCCACGCGCTGGGGGCTGCAAAGCACAGGGAAGGACCTGAGTTACACGCTTTCTTAAAGTTCGGCTATTTCTGTTATCGCAGCGATTAGGCACGGGCCACTACCCGAACGTATGCCGAAGATTGTCACGAGCCCAAATCGAATGCTCACGTGGTGCGCGTGTCCACTCTATCAGCTCATTCACACTGGAAGCGGATCCGCGTTCGCAAAGCGGTTGCGAACGCAGTTGTATAAAGATCAATTACAATCCCACGCGCACTTGATGTCATCGAGTGCGCGTGCAATTGTACTGGATCTTTATACAACCGCGTTCGCAACCGCTTTGCGAAGGCGGATCCGCTTCCAGTGTGAATGAGCGGTATGAGTTGCATTTAAATATCCACGCCGCGGGTATCTCGAGCTTGATGACGAAATTCTTGAAATCGCATTATTGACAACGTTAACAATGCTATCTTCACAACATGGTGATCAAGTTTTGCGAAGGAGAAACCGAAAGAAAATGTCTTTATTTATCCTTCAAACCAAGGGGGACAAACACTCTAAAAAAGGTTTGTGCGTCTACTTTTGAAGCACAACACTCGAAGAGCCAATCACCGCAACTTAAGGAAGCAGCTCAGCGAATGACAATGCCGAAACATATGTTTAGGCCAAAAAACGCAGTCTGAGTTGTGACAGTAAGCAATGCAAAACGTCACGCTTGCATTGCTTAATGAGAAGGGCTCTTTTGTTACTTATTTTTGTTGGCACAAGTTCGCCCATTAAACCTTTATTTTTAGTTCAAGTTTGCGGGCATCTTCCAGCTCCGATTCCCACAAACCCTGTCCCCGGATGAATATGACACTGCAATACTTCGCTCTCGGCAAAAGGGTTTATTCACTCACTCATTGCCTTGGGGGGGTTTCGGGATCGGGGGACGGTCATCAGCGAGGCCGGGGAAGAGTCCGCTGCCACAGCAGCTTCTCCGACTCCCAGCGGTGGTCATCCACACCGCGTCATGGGGACGTCGTCGTCCAGGGTCGCTGTCCGGTCCGCTTGTCGAGTCCGCCACTCGACGTAGTGCCCGCACTCCCTGCGCCAGCGTCCGGCGCCGTCCGAGCTCGCCTCCGTGACCAGTCCCTTGTGTCGTCGGCAGCCCAAGCCTTCTTCCTTTGTCTCTGTTCCCCTCTTAAGACCTTCCCAAGTCCTTGTCCCGCCGACCGTCCAATCGGGAACCTTGCTGCGAGCCGATCCTCCGACGTCAGCGCTGGGTAAGGGGGCGCTTGCCCCGTTCCTCCCGGAGAGCTCGGACGTTCCGCGACAGGATGGCGACTGGAAACGGGAAGGTCACAGGGAACGAAGGAGCACCCGGCAATACGGCGGCAGGGACCGGCAAGGTCACGGAGAGCGGAGGAGCCAGGGAGAGGGTCCCCACAAGTTTCACCTTCTCGTCGCCTTAATTCGTGACAATATAAACTTTTTTTTTTTTTTTGCCGCGAAGCTTTGTGTAATTTTAGAGAACACATCTGTGCGCTATTAGCAGCCCGAGGCTGAGTGTTCGTCTCCATCTTTCTTTCTATTTAAGCGTTTTGGGCACTTCCCAGGCGCTCCTGATGGCTCCACACTCTCTGTGCGTTGAAGCAATGCCATTCCAGGATCCTGTCATGTCAGCCAAGATAAATCCCCACTTTGTTTCACTGTCTAGCTGTGAAGAAAATCTTATGAGTTAGGGCATAATTGGTTAACTTTTAAGATCCCCTTCGTCTCAGTTGTTCCACCAAACGAGCTGCTAAAGGCGTTTCCGAGTCATCTTTAAGGGCCTTCTATTCCCCGAGGCAAGGTTCATGAGTGTACATGATCTTAAAAACTTTGTCGCCTTGATGGAGCGTGATTACTGTGCAAAACATGGCTGACAATGACTAGCAGTAGCAGCTTCTCGGTGTCTACCTCGCATTTCAGTAAAACATGACCCACCCGAGCGAAAAATGCAAAACTATGCAGAGCGTCGGCCAGCCGTGCTGCGGAACGCTATAACGATGTTTCGCACATGAGTCGGTGGGTTCTATCAATTGAAAGGGACCGTGAACACTCATCAACGTAAAGCAAGGAGTCACCAAATCGCCTTTGGGTTACTCGCGGCATAGTGACCCTCATCTTTCTGGTAGATTTCTGTGCATGCACTGGGAAGCAGAGGGTCCTTGCGCACTGCGAACTGGAGGCCGCAGTAGAACCTGCGCATACCATACTCGACCTTAGAAACTTGGACACTTTTCCCCTTTTTCATCTAGTCTAAAAACACGTCTTTTTAGTCCTTTCTTTTTCGAAACAGCGTGTCTCCTTTTTTTTAATATTAGACAAATTTGAGCGGGCAAGTAGAACTCCGCGGTTTACGTGGATCGCGGACTGCGATCAATGAATTCACCCACCATATTAGGCCCATGGGCCTAATATGGTGGGTGAATATGGTGGGCGAAGAAATTCAAAGGCGCTTTTGCCGGTATGCATACCGGCAAAAGCGCCTCTGAATTTCTTCGCTGAGGACAGAGTTAGTATTTTATTTCGTTGTTTCGGTTTTGATGGTATTGGAGACACCGCAGTTGTAGAAATTCTTCCACGAGTAAAATTTTTGAAAGAACGCCACTTCGTCCCAGGGGCCCTTCATTTTTGTCGCCTTCACCGGAAGATTGGCCAGACGTTGACTGGATGCGAATTGAGCGTCGCGTGCGCTGCGTGATGGTTCTCTCTTTACTGGGAATGCAGCGAAAGCTGCTAGCGCAATGTCACAACTTTGAGAGGTATTGATCTTATTTGTTAACACGTGCAACGAAAGAGGCAACCGAAGCAACCAACTCGGACTAGAAGTCTTCACGTACGTCCACAGTAAACGTGACAGTTAGCACCGAGTCTGCGGACCTACTGCGGACCTGCGGACATGTCCGTAATGACGACAAGGTGACGTGATACGCATGTTTTTCTGGTCCGCAAACCTGGTTCCCTTCATTTGTCCGCAGTCTGAATACGCCTAAAGGACCCTGGCATCCAAACAGGCTATTCAGTGAGCGTTGCCCAAAGGGAGCAAAATGACAAGAAAACATAAAGGTTCACCAAGGGTGTCTGACTAGGGTCGGAACTATGAACCGAAGAAAACGTAAGGGTGAGGTAAAAAAAAAGGAAAGCGGTTGCTAATGGCACCGCCTTAGAAACCTCGTTCCTTTGACCGACCCTTTCTCCGGTACTTGAGCAGGAATTGCTAAAGGTTCTTTTTGTGGTTGTTTTTGAATGGAGGGAAACGAACCGTGCCTAATACAATTAAAGACGCCGCGGACATGAAGTGTTTCCTTCTCGTTATCTTGCTTTTCTGAGAAGCTGACGTGAAAGCGGTGAAAAACAGTTCATTTTACCAGCTGGGGAAAGTTCGCTTCAGCCAGGAGTCAATGTAAAATTGAATTCACATAGAGGACGAACACTTCCGTACAAGAGTGCACCATTCATTTCGTTCAATGCAATGTCGATATGCTCCGCTCATTTTTTTTTTGCACGTTTTGTTAGAAAAAAATTAATTTTCAAAGGACCTTCCCATAGTAAGAAATACAAAAACAAAACCTTCACGGTGTGCGAAGCGCAGATGCTCACAACAAATTAAAAACTTCACATTGAAAGAATCATTGAAACCTTCAAATGGACGTAAACATGTAATGAAGACTTTCTTTTTGGAAACTTTTTTTTAGCAAATTTTTGTGTTTTTATTTAGTATAATGACTGAAATACATATGCCTTTTCAACTGTTTACGCGGAATGACTCCTGTCGCTCCTAGATTTTTCTACATTGGCCACTTTTTGAACTGATTCCGGCGTTCACAACTACACCTAATCTGCCAGCTGGTCTTAGTCAGTGCCACGTTCACTGAATGTGTAGATACTTACCAACTGCAAAGTGTAGAGTAATTGTTCAGTGTAACGGCGATGCTAATTGACGTTCAAAGAAAAATTACTCTCACACGTAACATATATAGAGGAGGTATGATTAGCTTATTACTGAGCGTGTCGTTAGTGCAACGAATTGTATCAAAAAAAGTTATGCGGGATATTTTTTTACGGGTTTTTTGAGATAGAGAAAGATTAGACTTAATGGTGCATGCGCTGACTGTTCGATGGTAATTAGAAAACAGTAATATTTATAATGGATCGATTTTGGACAGCTTCAATAAAATCAGTTAGTACACACTAACTAGGGTCCCAAGCCAAACGCAGATTCAAGCTTTGATCCTAAGAGGGATTTATAGAGAATTTGTTTCAAGGACTGGGGTGCTAAAGAGAAAGTTATTTTAAGAAAACCTAGCATGCGATTAGCGTTGTGATTAATGTAGTCAATGTTAGTATTCCATAAAAGGTTAGGTGTAATATAAACTCATAGATACTATCAGGCCACAACTAATGTAAGAGGATGGCCATTTAACGTATAATGGGGCTGAGACGAAGCACAACGTGACACTCTCTTAACTTTACATTTACTACCGTTGAGTACGATGGACCATGAGTAACACCAGTTACAAATATAATTAATATTGTTTTGTAGTAGGTCATAGTCAGAGTAACTAATAATTCCTCAGTAAATAACGGAGTCCTCTGCAAATACAGACACTTTTGGAGGATACATCAGACGGTACATCGTTAATGCATATAAGGAATAATAACGGACCAGGCACAAAACCTTGAGGAACCCCTCATGTTTTTTTATATCGTAGCAGAGCTAGCGCGATTTACGTTGACGAATCATTTATGGTTAGTTAAAAATAAATGTATCCACATGAGTACCTCCGGGTCAATGTTTGCTTTACTAAGCTTGTCAAGCGTACGGCATGCGGCACTTTATCAAAGGCTTTCGAAAAATATAAAAATACGCAAGCTACTGCCGAACGAGCGTCAACGATAGAATGAAGATCATGCGTGAATTGCAGAAGTTATGTTTTGCATGGAAATGTTTTACAAAAAAGCCGTGTTTAAAGGAACAGAAAATCTATTTGATTTTAGAAAATTGACTACATTAGTGTAAATGACATGTTCAGAAATTTTGCATGGGACATTGGTTAGTGTGATTGGGCGAAAATTACGAGGATTATATTTATCATCTTCTTTGAGAACTGGGACCACCTTGGCTACTCTCCAGTCATCTGGCTAGATACCCTGTTCCAGTGATTGAGAAAATATACGAGCGAGAAAAATTGAGGTGTACAATTTACTATTTTTCAAAAATTTGGGGTTTGAACAGTCTATACCACAGGCTGATGATAGCCTAAGTGAATCGATTACGTTGACAATACCTTCAATACTAATTTATAAAGAGTAGATTGAAGGCAATCATAAGACAGGTAGGTTTTATCATCACTTATGAAGGGGACAGAAAAGCAGCTAACAAAAATAACATCGACTTCGTTGGCACACCCTTCACAAGGATGACTACGGTCATTAGCTCTAAGCTCTGCAACTGCATTACTTTTCTCTTTCATTATTTTTCAGAACTAACGAGGGTTATTAAATAGCCTAGATAGTAACGTGGAATTAAAGTAAGTGACTTTGGCACTATACACAGCTGTCATGCAAAAATCGGCAGCGTCTTGGTATGCGTCCTATCGGTGAGCTGTGGGATTACATTTCGCTGCGAGGAACAAACTTGCTTTTTCTTCTTCTTCCTAAGTTTTCCGATTGTTGTAGTAAAGTGGGGTGCATTCAACTTCAAGTAGATCCTTTTGAGTGGGATATCCCACTCAAGCAGCTAATTTACTCCTAGTTTGTACATCCCCCAATTTTGGTTGACAGGACGCCTGAAAACCCAATATAAAAACGTGTCTAAAAGAGTCTCAATTTATTGTTAATAGCATTGAAGTCTGCTTTGCTATAATCACGAATAGTTTTAACAGGATTGGGGGACAAATGCACAAGTGTATTTATATGAATATGCAGCAAACAATGGTTGCTCAAACCAGGCAGCTTCTAAATAGATGATGATAAATCGGGACCTGTCGTTAACAGAAGACTTGCTAAGGTAGAAGCAAATCGTGTAGGGTGATTAGCTAGCGGAGGAAGACTGAATTCAGAACATAAGTTCATGAGGTAATTTCCTTCCGATGAGAATTGGTGAACAAGGGGGGGGGGGGGGGGGGAGGGGGGAAGGGGGCAGTAGACCACGTAATGCTTGGAAAGTTAAAATCACCGAGGAAAACAATTTGTGACGTAAAAAACCATTAACAATTACATTAACCGAGTCATTTAAGCGTTCGAAAAAGGAAGACGAACCATTGGGTGGCCGGTAGCACACACCGCACCCGAGTTAATGGCTTGTAATTTATGCAGTGTGTCCCCGAACGAGCGTTCGGCAATGCATATTTTATTTTCGCAAAGAAAGAAAAAACTGTGATTCTTTTTCGGAGACATCCTGTAGTTAAGCTAACGCAAAGCACTTCTAGGTTAGTTGAAACATTAACGACATTTTAAACAGAACCATCGGCCTCAGCAAAAAAAACAAAACAAAAAAAACAGCTTTATTGTTTATTTTTTTAGCTCGATCCTACCGAGATATATTACATGCTTACCTCACGTAAATACTTCACGATTCCGAACTTTACCAGGCAGCCATGTTTGTTTCGGTTGACGCAATACTTTCTCAGTCACTGGGTTCGATAACTGAACTAAGATCCTCACGACAGCGCTTAACGCTTCAAACATTGCAAAAAAAAAAAGTAACTTGAAAAAGTAATCGTTACCTTTTCGATTTCTTAAGGTTCTCAAAACGACATATCTTCCTGCCCTGAAAAGGGGTCTTTTACGCTTTTCAATATTGAATAGAATCGCCGCATTACAAACTGCTAATCCTCTGACTCCACCGCTCTGCTAAACCCTTCCCCTCTCTGCGACTCGGTTCGAGTATGCCTTAGTAGGAAGGGGAGCGGAAAAGAGTGACGGTTACAAGTAATTGTATTACATTCATAAGTAATCTGATTACGGTTGGGATTATTACCTAATAAAGGCAATAGAATGATTACAAATTATTCAAGAATGTATATCATCAGAATTACTTTGTTTACGTGTAATGAGAACAGTACAAATACAAGAAAAAAAACTGTCCAAGCTAGCCGCTTGTAGAGCAAACGGATGAGCTCTATTTTATGTGGAAGTCAGTTTACTCCGCTATAGGATGAAACTCCTCCATGCAGAGTCTTCCCTCAAGATCATTATACGTAGAAGATATTTATATACAACTTCCATCTTATCAAGCTATAAACATTTATGAAGTTGGAATATATAGGTAGATATTGTCTCACCTTGCGCAGTGCTGTTCCAGGGGTGCTCTATTCTTCATAAATAACTTTTCATTAAACAAAAAAAAAAAAAAAAGAGATATTCTTTTACGCGATCGCCCATGCGAAATATCGTGAGCCCGGAACGCGGAGTAGCGATCTACAAAAGCTCGGAGCACTTTTATAGATCGCTTCTCAATTCAAAAACTGAGTTCCTCAATGATGAAACGTGCGATCCTTAGGGCGGAAACGATAGATTTTCCAGCGATATCAATCATTCTTGAAATAACAAAACGAAATTATCTGAATTGTTCTAAAACACTAAACAAAAACAAAAAATGCATTACTTCTGTCCTTTTCAATATATTGGACTCAATTTCGAGAAACTCACTTTGAAAAAGGGAAAAGTAAGGCCTGCTGTAACATCTAAAGGGACGATAAGAGTTTGGTGCTTTTTGCCGTGCGAAGAAAAAACCATAAAAGACAAATGAACCTCGCAGCGACCTAAAAAAAAAAGTTAAAGGAAACTTTCGAGTTATAGTATGAAGAAAAGAACAAAGATATCGAATTTCTTTTTTTACCTGAAAGACCTCCAGATTAATGCGATCGTTCGTGCTCCTTTCTAAAAAAAAAAAGAAAAAGAAAAAAAAAAGTAAGACAAAAAAAAAAAGTCTACTGTAAAAATATTTCCATGTTCGTATAACGATTTTTTTATACCGTCCAAAATCACTTATACGTCGCCTCTGAAGCTTCTCCATCCCCCTAAAAGAAAACAAACTATAAAATTCGGGAGATCATTTTTTTTCCCGAGGCATCGCGTGCAAGGTTTTACTTTTTTATTGTATGTTTGGCTTATCTATTGGCTTAATGATCGCGCTCATGGCCCTCTTCAATAGAGCCAACTGAGTAGCACCGAACAGCTATTAATGTGTCGAAAACAACGAGTTGGCGCTTTCAACGGACGTCAAGTTGAAACCGCCAATAGTGACCGTCCCTCTATCTCGACAATAAAGAGATTTAGTATTGTACTGCGTATAATATTGCGGATGGCGACGACGCATGGGCGTCGTCGCGATGCACTTATCCAAGACGCAGTTTGTGCTCCTAGCACGCGCAGTGCGGAACACGCAACGATAACGCAAACGCACAGTGCTTGCGCTTGCTCGTGTACGCTATACTAAAACACACTACAAGCCTTGCTCGTATACGCAATTTTATGCATCGTATCAGCTTATGTCCTGAAACAGCCGCCGCTGCGGACTAACAGGATCAATCAAGGAGCGTCAGAAGCGCAATCTAGGTTTTTTTACTGTTTAAGATTGATTCAGCGATAACAGCAAACGGACACAAACCTGGCGATCACCATGAGGGTGCACTTTTGACGCCGTCTTGTCTGGTTGGTCCGTTCAGCTAGTGACGCCGGCTGCGAGGCATAGTAGTGCGTATATACGAGCGAACGCAAATGCGTGCGTTATCTCGCATAGGCAATTCTAAAACTCACTAATATCCTGAGCCACTTAGACCCCATTCACACGATCATAAATGACTCTTTAGTTAAGAGACCTTTATGACCGGCAGCGAATCAGTTCGCGATCCTCCTCGCGTATACCATGTCCGCGCGACCAAAGAGCATGAGTTGATTCGCCGATTGCAAAGAGACCTATGTTAAAGGTACAGTCGCCGCGGGAGTTAATAGCTCCACACGAACGCGCGTTTATTTCCGGGGGGCGCTAGACTGGTGCTTGCGATAGAACTAGAGATGACGTTAGGGCGAGTTCATGCGATGTGGACGGGGGAAGCCGTCTCAATTCAAGGGAACGGTTGTTATCATCCGCCTGCGGGCGAGCGTAATTCGAATGAAAATGGGAGATGATTCTGCAGAAGTCAAGATCGCCGAGCACGCGTGGGATGGCACGCATGACTTCTGCAGAATCATCTCCCATTTTCATTCGAACTACGCTCACCCGCTGGTTGAATGATAACAACGGTTCCCTTGAATTGAAACGGCTTCCCCCGTCCACTCCGCATGGACTCGCCCTAACGTCATCTCTAGTTATATTGTAAGCCACCAGTCAAGCGCCCCTCCGAAAAAAAACGCGCGCTCGCGTGGACCTATTAACTCCCGCGGCGACTGCACCTTTATGCTGTCCATGTGAATGGGATGTAACAATGTTAATAACGAGTTAAAAGAAATAACGTGTTAGAGATACAAACACGGTAGTGCGTAGAAAAGCAATGATTTCTTGTATGCCACCAACTCGTAAAATAAAAACAACCGCAGTAAAAATAAAAAGCTTGATGTTGATTGCGATTGTCGTTTTATGCTAATATTAAGAAAAAGAGTATGCACGTGTAGTTCCGCTTTTTTTTTTCTTGTGTTAAAAACGAAGTTATTAAACGAAATAAAAAAAATATAACCGTAACTTCGCCGCAGGTTTACTTCGTTAAAATATTAATCGCCACATCGGTAATATCAATAATTCCTGGAGGTGGGGAACAAGGGGGACAAAGGACAAACACAAATCTCCAAGCACCGCTAGGTGACTGGTGCGCGACTGACTAAATCTGCTTGGTCCTGATATCCAACAAGGGACCTCCCCCTTCCCTGTAGAGCGCTCTACGAACTGAGCTAACCAGAAGTTAATGGTTAGCTGAGCTGGCAGAACGCTCCACTAGAAATTTAGAGGTCCCTGGTTGGATATCGGGACCAAGCGGATTTAGTCAGTCGCGCACCAGTCACCTAGCGGTGCTTGGAGATTTGTGTTTGTCCTTTGTCGCCCATGTTCCCCGCCTCCAGGGATTATCATTATCGTTATGCTTGTCCAGCTCGCTTGTACCTTTTCATTAATTGCAGCATTATAATTATTGCAACCGTTTTCTTTATAAGCTATTTGGTGTTGTTGCACGACCACACCAAATGTCAGCCATATTAACGTTTAATTTTTTATAGAAAAATATTTTATAAAGAACCGTACCATGTCTTTGATTCAATAAGTCCCACTGTTGTAAACCCCCCCCCCCCCTCCTCCCAACCCAATAAGCGGATGTTTCTACAAGGTGCATTGGTAGGCTTGCATATGTGTATTGTAATCGCAATATAGGCACAAGCAAAAGCAAGTTCCAGCAATCTCGTCAACTAATCAAACGATAAATGTAACCTCCGCAGCAACTGTGCACAGTTAAGATCTATACTTGAATATAAGTAAAGCATAAAAGTCGTTCCGTTGTGTAAAACGCACCAACAAAAATGTTGTAAAAAAAAAAAAAACACGACTAAGACACAGGGAATATGATAGTCTTCATGCTTTAATTTTAGTCACGCGAAAAAAACCAACAACGTGACTGTAGAAATAGTTGCACCATTGCGTTTCCCTAATAAGACTGGGATAATCATCCCTTTACTGCACACTAAAATTGTAGACACTTCGAGTGTAGAACAGCATCTCCCAGGGCTAATAATCTAAGGGGCTTAGTATGCTAGTGAGAACCCTAGAAATAGGATGCTGGCGATCTAAAGTGATTTCTTACGAATATTTCTTTTCACGAGCAAACCATTTAGAAGCAACAAGCACCAAATGCAGTTTTGGCATAGTGTGAAACAGAAAATACAGAAGAAGTGAATGAACACACGAGGGGCATGAGAGCCTACTTACTGCGCCACCGTCTTATATACTCGACAATTCAAGGACACTTAGTCACAGCTCAGTGTTTATGTGATTCCGAAAGTTATAAATAGCTTGATTTTCATTGTCTATATTTCACGTAAATCATATTATATCTACGTCCGAGAAATGTGTCTCCAAGTAAACTTGCATTGCTCTAGCAATCGTTATTTGACATGGTCACTAAAAGAACCTCGGACAAAACTCTTGAAGCGGCCGTCTGTGCAGTGGACACCCTTGAAAAAGTAAGGGTGTTCGCCCTACTTAAGTCTAGCACCCTTTCCCCCAACACCCGTTTTGTGTTCTTCAAAAATGAAGTGCTTCTTCTAACGGCACCCTATTCTCGTCATTTAAAAAGCGGCTTACATTACGCAAATTGAAGGTGCTGAAAAAATGTAGCTCTGATATCAAGTGTTTGGAACACCCGTTTTAGACCGGTAACGGTGTAAATTATTTTGTATGTGTGTGAAAAACAAAAAATTCTTTGAAAGTTAGATTTTTGAATTGTTATTTCGTTTACTTGCCTGGAGATTATTCCAAGAGGCTCGCGAAATTTGCTATATTTCGGAGAATGGAAAAAAAAAGAAAACAAGTAATACGCTTATTCAGGCGTTAACTCGATATATCAGAGAAATTATGTGCGACGCCTTAAGGACGACGTGGTAACACATCGCCCAGGGTTCGTACCCTCCGACGATGCGCTCACTCCGTTTGCAAAAATGAATCTTCCACGCCGCGGAAGTGGCTCACAGAGACGAATTCGTGAATAACATAACTATCGTTACTCGATATCTAGTAATGTGCATTAAGTATTATAGCTATTAAACCGAAAGGACGTAATGAGAATTCGAGGCAGAGATATTAGGCCAGGGTTCGGTAAGCCTTTGAAAGTTTTCGACTCTTTAGCTGGGATTAAGCAGAGACTGATTAACATAATGCGTTTGTTTAAATACCGGATTATATCGAGAAAACTTAACCTGGTTTTAAGACTCGTAGAAACGTCGGAGAAAGCTTAAACACCGTGAAATTGTGAGCCTAGCGGTGGTGATAAAATGCAGAGGTTTGAGCCCATGAGGTTACATGGATAAAAAAAAATCTATGAGCCGACGACTACTTAAGCCTAATTTTCATGAAACCAAAATTTTGGATTATGGGCGCCCGTAGGGGGCAACTATGTAAGTGAAAAAACCTGTTAGAAAGAAAGAAAACAGTCTTCTAACGGACAAGTTTATATCACTGAAATAAATGTCACCCTCCATATAAGATTTTAGTTCGATTAATAATACGCTTAGGTGAACGTTGCCGCATAGAGAAATTATATTCTATTTGCATAATTTGATCTAAGTAACCATGTACTAAACTGTCGCAGTTTATCACCATCTTTAGCGTCACATTCTCACTGAGTTTCGCCATTAAGCGATGCGTAGTTCTGTTATGCGTGCCGAAAAGTCGGGTGTTTGTTTCACAATCTAACATAGTAGGTCCTCTTTAAACAAGTTACACATCTAAAGAGAGAAACGATACTCTTCATGAAGTTAGCGCTCAACCCAGTGATGTGATTTCTGTGCCAATTTCGCGCCAAACTGTGCCAAGGGGCTAACGCTGCTACATCCTGCTATATCTTACCAGCATGAAGGTAATCTGCGCCAAGCCTGCGCCAAAGGAGCAATTTCGGTCGCCTTTTAGAACCGAAACTAAACGGAGAACCGTAATTGCGCATGCGTCACCTAGGTGACGCAAGCGGCCCCCGACACAAAGCACCCTGCATCAATCGTCCATCCGGTATTGAATAATATTTCCCGCCGTCCTAACCTCCTTGCCGCCGTCTCGCGTTTCGCGCCCTCGTGCCCAACGTTCCTTGTGCGCCCGTCCCTCGTCGTCTCGAAAATCTCGTCTCGCGTCTTCTTTAAATTTTTTCAACGATAGACGCGGGCGTGTGCGGACGCCCCGACGCTAGTGTGCCGGGTGCCAGCTGTGCCGTCATGCTGTGAAAAAAAAAAAAAACACGTTTTTGGGCGGTGAGAGTTACTTTGTGAGCCGAAACGCTCGCGCGACCACAGTCACCGTGGTCGCACGACGTCGGGTGTTGACGTCCTCACGTCGCTGCAGATATGGCGCTTTCTAAACTTGTTCATCGACATTCCTGGCCTTCTTCAAATCATACTCTACCACACAAAAAAAAAAAAAAAAAAAACCTCTAACTCAAAGACTTTTTGTCGAAATATTGATTACCCAGGTTTCTCTCGGTGGTCTTCCTTTCGAGAGGGAGCCCGGTACGTGAAAAATCTGCCGCGAAAGAAAGTTGGTGAAGAGAAGTGAGCTAAAGCAAAGAAGGCAATGTCTGCACGTTGAACCCGCACAGCGCGCTTGTTTGCCTCGAGTTTGGTCGTTGCACAAAGCGCTCCAAGATCTTTTTGACCCTGGCTCGCGATGTCATGCATCGATGCGCTCAGGTTATTTTTTTCTGCGTGCTTAGTTTGTACATCACCTGACGGCCCGGCAAGCACAAGCTGCTCGACTGCTTTATTATTATTTTTTTTTTTTTGTATGCTGGACAGTTACGTTTTGCACACCATTTTGGGAACCAGTTGGCGACGGAGGGGAGGGGCATTGTTTCGGTTTCGACTGAACAGCCGTTGTCTCCGCTCGCGCAACGAAGCACGTGCCACTGCAAGCCTGCTAAGTTACCCTAACGTGCATGTGAACATGACTGCTTGACAGAGGCGCCAGCCAGGACGCTTGCAATTCATTGTTTTGTGTTTGCTTACTTTTGACGGAAATCTGGCACGTAAAAGCAGTAAAACGGTTGCAAGCGTTCTTTCCGGAATCGGTCGGCAACGCCTATAACACTGCACACTTGTGGGATGTCTCAGCAGTAAAACACAAACATCGAGTTCTGTCACAATACACCACAAACTTCCCTTCGTTTGTCCAGCGATTAAACAAATATTTTTATTTTTCTAAGAATATCTGCTCCAAAAGCCACTCTTGCTGCTCCGAAACACTGTTTGGGCTGCTCCAAAGCCCACTTTTTCTGCTCCAAAAGACTGTTCTGGCTGCTCCAAAAGGCGCTCCAAAATGGCTTAGGCCAAACACGTCACTGTCAACATCTTAATTAAAAATATGGCTTCCGAATTCATATAGGGCAACTTTTGGTGATCGAAAAAGCGTAATAATAACTTACACACCTTTGCAAACAGCCACGCTTGTATGTTCACCATGGGGGGAAAACGCTTTATGAAGGGCCAGTCAGGCAACCCCTGACATGCCTTAGAAATTCGTGGTCAGGGTTGCCGGCAGGGCTAAGTGTTAGCCGGGCTAGGTGGCGCATGCTGCCGTATAGACTTGGCATCCATCCATCCATACAGGATTTCCTCGCCGACTAAGCAGACGATATAGAGCAGCAAGATGGCGGCGCCCAAAGGACATACTTGCAAGCAAGCACATCTGACTAGCGCAGACCTTTCATTATGGTTTCGTACCAAAATAAAATTTCCAGTTTGTTCTTTTCTTAAGTTAAGTGTTGATAAAAGTAGTTTTACATTAAAGTGGAGTGTTTGACTCTTTTTTGGATTATCAACTTTGTACGTAAAGCTTCATTCATGACGAGATTAATGTAAATTATACACTTTAGCTTATATAGAGGAATATACCCAAGAGACGGGTTCCAAGCACCAGTACTACTACTCCCGTTTTTTTTTTTCCACGCTAAACATAAAATTACTATATTAATCTTACGAACTATTTATGATTATGTACATCGATAAAATGCAAGCAGCATATATTCTTGTGCGTATTACTCAGTGACAAAGTGTCATTTTATTTTACATTATTAATTTACGTATTTGCAGCATACGATAACAAAACGAATCTCTTTGAAAAACCGACCCCGTTCTTTGAGAGCAGGTTGAACAGTGCACCTACTGCTGTTTTGGGGGAACCACCACAACACTTGTCTGATCTATCCGATCGGGCTCGCTGTACTTAGGAGTGTATTCCACTGTGTTTGTTTTTTTCAAGAAAAATTTGGGCAATGAGCAGGTTCGTCAACGTAACCATCAAGCTCCGCAAAGTTGTAATCGCAAACAACTACGACACCAAGAAGCGTACACGGACGAGCGAATTACTCGTTTAATAGAGGCCGGGTGGCAAGGGCAAACGTCTGACGGAGCTTGTGGAGCATGCTGTATAGTACAGAACGGCGTTCCAAGGATCGGTGTTTCTGGAGCGCGTTCTTTTTGGGGGAAACAAAGAAACGCCGCCGTCCAATCCTGCATCAGGAGCACTAGAACGGGAACTCGCTACGTTTTCTAAGGGAACCTAGAAAAGAACTGTTTTATTTGTTTTTCGTCCAGTCAGGTAATTTTCATTTTATTTGTAATGGGTTAGCTAAAAATTATAAAATTCATATTTTTTTTTTTTTACGAGGAGCAGGATTTTGTTAATTTTTTTGTTACTTATTTTAGGGTGTCTTTTTGTGGGGTCCTCGTTTGGTAACAGTCAGGCGCAGGTGAGTTGGCGGGCATTGATTCTTCATTCAGTGCCCGAGGCTATGGCGCTAAAAACAGGATTTCAGTCGGAGGAAAAAACAAAAAGAAGGACGTCTCAAACTCAGGTTTTTTTTTATTCAACAAATTCTCACACACCCAGAAATCTTACACCGACCACAGCCATCACTGCACTTCCACAAAGAGACCTGCCGTTACAACAAAAGATCAGGCTACCAGACATCAAATGCAACCTTGTAATTCCTACATTGTCCACTTAAAATATACTCAAAAATTTAACTTTATTCCTTCTCTTCCTCTCCCCCACCTTCAAATTGAACAACTAATCCGACATTCACGAAGAAGGACAGGTGCTTTTTAAGACTGAGCATCCAATAGCCCTACTCTCTTCTCCACTTGCTCGTCTTGCGGACAGCAACATCGAGAAGCAACAGTTGTTAAGTTCGAACAAGAGACACTGCTATATTAGGACATGTGTGGTTGTTGTAAAACGCTCGTGAAATCTGGGAGAGCACTTCAATAATGAATAATGAAATTAACCCCGCTCCTTCCCGGTTCACAGCACATTTGTCTTGTCTGAATCGGGCACCACAAACAGGATTATGGTCAAACACTGAGACTTTGGTGCTGAATATATCATCAGATGAAACCTTTCTTCCTATTGTTTTCTTCTTCTGGTGTCCTTCAATCACGGCATTCAAATTTGTATGTTGCCAATTGATGGAATATATATATATATATATATATATATATATAAATCTTTCGATCTAACTAAATATGCGAATTAGCATAATACCAAAGCAACGTATATGGAACGATACGTTCCATTTTTTTAAACGGTAACGGGAACAGGTTCCTCTCTCCCAGAGGCAACTTGTAACGGGAACGCGTTCCAAAAATCAGAAGGAACGAGGAACGAGCTTTCGTTCGTCTTTTTGAGGAGCGTGTACAACGCTGGCAGCATGCTGCAAAGGAAAGAAGGAAAGAAGACCGAAAACAAATCGCCGGAGAGCCAGTATTGTTACACTAAAACCAGATAGTATTCGTTCAAATTCACTACTAAGCAAAGAAACAGAAATCGCGCTGGCACAGAAATTCCCTTTCTCTTATGCCTCATATTTCCCCTGCTGCATGCTGCGCATACCCCATCAGCCATTTACGCTGGCAGCTGGCCAGGATTTTCGGGGCCTGCAACGCGCCCGCGACTGGTGCGTTCACCACGTCTAAAAAAGTGGACCCCCGATTTCCGCCTGATGACGTCATAGACGTGTCACGCTGTGGCCGGCCGCGATACATGGAGTGTCACAGTTTTGGTGTTGAATGCAGTACATGCCCGTTCTGCAGCAGGTAGCCCTCCAGCATGACAGTTTACGGAAGTTCCACCAGCCAGGATTTGGGACGCCGTGAGGACAGCGACACTCACGTTCGCTCGTGATTTTTGCCAGACCTTCTACGTCCAACCACCATGATCGTGACATCCGAGAATATGACACTTCGGCTTTTGCGACGTTACTGCTTGCCAATTCGGGACTACTTTAGTTGCATGGGCGGAATACGACGCTAAAACACCAGTTGGAGACGCCTTCCAGGCACTAAACTAAATAGTTGAGAGCCAGGCTTTAATCCTTTATTCTTTATTCTTTATTCAGGTAGCTCCTGCAGCGCCGTTGAGGCATTATTGCAGGGGGCGAACAACATAGAAAAAAACATTTCTGCATTTGCGGCACAAACAGTTTCAACACTTAAATTGTTCCAATCCCTAATGGTCCTAACAAAGAAAGAATTTTTGCACAGTTCCGTCCTGGTGGAATATTCGCGTATTTTGTGGATATGATCTTTACGTTGGGAAATATAGTAAGGGGGTAGAAGGTAATGAAAACCGTTAATACCAGTGTGTTTATTATAAATGCTATATAGAAATTTTAAGCGGAAATTTTTCCGCCTGAATGTCAGCAAATCCCAGCCTAATGTACTCTTCATGTCCGTGACGCTCGAAAAGCGGTCGTACAGCCCCAGGACGAAGCGTGCCGCACGATTTTGGATCCTCTCTAAAGCGTCTATGTGATTTTGCTGAGCAGGATCCCACACAGTGCAAGCATAATCTGTAAGAGGTCGAACGTAGGTAAGGTATGCAAGTTCTTTTATTTTTTGTGTAGACCTTTTTAGATTACGCTGGATAAAACCGAGTGCCCGTCCCGCCCTCATGACGACATCGTCAATTTGCGCATTCCACTTGCAGTCTGCTAATAAGGTCACCCCCAGGTACTTTACTTTACCGTCACTTTTTAGTGGTTCATTATTTAAATAATACTGAGTGTGAAGTTTATTTTTTTTGCGGGTGAAGGTGACATGTACACATTTGCTGACGTTTAACTGCAATTTTGATAGACTGCACCAGAGTTCAATTTGATCCAAATCAGCCTGCAGTTGTGTGGAATCCTCATCGTTTTTTATACATCTATATACAACACAATCGTCAGCAAACAATCTTAGCTGAGAGGTCACGCCAACGTGAATATCATTTATAAATATTAAGAACAGCAAAGGTCCAAGTACTGACCCCTGTGGCACGCCAGAGGTAACTTCAACAAAATCTGATGTTTCACCATCTAGAACCGTACATTGCCGACGCGAACACAAATATGCCTGTATCCAATTATGTACCGAAGTATCTAGATTCAAAAGTGCCAATTTTTGGATTAAGAGGGAATGCGATACTGTATCAAACGCTTTTCTAAAATCGAGAAACACACAATCAATTTGCTCACCCCTATCAACGGCAGTAACAAGATCATGATAAAATTCAGTGAGATGTGTAGTACAAGAATAACCCTTTCTAAATCCATGTTGATAATCAATAAAAAAGTTCTGAAACGTGAGATGTTGCATTATCTGGGAATATAAAATGTGCTCAAACAACTTGCAGCAAACCGACGTTAAGGAGATCGGCCTGTAATTCGTGACATCATTTTTGGGACCTTTCTTATGTATAGGAGTAACATTAGCTAATTTCCAGTCCCCTGGCAAAGCTCCATTAAGTAATGACTTGTTAAATATTATGAAAAGGTAAGGCGCTATTGCGTCTGCACAACTCCTTAGAACCCGAGGGGAAATTTTATCAGGGCCCATCGCTTTGGTTTCATCGATATGTTCCAAAAGATTAAATACACCTTCCATACTTCTTTCTACGGGTGGCATCACATCGTAATTGCTTGAACACATTTCTAGTGTTGTATCTTCTGGAGGCAGAAAGACTGATTTAAAATAATTGTTAAAAACGTAAGCTTTCTGCCCTGCGTCAGTGAGTAGTTCGCCATGTACCATTATATCAGGTATTACCATCTGATCATTACCACAGAGCTTCATAAACTTCCAGAGCTGCTTATTGTTAGTTTTCATCGTGTCTTCAAGACGTTGACGATAATCCTGTTTAGATTTTTTTGCGGTCTCTTTCCAAAGGACGTTCTTTGGATGCTCCAAAGGACGGTTGCAACTGTAACTCTTCATTGTAATCTCGGGTTTATTTTTTTAACTAAAACAAAATTACCACCAACATTGAATACGACGGTCGGCGCCATTCCATAGACCAAAGTCAGTGATTCAAACGACTGTCTAAGTACCGCTTAGAGACATATGAACACTGTAAAAAGACACTAGGGCCTCTTCAGAAAAGATCAAACAACCATGTCTGTCGAGTCGTCGACCGCTTTTAATTTTGTTGAAAAAAATATATTTTTGCTGGCTTCTTTGCCCAGAAGAACAAAACCAATCCTTGTCTTGGAAAAAACAATATTGTATTTTCGAAAAACAAAAAAGCTGTGATATCGTTTTAAATTGAAAGGTTATTCTACAGGGAATTTGGCGACGTCTCTGACACTTCACAGACATCGGAAGAACGGTGGATGTCGTCGCTGCCGCAACAGCAGTTCAGTCACAACGCGTAGCGTTGAACATGTATATTCTAAAATTACGCCCACTTAAAGTAAAACAAAATATGACTGCGTACGCGATTACAACATTGAGTTTGCAAGTTCACACGCTATAATACTTATTTCCATTCATTGACATGTGGTTTTCAACGTCCATGTTTGGCAGTGCTGGACGCTTGTTTGCAGATACCTATAAGGGAAGCACCTCATTTTAATTTTGGTTCGTACGACGCCTGCCGTCAGTGGCTTCTTGTATAAAACAAAACAAAGCAAAACAAAAACATTAACAACTAACCACAAACGATATAATAATGTTCAAAGCTGTATTTTACCAGTGTTTTGAGTTGATTGAAATACATCGGCTGAAATTTTGGCCCTGTTATAGTGGCCGCTATGCCTTTCCCGGCGTGAGCAGCCCAAATGCGGCATTAAAATGGCGAAACTTTTCCAGGAGGGCATACGCAGATCCGTCGGCAAATCATTCGTATACGAAGCTTTTCCTTCGGAATGATACCTCAGCTTGTTCGCCCCAACACCCTGAGGTATGTGTCGCACCGCTCATCCAAGCTCGTCGTCTATTCATCATTTTGAACGGCTTGTCTTCCTATTTCACGCTAGTTCACGTGCGCAAATCGTTACGGTTAGGGCGAATCATTCTCAAGTTCCCGTGCAATTGGCGTGCGCGCGCACAGTGGCATTGGCGAGTCGTTCGGAGACGAACCTTTCGTGTCAAAACGACTCACTAAACGTCCAACAAAAAATAAACTGACTGAGTCCTGCACCAAACCAAATTACCGACCGAAGCCCTGGGCTTTCAGTTGCCAACAACAGAGTACATGTTATTTGAACCTACTGACCGGAATGCTACCAACAGCAACGTCGACAGCTGCCACGCTGCGAACATTGTAGCGAAAGCAACGAAGTCTAGTGGACAGTGCTGGAGGTCGCCCTAAAACCGGATGGCGAAATACAAAAGAAGTGAACAGTGAACTTAGAATGGAACGTATGAACCAGACTAAACGTATCCCAGTACAAAGGGAAAAAAATCACAATATTAACCGGATCATCCTCATGATTACTACCATAAATTATATTACAATTTAAGTTAAATTCAATATTGTCTTTTTTTATTCTAGTAATCATGGGGATGATCCAGACTAATATTGAGAATTTTTTAAATTTCTACTGTGATATTTTTAGTCCTTTGTACTGGGATATTTTTTAAACTTAAAAAAAAAATCAACTGCATTCAGTGATTTGTTTTCGTTCTTTGTTCATATTTTGAGCTTACTTACTTTATTGGATAAAAAAGGCTTCAAGTTGGTATTTAATCAGACCCAGGCAAACGAGCTACCAATACGTCGAGAAGGCATCTCTTGCATCAGGCAGTCCGTGTTGCACAATTTTGTTAAAAACCCCTTTCGGAAGTCACGTGCCGATTATTAGAAGCTCGGAACCACCGCACAATGGCGGAACGACTGACATCGTGGAACGTGCCAGTCATTCCGTAAGATAGCGAACGTCTGAGCGCGGCCAACGCTAGGAGCCAAGCAACTAGTCAAACAGCGTCGAAAGTGAAACGTCACTGCTCTCATCATCTTTCTCTGCGGGTGAATTTTTGCCTTCTAATCCAACCAAACGCGTAAATTGTGCCGTTACGCTGCTGTTTAAGTCCCCCATTGTACAGGGTTTCCAGAGCTGCCAACAGAGAGCAGTCTTTTGAAAGGGGAAAGGGGTCAATTGCGAGTTAGGTAAGCCAAACTAAAGTCCGTAGATAAGAGCTTCCTATAAGTTGAAATGTAGTGAACGCGCACAATAAAGACCAAGACGAAGAGGCAAACAGGACGAGCGCTACATGCATAGCCAACTCGCCTTAATCGCTACGTTAGTTCGTACAAGCAGCTAATGCCCCTGAATAAAAAGGTAGCGACATCTTCTCCCTCCTCCTCTGACGCACACACCTTTTATCTTTATGTTTTGCTTTTTTACACCCTTGCGTCGACTGTAGCACGGCCTGGTTTGGCCCAAGATAGCAGACGGCCTTCCTATACTTGAGTCAGAGTGCAGTCAAAGGCTGAAAGACACGTAATTATATACTCACAGGCTAAAAGCTTACAACTTTGAGTACATCGAACGATGTACGATGAAAGCCGTGACGCTTCACGGTTGGCGTTATTTGATTGGCGATATGAGCTCATAGCATGCGCTGCACCCCGACAGCATAGGCATTCCTTCTCCCTTCCTCCTCTGACGCGTACACCTTTTATTTTTATGTTTTGTTTTTTTACACCCGCGCTTTGACGGTAGCGCCGCCTGGTTTGGCCCAAGATGGCAGGCGGCATTCTTCAAGGGATGTCGCTACTTTTTTGTATAGAGGAACTTTACAAGTAGCGACAATCTTTAAAGCGCCTACAGCGTGACGGTGCAGGTTTACGGAAGCGAATGGCGGCGCACAGCAGAGGTTTTAACTGAATGCTACCATTTTGTTCTATCGGTTGTCTTTACTTGTAAAACAAGTTGTCTTTACTTGTAAAACAAGTATCAAGGGACTTTAAGAAAAACTAGATAGACTCCCGAAACTAAAGGAACCACTGCTATTAGCTACTCAGCGACCTCAAGGGGTCGCCACACTATGGCATATAAAGAGGTGGAAAAGAGGCCGTGCCGTCCCATGTGCCAGCTCAACGCAAAACGCTTGGGTTTCAGCAAGCAAGCAGTGACATCAAAATTGTTTTTCTCGATTTTTATCCGGTACCTTCCAAACCTGAGGCGGTGTGTTCGCCTGAGTGATCTTCCAGCCTCGTTTGGGGAACCGATGAAAAAACTACCTAATGTCCTTCTATCGCACTAATGAGGGTTGATAACCACACAATATCTGATTCTCGCGGTGGCATATAGGCGTTTTCTGCTTCCTGTCGTTCTCAGTCTCGTGAGTTTTGTGTTGATATGCAAGTCGAAAAAATAATAAAACATATTTACCTGGAATATGTGAGAAGATGTAGGTAAGGCAAAACAAGAATGTGTTACAATCACCCATTTTTCGTAAACACCCTCCAGCCGGGGGGGGGGGGGGGGGGGGGGGGGGTAATCAAAACGATATTTGGCCGCATACCAGAAGTGACGACATTCAAGATGGCTGCGCCCTTGTGGAAAACTTCTATAGGTGTTGTTCCGAGCGACCTTAGCAACACGCGGATACGATAATCACGAAGGAGTAACCGGGACAAGTGTTCGTCCTACGCAATATGAGAAGCAATACAGGGCGCACATAATTCAAGATGCCATTATGAATTATGGCTTTCGCTGTGGCCCTGTCATATGTGTTGGTTTCGTGGCTTTGAACCCCACCATCTCCGCTTCCTTCGCTTTACTTCGGCGGCTATCGCGCCAGCCGCCGACAACATATGTGATCAAGGAAACAACATGGGACGAGTGGAAATCGCGAAAAAACCTGTTCCGGCCAGATCACTGTTTTTTCTGTATGTACCGTCCGTACTGGGACCGCGGAAACGAACGCCGTACGAATGGCGAATAGTGTTTTATCAGCCATAGCTTATGAGTCCTTAGAGTTTATATAGAAAACGCGCGAACTCTTCTGAGAATATCGGCAGAACAGATACAATCCTTCCGGTCCTCCAAACAAGGCCTAAGTAAGGCTCGGCATACCGCACTTAAAGAAGAACTACAAACGAGAAAATTATAAGAATCCCCCTCCCCCCTTTTCCCTTCCCCTGCAGCAGTAGCGGCCTAAAATTTCGCTGATGTAACGTTGGTTTTCTCTGAGTTGCTTCCACGAAGTTTGGGACACAAGCAATCCCTCTATGTTCTGCATCAACTTTCTTTTGTGACATTGTCGACGCTGTCGTGGCTTCAGCGCAGCGCTCCTGTCCGGCACCGGTGCAGGAAGACGAATGAGCACGTTCTCTCTTTCTCTTCATCCAGTATATTTGGCGGGAAGTGAGAAAGTAAATTTCTTTGTTATAGTTTCCAAGAGTTGTTGGCACCTACCCAACCGGGGTCTTTGTCTGTATTTTTCTATGATATTTTCTAAAATTCTCCTCTTGGAGAATAAAAAAGGAACTATGCACTACGTACTAAAAATACTGATCCTGAGAATAATAATATCCTTATTTTTTTTCCCTTCTCTGGTCTTAGTAAAGACTGGCAGTTTGTTAATGCACTGCTCAAAGAATTCTTTACGTTCCTTCGCTACTTCCCCGCATACTTAGTCAATACAAGGCAGGATTTCAGTCACCTCTAGCGGCATCGTCCACACCAAACATTCTTTAATTACGCAACCCTTACAAATATTTTATGATATATAATCTGTCGTTAAACTACAATACTTTTGCCATTTTTTTTTTTTTAATTTTCAAAAGGTTGTTTACAAAGCTGGAGCGGAG
The DNA here is from genome assembly GCF_016920785.2 of Ixodes scapularis. NCBI lineage: Eukaryota > Metazoa > Arthropoda > Arachnida > Ixodida > Ixodidae > Ixodes > Ixodes scapularis. The sequence continues at coordinate 176,514,886 of NW_024609846.1, read as the reverse complement.
AATTGTTCAGTTCGAGTTTAACAGCGGAATTATCCGGCATCCCTGCTCCAAGAACTGTCAGATTCTCAAGTTATGCTAGTGCCTTTATGGGTCAAAAAAAAACTTTTACCTCGCAGTTGTCAGGACTTATTTCCTAAGAGACTTACGGCTCTGTTACACTCCGATGTCGAGCGTAGTAAACGCGGTCTAACGCTGCGCACACAGATACAGACTGGTCGTAGATACCGAGTTCCTGCTTGCCGGTCAATGAAAGGAGCACGTTCTGCGCTACCCTGCGTTCGCCGCGCTCAACGTCTCTGCTGGTGCTCCCCTAAACGTGCTGACATAGCTCTACGCTTGAAAGGAACTTAGCAGCGTGTTAAACCAGCGAAACATACCCCAGAGGTTTATTGACGAGTACTGTACCATTAAACTAAATAGCAGTCACTTTTCTGAATAAAAATATCCGCAAATTTTGTGGTATTCATGTCTCGGGATTCCCAATTTTCACGCTAAGTTTCGTGATGTTGCAAAAGTCTTGGCAAATTCTGCCGTAACACTTAAACTTCAAGTAGCCGGTCATCGAAAGCGAGGAGAGTAAGATAACTTAATTGACAGAACAAAAGGCTCCAAGGTCCAATTATATCAATGTATACTACCTACCCAAAAGGATAGTAGGTCTGAGACAGTCCTGGTTTCGCGCTCATCCGTGGTCCCTACACGCGCCGCCAATAGCACGCACATCTTCGTTTGTCAGCTCGAATTTGTGTTATAACACAATCGGAGCAAGTATAAATATCTACAACGGGCAAAAAATAAAAGCGAAAACGGCGTCAAATATAATGACGAGGAGACAGTCGAACTTGCCATCTCAGCTTGCAGTTTCAGAATTGTATGGAGCTCGTACCCCACTCTGAAACGTATAGCGCATGAGTGGCAATTGATTTATCGTAACTTGTCATCTAGGGCGGTGCTTCCTAGTTCTTACATAAACATCTGACAGTAGAGAAGTGAACATGGGCTCATGAAAAAAAATCTTGACGAAGGACGCAAAGAGATTTAAATACATACAAAATGCTGTTGTTATAGTAGTGCGGAAAACAAATACGACTTTATGACTTGATGACAAAAATTATGCCGCGAAATGAACTCACCGTTTAAGGGGTGTAATTAAACTCAACACTTGCAACGTTGAACGGAAGTAATAAAAGCAATATTTGGTTTTAAAAAATAAGGACTAACCCACTTGAAACAGCCAAGTTTATCTTCTTAAAGCAGTTGAGAATAGCAAACACTTAAACGTCTAAACTCGACCCAAAAATATAAAGCGTCACAGAGCCCTTCCAAACTGGCCTCCTCCGTGACCACTTCAACCTTGATCAAATTTCGCTCAGTCAGCCGCCCCCGCCATGCCGTATAATCAGACTGCCCCCCTTTTTTTTAAAGGAACTACTGATGAACCTCTCGAAATTTACAGCTCTCCTTCCTTCGCCAGTCGGTTGTTCTTGAAAGACGAATCGTTCTTCGTCTCAAACCTGGGCGGGACTGTCTTCTCTCGGTTTGCACGACTCGAAAGCGTGAGCACTCTTTCGTAAACACGCGGGATGCAGTTCTCATCAACATTACTCCTAAGCCCGTTGGCGCTAAATGTCGATGCTTCCGCGTCAGTACGAACCTCCTCGTTAGCGGCGCTGCCATCAATAATTAGGTGGACTCGAGCTAACTACGCAGAGCGCCTGGCGCATTCTGCACCGAACCCTCTCCCCGCTGTATCTGCAAGAGAAATGCCTCCACGCTGTTTGACTCGCTGCATCATAATCAGCCAGGATGACATGCGCTCTTCGATAAGGCAGTCGCATTAGCATGGATCCCTACGTTACCAGACGCCCTCCACTGCTGCGTGAGCCGTCTTCCTAAATGTGGGGCTCAAACTGGGAACGAGTTTTGGTGCCGATGTGTGCACTTGGTGTGCGCGGGTGTCCTTTAGCTAATCAAGGAATTTTTTTTTCTTCTTTTTGCTGATACTATACATACTAAAATGCTTGTTGGAGGCGATCAAACTAATCGTTCCCCGAAAAAAAAAAGGATATTAAATGAATTGGTGCACGTGCGCTGCGATTACTGTGGCGTGATGCGCATGAGCCCGAATTGTGCTTGTTTCTTGAAAAATTTAATGAATTACAATTGCAAATTACCGAGCCTCAAATGTAATGGATTACCGTTACAAATTACTTTCGCTGAAAAGTAACGGATTACTTTACTCGTTACGTCACAAACTACTTTCACGTTACTTTTTCCGCACACTTATCCAGAGAACAACAGAAACAATTTTGATACTTTTCAAAAATGTTCTGCAACACTACCTTTTATTTCTCATACGCCCGTACTATGGTAGTCCTTGTAAAGATAAAATAGTGTATTTAAGAGAAAGAGTGTAGGTGCACTCCGTCCACCCACTTGAATCAAGGGGGTACGGAGCCGCGTTTGGTGTCAGTGCAGGTGGCGGAAGACGTCGAAGAAGTTGAAAAGGGTGAAATGGTGTAAAAGGCAGAAAACAAACAAACAAGTAGAGATTTCTCCTACCCGGGAGAAGAAGAAAACACACGATGGAAGGCGAAGGAGAGCCTACTGGGCGTTGTCTTTCTTGATCTTTGTCTTTTGTATATTTCTACATGCCTGACCCGTCTTTCTAGTGGTACTAGTGACCGGCCATAATCGTGTTTTCTTTTCGGCTATTCTTCCCATCATGATGTTTTCTATTTTGTTTAGATTGCTCTCTTTATGCTGCTGAATGTTCTGCTCGTATTGCTTCAGTTACAGTATTATGCTCCTATATTTAAAAAGTAACGAGTAATTAAAGTGATCCGTTACCATTATTTTGTAATGAAATTACATGACAAATTACTTTAAAAAGTAACGTGGCAGTTACAAAATTACTTTAAAAGTAACAGATTACAAGTGATCCGTTATTTGTAACGGATTACTTCCCAAGTCTGCGCATATCGTACACAAATGTACTTTAGTGATTTCATCTCAGATCGTGCAGAAACAAAGGTCGAATTTTCAATTTCTGTGAAAAAAATTATGCTATGACGTCGGCGCTAAACACACGGCTGCCATAAACCGCAAGTTCCTCGGATTTTTGTTCTCAACTTACGAAACTTAAAAGAGGGCGTGGCGGAGAGCAGTGTTTTTAAAATTTTTTCGTGGGTCGTATGTTTCCCTCAATCTCCCTCCCTAGATTTTCAGTCTGCATTATATTAACGTTTTAACCACTCTGTGTTTACAGTTCAAAGGCTCTAGTGCCAGGAAATTATTTTAGGCGCTTTGCTTTTTTCCCCTAAAAATATCAAAAACGCCCCTTCGCTTAGTTGTTGTGACCCACTTGGTTTACATCGGCATTTCTTATGTCGATGGAGAACCCACTACACGCTCTTTATGTTATAAAATCACTTAGTTGTGTAAACTCTCTTTGCGGTACGTTAACGTTAATATTACGCAAAAAACAAAAATTATCAACTTTGGAATCGATTTTTTTAGAAAACCAATTCTTTATTTTTGATTTTGCTAAAATTTTTGTATGATAGTGGTTTACTAAAAAGCCAGCTCAAGAAAGTGTGTATTTTGTTTGTATGTTTAATATTTAAGCCTCAGTATCGGAAAATATCATGTTTGTACGGCTCTAAACGGACTTATGAATTGCGCGTCTTTAAAAACTTGGAAATATTCTGCCTTTCTTTTACGTTCTTGGATAAAAATAAAGTTGTTCCACCCTGTTATATTTATTGCTCATTTAAATTTTATCGCACGCGGCAAGCTACGTTGGAGCAGTTCAATGTGGAAAGCAACACTTCTTAACAGACCAGCAGGCGTCGTAAGATTTTAATGTGCGGAAATCGGCAGACGTCGTATTGATTCGGGGCCCTCATTAGCCTATATGAACGTTCCGCTCTTTCAGAACCAGCAGATGACCACGACGCTTCGCGCTCGTTGTGTGGCATAAGGCGGCCCAGGACAGTAAAGCCAGCAGCGAACCCTGTGTCACGAGGAGTGAAATTATACGGATGTGACGTTGACGCGGCGTGCTGTGACGACCATCCAGCAAGAGTAAGTCAGTCAGAATATTGCAGAAGAAAAAGCAAAAGAAGTGTTGCCCAGGAGGATGGGGATACCACGGCCTTACAATATCGGCGGCCAACGACAATTGTGCCGGCCAAAACAACGCCGCGTGCGCGCTAAAATCGACGGCGCGGGACAGCAATCTCGTAGACGCACACACGAAGAAGGGCCGGTTTCGATAGGGATGTGAGCAAATCTTGGATCTAGCCATCCGTGCACGCGTGAAACGATGCCGAGCATTTTCCCAAGCTTCGAGTGCCCCCTCCTCTCTGTGCCGCTTATAAATTAAGGGAAGGTCTTGAGTCAGAAAAAATAGCCTTTGCTTCGTTGTGGAAAGGGAGCGCCCGTTTGCCGTGGTTCCTAAACGGCTAATCACGACCCTCAGATTCGCCCAATGGGTTTACTCCGTTAGGAAACGACAATACACAGCCCGGGCAACATGGGCCGACCAATGATGACAGAGAAACCAGCTGACCTTATCTCTGAAACGGCCATGCTCAATCTCTGCTTTATCCGCGGATATCTGATAGCACCGAAAGGTTATCTGGTTGGAAAGAGCAAAGCACGGAGACTAGTCGCGTCAAAGTCAGTGTTCCTGTTAACGGAAACCGTTTGTGAAGACTGGGAAGCTATGTTGACAAATATTTCATTTCTCCTAAAAAGAAACGGAAGTGACGGAAGTGATGATATCGCTTCTGATTGGTTAGAGGCTCAAATGAAAAAAGAGAGAACTCTCGTCATTTAGGCCTCTAACCAATCTAACCAATCAGAGTGCGATATCGTCACTTCCGTCACTTCCGTTTCTTTTCAGGAGAAACGAAACATTTGTCGAACATAGCCCCCTCTGGTCTGCTCCTGAGATGAAACGTTAGCTCCGGCTGACGTCTTCTTGCGGAAAAGGCAAGGGGAGAGAGGGAGGTTAGGTAACTACCTCGAAAGGCCCTCTCCCAATATGGAGCTCGAAGCATATTACGCCTTGGTTGCCTCTCGCGCATAAAACTGCACTACTTGGATCTATAACTCATTGTTTGCCAGAGTTGGCGACAACGAAGCCTGACTCCGTGTTGCATAAAAGCCAGAAGTACAGACTTGAGCCATGACTGACAAATTCAGTGAACACCGACTAATTCGCGCTGATTTTCTACAGAGGCACAAAAGCAAAATCGATTGCGGATGCTTTGTACATAAGGTTTCAGAGTTGAATATCGGTTTGCTGAAACGGGTCCTGCCGGCTAAGGTTGCCAAGCGTGTAAGTTCTGAAGACGCCCTCTGCACGAATTGCTTCAGGAGATTCCGCAGCGACAATTAAGAGCTTATCGAGAAAAAAAAAACGCCATCATCGACCTCATCCTCGCGATCTCTTCCACCAGCAGACACGTCATTCTATGACGAAGAATTCCTGCTTCAAGGGGTGACTGAGACGATCGATGCTGCAGGAGTAAGAGTCACTTCATTAAAACTTCCACCGAACGTGAGTCCTACCATTCGCACGACCTATATTAAGCGAAAACAGTTAAAAGCTATGGAGGATTTTTGAAAAAAAAATTAGGCCGTAAACTAGGCGATGCCTATGAAGCACCCGCAGATGTAAATCAGAGGGAGTCATGTTCCTCTTGCGAAGAATGGATGAGCAATTTGAGGTGTTGCCTATGCCAAGTGCACGTCACACCAAGAACGCTACCACCTCCTATCTCTCTCGCCATCTCACATTTCAAAGAAAGATATTCTGAAATTTATCCCCGAAGCCACGACGCACACTTTGGATAAGTCGAGGAAGCTGAAGAAAGGAATGGGAGTTTCGGCGGGAGCTGACCCGTATGAGGGACATCCTCTAGTCTAAAAAGATATCGCACTGATGCTTTCTTATTACACGTCTGATGACACTGACTGCACGAGGCAAAGCCCCAATAAGAAAGACCTTGTGCGGATTTTTATCGACGGTCAAGAAGCATTTGTCACTAAGCGGTTTTTGATACGATCCATTAGCGAAGCTTGCAAGTAAATTAAAAGAGCCCATGCAGAATCAAAGATTGGCTCATCCAAATTGTAATGTCTCCTTCCCAAACCCGTAAACAAAAAAAGTTTATGGGGAATGCGTATGCGTTTGCTGCGCTTGCTTTTTGCTTCGCCTTACCTTCCTCTCAAATGCAACTGGACAGTCTGTGACTTTAGAAGACGTTCAGAAACTGTTGCTGTGTGAAAACCCTTCGAAAGACTGTTTTCGGCTGGCGTGCGAAGCCTGCTCCGCAAGCAAGAAACTGGAGTTGTTCTTGTGAAAGTGTGGCGGCTAGTTGGTTAAAAAACATTTGGAAGCCACGGCATTCCTCACCGAGTTCTAAAAGTGGGGGAAAAGGTATATCCTCCACAATTACATCTGCGCTCAAAGAAAAGCCATATGTTCCGAGAATGCGCACGTAAAGTCACGTACTCTGATTTTGCGCTTTGATTTTGCTGATTTTGCAGATATGTCATAGGAAAAACAAGATGGTGTCTATCTTTACGTACGTTGCTACGACCGAGCAAAGAACGCTGAACTTTGGCGTTGTGAGCGACGGCATTTTCCATAACTCGGCACATGCGGTGTTTGCACTAAACGTCATCGAAGGGGAGCTGGAGGAACTTCTACCTATTTTCCCGAGCTCGCTTATGTTTCGGACGGCGCTCCGAACCACTCGAAAAACAGGCACCATGCGTACGAGTTTAAGAAGAAGAACGTTTCCACCAATTGGATATACACAGCGTAAGGGCACGTAAAAAGCGCGAGCGACGGAGAGGGCGGCGTGCTCAAGCATCATGGATCATCTCATAACTCGTCAACTACAGATTTGAATTCTAAAACAAACGCGCAGACCTTGTTGAAGCGCTTAGTCAGAAAATCAAAGGAATAGTTCTACTCTCGATATGCCGAGAGAAGATCACCCGTTTTCGGGTACTAAAGAAAAAGAGGGGGAGAAGTAAAGTCTCCCAAGGGGAATTCGATCCTTACACGTGTGGAGGAAGGAGGAAGGCGGCTTCACCGTCGTGTGAAAAAAGGTTTGTGAACCACCAGAGTAACCGAAAATATGTGCTAAAACTATGGCCTAAAACGATAACACGGGTACTGCTTTATGTCCCGAATGGTTGCTAACCATCAGTGAGTGCGTACCGGCAGATTTGGCATTGCTACTTGGGACAGAGCAGCTCATATAGACACTGCCAAAAGCCCCGAACTAATTGACTGTTACATCAAACTTGTTTCCCCGAACCCCGAACTAATTGACAGTTACATCGAACTTGTTCATTAATATGCTCTCTTCGAAGAATGTGCCGTGTACCTCTTCGCGTATTTTGGACCGTTTCTGTGACCTCACATTTGTGTATTACGGAAGTAAACAACCCTGCCGTCAAAGGCTGGCGATCTGTGCGATGTGCGGTGAACAAACCCTAGCGCTTGGTTCCAGAAAGAACTGCATATAACGTATCAATCATGTGGTGACTTTTTATGTCTTGGTAATATTAGAAATAATAGCGACTCATGCCAGTTTACACTGAGTGTTCTATAAATCAAAGCAATACAACGTCCGTGCGTCTTCGTTATTGAAACTCTACTAGGCCTGCCGATTTGATTAGATATGTTGCTCGCGGTTTCCCACTTTTACCAAAATAAAAATAATTATTCAAAACCGAAAGTTTGCTTTCAAAAGCGTACCGCAAAGGGAAGTTTACGCATCAGCGATCCGCAAAGGAAAGTTTACACATCCTAAGTGGTTTTATAATATATACAAAGAGCGTGTTTTAGACCCTCTATCGATATAACAAATGTCGATGTAACCGAAGTGGATCACAAGTATCTAATTGTCTAAGTTCTTAAACAATTACCCGAATGGGCGTTTTTGACAATTTTTAAGAAAAATAGGCAAAACGCCTAAATTCCTTCATGGCAGTGGAACCTTTTAACTGCACTCGCAGGGTAGTTAAAAAAAGTTAATATAACCTAGACTAAAAATCCACGGTAGGACATTAAGTGAAACATACGACCCACGACGGATGTGAAAAACACTGCTTCCCGCCACAGCCTCTTTTAAGTTTCATAAGTCAAGAACAAAAACTTCTACGAACTTGCGGTTTGTGGGAACTATGTGTTTAGAGACGACGCCATAACATACAATTTTTTCAGCGAAATAAATTTTTTTTGCCTGCATTATTTGAGATGAAATTACTCACATATACGTAGTTCCCTGTAGTTTCCTTTAGACATAAAGCAATATAGAGGAGATTGGCTAAACTGATAAACAGAAATATAGTATAGGTACTAATATCAGCTCATAGAACGTCATGAATTCTGTATAGATGGAAATATTAACATAACCGCATAAAACGTCCTGAATCGTGCAGAGATGCAAACACTGGACTTAGCGCTCATAAAACCATCGAAAGTGTATATGTATATGTTAACGAGATGGCAGGTGATACAACCAGCTGCCGAATGACCGATATAATATTGTTAAGTATGCCATCATAGCCATCACCGTCAGTGATGCTGATTAGTGAGGTAGGCAAACCCTTCCAAGTAAGGCAAAATTGTAAAGCGCAGCCCTTACGCGCCCGTTGCCGGGTTGAGCGGCGTCGGCGTCGGCGTCGGCCTATCCGCGCTTTCCATTATTTGACGTTTCCCTGCTAAAGTTAGCCAGGAAATTTTCCCGCTAAATTTAGCGGGGAAAGGTTCCCACTAAATGTCGCGGAAAATTTTCCGCTAAATGTAGCAGGGAAATTGTTGTCACGCGACCTCAAAACCAATTCAGTTTCCCCGCTAAATTTAGCTGGGGAAATGACGCCACGTTTTCGTGTCACGTCACCAATAAACAAATTCAGCGGCGGGAGGAGAGGAGGAGGAAAGGAGGATGGGAGGGGACGATGAGGGGGAGGAGCGGAGGAGGAGGTGGAGGGGCATACCCTCCCCTCCTCCTCCCCAAGAGCTGCGCTCTAGTTTCCCATTACAGAAATTTGTAAACGTCTTTTATTTTTTTTTTTTTTAACGAGAACTTGAGGGTAGATATTTGTGTTTTGTTGATATATGTCACCTTCATGGCAATGTTCAAGACGCTATCTCCACTATAAGAAATCCGAAGAGTGTACTTTCGTGCAAAGAAGTTGTGAGAAACAATCGCTGCAATCTACAAACAAAACTTCGCGAATATCAAGCAAAAAAAAAAAAAAAAAATGTACAGGATTAAAAAGAAATCTATCTGCGTTATGACATTTAGCATGACGTTCATTCGTGCTCAATATCAAAGACTTTTCTCTTTCTTCTAGATCTAAATAGATATTAGCCTCGTCATCCACCGAGATTGTAGCGTAGATTCCAGCCATTGGCTCTTCCAAGTGCTTTGTGGGGAGGCAGACGTTTAAGATTTCTTCGAGTGTATCAAAGTCATATGCACTTCATCTCCGCGATACATGCACCTACTTCAGCAAAGCATCTTTAGGGATCCCAGGGTTCTCCTTAGACGCCAAAACGTTAGCGCGAAAAAAAAAGAAGAAAGAAAAGAGACAATAATCCGGAACATCTACAGGGCTCGATTCGTGCTCCGCTCATAAGATGCACTCGGGCTTGCGAGGGCCGGGAGCTGAAAGTCCGCTAAAAGATTCACGAGGCAGGCCCACATCCGATTCCAGCGCAAAATTGATTTCTCGGTGGCTCGTCGACCGACGCCGCCTAACTGTGTCTGGTCTTCGCCGAGCGGAAGCAACGATCAGAGCGGTAATAATGGGTTTCGTTTTGTAGCGCCGTAACGACGCTTTCGGCTTTGTGGTGGGGACTCTTTTCTTTATTCTCTCGTCAGACATACGCCGCCGAGTCTATCCTATTTGCTAGATAACGACGTAAGGGGACGACGTGAGACGCGTGAAACAAGGAGAGGAAAACATCGGAAAGTGATCGGGCGAGTTTTAGTCATCAACATTGTTCCACGTACTACGAAAATGGTAGTTTTACGCCGCTGGTATGTCTTCTAAAAAGCGATTAAAAAAAGGTTTTTTAAAGAGTTACACAAAATATAACCATCAGAAAAAAAAAAAAAAGATCGCCAATGCGTCTTACATTTTAGCTGATGATCTGCAGTGTGGCAGCATATACGCTCCGTTTAACTTCAAGTACGGGCTCAGTCGACGTTGTATAGACGTTTACAAAAACCGCCTTCTGCGCGCTGCCATCTTTGTCTTCGGGGCTGTGGAACGCCTTCTGGGCATGCGCTATCGCTCTGCTGTGCCATATATCGGACACTTCGCATGCGTCCAGACCTCAGTGACTCATCACTTTTTGCCCGGTGATAAGCGATGCAAAGGTCTACATGAAACGCTGGAGTCATTCAATGCGTCAACAAATTTGCATCGTCACGTACTCGTCGTCTCTGTGTGTTGCCTCTCATACCCGACTAAACCAATCCCCCGCAAAAATTGCCTCGCAAGCCTGTTTTTGTTTTTTTTTTGTTTTTTTTTAATGCGAGAGCATTAACTGGTTTTGTGGAGCGGAGTCGGCGATGTCCGTAACCGCAAAAAACGGCCGATAAATTCCCTCCGCGCCCTAACGGCTCTTAAAATGGCCGCGACGCGGCCCACGCGCCCGATAGTTTGCAAGGAGCGCCACCCCACACTTCTGGCGCTGTTCCCGCGCGCCGTCGCAGCAGCGCACACCTGCCGCTCCACTACACAGAGCCCGACCGGCCTCTGCAGGGGGTAGCGGGGCGCGCAGCTTGTAGGAGTACACTCCGTATACGAATGCTTTCGCATTCCTAGACGTAAGCAGTTTCAAGTGTCCTCTTGTATTGTTTTCCACTGTGCGCGATTTGGTTTAGCTGGTGATATAGTAGCAAGTCATCAAAGACAGCAAGCGCCGTGACAATTACGCGTTTGCCGGTTCTTGATCGGCTCCGGCGGACGCTAGCATCCATGCTGCGGTCGAACTTAAAAGTGAAATCCATTATAGCGGCAATACTTTCATTTTTTTAAGCGTCATATGTCTGGATAAGCAAGAGACCTTCGTTTTATTTTACGAGACGTTTTGTGGGGTTTCATTCGCATCATATTTTGTTTGGTCGTATCACGGTAGGGATATGAGTTCTCAGTTCTATAATACTGACACTCGAGCCTGCTTTAAAACGACACTAAGTCGTCATAATTAATTACATTGTTGTAGTAAGCATTACCGAGCAAAAAACAACATAGAATTTGGTTACTCCTTACTTGTAAATAAAACAAAGGCGCGTTGGAACTCGCCCGGTTAATTTTATTTTTAAAGTGTTAAACGAGATGAAGGCACTAGTACTAAATGTCTCAAATCGAATAATTTCTTGTTGTTTTTTTTCTCCAGCTCGCATTCGACGCGATGGCTGGTGGCTCTGGGATCGGTAGCACGGGGAGTGAAAGCTCGCACTGGAAGCCCTCTGATCGTGAATAGACCTATCTCTCCATTGCCAAAATGCATCGAAGGAACTTTAGTCTTTTCGCACGTGCGACGACCTCGCTAGAGCTCTGCGCGTGTAGAACACGAAAAGGCACGAGGCCCTCTCATGCACGGCCGTTTCCTCCTGCGAACTAAACGTATGGAGCCGTCACACATGCGCCGAACGCTTTGTGAGATCGGTCGATTCACTCCCCCTCCCTATTTTATTATGGATGAGCATCATACCGGCGTGAGATCGTATATTGCGCGCTACTGCGTGCACGTCATGCATTGCGTGATATTGCGTGTATTGCTTGCGGCCGTGTATTGTATTGCGGGATATTACGTGATGCACGTTTAATTGTCCAGACTACCAGCGGTATACTGCACTGGCTTTCATCTTCGACGAAGAATTCATACACCCTCGGGGCTGACTAACTCCACGCTGTGGTACAAACAACAAAATTACAATATACCATATGCGAAATGTAGAGCGCCATTAAGTAGAGCGCTCAGAACTAGGTCCGCCATCTTGGTAGCGGCGAGAAAACGAAACCAGTGACCCGATCGGCAAAGACCCCATGTAAACAAGCGACCGCGCTTCATCGCCAACGCGTTGCTGCGTTCCACTGCGGATGCAGCGATAAACCTTCGATTCCTGCCTGACGTGAACGCAAACAGGATTCACAATTTTTTCTTACTTTTATGTGTTACTAGAGACGTATCTTTTGACATAAACGGTGCCAATACAAAGAAACATGCGGACGTTATCGCGCGGCGTGAAGCCATTTACAACTAATGAACTTGGTCCCAATATGTTCAGAAATTTGTACCAAATTTGTTTCTGAACTTTTTTCTTCTTCTATTATGCATGTTGTACTGTCGACATGCCTTTTTCCTGACGCGCATGCAGCTCAAAGCACGTGGACTAGACCTAAGCTGTTAAACGAGACAAAAATATGTCAGTTTCAATAAACAACGCCACCAACCATAATTAAAGATGCGTGTGGTTAACAGTGAACAACCGAAGCTGGAAGCGCCCACAGAACCCTCATTTTAATATCATATGTTAAAAAAATATCAATTACTTTGGAAAGCCAAAAAACGATCTCATTTCTTTGCAGCAGTTTTTATACACTTGATCAGGTGTAAGCGATATTTGTAAAACAATCCTAAAACTAAATAGGAGAGTTTGATGATAAAATATTCGTGAATATTTAAAGCGCGGTTTCATTGCGTGCTTCATTTGCTTGAGGCTTATCGGTGTCGGTTGTTGTTATTTTCGCTCTAGGGAACTGGGGCGTAGTGAACAACAATCATTTGTTGAACTTGATGGTATACCTGAAACTGGGTTTGGAAAGCGAAAAACGCAAAGGAAGACAGAAAGTCCCGTTTTCCTCTTCATCAGGGAGGAGTCTTCGTGCTTTTCCTTACTTGGTCATGTCATATCCTTATTTGGTAGCGGAAGTGGACGTCCGGAGTCAATATTCCTTCAGGATTTGGGAGCTTTGTCAGAATTTCGACTTCGACGGTGTTGGTTTGAAAACGGGATGGCTCCTAGCTTCTATTATGCGTTTGAAACACACCATCTTACTTGTCCCATCTGATGATAGGTAGCCAAGGTCACAGTGACGCCATAGCAAGGCAGATCATTGACGTGATGTCACGGATGGATCCCCTAAGAGGGCGCCACCTAAACCTCTTGGCGTTCCTTTATGGAAAAGTAGCGCCATTGCCTTCCCTGACTGATTGCAGAAATCAAACAAATACTACCATACAGACGACCAAAACATCGCAAGGTGGTTGGTTGATCAGTCCCCGTTGCCATGGGAATCGTCACTTATTTTTTTTACAATCTTTCAAGTTTCGAAAGAGTTCTTCTGAACCAGCCGCGCCAAGATCGCTAGGCAGCGTCATCGTAGTGAGAGTGTTCCTCGCCATTATAAGCATCTTTCGTACTTGGTATAAAAGGCAGCGTCATCGTAGTGAGAGTGTTCCTCGCCATTATAAGCATCTTTGGTACTTGATATGAAAGCAACATGTCAATGATGCTTATCTAGGCTGATCTCTTACATAAATATTGTTCTTCTCGAGTATTTCAAGAGACGAAAGTTATTTTTCAGTGCCGCCAAGCAACGACGCTCCATATGGTGGAGCTGCGAAAATTCGCCCCAGTTTCACTGGCGCGTGAATAACGAAATATCGGTATAAAAGATATGTCTTTATAAAGCAACTGCTCAAGCCAGGTTCCAATCAGCTCAACAATAGAGAAGTCAAAGAAAAACTGTTCACACAGTAAACCAAAATGGCGACCATACGGTGTGAAAATTTGTCAGGATCCAGTGAATGCGCACCATATAAAACAGGAGTACAGACGCTCTAAACACGCGCCAAATGGGGCCACCATTGTCTAGCCTCTCTTGTCTTACCGAGATGCCAAGCCACTGAAGAGGGCATTGACGAGCCTTCACAAAGGTCTATGGTGGGGAGAACGACACAGTAGCACTTAAGGTGGCAATAACATGTCTTTCCGTGGCAATGTTAAAGTAAAGCGAATAGAATAAGAGGAAACAAAAACTGATGGTACCTTATGGCGGCGCTCATGCACATCTGCCTAAAGCGTCTATAGGCCTGCAGCTCCCAAGGTAAGAACAATGCCACGAAAGAGCAAAAGGCAGTTTCCGAGAGGAAAAAAGTTATTTTTTGCACGAATAAATAAACTAAACATCGCAGAAAGCTAAAACTCCAGGAGAATGTGGCGCTAACAGTTGGGATAAATAGACGCGAAGGTTTGAAATAAATTCATTGCTTGAATTAAAAAACAAATAAGAAAGACGAAATTTGTTCGAGTCGACGTCCACCTAAGCCTAGTATCGTCAAAGCAAGAACTAACGTTGTCAACGCTTGTAGGATTTTTATCGATGAGAAACGCTTGTGAACAAGGAAAGAAATATTGTTTTCTTTCTTGCTGACTAGTTTCTTTTTTTTTTTCTCTCTTTTTTTTTTTTTACTGAAACAGATGTAACAGGAGCCTTCTTGTTTTGGGGATGTTAGGCCTAGGTGGATGTCGGCTCAGAAAAAAATTTCGTCTTTCTTAATTATCTTTAGATCTAGATAACGTCAAGTTCTCATACTTTCGCGTTCTTTCCCAACAGCTAGACTCACGGCATCTTAATGGGTCCCTTAAAACAGATCAGTATTTTTTTTCTTTAACCGCAAAAATAAACTATGCATCGCCGAACACTCATTCTCCACCGAAATATTGCGCTGCAGGTTTGAACCAGGTGTCAAAGCTTCAGCACTAGTCGTTATCTTATTCAAAAGTTATAAGTGATCTTCTGAAAAGTGCAATGGGAATGTGGCCCATTTTCGCCCGTTTTTGAAAACTGGCACTAAGAACTCCGAGTAGTCGAGAGCTCGGTCGGCCCCGCCATTTTCCAATTCAAGATTTCAGAAAGTATTTTATAACATTTGAATAAGATAACGGTTAGTGGTGTAACGTTTGCATCTGGTTCGTACCTCAGATTTAGATCAGCGAAACCATTTGTTAGCAACAAAGAGAATATTTTTTTTTATGACGAGTATTTTTTGTTTTTTCTGAAACAGATGGCGACAGGCGCCCACAGTGTAACTTCTTGTTTAGGCGATGTTAGGCTTACTTGGACGTCGGCGGAGGAAAAACATTTCGTCTTCCTCAAATATTTTTTGATCCAGGTTTGCTGCATTTGGGGGAAGAATCAGTGTTGAACGATGTATAGATTATTTTTAATGTAAAAACACTTTGCATTTTTTTTTTTGGGGGGGGGGGATTTGTACTTTTATAACTTTTTTTGGGGGTCCTCACGAAGCGTGTTTCGCGCCCAGCAGGGATGTGCGAACGGATAGCAGACGACAAAATGAAACAAACTATCGTCTACTTTATGGTGTCTTTTTTATATGAAATAAAATTTGTTTGCTTCTAAATGCGAGCTCAAACTGCATCCTCGTTTATATATGTCGTTAAAATCCTTATTTCACTCGGTTATCCTGCTCGACGCCAGCCTGTACTATGGCGTTCTCGTCGTGTTTGCGTTCACTACACTTCTTAGAAGCGAACTTGCAAACCTGTATGCAGGTCAAAAGCAGGCTAATTAGGAAATAGGAAATGCAAGGCTATCGTTTTTGTTTTAGTTTTCTTTTTCTTAATTTTACCATTTTTGATTAAAACTTTAAAAAATAAACAAACTTTTTTATTTTTTTATTTGCAAGACGTCGTTTGTGTTCCAATTTTTAGGTAAGTACGTTTGGAATTCGAATTTCGTGAGGCTTGCCAGATGTGCTAGTCCTTACGGCCGCACCGTATATACTTTCGATAATTTCGAAAGTGGTTGAAACTTCGTATCCAGTCGGAAATCCGAACTTGTTCTACGTTATGTAAGCTGCCATTTCCTACGTCTGTCTGGCTCGTATCTCGCGCCGCCCGTTGACCGCTTCTGGCAGCGGTGGTAGCAGATCGAAAAAAATCTAGCTCGCCTAAATCGGCAGTCAACAGCCCGTGGTCCCATCCAACGCTGAGCCTTCAAGCTGCATGCGCAGCTGGGAGCGTGTCGCTTGTCGCGCAAAACTTCGGCGCCATCTATAAGAAAAAGGCTACAAATAAATTGGGGTTGAATCCCCCTTAAAGCACTCTACTCAGCGCTTTCCAAACTTGTCTACTCTGCGAACCATCAAAACTATACAATAGTGCCTCGTAACTCTCGCTCCAACCCCCCTCCCCCCCCTTCCCGCCCCTCCCCGGCTTCGTTACTTGCCGATATATCTCTTCAATTTCAGTATACAAATCTTACAGCTTATAATTGATGCTGAAATTTGTTTTCACAGCTAATACTGAAAACGTGAATCAGATTTACTAAAAGCCACCGGAAGAAGAAATAAAAGAAGAAAAAGCATTGTCAGAAAGAATGACTGTTTTCAATAAGCGTGTTTGTTAGAACTCCTTTTTTTTTTCTAAACGAGGGCAGCATTTAGACATTGCAAGTTTCAGTTCTGGCTCGGTTTTGAGCTGCAACCTTTGCTTGCTTTCCTCGATGCCACCGCAAAAGAGTCAAGTTTGCACTTTTTTTTTTTGTTCTCAAGTTCCTTAGCCGTTTTGCTAACCCCCACTAAATCTGTCGCGACCAACAGTTTTGGAAACGCTGCACTAGGCGAACCACCCGCATCTCCAAACAAGAATATTGCATGTGAAATAGTGGTAGTTATACTTTGTAGAGTTCATTTTTAGATAGGTAGAATGCGTCTTTTTCCTATCCAGAAGCCACTCGTCAGGTTACTTTTTTTAATTTTTGGCATACTTAATAGTGTTAATGCCACTTTGTCAAAATCCGAAGTTGTCCAAGCGTGCACCTTGTGCTAACTCTCCTTTCTCAATCAAAATACTTTGTCTAATAGCCAATATAGTAAAAACCCATGGAGTAAAGACCTGTAAACCCGGGATTGGCTACGTTAATAACTTTTTTTATTTCTTTTAACTTTCATTTTTATACGAGAGATAAACAAAGCGTTTACACGCACCATCGGTTGTTCAATTAGCCGTGTTACATGACCCCTGAAAACGCTCGTTCAACCTTAACAAAGCTCGCCGCGAGACTTTCGAAGTACTGCCGCTGGTCGCTATTCAACCTAAGGGCCGCCATTCTTCCCCCGAAGCTGGCAATCAACCGTCGTCACCCTGAGCTCCCCAAACGGCGTCAGGAGAGGCGTTAGTTCTTTGGCAACGCATGAATGGCTCCACGCAATGGCACCGCACGCAGCAGCTGGAAGCGGCCAGAACTTTTAACCGAGTTAGCCGAAGCGAATTGTTCACGCCGTTCCCCTTCGCACTTCCTCCCCCCCCCCCCCCCCCCCCCCTCCATCAGCCGAGAACGCGCCCAGTTTCAGCAAGCAGTGCAGGCCGAAGCCTAATTGGCTCTTCTAATCGAAAAAAAGGGGGACACGCAGCATCTAATTTTAGGAGACCCTCGCTGGACATGCTCGTTGTTTCGGAGGTCGACCATCATACGGCTTCTTTCGAGAGGGTTACATGACTGCGAAGCTTTGTGCATAGACGGAAACCGTCTCGCTGAGGGCATTTTTGGCAACGTTTTTTTTCTTCTTTTCTGTGCTCGTCTTAAATTTTCGCGAGAATCCCGGAGAAACGGTTCGGGTGCTTAGGAGTACAAAGGGCGTCGCTCGCAATTTTGAAATCCGCACTTGACAGTCTGAATTTCGCTACTGGCGGTCATAACGGTTGAACAACATTGCAGTCATTAAAAATGTAATAAACGATTGGCACGAAGAATCTCGAACGCATAATATTGCTTTGTATAGACAATAAGATCGTGGCATCAGTCTATAAAAAGACCAAAGTTGCAAATCGCAAAGCAAAAAGCACGAACGTAAGTGCGCCCTGCAGTTCTAAAGATGTCGGAAGCTATGGATGTCTTTCGCTATGAATGGGATATACCGCTGTATTCATAAACATTCCCCTACTCAACTCCAAACTCGACTCCACTTTAGTGGAGTATAGACGCGCGACTCCCCTCGAAGTGCCATCGGTATTCACAGACGCGAATCGGCACTCACTCGAACTCGAGTAAACTCGAGATTCCGTTCTCCACTCCAACAAGCTTGAGGACGTCTCGGAGCAAGATTATAGCCAAACGTTTTATTCAAGACACCATTTTCACGTGAAAAATAAATATAGTCGTTCGTGTTATCTAAAAACGTGTACGATACAAATATCGAATTAGTGAACTACGAAGTTTTATTAAGGCAGCGTAAAGTTGAGACGTGTCTGAGCGATAAAACGGACAAAGTCGTTACCTTGTCTGGCAACAAGCGCATTCGGTGCCTGCGTCTCCTGCGTCTTGTCGTTCTCTCGCCGACGGTCGTCGATCTCGTTTCTCGGTCTTTCTTGCTTTCGCCGCCCGTTGTCTTCCGTGCAGCCCTGCCCCGCCGCCTAGCACGACAAATCATGGAGGACCCCAACGGCAACGACTCGGAAATGGCGGATACCGAAGAGCGGGCAGGGGTTCGTTTTATTTATACTGCGGAGAAGGCTCTCCTTCAAGCGCTCGCAACCAAACATGCGCGAGTTCTTGAAAACAAGAAGACAAATAACTACTCGAAGGAGGCTAACCTTAAAGCTTGGGAGAAACTCAGCACCGAGTATAACAGCCAGCCAAACGTCCGCCCACGAAGCACTAAGCAATTGAAGAAGCGTTGGGAGAACGAAAAATCCAGGTACAAAAAAACGAAGTCCGACGAGACGAGAGACATCCACGCAACGGGTAAGTCGACCATTTGCATATTTGGCAAATCGTTCACGATGTGTAAAAAGTAAACATCGGAGAGAAGTCCTTTTCGGCCAGAACAATGCTATGTGCACGACGTCGTGCACCTTGTTGGGTCTCGTATAAAACGAATTGTCAAAACGAGTTGTTCAAAGCGTAGCAAAGTCGGCTGCATACGCATGCAGCAGATCCAAGTTCGACCCAAAGTGGGCCTACTTCTTCTTTGCTTTTACTTTTACATATTTTTTGTAGAACATTTGGTGTTATTGACATTTCTATTTTTACAATCGCCACTAAAAAAAAAAAAAAGAAGAAAGAGGTCCCCGTATCTTGCCGGAAGCCTATTCTAACAAAGTGCCCAGCATTCAATTGCCCTTAAGAATGTTCCAGGTGGTTAGAAGTAGTCCTCCACTGGGTTGTGCCAGATTCTTTCTTCGTTGGGTTCGTTCTAGTCCCCCTAATAATTGTTTTAACTCGCACGGAGGCATTTCGAAAATTCAGTGTGCACCTTGAATTGTTCGCCCCATACATTGTTCACTCTCTCCAATGTGAGCTTCAAATTCTTTGGTTTCTGTCACAGGAAGTGGGCCACGAACAAGCCGGCCGATGAGCCCCTCACTCATCCTTGTGAGAGCGGTGGCAGAGCACATGGAGACAGTGGTGACAAATCTCTGTGACAGCGACAGGGCTAGAGACCGGCCAGTGCTGTCGCTGCTTCCTGCCGCTATGCTTGAGGCGATGGTGCGAGGCACTGAAGGCGACGACAGTCACGCCCGCTAGAACGACGTGCCTGGTAACTGGGGGCATTCGGACAAATTTGCACCAACATCTCGAGGATGAGTACTGTGAGCCGTAACATGTCTACTTGTATTTGCGACTCGTATCATTTTAAAAACAAACATGGCACAAAAAAAAACAGGCACCCAAGCCTTTTTCTTTTATTGCTCGGCAACGTCTACACTATTGTACATATCTTCGAAGTTTCAAAATTGAAAATGCGAGCAGTGGGTGGCGACATAGTACTGTAAACTGAAACCAAAACTAGTGGTTAATAGACCTGTTGCAAAGCGTACAGCGCCACGACGGCAGAGAATTTCGGGAAGACTCGGTACAGATCACGTGCCTTCTCGTTGCTTTTCCGCGAGAGCGAGCGAGTCGCGGCAGCTGTCGCCAGCAGCAGTCGCAGCCATCCGCCATGCCGCCCATCCGCCAAACCGTCGTTGGCGGCGTACCGTATCTGTGGCAGTGAAAGCGCATCTCTACAGGTGAAGCTATTCACCTATTTAAATACTTTATTCATCGCAACTCACCTTCACGGCTTGCAGCGTCACCGAATCCACTTACTTTGCACCGCAACCGTGGCACAGTTCGACTAGGTTCAACGAAGAGTTTGTGTAGCAATCGACGGAGCCGGTGCAAAGGAGAGGGATAAGGAAAGGGCAGCCTCGCAAAAGATAGCCAATGAGATACCTTCTCTCGCATTTCCGTGCACCTACTTGCGTATGCCACATGATAGTAGGAGGATGGACAATGGGAGGGGCGTACCTAAGACTCTCATTATTCGTCTCGTGGCACTCGCGGGCTTATGGGATTTTTACAAAGGGTCTATTGTTATCGAGAAAGCATCTCCAATGTGAGCGCTTCTAGTTCTGAAATTTTTCTATGGAGATCTTTTTTCTGCCGAGCATTCATCAGCGATTGTAGGTCTTTTTTCCCAAAATTCCTTCATGGAAATCTAGTGCTTGCGACGCATTGCACTAATCCATTTTACAGCTGCTATATATTTCATGGAAAAGTATGAAAGGTGACAACCACAAAAGTCTCCTCCCATTCACGAAAAATATCTAGCACAACAACAATGAGCCACATCGTAACACTTGCACTGTTGTTACGGGCAATAAAAAAATGGAGGGACACAAATAAATCCCTTTGCATTCTGCTACTACAGAGCCTCCGCTGTTGTGAATGGTGGCAATGCAAACACTGCTCATTCGAGGAGCAGTTTAAGCTGTTTAAAATTCAATTACTCATTCAGGGAAGTATAAAATATTAAGATTTTCTGCTGAAGATGTGTTTAAATCCAAAAGTTAAGATTTATTTGTATTCCTGGAGATACAATCTGACCAGACAACCCATGTTGTAACATAATTTAAGGCAGCAACCCAGGGACGGGAATAAACAACAGCACAACACACGAGTCTCAAACACAGCGGTGGGGGCTTGTAGACCCAATATACACACGAACCTCCGCGCCATAAATTTCAGCTGTGTTTGAGACTTGCGTGTTGTGCTGTCACTCTTTTCCCCAGTCTAGGGGTTTTCGCCTTAAATTTTTGTTAAACATCACCAGCTGTTTGTGCCCCAACTTTTTGTTCCCTGCTGCAAGTTAGCGACAAGCTTGCGCATATTTGCTCTTAACGAAGTGTCTGCCATAACAACCGTCTGAGTGTACACATATTGTGGTGTCCCCTTTGAAGAAGGTTTACATAGTGCAGTTACTCTTGTTTGTTTCTCGGATAGGAATTTGATCGCATCAGCTGTCCGGCATGGCAAGGTCTGTTGTTAACCAACTGAACAAAACATGCTATCGGGGCAAAAACGCATGTAGTCAAAGCACGAAGTGAAGGTTGAAGCAGAGGGACACACATTATATGATAATGCAACCGTAAACCGTACACAGTGCTAGAACCGGTGCAGTGCATAACCCATCGGACACGCTCTGTAGTTTTCCAAGGCCTAATTTTGAACATTTCTGCGAAATGCAAAAATGTTCCAAAAGCCGGGATTCATGATTAAAAAACAAATACCTCCGACTTGCATAACAATACCAACATTTATCAGACGTTTCGTCTCCTATACGGGAGACATCATCAGTGCGGCATGGGAACACCCGACTAGCCACCAGAAATCCAACGCTTCTTCTTCCTTCTCTTCATCCGTAGCGCTGGTTCTGCCGACTTCTTCGTCCATGGCATGCGGGAGACATTATCATCGTCTGCACTCGCTTCAACTTCTTTTTACGGCCGTCCTGGATGGGAAGTTAAATGACAAGTTATTTCAGGATGTCGGTGTACACGTCGGGGAGGGGGCCGCGGTTGGAATTGCAGGCAGATGGGCCACTGCGAATACACCATGATTCCAGAAATCTTCTGGGGCCCCACCGTTGTTCACGTGCCAGTGTCACAGCATTCGCAAGGTCAAAAGTGTGACCAGTCGTCCAACAATGGTCCACCAGTTCAGTTTTTGATCTTGTGGCATGTGTTGCCTTCTCCACGTCTCTTTTGTGCTCTTTGAGGCGGGTACTCCGTTTGCGGCCAGTTTCTCCGATGTAGCACTTGTCACAGTCCTGACAGTTCACTTTGTATACAACCCCACTTTGATATTCAGGAGGGGTTGGATCTTTTGGTTTCGAAATGTTCTGGACAAGGGAGATGTAATGGTCTCGTTTGATGTCATATCTTTGTTCACTAATGTTCCGACCACTCTTGCAGTGGAAGTTGCCGAAACACGCCTGCGTAATGACTCCACACTTTCGTCACGGACATCTCTTACAGTTGAGGATATCATTATTCTTTTGCGTTTTTGTCTAAATCAGTCGCATTTCACCTTCCGTGGACAATTCTATCGTCAGATTGAGGGTTGCCCAATGGGTAGTCCGGTATCTGTGACCTTGGCTAATCTGGTAATGGAACACATAGAGCAAACCGCGTTAGAAGTAAAAGCATGCCCTGTCAAATTCTATCGACGTTACGTAGATGACACTTTCGTTATTTTAAATGAGGATCACGTCGATAACTTCCATGCAACCCTAAACAGCATTGAACGTTCCATACAGTTCACGCGAGAAGTTGAACAAAATGGCACGTTACCTTTTCTGGACGTAACTGTTTGCCGAAGTGACACCGGTCAGATTGAAACCACCGTGTATCGTAAACCTTGTGATACCGGTAATTTTTTGAGTTTCAATTCTCACCACCCTGTGGAACAGGGGTGGCCAGGCTGGCCTGGCATAAGGGCCGCAAACAATACTACGGAACTTCTAAGAGCCGCCGCGGGGGGCGGGGGGGGGGGGGAGGGGGGGGGAGGGGCAAACTTAACTTTTGTTCAGAGTCCGACTGTACGTATGGGGACACAAAGCGACTGTACGTATGGGAGTAAGGGCTGTCAAACTGCAAGCTGCAGTGTGCTTTATTCTAGAATCCTTTCTACTTTTTTTTTCTTGGGGAAACCGGAAAGGGGCGAAGGGGGAGGGGGGGGGGGTCCCCTTACGAGGAATCCACGAGCCGCACTTGGACCAGCAAAGAGCCGCATGCGGCTCGCGAGCCGCGGTTTGGCCACCCATGCTGTGAACATAAGCGAGCTGTTGCAAAAACTTTAATTAGCCGATCAGAACATTTGCCTTCAAATTCAGATTTACGAGCATCGGAACTTCAGACTGTTATCGGATCTCTTTTGACGCGCGGGTACTCACAAAGTTTTATTGAAAACACACGTAAACAGATGCAGCAGGAAAGAACAAAAGTGACTAATAATTACAAAGCAGGCGTGGTGACTATCCCTTATGTAAAAGGCGTCTCAGAATCTATTCGCCGGTCCCTCCTGCCACTAGGTATACGAACAACTTTCAAACCCCATATAAAATTACGTGACCTCATTTCGAAACCAAAAGATCCAACCCCTCCTGAATATCAAAGTGGGGTTGTATACAAAGTGAACTGTCAGGACTGTGACAAGTGCTACATCGGAGAAACTGGCCGCAAACGGAGTACCCGCCTCAAAGAGCACAAAAGAGACGTGGAGAAGGCAACACGTGCCACAAGATCAAAAACTGAACTGGTGGACCATTGTTGGACGACTGGTCACACTTTTGACCTTGCGAATGCTGTGACACTGGCACGTGAACAACGGTGGGGCCCCAGAAGATTTCTGGAATCATGGTGTATTCGCAGTGACCCATCTGCCTGCAATTCCAACCGCGGCCCCCTCCCCTACGTGTACAACGACATCCTGAAATAACTTGTCATTTAACTTCCCATCCAGGACGGCCGTAAAAAGAAGTTGAAGCGAGTGCAGACGATGATAATGTCTCCCTTATGCCATGGACGAAGAAGTCGGCAGAACCAGCGCTACGGATGAAGAGAAGGAAGAAGAAGCGTTGGATTTCTGGTAGCTAGTCGGGTGTTCCCAGGCCGCACTGATGATGTCTCCCGTATAGGAGACGAAACGTCTGATAAATGTTGATATTGTTATGCAAGTCGGAGGTATTTGTTTTTTTAATTTCTGCGAAAGGCCCATGTGGCTGTTGGGCCTCTTCCCCTGTGTAGTTGCTCTTCCCCTAGCACTCACAGTGCCAATGTGTTCTGCATGCCCAGATGCTCCTGAGCCGACCGCCTCACCTCTCCAAGAGAGCAGCGTTGGAGCTGCGTACGCGACTCCGCCGGCAAGGGGCATTACCTGCCCCCGTGCTGAGCTGCCAAGCGGGGCATCCAGAAAAGCTGGGAACCGCATCGCAGCATTGGAGCGGATCCTGGCTCCTGAAAAGGATGCGCGTGTCGACATCCTCGAGAGGGAAGATCGGCGAAAGGAGGCGCAACATTTAATGGAAATGCCCGTACTCCGAAACAAGCTTTTTGAGCAGCGACGACGCGGACGGGCACAGTTCCAGCTGCTCCAGCTGGAGAGAGAAATAAAGGTGGAGCAGCTGGCAGCCCTGCGTTGCAAGCAACAAGGGTGTAACAATCACGATTAAATTTGGGTTCTTTCAGTTTAGTAGCATTCTGAGGATTTACTTATTTATTTTAATTATGTGCGCTACATTGTAGTGAAACGGTAGAACCAAATGTGTGTTGCATATTCAGAAGTTGAATAAAACAGCACACTAGAATTGAAGGAAAGGGCAGGTCTTTCGTTAGCTCTGTGCTGGCCACAAATTTTTCCCAGAATATGTTTAAGTGACCGAATACCCGGAATTTGATTTAAGAATCAATTTATTCGAGAGCTTACTACTGGACTCGTGTCCGAGTATTTGCACGAGTCAGTGACGGGTCAAAAACGGAGTACAAGCTGGAGAGGAGGAGTAGGTCGGAAGCTTTAAGTGGAGAGGAGGTTTCTCCTCTCCACCTCAAGCTTCTGTCTGCTTCCTCCTCTCCAGCTTGTACACTATTCTTGACCTGTCATTGACTATGAACATCTGCTTCTGCTTGAATATCCCTATTGGAAACACAGTGCGATGATCTGTGTGCGTTTCAGCGAGCTGTTGGTCATTCTCGTCTCTTTGTCCTTGTTTTTTGAGCGCTAAAATGTATTCCAAGTTCGAAAACCAACTAGCCCAACATCTACCCTACTGATGTAAAATCCACGCTTTTTTTCAGACATTAGCCTTTCCATATTACGTTGAAAGGACATGACGTCCAGACTTTCGACGTTCTTTCGACATCAGTGTTGCGGAATCGGCACCCCAATTCAATTCCGGGGAATTAGAGTTTTCGATAAGTCAATTCCTTTCAATTCCTAGGAATGGAGACACTGAGCCCATTCCCACTCCTGGAATGGCTAAATTGTTCCATTCCATTGCTTTAATTCCTAAACGTAAAAATTGGCACTTGACAACTACATTTTGTTGCCGGCCTAAGCAGCATAAAGCTGACATTATCAAATGGAAAGACAATTGCAAAAAAAAAGAAAAAAAAGCTAAATTCCTCAAAAAAGCACTAATTTTTACTAAGCGGACCGCTGGTGGCAGAAAGTGTTTATTTACAATGTACTGCAAACATCGAGAAAGCCCCTTCATATGTAAATGCTTGTTTAAGACATCGGTCTCGCGACCACGTCGCTCGCAACAACAGCAAAACTTAAATACACTCATTTTATTTTATTTTTTTTAACTGTTTTTTGCATTTGACTTTTAAGACATACGCGGCCAGCGTGCTTGTTTGATAAGACCATAAAAAATATCCAGTTCGTGCGTGGCGCAGGAATAAGCTATATTACTGTATTCTTCAAATACAGCAACACGGCTAGTACACTGCTGGAAGCGACTCCATGCACAGCGGCAGCACACATCCTCTGACAAAATGCAACCTCTGCGGCGCAGCACGAGGGACCGTATAGACCATGTCACGAAACCTGTTTTAAAACACATAAGTTCACGCTTGCTTTACGAATCTCGATATTTCTTATCATATATATTCAATTTTTGGCTGGTTCGCTTGCCCTTTTCCACCCTTGGCAAACTCATTCTCGTGTTTCCTCTTCAGACGGCGAATGAAGTTCGATGATATACGCCGACTGCACATGTATAGTTTCGTTGCACAACTTTCAGCGTGCAGCTTGTTTATTTTCTTCGCGACTACTCTAGAAAAAATGTCTTCTACGATGCCATGACTCAATCTGTATTTATCTTGTCTTCTCGTCCGAATTGTGATGTTCCTCTTCGCGCTGATTGAGTGGCAGGTTCAGGCAGCAGACGGTACCAACCGATTCATTCTTCTACCTCGGTGTCGGTTGTTCGCGTAGTGGCGACGGGTCGGGAAGTCAGCGTTGACAAAGCTCTTCACATCAAGATACAACTAACGGGGTAATACCGCACCGTTCGAATTGACATTCCCCGTGTTTCCTCATTAACACCGTCCAACTGACTTCTCACCGCCTCAAGTAGGGTCCAGGACAAGGAGCACGAATGCAGACCGGACAGCCGAGACGCGCGGAAGCCAAAACATCAGTGGCAGCTAGCACCCAGCTCTCCTTCTCACGGTATTTCTGCAGGTCTAGTCAGTTCGGTCACACCAAGAGCGGCGACGATAGTCTACTTCACCTTACGATGGACCTCAACAGACAGCACGAGAGCCATCGAAACCAATGCAGTGCTTTCTAAGTGCTGCGTCACCCTGCAGTCCCGCTCACGGTACTGGATTGCCTAGGGTGACTCGTAGCGTCCGCAGCGGTCCATCGCAAGGTGAAACAAAGTATGCAGAGACTAAAGTCAAGGGAAATGAGCGGGTATCCGCTAGCTTGCTTGTAACCCCAACCCACTAAAACATAAAACACAGAAAACAAGCATCGGAACACAGACCAAGTAATAGGCGGACATACAATACAAATGCAGTACAAAAAAAACACCAAGTAATAGGCGGACATACAATACAAATGCAGTACAAAAAAAAAAACAAGCCTCGGAGCAAAGCGCAAGAGAAGAGGGAAGTGAATCTCGCTTTCGTTTTAATGCCGAAGCAAACCCACATTTCGCGCTTCAAAGGAGTGTGCACGAATGAACGTGGAAGGCAGCAGGGTTGGCTGCCTGCTAAACAACGCTCCTCGAACTATAAGAAAACAATACCTGATCATCTTTCGACGGCGCCGAAGTCAACGAGTTATCAGAGCTCTGCGAGTTATGAGTCGCTTCCGCTCCCAAATCTCAGTCTGTGCGCTCGCGTGCATTCTACAAGCCGTCGCAACAGCAACAAAAAAAGCGTGACAAGAAGCACGATGAGGAGTTGTGCATGGCGGTTTCTTTCTTTGCCGCTCCCTTTTCTTTTGCTTGGTGCTTGGTTTCTAGTTTCGCTCTCGTGTAACGCCATCGAAGCCCGACTCCTGCGCGTCCGTGAAAGGCGCCACGTTACCCTTCTTTCCCCCTTTGCTCTTTGCTTTGACGCTTGTTTTTTTGTATTGCATTTTGTTGGCGTATAAGTCTGTTAGGGCTCCTCGCGAGCTAGCAGTTTCCCGCTCATTTTATTTCTGAGCAAGGGACTCACTGACTGGCTCGGTTTAGCTGACCGTAAACACTAAAAAAAAAAAAAAAGAACCGTGCCCCCCATTCCATTCCCATTCCATTCCGGGCAAAAGGCACCTAATTCTATTCCCATTCCATTCCCTTCAACGTTGCCGCCATTCCATTCCCATTCCATTCCGGGGTCGTGAAAATGCGGAATGATTCCGGGAATCATTCCAACTCCGGAGTGGCAACTCCACAACACTGTTCGACATGTGGTTCCTGACTTCATAGACGCTCTTTCGACGTATTTTCAACGTGTCTGTGCTGCCTGGGTCTTTGCAAGCGAAAAACAAAACCAACATCTTGAACACCTCCTTCTACATCTCACACGCTTCCAAGGTATTTTCATCGGGACTTACCCTGCAAGATGTTTATTTGGCGTCTTTGGGATTGAGTTTCTTGTGCCACCATCTTGGTGGTAACGTTGTGAAATTACTGCTGGAGAAAGTAGAGAGAATTCTCTACTTTCCCAAACCACCGAACACGAAACAACTCCCTATAATTCCTTGGCCTGATTAACTTCTTTCGTCGCTTTCTTCTTCAATGTGCCACAATACAGCAGCCGCGTAATGATATATTGTCCAGAAAGCACATGCAGAAGCAAGAAATTGTCTGGAACGATGACGGATCCCTCGCTTTTAAGGAAATCAAATCCGATCTCTCCGATGCAACGACGCTCATCCGCCCAATGCCAAAGACTATTCTAGTTTCTCTGCTAAACTTGTCAGGGAAATTGATGTCACCTGATCTTTGCACCAATTTGGTTTGCCCGATAAATTTACTGAAAAAATTGACGTCGCGTGATCTGACATCTCACGCGATCTACACACGAATTCAGTTTTCCTCATAAATGTGAGGGGTGAATTGATGTCACGTGAACATGCACCAAGTCAGTTTCCCCGCTAAATTTGTCGGGGAATGTCTCCACTAAATCAGTTTCTCCACTAAATTTATAAAACAATATGGGTCCTTCATTTCCTAAAACGACGTTTTAATATTTTGAAGACAGATTACAACGATCTTTCCCAAAATACTGCATATCATGAATTATAAAACTAAACTTGAAAGATAAAAGTCAGTGCCATAATTTTTTTAATATTTTTTCACTCCGTGATTTCAATCTTATTGTACGCTAAATCCTGAATATGTGTTCTGGTTAGAATACAATCATGTTGATACTGAAAGGACGTGGACAAACACCTTTCCCTAGTGGCGCAGGTCCGAAACATCCGGACGATACAGGACAGACAGAAAAACAAACTCCGCAGTGATGCATTTTGTAGCTAACTTCACCGATACCGCGCAAGGAAACCTCTCATTCGTCTTCCTCACTTGCGGTACAGCCCGTCTGTCTCATATTGCCCGATGTCCTGCAAAGAACTTTCCAAGTAAAAGCAAACGCAGTCGCTCGGAATTCCGGCGTCCCGAGAAACAGGAACCAACTTCCGACAGCGGAAAACCGAAGGGCTTCCGAAAGTTCTCTGTCAGCCGCCTACAAAGAACCCAGGGAAGGGTCTTGAATGTGCGCAGTACGCCAACTAGATTGCGCGCTGCTAACAAAGGAAAGAAAAACGTTGAAGTCAACTCCTATGTATACTCCCGGGAGGCAAGAGCTTCCGTGTCGGATGAGATCCACGCCGCGTCTGTAAACTATAAAAAAAAGAGAACCAGACGCATCTTTTAACGTTGGTCGAACGAACATACGTTGTTTATCTCTCGACACACTCAACAAGTAACTTTTTTTTTTTTAACAAGAAGTGTGTTTATGCCCTGCTTTATTATTAAAACAAGAGCCATCAAGCTTGTCTATAGCACTGGACCGTTAAGCCCGTTACACGTATGATAAAGTTTTATGAAACATGTGCCTTATGGTGGCTCTGTTGCAACATAAATACAAGAATGCTCTAGAGAAGAATTTAACTTAGGACGGAGTGGTTCCAAGCCGGTACTATACCAACTAAGCTACGCGGAGCTTTTTTTTTGTTTTGATATAAATTGATATGCGTTGATAGGGAGTCAAAATTAGCTGCTGTATTTACTCGAGTAGTAGCCGCAGTATTTATGAACAAGGCCCTTGCGTCTACTTTCCCGCAGAACACATATACAGCAAATCATCGCGTTGCGCAAAAATAACGTAAAGAATAGTGAGGTCGAGAACAGGATTCTCCGTACAAATGCAATCTTCACAGATGGTATCTTCGCGCGAAGACGTTATCTCTGTCCTGTAAACCGCTGGAATCGTGCTGCCGGTCGCGGCGATTGGCAAGTCGCATTCTCCGCGGAAGAGCGAACCCACAGGTTTTCTTCACAAGCAGTGCGGCTATTACTCAAGTAAATACGGTATACGACGCAAATCACATAAGCATAGAACAAAATTATCAGGCAACGACACAGATAGTGGACATGACGATAGAACGCCTCCTGCCAAGTTTTTTGTGACGGTCGGTAAGAATTGTTAAAACTCTCTCATCATCGACAACTTCGCAAACATCTTCAGCCACTCCAGTTCCTGAAATACGTCCCGGTTCATAGCTGCTATCAAGTGCATATACTCGATAAAGTAATAACGTACTGGACGGCCATCCCAATCCGCACGGCGGCGAACTGCCGTCCTAAGTGCGTGGGGACGGATAACAGTTGATTTATCAAATCAAACATTTGCGCTATAGCTTCATCATAGTCACACAGACAAAAGGACTGGTGGACACTGAATGTGCCGAGCTACAATACACAGGAAAGGTGTGTGGTTTGCGCACGCTTTTCTTGCGTATTGTTGTGCATCCTGTCTGTGTGTAACGGGAAGGGGGATCTCCCGTGTGCTGGGTTAGTGTAACTACACTCTTCACGAGCATGTAATCTCAACGCAGTTTGTTTCACCGGTCTTCGTCAACAAGTTAGAGCTAGTACATTTTTTATTATGTAAGTACGCTGCGCGAGTTAGTGCTAACGGGACATGAGCGTTTTTGCACATCTAACTTCGGCAGTGCAGTGACTTGTGCCAAACTTCCCCGCTTATGATGGCGCCTCAAATGAACTCGTCCCAACATTACATTGGCTGTGATTAGAAGGGTTTTATTTATTCTAAGTGCAAAGAGTATGGGAGGTGATTTGTCGGTGCATCCGCACCGGTTTGCCGTAA
Source organism: Ixodes scapularis (assembly GCF_016920785.2). Lineage (NCBI taxonomy): Eukaryota > Metazoa > Arthropoda > Arachnida > Ixodida > Ixodidae > Ixodes > Ixodes scapularis. The sequence continues at coordinate 176,484,149 of NW_024609846.1, read as the reverse complement.
CACAGGATTTGGGGCTTGCTGCTTAGAAAGCATTGGTCGCATATACTAGGTTTAAGATTTTGGATAGGCAAAAATATAGCTAAAAATTGGCGTATGGGAAAATACTTGAACCTTTTAGTAGAGCGAAATACATTACTTGAGAAAGAGGTGAAAAATCCGCTCTCCTCGCCACCGCGAGGTTGAGGAAGTTGAGGTCTCGTCGGAGAAGTGACCAGCTGCTCTATTGTGTGCGGATATCACGGGGCCTAAAAAAAAAACCTATCACGAAGCCTAAAAAAAATTATAAAAAATAAACATCATTGTACAAAAGTTATACTTAACAAGTGACTAACAAAAGTGCAATAAATGTTGAATCTCATCAACACGGAAAAAGACAAACGCTTTCAAGAAGGCGAAAGAAGAAAACTGAGGCCGCTGAATAACGAAAAAACTAAATCGCTGCCTCGAGAGATAAAATTCAATAGCATCTGGTATTATGTGCCAATCGCTAACGGAACATCTACACCACATACGGGACTGCTCCCTCCTTCAATGCGTAGTGTTTATGCGTTATACCTCCTCAAGCTCGCGCCACAGCGCCTGCTCTCTACGCGGGCAACAGGTTCCTGTTGGAGGCATCTGACCTGTTGAAAAGGGGAATGCTCAAACTCATCGCAGTGGTGGTCAGCCTGTGGCTACCGCTTATTACAGCGCATCGATTTACCTTGGTACAGCATACACGAGATGAGGTATTCCGTTATCTATTGAGGGGTTTGCGGTTAACTTTGGACTACTGCTTTCCTTTTTCATTTTGTTGGATATATCGTAATTTTCTTTTTTAGTTTCTTCATGACGTCAAATTAGCTGACACGTTTATGTGACAGTGTCCTGCGGTCACCTGCACACTCTTTCCCAGGATTTTTTTTTTTTATTGACGTGATGTCAAAACACGCGGTATGATCATACGATATAGTCATACGGTAACCCACGCGCTTCCCGGCTTTGGCGTAGCAATATAATCAATCGATTTTCTAGTCTCCCCGTGGGACCGTGACCCCGTACGTGTTGAACACTCAGCAACGAAGTCCTTTGTTAAACTTTTGTAGCAGTTCGAACTTTCTGTCTCACCGCATCTTTTGTTTCGCATCTTTGGTGTAGATTTTCTTCTGAAATCTATGTTTTACATTTTGTGTCGCTTCCGGACGGACGCGCCTGATCTCACTGTTTATTGGCCGTAAGAATGCTGTCACATTTAAAACAAGAAAAAAACCGGCAATCACTTGTGCGTGTAAATAGGGCTTCGCTCCGTACTTCAGAAAAGCGGCACATTCTGAAAAATGGAAGATTAGTTTCGTTTCCTTGCTTCGGCGCGATTCAAGGGACTGTTAGAAGCCTGACGGAACCGGATTGCAACTATTCATTCTATATATTTGTTTTCACCATAAAGGCCGACGTACAGTATACTTCGCTCTTTTCACTTTTGCCCGCCTCCTCCTTTTTTATATCCTGTCCCCTTTTTACCTTGGCTCCCCTCGCAGCTTAGGAGAGGGGGAGCGTTAAGAGGATTTTTTTTCACTGCAGAAAACGCTAAGTTGTACGTCGGACTTCAAGCACGGGACCAGCCAACATTACAAGGTTATGGGGGCAATCAAGCGGTGACAAAAGTGCAGCGTCATGGCATTTGTCATCTATGTGCGTGCGATAGCGGCTAAACCATTTACCCAGAGTGAATGCACGGTGGCCTTGCGCTTTCAGTATGTGTGTGTGTGTATACTTGCGGTATAGCCTTGACTACGCTCGTGCATAAGGTGAAACGAGTACAGTAAATTTGCTAATGATTATCATCTATTTTAGGGCCCCGTGATAGCTTTATCTTTAAAAGTATTTATGCCTAGTTGGTGCATCAAATGGTAAAATAATCCAGCTATTTGTGCTCAGAAGGCCAAGAGATGAACATACCAGTCTATTCTGGTTTCAAATTTTTAGGCGACTTTAGACTTTGGCAATTTTTCTGACCACAAAGCGGTCAGGAAAGTCGCTCAAAAACAAACCTGAAGATATGTAATATTTCTCGAACTCTCGCTAAACATTGGACTGCTTGAATATTGCTTTACACTGGCTTCTTGTACCTCGTCATATACTGGTAATTTGACCTGTGCATAACATCCTCTTTATTTAATTTAATTTATTTATCGTCCAACTTCTGGCGCACCTCAGATATGCACATTAAAGTGCACCATAGATGTGCACATTCAAGCACACGAATTATTGTAGAAATAAACACAAATATATATTAAAGAGCAGCAGCAACAAAAAAACACAAAAAATTTCAAAACAAAGTTAGAGAGTCCGCGAAACTTGTGTGGCATAAACAATATACAGTAGTGAACCAAAAAATGTGATATTTTGGTTTTACGTGGGTGACTTTTCTTCGAACTGTAATAAAGATATAAAAATTGTAATGGAACACTACATTAACGCATTTATGGAGTATAAACTGATGCATACTTAGATATGAATCAACCAACTAGACGTCGAGCAATCCTTCTGTAAAAGAAACAAAATATCACATCTTTTTGTTCACTATTGTACCTAGCGAATGAGATCGAGAAAGGGTACTAAGTAATCCTCTAATTTCATGGTTAATAAGTGCGACTCTTGGACTTTCAAATTTAAAATAATACGTGTTTACCTCAAGTTGACGCCAGCTACAAAAATAAAAAGAGCATAGATCGAGGATACGCAATCGAATACGACATGCGTAAACATGCTGTGTAGAGCAAAAAGGCGAAAAGGGCACTTGGCGCCGTTTTCTGAGCTTTACAAGATCACATCATCCGGTTCGTTGCGTTATCGAGAAAGAATCGCTCTCTGAGGCAACGAACAAGAGCTATGCGCACAAGACATTTTTGAACGACTTCAAGTTTGTCACTGTGCTTAGTTTTCAAAAACTGCTACCTAACAGAAAAAAAAATTATCCCCGGAAACAATGAAGAACGGAACAAGATGTAGAAAGCAAAAATGACCTTATAAAGTTCGTCAACATTTAGGTAAGTAATCTCAAATCACAAAAACGTGAGCTACTGACCAATTCCGCGCTTGCGGAGAACCCCAATTCCCAATAAGGCAAAATTTTCGAGTCACGCACTAGATATCTTGTTCTATGTAAGTGGCGTTCAGGGTATAGTCAAACAAGACTCACCGTCGTTGTTCTTTTACACAAATGTGGTCGCTCTTGTGTTCTCTGAAATGAGGGTAATGTCATTATTTCCACACTACTTCGATATTGCTTTGGCATTGCGTTGTAGCTGCAAAGAGTCCTCCAGTTGCTTAATCTCTTTGTACAGCGCGCCGGCGCGATGCTCACAAACTGCTTGTCCCCTGTCATTGTTCAGATCATGCAAATACTTGTTCTCGTTCGTTTCACCTATCTAGAGTCTTACTACTATTCAATCATTGAATCTGAATTTTTAAAAATTAAAGCGTTTAATACTCCAGCGGCCGAGTTGCTGCCAGTTTTCTTCGAGGTAATAACGATAAAGTGCCTTATGCATTGTAGCATTTCATAAATCCCCTCTCTAAAATGATATTTTTTTATTCTAACTTAATTATTCAAAATAAAACAACGATATCCATTTGTATAGCAATACCGTGAATCGTCATCATATCCGTCTCTTTCGAATTCATTTAAATTGTGCGAAAAACGAAAACAAAAGGGCTACATTGATTACGTCCGTAGGGTAGTTTAACCCCCAAGCTATCCTCCCCATTTGGTGAATACCGGAAAATAAGGCTGTGAAAACAGCAGGAAACATTAAGTTTTACATTGCAAACGCTGGATATGAAGTATGTCAAAATGTGTGCGACGTAATCAGATAATATCCGGCGAACTTATCCAGATCACATCGAAATTTAGAGAGATCAAAATGAGTTGGAACATGAAACGCATAACGGTGAAGTTTAAGTTACCAGAATGCTGTGCATCTTTCAATATGTGACCTTACAACAAAAGCACTTGTAGACCACCTGAAAAAAAAAAGCTTAATGCCCCCGATATACGCTACTGTAACGCACCTGGCATGCCTCTCAAAAAAAAAAAAAACGAAGCAATAAGCTTTGAAAAAGTCAAATGCAAAACATTATATAATCCTGTGTTTTTGCGTAAGGAATCAAACGGTATATCAAGAAAACAAAATGTCAAGGTTCAATAAAAGTAAATTTTTGGCACTCTTAGTAATAAATATTTAACTAATCACACCTCCATAATATTTTCAGGCATCACGATGTCATAAAACGATACATATCTTCGCATTCCCGAAATATCCAATGACGAGTAAAATTAAACATTTATCTGGTTTCAAGAGCAACATAAACAGTTACTGAGACTCGGGGTGTCCTTCGTGGTCGTATTTCTTCTCACTATTGTAATTACTTGTATGGAAATTACTAAACTATTTTTATAGACCATGATAAAAAAAGCATTAAGGAAAACCCTCGATCTTGCATCGCTACAAATATTTTTAGTCGAGTTTTTCAGCTGCTATGATAATCAAAATGTTGCCTGTTTAAAATGGCCCAAGGGAACAAAGTTCCAGGACAGAAGCCACCGAAATCAGTAGGCTAATTATATTGACTACATGTGTTTCTTATGCCGCGATACATGTTAGTTTTAGTTCGTTATGTTTGAAGCGTTTATTGTGAAATATAGATACGTATACATTTTCATTTTCAATATAGGCGGCAGCTTTTGACTTTAGTTGTGTCCATCACGTTGTGAGAAATTTGAGTCACACATATTTATGACCCTAAATTGACTTCGACCAAAATATAAAATAACAAAAAAATGTATTTAATTTCTTTAACATCTTTGAAGAACCTCCGCACTTCACGTCTAATAAACGCGCCATAATTTCTAATCAGAAGCACGAACTTTATGCAAAAATCAACAGAATTCAATTGACAGTAATTTTACTTAACGCCCTTTTTCCCCCATACACAGCCAGTTATAAAAATTCAGCTTGCTAAAGGGGCTGTGCAACAGTTTAACGTAAACAGAATTTGCAGCTTTTATTTTCACCATTCTTTATTTTTGCACTCCTTAGAAAAACCGCACACCCTTCCAACGACATACTGCAATTTCACCGCGCACTTCAAAAAGAAAAAAAAAAGTTTTCCTTTTCGATCTGCAGTCAAGTGTGGAAGATATCGGAACACCGAGGTGGCGCACTTTGGACTACACAAGTTTTTCCTGGCGCCAGGCATTTGATATCAACAAAGCCATTTCCTCTCCGTTCAACTCTGACAATATTTTCCGTGGCGAACCGTCATATGTCTCAATCTTGCGCCAACCTTCAACGATGATAAGCGGGTACGATGCTGTATTGTAGCCGAATGGGACCTTTGAAGATTCCGCAATCATGAAGGGAGGGCTATGGGCCCCGAAGAAAAGAAGTGAAAGTGGTAATCCAACTGATGTCACTGCTCACCATACTTGAACGACAGGGTGAGTTGAAGGGTACCCCGACCTTCGATTGTTTCCATTATTTTATATAAGAACTTGTGCATGCAAGAAACAAGTCTCAGGTTTTCAATATCTAGGTGGCATGCAACAATTCCTGCAATTATTTGAATAAATCGAAAAATCGTCCAACCGCGTCCTTATATGCAGTCATCGCATTGATACTCGTTTCGAATTCTACCGCGCCATTTTTCGGAACTTGTAATTGGCGTGTTTTTCGTTATGAGTCCTGAACTCTAGAACATTCTAAGCTTTCTTCCCTAGTGCCCTTTTACACAGGCATAGTACCTGATAATTGCCACCATGATAGACGTTATCCAACCAATACGCAACCTGCTACTTGCGTTGAAACTAAAAACGAGAGTTATGATATATTTCTTTTTTCTTATGTGCTTATAGCTTTGAAATTTTTGACCACATGTTGCAGAGTAATAAAACCCTGACCGCCATGGTCCGAGTCTCAATTAGCACTCCTCTCAACTTGACTTTGCGAAATATGGTAACCACGGGTTACCAATCTTTATGCTCTCACCTGCACTTTGGCAAGAAGATATCTGCCGGCATTGAAAAAATGCTAACACCTTAGCGGTTTTTTTTTTCTGGTTGGCAGCATTCCTGTTTAAAAATAACTGTCCAACTTTAATGCTTGGAAAAAAATTGTTCAGCTATTATGCGCTTTGTTTTTGTGCCGTCTGTTCACATCGTTTTTTTTTTTCTCCAGTTTTTCTTTATGACTCTGCAAAAGAGGCAGACGTAGAGGCGTGGAGACAAAGCGCGTTTCCGTGATTCTAGCGAGATGGACATTTCTTACCCCAAATGGACGAAGATGTAAAGATTCGAGAGCCTTGTTTGACGCAGTCTTTCCCAACTGCTCCCAAGTTCTGTTGAAAATGTCCTTCGAAGAAACTCAATTGGCAATAACTCCCTTTTCCTTTGTTTTCCCATCCAACACTGCGCACATTTTTATTTTTAGTTTATTTTTTTCGGTAGCTCTGTTTATATTCTGTTGCTTACATTGGGGGGGGGGGGGGGGGGGGGAGCCAAGATAAAGAAATCAAATTTACGATCTTCTTAGATACTTTGCCTCACGCTTCTTATCGAAGTACCCTTTTACCGCTGCTGTTGGGCATTTCGCAACAACGATGACGCGCGCTCAAAATAACGATTTATAACTCAAACGCGCAATGACAGCGACGTGCATCGGTCAAATTGTATTTGACAGCAGTCACGTGCTATAAAAAAGCTCTCGCAAAATTGCTTTGCTTTGCGATGTTTTTAGGTTGCTTCACGCCGTTTCCTTGCAATGAAGCTGAAAGAAAAAAGTAAAATGTCAGGGAAGAAATAAGAAACGTCGATTCATCGTCCGTCTGAAGGATTGGAAGAGCTAGAATATTTTCAAAAGTGTGGAAACGGAATCTAGTAGGGCCACCACTAGATTTTCTCTTCATAGCTCTATAGGGTAAAATATTTAGGATGACTGCACTGTGCTGTATAGTTTCCGTATTTTCTCGTTTCCACGATAACCCGAATCTCGCAAAACATCCTGCTCTTTTGGCGCTTTAAATTGTCGTATTAGGGAACAGGAGCTTTCCGACAGTTCAGCAAGAGAAACTCTTGTGCGCTGTATGTCTGGGAATTGATTATATTTTACAGCAATCTCCCTAAGCTACATTGGAAGGGCATCTCTATACTACAGCGACATAGGTTCTCAACCAAATGAAACTGATCGGCATAAACTGCAAATTCACCGTAATATTATAGGAAATATATTAAAAAAAACGCGGATATATGCAATTAAGAGCAGCGTTAATGTTCAAAAGCAAACGCATTCATTGCTGTCATCCTGGAACCTAGCAGCTCTTTCATTTAACAAATCCTGAACCATCTTTTGTGTTATTAATTGTATAGTGTCTTGTATAAAAAAGTCAAGAATCTCTTGAAGGCGTACACACACTTATGGTCAGTGATATCTTACAAAATTACGTGTCACTTATTCTCAACTGGTCTAAAAAAACTCAGCAATAACTTAAACAGACAAAAGTTTCACCTTCATGCCAACGTCGTGAATTCTTTTTGTCCACCTACTACATTCGGCGAATGCTAATATGGCGCGTTTCACCTACGAATTATGAAGGCGTGTTTGTTAATAGTGATTCTACCTTTATAAAACTCGTCTATTTTTTCGTGGGAAGCGTATTAAAGTTTTTATAGTTATTTCAGGAATATTGATTTCTTCATACCCTTTCAATCTGTTTTAATAAGGTCAAATTTTGAATTGGCTTCTGTCATATGGAAATCTGTATTCGATACAAAAAGTCAGGGACATTGAAAATATTCAGAAAATAGTAGTCCATCTCGTTTACGATAGGTACTTTGAACGGCATTTTTATTATAAACATAATCGCTTCCAGCTTTTTTAAAAAAAAACATGAGGTGACGCAAGTTCCGAAATTTTGGTTATCGATCATGTAATGAGTGGAAAGCCTGGGGATTGACCATTTCAATTTTTTTCGAAGGTATCATAGAAACGTTTAGCGTAGTGAAGCTAGAACCTATTTTTCCTTTAGTTTGCGCCTCTGTACAGTAAAAAAAAAGTTAATATATATGTTTTGCAAGTATTAATGAAAACTACTTACGTTAACGTTTTTTTTTCTTTTTTAAGGGATTTATAAGGGATTCAGAACTGTATAAATAAGAAAATACAACGTATTCTGCGAGAGTACAATGAAAGATATTTTTCGTTCACTTCAAAACATTTTTCTTTTTGTTTTTTCGAAATAAAAAAAAAATATATATATATTTTTCTTTCTTTTTTTTACGTTAATTTTTGAAAATAATTATAAAAAAAACATGTATTTTCGGAATTTTAAGCTCGCACACTTTTGGACATGAAGTATTCCGGTAATCTAAATAATTTATAGTCCGTTGAAATAAGTAAGATTTTATTTATTTTCTTTACAAGCACTACAGTCTTAGATTAAATATTTTGGTACCGTGATATATCTATAAAATCTAACATCTTCAGAGTAAAATGGAAGTTACTGCGCATAATAAAATATGTTATTGACCCTCGGAGCAGACTACACCAGAAGAAAGGGAGGGGGGGGGGGGGGGAGGAGGGGACGGTGGGAGGAGTTCCACAATCAAAATGATGATTAAAAAGCGCGACAGGACAACGGACACTGAAGGAGACACAGAAACCGCGCTCTGTCTTTGTCTCCTTCTGTGTCCGTTGTCCTGGCGAGCTTTTTAATCATTATCAATCACCAACTCGCCCAAGTTTCTACCCTCGTCCGCAATCAACATTTCTTTAGCGAATAGTTACATAAAGTTGATGAACACCTATATTGGTGACGACGCGGTAGCGGTATTTTCAACTCTAATGGCGTACCTGCTTGACCTGGTGCATACGATTTCAGCCAGTGGTTGCCACTTCGACACTCAAAAGTAAGTAGCAAACAGTATTTTTTCTCGATTCTAGATCCTCGATCGCCTGGCAAGCGGCTGTAGTATGCTAACCTTGAAAACGTGTGATGATTAGTTGCTTTTAACCACCGCTTTTTTGAGCTTAACATCTCACCTGTTGCTACAATTGAAACTTACCATGAGCCATCCAGTTTCTGAAGAATGTAACCGTGTCCCAATTCTCTCTCTATAAAGTGTGGTGCTCTGACTAATAGATCAGCACTAAGGTTAACTTGTAATAAGGGTGGATCACCTCATTTTATTTTATACTGCATATTGTCACGGGTGGTGACCAAAATAAAACAGGAAATAAACAGGGAGAAATAAACGTTTAATGTGGCGAACTTGTGCCAAAAATAAAAGGGTACAAAGATAATAGCAGAGCGTCGCGGGCGTCGAAGTCGGCGTAGCAGCACAGTCGAACGCTGGGCGAAAACTGACTGCAGATCAGCACGCGGAGTCCCTTATGTACGCACGTTGGGTTCTGGAACAATCGGCCTAGATTGTTCGGCGACTGGAACATTCAGAGCTCGATCTGACGAGAATGTTCTCGAACTCACGAGAACGCAATGAAAGAACAAATAAAAGAGCATTCCACTGACTGGAATCGAACCAAGACTTTTTGCACGACAGTCCTGCACGGTAACCACTCGGCCACGCGCGCGGTCGCTCGCTCACGAGCGTGGCAATATAAACCACCCATTATTTGCTTTTGTGTAAATTATGTTACTGCAATCTTAACGTTCCAAGAACGACAGGTGATCGGACGAAACAACAAAAGACGACTACAGTCTGTCTTTATTAGGGGTGTCGCGAACCACCCTAGGTTCGATTTCGAAAGGTTTCGATATTTGCGAAGCGAACTGAGGTTCGATTTAGAAAAATTTCGATATTTTCGTACTGACCAAGGTTCGATTTCGAAAAATTCGCAACTTTTGACCACAGCGGAGTTTCGAATTCGAAAATTTCGAAGCTTTCACGGTTTCTAAAATTTCGAATTCGAATATTTCGAATATTTTTTTTAATTTCAGGTTCGATAAATTCGAAGATTTCGAAATTATTTGGAGAAAAAATGCGAAAACTTCGAACGCTTCGAATTTTTATAGACATGAAGTTCGAACAATTCGAAGATTTCGAATTTCTTTTTGCATAAAGGTCAAAAAGTTCGAAAATTTTGATTCTCTTTTAACGCTAAATTAAAAAAAAAAAAAAAACCTTGAAGATTTTGAATTTCTTTCTAATCCAAGTTTTCAAAGGTCGAAGTCCGATTTTCAAGTTTTTCCACAATTTCAGTTTCAAATAACGTTTTCACGAATCACTGGTTTTCACAAAATCAAGTTTAGAAAAGCTCGGGTGTGATATTTAGACTGCGCGAAGTTGGTCAGGCAATTAAATGAGACGACGAGTGCCCCGGACGTTCTAGAATATTTGCCAGTGCAGAATTGTGACCGCCAGCCCCGGAGGGGTTGGGGGTCTTTAACCTGCATCACGCAGTAGTGATTGCACGAACACACTGTTTTACGAGACTCATCCAGTTCGAAACGGCCAGGGGCGAGCAGGAGGTTGAGGCTCAGAAAAACCTTGAAGCGACCTGGCAAACCAGCTCGCCACCCCTTGCACGCTGGTAGTAATCCGATCCGGTGAAGTTTATAATTGTCCTGGAGGTTTATTTTCTGGGACGGAGGAATCGCCTCGCAAAAAGCACAAAAGCCGACACAACTCGAGGTCGAGGAGCCTTCTACCATAAAAGTGGCGTCGGAAGAGGAAAAACTGGGGGAAAGAGGGTGGGGGGGGGGGGGGGGGCTTCAGCCTCCTTCTCCCCCTTGCAGGTATTTCGGACTGTTAAAGAAAAGAATACGGGGAAAGAGGGCGTGGTCGAGCTTATTTTAATCTGAAATTATTTATGCGTATGTATAGCTACTGTCGCTCTTCACTGCATAAAAGTTGCGTAGATGGTCACTGTTAGAAACTCGTTGTCAGAAGGCACTGCTCGTCATATGCTTAGTGGTTCGGAAGTTCAAAGCTGTCTTTTCGACCTAAACACCTGTGCCGATAGTAACAAAAAAAAAAAAAAAAGAATAAATGCGGGAATAAAAAGCAGGAGAAAAAAAAACTATCAAGAATTCGTCGGAAATGTTCTATACTTGCATATCAGGGGTTCAGAACTTCGAAACAAGTTTCTTTTACCAAAATATGCACAGGCTAAACGAAACACGTCCCAAAAACGTGAAGCGAAAAAAAAAAAAAAGTTTTCTTTTAATGACGTGCTGAACTTGAACACTATTAGAAATCTTCTCATATGAGTTAATTTATTCCTTAACGTGAAAAAACAATAAATGTACTATTTTGCATTCTGCAGATGGCAATGATATGTACTGTCTGTGGTGTTAATTTAAATGCGATACCTCAAACAACTTAGTCGAAAATAAATATCAACTTTAGGTCATAATTGCATGCAGATACATGTTTGGACATTTCTTCGAAACTGACGTTGAATAACAATAACCACATCTTAAGACGGCACTTACCTAGGCTATACATAGATCATTCTTAAAAGAAGTATAACGTATCTACCATAAATAGCTCCGGCTGCAGCGTGCTTCAAATCTGGCACAAACGATAACCGTCAAAAACCCGTCGTCCTTCCTCGCCCCTTCGGGGATTTATTTCTTTAAACCTAAGCATGCCAGAACATTAAAATAAACGACATTGTCTTTCGTAAGGAACGCAGGACCGCGTGTAAAAGTTCGAGAAAAAAAAATTACGAATGTACCCCACTACTTGAAATCAAATGAAACCGTCCGCCGGTCTTTCGAAGTTCGACGAACGTCGAACTTTTACCCTAAAAGTTCGAAGTTCGTCGAACTTCTGACTTTTCAGAATTCGAAAGTTCGAAACTTTTCGAATTCTCTTGATAAATAAGTTCGAAAGTTCGAAATTCATTAAATTTTTTGGTCAGTCAAGTTCGAAAGTTCGACAAGCATCGAACCTTGCAGCGCAATAAGGTCGAAAGTTCGAAAAATATCGATTTTTTTAGCGTAATAAGTTCGACGGTTCGAAAAGCGTCGAACTTCTTAGCTTAACAAGTTCGAAAAGTCGACCTCCGTTGAATTTTACGATATAGACAATCCGAAAAATCGAAATCTTTCCAATTTTTCGAACCGCTTGATTCGATCATCGAAACTTCGATTCGAAAAAAGTTCGCGGCATCCCTAGTCTTTATGTCTGATGAAGACCCGTTTGCGTACATTTGACTAGTAGAATTTCAGTGCAATATTGCATATGTCCCTGCGGGAGATGTGAATGAGGCATAGTTTGTTCTTCCATTTTTTTTACATTTCTTGAAGCGTTAGGGCAAAGTGCTGTTTAGCTTATGTGAAGGGCCTCTGACTCCACATTTAGAACCATTTAAATTGTTTCTAAATGGCCAGTAAACTACACATTATATTATATTCCGAAAACCATCCCATACGACCCAACTCTCCCCTAAGGTGCAATACGACAGTAAGGTGCACTTTTACCTCAATGGAATTGCACTGTACTCTGCTCACCTTCCAACCGAAATAGGCGAAAAAAAATTAAAATTTAGAGGCCTTATGACGCAAGGAGGCGAAGAGCCATCGAATTAATTTAAGGAATTAATTTGGACCGAAACCACACTGGAAAACTTGCCACCAGAGCCCCGATGGCAATGTATCAACATCGCAATTTTTTTTATCATTTTACGTTCAGCTCGTACTGCACTTTTCCGGTGCCTACTGACGTAATTTATGTTCGTGTTCTATATGCGGGGGTCGACACAAAGTGCATAGCGCGTGCTGTGCTCCCAAAGTCATAGATCACGGCAAAGTGCGTCCCATTACGAAAGGATTAGTGACCATAAATATTGGCCGCCAACTAACTGATGCGCCAGATTATCTTCGTTAAACGTTCACGCGGTGTTTAAGTCAATACGGTAATCTTATAGAGCGATCGTGTCATCATAAATCATATCCTTTCTTTACACAGTGCCGACCGGTAGGACTGTGAGGGGTTGGCAATGTTGTCAAGTATTACAACATGCGTCAAGACTTTCTACAAACAACGAATTTTTAGAAACGTCAAAATTAAGCGTTTTGTCGTTTCGTGTTTTTTTATATAACCAAATGAGACCCTTCTGGCTCGTTATAGTTATGTCTCGCTCATGCAATTATTTCCTACTGTAGCGCTGTTGTGCCTTTGAAAACTCAGTTAGTGCTGCTTTCAAGGCCACCGAACACACACCAGTATATTGGAGCGTTGTCACCCATGCGGAGCGCAAGATCGTCTGATTCTTGCGCAGGGGTTCCGATAATGTCAGAACGCTGAGCTCTTATTGGCTTATTGAAAAAAGAAAAAAAAGTCGGTATGTCTCAATGCATCTTGCGTTGAGGTCTACCCACTATCCTTTCAATCAAAGCCAATCAGAGCTTGGCGTCGTTCTGACGTCACCACAATCCCTGCGCAAAAAGCAGGCGACTTGCACTCCGCAAAGGGGGCATGGAGCTCCGCCTTGGCAGCTGGTTGGCAGCGCCACCAGTGACAGCTTCCACGTTACGTCGAGTAGTGAAGCGCTCTCTCCGCTGACCTCTTCTAATGCGCCGCAGCGTCTTTGGCCGCGTCTGCGCCTGCCACCCGCCGAGTTTCCAGAACTCGCTGCGATGTAAAGGTTTTGCACCTTGACATTCGAAGCCGTCCCCCGTCCAGCGTTGCTCTGGATGCGTTTCCTGCCATTCGACCCGCAGGAGTTGCTCGGAGCTGCTGAAGTTCAATCGTATGTCCCGCAGTTGTAAGCGGCAACTGCGGCAGCATACCACCATGTTTTACGTTTATCTGGGCTCAGCGAGGCCTCTAAAAAGCGCTTGGGTGACCGACGGTTCGAAAAAGGCTACGAGACGACATTCATCAGTGCCAGTACTTGACGAAACCTTTATGAGAAGTATTTTTGATCCCGTTATTATCGGATTGCTCCTCGATCGCTTGCGGATCGAGAAGACGCAGTGGAATAGAGATGATTGCGGCGCTTTTCGACACTGCATGGAGGGGATCTGTGTTCTCTATTACTTAGTCTAAAGAAAAGTTAGGGCCGACTTTCGCCTCGAACTTTTTGTATAGCTCTCTGCTCAAGTAATCTCTCATTGATGAGAAAGGTAGGCTGTTACACAGGCTGTCTATGTTAGTACGTCCGCAGTCTACATGAAATGCTTCTGTTAAGAGCCATATCTTGGCGCCACTGTCTTGTCGCAGGCTTCCGACAGTCACCGGCCGCCTAAAATCGGCGGAAACTTCGCCGATTTTGTTTAGTCTTTGATTTGGCTGCAAATTCACAGACTGCGTCCATAACCCTTTCTCAACTGATAGCCAAAATGCTTTATAAAAATTAACAGTTTTGCGTAAAATTTTTGAGTTTTCAAATTAAGCCGGCCGGGAGAGTTCTACGAGGTCACTCGTTATTGCAATGAAAAATCCTTGCTTTTTTCTACCCTTGTACGTCACTGACGTGACGGCCGGCGGGCGACTCAGAAGCCGCGGAGCGGGTTTTCGGGTGGCCAGTGACCGAGATTATTTTTTGAAGCTTCAAGATTGCATGTTCCTTTGCAATGGACAGCAATCTGTGCTCTGCGTTAAATTGCACGAACATGTGCCGAAAAAAACGATAACTTGTTTTTACCCTTGTATTTGTGAGGGCAAAAAGATGCGCTCCCCGGCAGCAGTGATGGCGAGCCACGTCAAGGTGCTTTTACGCGATCTTTGTGTCGAGAGAACTAGCATCACATAATACGGTCTTGCGTATTCTCGGAATACTTCACACCCGAGTGTTCAAAGTTGAGTACCCTTCTGCATTTGGAAAAGCTTCAAGAGTACCAATCGCAGACTCAAGCCTGCTCTGTGTCCCTACGACCTCCCTTCAAAGAAGAGCACTAATAATATTGAGAAATATAGTGAACCTTCTAGCACTAGTCGACATTTGGCGCAGATGGATTTGTTATTTACAACTGCTTTAGCGATTTTCTTTTTTTTTTTCGTAAGGACTTTAGTAGGGTGGTTTTACCATCAGCCTCATACAGCAAAAGCCGTGTATCTAGCTCGGGCTTCTCTCGGAGTAAAGGTCCGTTCGTACACTTGCAACACCTTAAAACGAGTGCCTTAAAACCTTTCAAAAAATCTCTTGCGACGAGAGTACACGTGACATGTTGGCGTCATCTATGCGTTGATCCTGGAAGATCATTTACATAGAGCGAAGGTTTGGTGGTATTTGCGAGGTCAACTGTACGTACTAATTAAATATGTTCGGTTATAACATTCCCAAAAGTTTTTCAAACCAAGATAGAGAGAATGACGCCCGAAAGAAATACAAAATATACGGGACTGCCAAATGTTTCACTGCTACCCGATAGGTGTTGCCAGCGTGTCCTCTCGTCGTAAGAGGTTTTAAGAGGTTTCAAGGCCCTTGGTCCTAAGATGTCGCAAGGGTGTGAACGGGCCCTTACAGTCACTTGGCCGATCTGTCGAAAACGAGAAGTGAATCGTCTAAACGAAGTTCTGGTCTGTGTTTATACATGACTTTCGACACACTGCCATTTGTGTCTGACATTACAGAGTTTAAGGGAGCAGTTGTTGACCTCCATCAATGTACGATAGAGTCATTGCCCCTGTATGTTTGTCAAATGGTTGTCATGAAAGTTTCCCCCGCTGAAAAGGTAGTGCAAACTTATTTATTTTATTATATTCCAGAGAAATGTTAAATAGGATGGAAACTTTTTGAAACTCTGAAAATATAAATTTCATTGAGACAAGGCTTGGAAATGTATACAGTTGATGAAAACTTTGCAAAACCAAAACTTAATTAAAAAAATATTATATATAGATTTACAGTTTCTTCCCATGTGCACACGTGGACGAGTGTTTTCAACCGCCCCATGCGCTCCCTATGACGTCCATGCCTAGCGCTAGAGTCCAGAAATGGGAGTCAAAACTCACCCGAGGAGCTCGCGAAGGTTGGAGGAAGAGGGCCTCCCGGCTGCGTATAGGTTTGCAGTGTTCGCAGCCAGCGCTAAAGTTACGGCCACTCTCTTGGACAAGGTCAAGGTGCAGTTCATAGCCGGGCCACGGTAACACCTACCGTTCTTCACTCATTGCAGCCTGTCTTTTGAACAATTACGGTTAATTATCATCCAACTAGTTTCTTTTTTCTTGAGGCGTTGTACCTCCCAACCTCTTTTAATTAAGAGCTCCCTTATTCCTCTTTTTCAGCTGACAGGAGAGGGAGATAGGGATGAACAGACGGGTCCAATACAATAGTAGGGAAGGGAACGCAAGGCTAAACCATTGGAACTGAATAAAGTGGAAAGAACCGTTAGTATCAAACAAGTTAAAGAAAGGAGTGAACAAAAACAACACAAAGTCGTCTCGGAATGCGTCCCGCTTTTCTTTCTAATGTCTACTATGCGACACAGAACAAAAAACTCGACCGTGAATCACGGGCTGACGGTCCCTTGGAAAGGGAAAGTCGACCAGTAGAAACATCCTCAGTGGCCCCGGTCAGACAGTGCAAACTGGCGGCGGCTCACTCTCGGCCGCGACTGCTGCGGCACCGACGACAGAGGGTCTCGTTCTGCGTTGAACAAATGGTTGAACAGTTCACTGTTAGGTGTGTACACGTCGTGTGATTTCCGCGTTTGGCTCTGTCGCTTTGCTGAAGAGGTGGGAGTGTTTCATGAGGCCGTAAAGGGTGAAGGCGGGGCGAGAGAGCCACGCACACAAAAAGGTTGAAATAAAGCGAATTCTAAATGTGCTTTTACGCGCGATGAAAACAGAAAAACAGAAGTAGAGAAACATCTGCCCTGGGCGCCAGCACTTTGCTTCGACGGAAAAAGTTTTAGTTCTTGTTTTACTTTGTCGCGTCTAATGCGGGGCCCGATTTCCACGCATGATCGAACCCGCTGTAGTGTTCACAAAATAGGTTTGTTTGTTCGCAAGAAGTATCTTTATCTTTGCAGATCATTTTTATTTATTTTATCAACAAATTATTTAAATTATCGTCACAGTTACTTAAAAAAAACTATCGTTACAGTTTAATGTTATCAAAAATGTAACGGGCTACAGTATCGCGATACTACCCAAGACTGCTGCTAATTCTCCAAAACACATTTAAGAAAGAAATTGTAAACGATTTTTTGTAGTGCCTTTACCCCTCCCCCCCCCCCCCTCTCTCTCTCTCTATTTTTATTTTTTTTTAATTCCTTGGAAAAAAAATATAAGAGACATTGAAGCATCGCTTTGTCAATCTTGGCGCGTCTGCCGTCCTGACCAGGGATCTAAAAAGGGGTCTTACCTTGACCATCGCTCTAGTCCTATATTTCATCTAGACGGTTTATTCGACCCTTTGGCGTTTTAGTTATACGTCAGCATCCGGAACACAGGACACGCTAAAACTCGGTTAGTCCTAGATATCACATCGGTAAATTTGCTTTACTGTTTTCATTTGATGTTTTGGGGGGCTGCAGGAAGCTTACGCGCGGGCCTTTATAATGATCCCAGCTCAGGCTGGCCTTTAGCGGAGCCGTCCATCACTTTGTCATTGCCGCCATCATCATCTCTCGCATGTCATCTTATAGCGCTTTCGCCAGCGTATGAAGGCCCCGGGTCCGCATCATGCCCGTTCCTGCTGGGACGCGTGTTCTTTTTTTTTTTTTACTTTGTTTTTGACCTAGTGTTGTCGGGAAAAATCGGTCCCTGTCTTCGCAATCTCGAAGCTATTCATCATTCCACTGACGTCGGCGGCTGTCAGAATCGACCGCCCTCGGGTTAGACTCAAGACGTGTGCCTAGATTTCAGGGTGATTTCAAGTACTATATACAGGTTGGGATTATGTGGTTCAGGGGCTGCATTTGCAAAATACGAGCTGCGAGGAGGTGATAGGATCGTTGATCGTCTCTCCGCCCGCTTTCCTTCTCGCCACACGACAGAGCTACGCATGCGGACCTGCGAGCAATCTCTCCAGGAGTCCGCCATTTAATCGCCGACACCCTTCGTGGTTTGAGTTGCTTCCTCTGAGAACTAAGCTAATTACAGACCCCAGAAAAGCACGTCGTGCCATCCATATATGGTTATCGTATTGCTCCGCGCCTTCCGCTGTAAGGTCGTTCTTTTCCGCGTGAGAATGCACGTAAGCGAAGCATCGATGATAACAGAGGTGTGCGCGGCCATGCCTATAGGCCTTTTTGTTTATTGACAAACGGTTGAATACGTCGGGGTATTTAACTAGCGAGATATCTGCGAGACGAAAAAAAAGATAATAAAGGGCAATGTGACACTTTGTATTTTGTATCGCCAGCAACCGAAGAGGGCATCAACCCATCAATCAATCAATTCATGCTTTTCTGTGCCCCCACCGCTGGCAGATGCCGCCAACAGCGACGGATGAGGCAAAACACAAAAGAAACAAAAATGACTTGCCAGAAATAATCTGCAATACACCCCTCTTTTACTCCTTAGAATTATCAGTGAAAACATTTACGTCAGAACTATCCAACCTGCCACACACAGGTTGCATGCGTGTAAAGGGAGACCCGGACTCTAAGTTATAACGGTAAAAATGGTCGTGGATTCATTTTATCGTCAGGGGACATGAAATGAGATTCCAGTTAGTAACGGGGGAGGGGAATCAATGGCAGTGTTCAGTTCCTTATAGATACAATACCGGAAACCGGACATCCATCCTAAAGAGGCTCAAGACCAGCAGTGGATAAACGATCCACATCGTGATATAAAAAAAAAAAAGAAAAAACTCTCCGTCTAATGTGGTGATTATACAAAACTCTTACAAAGCGTAGTTGAAAGGACTCTAACCTAAGCGTTTCACTAACCACAAGAAAATTTCATAGAGCAGAAGAAACTTCCAACCTTGTTCAAATTAGCGAGCGAAATAGGTGCAGTATGCAAGAGCAACTGTGGAAGCTGCGAGCCATGCGTGAAATTAAACCTAGCAAGAGAAAAGAACCATCAAAAATTTTCGAAACATGAGCACTAAAATTCTAGACTGAATCAACCCAAACAACAAAGTCACGTACAAAAGAAGACCTTGTAATCTCGGAGCAGTCTAATTTGCAGGGATGAGCAATTATATTAGCCTTTACGCGAGAAAAAAAAACAACCTTAGTTCTCGCCGGATTCAAAGACAGCGTGTTTCGGCGGCACCAACGATGATTTGCGTCGTGAGTGAGCACATTGTGTTTCTATTTGAATACGTAATCCTTTTGAACTTTCAGTGTTTATACACTCTGAGTGCAAGGAGAAAAATCATTTGTGTATGTATTTGTCTGAAGCACGAGAGCCAGTCTGAACGTACTGGCGTACGTAGTCAAAATTTTGCTATGTCGTTCCTCCCATTATCGGGCTCTTTGTTTCCGCAGTGATTAAGTATGCCTTACGAACTGAGTTATTTTATGTTCTCCAGCGGCCCTGGTTTTTGCTTTTTGTCCCTTTCGAAGGTTTTATCTTATTACGCGTTGGTGAGCTTCGACATTTCCGAAATATTGTTGACCTTTTTTACACTAAGTAAACTTCTGTCATCTCAAGTTTTTTTTTTTTTTTTTTTTTCGGGTTTGTTGGATTAGCTGGACATTTTCGATGATAGCTCAACAAAGGCAATAAAGTCACAGAGGCGGATAGTTTGGAAGTTTCCCATCGTTATCGGGTGACGTCGTGCGCGAAATTTATAACATCATTTATCTCGACCATTTGCTCGTGATTTACTTTATAGCGACACTCATCGTATTTTCAGCGGTGTATGTCTCACTTTTTTTTGTCCGAGAAATACTTAAGTATCTGCGAGCTCGAACTTTCCTTGCCAGTAATAGTGGCAGACGATTTGATATATTTTCGTAAATAGATATGCCACCAAAGACTATGGTTCCTTGTAAAAAATATTAAAACATTTATAGGCTGTTTTTACATTGTTCTTGTCATATCTAAAACAATAAAATTTGTTTAAACGACTCTCGGTGAATTTTTAAATAGACTACTCCAAGTAGTAGGAAAAGTGAGTTTGTCCTGGATATTTCTGTAGCAACATTGTGACACAAATTGAAACGTTACAAGGAAGCGGGGCTTTAAATAAACAGTTCCGTGACCATACTATGTCTGTCAAATGTGCAAACGTATTAAAATTCTTACTCGCGCCTTACAAAAAAAAAAAAAAATCCGGCCATCTTGAAAGAACGTTGCGGGCGTGAATCGCATATATTAACACTAAATAAACTTTAGAAAAACGTTAGAACAAGCTCAAGATTTTCTAAACTAGAATACACTTCGTCAGCGTTTATTGACGTCATTGGTATGCACGCAGAGAAGCAGCACGGACAATGTTCGCGCAGCCGCACAGGTAGCACCGGTTGTTTCAGCAAAGAGTTTCGAAAATTCCTAGAAAAAGGGTGGTTAGGGTAAAAAAGGATTTGTTTTCGTTAACTAACTGGCAGCTACGGCAGACGTAAGGTGTTTCAGAAAGAAGCTAATTACCTGAATAAATAACGAAGAGGTTTATGTTTAGAGAAAAAAAAGAAAACATGATTCCACTTGGGAATTGGCTGAGCGTCATGGAAACCATCAAGGGTAAGGTGCGGGTCTTTCACACTTTTTTAACGTTTGCTTTAAAATACTTAAACGCTAGTTATTTTTCAAGTTTTGTCTTCTTGCTTTAAAAGTTAGTATTTGTCGTGTAGCTTTTACATTCTTTTGTTCAAAAACAAAAACAACTGCACGAAAAAAAAAAAATTTAGGGCATTTTTATAGGCTACTTTTTCATAACGAGCATATTGCAATAGCTCTCATTATGCTCCCTATGAAGTGTAGAGTGGCAAACATTAGGCAAAAGCTGTGTACAATTTTTAAATGTAATTTAGGAAATAAAAGTTCTAATGAGACTTTTTGAAGCTCCCTAAAAGTTAGTAAAAATTTGCCAAAAAAAACATACTTAATTTATTAAATTTTCATATAAATACGGTAACCTACACTAAAAGAAAAAAAAAAGGCCCGTGTGTCTCTTTTCCCGCACAACACGCGGAGAGCCAATCACTACAACTTACGGAGGCAGCTCAGCGAATGGCAATGCGGAAACTAATGTTTAGGCCGAAAAACGTGGTCTGAGTTTCGACATAAAGCAATGCAAAATGTCACGCTTGCATTACTTAATGTCAAACTCCGACTGGGTTTTTTGGTCTAAAGATATGTTTTTGCATCGCCCTTCGCTCAGTTGCCTCCGTAAGTCGCGGTAATAAGCTCTCCGAATGTCGTGAGGGAAAGTAGACGCACGGGTGTTTTTTAGAGGTATATATCCCCCTCAAGGTTGTACATAAAAAATTCAATATGATGTGAAGATTTTCGATGTCATAAACTGATTAAACAAGCCGTGAAGACAACAAAAAATATGCAAAACAAAAAAAAAATTCGTCCGAATGTTCAAGAGTTGTATACTTTACAAATATCATCTACAATTACATTAACAATGACAATAACAATAAGTAGTGTGCTCAGGAAACATTGAGAATCAATAAATCCGTCTCACACGCGGTATGCTGCGACCTTTTTGCCCACTCTAGCACCATGTGCCGTCAAACATCAGCTACATTAGCTGTTCTTCCCACATCTGCATTTTGGTCATCACGAGGTTTCGGTTGGCAGTTTTGTCGGCAGCGGTATAAAATTTCTTGCTAGTGAAGCCCTTGTGGTTCATTGGCGCTTGCAGGCTGGGAATCGCTCCGAAGCGCAGACGTTCACAAAACTCCAAGTTGACGGCAAAGCTCGTGCGAGCGCGTGCCCCGCCGTCCGCTTCGCCTTGCGCTTTTATACCAACGTTACTGGAGCAACCTCAGTTTCGCAGCTTCCTATTCGCGCCTGCGGAGGGGAGTGGCCCAGGTGGCGGTCACGAGAACTATAGTCAGCGCTGCAGTCGTGTCTTACTATCCTGTCTCGCGCGTCGTCTGCTACGACCGCGTTGAGAGCTTTTTATTTTTCAATTTCCTTTTCTTCCTTGTTTTTAATTTTACTTTCATGTGTGTAACAGCAAAAAGAGATGATGAACATGAAGAGTAATATACTACAAAGTCGTGTGTCAGCGCAGTGTAAAAGTTCTTTCTTTGAGTGTTTTATATTTATTTGTGTGTGCGTCTGTTTCCTTGCGCTGTGAAATGTTAGTATGAATCACCAACTCACAAGCTCATGTATTTCTATTCAAACTTGGCGGGCTTAACAATCCGGAAGTAAGACTCGACTGCAGCGCTGCTAGTTCTCGTGACCGCCACTGAGCCCACGTCGCAGGCGGAGCTGTAAAACTGAACGTGCTACAGTAACGTTGTCTTATACCTCTCCATCTGGTAAGCCATATTTCGACAAAAAGCGTCAAAGAAAGAACACACACGGGGCACTTGCTCTTCTCAATGTAGATTGAGGGATGATGAAACTCCCTTGCGTAAACAAGGCAACTTCCGAACGTGTAGAGAATCTGCACTTGTCGCAAACGGGGCAGATCGCACCGCTCACGAGTATCGTCAGCGTGCTAATGTCACACATCACTGAACTTGCAGAGCCGCATCCCGTGTTCTGTATTTGTTTTCGAAGGATGCGATCTTCTCCGTAACAAACGTGAACGGAGCATGGACTGCGTCAAAACAGTCCCCATCTTTGCGTAGTTAAGCTTACGAGGCCGAAGTAAGCGTCTATCCTCTGACATTCCCCGCTTGCGTTTGCGCTGGCTTTCCTGAAACCTAAACTTGCTACGGTAGTTTGAAACGCAAAAGTCGTGCTTTTTTAGGGTTGTCCACCGCAAATCGAATCCGAGATACGTAGAAACTGCTGCTTCCCCGGGTGACGGCCTCTCAAAGATGGTGGATATTCGCGTAGACTCGCGATTTTTCGAGCGCCGCAAGTCAGTGAGACACGTTTTTCTCCCAACTTTGTGTGGAAATATTGTTTTTTTTTACTCATAGAATGACGATATTCATGCATAATAACGCGAGCAAAAACACACAAAACGTGGTCAATTTTCAAAATAATCTTGGTTTTTCGACGCGCATCTTCTAAATGAACTCATTTAAGATATTGAAATCAAACCTGTTGCATTTTACGGCCTACAAAAAATATATATATATTAATTTAGACACGTTTGGTTCGGTTGCAGAAGGACCCTCCCCGTGGCCAAGGCGCGCAACGCACGTGCACAACACTTCCATCCTACAATAGACGCGAGGCGGTAGCCACGCGCCTCGGCCACATGGAGGCAGGGCCACTAGCCTAAACCCAGCCTAAACCTAGAAAAACCTTCAAGCTAAAAGTGTTTTTTTTTTTCGGAGCGTTGTGAAATGTGTTGCGTGTCATATTTCAAGAATGAGTTGATTTAGTTGTTTTTCATAATGTCCAACGAGTTTCTAATCGGAATTTAATATTTTAATTCATTTTAATTGCACTAATTAAAAGGTTATTTTGTACATTTTAGGCAGTTATTCAACTAATCATCATGCTTTCAATTTGCGATCGGTGTTTGCAGTGATTGGCAGTTTCTTCCCATAGAATTTACTTTTTTTTTTCTAACCACCTAGGGTTCTAAACTCGTGAAAAACCAAGTTGGAGCCAAAAGTCCGCGGAGAGCGCTGATTGGACGTCGGCGAAAAACGCGCGAAGTCGTCGTCGTGATAGGCCAATCGCTGCGCTCCGTAAACTTCGGCCCCAACTTTGCGTTTTACGAGTTTAGCGACCCCAGGTGTGTTAGATGCTTTTTGTGTTTGTAGTGTATTTTGCTTACCTACAGTTTCGGAGGTTTAGTTGTGCATATTTTTAGAAATTTTTTGAAAGTGTTCGGTGAAACAACCGAAATTTATAAAACAAAATAAGAGGAAAACAGTCGTTCATTGATGAGACCAGGCATCAATATTGCGTTCAGATATAACTAGCTAAATGGGGCACATGAGCACTATCAGAGAGCGGAGGGAGCCAAAATCATAGTTCCGGCAAACAAAAGACCGGACTATTCTATATATATATATATATATATATATATATATATATATATATATATATATATATATATATATATATATATATATATTGCTCTCCTTCAAGTATTTTCTGGCATCATCGTGATCCTCTCAAATTCATGAAAAGTCCATGAAGAAAAAAAGAAAAAAAGTAACGACATCCCATCGCTCTTTTTCCGGCGCTCATATATTTTATCCTCGTATTTACTCTTTACACCTCACTCAGCCGCACTATCCTAGGATGGCATGTGGCCTTACGGTAGTTTGTACGAACTCGCCAGAGCCCTGTCAATTGGGACCTTTAGTAAACCGTTAGCGTGTTCTGCGTACCGCACTCCGTGTTGGAACTAAAGCGTTACAAGAAACGACGTTACTGGTAACGGGTTAGTTATTTCACTAACGTACTAACCTACCCGTGAGAATCCCAGATGACTAACGGGTAAAGTAATCTCCTTTATACTTTACGGTACCTCTTATCAAATTCCGTTACCCGTTACTTTTGATTAAAAATGGCCGCATGATTGCTTGAAAACAAAATAATTTTTATTATGTTCGCTACGTAAAAGTGGCCAAGAAACCCAACAAAGCTATGTATAAACGGCGGAATTTCAAACTCCTTCGGAAGACATTTTTAACGCTCCCACGACAGGGCCCAAAAGGCGCAAGATAATCGCTGCACGGAATTCCTAAGCGTCCCTGGTGCAGTCTGTATAGAACCTGCTAAGGCTACCGTCGCCGTACCTTGAAGGAGCAGCGGTCTCGCTGGAGGGAGACATCCGTTCAGAAGGCAACAGTCTGCCGACACTCGAAGGTTTTTGCCCCAGCGTCCCTAGCTACTCCAGTTGGTCATATCCTTCTTTTCAAAACAAATAAATTATCGTTCTGTCAACAACAGAAAAGGATAAACTGTAAGTTTGGAAGAGCTTACTTTCCCACGCTTCGGACCAAATCAAGTGGCAAGGTTATCGCAGTATTGAACAGCGACCGCCCTTAGAAAGACGTGACTATATCTTAGAATCCCTGGAGCCGTGGTACAAAGGTGCGGTCTCTCGCTGGACAACGACTCCCTTTTAGAAGGTCGCCTCCCACGAAATCTATTGGGCGTCTTCTTTCCCATAGCGCCTCAAAGATTGGACCAAAGACTGCGTCATTACCACGGACGGCACCTTCTTTGCATCGCAGTTCGTCAGACATAAATACCGTAGTCTTCCACAAGAATAAATTCCCCCAACTCCCTGGTATTCAAAGACCGAATTATCTATTGCTGGACGCTGCGCTCGCTTTTTCCTATTCGCAGTTCCTGGTTGTATGTGAAGGCTACTGTACCATTCTTCTAGAGAGACACATTCGTAGCAGTGATAGGGATGGCTTTCGTCTGCTTCGCCTTACTTTGCTGCTGCCGGCTTGAAAAAAGTAAAACATTTTTGGACGTGAAAGAGAAACTTAGAGTAACGAGCTTATGAACACTCGCTGCCCTTTCTTAGTCGTATATTCACCTAAAGATACTACGAGTATGCATGTGATAATAAACAATGTATGGCCGGCGCTATACTTTGCTTATAGTGACCCGTATTCATAACCGTGTAGAATTAACCTGAAACTGGGGTAGAGAAGAAACATCAAAACGTAGAAGGGACAGAAAATAGACAGGACGACGTTTCTATTTTCAGTCCCTTCTACGTTTTGATGTTTCTTCTCTACCCCAGTTTCAGGTTAATTCAACATGGTTAGTATTCACCAGCTCGCCTGCACCCTCACGATTTTTTCTACCCGTATTCATATTTGGTAATAACTATTGGTTATGTTAAGCAATCAATGTTCTCTTTTTGTTGCTCATGTAGCCTAAACCAGACTGTGACTAAAACCGGCGTGGCGATGAGGTGTGTTGTTTGTGAGCAGTCGTGTACTGAATAGTTTTTTTTTCCGTTATGCAACATCTGCCTCTAACCAACAAGGCCGTTTTGGAACAGTTTTTATAAAAGATCCTTTTACTGCCATCTCCCACTCACTTTTCGTGCAAGATAGCAATGGCCACAGAAACTCTGTTAGCATGGCATGGGCTGAGTGCTATGTTTGAACTAAGGGAAACATACAGCGGAGCGCTAAGTTAGCGCTACTTGAGCGCTCCAAGGAGCGCTCATGTGGCGCTTCCTGGCGCGTGACTTAGTTCTAATATAGCGCGTGATTAGCGCTTATGTAGCGCTTTGTTAACGCTTCAGTAGCGCTTTGTTGGCGCTTCAGTAGCGCCTTGTTAGCGCTTCTTGTAGCGCGGTTACTGCTGTGGATTAGCGCGTGCACTGCGGTCTCGATTCCTGTAGTTGGGTGCATCAGCAGCAGCATGGCGGACATGTGGGACGCTCAAATAGAAACACGACAAATGCTCTTACACACGCAATTAGTGCATATGTGTATAGACGGCTTGACGCTCAGAAGATCCTTCTGGGTGTGCGAAATCTTTCGCCACCGAGTTACCGACGCGTACCTGGCGAACCTTGTTCCCAGGCTGAGGGACGAGAGTTTTTTCGAAGGTTATTATTTTTCTAACGGTGTGTCTTTGAAACCAGGGTCACGAATGTCGAATAAAAATCGATTAGATCGTACCCAATCAATTAGTCGCTCAAAGTCCATGACTCTGGATCATCTGCCCGACCTTTTGCTTGGAGAGCGGGTCATTTACTTCCTCTTTTTCAACCACCAAAGGAAAACAACAACGGAATCGCCGTGTACGCGCTCTTCCGCAGCAGCAAGCACGGCACAAGGAGCGTGAAAGCGCTAACAAAGCGCTGCTGAAGCGCCAACCCAGCGCTGCGTCACGCGCTAGGAAGCGCCACATGAGCGCTCCTTCGAGCGCTCACGTAGTCCTAACTTAGTGCTCCGCTGTATGTGTGAACCGGCCTTAAAGGGGTGATGCAACAATTTTTGTACTTTGCGCAAATACCGCTTAGAACGGATCCCTGACTTTAACGAGCTATGAAACACGCGTTCGTTTTTCACCCCACGCAATAGATGTCCCAAAAAAAAAGTAAAAAAAAAACAAACAAACGAGCAGCGTTCACTCCCTCAACTCGCAGCCAGAACAAGTGGCCACGTGATCTGAAGCCAATTATATGCCGCCAGGGATGGGCAAAATACATGCAAATATGTATCAAAATACAAATAAAAATACTTAGTCAAAAATGTATTTAATTACAAATCTAATTACATTTTCAAAAAAAAGCATTTAAGTACAAGATACAAATACAACCAAATGTATTTGGTCTCCTCCAAATACTTTTCACAATACATTCCTCAAAATTTGCGTCAGCGACTTCAGGGCACCTGCAACGGGTTTCTGGGTATATCCTTTTAATTTTGCATCGCACACTCGGGAGTTAGTGTGCAAGGCTCTAGTAACGTAATAGAAATATAATCACAAAAAATGTAATCAGCTTGGACGTTATAGGTGAAAAAAGTACAGAGCTTCAAGCAGCTTTTTTAGTCGATTACATTTTGGTATAGACCAACAAAGAACCGACGACCAAGACGCGCAGCACTAGCCAAAGAATTTTTTATTGTTGCAACTCGCACCAGTTACGAAAATCTGGACGACTCACGCATTTAGAATGTTCCAGGCAAAAATGTGGATGGAAATCAGACTGGAAAGCATCACAAGTTGTTAAAGGCGCTCATTTCGCCAGTCTGCCTGTGAACGTCGACTTCGTCGCTATTCTTGCCCTGGACTAGCACCGTAATCACAAAGTTATTAAACGCTTGTGCTTGATTGAGAGACACTGTATTTGGTGCAGAACGTAGTTTTCTTCCTACTCTGGACAGCGACAATAAATTTGAGGGATGTATTTTTGCCCACAAAATTGTATTTAATTACAATTGTATTTGAAATACCCACGTCTTAGTATTTAAATAAATTCGTCAAATACATTACCCAATTTATAATTAAATACAAATGCGAAATACACAAAGTATATAAAATATGTATTTAAAATACTTGTAATTGAAATACTGCCCATCCCTGTATGCCGCCAATGTTGATCATAGTCACGCACTGAGACTGGCAAAGCACAGGACACGCGCTGAGTTAAGACATTGTTGTGGCTCGGCTATTGTTGTCGTTGCAGCGATTGGACACGGGCCACTACCCGAATGCTTCTCCAGCTAGTGATTATCACGGGCCCAAATCGAGTGCCCACGCAATGCTGGGGTCCAATCTATGAACCGCATTCATATATCGTCATTGGGGTGGGCTGCAATCCCCACGTTACGTGATCAAATTTTGCAAAGGAGACACTGAATGAACATAATCGTTTTTTTCCTTGAAATTACACCGTATCAAAGGAGTTCTTTGGCCAGTGGCGTTGCGTGCGACTATCCATGACTCCCACTAGTGACAGTAAGCTCGTGTAAAGTGTAAAACATTCCAATTGAATATCGTTGCGCCGCACCTTTAAATGTCTACTCTGTATTCCTAAACTCGATCTGCTGAGCACACCCGGGACTTCGAACTCTAGTATGAAGAAGCACATTAAGGTAAGTTATTTTTCAATGTCACTTACTTTTTTTTCGTTAAAATATCCTTATTAAGCTTTGTTAGCAAAAACAAAAAACAAAAAAAAAAGAACGCACCTTTTTTTCGAGATTATTTTCTTACTCGCAAAGTTTTTCAGCTACATCTCACAATGCTCATGAGTGTAAGCTGGCGAAAACTCTTCGAAAACGGCTTAATTTAGTTTACTGGTATAGTTCAGAAGGAGATTGACTCAATCATTGCAGTGATATAAAAACACGCCTATTTGATATTTGTTTAAGTTTTCGATTTATTTATACAGTTATTTTTACACTAATTCGTGATGCACTTTATTTAGTTAATATTTCGTTCTACCACACCACCGATAAGTCTAAATTAACAGCGGTGCTTCGCATCACTTCCTTTTTTTTTCCGCCAGTCCCTCCATTTGCAGAAGCTATCAGAGTTCTAGGGGCTTCCGAAGCAACAGAAGACCGAGACTACAACCCATTGTCCCGAAGCTCCCTTGTCGAAGCAGATGAAGATCGACCGTATGCATAAAGTTCCCGTTTCTCAGGAATGGTTCGACAATCTTGTAGAGACGTTTGTGAATGAGACGCTAGAGTCATATGCTGTCAGTCATATACTAACAGCTGTCATATACTAACAGTGAAACACGGAGTAACGACAAACTTACGTTAAAGTAACGTCCGTTGGTCATGGCAAG
Source organism: Ixodes scapularis (assembly GCF_016920785.2). Taxonomy (NCBI): domain Eukaryota; kingdom Metazoa; phylum Arthropoda; class Arachnida; order Ixodida; family Ixodidae; genus Ixodes; species Ixodes scapularis. Next base: position 176,454,912 of record NW_024609846.1, on the reverse strand, counting down.
CGACACCGGTATTTTGTTACATTTACAAAATGGTAACGCCGCTCTGTAACGCGTTAGCTTTCTTCCACGCTTACGATTAACACTATTTCGTTACTTAATTTCAGTAGCGGGTACAACACTGACCGCACTAAAGGAGCCTTTAAAGCTTGCATTTAAGCATGCGCACCGCGGTCGCGGTATCACCCAGGCTCGCGCTTAAAAGCATACTTCAAAGGCTTCGGTAGTGCAGTACGCGGAGCACGCTAACGGTTTGCTAAAAATGGTTAAATCAAACAGCGGAAATATAGACACGAACTCAAAGCTCTTAAGTAACGGTGCATTTTTTGCGTTTTATTGAATTAGCAGACAAGAACGCCCTCAAAAAAAGATTACGGCAGCAAACAAGGTATCACTTTCGGCGTTGTTTTTTTTTTTTTTTTTTCCATCAGGCTTCCAGAGTTCGATACCATTCGACTCGCCCCTCGACTCGGTCGTCTGCGTCGCCGTCCGCCTTTTAACCTGTCTAACTTTCTTTTTTTTTTTTTTTTTTTGCAGAATGGGAGCTGCAGTTTGTAGTTTTACAAGGTAAAACCCACCTGTGAGATGCGCCTTTGACGAAAAGTTAGGGCACTACGTGCAGGCGACGATATTCACGGCCTATTTGAGATTGAGCCTCGGCATATCTGAAACCCTATAGTAACAATTTTTAAGAAAAAGGTAGGGTACGATGTAATATTAAAAACAAAGAAAGCAAAACGCAACCAGGGGACAGAGACAGACATGTACAAGGTAACATTTCACAACAACATTTATTCCAAGCTAGCAGAACTCTGCCAACAGAAACATCGGCTGGGAAAGAAGGGCAAAAAGTGGAAGCAGATGGAATGGAGGCGCATAACTGCGAAAACAAGGAGAATAGGTGCAATGACAGCGACGGCATTCCAAGAGCACGCGACTGACAAAAAACAGGCCTCCATCCTCTCCACCGCCAAACCCTTTGCTGTTCCTCCCCGGGCCCTTGCAGCGGCCGCCGCCCACCGCGTCCCTGGCGCGCACACGCACATGCTACGGTGGCTACACAGACACCTCAACCAGTAAAGCTCCCTCATGTTTTAAAAGTAGCGCAAGGTGCGTCGAAGCACGAGGCACGTGCAACACATTGGGAAGATCATGGCGGCACAGCGCAGCACTGCAGCTAGATTTCAGACGCCATGTTCTTCCCAGAAGTGGCGCACGGCACGTGTCTCGAGCTCTGCTGGTGGGCTTTACCAACAGCAGAGCCGTGTATACAGAAAGTTTGGTCAATAAGAGGCGCGGGCAGAGCCAGGGCGTGCACCAGACGCAGAAAGTAGGCTAGACGTGCTCTCTTGTCCAACCAGAAGCCTAAAACCCTTTAGCGGTGGTAGCGAGAGGCTGTTTTAGTATAAGGTATATGTTGGTATAAGGTCTTAATAAGCACGTAAGAGTGAAGTGTAGTAACCCTTTATGGTTCAAAATAGGGTGCACGTGATGTTTCGATCATGATCATGCAGAAGGATGTAAGAAACGAATGCGCCACTCAACTCTGTTTTGCTCGGACAGTGTGACCGCTCGGACGGCAGATTCCCGGCCCCCGGCACTTGGCGAACCGATTCTGTCGATCGTTTCGTTAATCACACTCTTCCACCATGATTTTGGATGACCATGATTGAAACATCACATGCACCATAATTTCAGTCACCGAGAGTTACTCCGACGCACTCATCAGGTTTGTTTCTCGCGACTACCACCAGAGTATTATTTCCGGCTTCTGGTTGGCCACATTCAAATTTGTGAAGGCGCCCTGGAACACGCGCAACGCGCTTGCGGCCAATGGCACCTTCTCATTTGTCTCTTATTCTTCCCAACGAATGACCAAACTCTCTACATATACGGCTATGCCCACCAGTAGAGTTCCTGTATATATAGGCTCCCTATGGGAGACAGAGTTGCGCGTTTGATTCCACGTGCCGCGTGCCACCCTCGCCGCTATTCGCCCAGATCCGATTAGGTGAGGAGCCGTATCAAGTGTCGTGCAGCAAAGTAGACGTTGCACGCGCCCCGGCGTACATTCCCCGGCTTTTGAGCGCGCCGCGCGCCTCGAACGCGCGGCGCTGCTATTCGCCGAATTCAGTCACGTGAGGAGCTGTATCCACATGCCATGCATGAACGCGCAGGAGCCTATACAGGAACTCTAGCCACCAGCATATCTGAGCGCCCCCGCGCGACCGTCTTGTGGCTGCCCTCGGTGTCTGCCACGACCCCCCCCCCCTCCCCCTCAGTGCTTCCCTCTCTCTAAGCCGCTGCGGGCGCGATAATAATAACAGTAATAACAACAACAACAATAACAATAATACTGTACTAATAATAAGAAGAAGAAGAAGAGGAATGATAAACGTATCCACGAACAGCTCAAAAACATAGCACAACTCGTTCAGGCCCTGCACGAACACCTCAAAAACACAGCACACTCGTCAGGCCCTGCATCTGTTGTCGAATACCACAGGAACGTTTTGAAAATCACTTTCACCTTCCCCCACAACGCTCGTCACGACCCGCCGTAGTTCGATGTGAGCGCGTTGGTGAAGTTAAATAAAAACCTAAAGAATAAACTAGAGCCACTAAATGAGCTGTGCTTAGAGTATCGGCACTCCGTTCCCCTACATTGTTGTGGGTGCCGCCATCTTGGGGCTTGTGCAGAGCAGACGCAACTACCGATCCTCATGATTTAAAAGGTACGACTTTCTCAGCATTAAATTCGGTGTTAGGAAGCTCATGTAATATTGCTTTGCTTTTTCGCAAACTTTTTAAACATTTGTGAAGGACGGAAAAGCGTTTCTTGTGATTCCAGATAAAGCTTCAGATAACTGGCAACCATGATTTTAAGCCACAATATGGCCAAGCGTCGTTACTCTGAAGCGTAGCTTATTTAGTGGCACTAGAATAAACCTAGGGACGGACAAAATAGCACCTCTTTCGGTGCTGTTCTATCCGTCCCTAGGTTTATTCTTTCTGTTTTTATTTACCTGCCATGGGTTTCGGAATTCTGCTGACAAGCATGGTGGAGTCCGCGCTGAGTAGCCGCGTCCTCGTTGCGAAAGCGTAGCGGGGGTGGAAAGTGGGAGAGGCGGGGAGGGGTTCAAACTTTCTATTATTCCTCGGCTGCCTCGACATCACTCTTTTTATTTCATTTCCATATGATTGCATTCAACGTGCATAAAATAAAAAAATACTGTTTGAAGGTTCGTTTTTTGCAGCTGTTCGCATGACAAAGCGCAGGCCGCCCACTTGGTTGCGAACCGTGCCCTCGGAGCCCCACGACGTCGCTTCCTAGTATGGTTTCTCCGTTTATAACCGTGCCAAGAAAAGAATCATATCGAAAAAGTCCCCATTCTCATCCGTAGCACTTTTTTTTTTTTTTTTTTTGGGGGGGGGGGGGGGGGGGGGCGGGGTTAGCGAGGAAACGGTTTATGTAAATCGCAGGATACGCTCTATTCGGATAGCTAAAACGAAAACTTCGTCAGGAAGGAAAATGGAAAATAGAGAGAAACTGGAGTCATCTATTGTAGCTATTCATCGACACTATCACCTATCACCGTTAAGCAAACCGAGCGTCATGACGAAGCAAAAGCAAAAGCACAGCAACAAAAAAAAAATCTTTGTAGCATTGCACGCGTTTTCTTTTTTCTTTGCTGTTTTTGGTGGCCTTAGTGATTGACAGCTCAAGAAACCTTTTTTTCTGTTTATACCTAGGTTTAGACCAAAGAAAATACCCTGCGCTGTGGCACTCAGCATGAAGTTTCGCCGCTCTCAGTATCACGGCGCAGGATGTTGTTCTAGGTCTGAAAATCTGAACAGTCTTATCACTACGTAGATTGCAGCGATGGACTCTCTCAAGTGCTTTCCGGGAGGTGAACACTCTTTTCTCCCCTCCAACTTTTAATTCCCCGTATCTAAATCAGAGCGTAATGTAGGCTGGCAGAAAGGGGAGATCTCGTGCATTCCTAACAACCGCGACCCCCGCCCTTTCCCTCGCTTCCGATCTCCGGGGCGGTCGGGACAAAAGCCAATCAAACTAGCCGTCGGCAATCTTCCGGTTTCGGTGCCAATTACTATACTTATCCCTCCTTTCGGAGTCTGCGCAGGCACAGCGTTATATTCCTCAGAGGAAATTGGTCACCGCGGTTTGCAAGACAAGCACGTGTCTCAGTCAGCTCCGTGCTGACAAGGCGTACGCTTCCCCGGTGAGACCTTTAATAGACTGTCCAAGGGAAAGTCACGTCGCTTTATCGATTAAAAAGAAAGAGAAGAAAGAAGCAGATTACGCAAGACCCAGCAGCTGGCCACTGCCGCAATTTCACGAACGTCGCATTACGCGTTGTCGCTCGTGCTTTGGAGGTTAATTTCCACGATAGGTCGACCGCGAAGCAAGCAGGAGATGGCCCACGTAACGGTTCAGAGCGAAATTTTCTACGTTGTCGCTGACGGCTTAAGAATTGCAGGGCGTCGGAGGTCCCGTTCGCTTTATTATCGCTCTGCAATAGCTTTCTCGGCGACCTCTTTCCCTAATCCCGAAATCTCTCCACAGAACGTGAGTACAGCTGCAAATAAATCTGTTCCGCCGAGAGAAATGGCTTGGTGTATTTTCGATGTATTAGGGAGTTTTCGTAGACCGCACTTCACCCTCTGCTAAGCCCTCGGTAACGAAGCAGCCGCTACAGCGCCGGCGCGCCGATGGCCTTGACTGTAGAGTTCCGGCCAGCGTAGCTGGTAGCGGAGGGCCATTGCGGGACAGCGGAAACGATCTACGAAAACTCCCTTTTTGCGGGCTTTTTTGCGGACGTAATTTTGACTTATAGCGGGCGTCGGGACGAACGCTTCCTCGTGACGCCTCATGGTCACAGTAAATACGCGCGAATTCGGCGATCCGACCGAGACCAATCTCGGCGTTCCGGTGTATTTCGGTGTGGCATATCTGAAAGCGTACGGCGCAGTGCCGGCCAATCAGCTCGCGAGTTAACAGCCGGAGGTTGCTCGAGGGTTGGCTTGCCTTAGCTTTGCGGCCTGCGGGCCGGCTTCATTCAGCCTCCGAAATGGGCGCTCGCTTGTCGCGTTCGCCGGTTTATGGGCGAACTGTACGAAATTGCTATATCTCTTTCGAACAAGCGATTAGCTATTGAAAGAGAAGAAAAGACCATCTATATGGCGGGCGATCTGAACAAATAAGAAAAGGAATGCTTTTTAGCAGATTTCGCGGCCGTCCTTCTGCCGAGACTTCTAAGCAACCTGGCGATTGCAAGGTACATTTTTGAAACAAGCGCTAGCAAAATAGGCTTTCGTTGCTGATTAAAGTTCAGTTATTTCTGTTTCCTTGCGGAAGGCGATAATATAGTAGCCGATTTACATTTTGTCTCGTTTTATAGAAAGCGCGAGTGAGTCAGACTCGCGCTTTTCTGCACCAAGCGCCGAGGACGCCGCCGAAAAGCACTGTGTGTGGTTTGGCGACCTTCCCCTCTTCCATTCTATGAAACAAGCACTCGCCAAGTGCCGTCATTACGCCCCCTGAATCGCGCGTAAATTCACCGAAAATACGCCCTATGAAAATAAACCTTTAGAATACAATGCTTTTGTTGTTTTTTGAGGGGTGGGGAGAGGTTAGGGCACCAGAAGAACACGTACCTTGACATGTCGAAAACTTGGCCTTCCTCAACAAGTTCAGTGGCAGTAAGAAAAAAAAAAATAAGAAAAACAAACGTTGCTCGAACGAATCCCTGTGCACACCAACACCAACCCACGGATGTCTGTTTTTTTGTTTTTTGTTTTTTGTTTTTGTCTTTTCTGACTTGCTGGCGCGCACAACTACTGTATTTACTCGAGTAATTGAAGTACCGTCTATGATCAAAGCCTGTTGGTCCGCTTTCCCTTGGAGCGCGTGGACAGTCAATCACCGCGATTGAGAGAGGGGTACCAGAGATATACGGGGCATAGGTAATAGGGAGTTTTAGTACAGCGTGTTTCCTCCTCCGCTAACCCTCCGCTACGAAGAAACCGCCACTGCGCCTGCGCGCCGATGGCCTTGGCTGTAGAGTTCCGGGTAGGGGAGAGGCTTAGCGGACGGGGAAACACGATCTACTAAAACTCGCTAATGTCTTCGTATTAAAATCTTATCTGCGCAGATTCCGTTTTTACAGAGAGTCGTGTTCACGACCTTGTTATTCGCTACCTGTTTCGAGCAGAACGAGGTGAATGACTGTATGTGTGCTTTGTGGCAAAGTGGACGCAACGGCCTTGTGATGGTAGGGAAATCGCAGCCGCGGTAGTGCATTCGCTGGTAATGAAATCACTCTTAGTGAAATCGCAGTCGCGCGAATTCCAAGTTTAATATTGAGCAGCGCTGTAACATATACGGTAACAGAAGGGTCATTTTATGACCTAACAGAACACCTTTTGCTTTGTCAATTGTGTGCCTTCAAAGCAGTCGCTCGCCACAAACAATCATCGACCATTTATTTATCCAGCACGATTTGTAAAATTTTAGAGTACATAATTTGTTTTAATCAAGTTAGTTCCTCATATTCCAATTTTGTTTCACCATCGCAACATATTTTTTTTTAAATTGCTGCCCTGCGGAAATCAATTTTTTACTTTGACTAATCATATTTTCTCCATGCTTGACCATGGATGTCAGGTTGATGCGTCTTTCTCGACTTTTGCAAAGCATTTGGCAAAGTATCTCACCAACTACAGTTTTCTAACCTTGATAAACTTAATATTATTTCTTAAATATTTTCCTGGATTAAATGTTTTCTAACTAATCACCGTATCTGTTTTTACAAATACATAAAATTTTTGCCTCAGTCCTGCTACCTCCGGTGTTTTCGAGGGGTCCGTTTTCGGACCCCTTCTGTTATCTCTTTATTTCAATGACTTACCAATGTGTGTATCATCCCATATTAGCTTATTCGCTGATGACTGTGTAATTGTGTAATAAATCGGGAAATTACTAACAAATCCAAAGGCGGCACTTCTTCAGGCTGACTTATGCGCGGTTTCGGAATGATGTAACTTATGGCAAATGACTCTCAAAACTAACAAATGTGGAGCTTTCAGGGTGTCTCGTCGTAACACGTCACCATCACTATACTTCATTTGTAAAACTCAGCTCACATCTGTAACCTCATTCAAGTATCTTGGTGTTCACAACACGTCTAACCTATGATGGAAAACTCATTCAGACCATATAATCGGTAACGCTAAGTCGATGCTAAAATATAAAAAAAAAACTTTTTTTTTAAATATTTTTGTTACTAAAAGTTTTCTTAAATACTTTATTACGTTCACAGCCGGAATATGCCGCAGAAATCTGGCATCGTCATGCAACACTTGTAACAAACATTAAGCACTGCAAAATGGCGACGCACGTTTCATACTTTGGAACTATCGTCGCACCGCAAGTGTTTCATCTATAAAAACCACCCTGTCACGGGCTCTTCTATCCTCACGCCGTAATATATCTCATTTATACCTCTTTCATAAAATTTATCATTCCAAGGTTTCCCTGAAGGACAAAATATTCATCAGCCTCTCTTTCATTTCTCTCCGCATCGATTGCAGCCTTAAAGTTGGCATACCTCATTGTGAAACTTCAGCTGACATCGAATATTTTATCCCGAGAATGGCATTTCAATGGAACCACATTCCCGTATCATTAGTAACTATTCTATCAATTGTTTTATTTAGGAAAGCACTAATTACTCACTGCTGCTAAGATTATGCCGCACTAACTTTTATAACCAAGTTTCCTTGTGTGTTTTAATATTTTAGCGAACCAATACTGTCTGCCCACCCCCTCTGTAATGCCCCTGGGCCCTGCGGGTATTAAAATGAATGACTAATTAATTAAATAATTAACTCATTAATTAATGGCGAGCATCAGCAGGTTACATTGTCCTAGGCGGCGCAATCGTGGCGAGCGACAAATAATCATCCGTGTTCTGCACGATTAGGCAAGTCACCTTATACATTGTAAAACTCCTGTTCATTCACTTTCCTGCAGAACACGCGGGCGCGGGTATCTAAGCATGCGAAAAACTGACGGGACACGGCGAATGGCGAAGCGCCGTGTATACGATTAGACCTGAAAAAGGAAATGTGGGCGGGGACAATGATCATGACGTTTCAGCTTGTCATTGCACCAGCGAGGGTCGACTTTTTCAAATCAGATAGAAATCCGAGTTTCGACGATCTTGGTTACGTCTTCGTTCGCAGTGATTAGTTAGCCCTGTGTTCTGCTGGAAAGTAGAAGAACCCTGTATATATTGCATACATAGTGTAGACTGCCCTCGATCATGCAGCAATTGAGAAGTTGAGGACTCGGAAACGTCGCTGGCGGCCGATCGATCCCAAGTGGAAAGATGCATAGCGAATGGATGGGCAATTGTGTTGAGCGTGAAACGTGTGGCGTCTACTCGTCGGCGCTCTTCCTTGGTTAGTTAAGCGACTAACTTAACGCGTGGCCTGTATTGTACACTCGATAGCAATTCCTGAAATGGAGATACCGGCGCTAACCTGGGTTTTAAAAGCGTGTGACAGGGTGTGAAGACGCTATCTGACGGATGCTCAGCGGATGCCCCGCACCTGCTTCCCCGTACAATAACACCTCAACTCACGGCGACGTTGCTATTGACTCTCCATCCTCCCGCCTCCCCTCAAAACCAAATCAGTGTCGAGCCTGGTGGCCACGCTTTTATTCAGACACATAGCCAAAGAACGTTTCACGTTGCAACCAATAAGAGCACCCGTTCTCACACTTGCCATTGTTCGCGGCAGTTCCGGTCCTTTTTATATTTATTTTTTTTATAATGCGTGCTACGGTTTCTGCAGTAAGCCGTTTTTTCCGACGATATCGCTGTCGCAAACTTCGCAGTTGCGATGAATGCATAGTGAGTGCACAATTTCCTGCAAGATCCTCTAGCCTCTGGATTTGACATAAATGTGGCCGCCTTAGGCCAGGCAATATTTGTATAGTTAGTTGACTTATTCTTTCGCTTCTAGACCGTTTTTTTAGATGTCTATATTCTGAGTTCAAATTACGTCGGCAGCAGTTTTCTTCTCTCATCGCTTTCGTGTTTAGATTTTTTTTTTCGGCGCACTAATCCCACGAGACAGGCAGCAGCCTATTTCTCCCGACCCATAAAGAACCGTAATGAGGCCAAGGCAATCTCGCGGAACAAGTCCAGTCTCAGCTTTCTAAAGATCAAATCCCTCGGACATTTTGAAGGGTCACAGCTTGCCTTTTTTGTTTATTGGAAATCCAGGGTTCTTGGAGCAAGTATGTTGCAATGGAGAGAGGAATTCTGCTGCACAGCGATCAGAGCTTTTATTTGCGCCCCTTCTTCGACGAATCTTCCTTTAGAGAGCAACTTTGTAACCTGTTTCAGACTCAACGATGTACCATATTGGCACATTTAGGCCATCGATCCCACGCAGCATAGCTCCTTTAGCCAATATTTGATTCCTTTTTTTTTGTGGTCTAGGGCCCTGTTAGCAGGAAAATGTCTGTGTATAACCTAACTTGTTATTCTTTGGCCAGGATCCGGTTATGTTGGCCTTTTAAATTTCATTAAAAAGTTTCAGAGTTAGGTTGCACTGCCTAATTGTTCGATTTTAACCTGGCTTACTTTTGGGCCTCAGTTTTAGAGGAAATGCGAGGATCAGCCTTCATTCTTGGTTGTACGCAGTTTTAACCTCACAACTTTGGGCCTAAATTGCCGAACAGGTGCCAGAAGTACGCTTCATTGCGGGTTGCTTGGCTAATACGAGGCTTCTTTGGCTGTATCCGGCACTTTGGCCATTATGTGGCAAACCATAAAAAAAAAAAGTGAAAGCCGTTTACAAATCCCTGTAACGCCGAATTGGAGCGCAGCTCTTGAGGAGGAGGAGTGAAGGGTACTGAGGGGAGGGTAGACCCCTCCCCCTTCTCCTCCTCCTCCCCTCATTCTTTAATATGCTCCGGGGGGGGTGTCACGTGACTTCGGGGAGGGGGTCACGTGACCTCGGGGAGGCGTGACCTGGGGGTGACCTCAAGGCCACGTGACCCCAAAGGTGACCCCCACGTGACCTTGGGGGTCACGTGACCTGGAGGGGTCACGTGACCTCGGGGGGTCACGTGACCTCAGAGGGGTCACGTGACCTGGGGGTCACGTGGGGTCACGTGACCTTGAGATGACCTTGGAAGGGGTCACGTGACCTTGGGGGTCACGTGACCTCGGGGGTCACGTGACCTTGGGGAGGCGACCACGTGACCTCGGGGGTCACGTGACCTCAGAGGGGTCACGTGACCTTCAAAGGGTCACGTGGGGTCATCTTGGGGTCACGTGACCTTGAGATGACCTTGGAAGGGGTCACGTGACCTTCAGGGGGTCACGTGGGGTCACGTGACCTTGAGATGACCTTGGGAGGGGTCACGTGACCTTGGGATGACCTTGGTTACGCCGACGCCGACGGCGACGCCAACGGCGACGCCGACGGCGACGCCGCTCAAGCCGGGAACGGGCCCCTAAGAGCTGCGCTCTAAAACAAAAAAAAAACGAGAGCCTTTTAAAAAACGCTTTAGTGGAAAACCTTTCTAGTCCCAAGTAAAGCCCCCAGGATTGCCAAACTTGGGCAAAGTTAGGTGATTCTCTGGCGTGTGGCCTGGGTCCACTGGCCAGTAGTACTGATATTACAATAGTAAGGTTCTGTGAACACATCTCGGCCGTTAAGTTGCGACCTTCTTCTGCACAGAGCGAATCGATGAGCGGGACGCAAGGAATACAAACTCAAGTCCCATCTGCTTAACTTCTGTCCGCATCTTAATGTTAGTTTATTAAGTGAATGTGCTAAAAGATTACCATACTCATGCATTTACCGAATGTGGCTCTTCCCTGAAATGCACGGCATCATTTGCGCATCTTGTTTTATACGTCTTTTTCCAGACAATAGGTCGTCAGCGTCACGTCTCCTGAAAAAGAACGAGACACCGCGGACGGTGGGCGGAACTTGACGCTCCTCTCAATTGCAGATGACAGAGATTCACTTTTTTAGAAGGTCATCGATCAAAAATTTTAAACCTCTTGATAAATTCGGCAGATACCCTAAAGTATGGCAAAAAGAAGTTTCGTTTTATATATTTAATATGATTAACCAACAAACCTAGTTGTATATGTTCGTATAAAAGAGTTTCAAGGATAAAAGAAGTGCGACGTGTAAGGCGAGGACGGGAAAAAAGGCTTTCCAACTGCCCGCGAACCGACACGGACGGCGCTCCAGTGGTTGTGGTTGTTGGCGTTATGGACCGTCAATAAATGTTCAAGCTGCCAGTTGCAAATATGTATCGTACAATATTCGTCCTATACGTAATTTGTCCTTTTATTCCTGAAACTTACCAGCGCGCTTCAACTTGTCCAGGAATTAAAATTTTCAGTAGGGTGAAATTACATGCTTTTTGACCAAGTTTGCAAAATAAGAATGACATGAACTTAAACGTTTCTTCGCAGTAGTAGATTATGATGCTTATATGTCGTATAACGTGCATTTCAGCCACGCAACATCGGAGCACACGTCGGTTCTGCCGCTGGTGCCATCGCTGCCCATTCGAAGACATCCATATACGAGCACTTCACCACAAGAAACAAACAGTTCTGTGAACACTTATACTTCGATTCAACCTAAGCAAGAGGGCTGTCAAAGACACACAAGCTCATACACGCAAACAAAAAGCGAAAAGTAACGTCGCAATCCCTTCATTGATGTCCTCGAGCCGAGAAAAGGCGGTGTCTTCAAGACGCTTTGTAAGATGTCTTGAAAGGCGTCTTGGAGACTCAGGTGGTGTGTGAGCATTGACCATATAGTAGTAGCTCACAATTAGCACCACAGAAAAAGCACACTCGCGATTGCCCTCTGTGAATTGACTTGATAGAACGAATTGAATTAATAAAACGTAAAAATATAAGTAAAGAACAATTCATGCGCGTAGTTACCAATGCCATTATGGCATCTACAGTGCAATGCTAGCTTCCCGAACTCTTCTCGAAAACGCCTTTTGAACGATGAACGTATCTTCGTTTCTGACAGACGATAAGTGAACTTGTTCTTCAAGCATGGGCCATGCAACGATATTGTGTAGGAATGTTTCTCAATTTACACGTGCTTACTGGCATAGTGAAACCTAAAAATGCTCAAGCGCAATGCCACTGAACAAAAAGCGTCTTCATGGTGGGGGAATTCGAAGGATAAAAACGCACGTTTTCTTTTAGTCTTTCCTTCACAAAACGTGATGACGAAGTTCCGGGGACAACGCCAACAATGCGGTTCCTGGGATTTCGTCATCAAATTTCGCTATCCCCACTGTGACAATATTTAAATGCGGCTCAATCGGGGGGCACGTGCTCTGCGCGGGCATTCGATTGGAGATGGTGACAATGAGTGCTTCGGCATGCATTGGGGTAGTGCTCGCATCCAGTTGCTGTGACGACGGGAATACGCGAACCTTAACAATGCGTGGAACTCAGCGGACTCCCTGTGCTCTGCCAACCCCAGCGCATGGCTGTGGTAAACAATGTCAGAATTTAATAAGCTCCGGATCACGTGGTCACTTGTTCTGGCTGATTGTGTTTCACTTTTTAATGCGTTAGCATTAGAACGCTCTTTTTGACGAAAACCCCGGTGTCTTTTAGTCGTCAGTTGTCGCGTGCCACGTTTCCATTGGTCTGAAACGCTAGCGTGAGCAAGCTTCAATATCGCCCTCTCTCTCCGGCGCTGACAAACTGAGAGACACCGCCGGGTTTTCGTAAAAAAACGAGCCATTTTGTTTTCGGCAAAGTTACACCCACAGATGGCGCCGAGCCAGAGAGGAAGAGGTGCCGCGCAACACCTCCTAGATTAAAAAATCCGTAGTGCTGAATGAGATGGCTTAATCAGAGAATGCCAACGCTGGACGAGTGCTGCGTCAGCACTCTGATTCGAGTCACGTTTGAGCCGAATGTTGACGCGATTGTCCTGTACAATATGTACACTGTGTTGGCCTTCTCTGATCACACCATCGCATTCAGCGCTATGGTTTTGTTATCTAGGAGGTACTGCGCTGCGGCGCGACGAAATGCGGCCGTGCTCAGCAGGGGCTCTGCTGTCGCAGGTTGTTCTTCGCTCTGGGTTTTCGTAGTAGCGGCTCGTGGGCTGTGTTGTGTTTCTAAGTATAAAACAATCAATGGTGTTCACTCCACGAGCGATATGAATGCGGTTTATTCCATGAGTAATATGTGTATGGTTCTTTGCACGAGTGATTTCAATGACCGTAAGCGAGGGTGACCACGTACTCTGACAGGCAGAGTGCAAAAAAAGTGGTGCAGCAAATTACTGGGAGATTCATTGGCGGATTCTTGGGGAATCTGTTAGCATGACCCTTGGGAAACGCTAGCACTGACCCCGTAACCAGGCCAAAAAGAGGCAGCAAAAAAGAAAGCCAAAAGAATAATAGTGGAAGGGTCAGCGTGAGTGTTTTCCAAAAATGGACGTGTGTGGCTTCCAAGGGTCATCCTAACGCATTACCGAAGAATCCACTAATAGATCTTCCTGTATTTTGTGTTTATACGATTATTATTGCGTTTAGAAAAAAAAACGCGTGTTTTATAGGCTATGTATATCAATTAAAAATTCTAAGCAGTATTTACTGCCAGTACAAAAATTGTTGCATCGTATTTGTAAGTATGATGTACAGTGAGCACCACAAGCAGTTAAAGCTTCTTCGTAAAAAACATTTAAAAACAAAAATACAGACACATTGCACGAAATTCGGAACATGCAAAACAAATATTAGTCTAATATATAAAAGTCCCAGAAACGACAGGGACAAAGAAGAGTCGAAACAACACAACTAACCTGCCCAAATTTCCAATTTGTTCCACTTTATATCTAGTCTGTTAAAAAAAAACAAAAAACACAAGGGTACTACATACTGCGTGTGAATAGCAAATAGTTTTGTATTAAAAACATATTCGCGATTTATTAAAAAAACATGACCTACTCATTTTTTTATTTTTTTTATGATGAGGAATATTTTTTGTCGCAAATCTTGTGACGTTTTTGTGTCTCTTATGCATGTATGCTTCAGTTTTATCATTTCGTTTTTGCAGAATCGAGCACTAAAGCGATATTTTAATAACAACATTACGAAAACTTCATGAAACATACTTGTGAAAATGTAGAGACGTTTTATTCGAGGCAAAAACAATATTTTGGACTCGCCACGCCACTGGAACGTGTAAGCGCTACGTCTGTTGTCCATTTTATATTTTACTCGTTCCAGCTCGTAATGCCTGTGGTCGGTGACAACTCAAAACGATAGGGTGAGGAAAACGAAGTCGGGAGAGGAGGAAATCGACGAAATGCTGACGAGCGTTGCGCCCGCTTACTCCTCTCCCACCTTTCTTTCCCTCGCCCTACCTTCTTAAGCTGCAACATACTATAGCTCCATATGTCGTCCCACATACAGGATATGTGAACCACCCGGCTAAGACCCAGAAAGGTCCACAAACGGCTGATGGCGGCAAGACGACAACTATATCGCTTTACCCAAGCCGCAATAAAACTACCCTAGGCACCGAGAGCGAAGAAACACGGGGTGACCTTGCGGCACCAGCGCGACACGTTTTCACGTCCGCCTCGACAGTAAGCCGGGCACTTCCGTGGCCTCCCCTTAGCCCGAGCGCACACGCCAAGCCCCGGTTGCGGGGTCAAACTGATACATCTTCGTCGTCCAAGCTGTCCGGCTGTCCACAGCTGGGATTACCCGAGAAAGCGATCCGGAGGCTCAACGTCGCTGTTAGATCGACCGGTGAATGCCCGGCAAGAAGGCGCCCGGCTCAGCGCTATATACGCACTAAAATTCCTCAATGTTTTTTGCACCGCCGTCAACAAATACCGACAAACAAACACGCATGACTAAGCACATTTTTGGGGGCAAGTCATTGGTCTGTGGACGTATGCGCCATGTCTTATATTCTGTGGCAGAGAGAGCAGCTGCGCATACTCAGAACTCCTTCCACAGCCCAATATAAACAAAGATGGCGGCGCGCAGAGGCCGACGAGTGGGGAGATCTATACGGAGTGCAAGTTCGTCTGCTCTCCCTGCGCATTTCGTGCGCTTGTCTATCCTCCAGATGTGCCCGCATTCTTTTGTCCCAACCCCGATTTCAACCAAAGACTGCGCGCGCTTGGTTGCCTCCTCAATGAGTTAAAGCCCCTCCATGCTTTAAAAGCAGCGCAAGGCGTGTCGATGCACGAGGCACGTGCAACGCGCAGCCCTTGGGAAGATCATGGCGGCGCAGCGCAGCACTGAGCTGGATTTCAGATGCCATGTTCTTCCCAGAAGTGACGCGCAGCACGTGTCTCGAGCATTTCCACAACAATGAATGACGCCACTTTTCCCAAGATAAAGGGGTTTTACATCGAGTGGCCCTTGCGCGTCTTCTATGTTGCCCTTTGATAGGCGTGCTCCTCCGACCTATAGTGCCTCTAAATGAGCTATGCTTAGAGTATCGGCACTCTGTTCACCGATATTGTTGTGGGTGCAGCCGTCTTAGTACTTCGTACAGGACAGACGCGACTGCCGGTCATCAAGATTCAAAAGCGCGACTTCCTCTGCAGATTTGGGTATAGAAAACTCGTGTAGTATCGCTTTGCTTTGTCGCGAGCTGTTAGAACATTTGTGGAGGACGGAAAAGCGCGTTTCCTGGAAATTTTGGATAAAACTTTCCATAACTGGCAACCGTGACTTCAAGCAACAGGATGGGTAAGTGTCGTTACTCTAAAGTATATCTAATTTAGCGACTGTACGTTTACCTATAATATCGCTCTAATGTTTACAAAATCGCAATCTAGGGCGGGACATCACTGCCCAGCACGCGCATGGTGCATCACTTCGGAAAGTGGGCGAAACACGCGCCGTGCACACGTGCTCTGAAAATAGCACGGACCAGAAGCCCGTTTTTGGAATGGATTTTATAGACGCTTTGCAGCAGCTGTGCATGGACGCCGCCATAACTGACCTTCAGTTTTTGTTTCCTCTTATTTCGTGTATTTCACTTCATCATTACCATAGCAGGCCAGATTATTGCCATATTAGATTCAACTGTGTCCTTTTCTAAAGCATCGGCCTTTGTAGAGGATCGCCAACTACCGTTTCAGTCGCTCGGCATCTCGGTAAGACAAGAGAAGGTCAGCAATGGCGGCTGTAATTTGGCGCGTGTGTAAAGCGTCTATACTCTGAGGCGTCAAAGACTTTTTTTTTTTTGGAACACTTGCTCTTTGTATACGTAATCCCATCGCTTACTTATCACCCTCACGAAATATTCACAATCACTGGCGCGGGGGTGCATGAGCAGGGTACGATATTTCGCAGAAGACAGTCATCACGCATGGTCGGAAAGCAATTCACTGCGCAATACGAAACAAATGGCATCTCACAAAATGAGATTTACTTGGAATGTTTTATATGGCATAGTTTGCTCCGGAAGCTTGCATCGTCACGCCAAAACTGAGTTTTCTTTCAAGTGAAAGAGCAGTAAGTCTAGCTAGTTAGTCTTGGTATCGGAAAAGAGGACGAAACATTCGGTCTGAGTAATAAACCAATAGGAACACAAAATCTTTACATCCCCGCTCGCTTCTTTGCCCCCCCAAACACCCTTCTCTTACCCAGCCTTAAGGCCTTGCAACTTCACTTTCTTCTCACCTGATCCCCTACTCTTCCGTAGTTCCATAATAAACAAAGTAACGGCCGAGCGTCGCCACCTGCGTAGATTTATTAAGATATCGACAGGTTTCTCGATAAAATATACACAGAACTAGAGATAGATATTCAAACTTTCCATACGTTCTTATGCGTTTGGAAATCAACACCATTTTACGCGTACGCGTGGTCCCTCCAATATTAGATTCAGGCTCTCGGTTGTATGTATGCATGTGAAGTCAATATAGGAAGTATTCACTGGACGCCATATTTATGGGTGCTGTTTAGAGCGCATGCTCAGAAAGAGCTCACATCAATAGGCTGCTAAGAGCGGCACTCTCGTTGGTGCGGAATGCACGTTGCAAAAGAACTGTGGAAGCTCGCCATCGGCACGCGCTCAGAATTCGCGCACACAGATATGGCCCCCAGTGAATACTCCCTATACCTTTGAACTTCCCACTTTCGGTGCGGTTACGCTGGCTGTGCGTAGTGCGCCGAACCAGCGTAAACGAAAAGCAATCGAATTGATTGCTTGCGTGAAAAACAGCTGGAAAGAAGTTTTGGCGGTGAGTGACGGTAGGATAGAATAGATTGTATCCGGGTTCGTCAAACTTAATCATTAGATTGAGCTTTACAAAGTGGACCGCAAAGCTGTTTACTCATGCCAACAGCTGCGTTTGGCGCGCAACGCTGTTCCATGGCTTATTCCGGTTTTAATGCCTGGAACACACGTGCAACAAATCCAACGGAAACAAGAATGCAAGTCGGAACACGATAAAATTGTTTTTCGCTATTAAAAAGATAATGACGAGCGTATTTATGGCATGCACGTAGAATGCAAACTGGATACTGTTGAAAGGATTTACTATTGCCGTGCGATGAAATCCCGAGCTTGAATTATTGTTTTGTTCGTATTGATTACAATTTAGGTTTGAGCATTGCGTGTTGTTTCGCCCATGTGTTTGGTCCTTAATTTCAGCCGACTTGGCACGCCCCTCGCTCGCAGATTCCAATCACCTCTAAAGGTGTATTCACAAGGCGGACTTGTCCCCAAACAAGGTCATACGTAACCAGTGACGTCACCTTTCCTGCGGTTCGCAATTCGCCATGTACTAGACGGAAAACAACAAATAAAACATGCAAAAGTCAAGAGCTGATTCGCGGACCGCAGAAACCTGTCCAGGGATAACTCCGCGGTCCTGAAGAATGTTCTGTATCGTGGGGGCAACCATCATGAAATAGGTATGCGAACTTGCGGTATAGCATGGTTTTGGATATTTCAAACACGCTCTATTCTGCCTTCTTTCTTGTCCACCGAAGTTCACTGGCTGCATTAACCGTCTTTATTTATTTTTTTTTCCTGCAGACCAAGTTTAGCGTTCATTTAAGTGGTTCTTTCTTGACTGTGTTTTACGTAACGGTTGATACTAGTTGAGACCTCATTGAACCGAGTGTGTTTATATATAATTTTTTTGTAATTACTGTCTACGTACCCGCATGTAAACAAATTAAGAAAACGGTGTTTTACCGCCGTTCTAATTGCAACATGCAAGTATGGTTCTTACCATTTCAAAACAGGACCCCACTTTGACGAAAACAAACACCTATTCAAAGTGTAATAAATACAGAAGGCAAAAATGGTTCTCTAAAAGCCCCAAACTGCATCATAACAGGTACGTTTGCAAACTCATAGCCATATGCAACAATGAGCGCCAATACCACAAACAACGTTTAATCGGGGGTCATTCTTGGCTATAAAAGAAGTAGTGAAACGTGGAATGAACATTTTATTTCCCTAGAACTGTTAATGTGCTTAGAATACTCCAACGGAAACAAGAATGCAATCATATCATGAATCATATTTGCATTTAGCAGAGGAATTTTCATCTAGCGTTCTTGAGATCGTCTTTATTTCTTTTAACTCAATTATAAATGAAACAGGCAAACGCTAATTGAGAAAATTTTTCAGTGTGCTTAAGAATAAAGTGCAATTCAACCTGATTGACTTTGTAGGTTAAACATTTCTGTTCCTACCTATGTTTATCGCTTGCGGAGCAATAGGATTTAGGGGAAATAGCGTTGGTAGCTATTCAATTTTCGCATGGTCCATAAGGTGATGTTTAATAAGTTCCACAGTTTTATGTCATACCGAATAAAACTACTGATCTCATTTAATTTTAACATATGGCCCGCCACTGTTCGTCCAAAATTACCAACCAAATTATCAAAACCGTTTGCCAATAACCTTTCGATATTTTCATTGAACGCATCTGTGTACAATTTATATCAGGAGATTAGGCGTTCGGTTCCATTTTTTCTCCATATTGTCGCGTTTTACGATGTGTGTGCTGAAGCCATGCCAATGCTGGATGCTGTCACATTGGCCACAATGAATCTCAACTCTGTTTCACTGCCCAGCTGTAAACAAAATTTTATGCGTTAGCGTGTTTCTTAACCATCCTCGGCCATTCCCGTCATTTATTCCACCAAACCAGCGCCTAGATGCGCTCGACGCTTGTCTTGAAGGCGTTTAATGCCCCGAGGCAACGTTTATGAGTGCACATGTTTTCCGCAACCTTGTCATCTTGATGGAGCGTCGCTCTGGTGCAGACGAACGTGACATTTACCGGGATTAGTACCTTCACTTGGCTTCTAACTCGCATTGCTGTAAAGCATGACGAAACCCGTGCGAACAAAATGTCTAAATAAGCGCCGCGTCGTCATGGCCAGGTTCAATGCCAGCGTTGCTGCGCAACGCGATAACTATGCTAGCCATCGGCAGCCTTGTTTCGCAAACGAGTCAATGGGTTCTATCAATTGAAAGCGAGTGTGAACACTCGTCAACGTAGAACGAGAAGTCAGCATGTTGCCTTCGGGTGACTCACGGCACGAGGATCCCCATCTTCTCGGTAAATGAGGCTGCCGTAGATCCTCAGCATACATATGCAGACTCGTCCTCAATACCTAAAAAAAATGCAGCGCTGCTGCATTTTTTCGCTGAAGCAAGAGGTTGCATTTTATATCGTTGTTTCTCTACTGATCGTATTGGAGGCACCGCGGTTGTAGGAATTTTTTGATGAGTAAATATAGAAAGAACGCCCCATCCTTGCTGGGGCCCTTCATCTTTATCTTCTTCACTGTCAGATTAGCCATATGCTAATTGGATGTAAATTCGAGTGTCATGTACGCTGTGTGATGGTTCTTAGCTTGGTGTTCAGCGAAAGCTACCGGCACAAGGTCACTACGTTGAGAGGTGCTGATCTTGTTTGGTAGCACGTGCAGCGAAAACAGTAACCATAGATACGAGCCCGGACTCGCAGTCCTCACTTCGGACTACGGTAATTATGAAATTTAGCACCATGTCGGCGGTCTTATACCAAACCTGCAGACTTGTCCGCAATGTCATCACATAAGGTCTCAGGATACGCACATTTCTCTGGTCCGCGGACCAGGTTCCTAAGATTGGTCGGACATGACCTTTCAGCGAGCGTTGCCTCCGCATATGCGCGCTGCGTGCTTTGCGGCATATTTTAACATTGTGACGTGTTCACCTATCTACGGCACTTTGAGCGTTCGCTAAACTTAACAAAATACAGATTCCCTGACAACATCCACACGATTCATGTCTGCATCCTCGCATTCCGCACCCCGAATAAGATAAAACTTGCATCGAGCCTGAAGTTAAACAGAGAAAAAACGGGTTATATTCTTAAGCCCTTTGTCACATAACACACCACAAAACATCAGTTCTCAGTTCGACGTGCAGCGCACTGACGTTGAATCGACGGTACCCATTTTCTCGAGTGGCTTGATAGTCGAGTGATACAACTTATTAAAATAGTTAATGCACGGGTGACTGACTGCAAAGAAGTAATCGGGGTTTTCTTGCCCCTACTCCGAAACCTCATAGCTTTTTTTCTAAAGTCTTTGATTTTTAGTTTATCTGTTTAATACGTTATATCCCACCGTAATTAAGCCTCGCGTAAACGTTGGGGCCGTCAGTTCGACGCTAGTGCGCTGTACGTCCAACTGAATTTCGTGGTGTCGTATGTGTGACAAGAGGTGTAAAAGATAAACCTTCCTTTTTCAGACTATCCTGGCTACTTTTTCCGGCTTAAATCGCGCTTGTTTCTAATTTCGAGCTTCGAAATTCGCTAGTCTCATTTCACACATCCAATCGATTTCGATTAAATGTCTCCCAAAATCTTATCTTATCAACAAGTTGGTTTTTTTTCTTCTACGCCCTATTATGCCGGTATAAATATACAAACCAGCGTATTTTCACGGGTAGTGACCAAAAGTGCAATAAGTAAACAAGAAGAAATACACGTTTAATGGGGCGAACTTGTGCCCAAAACAAAAAAGGAATACACGATAATAGCGGAGCGTCGCGAGCGTCGAAGTCGGCGTAACAGCGGTAACGAACGCTGAGGCGAGACTAACTTGCTCGCCTTGCGGAGTCCCTTATGCACCCTCGTAGGTTTCTGTATCATTCGGTGTAGAACTTTCGGCGCGTAGAACATTCGGAACTTGATCAGACGAGAATTTTCTCGAATTTACAAAAACGTCAAGTTAAAAGAATAAATAAAAGGACAGACCGCTGACTGGAATCGAACCTATACACCTTCCGCGCGATAGTCAAGCGCGGCAACCACTCGGCCACGCACGCGCTTGCCCGCCGACGCGCGTGGCAATATTTAGTCAAGATAAGAAAAGGGGGTGCTACTTCCTACGGTAGCAACTAAGGTTAAGAACAGAAGGGCGTGGCAAACATCGCATCTCGAACGCCCGGAACATCGCAATACTTCTGCACGTCCATTGCTATCGCGGCGTTAGCCAATAAGCACGAAAAAGATCAAACCACGAAGCAATCGGTATGAGCATAAAAATCCATACCCTGCAGTCACTAAGAAGTCAGGGTGGTTTCTTGGAGCCCTCTCTCTTCTCTCAAAATATTTAAAATCCTTAAAATGAATGAAAAAAAGATGTCAATACTTAGTTTTACACTCAAAGAAATGCCTCCGCGTCCACTTACCCGCAAAACACTAAAAGAGCCAATCTCTGCGATATACGAAATCAGCTCAGCGAATGTTAAGACTCAAAAATGAAGTCTGCGGTCTGGCATTTCGCAATGCAAAGCGTCATGCTTGCATTGCGTAATGCTACAGCCCAGCCTTAATTTTGAGGTCAAACAGGTGTTCCGCCTCATCGCTCGCTGATCGGATTTCGTAGATTGCAGAGATTGGCTCTTTGAGTGTTTTGCGGTTAAGTAGTCTTGTGGGAATTTCTTATAGTGTACCCACGCTACACTCTAAAAAAAGTCGGTGCGTCTACTTTTACGCACAACACTTGGAGAACCAATCAGCGCAACTTTCGGAGGCAGCTCAGCAAATGACGGTGCCGAAACATCTGTTTAGACCGAAAAACGCAGACTGAGTTGTGACATTAAGCAATGCAAAACGTCACGCTTGCATTGCCTAATGTCACAACTCAGACTGCGTTTTTTGGTCTAAACATATGTTTCTGCATCGTCATTCGCTGAGCTGCCTCTGTAAGTTGCGCTGATTGGTTCTCCGAGTGTTGTGCGTAAAAGTAGACGCACATACTTTTTTAGAGTGTACTATCGCCTGTGAAACTTAGTTCTTCTGGTTTAAATTTACGTTATATATACATCCAACTTTGTTTTACACTAGGCTGTCTTAATGCAAGGTGCCATTGACAAACGCAAAAAAAACCCATAAAATCAGCAATACATTAGTTAATTCCATAGAAGTGGTACTTAGTCTGTGAAATTCGATCGATGCTAGCAGTAAAGTTATATCTCAGTGATAATTAACCCATCGGTGAAAGGATTGAGTTAGAAAATAATCACCGGAACTCAAGTCTTATTTAAAAACAAACATGCTCATGAACAAACGATGAGCAAATCACAGTGCATTTCCAGTCAAACCAGTACCGGCGAAAAGTAAAACGCGCAGTCATTCCTAAATTGGCAAGAAATTGTTATGTTGCCCATCTCTGACGCCAGGGTCCGTCACTTTCAGAAATTTGGTCTCAATAAAAAAGGCCGTTTTACGTGATAGACCTAATACACCACAACAAATTTATGCACCAGTGTTCAGCGGGCCGTTCGGAAATTTCATTTTGTCACAAAAGTTCTCGTCGACCATTCACGAAGGTGATTTCACAACTTTAAAACCAGGTACTTATTTTAAATAAACTCTAACTATCTTTGGGTGAGTGTCCTCTATGCATCAGCCTCTTTATTGGACAGGACACAAATTAAGCCAACATTAAATGCCCTAAAGATATGTAGAACGACATTTCAATAATGTTTTATGTAAATGATGCTGGATGCAACTGTACCAGTGTAACTTTTAACCCATACTCTAAAAAAGCCCCTGCGTCTACTTTCCCACGCAACACTCGGAGAGCCAATCCCCGTAACTTACGGAGGCAGCTCAGCGAATGGCGATGCCGAAACATATGCTTAGACCAAATACCGCAGTCTGAGTTATGACATTAAGCAATACAGAACGTCACGCTTGCAATGCCTAACATTTTGTTGCATACTTCAAAAGCGCCCATGCAAATCATGAAATTTTGCGTTTTTGCAACTATTGGCATTGAGTTGAGACCCAGGATTTTTTTTATCAGCTTTCAGGATCGTAGTTTATAATTTAGAGAACGTCCACTGCAGTGGACAGCAGGCACTGGGGGCACAAGATCCCATTCGTCCCATGACCTTAACATTGGCTTTTTTTTTAACTCGACGTATTTTTCTTGGGGGTGGAGCCTGGGGTCCCGTGTCGCTATCCTCTTCATCACTATCGTCACTTTGGCTGGCATCTTCCCAGCTATCATCACACCTGCCTTGATCACCCTCTATGGCATAATCGATGTCATCATCCTCGCTCTCTAAAAGATTATCGTCACTTCCTGACGGCAGTCTGTTTTTAGTAGGACACTAATTTCTGAGTCAGATAGTGGGATATCCAATAAAGCATCGATGTCTTCGTCTCTCAAAGGTGATTTGGTAGCAGATCATTTGTTGCTAAAACAAAACATAACAAAATATAGTATTTTTTTTAATATGTAGAATTATGGCGTATTATTCATTACAACAGAAGATTTGTCCATTCCAGTATTTTTACACAGTTGCTGACCAAATAGAATTTGTGCATAGCACATGGCCCCGTAATGCTGCTGTTCATAGTGTCCACCAGAACGGACAAGTCACAAACCGATCACTTACTGAACAATGAAGACTTATTGGACACTGATATTTATGAAGATTACACGTCAAGAGTTACTCAAAGGCTTGAAAACGTTTCAGAGAGGTGCAATAAGTTTTTGCAACAGGCTACGACGCTTTTGAGAGGATGCTCGTGCTTTACCTGGAAATTGCGGAAGTTGCCATCTTAAAGGCTGAATATGTACACATCAGTGGAATTGTGGCGCCATCTATGAGTGACAATCGAAAACACATATGTCCACTGAAGTGGACACCATGCCTACGGGTATTATGTCGCTTGGAAATTTATGTAAAAAATAATTAACTCTGTCCACTGTAGTGGCCACTACGCAACAAAGGGCTAATTAATTAGTGCCACAACTCAGACTGCGTTTTTTGGTCTAAACATATGTTTCGGCATGGTCATTTGCAGAGCTGCCTCCGTAAGTTGCGGTGATTGCCTCTCTGATTGTTGTGCGGCAAAGTAGACGCGAGGGCTTTTTTTACAGTGATTTGGTCAATCATTTAAGGACAACGCGAGCGCGACCGATTCCGCGCATTCGCCTTTGTTCGGCACAATAGTTCGCTCGGCCAGACGACGCCATCAAGTTTGTACTGTAAAGTTTCAAGAAACTAAACTAAATAAGTTTTCCGCCTTGCGTTTCAGTGCGCTTATCATATCCAGCTAGCAAATTGAAAGTCGGTTGCGGTAAGACCCCACTTTTATCTTGTTCGGAATGTATCAAAAGTTGACTAAACCGGCTAGAAGTTACTCGAACTTTTTTAATTAGTAGACATTTAAACTTACTGAAAGTATTCAGTGAGTTAGAGGTTATGGAATAAATATAATTTTAAAGACTTATTGTAATCTTAGTGTTTAATTAGCTACCTCACAGCCCTCAAATTTACTTTCATCCACATATTTTCGTAGTTTAGATAGACAGGCTTCGTTTGCGACTTATGAGCGACGACATTGTATTATGTTTTTGTACCTAATAATTATGTTTTGGTTGCGCTCCCCTCCACTTGTAAATACCGGGTGTCCCAAATAGGGGCTAGGCTCTTTTAATCTACCGGAAAATTCAGTTTCTTAAGCTATTGCGCTACGATTTTGTGCAGCGTTGCCAACAGATGGTGCATTTTTTTTTCGTAAATTTGCGAAGAGCAAATTTACCCGAGAAAAAAGTAAAGAATGAAAAAGTCTTAACTCCTATAGAAACGCAGCGAAGCCACCGGTCTTCAATCAATAGGGCGCCCTATTGATTGAAGACCGGTGGCTTCGCTATGTTTCCATATGAGTTAAACATTTTTCGTTCTTTACTTTTTCCTCAAGTAAACTCGCTCTTTGCCAATTAAAAAAAATGCACCATCTGTGGGCAACGCAGCACAAAATCGTAGCGCGAAAGATTAAGAAACCGAATTTTGCGGTCGATTTAAAGAACCTGGCCGGTGTTTGGGACACCAGGAAGTAAGATAACTAAATACGTTTGGTGCTTAAGTGAGGGAATCTACTTACCAAGACGTAAAAAAAAGTATGGCCGTATTTTGTGGGAATCCTAAAAAACAATGTGCGTTATAAGTCAAATAAAAAAGAGCCTATTTGTTGCCTTGTTTTGAAGGTTTTACAACCGTGTTGTTCTAAAGCCCATTCATAATGTTTCGAAGTTGGATCATAAAACAAACTTCAGGTGAAACTTTTTTAATATCTTCTTTGCCGATTTTTTTATATAAGTATATTAATATTTTACATATTAGAAACGCACTTCGAGTGGAAATATTGGCATACCTGGGCTTCATTGACGTTCTGAGGAGTTTACAGCTTGGGATTTTGCTTGTACTATGCAACAGCGGCTCCCCCTTTAATAATAGACGCACGTTGCAAAGTCAATCGAAATTATCTTTCTATTTACGCACCAATGAATACTCTTGGAACTGTCCTCTTAATTTAAAGAACCGTAACGGCCCCCTACATCCTCCCCCCCCCCCCCCACACTTTTCTTTTGTCGCGAAAGGCCAATAAGAATTTTTTTTTTTACGAGATTTAAAAGGTTTCGGTTTTTTCCTCAATTCTCAGTACCGCAAACGCAAGCTTTTCCCCGTCTCAGCAAATTTTTTTTTTTCCACTCAGAACTACAGGAACGGTCTCTCACCCCCCGTACCCCCCCCCCCCCTCCTCCCCCTTTATCAATAGCGCTGCTGCTGTTAAGTTAAAAATACATGTCTGATTTGGTCATAGCGTACCCACTTATGAATTTGAGGTTTGGAGTACGAATGTGCACCGTTCTTCGCTACTAAAAGTAGTTTACTTTCTGTTTTATTTTTTTTTTTGCACTGGATATTTTGTAAGGTTAAAAGAATATTTAAAAAAATATAAATCAGTAAGAAAGGAACTTTCAGTCAACTACAGCGTAAACGAAAGAACACGAGCCTAATGCCTGAATGTACTGTTCTCTTGAAAGCTTAAAGGTGCCCCGAGGAAGTTTCTGAGATGGCGTAAATATGACGATGACTCACTCTTCGGGCTCCAAGTATCCTAGAAATAATTAAATCATGACGATACGCGGCCGACTTCTCTTTTAAAAAATCAATCAAAGATCAAAATTATCATTGGATATGGGAAGAGCATTGTGTCGGCAGCCAGGACGGCATCCGACCCCTAAAAACACGACATTTCGTAGAGATTGCAAAGGCTGTTATTCCAAAATGTGTATGCTTTTGTAGGTGACAGAAGCAGAGTAGTTTAAAATAGGTTATTTTCGCGGAGAGAACATAATACTGCCCAATAATCGTCTCAAAAACAGCAAACTCTCTTCTCTTTTTTTTGAATGAGTGACGTGTCTGGTCGTCAGCTCTCGATCGGTCGCTCGCTGGGTTGGATCGTAGTCCTGGCTCTATGAACAAAGAGCCACGCGCATTCGAAATATCGCTTCGCGGTTCCACCGTTCGAAGGCGCGAGGATCCATCGCTCGCTATTGACTGTCAGTGGTCCTGGTTTCGGAACATGCTCCTACCTCCGCCGGAGATGAAATCGGTGTGTGGCGATCTTTGGCCGCGTATCGTTATGATTTAGGCACTTCTAGGTTGCTTAGAACCAGCAGAGTGGGTTATCGCCACATTTAGGCGATTGCAGAAGCCTGCTTTGGGCAACTTTCATTGTACTCCATGTACTTGCGGAGCAAAACTACATGAAGCGCGCTGTCCCCGCGGATCGACTGGGGCAGACCTCCAAGTATACCTTTCTTGCTATTCTGCGACGAACATTTTTAGAAGCAGTTGTTCTTTATGTTTTAGTTTGTTCATTCAAAATTGGTGAACATTGACCCCGTGTGACCAACTTCGCAGCACACGCGAGTGACACGTGGTTGCGCGGGGTTCGATCAACACCATCTAAAAGAAAAAACCGTTGGCTTTCTCACCCCCCCCCCCCTAATTTTATCACTAGTAGACACATGATCTACTTTGTGTTAGCGTCGTCGACAGCCCGTCTTCCAGCGTCTTACCACGAGCGCGACGTGAGCACGCAGCGACGCGAAAACAGACGCGTCTGCCACTTTGCGGCGGTGATCCACTGGCGATGGCGTAATGTACCTTTTCCGAGAAGCGTTCTGCGCACGCGCGAGCGCCCGATGCCAAGCGGCGCAAGTCAGAACGAAAAATCGAGGAAATTCGGAAGGAGGCTGTATATCAGCGAGTAGAACACGTAACTGCAGCATATATATAATTGTGTTACACAAAAAAAGAACGTCGACGGAAAGGAAAACACGACGCTTGGGTGGACGCCACGGATGCCCCTCTTTAAAGTCGCCTTGGGCAAGCGCCGCTGCTCAGAGAGCGAAGAAACTGTTAGCGTAGCTGCCATTATCGATTGGTAGCGCAGGAAGGTCACTTCCTCGATTTTTAGTTCATGCAGCCACCGGCTGCTGCCGTTGGTATGTGCAAAAAGGTCCATTCTCACAGGCCTTGGATTCTAGGTGGTTTTGGTTCGATCCACCTATATAACGCGCCTCCCCACTCTTCAGCCTTTCATTTTACCTTAGTTCCTTTTTGGGACTTTCCAGTAGAATCTGTAGGACAGACGTGGACGGCAAAATGCCAATGGCAATGACAAACACAACGTACAAATCGGATGGAACTAGTATATAACTGTGAGAATAGCACGGCATTGTCTGTGTCCCTATTTGGAACCATTACTTTGTTATATTGCCAAGGTTTCAATACGTAACGGGCCGCTGCTTTTTGGGAGGGGAGCGGCCGAGTTGACAGCACACGCGGGTTTAATTCCTGGAGCAACTAGGTATGGAGATCTGTAACGTTTGGGGCGTAGGGTTTAGATGTAAGAGAAAACCAACACCGAAAGCGTTACGCCCATAAGGAACCATGTAAAAATACTTCTTTCCCCGGTAGGATTTGAATTCACCACCTTAACATTGTGAGTAGCGACCGAGCTAGCGAGCAACGACGTTTGTTCTGGGCGTTATACTTCGTCTTTCCTTAGCATGGACTAACTGCGAAGGCTGTGCAAGCGCGAGCGGCTATCCTGGACTGCTTTGACGGGAGCACTCGCTTCACGAGCGCTCGCGCAGCCGCCGAGGCTTCACCCAAAGAAACTAGCTCGCGCGTTTAGCTTGCGCGGCTAACAATGATCCGTGCTAAGGTGAGACGAAGTATTGGCGACGTGCGCGATCGAAAGCGTCGCTGTGGTCGACCGGCCATGATTGGCCGAATGCTGACTATGACGCCAGGAAAGGATTTCTCATCGACGAAAATAAGAGGAATGTAAGACCTTGAATTTTGATGGTGTTGGCAGTGTCGCTTTGAGTCGTTTCAAGCTTCCACCATGCTCCTTGCAAACACCATCGAACGTGTTGTTCGCAAGGTAATGACGTCACGAAACGGAGCCATGGGAGGGCGCCACCAAAACATCTCGCCGCTAATAGAGAGAGACCATTTCGCGCGGCGTTCAATACCGAGCTCCCTGGGGCGGTCGCGCGCCTCGCGGCCTTGAAAGCGCGTGACCATGTCATGCTGCGCTATCTCAAGTCGTTTGTCAGAAATGGGAGCAAATCTTGGACACATTTCCTTTGTAGCGAGGCGGTGCCCCTTTAGACGCCTCTCTCTTCGTCTATAGTGGTGGAAGAAGAAAGAGGCGAGCTTATTGAGAACGTAAGAAATAGCGGAATGTGCAGGAATAACCTTCATTATGTACCCCGCACACGAACGCTAATAGGTGGAAGACCTATCACACATTTTGTACTTTTCAGTGTTTGTCAGAATGACTAAGCTTGTATAATATGTTTTTAACATTCCAGCAGAATATTGGAGCCAATCGGGCGTTCGTATTAAGAAAGTGCGCGACAGACTTATCTTGAGTAAAAGAAGCCGCGGCTAGCAGCACTTGGTCAGTCTCCTTTTCGTAGGACACGCAGTACTGACGGTATCTTCATTTCATTTCATTTCATTTCATTTATTTACCTTGAGGACCCGTGTCCGGCTATTACACAAGGGACGGTAAATTAAAAGACCCTTGTTTAAACACAAAAGTAAGAATCACACAAAAAAAGAAATAAAAACATGGCACAAATGTTGAATGACAATAAGTTCACAAATACAAATTTACAAATATACAAATTTATAACTCGTTCATTTCATCCAAAAATACACTGATAAGTTCACAAAACCTAGATGTGTTAATCTTGATTAAGTTCCGGGCACAGGTTCGCCTCAATAAACCTCAGTAAACATTAAGTTTTGTGTTGACCTGCTCGTTCGCTTCGTGACGTTAAAGCAATACATGTAAACCTCGGCGCTTCGTCCCAGCGTGACGACGAGAAGCCTAAACCTGGTCCCAGTTTTCTCTGGTTAGAACTTTTACGATCTATCCACCCTCACTCGCTACAAGAAGAACTTGTTCGTGAACACACGGTAGAGCCAAAGATTGCGCGAGACGCCACAGAG
Organism: Ixodes scapularis; assembly: GCF_016920785.2. Classification (NCBI taxonomy): domain Eukaryota; kingdom Metazoa; phylum Arthropoda; class Arachnida; order Ixodida; family Ixodidae; genus Ixodes; species Ixodes scapularis. Next base: position 176,424,961 of record NW_024609846.1, on the reverse strand, counting down.
CTCGTATTGTTTTATAGACGGACGGCAATCGGCTATAACAGAGGTGCTCTGGGCAACATGCATCCTGCCGTTTCTCTCTATATTTTTTTAACATCACTGTCTGTGGCCAGTGGGTGCGTAAAAAGTTCGTCTTACCCGCTTCAAGTACATCTTGCTTTTCGTTGTCATATACACGCATCCTTGGTTTCTCCTCAAGTCTGAGCGCAATTAACCGACTGTACGAGCCAAGGGACCAAAGAAGCAGTACCGAAAGCGGAGTGCCCGGCGTTCGCCATCTTTCTGTATACGTGCTCATCCGTCGGCTCATTCAATGAACTTAGAGAGCGCCCATGACTTTACGTTTTTGGTCGGTAAATATGCGCCTGCTTGGTCTTTCTAGGCTCTGACCGCACTCGAACTAAAAATGAAACACATTGTAGTATCCTCTCTAGGCAACTTTAATCGAGTTGTAATTTAAATTAAATGTGATGTATATTTTTAACTTAATTTGAACAAAACATATGAAGATAGGGTAGTAAACTGATTCCTCGGTGGTCTAAACTCTTGCACCCCTGTCAGACGTGCGCGTTAAAGGCCTTCAGAATGCGCTTGCCGGCGTGCGCTGGTTCGCCGGCCAATCGAAGCAGTTCGACCTAAAGGCAGTTAACATGTTTGCTTGGTAGGGGTATAATATAACCTGTCAAACTTAAAATTTTATGTCAGTTCCGTCTAATGACATTTGAGAGATCGGCCTATCAGCGCGTGGAACTCCGGGCATAGCGCATGTCATGCGCGACAGATCGCGAGCTGATTCGGCGATCACACAAATGTCATTCGATGGAACTGACATTTAATGGTCAGTCATACAGTGAAACTCATTCCGAAGGATCATAAATATGTCGGAGGATTATTGCGGTGTAGACCTTGCGTTACTGGGAATTCGGTCGCGCAATATAGAACCACACCTCGGTCGGGATAAGTCCGCACGCCCATCGCCGGTACGTGCGATATCTCCTGTTCCGTTTAAAGCCTCCGAATTTGGCCTTATTACGGAACGCTCTTTCGTGTAGTTTTTTTAGACACAGTGGCTGGTTGAGCACCTCACTGCACTTTTTTGTTTTTTAAATTGTCGTGCCCATATTCGGGTGCTACGCCACTCGGATTTTCCGAAAAAGACGCTTCGGTGCGTTAGCCGACGCTGCCAATTAATGCTATTGCCACTTGTAAAATACACCGAGGCCACTTTTTATGGAGAACTGAGCACGCTACATACTCCAGTCAACAAGCGCGCCGTTTTGAATGCGGGAGCAATAACAGTCCCATGGAGCGAAGCTCGCGTTGTCTGTAACCGTCTGTAGCAGCGAAACGGCAGTTAAATTCTCATTGGCCAAAAGAACAGCAACGCAGATGCATCGTGACGAAAGTCGGCGCGGCGCTCAAGGTCAAAGCGGACGCACCTCAGAAAAATAGCAGACAAGGAAAAACACGTCAACCCAGTTGCGTCGTCACGGAAGGCGTGGGGCCGGCGGGGCTCGCCGCGCCTGCGAACTGGGGGAACGTGATGTCACCGTGTGGGATAGGAAGACGTGGCACGCTGCTTGTAGGATTGTGCTCTGTGTAGGAATGCATTCGCATTCCTACACGTAAGCAGTCTTAACTGTCCTTTTAACTTTATTTTTTCGATCCTGGTCTTAAGCTGCATATGGCACTTTCTTACGGGGGAGGTCCCAACCTTTATGTTCAAATAAATTAAGTGAATTCAGCTGGTTATCTGAGTACAATCAATACATGATTTGCAAGACTGCCGAAATGGGAACGAGCCAACACCGCTTAGAATAATCAAAGCCTCCGCATCGCCTCCTCCCCCTTCATGAAACGTCATCAGAGTCGGATCGCTCTAACTCGGCTATTGGGCCCGAGTCCGACCTTCGACGCGCTGATTGAACACGAGCCCCGGCCGAACACTGACGCAGCACTCGTGCAAATCTCAGGCCTCGATCGATTTGAGTGTGCTGACGGTGCGATGTCTGTGTATCTAGGTGGTGCTGACCGAGCACGGTATACTGTTTCTTAAAATTCACCAATAAACCAAGAAAACGATGTTTTTTTTTTTTTTTTTCATAGGGATGTTTTTATGGTGTTTTAGAATGGAGAGGTGTGTCGTCCCGCGGCCGTGAGTGTGTAGCGATGTGCAAACACGCCGATGAGGACGCTGTGGAGCGGAGCGCGGCCGTCCGACGTGTGCCAGAGGCCTAGCGGTTGCAGCACGGATGCTTTCTTCGGCTCGAAAATGGTCGTATTCTGCGCTTTTTTTTTTTCTGTTCGGTTATGAGAACGAATAAGTTCCATCCTATCTCAAACTCACGTGAAAAAGCCTGACTCGTGCTTGCGGCAATGCCTATGTTTGAAGCGCAAATTTCCGTTTGGGAGCAGTTAGTTACTTCCATGGTCATTTAATTTTATTTGTCGTTTCCGGTTATAGAAGAACAATTTTCTGTCTCGCTTTACACACCATCATTAGGAAAGCGAAATTTAATTCTGGTGCGATATGCGATCCTTTCCTCTCCACTTTATTGCCAAAGCTTTTTCATTATATATTTGGCAGTTGTATGTTTTCGAGACCTCTAAATACCTAGTTTTTGTTCCCGTGTTAACATATTTTTTCTGTAGCATGGATTAATGAAAACGAGCGTTTCCATGACTTCTGTATTCTCAGCCAAAGCTTATTAACCAGGAAATGTCTGAATTAATTATATCTACTGAGCTTGAAAAGGGTAGATGATTGGGCTAGTTTGTAATAAACATCTAAACGGTATTAGCGCACACGTAGAGATGTGCTGTAATACCGTTTAGACATCTAGTGATCATCCATCATATAAGGACAAACACCAAGACTGGCAAGACAAATGAAGAAACTTCAACTTCTTTTTGTATTGAAGAGCAATTCTTCTTGAAGAAATATGCTTTTCCGACATGTCCCGCCAGTACCACACTCTGCTTAGACTTGTGTTTCTTTTTCTATTCATAATTTCATTTCATTTCATTTATTAATCCCTTAAATGCCCACGTAGGGCTTTACATAAGAGGGGGGGGGGGGGGGGGGGGGGAGGGAGTCTTTGTACACTTCAGGTACACAGTATAAGCAAAAAGAGAAAAAAAAAAACGAACAAAAGATAATACACAAGTGGGCTACAGGCCGTAAAAGGTGGCAAGTGCTTCTCTAAATTTTGAGATATGTGATATTGTTACTATTGAGTCTGGTAATTTATCCCAATTATTAATAGAAAGCTGCAGAGGCAAAAATGTAAATATATTTGTCCTAGGAATGGATAAAAGAAGCTTGCAGGAGTTATCTATGCGACGGGAGGTGTGAGGTGCAGGTATGCAGTATAAAGTTTTGTTTTTTCACTAGGAATCAGGCAATCTCATTTCGAGAGCAGAGAGGCGTCGCACGGTGTCCGAAACAAGGAGTGTTTCCCTTTGCGCGCGTTGTAACCCACGTTGCACACCGGAAAAAAAAAAAAAGCACCGATCCGTGTTTTTCTTTGCCGTATTTTAGATCGTTGTGAGCCCCTTGTATCGTCGGCACAGCTAGCAGCCACAAAATATTGTATCGCTTCACACACACCGAAATGCATGAAGAAATAGTCACACCAACACGCTCCATGCCAGCCTCCCTATACGCTGCCTGACCGGCCTCCTGGCCCCTCTGTGACTGGCAGCTCCACTTCCGGCCCCTCTGTGACTGGCAGCTCGACTTCCACACAACACTCAACTCCTATGGAGAGGCTAATGCGGTCGGCACACTTCCCAGTTCTAGTACGTTCAATATGGCAGCGCTTTAGTCGCTAAAAGTTCAAGAAACGCAGAGCACGGGTTTGTATGTTCATATTCCTTGCTTATGATTCGTTCTTTGGCGACCCTCTAGGCTAATACTGCAGTCTTACTGACAAAGGAAAGGAACGAGAATAAGAGGCACACAGCTGGTAACGCTGTTCATCTTTAAAGTTTTGAGCGACAAAATACATAGCGGGAACTGAAGTGAAGACAAACATATTACAAAATACCCTGTTTCGATGAGGCTTCGAAGCAACCCTGTCTAATTGCCTTACTATACTTTGAGCTTGGATAATTTTTGTTAAAGTGACTGATTCTGTTTTTAACTTGAACAATCTTAGCTGTTCTATATATATATATATATATATATATATAATTATATAACTGAGAAGAAAAAACCCTTAGTGGAAACAGCAACAACGGACGATTTAACCTTCGACGTTTCGGCCGGGGTCCGGCCTTCGTCAGGAAGACTTCGTCTTCGTCAGGAGTCCGGTCTTCCTGACGAAGGCCGGACTCCGGCCGAACCGTCGAAGATTAAATCGTCCGTTGTTGCTGTTTCCACTAAGGTTTTTTTTTTCTTCTCAGTTATATACCCATGCCTTCGGCCTCCCGCCACCATGCCCGTTGTATGTATGTATATATATATATATATATATATATATATATATATATATATATATATATATATATATATATATATGTATCGTGTGTTTCATTCTAAATCGAACGGATTTATTACGAAAAATTCCGTAAATGATGCACTAATATGGTTTAGCAGGTGAGTTATACGGCCAGGGGGACATTGTGAGGTGGCTAATCTTTGCGATAAGTCGGCTATTTAGTTAAAATTTGTTAATAACTTTTTAATCACTGAAAAAAAAGAAAAGCCGTTTACAGCTCCCTGTAACGCCGAATTAGAGCGCAGCTCTTGAGGAGGAGGAGGGAAGGGTACTGAGGGGGTGGGACCTTGGGACGGGGGGTCACGTGACCCCCCCCCCCCCCCCCCCCCCCCCCCGCTTTCCCCGAGATCGCCAAAGGTACCCGAGGTCGTCCCGAGGTCCTCCCGAGGTCCTCCCGAAGGGACCCGAGGTCCTCCCGAGGTCCTTGGGGGGGGCGGGGGGGGGGGGGGGGGGCGTCGCGGTTACGCCGACGCTGACGCCAACGCCGCTCAAGTCGGAAACGGGCGCCTAAGAGCGGCGCTCTAAAAAACATATGGTTCCTATTATATACTTACTGAGCGTCATCGAAAACCACAAAATCAACTCTTCTTAGAACAACTTGAAGCTCGTGGGAAACTCGGGGGCGCACCAAATTTACCCCTGGTGCAGCAGGCGGAAAGCTAGTAGTGGCGGCACGCAATTAGGATCTAAGCATCCACGTTCTGCCACTGCTACCTTTGCACCTGCTGCATGAGTGGGAGCTTTGGTGCGCTCCTGAGTTTCCCACGAGCTTCGAGTCGTTCTAAAATTGACTGATGTGGTGGTTTTCCATTATGCTCAGCATGTTCCTAACTGAAACCATATGATTATCTCACCAATTGAAAAGTTAATGAACGAATTTTAAATAATTATCCGAATTAGCGCAAAGATTAGCCACCCACATAATGTCCCCGTGTTTTATAACTCACCTGCCCAAACCAGTTTACTGAATCTTTTACAGATTTTTTCTAATAAATTTTTTAAAATTAAATTAAAACACTCGATATATCTATATATATATATATATATATATATATATATATATATATATTGAGGAAATATAGCTGTACTCAGAACATTTCGGGCAGCATTGTTGATCAAAACTGTAAATGAGCGCGGCGAGCAACATAGGAAATTATCTTGGTCCTGCTCGTTTTGATTTTTTGTGACGTTCTGAAACAGGAAAGATACAGCGGTTTTGATGGAAGGCACTGTAAAATTGGCATTTATATTGTCGCCTCGAGCCTCAAAATGTTTCTAACAAATATTAGTCCTAAAAACTATTTTGTAGGTTTACGCATATAACATGTTGTTTCTATAGGCAAGGATGACGTGTTGATAATTTTAATAATAGTTGGGGCTAAAAAAGAATTGCTCTAGTGAATGCAGAGATATATATTGGTCACAAATATCCGACTCGACGAAAAATTGCAATAAAGCACTTGTTCCTTTCTGACTAAAGTTATTTATTTATTCGTTTATTTATTTATTTCCTCAGGGCCGGAAGGCATATTGTGGGGAGTGGACACACACTTCTAATTGCATAAAAAGACAAAAAGTAATTAGGCCAGTAAAAAAACAGAACATTGTTAAAATCAAACACTGTCAACCAAAATCCAGAAAATATTCGCAAAGTGCAGCTTTGAATCCGGCACTCTCGGCTATGCTGGCAACAGGTGCGGGAAGGCGATTCCAGTCCAGTGATGTCATGAGTACGAAAGACTGATGAAAGCTTGAGGTGCGACACTGAGGGATGCGAACTTTATTGTGATGATCGAAACGTGATGAGACGTATGATGGTTGTGCTAACAAATGCTGACGAAGATTTGCATTTTGGTGGTAAATTCTATGAAATAAACATAGGCGAGATATTTTTCTACGTAGGGAGAGGTCAGGCAAGCTTAGGGTAGTTTTCATTGCTGTTACGCTACATGTGCGATAATAGTTATGTAGTACGAATCGAACAGAACGGTTTTAAGCAGCTTCTAATGATAATGTAAGCGTTACACCGGGGACCCAGATAGCGGAAGAATACTCAAGTTTACTGCGGACCATTGATTTTTAAAGAAGCAGATTTAAGCACAGTGGTGCTTGAGAGAATTTCCTTTTTAGAAAGCCCAACGTGCGCTTAGCGTTTTTAATTATATATTCAATATGAATGTTCCATGAAAGGTTGTTAGTGATATGATCAACAAGATATTTATATGAGGGCACGGATTCCAGCTCAACAGTTCTTATAAAAATTAGTTTTATTTTTCTTTAGAAAAAAAAACACATGCTACCGTAAAAACAAGGGTCTTACAAAACAGTTTTTTTATACCTTGCTTCGTTTCCTTGCTCTTTAACTGAAACAAATAACAAAACCGAACAGCTTTTCTCAAGACGGATGGGAGAAGGAAGAAGGAGAGAGGGAAGAAACATTGCTAGTGTGCCTAAGAGGTCGATCAATTCTCTCTCGAAAAAAAGAGCAAGTAAAGCAAATATACCTTCACCATGCGCCGTGTTTCGATGTACTCACGGTAACCCCTTACTCCTAAACGTAAAAAAAAAACAAAAAACGGAAGAGTAAACAGACAGAGACGAACTTTGACCATATTTGCATAATTGTTGGGCCTCGATGAACATTCCTGTCAATAAAAGTTCGGACATCGTGCAGGCAGCTGCCGCCCTTTAGATTATTGTGCAAGTTCGTTGAATCTCAAATCACTGTCCGTTTACAATTTCAGATTTTGTGCCGACTTGGGAGAAAAGCACCATAGAAAATCACACTAAATTTTCAAATTTTTTAAAAACAATATCAAACAAAAACAAAAAAGATACGCGAAATCTTTGCGCCACCATAGCCAACGAATGCAATCTAACGCAAGACGTGGATAGAGAAAGTAGTCCGCAAAATTCTGAGTAGCATCAGATGGCCCTTACATGCTCGGCAGCATACAAAATCTAGAAAAGCTTCTGGATGGACGGTTAAATCATATCGTAAAGTGCTCAATCAGTTCAGCCTTAGAATTGAACTCTTGGACGACACTGCAAACGTTTAGGTACCTCTTGGCCCGTAAAAGGTGTATAACCCTCTAAATGCTTAGATATTGTTTTATTTCTAGCCAACTTTTATTTACGCGCTAAAACTATAAACTTCGAATATATATTATCTGCTGTCAGTCTAATTGATTCCTTTTAAAATAAAAACCCTACAAACGCGGATATTTGAAGGCCTTTAAAGAATGCCGATATAGAAATGACAATTATTACATTCTTATAAACTTTTCGTTACTTTTATGTCAAATGTATCTGCAGTGTTGTAGGCATTCTAGCCTTCGTTGCTGACGTATGTCGTAGAAATTGCTTCCACTTAAAAACAGCTTGTCATTCAAGCGCTGACATTTAAGCTTCGATTTACCCAGGTAGCACACCATGTCGGCCGATACTGGGATTACGTCGGCCAGTACCGGGAGCTGTACGGCGGATCCCGGCCAGGGACGCCGGTGAGAAACCGACGCCGGCCGATATCGGGGACTCGTTGTCTAAACTGGCCAGCACCAGCCGGAAAGTTCCCGATACCGGCCGAAATCGTTTTCTTGCTGTAGTCACCGGCCAGTCTAGCCATGGAGTTTCCGGTGACTGGCCGATATCGTTTTCTTGCTGTAGTCACTGGCCAGTCTAGCCATGGAGTTTCCGGTGACTGGCCGACATCGTTTTCTTGCTGTAGTCAGCGGCCAGTCCAGCCGTGGAGTCTCCGCTGACTGGCCGACATCGTTTTCTTTCTGTTATCACCGGCCAGTTCAGCCACTGAGTTTTCGGTGACTGGCCGACATCGTTTTTTCGCTGCTTTCACAGGCCATTCGAGCCATGCAAGTTTTGATATGTAACCGACATGGCTTTTTCGCTGACATGGAAACTATATGATGGTTACAAATGACCGTTAGGTTGGGTATGTCTTCAATATGCTAAAAGGTGACACCTAATATTATCCTTGGCCTAGTATTAACGCCGCGTCATCCTTAAACCACTTAACAAAGGCTTATTTCAGTTTTGTTAAAAAAGACGGGATCAAACATGGCTGTGGAATGAAAATTTAATTTGGTTTACATCTATTAATTTTTAGAGCGCAGCTCTTAGGGGCCCGTTCCCGGCTTGAGCGGCGTCGCCGTCGGCGTCGGCGTCGGCGTCGGCGTCGGCGTAACCGCAACCCTCGTAACTCGCGTGAGGGTTACGAGTGTTACAAGGTTTAATCTCATGAGGGTTACCCTCACGAGGATCACGAGGGCCACGAGGGTTACTTACCCTCGTAACCCTCACGAGGGTTACGAGGGTTAGTTACCCTCAAAAGGGTTGCCTTCACGAGGGTTACCCTCACGAGGGTTACTTACCCTTGTAACCCTCACGAGGGTTACTAACCCTCGTGAGGGTAACCCTCGTGAAGGTAACCCTTTTGAGGGTTACGAGGGTTAGTAACCCTCGTGAGGGTAACCTTCACGAGGGCTACCCTCACGAGGGTCACGAGGGTTATGAGAGTTACCCTCACGAGGGTTACTTACCCTCGTAACCCTCACGAGGGTTACGAGGGTTAGTAACCCTCGTGAGGGTAACCTTCACGAGGGTTACCCTCACGAGGGTCACGAGGGTTATGAGAGTTACCCTTACGAGGGTCACGAGAGTTACCCTCACGAGGGTCACGAGAGTTACCCTCACGAGGGTCACGAGAGTTGCCCTCACAAGGGTTACTAGGGTTACCCTCACGAGGGTCACGATGGTTACCCAGGTCAAGTGACCCCCCCTGGGGTCACGTGACCTGGGGATACCCCCGAGGTCACGTGACCCCCCGTTGACGTCATAGCCACTGATGACGTCATCAGTCACGTCACTGATGATGTCACCGGCATCCGCATCGTCATCGTCATCATCACTGATGACGTCATTAGTGACGTCACTGATGACGTCACCGGCATCCGCATCGTCATCATCATCACTGATGGCGTCATCAGTGACGCTACTGATGACGTCATCGGTATCGTCACGTGGCCCCAGGTCACGTGACCCCCGCGACGTCACGTGACGCCCCAAGGTCACGTGACTCCCACAAGGTCACGTCACCCCCAAGGTCACGTGACCCCCCGCCCCCGAGGTCACTTGACCCACCCCCCAGTACCCTTCCCTCCTCCTCCTCAAGAGCTGCGCTCTTATTCGGCGTTACAGGGAGTTGTAAACGGCTTTCATTTTTTAGAGAGCAGCTCTTAGGCGCCCGTTTCCGGCTTGAGTGGCATCGCAGTCGCCGTCGGCGTAACCGCGCGTTGCATTATGGGAAACGTCCCATAATGACGGCGTGTGTGACGTCACGAGGGTCCCGCGCGTTGCATTATGGGAAGCGCCCCATGATGCAACGCGCGGTCGGCGACGGCGACGCCAACATCGCCGTTGGCGTAACCGCGCATTGGGTTATGGGAAACGTCCCATAATGCAACGCGCCGTCTCATTTGTGACCCGCGCATTGCATTATGGGAAGCGTCTCATGATGCAACGCGCGGGCCGGCGACGGCAACGTCGCCGTCGGCGTAACTACGCGTTGAGTCATGGGAAACGTCCTATAATGCAATGTGCAGTCGCATTCGTGAGCCGCGCATTGCATTATGGGACGTTTCCTATAATGACGTCACAATTGACGTCACGTGTGACGTCACAAGGGTCCCGCACGTTGCATTATGAAAAAAGTCCAATGATGCAACGCGCGGGTCGACCTGCGCGTTGCGTCGTGGCGGCGAAACTTGCTTTCGATGAGTTGGGCATTTTTACTGCGGCACTGCGCTTTCACATGTTCTCTACGACAAGTCTCAGGGCTTACACCGGGTTTTAAAGAGCTTCTTCGACGAATGACTACGAACGAGTAGAAAACGTGTCTTCAGCATGTTGCCGCCAGCCTCCGCAATGCTCCAAAAACGCGATTTTTCAACATGCAAAATCGCCGATCGGTGGCTTCACTCTCGCGCTGCAGCTGCAGCGACCAAGCGGGGATGCGCGATCCAGCCATTCGCCCAGGCAGATGCCGAGCGCTCCGCGCAAGCGGTCGTTGAGCGGTCGGCCTCAGTAAGCGATCCACACAGTTGCACGCGCTGCCACCGCTTTCATAGCGTCTGCCCTCGCTTTTTAACAGTTTCGGTTCCCATTGCTATATTGCTGAAAGCATGAAGTTCTGATCGGAACTTCATGCTTTGACAAAAATGTTGATTGTTACTACTTTATTAACGGTGACCCCGACGTTGAGGCATTATTTATTTTTCCTTACAGTTATATAAATCCGATGAAGACAACTACAAGTGCTTTTGTACGAGCCGCAGGATGCAATAGGCCCTTTGCAAAAATCCCAAAAGCCCGCGCGCGCCGCGCGACAAATAATGGGAGTCCTCGGTACGCCCCTCCTCCGGCTTCCACGTGGCATACGCGAGCAGGCACACGTTACCACGGCAACAGAGCAGCCGAGCTGGGCCGCTGGTTGGGCGAGCGACGATCCGACGGCTGCCCCTTTCGTATCCCTCTCCTTTGTACCGGTTCTGTCGTCTGCTGCACCAACGCTTTGTCGAACCTGGTCGAAACCTGCCACTATTGCGGTGCACACTAAATGGATTCAGTGACACTTCAATACGTGAAGGCAAGTTCCGACGAATAACGTATTGGAATGAGTTCACCTGTCGCGATGCCTTTACGCTGCCACAGATACGGTACGCCGGCAACGACGTACGACTCGGCGGGATGGCTGCAACGGCTGCTGGCGGTAGCTGCCGGGACGCGCGCGCAGTCGCGGAGGCGCAACGAGAAAGCGCGTGCGCGTGATCTGTACCGAGGGTTCCCAAAATTTCCTGCCGTCGTGGTGCTGTACGTTTTGCAAAGGGTCTAGCTATTAAGCAATACCAAACACGTATGCCGTAAAGCGACCGTCATCTCGGAAGGCGAGTTCCATCTGAGGGGAATTTGTCGTATTGTCTTCTAGCAAACGACATACCTAGCTCTTCATCCGAATAGGTGCGCACAACGTCTTCGACGTAACGCCATATCTTGGGCCTCTTCGCTGGCAAGGCGAATGAGTCGGCGAAGACTTCGCCGAGAACGGCTGCCTCATCGTCACTCGAGCTGGAGCTAAGCTGGTATCTTCGTCGCTGTCGCTGATTTCGCTGCTACTGCGTTTTATTAGACCTCCTGAAATTAACTGCAGCGATGTCAGCGCCGCAGTATGCTCGAGCCAGTCGGTCATGACAATAAGAACGAAAGCAAGCACAGCAAGAGAGCCCACCCAGCAATCGAAACAAAAAAACAGCGAAACTCCTTCATTCCCCCGCGGCAACGTTGATAACGAAACTGAAATGTTGCGAGTGGCTACAGATCGTACTCCCTCGAAAAAGGCTGCGCGGAGAACTACTCCGGGTCCGAGCGGTCTGTCCGAGGAAGACACAGTTCAGGCGGCACATTCGTTTCTTACATCTTGCTGCATGATCACAATCAAAACATCACGTGCACCCTATTTTCAACCAGAAAGGGTCACTACATTTAACTCTTACGCGCTTATTAAAACCAGATCTGCTTCTCGCTACCACTGCTAGGGGATTCTATGGACTACTTCCATAAACCCCTGCGTGCAACACGGCGCACATTGCTCTTTGGAAACTAGTTGGCCAGGGAGGAGAGTGGCATGGTTTCGGTTTCGATCGGCAGCGTGGACTATTAACGGCCGTGATCTCACGTTTTTTGGTCACGAGAGCATCATTTTTGGTCTCTAAACTAACCTAAATGGCCAGACCTCGAATCTATAGCACAAGCCCGAGACGTATAGCTTGTCTTCACACATGCTTGTAGCATTTTTGTACACTATCGAGCCTTTCTGTTTGCGTTTCGAGATATATGTGAAGGAGCCAGTGCTGGAAATCTCGACGCTGCGTAGCTCGGGTATCTTGCTTGTCTACGAGTCAACAAGCTGTAACGACCAATAAGTTTGCATACATCAAACTCGACCCTTTACAGCTGGTCAGGAAGTTTGTTTTGTGCGTCCATAGACGAAATATTATTTTTTGCAACTACTCTTTTTCTTAATACGCCTAAGTACGTGAGGTAAAACTTGGAGGCGCCATTGAAAAGCTCAATTTGAACACACATCTTATCTCTTATCTGTACTGACCCGCAGCACTGCACGGAGCTAAGTCCTCACCCGCTTGCATTCCACTAATATTCGACATCGCGTACGCACATAAAATTTTTCTGCAATCATATAGGCACATTCCCATACACAAACCGTTTTAAGAAAGCAAAAGTCGAGCAATTGTGTGAAGAATGTCGCACCGTTCGCCGGAAGTGCGTCGGACGGGCGTGAACCTCTATGCGGTGTGCCAAAGGAACGAAATTATTCAAAGCGCATTTGACGGTTGCTAATGGCCGTAATATTTATATGTTTGCTTTCTTCCTGGCTGAGTATGCCGAGATATTTTCAAACACACCGTTCAGACACAGATTTTGGGCGTCAGTAAAAGCTCGTCCAAAAGGCTTAGCGAAGAGTAGGAGACGCTTGTTAGAGCCTCTGTCGTAGCTAGCCGACCTCAGCGTTTGCGAAAACCTAATTTCCTATCAGCGTAAAATTTGAGTGGGCGATATATGATGACACGAGGAAGACATCATAGTAATTTGTGTGCAAGGAAATTGCCCCAGTTTTCGTTTTGTTTTGTTCGAGAATGAATGTATTGTACATTCGTGAAAAGTCAGATAATCGAAAACTCAAGCGGCGCATTCGGTCACGGCGTGATAGCATGAAAGGAAGCTGCTCAATCGAAACCGAAACTGAGTGGCCAACTAGTTCCCAGAGGGCACTTCGTCGAAGCGTCGTGTATTTCTTCGTGCCCCCGTTTCTTTTTTTTTTTTTTTTTATAGAGTACCACAGTAGCACAATTATATATTTGCGACTTCGTGTTTAGACTAGAACAGACCTCATCCAGCATCGAGCCAGCTGTTGATGGACTTTGCTAGAAAGCCGATCCAGCATCCAATCCAAAGCCGGACAAGGTGAGCGAAAACAAATGGCGAGCGGGACGTTGGCGTGGTTCGCGGCATGGTTCAGGTACGATGGCTCCAGGGTTGAAAAATTGTATGTGACCGTGGTGGCGAGTGAAAGCGCTGCATGTAAATCTATGCGAGGCAGAAGTCGCTGGAAGTTACCGCCTGTGCTTTGATTTTGATGTTCGTGTTCTGTCGGTTTCGTCGTTTGTAGGCCTAGTAAACCAACTTCCGCTCAACAACGCTTTCTGGTGGTTGACACGACGGTGTTGACGGCCCTTCGCCGTATCCCGACGATCGTTTCGTCGGCATGTCCCGCAAGACAGAGTAGCCGTCAAGTAAGAGAAAGTACGAGCAGCAGGAATGGGATGCGGCCGCGTATTATTTCGTAGTGGCGAGCGGCGGCACTTTTCTGTTTACGTTCGCGCACGTTTTTGCATCGGCTTCTGCCCGTTCGTAGTGTAGATGCCCTTTGCCTTTCGTTGCATCGCGCTGTTTCCACGCTTCGAGTCGCACCTTCGGGGCTCCCGGCCGAGTATGGACGAGTGTCGCGCCGCTAGCCCGGCGAGACGGCGATCGGTCGGCGTTGCCTCCGTGTGTTGTAAGCGTTGAAGTAAAATTAAGGGGGGGGGGATAGAGTCAATCGTGTACGCGCGCTAGGCGCATTAGGGGAGAAAAGTGGGGGAGAAGGTAGAAGTAGGAGTCGGGCGTCAGGAGCGTCGTCTCACCGTCCCGCTAGCTCGTCATCCCATCGTCGCGCTTAATCCGTGAGTGAGTGAGTGAGTGAGTGAGTGAGTGTGAGTGTGTGTGTGTGTGTGTGTGTGTGTGCGCGCGCGCGCGCGTACGTGCGTGCGTGCGTGCGTGCGTGCGTGTGTGTGTGGGTGTGTGTGTGGGTGGGTGGGTGGGGGGGGGGGGGGGGTTTAGCACTGGTGGCTGGCACCGCGCGGTGTCCGGTGATCAAGGTGGTCTCCGGGGGCGACCGCGCCGTGTTGGTGGAGGCATGCTAGCTCGCCGAGACGCTGCTGGCGGGGCATCGGTTTGTGCCGTCCGCGAGACGCTTGTTCGTTATTTTATTTATCCTTGCATCAGGTTTTAGATTATGACGGTAACCTTGCATTGTTTGCCATACTTCGCAAAGTCGTAACAATTTTTCTGCAGGCGACTCCTAGAGCCGCTCGTCAAATTTTGCGGCACGCAATACAACTTTTTTTTTTTTTTTCGACACAACATTTTTTTTTGCATTATAACTTAGCGGTATATCGAAACTTTCTGCTCGTAGCGCAATCACACCAATGCTGAAAAATTCCGCACGTACTGGCTAACCGTCATCATCGTAAGCTCGGCTCGTTTTTCCGAGTTCACATCTAACAAAACTAGGTTCCTTCTATGAAAATACGGTGTACCGTTAAATACCGGGCAAGCGCGCACTCAAACTTTGGAAATAATCGCAAAAAAATGGGGGATGGGTGCTTGTCCGGTCGTCAATTTTACATATAAATGTACTGTTCGTATTTCCTCAGATCTCAAAAATTTGGTAATGGGCGCTTAATGTGGAATGGGCGGATGCACGGTATTCTACGGTATGTCCAGGCAGTTAGCGGCATCCTACGCCTTGGTAAGCACAACTGCGCGTTGTGCAGTCCACCACCGGCATGGCACAGGGCCCCGTCCTTACCTAGCGTCTCGTCTTATGCAAGGAATGTATACTTCGTTCGCCCCTAAGCTGAGACTAGAATCTCCGCCTTCAGTGCGAGCTCGCTGGCTTCTGCAGTGCTTTGGTTTTGCGTGCCTGCATGATCGCACTTGTGTTAGCAAGGGCAGAAAGCTTGCGTTGAAGGCGGAGCTTCTAGTCTCAGCTTAAAAATGAACGGAGTATAGTCGAAACGCCATTGCCATTGCTTGAAAAACTGGATGTCTGGATGTAAATAAGCTATTTGCACGAAACCTCGGTATCACAAAACCGTTGCAAGTAAAAAGCTACAAAGCATGGTGTAAACAGACCTTTACGCGAAATGAGCACCGTTTTTCTCTTTTACTGCTACTTTTATTATTTGGCGTTACCGGAATGCGACGCCGTCGTGTTTCATTGTGGCCGTGCATGGGGATATAGCCATGGAGTTATTATAATATATGCTAAAGGAGGTTGCGAAGACGTGACAGTGTGAAGTAACTTGAATGAACATCATGTCTGACCACGCCTTTTATTCTAGTGAGGAGGAGTACTGTTCATCGAAGAGAATGACGAAATAACGGTGGCGCCCATCCCTCTGTTGTGGTTTGACGTGAGTATGAAACAACGGCGTGAGGCCAAGCAAAATTTTGGGGCGGACATCTTGTCTCGTGTGCGAGCCTACCGAGCACCAGACCCTGACTGGCCTTCGTTCAGAGCATCAAGTTTGCAGAAATGCAGTAAGTATTATTTTGTACTGTTCCTTTTCACCTAAAGTCCTGATAATGTGCTAGCACACGTTCTTGATCTGCCCTCTGTTAGCATGCTTGACCAGATTAGCTTGCGTGCAGTTGCTCAATTTAGTTAGCTCCATAATCTTCGTAGTGACACATGCACAATTACAGTGGTGACCGAGTCCTTCAATACGCTACTGGGCACAAAACTTTCTCGTAATGCTGTGGGAAAGCATTGCATGCTGCCAAGAACGGCTGTGGTGCTGTCCTACTCTGGAGAGGTTCGACGGACAGCGTAGAGACTTGTTTTTAGGTGCAGCAAGTTCGCTTCGGCGCCGTGCTGTGCAGCTTCTGTTTGTACTTTGAAATGTTGTACTAATGGCCCGATTTTGGTGTTTTGTGAAATTGAGATCTCGGCAGGCTTGTACTGAGGGAGCTGACCTTTCTTTAACAGACACGTCGCCTGCTAACGTGAGTAAAGAGGGAGGACTTGTCTGCCCTAGAGTGTCATTTGCTGCGGGAAACAAGACGCCGTTGCGTCGTCTGCTACCAGAACTGAAGAAAGGTGGATCATCTGTTACACGCTGTATGCTGCAAGTGAAACGATAGAAAAAAAGTTGCATTGGGAACTTCTGCTATTTAACAAGGGGCGCAATTGATGACCTGTGCTTTACTTGGAAGTGCCAATTCATTCTAAAGCGTCATATGCCTAAGTGCGAGGTATCATGTGACCACAGAGCAGCCACTTGCAGCCAATTTCGTTTTCTATACCAGGGCAAGTGTTCTTAACAGGATTCTCTCCCATTCTTAGACGGTTGATAGTTTAAAAAAAAGGCCGTCCGGAAAGCCCAGAAAATGGCAGTTCCAACAAGGGTACAGGCACCAAGCTAGGCCTAATAGGCACGGACCTATATATAAGATTTTTAAACTGGTGCTTATCGCAGCCAAGCGCAGCGCGTCTTGCTTGCGTCGCCGACGAATCAGTATTGTTATTTCCTTTGATTGTCAAAAAACATCATAAAACTTTGTGGAAGCATTCATTTTGACCGTACAAGCCGAAACTGTGAAGTTCTGAAAATTGGGGCTGTGTCTCCTTTTCAGAAAGTTTATTTGATTAACACATTTTTTTTTATTAAATTTATAAATATTGCATACAAAAAATAATTTCTCTTAAATTTTTACAAAAATTTGAAACACTCACTGTGTCTGGCAACCGTTCCAAAGCTACCCAAACCATCCGAAACACCTGAAGGTTCAAGCGTTCTTCTGAAACTTCCCGAAACCCAAGTTTCTGAAAAAGTTTCTTCGCATCATCAGTGCATAATGTTGATCAGCAAAATGGATAATGCTTTCTTATGCCTTGGTTGTCTTGCAGCCTTCGACGCTCAGCTGCTTAGGCCGTGATAGACCTGCACATCCAGAATGGGCACCTACAGCAGCAGAACAGGGAACTGCAAGTCTGTTGGGCAGGTGCTCGGGCACGTGGTGTCTTTCAAGCACCAGGGAGAGCAGGCGAGGCCCGGGGAACAGGCGACGCCCCAGGAGCTGGCCAGGCCTGAACCACCCGAGCTGTTCCTGATGCCTCTCCGCAACATGGAACAGCTTATGCTGCAGAAGCGCAGCTGAAGAACTTCACCAACAGGACACTGCCGGTATTTATGTGTCCTCTTTTTCACAATATTGACGGGCATAAGGCTACGATTCTTACTTTGTGGTTTAACTTGGGTTATCTGAAGATTTATACAAATGGGGTTGGAATGTGGACTGAAGCCTTTTACCGTAATATTTCAAATGGATGCCCACCCAAACTATGTTTGAAGCACGGTCGGTGGCAAATTAAAAATGAGTAAGTTGCCCTACCTTCATTACGGGCCTTCTGTTATTTATAACAGCAGAGTGCATGCACAGCCAATGCACAATGGAAGGCTATTTATTGTAAGGGGTACCCTTAAACTGAACCGTGCGATAGAATTGTGTCAAGGTGACGCAACACCAGTTGCATGTTTTGTAAGTCAGCTTTAGTAGCCTGCGTAAACTTTTTGCAATTGGCAAACTGCGTTTCATAGAGGCTACTGAAGGGAGAAATGATGGACGGTGGCCACCAAAAATTAAATATCTGTGCATCATTACATTTTTGAACAGTTCTTTCCACCTGAAGGTCGTGTAGACAAGAGGCCTTCATGTGCAACCTCATTGAACGGCATTTTATGTCTTTTTCAACTGCCGCTTCTTGAAATATATTTAAGTAAAGCATTTCACAACGGGGGAAGTAAAATCGCCCAACGTCGCCTTTGGGTGCTTACAATATGTCGGCCTGCAAATAATCATAAATCATGCTGATTTGCTACGACACTTCTGCTCGTTTTATCCTTAGAAGTTAAATTCCGCACCTGCAACAACTCTCGCCGTGAGTATGTGTGCGGAGCACACACAAACCTGCCTGCGTGCTTTTTGTGTTTAATGCTTGCTTGACAGAAGGATCGAGATGCTGTAGTATATATTGGGCTTCTTTTGGTTTTGTTCCTGTTCTCACTTGAGGCTATAATCAAGAGATCTAAATATTTAGGGCAATAAATTCATTTGTGCTTTCGGCATCTGCTACAGAAGTAAAGGTACATGCTTGAAAATAACTTTTAGCCTGGTCTAAAATCGCTTTTGAGCGTGCCCACCATATGCGTATGCCCAAACAAATTTATAAGGGGTTGCCAGATAAATCTTAATTAATTCCATCTTTACTTTACATTAGTAGTGCATTTCCAAAATGAGATGTTAGCCAGTCCTAACCGAAGGTCACCCTATGAGAGGAAATCAAATTTTCCAAGGTGAAAGAGTAACTGTCATTGCATCCGCCACTTTATTCAGGGGGTGTGAGTGCATGCGTAGCTGTGTCTCCAGGCATAGCATACGGTAGTCGCACAAGCGATTATTACACGAGGCGAGCTTGAGCTGAGTAAGTTAGTTCATTGGCCTACAGGGCCACAACTGAGTCAGCACTAAACAAAAATATGGAAAGGTAACTACGCATACTGTGCTGCTGTTGCCATTTTTTGCAACTATGATGACGGTTTTGGTCAATTCCTGCCTTTTTATGTCTTTTTCAATTCCAGTCTTCGTAAAGTCGTAAAATAGGTGATAAATTTGTAGGGTGACTAGCCAGCAGCTAGACTAAGCTTTAACAAAGTCAAGATGCGCAGGGTCTTGAATGCACTGTTTTGAGAACCACATACATTATTAAAATTACTGAGTGAATGCTGATGGGCAAAGAGGATCCATCAAAACGTTTGCACAATTTGAACGTTGCAACGAATTTGACTGACTAATGAGATTTAGCGGAGTATGGAGGGGAATATTTTAATCTTTCTGGTTTCGTCTAAGACAGGTTGAGATGCCATATATTCTAATATTTTTTATTCTCTCTCTAGTAAATATTGTAACATTTTGATGCATGTATAGTGTGGCTTGCTGCATTTACCTGGGCATTCACATTCTCTTACTTGAGACATGTTCATACCATTGTATCTGCATATAAATAACTTTATTGACATATTGAGAACACATTTTGTCTTTCTAGGAGGAGCAGCTCGTGTCTCTAGGAGACAGCAAGAACCTGCAGAAGGTGGTACGAGAGATGGTGGGACGCCTGTTCTCAAAGCAAGTCCAGGAGCAGTTCTCCGGCCCGTCTGGGCTACCAAGGAAAGTCAAGGTTCAAGGACGCCATGATGTGTAAGGTGGTCATCGGTAACGCATATACTTTACTAGCTATTAAATTGATAGTATCTCTATTAAAGCTCAATAGACAAGCACAATCTTTGAAATATGTTGACAATTAAAGGGAAACTAAAACACTTTTTGACAAAACAACGAGTTATAGGTGACTTCTGGCGTATTTTTGTCCTGTGAATCTGAATATCGCTTTCGTTTTCCCCGAAGGTGTAATTAGATGCGAGAAAACATGAAAAGCCTCAGAGCAGTCGTGACGTCGTACTAGGATCTTTGGGGCGCCAAGCACGTGTCGCTCGTGTGGGCGGCGCGTGCAATTGCAAGCTTGCCAGTTGTATTTTTCCAGACTGATGCCAGCTGTGGCGTCTATTTCTGACCTTTTTACAAATACAAGAGTTCACGTGCATAGGTTTGACAGGAGCTGAAGATGAGCGAGAGCAGAAATTCCGAAAACTCCCAGCATGACGTCACGCCCCGGGAAGGAGGGGCTTCAGCTGTACTTTAGAAATTAATTTCTGCAGCCTCCGTGCACCAGATTGAAAAAATGAACTCGATATTCGTGATCCTGGATGCCATATCAAGACGATTTTGGTGTTCTTCCTCAAATACAGAACAGCTTCAGTTTCTCTTTAAGTCTTGCAATATGCAAAATTTAAGTCGTCATATCCTGTCGTTTTTTTCTTTTTTTTTTTAATTTTGACTTGCATTTTCTATTATGAATATCTCCTGTGTTACCATTCTCGGAACCTTCATACTGAAAAGCAGCGTCTTGAAGGAACAGTGAAAAAAGGTTTTTGTTGCTCTTGTCTTGTTATCCTGTTAGTTTCCAGGTTGAAAATCTAATGACGACCATTTAGAGGCCTTGGTCTGTAGAGTGTCAGTTGGGGAAGTTTTGCTCTTTTTTTTAACCACTCATCTCTGCACCCCACCCCTTCTCGCCTCCCGCCCCGTCTCACCCCCCATTTCAGATTAATAGGATGTTGCGTGAAATAGCCATATGCCTCCATAGAATCTGCACCTTAGCGTGGTAGCCAAACCCACAATCTCCACCTCTGTGGTGCTCTCTTTCTGTCACCTTTGAATTGCAGGCTAAGTGAGGGACCTATATTTACACAAAGTAAACGCTCACAAACTGGAGTGTGTGAACAGCACCTTGTGTGTAGCTAATATGCAAGATATTGGCTTCCCCTATCCCTCAACTAATCTGTGTGATCTGACAATTCTCTTTACAGGTGCCATACAAAGTTGCACTCGTGCAGCGTGGACGCGGTGCAGAAGTGGCTGACGGGCAGGGAGGCGGGCAAGGGCAATAGAGTTAAAAAGACGGACACTCCACTGGTGGTTCCAACCGCCCTTGACGATGGGGGACACTCTGGCTGAGGAGTTAGCTGCTATGGATGCACGAGTCACAATAAAGAATCTCACGGTAAAAAAAAAATTTGTATGTTCCCTTCTTGTACTACCCACAATATGCATCTGGGCGACAGATGAATGGGACATGTCGTCTCAACGAGTATACAATAATTGCCATGAGTATACTGTACACATGGAGAAAGTCAATTGTTCACACAGAATTGTTTCTTAAAATTGCACAAATACTAAACCGGCTTTTTTCAGTTCGTCCGAAAAACATGTTAAAACGGTCAGCACCTATAAAAGATATGAAAACCAATAAAATAGTTTGAATTGAGAAATTTAGCATTTCCACATTTAAGTCAATTTGATCTACTGAGAAGTTAGCTGTTTAAAAATGCAGTAAAATGTCATTCCTGGGCTTTAAAGCCTGACACAGCTAGATTCTGCTGGTTCTATGGTGGGTACACTGAATGACGCATACGCTGGTGCTGATCCGCAATTTCGCAGCCAATGACCTGCAATTACGCTGGCACTGATCTGTTTTTACGCTGGGACTAATCCGCAATGGGACTGGCTCTGACCCGGAAACACGCTGGCACACTGATGGTTTCCTACCGTACGACCGGTTCCATGCCGGGGATCTGTGTCGGGAGCTCGCTGGGAACATCCCGTATTCCCGGCATCCCGGTTTCCCAATAAGTTCCCAGTACCGGCCGGATTCCGGCATTGGGCCCGGCCAATGTCGCCCCTTGGGGCGTTTCCGGTACTGGCCGGTATCAGTATCCCGGCAGGCCAATACCGCCCCATCCCCAACCCGGCGTGTTGTGCTACTTGGGTAATAAAGTTATTTAATATTTATAGCTCGATTTTTGCGGACATGTACTCATTACCCCCAAAAAGTAACTAAATGCGTTACCCGTTCCCGAATCTCAAAAAGAACTCTATACTTTAGCTAAAAAGTATCGAGTTACTTTTCTCGTTACTTTGACGGCCAAGTACACAACCCTTTTTGTTTCATAATTTATTGCTTTTTACAGAAGTCGTTGCACTTAAGCAGCAGCTGTCTCTCAAATTTTACATCGATTATGTTTCCCCGCTTGCTTGAGAATAAATACATCGCCGGCGACGCTGAAGCGTCAATCGTTCTATTGACGCGATCGAATGAACGGAAGTACTGTGCTTCAGGAAGAGCTGGTAAATCTTGGATTCCCGTCCCTCTTTTTGTTCTCTCTGCTTCTAAAGTTCTAAGTTGACAATGGGATATGGGCCTTCCCGTGTTGGCGATTTCCGGGTTTACATTCGATCTGTACACGATTTTAGATAGGTTCAACCAACGTATTTTATTGTCGATGATGATAACAATGTCTGCAAAAGGGAAAGAAGGGGGACAAAGGAAAAACACAAATTTTCAAACACAGCTATTGGAGATTTCTGTTTCTGCTTTGTCTCCTTTTTTCCCCTTCTCCAGGAATTATTATCGTCATCATTGTCCAGGTTGCTTCCATCTCTGCATTAATTGCATTATCGTCATTAGTTATTGTGTTTCCTGGGTGAAGGTCATCCACAGCTGTAGAGTTCGACTGACCTGTTCAGAAATAAACACTGCTGTGCTGTCATACTGTTTAGTTATTTTTCGGGTCGCCAATCAGCCTTTGTCGCAATAGGCGCACACTCGGGCTCTAGAGTTAAAACGAGGCTGCTCAAATGGTGTTGTACCTGTTACTCAAAAGTAACGAAATACCGTTGCTGGTTACTCTGCCTTAAAAGCGACTAAGTACGTTACTCGTTGGATTTAAAAAAAAAGTAACTAAATGCGTTACGAGTTACCAAAGAAGGTAACTAGGTATAAATAACTCTTTACTAGCAACGCGTTACGTGCATGTCTCGGTTTTAGTAAGGTTATTAAGGATAACATAACTAGATTTTAGGCAGGTTATTTAGGATGCTATAACTACAGGGTGTCTCAAATAGTGGCCAGGCTCTTTCAATCGACCGCGAAAACCGGTTTCCTGACCCATCGCGCTACGATATTGTGCAACGTTGCCCACAGGTGATGTATTTTTTTAAAAGATTTGCAAAGTGCGAACTTGCATGAGAAAAAAAATAAAAACAGAAAAAGGCTTAGGTCCTGTGTAAATAGGGCGCACAAATGTGCGCCCTACTGTTTGAAGAGCGGTGGCTTTTCTTTTTTTACTTTTCCTTCGGGTAAATTCGCTTTTCGCAAATTTTAACAGAGGTATATGCTTAGTATTTTTAAAGATTTTGGAGTTGATGAGGTCTTTTTTTACTTTTCCTTTGGGTAAATTCGCTTTTTGCAAATTTTAACAGAGGTATATGCTTAGTATTTTTAAAGATTTTGGAGTTGATGAGGTCGTCAGCCGCACTGGAGGAAAGTTTCGGGTTTTTGAGGGCTCTAACAACGCCATCGTATTCAATTGTTTTCGCTTACATATCGGGGTTGATTTAGGATGTGAAGCTCGGGAATTATTTCTAAATCTTCATTTGTAAATACAAAGCAAACATTGTTATTGAGGCAATCAACGCACTGCTTATCAGATAAAGCCCGCCCCTCGTCATCATAGTCAAATGAGAGAGTAAGGGGATTTAGGGTTGACTACGCTCCAGAACTGTTTCCGCTTTTCCGACAATATTTTTAATAGGACCGAGCCATAAAATTTAGATTTGGCCTTTAAAATTTCGTTTTCTGTGGTTTTCTTTTTTCACTCCACATATTTAGTTTAGTTCTCATTTGAGCTCGACAGTTTAGCGCGCTTAATAGTATTCTCTTTTTATTTCCTATGGGCTTAATTGTTTTTGTGTGCCAGGGGTTGTGACCGTAAGTTTAAAATTTAATTAAGGAGATATATTTGTTGGCCAGGAGGCACAATTTGCTTTTAAACTGGAGCCAATTATCCTCAATAGTGCGGCTATAAAATGTAGCAATGAAGTGCTCATAAAAAGTTTGTAGTTTGGTATTAATGGAATCGTGATCAGCCTTAATATAATCTCTTATTTTCTTATTATGAGGAAATATGTGCGTCACTGGAAAAATTAATTCAAACCGGGTAAAAGATGATCGTTTAGTCCCGGAAGTAATAGAAGGCTATCAAGAACGCTATAGTCTATAGATAGCTAAGATCAAGAATGTCACTGCTGTGATCAGTGACCCTCATTGGATGAGTAATGAGTAGGAAAAGTTGAAATCCAAGCACATGCCATTAAAAAGTTTTGATTCGTTGTCTTTTGTTGTTAACTCGTCCCGTTTGATAGAATAAAAGTTAAAATCACCGAGAAAAATTAGCCTTTCCTTAGGAAATTTTGATGATAAGTTGCTGAGACACTCATATGATAAAGGTCCGAAATCATTACTGCAGTCTTGTGGTTGGTACAAGAGGCCTATAAGCATTTGAGATGAAGGCGATGAAATAAGTAGCCAAGCTATCTCCAAGCCAGATGATGTAGTCACTTTTCATCATGACAGACGGTTTCTTACAACAATCCATGCCCCTCCAGCTGTTTAGTTAATTCTGCCAGCTCTGTATAAGTCTAAATTTCTTGTAAGAAGGAAATATTTCCGCGTTAAACTAACTTCAAGAGTAAGCCCAGTTTCCGTTAAAAAACAAAGTCAGCTTTTGTTGAATCGATTAGAGAATACAAATTGTCACGTTTTGAAAGCAGGCTTCTTATAATTATGGCAAGCGCTGAGTGAGGGCAAAATAATTTGTCACGACGCTTTAACAACGGGGCAGAAGAAACTAGGTTATTTTTCTTGGATTGCTATTCACTCTTGGCAATTACTCATTTATTATTGTGATCGAAAATAAATAAGTTAATACCTACGTAAAGCTTATCGTATCGTAGCTTAAATTTGCAGTTCTTAGGCTTCACGAAAGCGAGCAGTTCTATTCTTGCACTGCGCACGTTCGCTGAGAATTCCTCAGGAACAGATATAGTAGTGCCCTTTAGTTTTAATAACAGTAAAAAAAAACTCTGCTTAAAAAAAAAAGAAAAAATAAACTTCACGATAGTCGGTTTGCGCCTGTCAGAATTGAAAGGGCCAAGACGATGCGCTCCGCCTATGACGAAGTTTTCCAACACAACCCGAAGTTTATCTGTGCATGTGGTTCGGATTATCTGCTCTGACTCTATTCAAGTCCCGGAATTTTCGCCCTCGAGGCCGTTAAATGACAATTTAGACTGGCGAGATCGACTTCCTGCGTCATCGCAGCGAGCCTGTAACTGTCGTAGCCGAGACTCAGTGATAGAGGCCTTAGCGCCTTTAATGCCTGTTGCAACAGGATTTGACTTGATGGCTACGAGCTCGGCTTCTAGACTGGTGACATGGAAAGGCAGACTGGTCATGTGTTTGTTTATTTAGGTTTGCTTGACGTTTAGTACTCTTACTCGGACATAGAAGACTAGCCAGATTCCAGTTTTTGTGCCATTGCATGGACACATAACAGCAATTCATCGCTTTGTGCCTTAGTCAGTGGTCCTGGATAGATTCCACATCTCCGCACAAAATCAGAAGCAACAATTTCAAAAACGGCACTAGGCATGCCTGTGGGCTAGACAGGATTAAAATGCAAACAAAGTCACTCTTGAAATGGGAAATCTGTTTTGGCTCACCACCCTAGATAACGAAGAGCAACAGTTCAGACTTCATCATTCTACGACTGTTGCCGAGGCCATGGGCAAGCTGCTGGGACGTACAGGGTCTTTCATGCCCGGTGTTGTATGGTTGCTGACTGCGCCATGTTTACGAAGTGCCAAAAATCCAACAATGGGAGGTCTTGAAATTTGGACGGGGGGGGGGGGGGGGGGTGTGAGGATCCACATGTTCGGCGTCTCGTTGTAGCTCGGCAGCCGGAAAGGCAGTGCAGGTGGGTGCGTCAGTTCCAGGAAAGCAGAGGGACTGGAGAAAGTCGTAGGCCGGGTAACTCAGAATCTGGATAACGAAGAGAAACAGTTTAGCCTTCATCTTCCCACGAGTGTTGCCGAGCCAATCCAGCGTTATTCGGAATAGTGTAGCTATGTTTTAATAACGCTATTTAGTATTCTATAACTAGATTTTAGCAAATGTTATTTTGGATATCCTACCTAGATATCAGTAAGGTTATTTGGGTTACAATGACGTGATTTTAGTAAGATTATTCAGGATACTACAGATAAACTTTAGCTTAGATATTTCGAATGCTATAACTATAATTTATCAGAGTGGCGGGAATGTTACAAATACAGTACATTTGCTGGAACTTGATGAGGATGCCCAGCAGATATCGCATCCACCGTCGAGTATAGCGACGCCAAAAAAAAAGGCTTTATTTACCATCTTTTACTATTTACCAGGACGCACCTGCTTAAGATCGGGTTATGCCGCGTGTTGCCGTTACCATAACATAAAATTAACACCGGAAATACCACTTTTAAAACCAGGATATAAT
Organism: Ixodes scapularis; assembly: GCF_016920785.2. Taxonomy (NCBI): domain Eukaryota; kingdom Metazoa; phylum Arthropoda; class Arachnida; order Ixodida; family Ixodidae; genus Ixodes; species Ixodes scapularis. The sequence goes on along the minus strand of NW_024609846.1, from coordinate 176,398,494 downwards.
AAATTACACATAAAAATCAGCGACGGCCACGCTACGTTGTTGTCACACGAGCAGCTGCAAATCCTCTCATGAAGAGCCGGGGTTTGATTACAACACTCCCCTCTTTAGAGCCCACTTTGCTATCAAAACGATATGTTTTATATTAATATTTGTGTACCTTTCGAATAGCTTACATAGGGCATCTGGGACGCTGGATAAAAATGTTGAACCTGTACTTCCTCTGAATAACTTACAATGTTCAGTCTTTAATCCCTAAAAAAAAAAAAAAAAACATTACGTAATTTTTTTAAAACTTCTTACTGCACTTTTTCGTGTTCTGAACTATAATAACGTAAGAACGTGAAGACATGGTAAGGAGAGTGTCCGAAAAAAAGAATAGTAGTTATAAGGAGATTATAAAATATCCGTGTAAATGTGACGATGGTAATCGCGCCGCAGGTGCGTAAATTATCACTGAAGGTTTGAAAAAAAGAAAATCCGGGCATTATATTAAAGTCCCGTATAAAACCACAATACTGATATTTATTTTCACTGGGCCTCGAAACACTTCAATCATCTTTCAAATTATTTATCTAAGGGTAGTTTAATGTCTATGCAGCCGTACGGGAAAGGAAAGGGAGGGTTTATTTTATTAAAGGAAAACGTATGTCGTAGCTCACTTCCTGCACTGAACACAACTATTTCCAACAATTAGGTTTTAACAGTTTAAGAAAAAAAACAATCAATGTGTCACTTGGTGGATCAAGTCATGCAATACGTTTTAACATTTTGCTAATTTAGCCGTTGTTTACGAACTGTTGATCTTACTTAATAAATATATATATATATATATATATATATATATATATATATATGTTGTTTAAACAATCAACTTGTTATTGTCTTTAATATTGTTTGGATTTACAAAATTACACATTTGTCACTAAAAGCAGTTTGGATCCAAAAAGGAACGATCGTCGGAACAAAAGCCAAAGTGGGATGGAAACGTCTTCAGAAATATATACGAGGCTCGAATATCATACGTACCGCAACAGATGTGTGCCGAGATTCGTTTGTTTCAGATATTGTAGTGACTTCTCCCTTCGGACCTCGAGATACCTGCAATAGACAATATAAGCCAGCGAATTGACCAAATCACGCGGTCTGACACACACATTAGCCCCTGTTTGAATTTGTAATTAATGTCAGGATTTTGAATTTGTTTTTAATGGTAACGTGGCAGGTCTTATACACTTAATGAGGTTAATTTCGCCAAATTGTTTGCTATTCTATAAAATATTACATGACGAATAATCAGGACACGTTGGAAAGATCCTTTCTTAAAACATTCATACTGAGACCGCAAGAAAAGCACGACTGGCGTCACTGCGATTTCCCTCTATTCAAATAGTAGGTTGGGTCCGTCTTAGAAGGCTACACATATTGCGGAAGCATCTACGTTCTTGGCGACAGTGTTTGTTGTTTCGTCACTCGTTTATCAACGCAATTACTCGCAGTCGCGCTATGCAACACAGTCAAAACATATCACGATATGCCCTTGGAGGTGCTAATCAATAGTTCACGATTAGATTTTGAGAGTCTAGGTTGCTACATAGAAACACGATCTTTTTGTCTAATACAAATTTTAACTTCGCGTAGTGTCTCCATGCAGTTGTTTATCACAACGCTCCTAGCGACGTTCAGTTAGGAGCGAGGTGATATGTTAGGACGCAGTCACTTACGGGCTCAATTTCCTTTCCAGACACAACAGTGACTCCTAGTCTAACGCGTGATTCTGCATAGGCTTGTTAACGCCCGCCTCAGGAGCGAGTTTTAGAATAAGGAACGCAAGGAAGTAACTTCGTCGCCGCTGCGTATATGTCGAGCCCGAACCGCATTTTGTATTGGCGGATCGTAAGAACGTTATTTCCCTGTGTACGGAAAGATTTCGCGTACACTATTCTAAAACGCGCAAGTAACTTGACATCTGGAAGACAAGCTGTAGGTCAAGCTGTAGGTCAGTAGTGGCAGCTCTTATTTCGCGCGCGCTTGAAAAGCCTGTTGCTCTCAAGTGTTTCTATGCAGCGCCGGTGACCAGCAAGTGTGGATGATGTTAGGTCGCGTTTTGATCGTGCGCCATCACGCTCGCTCGCGCTGCAATATGGTTCTAGAAAAGTGAATGGAACAGAAATTAGTGAATGAAACCGTACTTAACGTTTTAATATATAACGCTGAAGGCGTGAGCTGCATTTTTGTTACTTCAAGGCATTTTTGGTTTTAACAAGCGCGCCACTTAATTAGCGTCTCGTGGACGGAACAGTGACACTTTATATTAGCAAAACATGGTCTCGTCACGCAGAAGACACAGAGATCCTTCGTGCCACCATTACATACCGTTTTAATTTATTTCCTAGCGCCAGCCGTCGACAGTCCAAAGTAGAAATTGTTAAAAAAATAAAATAACGCATTGTCGTAATACCACACTCAGACATTACAACAGCACAATCCAGGCAAGGATTTTCATAAATAAAGATATGCTTGGACTACTGACAGCACGTTCAGGTAGACTATCACAATCATCTCTATATCTTACATGGTCAATCATAGGCCGTACATGTGTCACGTCTTTACGTGCTCGCGCCCTATGACAACAAAAAACAAAATAGCAGGCCTGTGTTAATCCAGAGTACGGTCAGGGAAATATCTGCGAGATGTCACGGCGATTCGTTGGCTCAATTGGCTCCGTTCTCGCCGGCAGCGCGTCCTTCAGCGTTTCACAAGCGCGACGCTAGCACACGGCGACACCAAGACACCCGCGTCTGCAAGCTTTGCGTCGTAATCTCGTCGAGTTTCAGGGCGTTCGCCACTTGGGACTGAGTAGAGATATTTTTTTCAAGCTAGGCGCAATATTGCCACGCACGCCCCCTACGCCCTAATGCACCAAATACAGCATCAACTACCACTACAACTATTGCAACTACAACGACAACGGACGTCATTGCCACTGGCGGGAAGAGCCCGTAACAGCTATCGCTTGAAAACACAAGACCACTCGTTCTTCCGTCTTTGACGCAGACCAGTACACCGAGAAGCCCAGTTTATTACTTCCAACGTGGACAGACTCCTCCAGGTACACAGCAACCTACGTATATAAATATGATTCGTTTACATGGTACACATTTTTTTTTAACAGGAGGCGAGGGACGACAAAGGAGACGAGGGACAAACACACACGAATACGAGTGTTTGCCCCTTGTCCCCTTGGGCGTCTGTCGTCCCCTGTTAGATACACGTGTGACATTAACCAAGCTCGACTGTTGATTTACCACGTCTTCTCTCGCTACATGTAGGTTTCAGCTGCTTTTCTTTTCTTTTTTATTAAAACTACCGCTTTACCTCCATGCCCACCAAAGTGGACCTCGTTGATGCAGCGATCCGCTTTTTTTTTCTTCGCTTCCGCCAAATGTCCACACACTATAACGCGCTCGCGAAACGCTGGTTTTCGATGTGTGTACTCCACCGGAAGCAAACAGTTGCCGAGAGGCACTAAGAGGTTCTTCGAGAAAGCAAGCCTCGCCCTGCACAGCTGACGGCACAAAGCGAAGGACCGCATCGCACGCCGTTCCCACGCAGCCTCGGCGGAGTGAGTCCCACTTTACGACGGAGAGCACTCACAAAGCACTCAGCGTTGTGGGTCGCCACTTAGGGGCACTCTACCATTGAAGGCTGTGGTCACGGGGAAGAGTACGGCGCTTCTGTAGGTGGTGGACATATATTCCCCCGTACATCTGACGCTAACAAGGACCGAGGAGACATGCAGATTTCTGTTTAAAGAACACTTTGCCTCCGTCCGACGATCAAATATTCACACCATCTGGCGGAGTAGAGGGCGCCTCTTTTTGGGGCTGATGAAAACCGGAAGAGGCTTCGGGCTGATGGAAAACAAAAGGTTTTTGAGTACCGTGTTTACTCGAGTAGTAGCCGCAGTATTTATGAACGAGGCCCTTGCGTCTGCTTTCCCGCAGAACACATATACAGGCAATCCTCGCGTTGCGCAAAAATAACATAGCGAACAACGAGATCGAGAACAGGATTCTCCATACAAATGCAATCTTCACAGATGGTATCTTCGCGCGAAGACGTTATCTCTGTCCTGTAAACCGCTGGAATCATGCTGCCGATTGCGGTGATTGGCAAGCCGCATGCTCGGCGGAAAAGCGAACCCTCGGGTTTTCTTCATAAGCAGTGTGGCTATTACTGGAGTAAATACGGTAGTTTATTGCATCGAGACTACAGAGCCCCAGAAACGAAACTCGCGCTCATCTCATAATAATGTATATCCTGTTACGCAGAAAAAAAAAAATATATCTCACTCTTAAAACGTGCACTCCAGCCTATTGAATGACACTTCCACTGCACGGTGTTACACGGCCATCGGAAGACTGAATCGGTAATGCTGGCAAAGAACTATGAGGAAATGAATATTTACGCGAAACATGAAATACTAATATATACGCAGAAATTTCTCGGTAATATTATTTTGTCTTCCTTTTAAAATATCTTAAACAATGTTGACTTAATTACCGATGTTTGATGTAATGAATACTGAAATTAAGAAAGAGTAACTAAACAGGCGAACTGATTGATGTTACACATTTAAAAAATAAATAAATGGAGATGACGGACGAAAAAGGGAACATTATTGGAGACGTTTTGTGTTCGTACACTTTTTCGACCTCGTCTTTGGTTTTCTTTTTTCATAAATGCGTATAATCAAATATCACAAGCAGGGTTCTGGAAGGGACTCTGGCAGGGTATTTATGCTCGCCGAAGTTTGAAGTTGCACGTGACATATGAGAGCCCAACTACCCAGAACCGAATTTGCGGCTCGAAATTCGGTTTCTATCGGCCTGAAAACCGCCGATCGAGAACTGGCCGGTTTGAGTCGCGCTCACTCTCTTTTTCGTGGTCACGGGCCGTTTTCCGAGGTTTAGACATGACCACCAAATTTAATCAAAGTTGTGAGTCATTGAAGGCACACAGTCAATATTAAAAATAGAAAAAAAATATGAAACCAATTTTTTGTGGCTTCCAAAAAGCTACAAATACGTTGATTGAAAAAAAAAATGTTTCACAGACAACCGGAAGCATTCTGGGCCTTGATTGCATAATTCTCAGCATGGCGTCGTTTCGCGAAATACAGTTTTCTGTATTTATAAATATATTACTTTTTGTTGGCCCAAAATTAATACACATCTCACGGTATGTGTATAAAAACTAGCACGAGCTTTAAGTTAATTTTTTTTATTTGTTTTAGTCTCAAAACAACCGTTATTGAGGCTGCACACTCGGTCTGCTGAATCACGTTGGGTGAGTTCAAGAAACTGACTCTTCAGCGAGTATCTTTAAAAAGCTGCTGTCTGAGTCTGCATGAATGATATTAATCCGGAAACATTCGTGGAAAGTGCGCACGAATTTGCCTTCATGACAGAGGTTTCGGCTTGCTTTTTTTGTCCCATCAAGCTTTTTATGAAGCCGAAGGCTTTCAAAGAAATACCATGCAAAAAAAGAAACAAAATAACAGACGAATGTTTTTTTTTTTGTTTCTTTTTTGTATTCAGGTACTGAGGATTTTCTCGCGTAAGAAAAACAGCATATATCAAAGTGAGAAAGATCGGTCACAGCTCCCAACTGGAAAAAACGAGGCACTCGGTCGTCGCTACGTTATAATAATATGAATAATTGAAGTTGGTTACGGCTCAATACGGTTAAATCGACACTGTTTTTTTTTAGGGAAGTCACAGGCGTTTTAGCAGCCGCAATGTAGTGAAAAGAACGTATTGAGAAGTGAAAGAAAGCAATAAATATCTGTGTTTTTTTGTTTTTTTTTTACGCACGTAAGAAACCTGGGGTAAAGAGCGTAACCCCCAAAAAATTCCATGGAGGAAGGGACCACCTATATAGAGTAAAAACCCTACTATTTGCGCTCCTGAAGAAGTAAATCCGCAAAAAAATTTCTAATATCTCATACATCCCACAGTATGGAGACGCTGTTTTGGGCATTCCTTGTATGGTGGTCCTGTCCCATTGATCATACAAAGGCAGTCTTCAGACATGCTCCAAGCATACAAATATAAGACGCATAGATGCTTTTCGAATATACCCTAGACGTCATCGCGTCTGCAGGAAACACCCTCTTCTCTCTTTCTTTTTTTTTTTTTTTTTTTTTGTAGGACGTATTAGGAGTGCGACTGGGCCTAACGGAACTTTTACGATACGGAGACGTTCTCTATTTTTTGTTTCTATATGCTGTAACTGGGTATTTCTTTTTACCGAGCATCGTTACCTGCACAACCTCGGGGGTCAGCGCCGAGGTTATGACCTCGGCGCTGGCAAGTTAGCCGAGTATCAAATATTTCGGAAAAAAATCTAATCGCCTTTTATACAGGTTACGTATAGGCGTAACGTATAATTGTTACATTATACATAATGGTTATAATCGCCTATACGTAACGATATAATCGCCTATACGTTACGTGTAGAGGCAAAGAAATCTCTTATTATGCGGACACTAAGAATTGAAACAGTTCATTGTATCGAAAACCACATTCCACCCTCCAATAAAGTTTCACGCCAGAGACGTTGTGCAACGTCTTTAGTCAACAAAGCTGCAGTGTGTATATATTTATATGATTTAACCGCAAAATGTATATTAGGGTTATTAAAGTACGGAATTAAAAAGCTAGCCAATGAGCTTTTTAATAACGGGAATATATGTAAACAAGATGATGCTGGCAGGTCATGTCCTTGGTGCTAAATATCTTGCGGACGTCTCACCTCGATTTCATGTGTGTACGCACGTTACTGAAAAAAAGTAATCTATTACAATTACAGACACTTTACTAAAAATGTAGCTGATTGCGGTGATCAATTAATGGTTCATAAATGTAGTTAAGAGGTTACACGAAAGTATAATAGACCTATTGCTATATTACCCAAGTATATAGGGATTTGTGTTCCACGCGCCACACGCGCACACCTTCCCCGTATAAAAATTTCGAAGTAAATAACCAAAGTAAAGCGTTGACGAACGCTTTATTTTGGACGCGTGCAAGATGCCTTTTGTTTTTGGCATTTGCTTTAGAAAAGTTACTACTGCTGAGGCCAGCACGTGCGGGGCATGGAACACCAATCCCTCTATTCTCTTTGATGCTTGGGTAATATAGCTATTGGCGACGTGCGCGATCGAAAGCGTCGCTGTGGTCGGCCTTCCGTGATTGGCCGAAGGCTGACTATGACGTCAGCAAAGGATTTCTCATCGATGGAAATAAAAGGAATGGAAGAACTTCAATTTCGACGGTGTTGGTAGTGTTGCTTTAGGAGCGCAATGGTTTCAAGCTTCCACAATGCTCCTTACAAACACCATCGAACTTGTTGTTTGCAAGGTAATGACGTCACGAAAGGTAACCATATAAGGAAGCCACTAAAACATCTCGCCGCTAATTGGTCAATTGATTACTTTTCACGCTACTGTTTAAGCTTTTTATAACAAAATCAAGAATGCATACAAATGCTCAAAGTGCTTACATTTTGTGTCTTCTTGTTATTCACACCTTGTTAAGGTTCAAATGTCATAACGTCGCTGAGCGCATTGGGGTTCTAATTGTTCTGGTATCTTGGTATTGTTTTTTGTTTTTTTAAGTTGTTTAGGGGTTACGAGTGACACACGTGCAGGTTCACGTAGAAATTGTGCAGGTTCACGTAGAAATTGTTCACGTAGAAAACTCAACTCAATCATTTCAGCTTTTTCGGAAACATATATTTTATTACATGTAAACAAAAAAATAACAATTGCATTACAGCGAACTTTACCGTAGAAAAAAAGTAACCGAAGGGTTAGGAGGTTACTATAGTATTTAATTGATTACAAGTAATCAGTTACTTGTAACTCGTTATGTGTGTAGGTAAAAGTCTGCCATCACCAATATAGTCCTTCCCAATTTAACGGTACATTCGACGAAGACTGCACTTCCTAGACGATTCTCAAATTCACGACAAAGCAGGCTCTCTCAAAGCGAAAGCTACGAGAGAGCCTGCTCTGTCCGCAGTTTGTCCGCACGGACGGTCGTGAGCGCGCGCCGGAAACACGGGGTGTCGGCTGCAGCTGAACTATAGGAAGAGCCGCTGTCGGAGTGAGAACGGCGGGGGTCCCTTTCGAACGCCTGGCCTCCAGCACGGCTCGCTTGATTTTTTTTTCGAACGCCTATCATTTACCACTCGCTCGTTGCTTTCCGACGCCTGCTCCGCCGGCGCGTGAACGCTCGAGGCAACGGGAGTTTTCGCAAAGAACGACAACGCAATGGACCTCTTTCAAGAAGGGTTCTGCGCATGCGTGATTTCCGGACGCCCTCGGGCGAACGCTCGAATTGCATCCTATTCATCGGATGGTTAATCGGCGGAAGCGAAAGAAAGCTACGAGTTATCGAGTAGCGTCGCCGCGTCGACAGGGTTCCGGCGTACACTGCCTAGACCTACCAGACCTACCTGAGCCCGACTATAGACTCCGTATGGACCTCCTGCCTTAGCCCCTTCACCACAATCGTGTATTGCCGGTTTGTAGCAGTTTTGCTTAAAATGCCCTACGTTGGCAGAATACGTGCCGAACTCGTCGTCGCCACCGGGCCAACCGGGTCGTGGTCGCTTGCACGCCGGCATCGCGGTCACCGCTATCTCGCGCAAGTCTGGCTTGGCAGTCGTGTGCCTCGTTGCCCGCTGGCCACGAAGTTGATCATGTGGTGTGAAAATTCCTTGTACCGTAGGTACGTGTTTCTGGTGTACCGTCCGTGCCGTCGGTATAAACCGGAAGGGCATGGCAGTTGGTAAAGCAGGTCCCTTCAACCACCTCCATAGTTCGTACATCCGCCGCCGGGTTGCGTCTTTATGTGGAAAAGGGTACAAATCCCCGGGGAGCTCCCCACAAATAGCTGTTTCTGTGTAATCTGGCTGACTAGCATTCTCACACCACTGCGCAAGCAATTGGTCTCACGTCGATTCCAGCCGTCCTCCTTCCAGACTGTTCAGATATAAGGCACGCTCGAAGGAGTTCCCACGGGACTGCCACGAAGTCGTGTTTTCTCGATTAACAAACTTACTGCGCAAGTGCCGGTTCGGTGACCACGACTCGCCCCTACGCAGTATCCACATCCAAGCCTAAATGAAGGGGGGGGGGGCCGCGCGCGCTTTGATCGGATGTGAGATTGTGCGTGGGACACACAGTCGCGACCGTCCGTAGGGACACACTCCTAGCTCAGATAACGTTAGCGTGTCTCCGCGTGTGTAATTGCCTTTACGCCACTTTAAAAAAAAATAGAGAGTGTCCTCTTTCCCGCAGAGAAGTTGCCAGAGCAAATGGTTGCAATCATCAAAGCGAAATTGGCGAATTCGAAGGCAGAAACATGTTTAGCACTATCTAGATAAAACAGTCTGGACTGTGACACTGATCATGGCGACACATCGTATTTATACTCTGTCTCACTAAAACCGTGCAGTACAGCCAAAGCTGCAGGGGAAAGAGCTAGCGTATGCCAACCTGTTCAACAGGAGGGAAATGGGGAACGGGAAAGCAGGGCTGGGATTTTCCGTTCCTTCTTTCCCTCCTCTCGAACAGGTCGAGATCCACTCTGTCCCCTGCAGCTTTGGCTGTAATGCACGGGTTTAATGAGACGAAGTATATTGTTTTGCGCAGACAATATGCACGGGTCAGGCAATATGTGCCGGTCAAGCATAATATTAGCCTTGTCGCTCGCTCCCTAGATTGCAGTGGGCGCACGAGGTTTCTTAGAGGGATACACTTAAAGCCAGTCAGTGTGAATACGTAGGGATCGATACGCACGCCACGCTAAAAATTTATCGAAAGAAGTTTTACTTTTGTCAAGCCAACCAGAATCAGCGACAGTAAAAAGCGCAGGGCATCTCTTACAAATTTTTTTATTCATTTTGTACAAAATTTTCATAAAAAATAGTGTAAAGAGGCTATTGATATTCTAACGGAAATGTATCCACTTTTCTACACGCTGTCTAGAGAATTTTGACTAATATATTTGTAGACATCCAGAACTTTGTGTACAGAGATGGGACAGATATTCTAGAGCAAACAGGTAAAGATTCTAACTCTAACAACGTTTCTATCATTATTCTATCTACAATAAAGCAATCTTGGGCGAAAAAATATATAAGTCCTCAGCATTCATTAAAGGTTTTTTCACATTGCCTCCGCCGAAACATGTGCTCGCCACTTGCCTTGTGCACGTTCGCAGATATCACAATTTCACAAGCCACGGAGCCCTGATAACACTTGTAATTGAGTAGTGTTGACTGCTCCACGGCCGTTGATACCCTACACTTGAAAGGCAATCATTTGACCGACTCTTTCAGCTTCCTATTCAGTCACGTCGTCTTTTAACCGAGGTCTATGGGGGAACCCAAATAATGAAAATATTACAAGTATTTTTCGTTGCAATGAGTTATACAAATTGTGGTTTCTGAGGGTTGCTGAACTGTATCTCCAACTATAGAGCATTGCAAGAAGCGATAATGATTTACAGTCGAAAACAAAAAAAGCAGCCTCCGCAAGGAGGTTTCAACTGGGTGTGATGTCACTTCTCCCCACTGCATCTTACTATATTATACAGCCTAATTTATACGAATACTATAGAAATATGGCGGCACAGAGTCTATTCACACGTAGCGATAGAATTTCTATAGCATTTCTTTTTGTCAGTACCCTATAGACCTTGGTTGAAATAAAGTCTCTATAGGATTTCTATTCAAAATTGTTGATACGACTTGACTGGATAGGAAAGAGTCGTTAAAATATGAAGTGGGTTTCTATAGACTGTCTGATATATATTTTCTGTAGGAACGCACAATAGGATATGATTGAAGCATTTATATAGTACAAGATTTTCGAATTGCAGAAAAATGACTATGTGCGTCTCAGCCGATGCTTGGTGGACGGCAAAAAATGTATGAGCGGCAAAAAAATGTGCGGGTATTACTCGCAAGGTGTAAGGCAATAGATGGCATCTCTGACACCTTAACAGCGTTCTTTTAGTGCCTAACGATGGACGAAGTTGAAACATGCGAATCCGCGGAGTTTGCCGGAGCCGGCAAACTCGGAGGCAATTAGACTAATGGGGAATTCCGCTGGCGGACTTCGAGTGACGCAAAAATCAACTCACGCACGATCTAGGGGTAAATACTAGCTGGCGCACCCGTGCGCATACAGAAATGTCAACAGAAGAGTGCTCTAATATCGCTCGAACGCTACAAGCGTAATTCTCAAAATACCTCCTTTGCACGATCAAAGAAGTACCCGTACCATATGGACCTTTATGGTATGGGCGGCGGATCATTTTGTGGTACTCCGAGCACGTCAAGCATTAGCGATACAAGAGCGCGGGCTGATTCGCCGATAGCGAAGGGAGCTGCGTTATAGGTACATTCAGGCTGCCCGTGTGAAGGAGATACGAAGTCCTTTGATGTGCTCGTTTTCTCCTACAAGTTGTATGAAATGCTCCAACGCACGAGGCCGGTGCCTCGCGAGAGGTAGGAAAAGGCGACGCAAACTGACTCCCGGTAGAAATTCTCGAGCGTTCAAACAACAATGACTGTTATTGCGTTCAAGATAAGCGAATCACGAATTTGACCAACAAGCTCTACATATAGGATACGTGTGCAGAAGCGGATGACACAAAGTCGGTTTATGCCCGAGAGTCTTATTATCGTTGTGCAGCGAGTGAGCTTTCCCCATTAGGCCGATAAGGACACCTTAAAAGCAAATCTCGAAGTGAAAAGCGTGAACATGACACGCCACGCCGACGGATTCTTAAGCTCGGCGCTGTTATGCGTCAGTAAGATGAGACGAGAGCGCCCCATAATTCGGCTGCTAATTGTGGGCTGGGCCAGCAAACTCGTTGATGCGGCGTGCTTTTAACAAGGCGTTTGGTAATGCGAGCGCTTCGTAGAGTCTGGTAGTTTCGCTGTCGCCGTGGAAACTAAAACAAAGGGAGCATGAAATGTACTGAGAAAGAAATATTCCCACCTGCTTTTAACATAGAAAACCAATTGTTCGAGGAAAGGTTTATTTTTATTTTTTGAATATTTTTAACCTTTATTAGCGTGACAAACGTTATCTTGGTATGGTTTTTATGGCATTCGTGAAAGTGAAACTTTTTATTTCTTCAGCTGAAATCGAGGCAGAAAAAAAGTGACGGTAGCAACCCGATGGGGCAACGCTAGCATACACCTCTTAAGTATAACTCATAATCAATCAGTTACAACAATAAACACGTTAGACCACAAGAATAAATTTCAAGAAGTACAGTATGCTCTGATGTTGCAAGTTTGGAAGCCATAGTTAAAACATTAAAAGTCAAGCATAGAAATGACTTAGAAATGTCTAAAAGTAAAATACCTTAAGAGAATCAGACTGCAGTGCAAATTGCCTAAACATTATTAAAACAAGGATAGCGCAGGGGATTTTACATATCGCATGAGTATAGATGATAGTCAATAAAGAGAAAAAAACATTCGATATAAGTAGAGATTAAGCAAATACTAAGGCCATAAGTATTCATATATTAAAAGCAATGCCACTACGAGTGATTTATGAGAAATTAATTATGGTGTTCAAGTTATGTTGGTTTGCTCGTTTAGCAAGACTGGAAGGTTATTACATATCATTAATTGGTTATCATTAAATGATGCAATAATGGGATGTCCCACCTTTCTGTGTCTTGTATTGTACTGTAAGGTTCTCTCTCAGTTTTAGTAAATTAAGTACATTTAAAATATTAGTTTTAATTGCTGATTTCTATAGCAATGAAAGTCTGTATTTGTAAATTATATTTATTTTAGCATTTTAAAAACTGTAAAACAAGTGCTCGTGTTTTCTTACAATAGGACATTTGCGATTGAACGTATGACCCTCTTTTGGGCTAGTATCAGCTAGTTTATGAAGGTTATACTATAAAAAAACATTGCACAATGTTTTTTTATAACGTTAATCACTAAATTATGTTACATTTGCTCTACAAACCACTTTTTTATGTTTAAAACTTGGTTCAAATGTGACTTGCATGATGTTCCCAAGCTAAATAGTCAGTAAAATAAAAAAAAAACGAACAGCTTTACAACACTATTCTTTTCACTTTCGTTTTTATTCAGGGAGAGGCTAGTAGCGATGTTAAATTTTTTTGAGGTCGAAATATGATAGCCTTAGTCATATAGGTTTATCTACAAATGATTCTTATCGGGACATTTTTTTCACAAAAGCGAAATCCGAGTTCTTTTTTTTTAGTTTACAAGCCTACTAGGGTTCTCATCCATAAAAAAAGCAATCTTGTATCATAAGCATATGCAATAACTTGAGCTGTGTCAGTAATAGTAAAGACGTCGTTCATATAAATGCTAAAAAAAAAGAAAGCCCGGGAATGTTTTTTTGGGAAATCTCGTGGTGCAACGGTTTTTATGATTATAAAGGAGATGTAGGATTTTACCACCGTAGCTGCTTCCCCTCTAACCCCGTATTTCTGAAATTTCACCAGTAATACATTATAATTAATATGGTCAAAGGTCTTAGTTAAGTCCACGAAAACACCAAGGACACACTTTTTATGCTTGAACTTGCAACGCAAGTTCAGTGGACTTCTTTTAGCGGTAACGGAAATGAAAGTTTGATATAATATTGTTTTTGTTTAAAAATATTGTTAGTCTCCCATGCATAATACGTTGAAGACCTTTGTAAAGTATGGGCAAGATAAATATTGGCCTACAATTCGACAAAGTATCCATATCGTTTCCTTTATACAAAACTGTTACCTTGGTCACACTGCTCTTACCATCATGCGAAAGATAGTCTGCAAACACGGGTCACCGCAATTACTGTAGTTCGAATGCCGCGTGCCAAGTTTCTTCTTCAGATCATTGCCATGCAGCATCCGAAGCTTGGATCTCGCGGTGACTTGCGTTTGAATCCGTATGCAGACTCCGTTTGTACGATGCGTAAACAGTGTGACTCCGGCTTTAGCTAAGGTGCCTTCATGTGCGCTTTGAGGCACCTTATAGCTTAAGCGTGCTGCATTTGCTTGGGGTATGTACCAGTTTCCATTACTCTATAAAAATATTACTTAATATAGGGGCAAGTAGGCTTACAACTAATTTAAGTGTCTTGATTTGGGATCCGTTAATATCGACACTTTAGTTATTACTAAGTTTTAAATGAAAAAAAAAGCAGTCGTGCCTTCAGTTTTCAGTTAGGAAAAATGAAACATTCACTCTTAAACATTTGGGGTCAAGAGATTTGTAACTACCTGTTGCGTTACCGCAGACGAGCTAGTGTTAACATTAGGTTAATGAAATGGTAACTGAAGACAATAGCGAGAAATAATCCAGAGGTCTTTACGCGATCGAATGTTGCTTCTTTTTGTGGTTTTGAGGCGCATGGCGTAGAGGTTCATTAATTTCGTTCAATAAAATGTCGGTTGGTTTTATAATTTCATAAATATAATTTCATAATATTTTTATAGTGTCGTATTTTTTCTCGCCTCAGTTCAGCAGTTATTTGGTTTCTCTATATTGTTTAAATATTTACATGAGTTTGGTATTAAGAAAGTAATGATGGTGATGATGATGAGGATGCGGCTTGTTCCCTTTGAAACGGGCGACCGCGAACTAAGTTCGTGCCCAAGCCTGGGAGCGAGGAGGTCTTAATGCCCCCTGAGGTGGATCTTATTCCACCAATCTTCAAGTCTTCGTTTAGTGGCCACTACAAGCTTGTGCCGGCCGCTAGAAGGCCCCTTTATCTGCGTAGCTGCAGAGTTTTGTGCATCAGAGTAGTCTGCTTGGTTGCGCCCGATTTCAGTAATTGTGAAGCCCAACGCCTCAGCGAGCACTAAGGGGCTCTGCAGGCGTGGGCACCGGGACGGCTGAAGTCCCGCACAATCTAGCACAACGTGCTCCACCGTTTCATCGTACCCTCTGCAGACCCGACATGCGCTCGAGGTCACCGTAGCATCAAACCGGCGTCTGTAAGCTAGTGTCCGGAGGGCCCCGGCGCGCGCCTCAGACAACAAGCGGCTGCCCAGGCTGTTGTCGTACAGCAGTGCTTCCTATGCGATGGTTTTTTTGTGGTTCAGGTACACTTGGAGCGTCGACTTTGTTTTTGCGTCTCGGAGCCATTGTTGGGCCTCGTTGCCACGGACTTTCTTCTTAACCTCTGACGCCCATTCCCTTTCTGATGACGCTTCAACGGGGTCAGACAAAAAGCCATACTTGTGCTCAAGTTGATGGAGGCGCTTCTGCCAGCGTGTCCGCAGTTCCGTCAGGTGAGTGTACATAAACAACCTCCTGGCCCACCTGCAGCTGTCCATATGGCGAAGACGCCCGTAGCAGGTAATTTTGCTGGTTGCCTCCCGAGCCTCAAAGGAGGACCAGCCCAGCTCTTTCTGAACTACTTCGTTGGCGACCCCCCCATGGCAACCCAATGCCTGGCGTCCAATCTCTCTCTGTTGGCGTTCCATATGGGCTCGGACATCACCGGGAACGCATACTACAGCATTTGCAAATGTCAGTCCAGGTACTACTACCGCTTTCCAGAGCTCCCGGGACACAATGAACCGATTGCAACACCAAAGGCTTCGCTTACGGAGAATGTTGGCTCCTCGTGTGGCTGCCTGGCGAATATGAGTGTGGTGGTCTTGTAGGTAGTCTGCCGCATTTGACAGTGTGATGCCCAAGTACTTATATGAGATGAGTCGAGTATTGGCACATCGCATCCGCCGAGGCGAAGGCTGCCGAGTGTTGGCTCGAGGGAGCCTGAAAACACAACCACCGCTGACTTGCCCGCGTTGAATCTCAAGCCAAGCTCCATAGCCTCATGAGTGCATATGTCGAGAAGTTGTTGCATTTCAGACACTGATGCCGCAGTCAGTACCACATCGTCTGCATAAGTTAGTCCCGGCGGTCTCGCCATGCTCCAGGTGAGTTAGAGAAAAGCCCAGCCCTGATCGGATGAGCTGCCTCTCTAGAGTGGTCACGTAGAGCATATATAAGAGCGGAGATAGTGGGCATCCTTGCCGCAAGCCCCTCGTCACCAGCACCTCCTCAGACGTACCCTCACCGAGTTGGGTTCTAACCGTGTTACCATCGTAAAGACGGTAGATAAGCGCTGTCCACTCCGGTCGCATGTTAAGATCCTGGAGTTGACGAACGAGCCGGGCATGTGGGACGCTATCGTAGGCCTTCGCGATGTCTAGAAAGCAACAGATAAGATTCCTTTTCTCTCTTCGAGCCACCTCAATACATTGTGTAAGGGTATACAGGTGATCTTCCAATCGGCGCCCCCGTAGGAAGCCTCCTCGGAGTTCCATCAGTAAACCCTCTTCCTCCGCCCATGCGGTCATGTGCTCTTTCATGATGTAAGCGAAAGTCCTATACACCGTACTTGTTACTGTCAGGGGTCGGTAGTGTCGAAGATAATGACGATCACATCCTGTTTTAGGAATCAGTACGACCCGACCACCCCTCCAGTCTCGAGGAATTCTTTCTGTCCCAGACAGAATGTTCTCGAAGATATCCGCCAGCTGATCCCTGGACTCCCTCCCCAACGCCTTAAGCACACTTGCCGGAATCTTGTCTAAGCCTTGGGCGGTGTTGTTCTTAATATGCGCCAGTGCGCGTATAAGGGACACCCTCCCGATTGTTACACAGGTAGCGTCATCCAGTGTCAAGGCCGTGCCTTCCGTCGGGCTTAAATCCTGTAGCGGTGCCGCTTCCGGAGGTGAGAACACCTCTACCAAATGATGTGTAAGACATTGTCCCAGTCGCTCTGTTGGCTGCCCTGTGTCTTCGTCCAGGATAGTGAGGCAATGTTCCTTTCCGTTGAGAGTTCCTAGGTACCTCCAGAACTTCCTAGGTGCATCTCTTCCGCTTGCACTGATTTCTCTCATTGTGACCATGTCAGCCTGAGCCATTTTGTCTTGGACAAGTTGCTTTGCGGCTTGCTTCTGGAGTTGGTACGCATGCCACTTTAAAGGAACTTGGTCACTGTGGCCGCCAAGAAGGACCGTGTGGTGCTCCCTAATCAAAACGTGTTTCTTTTTTTTTAAATTCCAGTCATATGCAATAATTCAGAAATCGCCCAAGGTTTGGGAGCTTGATTGCTTTTGCCTATTATCAGAAAAATAGCGTTCTTAAATTGACTGAAATTAAAATGAATTAACTAGTGTTAACATCAAATAAATTTATCATCGAATCCATTCAAACTCAGCTATTGCTAATCGAAATTGATTGAGTATATTTAACGTTACAAGCTCAACATAAGTTGGATCACCGAAAACTACCGGTAAACTAAAAAAAAGTGTTGCTGGCGTTGGAATTACTGTGTAAGTGAATATTTTCTCAGTGTCTATAATTGTGACGAATATATCAATAGTTATAGATGTAGTATAAGCGACACGCGTTGATATATGAATTTTATTGTGGCATTCATATGACTATATCAAAGATGTTAGTCCGATTCGGGAACTGGAGCAATAAGTCATGTCAATGTTAGAATCACCGGTTATATAGATATGTTACCCCCCCAGCTGGCAAGATCAAAAAGTTTCTGAAGCGTCACTAAAGATCTTGATATATTTCCATCAAGTGGGCGATAAACACTGCAAACGAGAGTCGTTGATGTGTATTCTTAGAATTCTGTAGCCATCACTTGAAGCTGTGTACTCCGAGAGTACGGAAACTTCTAAAGAAGAAATAGCCTGTATGGAAACACCACCACCTCGCCCGTGACTGTGGTTTATCACAAAATTCAGATAATTCAAATAGACAATGTAGTCTGAACTTACAACATATGTTCTAATCTGACCATGGACGCCACCAAGCAAATATACCTTTCTGGGAATATGTGGCGCCTCCAGAGTGTGCTTTACGCCATGGGACTTCTAAATGTACGGCACGTGAAATCATCCAAGGCGCGAAGCCGTAGTTGACGTTGGTTTAGCAATTTCAAATTTCAGAACGCAGAAAAGGCAGGAAGAAAGCAAAGCGGACTATATGATGACCTCCTTTTCTGTCCGCTTTATTTTTACAGCGGAGCTGTTAAAGGCTAGTTTCTCCAGGAACGTGTTCCCCGGAAAGAAATGAAGACGCCGAACTCTGTACGCCTACCGCCATCTATGAGCGACGGCGGCAAGTCACGTATCTGGTTGCCGCCGTTGCTCATAGATGGCGGCAGCCTTTCCACTCTGGCTTGCCGACTTGCGGCCGGTCATTGCTTTCCATTGTACAGCTCCGCTGGTCTTCCTTCTTCTCCAAAAAAAAAAAAACTAAAAATTTTTTTTTTTTTGCGTTCTTAGCTTTTAAGGATAACAAAGAATGAATCGTGCCGATGCCAGGATATACTAAGCGTTCGAGCAGGCACGAACACGCATCGGAACGGCTCCACAATTTTCCTCCTTGCGTGGTTTCCCGGAAAAAGGTCCATTAAACTTCGTCCCACTATAAAACTTAACGAGTTCCCGTTCCATTTTTGTACGTGTCAGATGTGATGGCGGCCTTCCCTCGTTTCATTTACATAAAAAGAATGCTTTCTTGAACGCCATTCCATACAACACTAACTTTTTGCCACGCGTACGATCAAATGTATGCGTCTTTCAAAAGACGTGCTAGGCAAACTAGAAAACAAGAAATATTAAACAACTAATTTAGAATTATATAAAAGATGTGCTAGTTCAAACAAATTCTAGTTTAGGTTCTCGAAACCCTGGGGAAATCACCGTAACCTTAGGCGCTAGAGGATAAACACAGGCCCCAAATTCATTTCGCCTTTCAAACTTTGGCCGAAAAGACAAGCTTCGCATTTTCGTGCAACGCCGTTTTTTTTTAATTTATTGGGAAATTTGACGCTTTTTGTACTTTCAGTAAATGCCACTTTGAATTATTCCTATACATGCACAACGCATGAAACACGCGTTCGTCGTTTTCTTCATGCAATGGCAGTCGCGTGAAGCGTTTGAGAAAAACTATCAGTGTTCACCCCTTTAAAGCGCCGACAGGAAAAGCAACCACGTCATGTGTAGCCGAATATATCCTGCCCACTATAGCAGTGCACTGGGTTTGACAAAGCACAGGACGCGCGTTGAGCTTCACACATCGTGACGCGATTGGGCAAGAGCCACTGACCGAATGTATGACGTGGCAATGATTGTCACGAGCCAAAATCGAATGCTGACTTTCCCAATTTTCAGTAACTTCGCTTTAGCACCTTGCATCCTACTGAAAAGAAAAAAAAAAACTGTATAAACTGGATTATGGGGACAGGAAAATCGAACTGGATTTCTTGCTGGAAACCTGAAATCCAGTTTGCACACCATTGTCTTCAAACTGGATATCAGGTTTCCAGCAAGAACTCCAGTAAGATTTTTCTGTTCCCATAATACAGTTTATACTGTTCTTTTCTGGTAGGGGTTAGTTGCAGATTCACTTCAACTCTTTTAAAACAACCTAACTCCTTTTTCAAACCTTTGGGGCACTCTTCCAAGATGCCTTCTAATCGGAGCGTTTCATTATTGACACAAAGTGCCGATATCCTCGCCAAGTCCCGGATCTGCATCCAGCCACTTCCAAAACAGTGATGTATACGTCTGCATTCACCACGGCTAGTGTCAACGTCCATTTTTGTTGACAATAACATCCACGATACATTCACGGTGCCACAAAAGTTCAGGCTTTGTCCTGAGCAAGAGCGTACGTTGTCCCCAAAATGTTCCTGTTTATGAATATTCAGTTGCGCTTGCAACTACTCGGACGAAATTACCGTTACCGTGGTACCGGTGACCACCACCGTCTCAAGCTTCGCACCATTAATGTAGGATCGAAACGCTTTTCTTCATGGGTGGAACTGGCATCAATTCCGTGTTTCTCCGCAGATCCAAGTTTCCGTTCGATCTTCCTTTTTCAGTGTCGCATTGTTCCGGTTCTCTTAGTAGCAGGACCCTTTACGTTTGCCCTTTACTTCCCGGATTAACTTTTCTCTTTGTTTTCGTGTGAGCCACTTTCTTTGCAGGCTTTAATCAGGTGACCCTTTGTCCATATAAGTGGGATTGGTGGCCGAGGGGGCTAACGCATCTAGGCTCGGAGCGTGGAGCGAAAGCTTGCGCTGCAGAATTTGCTGGGCTCGATCCACACCTCGCGCCTGTTTCGATCTGGGTGAGTTTTGTAACTGAACGTGTTCGTGTAATCACTTCTGCGTGATGCCCGTTGAAAACCCAAGGTTAGCTGTTGTACTGCACTTGCTAAATTTATCATCTACAGCTAAAAGACAGGTCACTCATTGAGGCATTTGAGATCAAGCCTGTATGAACACACACGCAACGCAATTTTTTGTCCATATACGTCGCAGTAGTGACGTATATGGACCTTCAGAGCCTGTGTAGCGGCAATCCTAAGTGTTGTGGTTGGTTCTTAGACAACGCCAACAGGTAGCAATTGTATACTTCCTATCTGTATAACATAATCTTGAGCTGTGGCGCGCGCATTCCTAAGAATGTTTATTTGATCGTCTGCCGCCTCCGTCGACCGGCTGCCAATTACACTGCTCGCGTCAAAGTCAGGTTTTTAATTGTTCAGCGCTGCTTTTATACAACCATGTGATTGAGGGGTGGACATCGTGCGCAGCTGCGGCGCGCGCGGTGCCTCCCCTTTATAACCTACACCGTGGTCTGGGGTTGACCTCCATCCCATCCTCGTCGCCATTCTGTCGTAAACTCCGGTTTATGAATAACTCGCAG
This sequence comes from Ixodes scapularis, assembly GCF_016920785.2. Classification (NCBI taxonomy): domain Eukaryota; kingdom Metazoa; phylum Arthropoda; class Arachnida; order Ixodida; family Ixodidae; genus Ixodes; species Ixodes scapularis. The sequence goes on along the minus strand of NW_024609846.1, from coordinate 176,377,666 downwards.
ACGTTGCCTTTAAAACTTCAATAACGCTATACTGCAACTTTGTACAAGGTGCGCCTTCAAAAAAAAGTTACAAGGTATTTTTTTTTCATTACAGAAATAGACTTTGCATTGATGAACTCTCATTCTCCACTTAAATATAGCAGTAGCATTTCAAACCAGATGCTAAGGTGATTTTCTGAAACTTTCAATGGGGAAATTAATGGGATAATTTTTTGTAACTGGCGCCATTCAGGTGTATTCGAGAGCTCGAGAGCTCCGTCGTCTGCCATTTTGCTCATGAAAACTTCAAAAAGGCGCCTATAACTTTTGAATACGATATCGGTTAGTTCGGAAACTTTGGCATCTAGTTGGGTCCGCTGGCGCTTCATTCTGGAGTAAAATAAGCATTCGCCAATACGTAAATCATCTTATGAACTAAAAAAAAAGAGAGAAAAGAAAAAGCTTTTTTTTTTACATTTTGTGTATTAATAGACAGAGTTAGGTCGGGCTCGTGCTTCCGTTTAATCTTATCGTCATCGTCGAGCATCTGCTTCTTAGACACATGTGATTGTACCTTCGTGTATTGTGAAGTGCTGGCGTTGTCACGAATTAACTGCTTTATCCAGAATGAAATTTGGAAATGTTGACACAGAGCTATTGTGGCACTGATTGATCAAAACAGGCCGGTTTTAAAATTGGTGCAGCCCTTTCTCTATTCGCGATGGCATTAAACATTACGGCCGTTAACGACCCGAACCTGAGGCCGAACAAAAATATAAAACGTTTCGTCCGAGTTTTTAATAAACATTCATAACACGAACTTGATTCTTGATATACTGAGGTAAGAATTTCCGCCGAGTTTGTATATTGCAGAAGAACGAAGTATCTCTGTCGGTGGTTAGAACCCATCAAAAATAATCGTTCGCTTTCGAAAAAGGAAAAAAAGAAGGTCCATTAATAACTTTCCTTTTCTCGGTACGCATTATACGATGAAATTCTACGGTCCGATTTTGCTCGGGATTTCGATGTTGCGACATCGAGCGCCGCAGCTTTCACCACTCTATTTTTTTTTCCTTTTACCAGATGCGCGACGTCGCAAGTGCGAAATCGCAAGTCTGGCACACATGCGCAAAATATTTACCGAATACCACACGGAATTCAACACTCGTGAACACTGAACTAAAATAAAAGGTATGGTCCTCTTCAAACGGAAATTTAAAATTTCTGTACGCACGCCAAACGCAAGCCGACCAGTTCCTTTTTTAACGAATGGCGCAATACTATTCTTTTATTCTGTTTCGAAATTCCTGCGATTCCCGTGTTGTTTTTTGCCACACCTGTTCTCGCCCCTAAATTACACCTCGCGAATCGAGGCGAGCTCAACGAATTTAAGCAGAAGAACACAGAGCCTTTTGAACAGTGAACTCCTTTCGAGCGGCAAGTTTTACGTCCGGTTTTGTGAGTCTTGACACTGGGAAGGGACGTCGTCGCGGCGTATATTAATGAGGCACACGCCTCCGCTCCACGCACCCGCCCCCTTCCCTGCGACAGAAAGCGGCCTCAACGCCTCGCTCAAGGGTGGGCAGGTGATTTCTCTCTCTAGACTTTAATCGATTGCGATGCGCGCGATCCCTCGCCTGCAGGCGCTTTGTCACGTGCGGCGACTGGTGTGCCCACGTTCCAGAGTGTTTGCGGCAGCTCAATCGTTATCACGTGGTTCGTGGGTCGCGTTCGCAATGCAAGCTGCGAGGAAGGTCGAGCCCTCAAGTTCGGAAGGACTATAATCGTGATTCCTCCGGTCGCCTTGCTTTTACCATTTGCTTTTACTTTCTTTGACGGGCGAGGGGTCTTTCCTCGTGGACTTTCTGCCGACCTCGGGTTTGTCGCACGCGTTTATCTTTTAGCGTCGGGTACAGTTACGTGTCTACGAGCCTCCTCCGGGGCCGATCGGGTTTAGCAGAGGCGTCTGGGTGGTGGGCACCCACAGCACAGCGGACCTCATGGTCCTCGTCAGAGCTGTCGGCCGGGATCCGTTGCATGCTTGACGGATGTCAGCGTTGACTAGTGGTCTGTTTGCGTCACGCGCCTTCCTGAAGGTTTGAGACAATTGTCTGCAACCTGCCCGAGGGAAGGGAGGTTGGAAACCTCAGAAGGCCCGAGCCCGGTTGAGGGAGGGCCATTTTCGACTTGGATAGGATGCACAATCGAGAGGGAATCAAATCGGAATACCCTACTTTGCATGCGGAATCCACCTATGCATTGTTTGTATCGAGTTCGTGTATATGGTCTAAAAACTACGCTGTTAAGGCACGAAGGTTCGGTGACTCTTCCCGGCGACAATGCCGCCGTACACCTCCAACCGGACATCCGAAGAAACCCTCGCTCCATAACGCCAAACACGACGGCTATGAGAAATAACCGCGTCGCAGCTCCGTCCCCATGGGTACGTGTTCGTTTGTTCGCACGTTGTTGGCGAAAAATACGACTTTTTTTTTTTCGCGCGGTGAGGGATATCACCCTCGCCGCGCGACAAGACTATACTTCGTTTCACCGTAACTTGGCAAAGCGCGAACGCTATACGGCTCCTTCTGGCCAAGCAAAGCAAAGGAGGCGAATCACGTGACAGCTCTTACCAAAACGTACAGGGACGAGAGCGTGACCCACGCAGTAGATGGAGATTCCGAAGGAGGAACTCCCATCTTACCAGGACCCACTTTTGTGTATTCCAGACGTCGCTTTTCTCCCCCTTGAAGATTAGCGCCCGTCAACCAAAACTTTTCACTCACGCACTTTCACTTTCAAAGCACTGCGCGCAACTACTGAGATAGAGCGTAGTCACGTGTCTTCCTCCGACGCGCTGATTGGTTTACTGCGACAGCTTTGCCGTTTGCCAAGTTACGGTGAGACGGAGTGTACAGCGCGCACCAACTCCTCTCGCTGACGTCATGCTACAGTGGTGACGCTGCTGTCGGCAGTGCGCATGCTCGGTCGCTTTATCTCTCGTGAATCTGGTCTCTGCGCATGCTCGGTGCCCACATCTCGTGTGGGCAAACGAGGGTTTTGTTTTGTGAACAGCGTGCCGAAGTATAGCAGCACGAACCCGACCCTGGCAGGAGGCATCGGCCATTCAATTGTGAGAACTCTCTTTGTGGTTTGAGTTGATGCCTCTCTTGAACCTGGGCTCCCTAGCGGCGACATCTGCGCCCATGAAGCGACGCTGCGGCGCGGGGCCCTAAGAAACAAGGAAATGGGGGGTAGCGTCACGCCATATGCGGCCGTTCGCACGACAAAATACCGGGAGCTACCATTTCGCGAGCTAAGCTAATTTAAAACATCGAGACAGATTTTTTTTTATTTTTTTTTCTTGGAATATACGTAAATGCGGGCGTGAACTAGCGCGGAGAAGAAATAACAATACGCGGAAGGATGAATTTAAATGCGCGTAATTTCAGCTGTTTCTTTTTTTTCTTTATTCGGCAGCGCGGTTAGCGTCGTAGGGAGAGATGGGGCGGATGCACACCTCCAGCAGGTTACTTAATTTTTCAACTGGACTTAAAAAAAAAATAATAATAATAACGACTAGCGAAACCTATCTTTTGCACGTACTCTTTGTGGTTGGCGCATTATACGAAAACAGTATTTGGCGAAGCTGTTTTCGGTGTCTGTTCCAGGGCTGCCAACACGGCAAATCAGAATTTCCCTCGCGAACACCTCCAATTTCCCTATTTCTGCCAAAATTTCCCTTGCTTGCCCAAATAATTATACAATTCTAAATATTCATTGTTTGTTTGTTTTTTTTTCTTTTGCATCACATCATCACCACGCCATCAGAACATGGTACTGCCTAATAACTTCAATAGCGCTTTTTTTATGATAGTCAGTCTCAGACAAAAAGGTGTAACGCTGGCGAGAGTACTTGTATTCGGACACAGAGAACACGACACACAGTAACTACCATTTCGTGCACGGCACTTCACGAAATATTATTAGTCATGGCAAGTCTGTATCTCCAGACATCGCAGTATTCCTTCATGTACTCAGGCCATCTTTTTCGAGAAGGCACAGTGCTACTCTCACAAGCTTCCCCTTGGCTGATCCCTTCCAATATAGCTTTCACGGGGGCGATGAAAACCTATGAAAATGGGTTTAGCCGAAAAATGTTATTCGAGTGCTCCTGAGTGTTTCCAGATGGTGGCATGACAAACCGCCAAACGCTGGAGGAAATAGCCTAAATGTAGACAAAATCGCTAAACTTCGATGTTATCTCGAAATAAAATCATAACTAACTTATAAAATTCCAGATATATACTGTGCCCAAAATTTCCCTCAAACTGGCATGATTTCTTGTATTACAACATAGACCTGAATATAACCTTAATCTGGCAAATTTTCCTCGGGTTGGCAACACTGGTCTTGTCCGTCGTGCTTTTACCTAAAGTGGGATTCCAACTAGAGAGAAATCCGACGGATTTCTCCGTGGAGGCATCGTCACGTGACGAAAACATTACGCTTTTGCGATACGGCGCGGTTAAATAGAGAGTCGGATGAAGATGCAGCTCAGGCGTTAGAGATATTACCGGGTTTGCTACGATCAAATTTGCTTTCAACAATTTTTGGTTTTGTTGTTAAAACCGTCGGCGTCAAAAGTATACGGGCCGCTGCATTTCTTTCCTTTGATGCCAGAAGAGAAAACCGCTAGGTTCGACGGCTAATGCTGACATCCCGAACCCCGGTAGAAGAGACACGTAAACATTTAAAGGAGCACTGACACATCAAAATCATATTTTTTTTTTATTATCCGAAACGATTGAAAACGATGCCGGGACATTACCCTCAAAATTTGAAATTTGGGAATTCAGTATTTGTGAAGTAAAAAAACAATTTCCAAATGCCGAATTCGAAGTTCCCGCGCGGTCGGCGCCGGTGCCTTGACGTCAAAAATTGCGGAGACCTGAGAGTCGACTTCCTTTCACCACTCCCTGCTGTTGCCATGGCGACCCAAAGCGAGGAGGAAAGGGGTGCGCGGCGGCGTTGCGGCGGACCGGTTTTGAGCGGTGTCGCCTGTTTTCCGTTGGAGGATACAAATCCAGGAGACTTAAGGAGACGGCACCACAACGAACTCCCGATTTTTGGTATTTTAAAAAGAAGGGCCGTAGTGCGTTCGCAATTGCGTTAAAAAACATGTTTTAGGATTGCCGTCATTAAATGTTATAGAGATGTCGCCTACAAAGCTTCTAAATTTCCTGATTTTTGACGTCACCGATCAAAAGAAGCGAGGAGGCGAGAGGCGGGAAAATCAAACGCCAAAAATAAAAAGGCGCGCGCGCGCGCGGGAAATTTTTTTTTCGCGATGCGGTTTGTTTTGCGTGTCTATGACTGCAACTTGCATCGTTTTAGACAATAAAAATAAATACGACCTTTGGGGTGTCAGTGCCCCTTTAAACCATCCGAGTGGCACCGGCGTCAATTCCGCATTTTCGATTTTTTGTGCACTGTTATAAAAAAAAAAGAAAAAGATCTAGAAAGATGAAAAGAAGATATCTTGGAGATGCTTGGCTCTGGGACCTCTCTCTGCTAACTACCGGCGCCGAGGTAGTTTGCAGTTACACGGCGTCGGCAGTTAGCAGACGCACGGCGTCGTAGTTCAGAGCTGTAGCGCATGAGGCCTATGCGCAAGAATTGTAGAACTCACTGACACGATGACAGTGTCCTAAGGTCTCTTTCCCATTTCCGGCCTCCAGTATAGGCACACGTTACGCTACGTCGTGCAGTCACTGCGCGTGCTCGCTCGATGCTCACGGGGCTGCGAAGCCTCATCGAAGGCTCCCGCTGGAATGGGGGCAACTGAAAGAGCTCCTTACCCTTCTCAACCATTCAATGACTCTAGCCTGCGTATACATTTGAAATATATCTGTCAAACCGTGACGACCAATGTGCGTTTAAATATGACGCTTTACCTATTTTACTGTATGTGTTGGGCGATTTGACCAATGCATTAGGAGTGCTCGTATATTCCGTAGCCTGTGGTCAATATGTCGCCACCGCCGCCCATTTCTCCCACGAAGAAACACGACCGGCGAAAACATACGTCCCTCCACGTAGAGTGTCTGAGCACGGCAGCTTGATTTCGGCTCCCCGACCGTCGGGATCGGCCCACCGAACGACGCTTTTAGCCCTTGTCTTCCGAGTCACATTACACTTCTGCCCGTGTACCGGGGCAGGAAAAATAATGGTTCCCCGAAGCCGCGCTGGTTATCCAAGGAGCAAGGGAAGTAAGGCGTAGACGTATACGACGATACTTTGTGCTCTGCCAACTGCAAGAGCTCTAAGTACTCTTTCATGTCTGCGACAGCGCGGTCTTGGACGAACAAAGCGATTGGAATAATATCAGCCACACGCGGACGGATCGACGTGAGCGTAGGTTGCGCGTTCTCCATTCCCATTCCTTAGTTATATACTCACGCCTGGTCTGATCGCACTGTAGTCACTGCACTGTAGTCCCTTTGGAAACGCAGGGCGTCGCTTATTATCTTCGCAACAAGAAAATAGGACATTCAAGACACTCCACACTCTGCCTTTCCTGAGCAGTTTCGGACTTTAAGGCACACCGGCCCTTACATTTGAAAATAGCGTTTTTTTTTCAATCATATTTTTGCGTATTTTACAGTTTGTAATTATTTTCCAGTCGCTGGACGTTAATAATGTTTATTTTATTATAAACGAAATAATAAGGGAGTATACCAAGATGATTTTAACCCGAGACATGGACAGAAGGAGGGAAAAGATTTTACAGTGGACGAGAAAGTAACAGAGAAGGCAACGTCTTTACTTAGTAACGTTGTCTGCCCGTCTTACTTTTTCTTCAAACTATATATATACATTTAAAAAAAAAAAACATATTTTCCGGGTAAAATCACCATGGTAAACTTCCACCAGGTCGCCTTCGAACTGGATGTAATTTCGATAAGAGAATATAGCCAAAGTCCCTTGATAAAATTCACGCTTACAAGTACCGCCAACCATTGCTGTGGAAACGCGCAAGACATGTGCTACGAGCGGGTGCTCCGCCGCCATTCGCTTCCAAGGATCGCTCATTTCAGTGCTGCGCCGCTATTTGCTTCCAAGGGCCACTCGAGGCACGGGCTTTGTGCACTGGCGCATTTGAGGTTACTTGCAAGACAACGCGTGCATATCGAGGGGCTTTAAGTATATACCTGTTCCACAATGGCGCAGCCATCTTGAATGTCGTAACTCCTGGTATGCGGTAAAACATCGTTTTAGTTTTGATCTCTCCACGCCGCTGGAAGGTGTTTACGAAAAATGCGTGATTGTTTCACATTCTTGTTTTACCTCACCCATATTTTCTCGAATATTCCAGGTTGAAATGTTTTATTATTTTATCGTCCCGCATACAAGATACGGAACCCAAGTGACTGAGCACGACAGGAAACAGAAAACGCCGATAGCCACTGGCTGCCATAGCTGTGTGCGCGATTTGTGAGCGCGTACTGGCGGTGAGCTTCCACAGATATTTGGAACGTGCATTCGACACCATCCTGGGCCCGTTTTCTCGAACGCGAACCGTGGGTTAAAGTTAACTATTGTCCCTAGAAGGGGGAATTCTAGGTCACGTGACTGGAAGAGCAGGGGCGCCGAGGGAGGAGCAGCACCTACAAGCAAAATGGCCGCGACGTCGCTTAATGAGGGCTAATAGTTCTGCTTGGTTCTGCTGAACATTCATTTTGATCCGGCTGTTATATTAATGGCGTACCATACCTATTAGCACGTCAAGCAAAGCGGTAGTTCAGAGGGACTACTAAACTAACCGACGGCAGCATTCCGCGAACGCATCACTCTTCAGCAGTCCGAGATCTAAGGCATATGACGGTACATAAGCCTTGCAAGTGTTTTTATGGTGAGTAAAGAAATGTTTTGCAAACGAGTGTTAACGATCAAGAGATTTAAATCAGAAAAGATTGCAAAAGCTCGTAAGTGGCCTTCGACCCCGGCTGCTCCCAGACAGAAGTTGCTATACTGTCCCTGGAGAATACCCGGGCCCCCAAGACGTGGCCTCTCTGCCGTGAAACCCGAGCCCCGCGTGCGTGCCCGCAAGCAACAGCTTCGGAGGCGACCGCCCTCGCCCACGGAGAAGTGCATTCCATCGGACGACGCCGAGCGAGACGCAGCACCGCTCTAGAATTGTAACCCTTATATAATCGCCCATTTGTATATTCCTCAAAGTTTTAATTAAATAAACAGTTTAATCCAACCTCATCGTAATTGGTTCAACCTAATCGCTAACACGAGTGTTGGTATATATTTATACTAACACGTTTAATTTGTTACACTATGCACGCCAACTCGTGAGCAGCGATTATTTTGCGGAGAAAGGGTGTTATCCTCGATGAAGTCTTCGTTCCGGGTCAACAGCTGGGACATGGTACTGTTTTTTTGTTCGCAGTGCGCCGACAGTATGCCGACAGCATCGAGGTTTCTAGATATCCCCTGTGGCCAGCAATTCAACGGTGACGAGAAGCTTAGCTACTCGTCACCGGTGGATCGGTTGGGCAAACGGAAGAGACGGCAAACTGTTGAGATCAGCAGGAATCGCAGAAACGTGCGTCGCAAAGAACAAAAACGAGACTACAGCACCGGCGTTGCCAGACTGGAAGGCACACGGGAAAGTTATGCGTTGTTTATGGCGAAACATATTGAAGGAAATGTTTCCTACATTTTCGAATATTCGTCGACAACCCTAGCACTAGCTGTAGCTAAAATTTTTTCGTACCGTCTGAAGCAAATAAATTGGTCTTCAAGTACAACATTACTATATTTTGACTTAAAATACCATACTAGATCGATAACAACCAGCGGAAAAAGAGGATAAACAAAATGCCTGGCTTGTTTCACCGATAGATGGCGCATCTTACTGCCCAATCAAAAATAATTATTGTTGTTCTCTATCCAGCCGTTTATTACAGTGCCTAGGTACTTTTTCCTTCCGAGGCACCGTGGTTTACCACAATGGGTTTACCATCGCTTCGAGAAAACCGGCCCAGATTGCCGGTTTTAGCAGCCTATTGATGGGAGCTCGTTCTGACCATTCGCTGTAAACCACGCCCTCAAGAATGGCGTCCAGTAAATACCCTCTACACTCTAAAAAAAAAAAAACGGTGCGTCTACTTTCTCGCACAACTCTCGGAGAGCCAATCACCGCAACTTATGTAGGCAGCTCCACGAATGACGATGCCGAAACGCATGTCTAGACCAAAAAATGCAGTCTGAGTTGTGACGTTAAGCAATGCAAAACGTCACGCTTCCATTGCTTAAGGACACAACTCAGACTGGATTTTTTGGTAGAAACATATGTTTCGGCATCGTCATTCACGTAGTTGCCTCTTTAAGTTGCGGTAATTGGCTCTCCGAGGTGTAGTGAGGGTAAGTAGCCGCACGGGCGTTTTCTACAGTTTATAACATTCATGTAATAACCGCTGGAGCTAATTGTCATACTCAGGTATGCCAATAGTCCTCGCGGTGTCTATATTCAGTTTCAGTTCTTCTTGAGAGTATGATTTAGTGTGTGAATGCGAGGCTACCACGATTTCAAGAGCAATATTCTAAAGCTCATTAACGTAAACAGCACTCTACGCGGTGCTTAATTAAAAAAAGAAACGCACTCACGAACATCGCAGTTCCAGCGTTTTAAAGAAAAACCCTAATCTCGATAAAAGGTGCCTCCGTCCCTTGCTGCGAATTAATGAGGCTGTAGATGAGGGTTTTTTCGCTCCCTCTTTGATTTTGTTTCGCATAGTTTTGCGCCTTTAATTAAGCGTCCGAAGGGACGTCAAGTCAGGAAAGTCCCTGGACAAATAATATGTGTTCGAGACCGCGGTGATAGGCGCAGTTGAAAGAGCTGCAGGCGCTTCTTATGTCCCTCTTTGAATATTGAATCGGTGCAAATACACGGTCCCCCGCATAATTGGACGATAGACAGCGTGAACGTATATATTAATTGCCTCTGCAAGAAAAACAACTAATATTTTTATTAGTTTTTGTTTTTAATTTTGAGTCTGTTTACGCATTTGGGTTTGAGTCCGAAACCTGCTCGCTCCAAACGAATTAATAGGAATCTGATTAAGACAGCGGACCAATGTGATCTTAAACTAGACGTTAGTTTAGCCGCCTGGGCGGGGATAGTTCTTCCTTATCGACAGAACCGTGCGTAGGCCATTTCAATATTTATAAATGCACTATACCCAGCGGGCAATCTTCAGAGCCCAGCAAGAGCCTGTTCGCTCGATTGGTCGGCGAGCAAAGTACGTGCTTGGGTAACGATCACGTTACAGTAGTTATATCACTGTAACTTTTCACCTTTTATTTTTTATTTTTTTTTTTGTAATGTGTAGGCGCCGTTTATTATTTTCGCCTAAAAGAGATCGTAATAGACCCTTTTGAAAACCGCGTCAATTATCACTGGCAGTCCCCATTTGCTGAGCACGAAACGAGCAACCGGATCCAAATCCTCGCTGAATGCTGTCGCAGCACTCGTTCTCGAAGCCATCTGAGCCGAGCTCACTCCGAACGCGTACAGAGCCCTTGCCAAGAGCGCGTGCCCAATCAATGGCGGAATCGGATACGTAGCTCAGCGTCTCTTAGACTGCGCGTACTTTTAAAAAGGGACTGTCGACTATCGTAATCTCTCTTGGTGGTTGAACAGAACATAGAACATAGAACATAGCTTTATTTCCACAACTAATAATGCCCAAAGTACAATATCGAGCCGGTATAAGCCTCAAGAGCTTGTGTACCTAGCTCCACAGATGGCTGTATAATAAGTCACTGTATAATCAGATTGGGTGTGTCGATTTGCCCTCGAGAATACAGTTCATACAGACTCAAGCACTTTGACAAGGGATACATTCAAAAAGAAAATAAACAGTAACACATTTGATGCATGATGACACCGTGAAGATCGAGAATGCCATATCATTACTCTAAGTTTCGCAGTGCTTTTTTAAGTTTCTTTTTAGATGTAATAGCGAGCAATGATTCCGGTAGGTTGTTGAAAACGTGCGGTGCATACACTCTAAAAAAAGTTCGTGCGTCTACTTTCCCGCACAACACTCGGAGAGCCTATCACCGCAAATTACGGAGGCAGCTCAGCGAATGACAATGCCGAAAGATATGTTTTGACCAAAAAACGACATTAAGCTATGGAAAGCGTCGCGCTTGCATTGCTTAATGCCACAACTCAGACTGCGTTTTTTGGTCTCAACATATGTTTCGGCATTGTCATTCGCTGAGCTGCCTCCGTAAGTTGCGGTGATTGGCCCTCCGAGTGTTGTGCGGGAAAGCAAAGGCACGGGCTTTTTGTTAGAGTGTAGTACAATCGCGGTATACGCTCACCACATCCTGTTCTGATTCGTGGTACATCAAAACGAAGTGACGGTCTCGTTGGTCGTGGCCGTAGATACGGTGTTTTAACAGTGTTGTACACGTTCCTCAAAAAAAAGGAACGAAAGCTCGTTCCTCGTTCCTTCTGATTTTTGGAACGCGTTCCCGTTACAAGTTCCATCTGTGAAAAAGGAACTCGTTCCCGTTACAGCGTAAAAAAATGGAACGTATCGTTACATATACGTTACATTTGTGGTTTGCTAATTACCATATTTAGTTAAATCAAGCAAAGATTGTTTTCTTTTTTATCTATCCCATCAATACGCAACATACGATACGACATGATTGTAAACCTGAGACTGGGGCAGAAAAGAGAACACAACAGAAGGTAGTAAAAGAGGAGGCAACGTCTCAAGAGAACACAACAGAAGGTAGTAAAAGAGGAGGCAACGTCTCAATTGAGACGTTGCCTCCCCTTTTACTACTTTCTGTTGTGTTCTCTTTTCTGCCCCAGTCTCAGGTTTAAAATCATGTTCAACTTACACCAGCTCGCCTGCACTCTGACTATTTTTTCGTATACGATACGAGTTTGTATGTCGCGATGGAAGGGCACCAGAAGAAGAAAACAAGCGGAAGCCGGGTTTTATTTGTTGATATATTCAAGTTAAAAATCTCAGCTTTTAACCATATTCATGTTTGTAGTGGACGATTGAGACGAGCCAAATGTAACAACAATGCACGAGCGTTTTACAACAACATCACACGTTTCAATTTAACAAAGTCCCTTGTTAGAGCTTAACAACAGTTGCTTCTCGATGTTGCTGTCCGCAAGACGAGCAAGTACAGGAGCGGGTATGGATTTTTGAAGGTCAGTCTTGAAAACTACAAATACTTCTTTGTGAAGGCTGTATTTGTTGTTCAGTTTGAAAGTAGGGGACAAGAGAAAAAATAAAGGTTATTTTTTGTGTATTTTTTAAGTGACCAATGTTCGGGATACAGCTAGGGTGCGTTACATGTCTGGCAACCTGTGATCTTGTTGTAACTGTAGGTCTCGTTAGGGAAGTTCAGAAATGGCTGTAGTTGGCCTTAGATTTCTGGGTGTTGGTGTATGAGGGTTCGTGAAACCAAAAAAAGTAGTCGAGTTTGAAATGACCCTCTTTGTTTTTTCCTACGACTAAAAGCTTTGCTTTTTGTGCCGCAGTTTCGGGCACTCAAAAGAGTCAATGTCCACCAGCCCTCCTGCACCCAAAACTATTAGCAAGCAAGGACCACACAAAATTATCCATAAGACTAGCAGTCAAATAGTTAACGAGATCCTGCACTTCGTAAAGATATTGTTTTTGTATTGTACAAATTTCCCTGTTATAAATAAAATAAAAATCACCCCAGTGGACGAAAAAAGGAACGCCGTTACTCTTTCCGTTCCAGTAAAAATGTAACGCGTTCCCGTTCCAGTTCCAGCGATGCAAAATGGAACGGCGGCGTTCCTTCGTTCCTCCTAAAAGGAACGCGTTCCAGGAAACACCGTTCCTTGGAACGCCGTTCCGTACAACACTGTGTTTTAAACATTGAGTTTCAGAAGTGCCGAAGTACGACTGTTTCCTTAAAAAAAACATCAGAAGTTGCTACATGAAGTTCGTAAAATATACATGCATTTAATAAGACATCTGACCTATCAAACGCGAACCATTTCAAAATACCATTTAACAATAATTTGCTCTGGCGCGCCAAAAAACGGGAGCAACCTGAAAAAACGGTTATCCCGTAACGTAGATAACTATATCGCAAGGCTTCGGTTACCATTTTTTTGACAGTATAGGAAAATAACATTTTAATATTGTAAAGACAACATGATGCTCTTCTTAGTCGTTTACATAAATACTTCATAGGAGTACCATGAGAAGTCACTCTCGAAGTAAATTCCCGGATATTTTGCCGATTTCACATATTGAAGACAGTCATAACTCAGACCAAAAATCACAGTTTGAGTTGTGACATTAAGCACTGCAAGCGTGACGTTTTGCATTGCTTAACGTCACAACTCGACTGCGTTTTTTTGGTCTAAACATAAGTTTCGGCGTCGTCATTCACTGAGCTGCCTTCGTAAGTTCTAGTGATTGGCTCTCCGAGTGTTATGCGAAAAAGTTGACGCACGGGCTTTTTTAAGAGTGTGGGTGTCGAACGCGGCGCAGTGGAGCGACTGTCCAATGTGCGCAGCACTCACGTTAACGTCCAGGCCACGATGGATAAAAAAAGAGGTATCTGAACAGCACCGCCTCACTATAGAGCAAGGGTGTCGAAAATTATCTCGCATTTCTCGCAAACGTCGCGAGATGCGCAACATGACTATAGGGGCTCTAAGAATCGTCCTTATTCGCGCACAGCTCTTCAAAGCCGCGCGGCGCGCGACCGAAAATAACAGCGTCCCTGCCGGAAGCTGTGCGAAGCACGAGCCGTCTTTTCCCGTCTTGGCTGGCATTGCTCGGGCGCCTGTGTCTCCTTCAGACGTGGTTCAGATAAAGCGCGAGGGGGTGTTTCTTTCATAGTCAAAATAGGTAAAAATTCGTTTGAATCGCGATGGGTACATTGAATACCGTGCCGCCATTATTTAATTCGGCTATTCCAGGAAAAGTGCAACCTTAAAATCGAATGCTCCGTCTCCCTTTGATTCTTTCAGCGCCGAAACGCATTGCTAGACGAGTTTTACTTTTAATTGAAACGGTGAAATCAACAATAGCAGATTGCTTATGTTTGCAATAAAAAAAACAAAAAAACAATCGAAACGTAGTCTGCTCACATCTGAAAAGAAATAAAACAATGAAAAGGGCTTTTAAAATAAATTATAGTGCTGGTAATAGAGCTGGCCGACGGTGCTCTCCAATACATGGAGCTGAATGGGGCGCTGTGACCGAAAACGGGCAAAACGAAAACGAAAATCGCTTATAACTTTTGAATTGTGTAATAGTTCTGAAACTTCGCCATCTGGTTCGAACCGCTAGCGCGACATTAGCGCGGAGAATGAGCGTTCGGCGACAAATATCTAATAAAAGAAAAATCAGCAAATTTTTATTTGGGAATCACCCTGTACTTTAGTTAAAATAAAAACAAAAAAAAAAAAGCTTTACGGTTAAGAAAACCTTGGTCTACAGCTTTAGTTTGTGTCGACCAGGAACACTTCACCCAATGAACTGTCCGCGAAGCTACTGTTTTTTTGTTCTTTTTTTGTTTTTGGTACGGCGACGTTTTTTAGGTGTTCGGAACACGCGTGTATTCTCTAATGGTTGTGAAACACCATGCACGCGTGTTCTATTTTCCTAATCGTGAGCGCCTATAAACCCCAATTTTAGTTCGACACCAAAAATGTATACCAAAAAGCGCCGAATGTGTGGGAAAAAAATAAACCCTAAAGTTAGGCATGTACGAGGATCGAGACAACTGATCAAGTTACTTGTAATAGATTACTATTTTGAGTATTTTTGAAATCGCTTGGTTCCAGTAATCATAAGGTGATCACAAGAGTAATCTTGTTAACTTTGAAACTACTAAGATGAGTTGTAGCCGTTACTAGTTTTCCTTTCCCTTTCTGATGGCACCCTTTGTTTCTACGAGATTACTAGAAAGAAATTTTCGAACTAAGCCTCCAAGAGGAGGATGGGTTACCAAAATTGATGAATTAAAAACAATAGGTAGCCTGTAATTCGGTGATTTTAATCCAATAATGGAGAGTACGAAATACCAGTTCTGAAAGGGGCAGAAAACCTGTCGTTTAAAAAATCCGAAGTAGTAAAAAAAGTAGCGGTTACATTTTTCAAGGAACGATCTAGTACTTTTCTTAGCAAGTAATCATGTAATCCAATTAAATACTTCCTCAACAAAGAGTGATTCAGTGTAATTCATTTTTTTTAGTAACGCGTACGACTGCCTCTCGTATCCACCCCCACCGCCCTCCCCACGTTCCCCCCAACCCTAACCCCGCTTCCCTCCCCCTAAATTGGATGAAACATAAAGCCTGAAAACACGAAACCCTACAATTATAATCTGTATAAAAATAAAACAAGAGGCAGGGACAGGAGGAATGGTATCATCCTGCTAACTCACACTGTAATCTCGCCCCCCCCCCCCCCCCCCCCCCTTCCTTACCGGCTTCTCTTCCGCGAGTCTTTCATTCGTACAGGAAGGTGCCATTAAAAGCATTCTCTTATCTTCGCAAAATAGAGAGGTTTGACTCGTGATCTCGGGGAAACGAAGAGGGTTCTATTTTATATTATATCTTGCCCTTTTATTTTTATTTTTTATCTTCTTCTCCCGCACCTCCAGGCCTCTTTTGTCCGCCTTTTCTTCGGAACGGTGTCCGTCTTCCGGGCTTGCCCGTTTCG
The DNA here is from genome assembly GCF_016920785.2 of Ixodes scapularis. NCBI lineage: Eukaryota > Metazoa > Arthropoda > Arachnida > Ixodida > Ixodidae > Ixodes > Ixodes scapularis. The sequence goes on along the minus strand of NW_024609846.1, from coordinate 176,361,917 downwards.
ATTGCTATTGAACCCCTCGAACAACGGACTCTGGGAATCTGGGACGTGCTAGCTCTCTTCGAGAAGGGTGCTCTTCTTCGTTTACGTGATTAGCTTACGCTCTCAAAAAAGAAAAAAAAGAGCAAGAAAAGCGAGCAAGCCAGTTAGATTGAGAGCTTCTCGATTACCTCTCATTATTTGCGCAGCAAAAGAGCACCGCCCCGGATAAATCAGGTCATTTTTGTGTTTAGACACCCTGCCTTCCCTGGCATAGCAATATTCGATCCCCTGGCCGCCTTTTCCGCGTCGAGTTTTAGTAGTCTATCGATTTTCGATTTTTTTTTTTTCTACATTTTTTAATACGCTTTTTGGTGATATTTAGCTTGCGTTTCACCCCTCTACTTGAGCAAACCTTCCATGTTCGGAGCAAGGTGTTGGACCTCTATTAATTTTTTATTGTTCTTTTCCTTTGGGACTGAGTCTTAACAAAGCTTCGGCTTACTACATGGTCAAGTTTTGTTAATCACCTTCAACTTAATACCAGATGGTCGATCGAATTCCGTTTCATTAAAGGCGGTTTCATCGAGCGCCTTTTCATCGAACGCCACTTCATCGACAGCCGTTGTAACAGTCACTCGTTTTACCAATTTCACGTGCCTCTGTTATTTTCAGTTCCTTGCACTGCCCAATGATAGAGCCAGTGATAGAAGACTTGTCTTCCGCACGATAATCGGATAAGCACATAACGTATTTACGCAAGTATTTTTTCATTGAGCTGTTTTTTTTGCGCGCCACTGTTAGGAGCAGTAAGGGGTGCCTCAAGCTATCTTACAGTTTTTTTTTCGACCTTTTCTTTCCTGAAATGATGACAGAACGAAGTTGTATTATTGTTTCTATTACGCGCACTGTTTATAAAAAAAAAAAAAAAAAAAAAAAAAAAAAAAAACTCCGTGGGTTCGCCTCTCTGCGGAGCACATGAATAGCCAATCATCGCTGCCGAAAAAAATATATCGGCGATTGGAAAACAAAAACATTTTATCTGCAAAAAATATATTTTTGAGACAAATCGTCAACAGAAACATGTCAGAGGTTTGAAAACAAAATTATTTGAGGAAAATCGTTTTCTCGGCATCGTCATTCAATAGCTAGCTTTTTTTTGTGTGTGTGTGCAGGACGCATTCTGTGGTTGTATCCGTTGCAGGAAAGTAAAGGGGAAGGCCTTGTTTATGGGTGGCACGCTTATTAATAAATAAGTATGGTAGCTTTTATTTTTTTTCGATGGCGATCGTTGTTGCATAAACGGGGGTGTCACGATTGATCAGGCGTGTCACTTTTCACACTCCACTGTTTGCAAATATTATGGGACTGTATTATAAATTAATAGAAGAAATAAAAGTTTAAAAAAAATGTTGCATACAGTGAATGTCGTCTGCATCGACTGAGCGAACGCCTATATGACTAAGGGTAGACACGTACTATGCAATACCAGCAAAAGCAAACGTAACAAGAAACTTAGTATGATAAAACGGCATTTATTCTTCACTACTCACGTAATCAAGTAAATGCTCTGCGATAAAATATGTCACTTTTTCGCTCAAATACTATCACGTAGTTCTTACACTCGGTGTTGTACACGCTGCTTGGAGAAAAAGTGATCGATGATAATTAGAATTATTCTTCGTAAAAAAATTTTCAATTAGATTACTGGATAAAATAAGTAATTGACCGTTAGTTAAAAAAAGTAACCGTTACTTTCCAGATTATTTCAAATTTTTAAAACGGCAAATTTTCTGCGGGTTCGACAATTGGTCTTTCGTGCAGTCAGTTATTGGATTAAAGTCATCTAACTAAAATCTACTTATCGCCTTTAATTTACCGATTTCGCTAAACCACCCTCTTGTCGGAGAGTTGGTTCGAGAATGTATTTCTAGGAAGCTCGTAGAAACAATTAGGGAGTCATTAGGAACGGGATTGAAAAAATGTGATTATTACAATCAATTTCAGTGCTTGCAGAAGTAATTCAATTTCACCCCCGATTGCTTTCTGATAACAGCATCGTTCAGCCTTTCAACTATGGTGAAGAAGGAAGAGCAACGGAGCTGGTACTATGTGCCGCCCTCGCTCATAGATGCTGGCAGCTGTCGACCCCTAATCTGGACATTTGGCGAAAAAGTCGGCGAGAAATCTGGCAACCGTGATTGGCCAACGCCGCACTTGATCTTGGCGCCGGCCAATCAGAGCCACCGGATCTCTCGCCGCTCGCAGAGGGTTGTGTCGAGATTTATTTCTCCACGGGCACGAAACTGGGGAAACTAGTCCTTAACAGCTCCGCTATAAAAACTTACCGATTCCAAGTAATTTGGTTTCCTGTAATGAGTATTTTACAAGTCTTGCTTACACTTCACGGCAACTCCCCCCCCCCCCCCCCTTTTTTTCCCCTTCCATTATTTTTTTTTTCATATTGCGTCTTGTATGTCTGTCACGATGCATTTCCCGAAAAAAAAAATTATTGACCGCGATATTTACTTCGCGCGACGCGATTTAGACAGAGACATGGACGCGGCCCTGCGGTGATCATTCATTCCACTCTTTACTTTTTACCTTTTCTCAGCCAGCTTGAACGTAAGTCCCAACGTTGACGCAGCGTTCGTATTCCATCGTTGTCGCTCCCACGCTGGCCCAGGGTAGCTGACGCAGAAAATAGAGCATTGTGGCCTCGCATGCTTCGAGACTGTGATGTTCTCTCGTCTAAGGCAAAGTCTCAGCGCGCAGAGGCAATGCCAAGGGAGAAGGGCGAAAAAGGGAAGAAGATATGTCTGGTGGGCGTACTTCTCCTCCACGCTCCTTCTCGCTCCAATGGAAAACTTAGAAAATTGCATCGATTTCGACGTCAGCGCGATGTTAACCTTCAAATTAAGGTAGTTATTATTTTTTTTTTAGCCGCAGCCAACGAGCAGGCCATTTCACTCCAAATTTTCAGATGCGCACCGCGGCGTAAATATTTCGTTAATTGGGAGGCTTTCGCAGATTGTTTTGGCAGTCCCCCAACCAGCTAGGATACCCGGAACTCTGCAGTTAAGGCCATCGGCGCGCAGGCGCAGTAGCGGCTTCTTCGTTGCGCAGGGTTTAGCGGAGGGGGAAACGAGGTCTACAAAAACTCCTAATTAAGGATAGCGTATGGTTTAAAGGGTACGTCACAGGAGGCACTTTTTATTGCTATCCTCAATTGAAGCTACAGCGTTTAGCCTAGCAACACGATTCCAGGGCAATTCGCGATACTTTTTTCTTCAGTAAAAAATGTAGGCTAACATGCGCTTTTTCGAAGCAAGTAGCTAGGCACTTTGACGAGACGATTAGGGGCGATACCAGTCTCAAATTGATTCACGGAAAGTCTTCAAGTACGAAGCGTTTTAGTGCCAATCCACACTCGGAATCGTGAAGATCCAGTTCACGTTCCACCCGCAGTCACAAGTCACCTTATTCACATTCGATACACATTTTCTGAATAATATTTATTGTTTCACAAACTCGAATTTTATTCGTCTTTTTCACTCGTGAATATCAGTGAATAAAAAATGAATAGATAAGTATCTTATCATTGGCCAACACAACAAACCAAGAAGGAGTTGGGTACTAGGAGGATAATTTGCAAAATCAGGTAAGATATAGAAAAAAAATGGTGATCGGTGTTCGTATGATGAAATAAATCCTAAAAAAGTATGGCGAAATGAAATTAAAAAAAAAACTAAATTTGTAAAAGTTGCATTTAGCTTTCCAACAGCAAAACATATAATGCACGACGCTTCGTTTTCTTTTTGTTTTCGTTTTTCTGTTGTTGTTTTTTGTTTTTTTCTGCTATTTTGAACTTTAATGAAAGCTACGAAAAATATGGCTAAAAAAACAAAAGCTTTTTCTTTTTTTTAGCTGCAATGTTTTAAGTTTAGACATCAGTGATGCCCCTAGAATGTTAATTCTGATTCAACAACCACGATCACGTTAGATAAATTTTAGATAAAACTTCAGCAGGCAAATATATTTGCGTATATATATTCCTGCATTGAAAGCACCCTAAACGCTGGACTCCGTGCGGCGCATATATGCTGTAAACAATCGCCGAATTTCGTATGGCAGCTTTCGCGGTGCGCGTAGCATCAGCACAGTGACAGCTACGTCGCACGCAAAGCGAGCGTACCGTCGGGCAAAGTTCGTGAGTTCTTCGTCGCATAATTAGCTCCATTGAGTTGAGCCTTAATCCCAACGAGGCTGCGGACTTGATCAATCAAAGTGGAAAAAAAAAACGACGAAGTGTCCCGTCTTTTAATGCCAGTCGTGCTTAGCCAACATGAGAAGGATGGGTGAACAAAGCCGGTAAATTTGAATGATGGGAGCCCGCACACTATGTAGGGCTTAAAGTGGTCTCTATTCACATAGTATGCGAAGGCAACCTTCTACACGTTCAATAAATTTGGAGTCAAGGCGGCGCATCATAAACCACTTCTCATATTCATGGAAGACGCCAACATTAATCTCTTTAGAGTAAACGTGATTCCCGGATCTTTCGATAATCTTTTCTTTCGCTTTAACGCGCTTCGTATTTCATGCACCAAATTACTCGCTGGCAACGGGAAAGATAATCAGCTACCGTGTGAAGCTCTTTTTTCTTCTCTTTTTTGCTTTCTTTGTACCTTCTTCCTTCCAGCTTTAAGAAATAAATTAACACTGCAGTTTTTGTTTTCTTTATTTTATATCTGAGGGAGAGCGATTGTGTTAAGTTTGAAATTGCCCCTTGCATATAATTTCATCCCAGGAAGAATTTCCTCCATAAAGAAGTGGAATCAATCACGGCGTACGGGTCGAATGATACCCTTACAAAATAGTGAAAGGCCAAGGAACGGAAACATTCCAGAAAAAGACACCAAAAAGGCGCTGCTACGAAAAATTAAAAATTCCGAGCGGGGAGGACTCTGGAGGAGATGTGCTGAAATAAAAATCGACACAAATATCCAACTTGTCTTGCCGTGAACTTGACAAAACTTTGCGAGGTAAAATAAACGTTTCTCATCTGACGAGCTCCCAGGCAAAACGAATCAGACTCACGTTCATTAAAACCCTGCGCAACAATATTTCAAAGCTTATTGGCTCGCGTCCAATGCGTTTTGATTGGGAGACGTTTAAGTCGCGTATAAACCGATTTCACATAAAACAATTTTCAGACTTTCTTTTCTTTTGTCTATCTTCGAGGAATTGCATTTCTTTTTCCTCGTCTTTTGTTTATTTATTAATTTTTCAAGAAAAGGTACTTTTCCGTATTTCATATTTTCAGGAAAATTCTAATATTCTCTGTGCGAAAAGGATATATTCATGGAGAGTTTTTCACAAAAAGGAAGTGCACCGAATTCTCGTTGAAATCTAAGGGAAAGTGACATTCGGCTTGAAATGTAAAAATAAATTAAATGTTCCTTGCATTTCCGTTGTGAATTCCTGAGCAAAGCCAGTGGCAGGTAAAAGGGGCCTTGACCTACGTTTTAGGCTGGAATAAATTATTTTAGATTGAGACTTTACTCATCGCATACGATAGAGGGGGCCTAATGAAAATGTGTAAAAAGTCAAAAGCCGGCTTTTGACTTTCGCGAAAGCCGATTACCACGTCTAGACGTCTCTAATGTATCGCAGCAAAAACTGGATGTTGTTGCTTTGAGAGCGCTATGATTTGAGGCTTTCACCATGCTCATTACAAACACCATCGAACTTCTTGTTCACAAGGTAATGACGTCACGAAAGGTAACCAAACGAGGGCGCCACCGAAACATCTCGCAGCTAATTAGCGATGTGCACGACCAAAAGCGTCGCTGCGGTCAGCTTTCCACGATTGGCCAAACCATGGGCATATGAGCGTTGTCAGATTGTCAGCTTTGACGGTGTTTGTTTCGGATTGCGATGGCTCCTAGCTTCCACTGTGGTTTTTAGACACACCACCGAACTCGTCGTCGCACCTGATGCCAAGTAGCCAGGATAACAACTGGTGACGTCACGGCGAGGCAAATCCCAGTCGTGATGTCACGGATGGAAACCATGAGAGGGTGCCACCGAAACATCTCGGCGCTAATAGGAAGTATTCACTTGCGGCCATAGCCGTGTGCACAACTGCTGAGCGCGTGCTCATGGCGATCTTCCACAGTTATCTTGCAGCGTGCATTCCACGCCATCAAGATTGCCGGTCTTAGCAACCTCGTAATGTGAGTTCGTTCTGAGCATGCGCTCTAAACAGCATCCGCAAATATGGCGTCCAGACAATACTCCTTATAGTTGGTTAGGGGTAAGCAAAAAATGTCCAACGTTACTGCAAAAAGAGTGACGCACGGGCAAACAAAACTATCTTTTACGTAAAAAAAAAAACTTAATTCAACTATTTTAGCTTGATCGGAACCATACGATTAATTACTTGTAATTGATTACAGAAACATTCTAATAGAAATAGAGCGAACGTTACGAAAAAAGTAATTGAAAATTTAAAAAGTTAAATAAAATGTAATCGATTACAAGTAATCAGTTACTTGTTACACGTTACGTACCAGTCTGTTTCTGGGTGCTTCGAGCATTTCGTTCGAAGACGTCGCGCAAGAGATGCGAGTCGAATAAACATTGCTACATTATCAGGGGCTCTCGGACATATTGTGGGTATAATATCAGGTTGTCTAGCGACCGGAAAAAACCGGGAATCGGTCAGGGAAATTTTAATAACCGGGAAAAATCATTGAATTGTCAGAGATATTGTCAAAATGCGAACCCAGTCAGGGAAAATGAGCCGGAAACGCCATCGAGTGCCCTGAGCAAAGACTTGATGGCTTAGGGCCAGAAAAATAGGCAATAAATTCTGCTCAGAGCGAAGCACGGACTCTGCTCACCCGATGTAGGGTGTGCTACCCGATGCTAATAGAACAGCCGACAAATCCAGTCCAAGCCTTGGATCGGATTGGATTGCATTGAGGGCGCGACACTAGGCTAGATCCAGTTAGTTCTACTAGATTTAGTAACCAATGGAAAAGCCGCAGACCCCAATCCAATCTAAGCCTTAAGCCGATAGTATCCGAAAGCGTGCATCTGGCGGCCATGCTGCCATTCGGTTATTGACGTGTGTGGTTGAGCGTCGTGTTTTCATCGTGTTTCCGGAAGTGGCCTCTTAACTGACGATGTCGGCGACAAGAAAGTGCTCGTTTAATCCGGACTGGACGAACCCGAATATTTCTGAATGTGCAAGTTGGATTAAGCCCGTGCTAAATTATCCTCACAGTGCTCAATGCTCAATACCTTGTGTTGTAATGGTCTTATATATTTAACCGCCTCTACAGTGGTCAGGAAATTTCACCTGAAGTTTCAGTGAAAACCTGGAAAAGTCAGGCAATTTCAAAATAGTAATGTGCTAGACACACTGAATATATTTTGCGGCCTTCCAGGTGTTACCTTTCCCCACAACTAAAAGGTCGTCCTTCAGAGGCGGAATTCTGCTTTCGCCACTACAAACTAAAACACACACACAAAAAAATTAATATTCGTATTTAGATATCGTAAGCTCGGACTACCTATGGGGAGCGGTGACGCCGGTTTACGCTGCAGATGAGAAGTGTAGCCAGTACTGTAGGACAGCTAGCCCGGGGTCTTTAAGTTCTTCGCGCCGCAGCGGCATACGTTACCGCACTCCGCTACGATGCGGAGCCTGACGGAAACCGGCAGGGGTGTTCGCTTCTTCGTTCTAAGTGCAGTCTCCAACGATACGGAAGACCCATCCGACGATGCAGTTTCGGACGGCTGTGCTGGGTTCGCTTTTTTCTCCAGACCCACATCGTTAGGGTGAGGAATTCATTGAACCTTTCTTTTGTTCTCTTCTCAAAAGGAACGGATATCGCAATGACAGCTTAGGAAAAGCCAGACGTGTGGAGTCCCGCCCATAGTAGAGAGTTTTAGGGAACCGCTTTAGCACATCCGATATATTGTACGATGAGCCCTCCTGTACGAACTACGCATGTGGTAGAGCAGAAGACCCGCACATGCACAGTTTGTACCGAAGGGCCCCTGGCACCGTATCGGATGCGTAAAAACGGTTCCCTAAAACTCTCTATTATCGTTACCCCCGCAGCCAATGATTTTGCACCATTAGCCACCAAGAACGCAGAAGAGCGACTCTCGAAGCATGAAGCGTGACCACAATAGACCACGACTCGCGTTCGTTAAGCCGGGGTCACACTGCTCATACAAAATACAGTCTTCAAACAAAAGTCACCGAAATATCCGGGGTTCGAATGCCGCTTGCCACCCACGTTTTCTGCTTCCACTCATTGCCACGCGGCATTCGAAGCAGTAATATTACGGTGACTCGCGTTCGAATCTTTATGCCGACTGTCTTTTGTGTGATGTATAAACAGCGTGATCTCTGCTTTAGTGAAAATTGTTCTCCCGTCAATGGCACCCGTTTGATGCGGCCCAACAATATAGGTTATCACATTGTGCAATCTTCGTGCTAAAGCCTTCATGAAAATGTTATGATCGACGGTAGTGAGCCTGATTGGGCGGGACGACCATAGAGGCAGCAATTTAACGGGATTATCAGTCTTTAGAATTAAAACAGTATATGTTCTTAGCCAAGATAGGGGCATTTATTTTTCGTCATAAGCTTTTGTTAACACGCCGTACAAAGCCTCACTCGCTTATCCATTGAAAGTATTGCAAAAGGCCGCTCCTAAGCCATCACGTCCAGGCGACTTGCCTGGCTTCCGCTCGTCAATGGCTAGTTCTATTCTTAACACACTGATTGGCTCCTGAAGAATTGCCTTAGCATCTTCATCCAACTTGGGCATGGGTGATAAAAACTCGATTTGAAATTCTTTTTCTACGTTCCCTGCATGACACAATGAATCGCCATAATGTTCGACAAATGCGTGTTGGATTATTTGGCTGTCGCGTGTAACCGTATTCTCGTATTGACTTTCAATTACCTTTGCTCGCGTCGCGTATCGTTTTTCTTCTCTAAGTGCCCGACGGTGAGGGAGGCCGAATTAAGGGCGGTATTAGCGGCGGCCCAGAACATCGCAGGAAAGAGCGCGACGGCACCTCACGCCAGAATTTTTACAGACTCGCAAGCAGCGATTAACGCAACACGCAGCAGCAGACCAAAGGGGCGAACAATAAAAACGATTAAGAAAGTGGCGACGGAGCTTCGCATACGTGGCAGCGACCTGCACATCACATGGCTTCCCGGGCACAGCAAAATCCCCGGGAATGAGAGGGCACACAGGGCCGCAGTGGAAGGCCCGACCCCTCAATCTGAAACGAATAACACGGTAGACCCTGAGGAACACGTCGAACTTGCCAGGCAGGCGAGGAAGGCCTACCTCAGAGGGTTGCTGCCGTCACAAGAAGACTACATACCAACGAGCTATACCAGATGGGAAGCTGTCCGAGTCCGACGGATCAGGTCCGCAACCGCATTCACACCGGCCAAACAAGCGAGCTTCGGGCTCGTCGACCTGGAGGGCTCCAGATGCAAGGCCTGCGCCGGGAACAACACAGCCACACTACGCCACCTCCTCTGGGACTGTGCAGGCCTGGAACGCCTGAGGAAGAAAGCGATCCAATCTATTCGGGAAGAGGAAAGACCGGCAACGCTCGAGGAGTGGTCCCGACCCCAGGGAACACCGTAGCACAGAAAGGCAATCCTCGATTCCCTGATGTGCTACATCAGGGAAACGGGGACCCATCATCACATTTAATTTTTTTTCTCGCATCATTCATTCCTTTTCCCCCTAAAGCCCCATGCCCCCCCCCCCCCCCCCTTTCCTCTCTCAGGCCACCCCACCAAGACAGCCGAACCACCCATCTCATCAATAAACATAATTCAACAACAACAATTCTCTAAGTGCCCGCTTTGTTGGTGTTTCTCCCGACCAAAGTCGTTCAGCGCGGGCTCTTATCACAGCGCCTCTATATTTTTTTAACATCGATAAGCACTGTACCTCTTCTCACCTAAGGTCCAGACGCAGCCGACGCTACGGGCTTATGAGACCAATCAGAGAATGTCAAAAGCGCGCCATCATGGTATTTTTTTTTTTTTTATTTATTTAAGTACCCTCAAGGCCCTGGGGCATTACAGAGGGGAGCTTCATCAAGCTTCTGTATGTTTTATATCATCGCTGAACCAATCATAAACAGGAAAGGCCTAATGACTTGCGCTTCTGACGCTGCTGGAGTGGTCCAGTTACCTCGTAGCGACGGTTGTGTCTTGACTTAAGCTGAATTGAAGAATAGTTGACCTATGACTCTGTTTATTTCGCTGGTGAGCTCTATTGGCTGCGCGCTATCAACGCTTAAATGGGTACTCCGGTGATTTTTTGAGCTATCACAACTAACTCTATTTTCGTAATCACCGCGGCCCTTATTCAGTATCTCGAAATTCAAAATTGTTATTGTGAAGTCGGCAACTGAAAATGATGCCAAAACCAACATTCAAATATACCCCCGCGCTTTTCAGTGCCGTGACGTCAGTGGAAGGCAGGCTTGCAAGACCAGCCGTCAGTGTCGAGCATTGGTTTCGTGCTGCTGCGCGGGTGCGCGGGCGATTTTCCAAAGCATTCATTTGACACCATCAAACCGCTTGTAATCAATTGCGAACAAAGTCTGCAGTCCAAAGAGTGAACCCCTGCCTTGCGCTGATGTCACTTTTCATTGTTGCCTGCAGAAACTTTCAGTTCGAAAAAAACGCGGTGAGGACGAAAATTGTAGATTCAGTAACTTTCTTAAAAAAATATTATACATATATATATATATATATATATATATATATATATATAGTATATATATATATATATATATATATATATATATATATATATATATATATATATATATATATATATATATATATACTTCAACAACCGTCTCAGGTGCGTTTTCTTCCGTATATACTTTTCGTCATCCTGCGCTTCGTTTCTCTCTCTCTCTCTCTCTCTCTCTCTATATATATATATATATATATATATATATATATATATAGAGATTTTAAAAAAGCCGTGAAAGTTACACTTATGCCGCTTGTGGAGGTGAGTTATACGGCTAGGGGGACATATTATAGGGAGCTAATCGTAACGATCAGTCGGCTAATTAATTAAAATTTGTCAATAAACTTTTTAATAATGAAAATATACGTATTGTTCCAATTAGAAACTTGCTCAGCGTCATCGAAAACCACTAAATCAGTAATTTTCAGAAAGACTTTGAGCGCGTGAGAAGCGTAGTAGTGCACTAAAGTTACCACTCCTGGAGCATGCAGGTACAAAGCTAGCGGTTGCGGTAAGGCGCCCGCGCGATTTTTTCGTCTCTTATCTAGCCCCAGCCTTGTACCTGCCCCACGAGTCGTAACTTTAGTGCACTACTACGCTTCTCACGCGCTCAAAGTCTTTCTGAAAATGACTGATTTAGTGGTTTTCGGTGAGGCTGAGAAAGATTCTAATTGGAACAATATGTCTATTTTCACACAAAAAAGTTAATTAACAAATTTAATTAATGAGCCGACTGATCGTGACGATTAGCCCCTATAATATGTCCCCCTGACCGTATAACTCACCTGCACAAGCCACATAAGTTTAACTCTCACGGCTTTTTTTAAACAAATCTGTTAAGCTTAAAAAAAAACCTATCTGTGTATATATATGGGGTGTTTCAGAGAACGCAGTCCAAATCGCTCCTGCAAAAACTACTTATCACAACGAAAAAAGACTTGTGGCGTTTTGGTCCTGGGCCAGGGGCCCATTTAAGAAAATTAATAAAGTCCCTGATAATCAACTTGTTAAATATTTTTGCGTAATTAACTTTTTTAATATTGTCTTTAAGGGCATGGTTTAAATTAGAAAATTGCTGAGCATCATCGAAAACCACTAAACCAACAAATTGCAGAACGATAGAAGGCACGCGAAGCATTTTACGGCTTTCTGAAAAACCGCACAAATTCGACGGGTGTTTAAGTTTCGGCTTGTTATCGGGGCGTGTCTCCGCCCCGACGGCACCGCGCCCCGTGGAGAGATAGTGCAACCAACCTCTGCTGCGCTGTCATCGCGCGATGCAGCAGAGTCTGGTTGCGCTATCTCTCCACGGGGCGCGGTGCTGCCGGGGCCGAGATGCGCTCCGATAACAAACCGAAACTTAATAACCCGTCGAACTTGTGCGGTTTCCAAAGTACTCCATAAAAAGTTTAAAAAAAAATCCAGCTGACCCTGCAAATCTTTTCGTTTTTTGTCTTCTTCGTATATTAAGATAGGGGTCCTTTTGATGGCGCTTCTCGTCTTCTTTAAAAAAAAAAAAAATTCCAAATTTACACAAAGCCCTGTGATTCAGCTGCTAGCATCTTCTCTAAAGGTTCTTTCCCAAAGCTACATGTCACAACACATGCCGTGAGTCGAGGTGTTACTAATTTGAAACGTTATTGGTCTAGGTGTTCGGCATTTCGTTAAGCTCAGATGAAATTGTTCCCGAGAGGCCACGCTTTCTTCTGGGCTGATTCTTTTACGGGTGAGGTGCTCGACGCCGGTTGGTTAAAGCAGAAGTCATGTGACTAGAGAGTAAGGAGAGGAGGACTGATATAGGCGAAGATGAGCTCGATCAAAGCTCTACCACCTGTGCGCAATGAGGGAGAGGAGCTCGAGAGTATGGAAGGCTCCGAAAGATCGCCAGGTTTATCAGACCAATTAGCGGCAGTTTCGCTTCATTCTAGGAACAACTGTCAAGTGTTAACATTGTACGCCTTAAAATGTTAATGACATGAAAATTAAACGGATAAATTATTCTTGAAATGGTATGCTCATAGGCTACTTAGTAGTATATAAAACAAGTTGCGCGATTTTTAGGGGTCTGGTAGTTGCTATATTCAACTTAGGAATTTTTATCATTTTCATCTGGCGACCAGGCAACACTGCCCATGTTAGTCACACCATGGTGTCCATAAACCACGCGATCATGAACGCACTCTCATTCTAGGCGCCCCCATGGTCGCCCAAGCTCTCCCCCCCCCCCCCCCCCCCTCGGCGCGGTACGATCAAACCCACTCACGCAGCTCGGTAGTAACCCGAATGCTAATCTCGCTCTCGCCCCCGGCCCGTTAACCTTCCACTCTGCATGCGCCTGCGAGATATTCCCGGACGACGGCGGCCACGGCAGTTCGTCCTTAACCCGTCGTCGCTGGAGCTGATGGCCAGCGGGTCGCAGTCAAAATGAACAGCTTCCAACGTCTCTTGAAAGCAATCACTCTCATCGCTGCTGCGATCATTGTCGAACACTTTGACAAGGCGAGCGATGCCGTAGACGTAATCGTCACGGAGCGCATGCTCGAAACGCGGAAGTTAAACGAGGAAGTTGAAGCTCGAGACGCCAAGAGAGCCAAGTCTGGGAGCGCTTGCAAGGGGACGCCGCGCGGGACGCTGACTACGTCACCAGCCTCCCGCTCCGCCCGGATCCGCCCCTCCGAGGGACCCACATATCAATCGATTTATCCACGAAACTGTCATGCCATTTTCAAAACAAATTGAGCAAGATTATAGGAACATACAATGGGTCCTAGCAGTATAGTTATCTCATATATTCTATTTTTGGCGTGTCATAACCCCTTTAAACTACCTGATGAAGAGCGCCGTGAACGGAGGCGTCTAAAAACTCAGTATCGCTAAATGTTAGGACGTTAGAACGTTTCACGTGTGAAACAGAATTACCTTGCATTTCGGCATAATATTTTTAGTAATCTTGTAATAATTTCAATATGTTTATTAGGAAGGCATCAGAAGTGTAATCTGTTTACTTTAGGAATTACTAAAATAAATTGTAACCGTCACTGTTTGTCCCTCACCTTTCTAGTGGCTTCTTGGTTTCATCAAGTTTCCTCAATTTCCTACCGTGGAATCTCCGAACCAAATCTCCGACAAGAAGATGGTTCCCAAACATTTATGAATTGAAAAAATTTATCGTTCATAATTCTCTGACTCTAATAGAATAATCGACAGTGCGGAAAAACTGACCAACAGAAAAAAAGTGTTCGTTTTAAAATTATAAAGTAATCAGAAATATAACGGTTCCTTTCTTAAGTAAATGGCCAATTGCATATCTTTTCAAGTAATCAGGTATTCTGATTCCATACATTTTATTCAAGAATACTTAAAATGCTAATCTCTTTTATTTATTTTTTTTGAGTAGCTTGTACAAGGCCCATATCAAAATCCGATAACATTGACAAAAGAGAAGAAAAAGAAAATTTAAGACGTTTACAATTCTTTGTAATGCCGTATAAGAGCGCAGCTTTTGAAGAGGAGGAGAGGAGGGTACGGAGCAGAAGGTATGCCCCATCTCTTCTCCCCTACTCCTCTTCTCCTCCCCCCCCCCCCCCCCCTTTAACGGGAAATTTTCGCTGAATTTCCCGCTAAATTTAGCCAAAAATTTCTCCGCCAAGTTTAGCGGGAATTTTAGCGCAAATTTTCCCGCTAAATATAGCGGAGAAACTAAATTGGTATTGAGGTCAGGTGACGCTCATTTTCCCGCTAAATTTAGCAGAAAAAGTTTCCCGCTACATTTAGCCGGGGAATTTTTCCGGCGAATTTCCAAAATGCAACGCGCGCAGTTAAGCCGACGTCGACGCCGACGGCGACGCCGCTCGACTCGGAAACGTGCGCCTGAGAGCAGCGCTCTGAAGCTAATTTGGATGTTGCTTACATCTTCTACTTTCAAATATTTATCAGGTGCTTCACTTGACTGCGTCTTTTTCGTTCGCATAAATTAACGCCTCACATTCCTGTCGAATCTTTTTTCGCAACTTTTGTTGCCTGCTTCGTAGTTGTTTCCCTTCGAGCGTGCAGTTAGTTGCGTCCCTTTTTCTTTCCACGGTCCCCTCCAACAGAAAGCCCCTTTAAAATATTTGCCTATTAAAGATAGTAGCACTAAGTATATAATTTAAAGAACAATTTTATTTACAAGACAGACTCGTCGTACGGCCGTACCGTTGGAAAGACCTAGAGCTCATAAATATTTACCCGCCACCCAGCCAACATTGCGAAAAACGGCCCAAAGTAAAGAAAAGAAGAAAAGAAAGAAACAGGAGTTTAAGATGTTTATACGTGATGTCACGTTTCTGAGAGCACAGTTATTTGGACGGGAGTCTGACCTCGCGCACGACGCTGCGCATAATGTAAATTTGGCCGGAGGCATTCTTTACCAAAGCTAAAAAAAAAACTAAAAAAAACGTGTAATACCCCTGTAAGACGGGCATTTTAAAAGCCGTTAGAACAAGCTCCTTTATAAAATCGGCGAACCATGATCACGCCGTGGGGCACGTGCGCACTCAACATCGCGCGCTGACTGGCCGATTTTATAAAGTAGCTTAGCCAAAGGGACCTTTAGAATGCCGTCCCCCCCCTCCCCCCCCCCCCCCTGACATGGCTATAAAACTCTAAAAAAAAAGAAAAAAAACTACTTTTGAGCACGAAGTCAACCGACGCAAAAGAATTCTGAAAGGTATGTGAAATAAATGATACGGTATCGGCGTAAACCGAGTTTCCTAATTTCCAGATCTCGGGAGACCCCAAGAGCTACAGTTAAGGCACGCTCGCGATATATTCCGTTTCACCTTGCGATGGACTGCAGGGGAGCATACGAGCCATAGCCCAGCCAATCCAAGCGTTGGGAACGTGGTACTCGAGTACGCACCTTGCGTGACGCTGCGCCCTTTCTGAAAGTCACGTCACACTTACCCCCCGGCGTTGGATTGGTTCCGGTGGCTCGTCGTAACCTCCGCCGCGGCCCATCATATGAGGTGAAACGATGTAGCAGTCGCGTATAGAGGAGCAATCGGAAACGTGCAGAGTTTTCTGTCCGTTTTTTCCCCTCGCCCTCCCTCTCCGCCTCGAGTCGTCGATGGCCGCGTGCACACGTCGTGGACTCTGGGCGTCGGGGACTCGAGAAGATTGGTCACGCCTAGGGACGTGTCCCCTGACGACCCGGGAGGCCCTGGCTCTCGGGTCGACGGCGAACCGGCTCCTGTTCTTCCGTGGCTGGTCGAAGTGCTATGGGTACTTGGGTGTCGGTAAATACCGCTGTAGCCAATACCCGTCGTTTCTTTTTTTTTTGTTTTTTTGAGCGCGTTTTGGGGAAGTGAGAAAGTATTGCGCCACGGCACAGTTCCTGCTTGCCGCGCTGTGAGAAGTGTCTAGGGCCCCACTTCGGATTTGGATAATATTCAGATGAGAGCCCCCGTACTTCCCATTAACATTTATAAATTAGGCTCATGAGGCTCTCTTGATATTGCGAGGGGTTGTTTACTGAGTACTACTCTCTGGGATTTATTTGACAATAATGAGGGTTCGTAGCGATGAGACAGACCATTATAAGCGACATTTATTTTAAAAAATCCTACCATTCGCCTAATCGAGTATATTTAAGGAGCGATCATTTCAATGTTTTTAAAACGCACGACACATTAAAAAAAAACAATGTGTTGGGCTCGTTCGATTTACCGGAACTCCTTTCACCGGTGCTGGAAGCTGTATGGCAGTGTGCTTCCGATATGTGTATTGAGATACGATCGGAAGTACTTTTCTGCACCGGTGCGGGAGATGCAGGCAAATCGAACGAGCCTATTTTTGTTGATTTCAACGATAACTTTATGGAGAAAATTTTCGTCACGTGTCATTGTCACGGTATCACGTAACACCGCTACTTTTTGTTTGCTTTGCAATATTCTCAGCTGTATAACAGCTCATTAGTACCTCTTCACATATTACAGATTGCTTAGTTTGTGCTTGTCTACATATAGGGCTCTGTGTAATAAACTTCTAGGAGATTTTAAAACAATTCCTTGTGCCTGTTTACTAGTGCTTTTGCAAACACCTGGGAGAGTGCATTTGTTTTTTGTTGTTGCTGATTTGTTGAAATGTTAGCTCTTTGTTTTAAATGAGGTTATGAAGTTCGACACGTCTCACAATGTTTTTTTTTTAAATGTACAGTGACAACAAATAATTTGTTTCACGTTTCATACGATTGCGATAAAAAGAAAAACTACAGGCAGCTATAGCACGATGGTAAAGAGTCTCATAAGACAAGATATAGAAGAAGCTATAGCAAACCATACAGAGAGCAATGGGCGGCTAAAGAAACCGTAGAAAAAGCAGTAGGCTGCTATAGCACGGTGTCTAAAAAGAACCATAGAGTGAGCCATAGAGATCTTTATAGCAAACCATACAAGGAGCTATAGGCGGCTAAAGGAACCAGAGGAAATGCCATAGGCAGCTGTAGCACGATGAGTATAGAGAACCATAGGACGATCTATAGAATGAGCTATAGCGGAGCATACAAAGAGCAATAGGCGGCCAAAGAAACCATAGGAAAAGCCATAGGCAGCTATAGCACGGTGTCTAAAAAGATCCATACGGTAAGACATAGATATCTATATAGCAGACCATACAAGATGCTATAGGCGGCTAAACAAGCGATAGGAAAAGCTATAAGCAGCTATAGCACGGTGTCTAAAAGGATCCATAGAGTAATTCATAGAAATCTCTATAGCACACCATTCAATAAGCTATAAATGGCTAAAGGAACCATAGGAAATGCCATAGGCAGCTGTAGCACAATGGGTATAGAGAACCATAGCACGAACTATAGAATGAGGCTATAGTGGACCATACAAAGAGCAATAGGCGGCTAAAGAAACCATAGAAAAAGCCAGAGGCAGCTATGGCACGGTGTCTAAAAAGATCCATAAAGTAAGCCGTAGAGATCTCTATAGCAGACCTTACAAGAAGCTATAGACGGCCAAAGGAACCAAAAGAAAAGCCATAGACGGCTATAGCATCCTTCCTAAAGAGACCCCATAGGTTAAACCATACAAAATTAGCGAAATTTCCATTGAAAAAGCTATAGGCAACCATAGTGGAGACCATAGAAAAACCTATTGACAGCCATAGAAGCGGCTATAGCTAATTGGGCCAATTTTCTATAGCCGGCCATACAAAGGATTTTCTATAGCCGACCATCGACCATTTTTGTATGGCGGGGAGTAGCTCAGGCACTCGGTTTTATGGTGAGAGGAGGAGACAAGAGCGTTATGCGAAAGGGGGAGAAGGAAACTGAGAACCGGTTGTCTGCTCTACAGAAGAGGGTTCTGTAGGTCGGCCTTTAAGTCCAGACAGACACAGCCGGCAAATCTTTTGCTGATGGGATTAATCAGACAGCGTCAAAATCGCACTATCAGTGTGTTCGTCATGTTTCAGTGCGTGTTCTATTATCTCTGAACCAGTCACAAAAAAACAAGCCCAGTGACTTGCGCTTTTGACGCTGTTTGATTGGCCCTATCACCTCGTAGCGTCGACTGCCTCAGAACGTAAGCTGAAACGAAGTGTAACAGAATATTGTGACGTTTCCCATGCTCCTCGGTAGAATGATCTAGACTACGCAGTATGTATCAGAGCAACTCAGTCTCGCAAATTCAGACCAATCGCCATTCCTCCGCCGACGCTATATACCCTTTTCGAAAGTCACGTGCCGGTTTTAAGAAGGGCGGTACCACTGCACAATGGCGGAACAAATGACATGGTTGAACGTGCAAATCAATCCATGAAATAGCGAACGTCGGAGCGCTGGCAACGCTACGAACCGACAAACCAGTCAAACAGCGTCGAAAGTGCAAATTCACTGCACTCATCACCCTTTTCCGTGGGTATGTTCTGCCTTCTTATCCAACCAAACACATAAGGTATGCTGTTACGTTGCGGTTTTAATCGGCCATTGTGCAGAGATCTATCAGCTGCCAACAGAGGGCAAGGCAGTCCTTCGAAAGGAGTTTATATGAGTTATACATTTTTCTTGAAGCTTGTTGCCGCAAGTTGGCCTTATTAAATGTTTATTTTCAGTTTCTAGGTTTCTCCTTGCTGCTACTCGTCTCGGAGAATGACATAGTGCACTGGTTTAACAACACAAAGTCATCTATTGACTTGTCCGCGCACCGCGAGCCAAAAAGTCCCTGCGCGTACTTCTGCACCAGCTTTTATCAGCGGCGGAGCGCTGCTCGCGTGGCCGACTCCACATGGCCACCTTGCGGTGCAAAACGGCCAGAGACAATTTCACATGCGGGCAACCTGGTCCAACGCATTGGATAACCAGGTCGCCCACAAGTTCTACATTCGCCTATCGTTTTCCATTCGCCGCAATATGAAATTAAAACAGCCATTATCATTGCTTTCTTGTCAAAAACAATTCCACGTTCATTTTTTTTTCTAATAAACCGAGCTTATGCTCATTTGATGCAACCCAGATGTACTTAAAATAATATTTTATACTCGGCATAAAAGGTTACATGGTTTTGCGCAAAAAAAGACGGACACAAGAGAGAGAAGCAAACACGAGCGCACTCTCTCTCTCTCTCTTGTGTCCGTCTTTTTTGCGCAAAACAATGTATCCAAACGTTCACCAACTCACCCAACAACAAACTATTTTACAGTATAAAAGGTTGCGGTCGATGAAAACCTTTTGAATATCGCACCCAGTCTCTTCCAGCGGCTGGCTGTCGAGGCAATCTTGCGGACGGGAAGTTCGATATCATGTCTCCCGGCTGCTGGGAGGCTTAGACTTAATCCTGCCTTCTTTAGTATAAAATAAATAATCTAGGAAATAGGAAGTAAGAAAGAGTTGAGCTTCAGCCGCAGCAAGGTTTTCTTTCTACCGAAACTCGAAACAAAAACTATTTTGGGAAACGTACAATCGATACCGATATCTTCGCAACCCATCCTCGTTTCCGGCGTTGTAGTCTCCGTCGTAGCCGTTGTTAACGTCGCGTTTTCCGTTTTCTTGTTTTCCTTTTTTTTTTTTTTTGCGAGAGATTCGAAGACAGGAATTTGGGCGGATCTTTGTGGCTTTCCCGTGTGTATAAGGTAACCTCTTGATGGTGGAATGAAGGGAGATTAAAGAAGTCCCGTCGGAATGGCCGGATTGAAGAAGTCCTTCGGCTGGGCAGAGGTTCATCAGTAAATTGAGCCCGCCGTGGTTTACGGGAGACTTCCTTTAACGTCCCCATCACACGGGTGTCCTTTACGCAGTCGACCGTTGACGACAAGCTTGAAATCTACCGCGATTCCGCCCTGTTGTGCACGTCATGGTGACATGTCACTGATTGCGTGTCCCTACGTACTGCAGAGAAAACATTCCCGCTGGGGCGTTGCCGTGTAACCAGGGTATAACTGCAGTAACTGAGAACTTAATGAACACTGGGGGAGGGGGGGGGGGGCAGCGAGTTTCCGACCGCCTTACTGTCGCTTTGCCACCCTTTATATTGCGGCACTAGCCGACAAGATGGTCTAAGTACGAATCTCGACGCTAGAATCGTGAACGTGGAGTCCACGCCTTGCGTTTCTTGAGATGTCACTGATTATGCGGAGCGCAAGTTCGTCTGCTTCTTGCGCAGAAGTTGAGCTAGCGTCAGAACGTCGAGCTCTGATTGGCTCTGATGGAGGGATAGCGGGTAGGCCTCAATGCTAGCTGGCTTGAGGTCTACCCACTATCCTTCCAATCGGAACGAATCAGAGCTCGGCGTTCTGACGTCACCGCAACCCCTGCTCAAGAAGCAGACAATCTTACGTCCGCACAGTCTCCGACTCTGACGCTGTGTGTCAATACTTCTTCCTAGAGCCACCGTAAGATGCTACGCTACAGGGTATGCCTACACTTTGGTCTCCTTTGCGTTTAATCGGGTGCCATTTATCGGAATCTTTATCTGAAACCGTAGAAAACTGTTTTCAATCTTCACTGCAGTTTAGAAACGACTTCGACATGGCAAAACAATATCGCCTGAGCTTCCCGACAGCTCATGAAGTCGCATTTACGAATCGTATGATCGCCAGTGGCGCCCTCTCTGTACTAACGACCAAAATCGTTGTGCCCATAGGGAAATCAGGGAGAGTGCCGACGCTCTATCTGTAAACAAGTTAGTGGCTCTCCTTATGCATTGCCTGTTTTTTGCTGAGATGGGTTCTCCGAAAAGAAAAAAAAGTAAAGCGCCACAGCACAGCGCCGCATAACTTGTTTTTGTGAGTCCTAACACCCAGAATGAACAAATAAACGTCCATGCTTAAACATTTGCGAAAAATTAACCTTGGAATGTGCGATCGTGTTAGGCAAACGACGGGGACAAAAAAAAAAGTCAGTTTTTTGTGTTTTTTTGTTTGTTTTACGGAAGTATGACTAATTTCTGTAGTAGAAGGTGATGCTCGGTGTCAGGCTGAGCACCACGATTTTGGTACTTCTGTTTTTCAGTGCCACCTGGCAGACTCATATTTTCCCTGAAAACGCTTTCTAAGCGGCGACAACTTGCCATGCACTCACCCCCAAACTGCGGTGATTGGCGCTTCGTGTATTCTGAGACACGAACGACGAGCCGACACGTCATAAAAGCGCGGAATGTGAAACGCTCCCAGACTGCGTGCGCATACCGCAGTTACTTTATTTTAGTTTAAAAACCCTCTGTTTTAGTGCTAGAAAAAGTTTCGCGTGTGAGGTACTGGTGCGCCAGCCGCGGTTTCTCATTTGCAAAAGAAGTCGCGATCATCTGCCACCTGATTTAGCTTTCAAGCCTGTTATTTTTTTTTTTTTTTATGGTCCTGAATCTTTGATACGAAGAATCTGCGCAAAATGTGTAATCATCTTCGGTCACCTAAACACAATGGAACTCCTTTTGTTACCTAGCTAATATGTCTTCATACTTGTCACATCGTGGACTCTCGTGTTATTTTCCTCTTGTTTTGGAGCACAGCTCTTAGACGCCTGTTTTCGCGTTTCGCGGCGTCGCCGTCGGCGTTGGCGTAGGCGTCAACATTGGCGTTGCTGTCGGACTCACTGTCGGTGTAACCGCCCGCTAAATTTAGCGGGAAATTGAACTGGTGTTGAGGTCACGTGATGTCAATTTTCCTTTTACTCTAGCGGAGAAACTGAATTTGTTCATAGGTGACGTGACACGAAGTCATGTGACGTTTTAGAGGGTTAACTGAATTGTTCTTGAGATCACGTGACGTCAAATTCCTTGCTAAACTTAGGGAGAAACTTAACGTACTAAATTTAGCGGGAAAACCTAACCCGCTATATTTAGCAGGAAAATTTTGCCGCTAAATTTAGCTTAAAATTCTCCCCGCTAAATTTAGCGGCCAATGTTTTTCCGCTAAGTTTAGAGGGACATTTAGCGGGGAAATTTAACGGGAGGAGGAGAGGAGGAGGAAAGGAGGGAAGAGGAGGAGGAGGAGGGGAGAGGAGGACGGGAGGAGCAAGAGGATAAGAAAAGGAGGGGAGGGGGAGGGAAGGGTAGGAAGGAGTGGGAGGGGCATACCTTCCCCTCCGTACCCTCTCCTCCTCCTCCTCAGGAGCTGCGCTCTAATTTCGCATTACAGGGATTTGTAAACGTCTTCCATTTTTTTTATTTAGCAAAATCTTTCGGAAACACCAGCGGCATGCCTCTTTGAAATAGTGCATTATATTAATCTGTCGCGTCCCCTTCCAATGAACACGTTTCATTATAATCCTTGGCAGTTGTGTTTATTTTACTTCTTTTTTTCTCTTTTTAAAACTCTTTTCAAGCATTTGTGACTATCTGTGTGTACGATCTCTAACCGTTTCTTATCCCGTGCTGTGGCGTTTTGTTTACTAAATATAGTCCGCTATTTTTTTTAAATATATTTTAATCTCCCGCGTCTTTTCCCTTTTTAATATACCCGGTCCATGAAAGAAAATCAAACCCGGGGTATCTTCCCGCATGAAGCAACTACGCTTTGAAAAACGCTTTTATTCAGTGTAAGATGATACCATCGGTGGCGTTAGATTGCGAAGGTGGGATTACATAACATTACCCGGATCAAAAGATAAAAGATAAATAGTAAATTTATCTATAAGCCGGCTTCTATACTTTTATGTCTGACGTTCGTCCGTTAAATTCTCACCCCTGCCCGTTTCGATCTGAATGAGCATCGTACCGGCGTGCGGTTGTGTATCACTACTGCGTGGTGCACGTTAAAGAACCAAGGCTAGCAGTTGTACCGCACTGACTAAATTGTTCATGTACAGCTCAGACCAAGCACGTATCCAGTATTTTGATTCGGGGGGGGAGGGGGGGTGTTCATGACAAAATGCTGTATGTGGAGGAGGGGGAGAGAAGATCCCAGAAAAAATGGTAGACATCAGGAAGATCCCAAGCCCCTTGCCCCCCCCCCCCCCCCCCCCCCTTTTGATACGTGCCTGGCTCAGACACAAGACGCCCACCGAGGCAGACTAATGTGTCTGTATAAACCAACACGGACACATTTTTTATGTTCGTCAAACAACTAGTTTGTACAATGGGCACCAATAAAATTTATTTCAGTAAAACGAAAAAGAATATACATTAGCAACAAAGATGCTATTGTTTAAGTTCTTGCGAAAATATTTTTTTCTAAAATAAATTTCAAAGTGTTAATTCATAATTTCGCAAAATTAGGCTTAATAAGACGTAAACTCGTAAAATCTTGCTACCATGTTTTTATTTTTTTCTGGGTAACGCCATTTTTTTAAACTGTGGCCTTCCATCGCCATCGCTAGCGTCACATTCACGGAAAATTTCCATATCTGCAATGAGTAATTTGTTTATTCAGGTCGAAGCACCGTGTTTTACTTTCTATAGCGGACTCGGTAGAGAGAGTTCGTTAGCTTTAAGGAACAAATGACGGCGTTCCGTTGATCTACCATTCGAAACAATCCGCATACAGAATGCATTAGTGACAGAAATAGCACGGAACGTCGGCCAAATCATTCGTGCCTAAACCACGCCTCACAGAGAGGACATATATATATCGTAGTTGTCTCTTACAACGGGCATAATTAAAAACTTAAGAACGTTTGCGGTGATGAAGAGATTATTCATTTTTGTATACCGCATTCTCCTGACTATTAGTCTAAATTTCCTGCGGTCGGCGCGGCGAAAAATGCATTCAAAAGCGCGTATTTCTTTGCTATGATCCCAATATATGCGCAAGCGACAGCAAGTTTTATTGTTCTCGTCAACGAATAGAACGTTATGTACAATTTCCGTAAAATATTTTTCACTCTTAGACAATTCTAAAAAAAAAAAAAAAATGCAGAGACGTCGTACCCTTGTGCAAAACAGACAAAAATAAATTATAGGAAAAAAAAAACTGCAATTTATACACCGGTAATTACAGTCATTGTTTTTTGGCTACTAGAAATACAGGTTTGGTTTTACTCCTAAACTTACTGGGCGTGCTTGAAAATTTCTAAGTCAAGACAAAAATCACGCACGTGTATCAATTTTAAACGTTAAAAAAAAAGTTCTTTGGACGCGTTTTGATGTTTCGGTTTTCTGTGGGAACGCTTATTCTTTGCACCATCGGCCCTGCTCATTGTGGCCAAGAAATGTGCGCCGCCACTCATTTTTCGCTTGGTAGAAGTGAACCTTAGAGCCAAAGCGTCTCCTCGCGATATCATTCAACAGCTCAAGTTTTTGTTCCGCCGACTCTCGACAAACTTGCCTTTCTACTATAAACTTCCCTCTTTACACAAAGACGAGGCGGCGGTGGCTGAAACCTCTGTCCTTGTGGAGGAAGACAGCTGGCGCAGAGGTGCATTCTGACAACTAAAAACTGCACCTTGTTGTTGTTGTTCTTGTTTTATTATTTTTTTTTGAGGGGGGGAGGGGACGTACATTTCTGCTCGCGCCTCATATTTTGTAAAAATTTAGCAGTTTTCGATGATACCAAGAAAAGTGCAAAATAAAAACCACGTCATTAAATCTGGTAATTTGACAAGTTAATTAGAGAAAATTACCTGCATCTTTTGGCGAAGACAAGTACGACACTAGCCTTTTTTCTGTGGGATGTCTACCTTTCGCATGAGCAATTTGACCGGCGTTTGGTGAAAAAAAAACACGTTAAGACGAGAGCTGGTTAACGTTACACTGCCCTCGGCAACGTCACGTCACGTGACATTACAGTTCCCAATCGTTGCGTCACGGGACGTCCCGTCACGTGGCGCAGTTTCGCGTGACACCCCGAGGCTCCGTGACCTGACGTTCCGCTCGCGGTCGCGTTGTATAACGTCACGTCACGCACCCGGAGTCGACACCAGTGTCAATATAGATTTAATAGCCTTGTTGAGGGTGGGACGTCACGTGGCACAACGACTTCGCACCGTGGGTCGCGTGTCACTACGGCGCGACACTGCGACGTCTGTCACGTGACGTTATGTGGCCTCACACAAGTCACGGTGCCACTTGACCCCGTGACCGACGCAGAGAGTAACTGAAGAAGAGGAGGAGATACGAGAGCGCGCCGGGACGTGAGCACACCGAGCTGTGACCTCTCTCCAATCAGTGCTCTTGTTCTCTCTGATTCGAGGGACTAGCCTTTGCGTTTACCCGCTAATCCTAATCCTTCCAATCAGAGCCCGGCACCCTGACGTTCCCGTGAGCTTTCATCTCTTCCTATCTCCCAGTTTCGCATAGTGTAGTGCCGACGCTCCCGCCAAACGTTAGCTGAGTCGAGGGCACGGTCGGCCGACGTCGGCGGCGATGCGACAGAAACCTCGACGTCGCCGAGTCCGCTAAAGTGCATTCCGTTCAACACACTAAGGCGCTATGCCGTTAGCAAAACAATAGCTGCGTTAAAGCTTGACGCTTTTGCGCGCGGAGCGTGCTTCTTTGACACGCTCTGCTGCAATTGAGGCATTAGTACTTTTAACTTTTACGCTTTTCGACGATATCGTTCTTCGGCGAAGGGCCATAGTTCTGCGTACTAAGCTGCGTTTATAATCCGAAACAATGCCGAGAAGATAAAGGGGCAAAAATCGAGAAAAAAGATATGTCGAGAACATTCAGTGAAGCATCAAAGATGTGGCGGTAATTCCACGCTGCTCGTCCCGTGCGCCCCAGAGGAACGCCATGCTTTTCCTCGTGCCACCTCGTCAGGACTGATAAGAAACGATTATGTCCGTTGCCGTGGAGACGTGCCAAACTCCATGAGTTTCCATGACAACCAACGTCTCCAAGGAGAGGCAAGCGCGCTCGGGAATCATTCAGGGCATACCGACAATCCTCCACCTAACTTCTCTTCCCCATTCAGAAAGTTTCTGATGGCTTCCGTCGGAAAAACCTTTTTGCCTCATAACACCCCGCCCTAAACATAAACCAACAAACTCAAATAGTTCAATCATGAGAATCCTATAAGATAGCCGCCGAGGCCACTGGCTGCATGGTTCCATGATTATTTTCAGACCAAAGTGACGAATTATCATAGCTGATTCTGATCCATGTGTTGAACACATACACCAGCAAAAAGTTACTTATCAATGGGCTCTTGTTCAAATTGACTTAAAAACCTGTCCTAAACAAAATCGAGAGTTTTAATAATCCTCATCATCCAGCATATGTCAGTTGAAGAAGGAATGTTCCTGGTTCCTCAAAACGTTTCCAGGAACTACTCACTCTATAAAAAAAGCCCGTGCGTCTACTTTCCCGCACAATACTCGGAGAGCCAATCACCCCAACTTACGGAGGCAGCTCACCGAATGACGATGCAGAAACATATGTTTAGACAAAAAAAAAACAAAAAAAAAAACGTAGTCTTAGTTTTGACATTCAGGGAGGCAAAACGTCACGCTTGCATTGCTTAATGTCACAACTGAGACTGCGTTTTTTTATCTAAACATGTTTTGGCATCTCCATTCGCTGACCGCGTAAACATTTGAAGGCACGGACTGTTCCAACCACGGCTTGATCGTAGTGAGCGGAGTGCCGGTTTGGCCACAAGCTCAGTTTCCCCATCCCCGAAAAAGGAGATGAGAGATGTAATTCTACGCGTCAAAACTGCAGGTGGGGCTGTGAGTTTAGCTACAAACCACAGCTTCGCGCATATTGCATTCTTTATCAAAACAGCTTTATCATTAAAGGAAACTTCAAAGACAGAAGCAAGCTCCACTTGACTCCTCGCCTGATGTTACACCTGATGTTACGGCACAGTGTCCCTCTCTGCCTATACGGACGACCTGTTACGCCATTTTTCGCAAAAGGTACCCCAAGAACACGTACAGTTGAGGCAAACGGAATACTAATCGATTCGACCGAAAATAATAATTCAAACTGCAGCACCTTACTTTTCTCGCGATTCACCTATACCCCAGAAAGTTCGGCGTAGCACGCGAAAATACGATGGACTGCCAAAAAGCTGCCAGATAAACGCAAAAACAAAGACACGTCGTCCGCATAGGCAGAGAGAGACACTGTGCCCCGTCCGGAAAGTGCTAACACTCGTACGAGCTCACTCTCGTGGATCCTACGTAGTAGCGGGTCAACACCAATTACAAAAAGCAAAGAATACAAAGGGCCGCCCTGCAGTACACCCTTTGTAACTGAGAAAGTTACCATCGGACGACCATTAACAGTAAGTCCGTTAAACTTGTTTAAACTTCCAAGCAGATCTATAAGTAAACGAGAAAATCCAAATGCCGCTAAAACACTGTAAAGAAAACAGCGCTCTACCTGATCAAAGGCCTTTGCTTGATCGAGAGATATGATGGCGCCACTCAAATGCCGAGACGTAACATACCGAACAAGTCACGTGTCAGTGCTAAAACAGAAAAAAAAATATGGTACGTCCTGGAACACTGCAAGCCTGAAAGGGGCGAACCATCATAGGCAAAGCGTCGTGGAGTCGTCTAACTAAAACTGTTGCAAGAATCTTTTAATCGTCATTGAGTAGTGTAATGAGGCGGCGTGCGCAAGGCTCGAATAACACCTTGACGTTCTTAGGGAGCAGGGTCTCTCTACTTAGTTTAAAAGAATCAGACACGTATCCGGTTTTTAAGCAGATATCGATAACATTAAAAACAGCGTCACCCAGCGCTCCAAAATTTGGAATAAAGTTGAGTGGGTAAATCATCTAGTCCTGGTGTGGCACCGGTCTTCATGAAACGCGATGCTTCGGAGACCTCCACGCGGGATGTTGGTCGTAAAAGCCCTTAGTTTACTTCAGCGGCGACGCCCGGCAGTTCTACACAAAACTGTCGTACGGCAGAAGCAAAGCGACAGGAGTTACCGTCTTGTTCAGAAGTATAGAGACGAGAAAATTATGTTCTCAAAACATTCTCGGCGTCCTCCGGCCGAGGGGAGTCGAGGCCGTCTGGCAAAGCAACGCACAGTATCCCCCCCCCCCCCCCCCCCTCGAGGCCCCGCCTCTTGTGCTGGACACGTGGAGGTAACGCAGCACTTCGGGGACAGACGCGGCCTACCCCTCAAAAACTGGCCCTGGCTGATAGCGAGTTGTACGGGAGCGAGTGGCTGTACCGCGCTCGCATCACTTCCAGGTACTCCTGGATGAGCATGGTACCTGCCCCTCCGTGATGTACAATGCGCATGCGCATGGTGACATCGTCCAGCATCGCAGTTTGCTCCACCTTTCGGCGCTTTCCCACCAAAAGCAGCACGGACCGCCAGGCTGCTTTCAAGCCGTCCCGCCCCATTGGGTGGAATCAAGGGGCTGTAATAGACAGTGTCTGAGCGATATGCTTTCGCGCAGCTTGGCTACAGCCGCGGTGTCACGCAGGAGACTCACGTCTAGGCGCCGCAAGGCGCTTCGTCCAAACTGAAACTCTGGAACCGTCAGTGCCACAGTGAGTGCACGGTGATACTTAATGTAGAGTGAACCCGGCGGGAAAGGCAGGATCTCGAAAAGGGATACCGTGAAAGGGAAATCGACGGGAAGATAAACTCTGTCGACGAAGCTAGAAGTACTGCGACGAGACCACGGAAATCCGCAGATGTTTGTGTGCAAAACCCGCCAGGCATCCCCTACCTGAAAATCCTGAATAAGGCGTTTAAGTTCCTCGGCGTTTCATGTAAATCGGCCTCGCCCACGCCCTTACACATCTATATCAGAGTCGACGACTGAGTTAAAGTACCCAAGAACAAAACACGGCTGCCGTTTTAGGAAAAAGGCGTCCAACGAACCAAAGAGCGAATTCGAAAAAGGACGGTTGCGCTGGCGCATACACATTAATCGTGTGGAGGCGTTGCCGCCCCAAGTTGAAATCAAACGCGATAAGAACCGCCCGTCAGGGGTCCAACATAAAAAAAAAACTGTCAGAAAAGAGGCACTGCCGATAAACGATACACTAATGCCCGTGCAACGGGCCGAGCTATATAAAAAAAAAAAAAGAAAAAAAAAGAAAAAAAAGAAAAAAAACGTGGAACACAGAACCGCGTTTTAAAATCCTCAACGTCGTCGACAAAATAAAAATTTGTCTCTGGTATGAAGATCAAATCACAGCAAACACTTCGGGCGAAATGAAAAACTTCACGCTGCTTGTTTATGTCGCGGAAACCCAAGCCACGCAAAAAATAAAAATAAAGCATATTTGGTAAGGACAATACACCCTTTCTGAAATTCAGTCTGGCCACTTTGATCACTATCATCATCTGTGGAATGGGTTCTGTGCCATACCAATGGCGGCCTTCTAGTGACTGATAAAGGAAGACGTTGAAGATGCTCCTAAGCGGATCTTGCGAGGCCTGTACATTCGGGGGGTCAGTACGACGCGACGTAGGAATCGAACACAAGAGCTACGTAAGCGTTTATTTCTAATAACTCAGATTCAGTCAATCTGCGGGCGGCACACAATCGGCTTTAAAGCACTTTGGTGTATAGAATTTTCTCGAGGCATCTGAGTGGGTTGGAGCTTCGTTCTGAATGCAGGTTCTTGGTCACCACCGAACTCAAAGTGATCGAGAAAGAACTCACACTGAACAATTCCTCGCGTGCCGTTGACTTGCGAAAGTGACGGTTCCGATACAAGTTCATTTCCGCCATTGATATGGCAAAACCTAAACTGCTTTACAAACCACCAGATGGCACTGAATTTCGGAAAGGGTCTATATTGAAACAAAACAAGGGCTGCGACGGCGTTTGAAGCTACGAATGGAGGCGACCCTGAACCAAACAGTACTCGTCGCGACGCACCTTTTTCCCGTCTGGCACTCGCGTGTTATAGCTTGGGCCGTCCGAGTCCAACATTTTAGGTAATGCCGTTTTGGCAACCTCCTTGCGCTCCGGTGCAAGGACGCTCCCAGAATCCCCATCTGACGTTGACATGCCAGCGTCGTCTGTACACTCCCCCGCGGACTCGAGGGGGATCCGTGGCATCACTCCCAGGTCTCTGCTCGACGAAGTAGTCGCCCGCCGGTGGACGACTCTGGGCTCGCAGGCGACGCTTCCAGCTCAGGTTCGCCAATAAGGAGCGAACCGCCGGATTTGTCGTCCGTGGTGTCGCTGAAGCCAGTAGCTGCATGGTTGGCTGGAGGGTCTTGAGGGCTTCGGGCTGTCCTGTGTCGCGGGGCAGGAGCCTCCACAGACTGAAGGTTGGCCTGGGGAGCGTCGCTGGGCGAGCTCGCCGCGCTCGCTGGGGGTCCACCGGGCGCCTTGTTGTGTCCTCTTCTCTGCTTTTGTCCTCGTCTTTGTTGCGCACAAGATTGTATAAGCGGTCGCAGTACCGGCGGCACGATCAACCACTGAGTAGCTCCGTGGCAGGGTGCAGTCCGCCGTAGCGTGGTTATGACCGTACCGCCGGTACGGCGAGCTGCAGTCATCGGTGCTGTGGCCGAAAGTATCACACCGGTTGCAACGATAGGTGTTGCATGCCGCCCCGAAGTGACCCTCGAGGCCGCAGCGCGAGCAAACTCGCTTCATGCCGCGGTATTCACACATCACGCCGGGGCCAGTGACGGCGAGGAAGTTCGGCATCGCCTTCGTCATCTCCATTTACAGGATTCGCGTTCCGAACGGTGTACAGGCTAGGGTAGTCCTTGTACGTAGGGCGCGAAATTCCGAGCATTGCCGTACGCTCCGTAGGCCACACGGAGAGCGTCGTCGGAGATGTAGCGCGGGAGCCGGAATACAGAAACGTAAGCGATACGCGGGCCCACTTGCTCGAGGGTGACCGCGACGTTACTGAGCGACAGGGTTCTCTACGCTTCAATGTTGTCAGCCAGCTGAGTTTTACAAGAGCGAGAAACTTGCTCACACCATGATGCTGGAGGGGTGTCAGGCCTCCCTTTCCCTCAACAGAATCCCAGTCGTCGATGATGAGGTCGACTGGAACTTTGACTGGCGCCGAAAACAAGAAAGGCCCAGCGTTCAACGGGCGCAAACACCGGTGAGACGCGCGACGGAGGAACGCGGGCTACAGGGAGCGTGTATTCTGGATGACGCTGACTGACAGAAGGCGCTCAAAGGCAGTCGCTGCCGCGGCCACGACGGAGAGGACGATAGAATATGCTGCTTGAGCTCCGGGGGGGTTTTGACCTAAACCTCGAAACGCGGATTCCACATACGCCGTTGTACCGCATGTTTCATAAGCGATTTCTCGTCAATGTCACCTTTCCAGGTTTATTAAACGCTTAGTACCCTGAAACTGCCCTTTTTCACCAATCTCTTACAATTCCACATTCATGTACTTTAAAAGTCATCAAAAAAAACCTGCGCCGCGCTACGCAAATTCTTCAAGGTCTTCCCAGGCTTATTCTTACTTGGAAAGTGCATCACGGGGGAAATATGCGGCGCTGGTGGCGCCGCCCCCTTCGCCGCTCCGCCCCGGCTCCCGCCGGCTCCTTCCATCGACCAAACTCTCTCTCTGTACACTGCTCTGGGTACCGTCGCCATCGGCGTCATGAACAAGTGGCATGCATTCGATTTCATTCTTGACACCCGCTCCGTTACAGAAGAGCGCCCGCGAGGTGGCGCCGCCAATACTTCTCTTTACCAATAGTTTTTTTTTTTTTTTGTAACTGGCATGCATTGCATTAGGGGTACACGTGGGTGCAGTACTTCTTTTCGAAAATAGCGGCTAATATTGGATATAGTCATCTGACTTCAGAATTAACAGAGCATAAGTTTGTGAAACAAATTTAGTAACAAAATTTGGGGAACGTACTTTGAAGTCTGGTCTTGTACTTTCTTCGGAAAGTACCAGAAAATAAGTACTTTATGAAAAGTATAAGTACATATTCAGGAAATACACTTCAACTAAAGTACAACAATTCTTAACCTCCTTGAACTAGCACTTTAAGTACAATGTACCTAAAGTACATCCCAACACTGGTGTAAAAACATATGTGGCTTCACAACAGATTTTTAAATATTGATATTAACACGGTCCGCACAGATTATACCATCTTAAGCTATAAAAATAATGAAAAGTCAAATTACTGACTCTATCTCTTGCGACTTGCACGCGAGTCGAATTTCAATACTATATTATATTCTGATTTTCACAGAAATGTTTCCAATTCCACAAGGCTCTCAAGAAGAGCCGCCAGCGTCGCTGTTCTTATTATATTTTCATGTTATCTTCATTCCGAGCTTCTCAGCTTACTCCCCCCATTACACGCGCCTACCTTCAAATTGCAATGCATGTTCAAGTGTCAAGCTACATCCCTAACCATACACTTTTTTAATATTATTATTATTATTATTATTATTATTATTATTATTATTATTTACAGTGTGACGTCTTCCGTTTTCGTGCAAACTGACCTTGCGCAAGCTGGACGACTTTCTTCAAAAACGTTTGCCTTTTGTATGAATTTTCACTTATTTTTTTCCAGCTCATTGGATCTGACAATATTCATTACCTTTATCTTCGTTTTTTTTTTGCTATTTTAGAGAACAAAACGTGTCTAGCAAGATCAGATGGCTTTAATTGCAGCTCGAACCCGACACTGGTCAGCTTTGTTTTAATTTCTCTCTTTCCCGACTCGGATATCGCGATACCGGATACATTTTTGCAGACAAGCTGCCAGACGTCTTGGAGCTTGGGGAAAATATTGTGCCGGCAGAATGCCAGCTTGCGCCTTAAAAGCGCCACCCGAACGGCTTCCACTCACCATCTTTTGACTACGCGCAACGCACTTGACGAAGGTATGGCAAAATAGTTTTGCTGCAAAATGACCACCTGAATAGGCGCTTAGTAGCGGTGACGGGAAGCTCAGGCAATATCGTCTTGCTCGGTCGCGGACCGTTTTAACGTTTCCAAACGACGAAAAAGCGTTTTCCGGGATTTCGGATAAAGATTCCGATACCTAGAAGCAATTATTCTAAACATCTAGGTGACTGAGCCTTTCGTCACTTTTAAGGTTCTGTTTGTTGAACTGCTCTAGATCGCACAATTTTTTAATTAATTGTGGCATCAACATCGGGTGCGCAACAGAACCGAAAACAAGTAGAGAAAGAGCCAATGGTTTTGGATGATCGATAAAGATATCAAAGCGAATGAACAGCTGATAGGGCATTCCTTCCATGAAGTGGGAGCACTTTAAAAAATAAAAAAAAAAAAAGCAAGAGAGGCCGTACATTTCGTGGGATCACTCGACATTCAGAGACGTCCTCTCAGAGGAGTAGACGAACAAAGGTCCTCATTAGCCTTATGGGGATATCGACCAGAAGGCAACATCTCCAGTCTTCGGTTCTTTGTCGTAGGGGGCTGTTTCTCAAGCAGTCTTCTGCCGCCGTAGCCGTAGAGTGAAAGACAAATAAAAAAAAAAAATAAACACACACACAACACGCAAGAGCCGTAAAGGGATACTTCAACGGAATTTGAAATATTCCCGTCGTGTTCAAAAATAGGTTGAATATGATCCACAATATCGGTAAATGACAATCGCACGTTTGTATCTTGAGCCTGGTGGCTGTATTTTTTGTTATAAACGGCCGACTCTGGCAAGCGCTCGGAGAAGGCCTAGCGGAGACCACGTGACATCCAACGCAATCGTGACGTAGGTCGTCTCGTAACGAGCAAACCTACGGCGAGGCTGACGTCAAGAAGATGGCCTAGTCGTTGCAGCCACTGAAGCGGCTGCTTTTCTACGAATTTTGAGTGACGGGTTAATCTTCTATAATCTTGTAGGGGTACAAAAGCGACTTCTGCGACACACAAAAGGCATTCTCGGGAAGAGGGGAGTTCCTCCTTCCCCTCTTCTCTCGTCGTGGCCGGAGACGAGACACTCACCGTCACTAGCTGTCAAGGTTCCTAGACGGGCGTTACAAGCGAGGCGTTAGCGACATCCACCAGGTGCTCTTTGCTAATCGCTTGATTCGTTCTAAAATTCCTTTTCGAGACTTTTTTAACAAGACATTGGTATGTTCGATGTGATACTGCTCCTTTGAACACATATAGACCAAAAACTGAGCGCCGAAATTTTGTTGTAGTATCCCTTTAACGGACAGCCTAAAAAACGTAGTGTGGCTGATCATATTTACGCCCCTTGCTTCTTGATTTTCTGCGCCGTCCTTGTCGGGCAATTGTCACAATCTCATTGGCTTATTGAGCTAGTTCAACTTAGCTGTCCGGTGTTACATGCTACATATGCTAACAATCCCAGTTGTGGTGCTCGTCAAGGGACGCAGTTCAAACCGAAATGAAACCAAACCTGATGTCACATTGAAGAAAGAGAAAGTAAACAGGCGAGCTGGTTGACCTTACACATATCTGAAGAACCGGAGACGACGGAAGACGGGAACAAACACAAAACGTCCTACGTTTTGTTTTGTGTTTGGCCCCTTCTTCGTCCATCGTCTTGTTTTTTTTTTTGTTTTTTTTTCAAATATGTTGTTATATATCATGGGTGTTTCTAAGCGATGCAGACGAATTATATGGACACTTTGTATTTATTATAAACATTTAAAGCAAAATACAATTAACTTCTTTGTTTTTAGAGTAAGCAAAAGACAATCAGTAAAAGAAAAGAGATTAGTCGTTAGTTGTTTACACAGCAGAAGTTTAGTCTGCCAGAACATGGCGACATTGTTACCCACTATAGATGAGCAATTCAGCCGATGCAGTACGACTGCTAACCGGGGTCTTTAACGTGCACCATGAAGCTTTGGCTTCCAGGATGTTCCGTGATCGTTCTAGCAGAAGCTCTGGCCCCGAATCATTCCGACAAGATTTGCTACTACCATATTTTCTAGGTATCTCCGCCAATCTTCGGCGTTCCTCGCTGGCGCTCCATGGGCGGCGATGCGGCAGACGCCGCCATCTTTAGCTCTACTGGGGCGCACCCCGATCAATTAACTGACGTAGGTCAGTTCAGTTGAACTCAACGATCGTTAGCAGCTCAATTAAAGTTGTCGCCGCTGTGTAACTCTGGCCGATAGCGATTGAATCAACTGTTGTTGACTTAATTACAGTTAAGAGCGCTAGTGTAACTATTGTATAAAATGCCGTATTCTAGCAAGCCGCCCATGTACCTGCGCACTGCCTCAGAAAAGAAGGGTAGAGGGGTATTGAGATCGAAATATGGACTAAAATACTGCAAGAGCACATTGCGAGAAAACTAGCTGCACAGATGCCCCATCCTACGGCTTCATTGATCTTCACTGGTTGGCATGCCCCTTGAATGGTCCTTGAATCAGCGTTTCCCCCCTTTTTCTTTTATTCCTGCCTCTCCCAAATACTTACGAACCATGATTTGAAAATCAATATTATACACGAACACTGCATTAAGTAAGACGTAATCATACGTACATAGTTTTAACTGTTAGGAACCGGGTAAGTAGTGGCTTTTGCCAATTTTCGTGCCAAAATGTTTTTGTAGCATTGTTACGAAATCCGCCGCACTAGACTAAATTATCTTAACAATAAGGCTATGCCGATGCTTATATGGCTCGATTGAGTCGATCTAACTGAAGATTATTTCGGTATATTACAGACAACCTAAACTGTGTTGAAAGCTTTTAAAAAAAGAAGAAAGAAAAGGTGTATGCCTATTAATGATCACAGCACTGTCAGTCTTTCTAGCCACGCGTGCGACGTTGCGCACTGCGTTGCACAAATTATGTAGGCATACGTGCTATTATTTCGGATCTCTAATCAGCATGGGAAGGGCCCGGAAAAGGTGAAACGATTGTTTAAACAACACCGCTACATTTCGTGGTTTAAAATATTTCGCACTGAGTGCGTCTTGCGTGTCTTCACGTGCCATGCCCAGGGGCGGTAGACACTTTACTGTTCTTGAGACAACGTGAAGTACAGAACGATTTCGTTCCGAATCATTTCGCTACCGAGAAACCCAAAAATTAATTTTCTTTAATTTGAGCGACTTTTTGGACGATGGAAGATCGTGTTGCAAGCGGGAACATCGCACAAGAATGTTTGGATACATTTTCTAGTCGGGTGTTTCCTTCGCCATTAATTTGTCTTTTCTTTTTTTTTCGTGGAATCAGTGTTGGAACATTCGGCTATAGACCATACCACCGAGTGCACGTAGATCTGTGGCATTTTATTACGTTCGGGCCTTGTGCGAGTTCTGCGGGGTAAAAGAGAAGACGGCGAGCGTCCGATCCCGATAGCAGACAACAAACCGGCCGTTAAAAGGGCCATGAAACGATTTTTCTGCTTTCGCTAAATACTACTCGGAATAGCACCCTCACGTTAAAAACCGAATAAACTTGTCTTCGTTTTTCTTTCTAAGCAATGGCAGGCGGCAAATAAATTCGAGAAATATGAGAATCGTTCATCCGCTCAACTCGGAGCCAGAAGTGGCTACGTGGCCTGGTGCCTATCCTATGCCACAAACGTTAATTAAAGCCACGCGCTGAGGTCGGCAAAGTAAAACACGCGTGCTGAGCTCCAGGCATTGTGATTATTAGGTTATTCTCATCACCGCAGTGGTTAGACACGAGCCATTACCCGAGTGTCCTCTGAGTCACAGATTGTTATGAGCCGAAGTCGAGTGCTCACGCAATTCTCGTGTTCAATCCATGAGCCGCACTCGACGGTCGTCTGGCAGGTGGTTTCGATACCGCAATTAGCTCATCGAGCTTTGCGAATGCAAGATTAAAAGAAATAGTCCCCTTTTCTCCTCACAATTTCACCGCGACCAAGTAGTTTTTGAATCGGTGGCGGTCCTTGCGAGTGTACTTCGGCCAGACTAGGACCAGTTCACCCATATAAAGTCATCAAGATTCCTACCTGATATCGCTTAATGACACCTTTAAAAGGAAGGTGCAGTTGTATTCAGTCGGAATGGTTTTCACTTCACACAAACTTACTGTCAGTGTAAGATCCAAATATACACGCACGCGACGCCACTGACCAAGGAACTTATTCTGTAAATGTAATTTTAAGGATAAAAGCGAACGTTTTCTCTCTATGTCTCTTTTGCAAAACTTGATGACGTAGCTCGAAGGAAAACATGTACATGCTACCCAAGAAATGTAACTATATACTCTTACTCGTTACTCGCCCAGAAAGTAAGTAGATGCTTTACTCGTTACCGATTCTCAAAAGGAACGCGTTACTTTACCTCAGAAGTAGCGAGTTACTTTTCTCGTTACTTTGGCGACCAAATACACAACTGCTTTTGTTTCATGGTTTATGCTTTTCTTTTCAGTAGTCATAAAGTGTATCATCATCAGTCGCTGCGAGACCATTTTTTACATTGCCTAACTATTACTCTTCCCTCTGGACCATCAAAATAAAGTCGGATTAACACGTGGCCAAACAAACACTTTTTTTATTCATTTATCTCGCACACAACAAACGACTGGAACCACCTTCCAGCATATATCGAAACTATACCGGATTTTTTTTTTCTCAATCTTTGTTTACATTTCGGTTTGATGAGCTTACATAAGTCATTTTATTTTTTTTATTTTGTTCGTAAGAGATGTTGCTTACAGCTTTTGCCAATCGCAGTGTATTTTTGATATTTGAATTTCTCGCCGCATGTTTTTTGTTTTGTCATTTTGCTTTGTTTTTGTTTGCTTCGCCCCTCCCCTCCACAAGCGCTTCGGCGCTTGAGGTTTTGTACAATAAATAAATAAATAAACTACGTCTAGAAGTTTTCATCGGTTATGTTTCCCTGCTTCCTTGAGAATACATCTAGGACGACGCTCAGGAGTCGATCTACTGACGCGCTCGAATGAACGGCAATGTCGTGCTTCAGCAAGAGCTGGTGAATCTTGGACTTTCCTCTCTTTTGCTCGCCCTGCGTCTGAAGTTCGAAGTTGGCAATACGTTCTGTGCGTTCCCGCGTTGGCAACCTTCGGGTTTACACTCGGTCTGTACACGATTAGGGAAGGTTCAGCCAACGAACCTTAATGTGTTCGCCGGGTGAAAGACATTCCAAGCTGTAGAGTTCGACTCGCATGTTCAGCGAAAAACGTTGCGATACTGTCATACTGTATTTTTTTGTTCTTTTCTGGTTGCCGATATCCCTGTGTCGCAATAGACGCATACTCAGGTTGTAATTAAAACGATGCTGTTTAAATTTTGTTGCACACGTTATTGCTCAAAAGTAACGAAATACCGTTGCCTGTTACTTGGCCTTAGAAGTAATTAAGTACGTTGCTCGTTTCTTTTCTAAAAAAGTAACTAAATGCGTTACTTGTTCCCGAAAATATTAACTACATAGAAGCAACTTGTTACTAATAACGCGTTACGTGCAGGTGTGCTCAAAAGTAACGAAATACCGTTACTCGTTATTGGCCTTACGGGTATCTAGGTATGTTACTCGTTTCTTTTCTAAAAAGGTAACTAAATACGTTACTCGTTACTGAAAAAAAATACTAAGTAGAAGCATATTGTTACTAATAACGCGTTAGTACATGTCTGCTTCAACGTAACGAAATTCCGTTGCCCGGTACTTGGCCTTCAAATTAAGTATTTTACTCGTTTCCTTTCGAAAAAAGTAGCTAAATACGTTACGCTACTGAGAAATATAACTAGATAGAAGCAACTTGTTACTAATCACGCGTTAGTACATGTCTGCTCAAAAGTAACGAAATACCGTTTCTGGTTGCTTGGCCTTACAACTATCTAAGTACGTTACTCGTTTGTTTTCTAAACAAGTAACTAAATACGTTACTCGTTACTGAAAAAGTAACCGGGTAGAAGCAGCTTGTTACTAATAACGTGTTGTGTACATATCTGCTGAAAAGTAACGAAATACCGTTACTCGTTACTTGGCCTCACAAGTATCTAAGTACGTTACTCGTTTCTTTGAAAAAAGTAACCAAATATGTCACTCGTTACCGTGAAAAGTAACTAGGGAGAAGTAACTTGTTACTAATAACACGTTACGTACATGTCTACTCAGAGGTCGCAGCGTTATCAAGTCTCACGAGTGACGACATTTGAATTAGGCTCATAGATTAGACCCGAGCACTGCGTGAGCACTTGCAATCGTGATAACTAATCCAGGAATTGTTAGGGCTCGTGATAATTAATAGCTCGACAAGCATTCAGGTGCTGGCTCGACCCGTGTCCAATAACTGCAATGTAAATAGTCGAACCCCAACAATTTCTGGAACGCAGCGCGTACCTGTCCTTTCCTTTGACAAACCCCAGCGCATGGCTATATTTGATAAACATTATCCGCTTGTTCTGGTCGCCAATTGAACTTTTGCTAAAATTACCCAAGCACCAAGGAGCATGCTACCAGTCTAGTTACATCCGCTGCACGTGCTGGTGTTTGCAGAAGTAACTGTTATAAAGTAAAAGCCTAAGACAAATTGCAGCTTGCGTGCGTGCTCGTGCGACTCATAATTTTGGAAGGGCAATGCCGTAGAGTGGTTGTAAACCCCAGTCGAAACAGGAGAATTTCCCGGCTCCCGAGGCTCCCAGCCTCAGTCTTTGGCTCGAAATATTGGCGTCTATGAGCTCGTCGGCCGTGTTGTGTAGGCTGAGTTTTAATCGTTTGTCGTTGGCCGAAAGACTGTTTATAGGCTTTTATGACCATAGCACCTACCTTGTTGTTTTTCGCCTTGGTGTCTGTGCATAAAGTATAGCGTAGGAAATTCGGGAGATTATGAATGACTGGACTTGGCGAAGCGTGTCTGCCTCGCGAATTCCCCTCGCTTTAGTGGTTCTACGTCGCATAATTAGATGACTTGGTCCGCTGTGTGTTTTAGCCGCATGAGGAGAGTGTCTGGGAGGTCGGCCTGAAAGGTCGCACCGAGGATCTTAAGACGCGGAGAGGGAACGATGGTCTGGGCTTGCATGTGGATGGCAACGGTTAATAGCTCGGGAAAATTTTCTTTTCTTGGGAAACGAGGAGGAGTTTGAGATTTTGGCAGAACACATTGGAGGACGCAAGACTTGGCGTAATCAGTGATCACCTCGGCTGCCGTTTGCGGGCGATCCTCGATTTCTCCCAGAGGTCCCGCGCCTGAACACAGATCGTAATGTCATCTTTTCTTTCTCCCTCTTAGTGTATCTTCCTATTTTCAG
The DNA here is from genome assembly GCF_016920785.2 of Ixodes scapularis. Lineage (NCBI taxonomy): Eukaryota > Metazoa > Arthropoda > Arachnida > Ixodida > Ixodidae > Ixodes > Ixodes scapularis. The sequence goes on along the minus strand of NW_024609846.1, from coordinate 176,321,618 downwards.
CTGGTGTCTTTCAGAACCATGAATCATCAATTGGTTCAGTATCGAGGACGCTGGCTCTATGAGCTTAGGAGCACGCGCGAGGAACCTTTCGTGATGTCATATTTCTCCCCCCCTCCATTTACTGCCCTCTCCCACTATCGCTGAGGGGCGTGGTTTTAATGCAACTTCAAAGGCATCTTTTTAGGTAATAAGTGCACGAAATCGCCTACATTTCGTCATATTTGTAACGCTTAAAGTCGGATCAAAAAGAATCTAGTGTTTTTAATCAAATTGAAAAGCAGCTTCGGCTTCCATTTCATGTCCGACCATGGCCGATGCTACCATACGAAAGAACCAATCAAGTAGCCTCAAAAGTGCACCGTCACGGCGCTTGCTGTCTTTGTTTGTTCACCAACCTGACCAATCATACACAGTGAATGCGCCACTGTGTATTGTTCTGCGCGTTTACACAAGCGTATACCTTCACATTTTCAATGGCTGCAGTTATACATTAACTGTGTTATTATTGGAACACGGGTAACGCGGATAGTTGTGCGAGTGCTGATCAATATTCGTATGCGGAGCGCAAGTTCGTCTGCTTCTTTTGCAGGGGTTGTTGTGACGTCAGAATGCCGAGCTCTGATTGGCTTTCATTGAAGGATAGTTGGTAGGCCTCAAAGCAGCTTGCTTTCAGGTCTATCCACTATCCTTTAATCAGAGCTCGGCGTTCTGGCGTCGCCATAGCCCCAGCAAAAAAAGCAGACGAACTTGCTCTCTGCAATGGAAATAAGGAACAACTTTGTTTTTGTGACAGCCCTGGCTAAAAAAAAGAAACTGACTGTTGCCGTGGGTTAAGAAAGTGTCAATAAATTTGCCATATGATTGCGTACAAACTGAAAATAAAATATTGTCGCCGACGCTTGTGACTTGCAACCTTAATATGTAAATTTGGAAATACCAATTGGGACGATACAATTGGGACGATACAATTGGCACTTCTACACATTCTGAGTGCCCGGCAGAGCATTCCATCGAATTCCTATTAACTATTAACTCAAGTTTTATTTGTTCTTTTCAACTTTAAGGGAAGCAACGCCACGCAGCGGAGAGAAAAACAAAAACGCGAAAGAGAAGCGTGGGAAACTACCGTCGACCCAACTGTGAAGCGAAAACTTGCAACGCCAAGCGACAGAATATAGAAACAGAGAAAAAAGTAAAAAAAAAAAAAGCAAGAAGTTGGAGTTGCAGATAACGGAAAACGAAAGAGGTCCAGTACTGCGCAGTTAAAGACATTCTTAAAGTAACATTTGAAATATATATATATATATATATATATATATATAAATTGCTTTGACACAACGGGACTTGGTCAATCTTTGCCCTAACTCACTCCGCATTCTTCTAGAGGACCCCGATAAAAATTCCAGCCATGTACTTCAACATCGAAATGTATTTCTATTTGCCTTACTTCGCCAGCCCCTTCTACACGTTTTCATCCATTTTCGCGCAACAAGTCAGTCCACTTATGTATACGACAGGGCTTTTATTGAGCAGAGAGTCATGAGTATGGATGCCTTTCACTGAACGCCGTTCATACAAGAGGAGTTAACAACTGATATAAACGGTCGGGCGCACAAACAGGGAAAGGCACTAGACGGGGGGCACCGATGGAAATCAATGTGAATATCGGCAGTGTCAGAACCTGTGACAGCCGAGAAAATCACGGAGAGTGAGCGAGACCTTCGAGCTTGGTCAATACCACCTAAGGAACTAGGCTTGTTCGTGACGTCATCGTTAGTGGATCCACAGCCCGCCCCAAGCGGCTAACAGGCTGCAGCTCGACAAGAGACTCCGCAAAGAGATGTAGACGCGTCCGTCTTGGCGTCCCAGCGTGCTAGCGTCGCGCTCCATCCTAGGCGCGGCAAGACGCGATGGCGGCGATGCTGACGCACGATGGGGGACGCTGCGTGGAGGGTCCACCGGTGAAAACTCAGGGGGAGGAAGTCACCGGCCTTATCTGGTGTAACTGCTGTTGGCTTAGTTTCGCGTTCAATAGAGCGCTTGTCGTCTAGGAACCATCTCTGTGAACACGGAAGAATCCAAGACTGCATTTGGCACCTGGTACTCGCGATGACGCAAACATACAAGGTAAAACACCTAGGCCCCGAGTTTTTTTTTTAATTCTTTTATTTTTGTTTTGGACGATGTAAACATATCGGACGAACTTCAGAGATTAATGGCTCTGTTTCTTTTTTTTCTTAATTTTCTTTAAATTTTTTTTAAAGTTAAGAATTTTTAACATATTCGTGTTCCTTTTTTATGTTTATCCGGCATAAAAGTTGTGTCTATACTTCGTTTCAGTTTCGGTCCGAGCGCGGCCGATGTTATGAGCCGATCGGACAATGAAACAGCGAAAGAGGCACAACGTCATGGCGTGCTCTCTGCAGTTGATAGGACCAGCCTGTATTCGCCGTTTCTCTGTAGATGCTACTCAGCGGGCTAGTTCTGTAAAGCGCAGAGAGCACGCCTTGACGCTGCGCTTTTTGCGCTGTATGACTGGCCCTTCGGCTCATAACATAGGCCGCGCTCGGAACGAAGCTGAAACGAAGTATAGTTTTCTTATAGCCCTGATTCTAGATTGTCCAGACAATCGGTTCGTGCGGGGGATCTGCCATAGGTTTTCCTTCTTATACGCTAAGCACAACTTTACAATATGCGCTGAATGTGGGATCTGTACAAATAAATGCATCATCACTCGCGCAGAAGAAAAGTGTCTTAATATCACGTGGTGGCGCCCGTTCCATTCGCAACGCTGATTATATCTCGTAAGCTGACAAAAAAGGGGTTGCTTGATCATGAGAAAGATAATATCCACGTTATTTATTTATTTATTTATTTTATATATTTAGGAATACTGCAGGCCAATCGCGGCCCAAGCAGGATTGGGGGCTACAAAAGTGGAGTCAAAAAAGCGCAACACCAGGTAATCCCTATAATGGGAGAGGGGAACAGACGAAAATTATGCAAAAATTGTAATAAAGCACATGTAGTAGCTCATTTTTTTTTTAATTTGTCATGTGCACAGCCGCAGTGATTGCTGTATCAGACTAACATTGAAGAGATAAACAACCTGCGACGTTTTCTAAGCCTTTCACGCTCCTAGTGTCTCTTTGAGGGCGCCTATCGTTGACAGCTTAAGAAGCGCAGAATAAACTATGCATGGCCGAACGCTCATCCACCGCTGAAAGGTAGCGCTACAGTTCCATTGCCATTATAAGAAACTGATTTATAAATTTTCAATAAAGTATCGTTTCGCGCTGAAACTGTCTGTTGCTCGATCTGGCTTGGTTTCTTCTTTTGCGCGTGTCGATGCTGAATAAAGATGTTGGCTCCCGTAAAAGCGGCCCTGCTGTTCTGTGAATTGTGCAACCGTCGTCATTGCAACCATGGTTTCAATACAAATTATTACCTACACAGGTAAGAATTTGCGAGCCATTTGGCTGGAGGCAATCAATGGGGCGTTCGGATCGCATCGAATTTGTTTAAGTATGTTTCTGTCATTTTGCTTCAAAAGGCAAGTAGTTCTCAAGTTTTGCAGTTCACCTTACCTACGAAAGGAAATATTTTAGGCCGTGTTTTAATTGAGCGTCAGGACGCTCACTCACCTTGTTCGCAAATACCATGCGACAAGAAATAATAACAAAAACATAAAAGCTAAAACGACTGCATATATTTTCTTTTAGTCCTCTCGGTTTTTTTTTTTTACCGCATATCGACACAGGCTGAAAGACGCTTGTATTTGACCGTGACTCGTGCATAATGCAACGCTAGAACGCCGCTTTCATGATCGCCTCTTTGATCGTTGAAGAAGTCTTTAGACAAAGGGGTAATAGCAAACGGGCGAAGGCGAAAACGGACGCCGACGCGCTGCTTTTACTTCCGCGTCTTACAGGCCATGGCAGACGACGATAATCGGTGGCGAAGTAGCAGATGATTCCGGGGGCTGCCGCACGTCTGATCGCACGACTAGCAGGTGGCGTCAGGCGCCGGACTAGATGCACCGCGGATGTCACGAAAAGGAGACACTCTAGGCTTATTAGCGGGTTCAATCGAGCAGCCAAGTCAATCCAGTAATAATAAACGGGGCCGCTGATCTGTGGGTGGTGCCAAGAGCGCGCCATGACCTCCGTCTGAAATTCCTATAACGGAGTAAATATTGTACATAAAGAAGTAATATTTCGCGGAAAAATAAAAAAAAATAAAAATGTCCCTTAAATAACTTTTTTTTTATTTTAGTATTTTTAAGTTGTTTTGTACTTCACGGACCCCTCATCTTTTACCTGGCGCTTCACGTTACTAAAGTGCAAATACGTCTCTTAAAAAAGAAAAGATGTAACATTTTTTTTTTTTTTCGCGAAAGGTCATGCCACAATTTTCGCATGGATCGAGTCTTGGTCTTCCGCTGTGACTGCGCCTGCGCGCTTCCAGTGCACCTGTGTATCCTCCAGTTCCTTCTTCCAACAGCACGTTATCCAGTAACCATTAAAAAGCAATAAGACCTTGCCTTGCAGATAACCGGGTTAGCACTGCAGCCTCGGGTAATAATTTCGGCTAGCTTTGTGACTGTTTTTGCGAGACATTGCTGTGTTTACTCGACGTGAGCTTTTTGCTTGGAATTGCTTCTTTTTCCCTGGTTTTGGGAAAGCGACCGCTTAATGAGACAGCCGCATTCATTCGCCTAGCACGAAAAGGAAAACGTATCCGCAGGGATGTTTGCTCAATTCCCTCGTTAGACGACGGCATACAATAGCATTATTTCAGACTCATTGGAGAAAGTATGTTGCACAAAGAAAGCCCTAATAGCCTCTCCAAGACCCACCCCAGAAACCCATATTACAACTTCAGCATTAACACAGTTCTATCATGCAAGATAACTGTGTCAATGCTGAAGTTATAGATTGTCTTTGCTATGGTTATGTTGTCTCGAGTGAGGAAACAACGATTGGTAAGCACTTCCGCATCCCGTAAGGGGAGACACAGTGACAGCTGAGCCGTGACGTCCGAGCCGTTAGCGAGTCGATTCGGAGCAGATGGACTGAAGGAACGCTAAAGGCGCGAACGCGCACCATAGAGTCCGCATAGGCGTTTCATATTAAACCGACAAACACACCGGATGAAAATTTTATAAGGTTTTGGAACCAATGAAGGTGTATTCAGTTGAGAGCATTTGGTGAGGCTGATAAACAGTTTCATTGGTCAAAAACTAGGACTCCCTTGTGGTAATTCAAAAACACTTTGAAAATCGCGCGCCCAAGTTTGAAATTCAGGAAATTACGAAACTGCATGTGTATGCATGCAGTTTCGTCGTGGTTGGTGTGGCCGCCTGAACGTCTTATGCAATGTTATTGGGCACAAACTAACACAGCCTTGTGGTCACGGAAGAACACTTCCAAAGTCGCGCACTCAAGTTCCAAGCGTTGTAGCTCCACCTAATTTCGCGCCCGTGGTTTCGCCGGCTTAGCACCCAACTAGCTTTTTTTGGTTTTATCGCCCGACAACCTTTCTGGCATACTAGACTACTTCCCCAAATCCCGGCACGCAACACGGCGCGCGTTGCACTATGGGAACTAGTTGGCCCGGGAGAAGAGTGGCATGGTTTCGGTTTCGATCGACACGTCGACAAGAGATCATACACAGAGCGTGGACTGTTAACGGCCGTTATCTCATGCTTTCTGGTCTTGAGAGCGTCATTTGTGGTCTCTAAACTAACCTAAATGGCCAGACCTCAAAGCTTTAGCACAAGCCCGAGACGTGTAGCTTGTCTTAACTTGTTGTATTTTTGTACTTGAGCCTCTCTGTTAGCGTTTCGAGGTATATGGACGAGCCAGTGCTGGGAATCTCGACGCTGCGAAGCTCGGGGATCTTGCTTGCATGTACCAATCAGCAAGCTGTAGCAACCAATAAGTATGCATACATCGAGCTCGCGCCTTCACATTAGTGTTGTTGATCAGGAAGTTTGTTTCGTGCGTCCATAGACGGAATATAACTTTCGGGAACTACTGTTTTTCTTGATACGCCTGAGTGCGCCAGGTGAAACTCGGAGGCGCCATTGAAAAGCTCAATTTGAACACACTTCTCATCTCTTCTCTGTACTGTCCCGGAGCACTGCACGAAGTGAAGTCCCCACCCGCTTGCATTCCACTAATATTCAACATCGCGCATAAAACTATCCTGCAATAATGTAGGCAGATTCGCACATACAAACCGTTTTAAAAAAATGCAAAAGTCGAGCACTTGTGTGAAGAATGTCGCACCGTTCGCCTGAAGTGCGCCGGACGGGCATGAACCCTTATTCGGTGCGCCAAACGAAGGAATTTATTCAAAGCGCATTTGACGGTTGCTAATGGCCATTATATTTCTTGTGTTTGCTTTTTTCCTGACTGACTATACCGAGATAATTTCAGACACACCGTACAGGCACAGTTCTTGGGCGTCAGGAAAAGCTCGTCAAAAAAGGCTTAGCGAGGACTAGGGGGTGCTTGTTAGTGCCTCCGTCGTAGCTAGCCTATCTCAGCGTTTGCGAAAACTTAATCTTCTATTATCATAAAATTTGAGTGCGAGATATGTGATGACACGAGGAAGTCAACATAGTAACTTTTGTGCAGTAGTGAGGTCGAATTTACTGCGTTTCCTTAAAAGTTCATGCGCCAACGCTGGGCTCAAATTAACATTGATATACCTGTAAGGATGCGGCTTGCTTTTCGCCCAATGAAGTAACAAACGGTCGTTTGGCAAACAAAATACGTGTTGGGCTCAAGTTGACCAAATTTCAGTTGTTGTTCATTGGTACTAGACAGGATTACTGACATTGAGCTCAAAGATGCACTCGTGGGGTGAGGTGGTATAGCCACGTCTTACTACGTTTGCATATGCACGCACAATATCCGGTGTTTCGGGAACCAAGGAAAATGCCCCGGCCTTCGTTTTGTATCACTCGGGAATGAGTGCATTGTACATTCGTAAAAATTCAGATAATCGAAAACGGAAGCAGCGCGTTCGGTCGCGACGTGATACCATGATATGAACCTGCTCATTCGAAACCGAAACTGAGTGGCCAACTAGTTCCCAGAGTGCAGTGCGTGGTATTTCGCCGCGATGGGGCGCGTCGGTTTTGGAAGAAGTCTATTACCGAAAACACTTTGTTTTCATGGTTTCCATTATCAGCAGTCTCATGTTTATGTCTCTAACTGCCGTCATGGTGTCACGTGACGACGTATTGTCCCGTGACGTCTCAATGTTACGTGACATCACAGTATCACGTGACTCACTGTGTTGCCTGACGTCATTAAGTAGCGTGGCGTCACATTGCAACGTGACTTGACATGACAATGCCACGTCATGGTGTGAGCTGACGCCAGGTGACAGGTGTCGTGATGCGCGGCGTGACGTAAGAGTTGTATCGAGCGGCGTGACGTCATTGTAAAATCCTTCGGCGGAGTGCCGCAGATGGCCCGCGTCGATATGAAGCGTGGTTGACTGCGTGAAACCCGCGAAGTGTCCCGCTAACAGCTATCGCTGTAAAAAGCTTAATTTCCCTAATAATACGTTATCTTAATCTTGCTCTGACCGGAAATGCCCATATCTGTCTACTCATCAGAAAATTGGATAAGTATTTCCTCTCGCCGTGATAGAGATTATATCCACACGTTAATGAAGGCATGTGAACTAGTAACATTAAAATGAGAGTCACAATTGATTTTGCAAATGTATTGAATGTCTTTATTTGATCTGAGAGGCTGGGGCGCTGTACTGGTCAACTCTGAAAACATGAAATCGAATTTTGCAATGTGGGCCAAATTTGAGCACTACAGCTTGTTCCCTGTCGAGTTATAAGAAGTTTATATGTGTAAAATGAATGCTGCACCAGTTCAGAGAAGCCAAACAAACAAAAGCGTCCAAAATACTGCCTTGTTAGTCTTTTTGGTCGACAGTCAAGTTAAGCAGCCCCTGTCGTCACCCCACAAGAGAGCTGGGAAGAATTTAATCCTGAGATTGGCATAATCTTCTTTTGTCGTTTTCCCAAAGTCTGTCTCTCCCGAAATCGTGTTTAGTTGGGGGAGCTCAAAAATTCACCTTTAAATTAATCTGCGAGGCTTTTCCATATACTTTCGACGAAATTCAGAAGGTGTTTCTCAAGTTTGTTTATTTACACAATTTCAAACGATGTTTTTTCTTCAAAGTGATTGCTTGCATACGCTTGAAATATTAAATCCTCTATCTTAGTTTGGAAGCGCTTTGCTTGTAAAATAAATTCAGTTTGTTTGCTCTTTTTTTTGGAGGGGGGGGGGGGATTCTTGTTTTTAAAGTAGTGCATATTTGAAAGAACAAAGCGCATAGAAAGCAGGCGCACTCATTTATTGTTCAGTAGCTCAAAATCGACGTATTATGCCCGATTCCTTGTGGTATATACGTTGACTAGTGACTTCTAGTATTCGTTAATCTTGTCAGTGCCTTCCTTCTCAAACATAAAAAAATAATGTTTGACTTTGCTAACCGAATTGATTTTTGTCTAGATATTTGTAGAAACTGCATGTTAGTCAAAAGCACCCGATCTCACAGACAGTATACGATGCCCCCCCCCCCCCCCCCCCCCTTTGTGTCAAACGATCTCTTGCTGCCCAAGCCATTCAAGTACCTGTATAACAACGGACGTAACGCAAGGGTTGAAATATACAAGAGGAGACCGAAAGGTTCAACGCATAGGATTTCAAACCAAACGTGAGCTGATGTTTTGAACCTTAGACAGCAAATCGCGTTGTTTCTTGTTTTATAACACGAGTCGATCGATAAACGTTTAGGATATCGGTGATCCTTGCGTTCTTTTCCTTACTTTGAATCGAAATATACTTGCCGGACAGTGCTAACAGTATTTTTTTATTTTTGTTTAACTTCATCGAAGACACGCGATGGCTTCTCTTTTCTCTTTATTTCTCCCCCTTTTAAGCCTGGTTCAGACATTTGAGTTCTGAGTACGACTGACTGCGTCGTCACATTGTACGTCCCCTCAGGACGAGACGCTCCTACGCGTGTTACGATGGCAACCAAAGCCGCGCAATGTGTTGTAGAGGAACGCAGATCGTCGCGCTCGACGCAAATGTTTGAACCGAGCTTTATCCCCTCGTCTCTTCTTCCCCCCCCCCCCCCCCCCCTCCGAGAAAAACAACAAAAAGCAAGAGCCTGGATGGTACCGCTCAGAAACGCAGACTACGAGCCGTAGTCGTGATTTTACCAGCGCAGGAAAGCAACACTACTTCTTCCCGTAATCCGTAGGCGAGAGGAGGGTGAAAAATAGCAGAGGGAAACGCTGGAAATAAATCATGGAGCAGACAGGTTTATCGAGTGGTGCTTAGTAAACCAAGCTGCATTAAAAAAAAAGTACACCTTTTTCTTTTTTTGAACGAGAGACATGAGTCTTCTCGTTTCGGGGAAGTTTTGTACAGATATGTCTGTGTTTCCTATTTTGATCTTGCGTTTCTTGCGTGACAAGGAAGCCGATGTAAAACATCAAGAAAATAATTGCAGCGTTTTCCGCCATGCAGCAAATTTGGGCTGAAAATAAAAGTGCTTTTGATGGACAGTCCACACCTACTGTGCAGTAAAGGTATCTTTGGCGCATCAAAACACTATCTCGCTTGGCGCAAAGGTTCAATATGAATACTAAAATATGCAGGCGGTAAGAGTTTTCTATGCCTTTTAATTGACGTTTTTTTTTTATAAGTGATGCACTCAAAGCATTTTCGGCTATCGTCTCGTTTTTTTGGTAAACCCGGAAGCGCACACTGAACATTATTATGGTTTCGTCGCACTATAAGTATATATATATAACAAACACACTCTCAAGCATTATACACACACGTTTTGTATGGTTGAGAGACTCAAACAAGTTGCAAAAGAACATCTTTGTGAACATGTTCTGCTGGTGAAGATTGATCGGGCAGCCAAAAACGGCTTTTGTCGCTTAAACGTTTTTTTTTTAATGTCTTTTCTTGTTTTTGCGTTTGTGGCATTGGATCGCATAGACGCAAGACCGCTGTTCATTTTCTATAAAATGAATGAGAGACTGGATTATAGTTTCTTTATGGAACGTCGAATATTTTTATACATGTTTCCTTGCCAGTACTGGACTCCACCGCCCAACCCCTGCCATTTCCCTTGATTTCAGCAACGAGCAACTACTAACTCTTCGAATACTTTCCCATTTATGACTCGCAGAAAATTGTTCTGCCGATACTTCTCTTAAAAAGGATGAAAGAGTTCAAACCCTTTTGACCCTTGTTTTTTTTTAGGCGAGCATTCAGCCATATCTGAACGCCTTAACTCATTTTCTCCCGAAGAAAAAACTTTTTTTTTCTTATCTCCGGGAGAACGCTTTAGTATTTTGCACAGCAGTCAATTTTATGACGTGATATGCACCTTGTAATATTTTTCTTTTATTTTTGTTTTTAAAATATTTGCACATTGTAAACAAAATATTAAGGAATGCAATAAGGTATGTTTATGTAAAACAAACATCTGCGACACACGTCATATAAACACGGTTTAGAGAAACATTCACAACTTATTCACTGACCAACAGCTTTTTATGAGCGCCGCAAAATGTATCAAAACCAGCATCATTAATTTATATAAAATATAAGCTAGCCTTTATTGCAGATTTGTTATTAAAGAAGAAGCGCAGTTGCTTACTTTAAATGTAAAGTTAATATTTTAAAAGAAAAGAAAAAGAACACCTTTTATTCTTTTTAGCTTCTTTTAACAGTATGCGGAGACTTCAACTAACTTGTGATGGCAAAATATTGAGTAACATCTTACCTCCTCGAGAGAAATGTGACAACAAAGCTTCACTCAATTTGAGCAAGCTTGTCTCGGTTATATAGGCTTTACCACACGGCGTCGACTCCAAAGATATATTTCCTAGAACAGAAAGAGGCTCTACAGCGGCGCTGCTCCATCGCAGTGTAAAAGGTAATGCAGTGCCTAGCGTAGTTTTATTTTAGTGCTTCTCTGCGTCACCTCCCGATTGTCGGCGGGCTCCACCGTGTATGTACGCGCTGTAACCCTTTTGTAAAATACGTAAAAAAAAAGGAAAGACGTTTACAGCTTCCTGTAACGCCGATTTAGAGCGCAGCTCTTGAGGAGGGGAGGGTACTGAGAGGAGGGTATGCCCCCTCCTTTTCATACGTACCCACTCCTCCTCCTTTGACGCGCGAAACGCGCATCGTCACGCGACGTATCGGAGATGTGCCGAAACATCATGGGACGTTTCGGCACGTGACTTCTACCGAAACGTCACGGTGGCGTTTCGTCACGGTGAACTTTCGGCCCGGTGACTCGCGACGCTTCGGCGCGGTGCATTATGGTATGTTTCTTATAATGCAACGTGCGTTACGCCGACGGTGACGGTGACGCCGACGACGACTTGGCTCAAGCTGTAAACGGGCTCCTAACAGGTGCGCCATAATACTATCGCATCGTTCATTGTGAAATTGACGATGTGGAGAGAACAATAGTGGCAGTGTTCACGCCTTGTTTTTTTTTTTCTTATTTGTTTATGTTATCTACAATTTGGGAAAATACTAACAACAGGGTGTTTCACGAAACGTGGTCCAAATGTCGTTCCTGCGGAACGTGCGCATTGCACAAAAATAAAGGTCGTATTGGTCTTTGCCGAAGGGCTCATTTAGGAAAAGGCATATCCTCCGGTATAATTAGGTTGATAATGAACTTTTAGAAATAACTTTTAAATTACTATATCTTATGGCATGCTTTCCATTAGACCATTTTTGTGCATCGTCCAAAACCATCAAACCAGTGCACTTTACAGAAAAATGAAGCACGGGCTACATTTTATGGTGTTAAAAAGAAGAGACAGAAAACCACTAAATTTCAATGCGTTCTGAAGATCTTTGGCTTCCTATCGGGACGCATCACAGGACCAGCGACTCTGAGAGGCTGTCATATGTTACTCAATGTTTTGCCATTACAAGTTAGTTCAAGTCCTAGCAAACAGTTGAGGAGCGCACAAAAGTGAAAATTATAATGTTTTTTTTTTTTTCGTTTTGTTTTTTTATTATGAACGCGCAATTTTGCCCCTTTTAGAGACGTCAGTTATGTTTCTGCAATAATTACAATCCTAGAATAATAGCTAAGCATTACTTTATATATTCCTAAAATCCATTTATACATGCACATATATATTTCTCACAGTTTTAGGCGAAGCATAGTTGGTAAATAATTTCGGAACGTGTTTCTAAAACATGTTTACCTATGTTTTAGGAACCTTTTTTAGCACTAAAATTGTGTAGTCAAGGTTTTGAGACTTTGTGTACATGTTGTAAACCTTATGTAAAATAAACTAAAAAAAGTCACTATACGTCCATTTTTCCGTGTAAAATTTACTGTTGTGCACAGTGCCATAGGGAGGCCTTGGTAATGTCCACGCCTCGAGCAATTTTATATATTCAGGAGATCAATAGCCATGGTATTAAAATATAGCTGGATGCTCCTTCCGGGGAACATAACTTTAATTTACATTTTTTTGTACATAAATATAAAAAAAATATCACCCGGTGCTTATCTTTCCACAACTACCATGTCAACACATATTCGGCATTCGCTCTCTTATATCCACAATGAAGAAGAAGACACAATGAAGACGTGTTGAGTGATGGTTAAAACGTCTTGACTAATACCGAGACCTCTGGCCCTATCATTGTCCTGTCGGGCCAGAGAGATATCCTGTCTCCGTAATCGGTGGCATACAGGACAAAAAAATATCGGTCAATTTCGTAACCTTACGTTGCAGGTAAATGGACTTTTTTTGTATTTGCGATAAACAGTGGCATAGTTATGCGTGCTTAATGCTGCATTGCCAACATTTCAATCTGAATTTCAGTTAACCATTAATTTGCAGTGTGATTTATCCAGCTTACGGCTTTCCCACCGGTATCTAGCCGTTGTGCTTATAGCCTTTGGCGCTCTCAATAACAGGCTTAGTATTACCTAAAGTGGGGTGCCTTTGGGGTGCGTATTTTTTCTACTGCACTGATTGTAATATTTGTGCGCATTTCATTTCGCGAGGTGCAGCGTCTGAAGGTCAGCGTGAAGCTTTTAGAAATCTAGATCGTAACGGGTACATATCTTGAGACTAATGTTTCGCGCCTATTCCTACCTAAGATGATTTACTCGTTAATAAGTGTTTTGACGTCTCATAAGTCCCATCTCAACAAAGAGGATGCACACGTGCCACTTTAGAGGGGTTCACGAACAGTGGTTCAAATCAAAGAGTACTGCGCCATTCATAACCTTCACTGTGCTAATTCGGTACGACCAAGTATTTGCACACCCCTACCACTTTTATGAACGGCCTTCTCAGTTCTAATACAGATTTTACCTTGTTTTTCGGCAGGTGTTCATCTTTCGGGTGCAGCGGGGTCCCTTCGAGGAGGAGTTCTACCAGTGCGTGACGTACGGCTTCTACTCTGCCCAGTGGCAGGAACAGCTGTACACCACCGTCAGCCTCGTCCTCATGTTCCTGCTGCCCCTAGTGACGCTCATCACCACATACATCTGCACCTTCTACACGATCTCAAGTGAGAACCCTTTCTGCGTTCATTTCTGGTTGGGCACTTTTTGTCCACTGCATTTTTGTTTTGTTTATTAGCATACCAACGTCGCCCCAAGGGGAATTAGAGTAAGGAAAGAACACACACGAAAGATACGCTGTACTTTATAGTCATAGCACGCAACTGTTCAATGACAAAACATGTTTATTTTACGCGAGACTGGTTTTCTAAGAGAGGACACAAACACGGAGAAACTTTTCGTCCCTTAGAGTACCAGCATACCCGCATCGCCCCAAGGGGCATTAGAGTAAGAAGAGAGCATACACACGAAAGATACGCTGTACTTTATAGTCATAACGCATAACTGTTGAATGGCAAAACATGTTTATTTCACGCGAGACTGGTTTTCTAAGAGAGGACACAAACACGGAGAAACGTTCGCCTAGAGTAAAATTCACATGTGAAATAATCCCCAGCGTAGTTGCTACCTGATATATTGTTTTTTGCATATAAAAGTACAATGTTTGAAGTATAAATATTAACGTACAAAAAAACCAAAAGAACATACACAAACGGTTGCACGCATAAAAAGAAAAGACAGTCGACAATTTTATTTTTATTTTTTGACGGGAAGCATACTCAATATATCGCAGAAAACAAAGAATTTCACTTTGAGTGATCTCAGACAATGCGAAGTACACACACATCGCGACACTTGAAAACAACAATGCATCACGAAGGATGTGGTTCTTAGCACAGCATTCGTGGTGCGGATCGAGTAATTCTACAGGCCCACGCGCGGTTTTCAAACAAGTTCGCACGTGGTATCGGCAAACGCGCAGTTTCCGCACGAGGCGTGCGCATTGCGCGTGTACAGGAATCGTGTCAAGTGGAGCGTCTCTGCGCATGCGCTCTGCCTAATAGCAGCGCCACCGCAGCGTGGGAAGGCTCTAGTTAGAGTGGGCGCAACTCAAATCCTAGAGAGCGTTTGCAATGTAATGGCGGCGCATGAGGGAGAGGAATGGAAAGGATATGCGCTAATGCTGCCTGCACTGCCTGCGCGTTCTCAGCTAAACTGGTCACTCATGCGTTCTCGCCGACACTGCGGTACCCACGAGAGCAGGCGCCGGCTCTGTTGCTCCACGTGCCTTTCCTCCTCTCGCCTCCCATTACAAGCAACGAACACCTTGGCGCAGCCTTTCTCGCTTCCTTCTGGCTCCGGGAATTGCAAATCCCCGCTCTAGCAGTTGCGCCCACCCTAACTAGAGCCTCCCTACCGTAGCGGCCCGACGTCAGCGCCGCGTGTTGGTGTATACGGCGTGCACGTTCGTATGCTTCTTGCGCACCTTGTGCTTTTGTTTACCCCCAAATCCGTTTCACGTACCTTTATTTTTCCCCTACCTCAACCAACGACGGCGCTCGCGCTGTGTTGCCTCGTAATTGTTCGTTCCCTACGTGCAACGAGGTAGAGGGCTTTAGAGAGATAAACTGGCAGCTTAAAATGACCCCCAATTGGCGGCCGCCGTGTTGCAGATTTTTGACCACTAGACACGTGACCTTATGTTTTACGTCTAGATTGTAACGAAGTACCGCGCACAGATATTTGCCTATTGATCTTTAATAACACTACCGACGATATAAGTTATGTTTCCTTTGTTTTAAGTCCAAACTAGGCTTTTACGATAAAAAAAAAATTTACCGCATCTCCACGTGATGAATGATGTTGATTGGGGCGAAGCTCTGGTGGTGCTGATGATACTGACTTTATTGTTCGTAGGTAGTGCTGATTGTGCTGATTTTTTTTATTGCTCATAGGTAGTGCTTGTTCCGGGTTGCGTTTCGACTTCATTATTACTGCTTTATGTTCGGTGAAACGCAGAGCCAGTGGTTCTTCTAGCGGATCAGCTTGGATGCGCAAGAAGCCGCGCGAATGCATCTCCACCACTTAAGTCAACGGTTCGTGGCAGAAAGAGGATGTGTGGTATGGAACGTGGTTATATACGCATTTGAGAATTTTACCGCCGCGCCCTCTCGTCTATAAACGTTGAGCCAATGCATGCAATATTTAACGCGATTATATACGCATTTGACCGCAGCGCCCTCTCCTGTATAGACGTTGAGCGGCTACATGCAACGTTTCATCCATGACAGAAACCCCAGCTCTTGAATTACTTTTTAAATTTTTATGTGAGCACGGACAAGGCCGGACGGACGGACAAGACCCTAAGGAGCTTCGCCCCTAAAACTCAAACAGCTTCGCAATTGCTCCGCTAGATGCCGTCAGCCGCGATGCTGTATTTTGTGTTTTCATCGGAGCGAGACACTGATCTCTGGGGCTAACCGTATTGAAAAAAAAAAATAGTTTATAATGATTTTACAGCAATCGCAATACAAATCTCGGCTCAGTTTTGCGTCCAAGCCTCAGGATTTGGAACGGTCACGTGTCTAGTGGTCCAGATTGTACAACATGGCGGCAGCCAAATGAGGGTCAGTTTGGCCTGGTGAACTGGGATGCCCGTTTATCGCTCTGCGCCCCTCTATCCCGTTGCCTACGTGTTACCTATGTTGTCCTTTGATTGGCGTGCCCCTCCTTGCTTTCCGATGCTCCAAAGACGCATTTTGGAACACTTGCTGGCCGTATATCCACCGTGTTACATCCTGTCTGACCCGCAGTCAATGCGCACCACTCGGTGGATTCAATAAGGATGCGCCAATAGGTGCATCGTCATGGCACTCGTCGTCTTTGTCACCGGCTGAATCACGTGATTAGTTTAGCGAACGCGCAAGGATGTCGGGCGCCGTTACGATGCACCCTTTGCGCCATTCGATTGACTATATCGGGCTGCAGTGTTGGCTGTGGTCGGACTAAAGGTGAAACAGAATGTATTCACAGACAGAGTACAAGAAATACTCACTCTTCTTTCTTTGTGACTCTGCCTTTGACGCTCTTATCGGCTATTGTCTTAATCTCATTGACATGTAAAACTCACCACGCACTGCGTTTTTTTTTTCCGCGCAACTGAAAAAAAATTGAAAGATGAGATTAGGCAACATAATGAAACCGGAAACACGGTAACAAAACTGATGATGTAGATGGTTGAGCATGTTGGTTTCTAAGTTACGATAACGAAAGAGGCACATTCAAGACAAACAGACAACACCGGCTTCCGACATTCAAATAAACGTTGTTTTGAAAACCGGAAACCTATGTTTTCTTTTTTCTTCAATGTCCCTCTTTTGTTATCGTAAATTAAATGAAGGGCGACCACAACCAAAAGGACGTAGTACACAACTTTTTTGTGTCGGTGTCACTGCTCTTTTATTAAGGTGCCTTATATTCACCGGCTCACCCGTGCCCTCAATGCCCTCAATCGTCTTTCTGGATTCTGGTTCTGCCATTCAACGGAGCAACTTTCTAGCGCTCTCTGCCTAACTTTTTTTTATGCGTGTTTATACGCAGGTGCTTTGTGGCTAAGTAATAATCACCCAATTTTTTTTTTTTAACGGGAAATGCGATTGCTTTTTTTTTTTTTTGTTATGCTCAACGAAAATACTAACTTTTCGGTACTCGCCATTTTTTTTTTTTTGTCGTGAAAATTGTGATGATTAGCCACTCATGTACTTTATCTGAATTTGGTAATATTTCCAATGTTTTCTTTATTTTTTTACATTTGCCGTTTTATAGGTTTGCGAGTGATTGAGCACTACCTTTTTTCTTACCCTGTCTCAAATAAAATTTGAGAACTCAATCTCACTAACGCCGCAAGACCATGTAGTTCGGTCGACAACCGCAATTAGCGTGATTCTTTCCCTAGGCTCGCCCCCACCTTTCAACTCACTTGGAAAAGATTTGCGTTTAAATTAATTTTATTCCACTTTAGACAGCGGGAATCGCTAATCTGTCTGGAAATGGATAGCCGTGTTTCCGCTGAAGAGACTACTTAATGAGTGCTGTTCGTCCGCGATCCTGGGCGCTTTAAAAGGACTATACGCTGTTACAATACCGGTTCATATTATTGCACTGGTAGGGATAGGGTCAGTGTTGGCGGTAGCCCGTTACAGGTAACCGCGTTACCGGTAACGTGTTACGTTTTTTTCTGTAACGTAGTAACGCACTCGTTACGTTTTAAGAGACTAACGGGTGACGTACTTACGTTGCATATTTCAAGTGACGGATAACATAGTTACGTTGCTCGTTACGACTGCGTGTTAAGTGCACACGCAGTCGACGCTACGAGCTGATAGTGCCAATTAGACAGCGTTAAAAAGAACCATCATGGTGTTCGTCACGTTTTTGTACGTGTTCTAACATCAATGAACCAGTCATAAACGAGAAAAGAACCAGTGACTTACTCTTTGGACAATGCTTCTTTCGTTCCATTAGCTCGTAGTGTCGGCCGCGTCTGGACTTAAGCTGGAAGGAATTATAGGCGCCAAATCACTGAACATTGCAGTAAGTCCACGTACCTTCAAAGTTCTGTCTGTTTTTTTCCCTACACAAAAAGGCGCACTAAAAAAAAACAAAAAAACTAACGCTCACGCCCTTTGTCCCAGTGTCGAAAAAGGCTGTTGCCAAAAAAAAAAAAAAAAACGCTGTTACAGTCAACTTATAAATAGAAAGTAACGCAAAATTAACGTGCGTTACTCTTTATCAGTGACGGCAACGTTATTGCGTTCCTCTTTTTGAGAAAACGTAGGTCGATAACGCGCCCCTTAATTCTGCGAGTAACGACTAACTTATTTCGTTACTTTTTTTTAGGTAACGCCTACAAGATTGGCCCGGGGGGGGGGGGGGGGGGGGGGTTAGTACAAGATCGTTGATTTCTGCAGTGCGTGCTCTGATCGGGTTCCGGGCATGCTCCGAACCGCGGTGCATTAACGGTCTCGGTCATCGATCCCTTTGAGAGTGAGTGAAAGAGGGACTTTCGAGGCTGATGTCGGAACTCGTGTCTATATCTAATTGAGGCGTCAATCGAGCGTGCGAACTTGCATACTGAAATATATTTTTTTTTCTTCATACATGGAGGGGTTGGGGGAGGGGGGGGGGGTGTCTTCGCTTGGCGTTGCGAGATGTACATTTAGCCTCAGTCCTAGCATTCGGTCAATCGCCCACTGTCACTGGCAGTCAGACATCGAAAGGGTGTGGCGGGCACATATAATTCTATTATCCTCTCTCTCCACCCATACATAAACGTACGAGGAAAGAAGGAAAATGAATAAACAGAAACTACCCAGATGAATCTGCGAACCGTTCGGGCTCACTCGATTCCCGGAGCGTGACGCCTGAACTTATTTTATGGAGTCACTGAACTCAACTACAAGAACGTGTTTACCGCGTGGCCCAGGATTGACCAACGCTGTAAAACAGGGGTGGCCAGAGCGACATGGGGTTAGTGCCGCAGACAAAACTACAAACGTTCTGAGAGCCGCAAGAGAAAAAAAAAAAAAAAAAGGGGGGGGGGGGGGGGGGAGAGGATCCTACTTTTAACAAGAAACGATATGAAGGGAACAGTCCGTTTTGCAGGGGAAAAGTATAATTGTCGATTAAAACAAACAACATCAGGCAAAAGAACGTTTCTTCAACCAGCAAAAGTGAATTCTGGATTCGCTAGCTAGCCACGTTGTGCGTATACTGTTCGAAATTATTTCTAGCATAATAAAGGAAACATGATCACTGGGCACATCCATGTGTCAAAAAAGAGGTCCGGCTGTATGTATACAGTGCTAATCACACTTGTTTATAACGCGAGAGCGTGCGGCTTTCTCCGGGGAGCGCTATAGACTGGTGGCATTCGCGGAAACTAAGCTAGTCACGCGCCGCAACATGGAACGGCCCGCTCGAGGGCTGTCCTGTCCACTCTATCGGCTGGCGGCGAACGCCTAAGGCTGCTCGCACTCTTTTTACAAACATCATTGATCGAACAATAAACAAACTAAAGCATGAAGGCGTATCAACGATGTCGTCATCAAAAAAACAACGATATAACATAGAGCATTTCACTTTTATCGCTTATCAAGGTGATAGATCGGGACTTTTATCGCTTATCAAGCTGACAGAGTGGGCAGGACACCCCTCGAGCGGGCCGTTCCATGTTGCGCCACGTGACTAGCTTAGTTTCCGCAAATACCACCAGTCTAGCGCTCCCCGGAGAAAGCCGCACGCTCGCGCGTTATAGACAAGTGTGATTAGCACAGTAGGTACCTTGTCTAGTACATGGCTGCCGAGACTGTGTACATTTTTAAATTTTAGGACTATTTTCGTCTTGGGGACAAGAGGGGAGCTTACAGGGAGCCGCGAGCCGCACTTCAAACCGCGAAAAGCCGCACGCTGCTCGCGAGCCAAAGTTTGGCCACCCCTGCTCCGAAACTTACGTCTATTTTTCCGCGAAACATTTTGAGAGCCCACCACTGAGATCTGCATAATGAGCTGAGTGAATAACACTCTCCAAACTTTCTTTCATAAAGATCTTAGATCTGCAGCGTATCACTTGGGCATGAGGTTTGCCATGCTCATGCGCACAGCGCGTATTGCAGGCAATTGAGTTAACACTCTGACGTATTTGTTCATTTTCTTTTTTAACGGAGGTTCTGTGCTGGGTTTTATGAGAAACGCGTCAGACTACGCTTGACCGTTACGCTCCTCAACCGCGGCACAGGCTAAAGTCGCATAAGCACCCCACATATGAGTTAATTGCTTGTATGACATCAAGGTCAGGTTGTCACGTGAAGCATATGTGACCCCCCGAAGTCATAATATCACGTTATAAAATCAATAATAGTAATAATAATCATCTTTGTTTGTTCAGGAGAGCCGCGCCACCACAGAAAGACAACAGTCCGCCTGGAGGCCCA
This sequence comes from Ixodes scapularis, assembly GCF_016920785.2. Taxonomy (NCBI): domain Eukaryota; kingdom Metazoa; phylum Arthropoda; class Arachnida; order Ixodida; family Ixodidae; genus Ixodes; species Ixodes scapularis. The sequence goes on along the minus strand of NW_024609846.1, from coordinate 176,301,162 downwards.
CGGTCCCATTTCTAGTGATGATGATTACGTGATGATGTCGTATACACGATGAAAGTGATGAATATGATATGTGCGTGAGGCTTAGCAGCAGTCTTCGCGGTGCTGCCATTGGCTGCTTACTTCTAGCAGGCCGGTCTCGAGCTACTGGGGAGTGATCCCCGCGTGCCCGACTTGCAGAGGAGCCGACCAAATTACCGGCGACGCAGGGAGTCCAGCATCTTCGAAGAAGGGAGGGGGGGGGGGGGGGGGGGGAAGGGATGGGGAGGGGGGGGGGGGGGGGCTCTAGCAGTTTTCTTAGGTGTTGGCCTGATGGGCCGTCTTTCCGAAAGCGGGATTTGAAGTCTTCCAGCTTGCGGTCGGGCTTGTAACCGAGCAGCGTGATGAGCACGCTGTAAATTGAAGACATGGCCTGTGCCACGGGTCCGCCAGGCTCTCTGATGAAGGGAGAAACACGTCTTACGCCCAGCTGGCTTCTTCTTCTTTATCATGACATCATGTCATCATTAGGTAACTTGACTTTCACGTCTCGGGGCGTCATGTGGTCGCGCGGCATTCACAACACATTCGGTGCGTCTCGGAGTTTATCAGATATGATCAAAACACACTCAAACCTTTTTTTATCTCGTCACTGTGTTCAATTTGTATTTTTGAAGCGATTGACCTCGCGTGCTCTGCTGTCAGTGAGTCCCTGAATGACGGGCTTTTGAAATCCGGAATACACCCGTATTCCGGATCCCGATCTGGTTCGTCGATTCTATGACGCCTGTTCAACAAACGTATCGTTATACGCATTACTTCAGACTGCCATAGCATCCGCTGTGGAGGTTCCTCATGCTGACAAGATTTTTGTTCTGTCTTATAATTGTTTTTAGGTCTTGTTTTTGTTGTGGTTTTGCATTTTCTAGACATATGGGTGTTTACGCGTTTGGCCAACATTTTATAGCAACCTCTTCATAGGTCGTTTCTTTATGCGGTTGCATTACCACCTACTAACTGCGTTCGAAGCAAGAAAAAGTCACTTTTCTTAAAACAGAAAACAAATAATGGAAGCTTCGAATCCACGTGGATCAACCTAGAGTGCTTCGATGTTTGTTTTTTCTTTGCATCACACTTTCTGGAAAAGCAAACCGGAACGGTTTGCTTATCCAGAAATGGCGGTGTGAACTTTGCAAAAGCAGAAAGAAAAACAATATTAGACAGATTGAAAGTTCCCGGCGTCATATCCTTTTTACTAAAGTGAATAGAGGAAAGACCCTCGAGACATATGCAGGGTCCGAAATAATTTGATAGCTTTAGAATCTTTAAAATGCCTTCAATGTGGAAACGACGTCATGGACGGCTGAAAATCACGCAGTTACATTTAACATTGTAAAACCCGAGATGTAGGACAAAAGGAGAAGAAAAAAGGAGACAACACAGACACAGGTCTCAAACTCAGCTGAACATTTATTCCCCCACCCTCGCTTACAACCACAACAAACCACCATCTCTCGGCGCATCACTTCACAGGGTCTAACACTTTCTCACACACCCTTTCCACAACTCCCTCCGCAGTTCGTAAACACGATCAACAAGCCAACTCAGACCCAGACTGAATCACTTCCCCCAACCTTCAAACTTGACGCCGACACAGGCGGGAAGCAACAACCGCTCCACAGATCGCTGAACCAAACTAAACCTATAATTTTAACCTTGAGGACTTCGGTGAAACACGACAAAGCGTGTGACCTCCAGAGGCGGTATTTCCTAACCCGCCCCCCCCCCCCCCCTCCCAAACCCCTCTCTCTCTAAGAAAATGTTGAAAGTTCACCAGCTCGGCTTGCATCTTCTCTGTAATTTCAATTATATTGTTATTTTTGTTATTTTGTTTTGATAGAATTTTAACAACTCTTTTCATCTTCGTCATAAACGATGACGCAAAAGGGCGGTTGACGTGTTGTGTTTTTTTTTATGGTAATATTCTGTAAGCCAATGAGTCGTTCACTCATCTACAAAACGTTTTGCGTTGAAAACAAAAGCGCATATTTCTTGCGCTTTTTTTTAAGATATGTGCAATTGTTCCTGGGCTGTTGAATATTAATATTGCGGGCATGTCATTAGCGGTTCAAAATCGCACAGTTACAGTATAATTTTGTTATTACATAATAAGGGGTCGCTGATCTCTGTCTGACTTGCTGTCTCTCTCGTGTGAAACAATGCAAAATGGCGGCTGCCGTCTTGTGTCATCGAGTGGACCGACGTCTTCCCTCGTCTACAAAGAGAGATTGCGAATTTTGTGGAAGCGTTTACTATAAATTGACCGCAAACTATGTCGGGAAATTTCTTCTCGGGTGGTCCTTTTCTAAAACTGTTTCCCTAACCAAAGAACGGCTTTCTCGCATAAAAAAACAAAAACAAAAAAAACAAAAACTTTGCTTTTACACGACTCTTAGCCATAACACGCTGCCGATAGAAATCATATTTCGTAACAAAAAATAAATAATCCAACCCAATCCTCGAAGAAGTGTCCCAACGTTTTGAAACCTGCTGGGTTTCTTCTTCATGGATGACTAAATTGCACGGAGAAGCCGCACAAGGAAGCAGTTCAATCCAACCAGACAGATTTCTGTTGAAGATTTTTACGTTTCAGACTTCACATTTAGCACACTAAAGCATTTCGTGTACCCGCTTGAGTCGCACAAAAAATTGGCAAAAAAAACACACAAAAAACAAGCCCGCTTTCTACATATAATGAGGTCACAAGCGCGGTATACGCTCACATCCATGAAATGTAGCCTCATGACAGAGTAAGGTGCCCGGCACGCGCTCCCGATTGGTGAGTTTAATATCCTGTCCTGCGCATAGTTCTAAATTGGTCCTGAAGCTGCCAGAAATGACGCCACAGAAGCAGGCGTGTCATGCTGTCGGATGTAGCGATCCTGGTGGTTCCTGGGAGGCGTTTCTTGTCAAAAAGCACGAGCGAACGCGAGTGTCGCTGTCGTCGCGGCGTCCCAACTCCCGGCTGCCGAAGCTTCCGTGGTGTGTCCAACTGAAGAGCGACCTGCAGCAAAACAGGCGTCTGTCACATCCACCATCGCTGCTGTGACGTACATACACCGCCAGGATCGCAACTGGCGACAGTATGACGCGGTTCTATGATGTGATCGGGCGGATGTTGAGAGGCTTAACTTTCCTGGCCGCGGTAAACGCACCGGTCGGAGACGCCTGCGCTTTCCGCCTTGACCGTAACGACAGCTCGAAGTCACGAAAATCTGTATGTCAAACACGTTTGCGTCCGTTGTATTTTTCAACTCCGACGCAAAATTTTTTCGTGCTCAGGGCAGGTGCCCAAACAACGGGGACGCGGATGATTTGGGCAGGAACACTAGGTGGCGCACACTTTTGAAAAGTGTTTACTACGCTGGTCTTCAACATACTAATTTTCTACTTTTCTTCTATACAGTTTAAAAAATAGTCTTAGTTGCGGAAAAAAAAAAGAGAATTTATTCTGCTATTAGAGTTAGGTTCTTCCGGTAAATATTTGGCATAAAAAAATTAGCAGAATGTTTTTTTTTTAGATAATCACGCAGTTACATTTTTTTTTGATGAGAAAAAAATGGTCGCGAGTAATTAATTGGGTCGCAAGTTTAAAATCTATGCAAGCTCAAATTCTCCCTCAGGGGACCAACAGCTACCTTCTTGACAGAAAGAAAAAAAGAAAAAGAAATGTTCTGGTCTTATTGTTTTTTATATTGTTTTTTTTTTAATTCTGAATCACAGCCCCAGGGAATGTTCAAGTGACGCAATTAGAAAAATGAAAACCTATAGACTGGGCAGCTAAATAAAAGATCTCGAAAAACAAAGCATTAAGTAGAAAGAAGCAAAAAAAAAAAAAAGGAGGGGGGTGGTTGAAAGTCGTTAGGGGCAGCGGTTGCGACATTTGATGATCCGAAAGACCAAATGGGGGCGAGCAGCGCGAGTTGTCGTCGAGCGCGCAGTCGAAATTCACTTATGTGCAGCATGCTCCCAGACCATGGGCTTTGCGCCGCTCTCTCGATGCAGCAGTCCTTCTCCCTCCGCTCTATTCTGGAGAGTTTAACCGTTCCCATGTGGGTCTTTTGCGCTCTCCGAAACAACTGTTTCTCCTGAACGAGTCTCTGCGTCACTTTGTAGCACTTATTGCAACGGTGCCGAGAGAATTGCCAACCCGCGTGTGTCTGCAAGCAAGAACCATGTCTTTTTTTTTACGGGTCTCGGCTAATCTATTACAGAGTCCACGTTCCCCTCTTTGTCCGTCATGACGGTCTTCTGCAGTCTACCACTTTTTCACATTGTGCAAATTGCTTGGACGGGCTTTGGGGGTAGAAAGGAGGTTGGAATGCAACTATGCGCCAGGAGCAAACTGGAAGAAGAAACGATGAGCAAAAACGTGGGATTCTAGACTGCGCCACGTGAGAAGAGTGCGCAAAAGTGGCCCACCAGACCACGCGAATGCTTAGTGCTGCATTCGAGACGCGTTCAAATTAATTTGCTATAAATTACTGGGTCAGAATATTAGAAAGTACAGCATTTGTAAAAATTGAGAGAATAAAGCCGCTCCCGTCAGGCACTGCGCAATAAACAAAATAGTATAAGGCAGTTGAAATAACTCGTCTTTCCTGCCGTAGCCCACGACTTTCTCGTTTTAGAGCGCAGCTCTCTGGCTCCCGTTTTCGGCTTGAGCGGCGTCGCCGTCGCCGTCGGCGTAAGCGCGCTTTGCATTATGGGAAACGTCCCATAATGCGACGCGCGGGACCCTAGTGACGACACAAGTGACGTCACGAGAGTCACGAGTGACGTCACGTGGGTCCTGCGCGTTACATCATGGGACGTTTCCCTTAGAGTCTCCTCCCCCCACCTCCCTGCTCTTCCTATCCCACCTCCTCCCCCTCCCTCCTCCTCCCCTCTTCCCTCCTGGACTTTAACGCTGGAGATTTAGGCAAAGAGGCATACCCTCCGTTCAGTACCCTCCTCTCCCCCTCCTCTAGAGCTGCGCTCTAATTCGGCGTTACAGGAAGTTGTAAACGTCATTAATTTTTTATGGGCTTTTTACCTGCTGTTTTTCTTTCTCTCTACTCGAGGAGCGTCATTATCAATTGTAATATTTGTTTTATACTTCATTGATTTATATTGTTTTATTCGTGATTATATTTTGAGACAGGTTTATTCAAAAGAAGGGTGGGGATGAGAGATGAAACATTAAAATTGAATATGCATAATATTATATCGTGCGCAGTCCAACCAACAGGTGAATATTTTTTCATGCGTGAACTCTGATGCTCAATATATAACGGCTGAATAATATGACCGTGGTATGAAACTTTTCATGAATTATGAAAACAAAATACCTGCTGCTTATGCAGAAACGACAAAAATTAAATATTCACTATGCGTAATAATTATTACAACAATAATAAAACATGGTTCACGCATTCAAACTGAATGTTAGTTGAAGTCAAAGAACACACAATACACGCGTATGACTTGACGCCGGAAACATTATAGAAACATTTAATTCGTTCAGCAATTGGTACGAAAACTTTGAAGTAGGTTTGTGACTTCTTCATTTTGCTTCGCCGTCAAAATTTTAATTTTTGATAAAAAGTGGCTCTTGCCTGATGTGGTCCGATTCATAGTCTACTTTTTCATTGACCAAATAGTCAGCGCCTCAGGATATGCTCTACACTCTTCACAGAAAGACCGCACTGAATGTTTGGAGACTTTAGTAGTCGTATATTAAGGTGAAGACTACTTACAGACTGTGCGCTGTCGCGGTGAGCAGGCGTAGAAAGCACAGCGTAAGTTCGGACCGATCTGACGCAGTAGAGTTTTCCTGTAATTTCAAAACATGCATGATGCTCTTTTAGCACTAAAAAAATGGAATTTGAACCAAAGAAGCAATTTGTACATTTGAGCGTGTTGGTGGCAATTTTAAACGATTAGACAGAGAAGACACATAGTAGGGGACATAGGAGGCGACACATAGGTTGTCGTCCCCTATGACTCTCCTCGTTCTAATTGTTTAAAATAAAGAATATATTGTTTGTGTATATCGTTATTGAACACTTCGGATATCAGGTCACGATTGTGACGTTGTAATTGAATTGAAACTGGAACATTCCAATCAGGAATTCGTACCCGATCATCGAAAAAAGCCGAAAACGCTGTTCTTCTTTTTTGAGTCTAGATATCGATTAGTGCTATTCATTCTCAAATTTAAGCTCTGAATGACCCGGAACATCGAGAGTAAGAAGCACTAAAGTAAGAAAACCTTGCACTCCGTTGGCCGTCTCGCGACCGTGGCGTGCAAGAATGGTGGGAATGTAATAGACTACTTCCATAAAGCCCCGCATGCAACACGACGCGCGTTGCACTCTGTGAACTAGTTGGCCAGGGAGGAGAGTGGCAGGGTTTCGGTTTCGATCGACACGTCGACACGTCGTCGTTTTCCGGTCCCGAGAGCGTCATTTGTGGTTTCTAGAGTCTAAACTAACCTAAATGGCCAGACCTCGAAGCTTTAGCACAAGCCCGGGACGTATAGCCTGTCTTAACACATACTTGTTGTATTTTTGTACTTGAGCCTTTCTGTTAGCGTTTCGAGGTATGTGGACCAGCCAGTGCTGGGAATGTCGACGCTGCGAAGCTCGGGTATCTTGCTTGTGTACGAATTAACAAGCTGCAGCAACCAATAAGTATGCATACATCGAGCTCGCGCCTTTACATTAGTGTTGTTGATCAGGAAGTTTGTTTGTTTCGTACGTCCATAGACGAAATATTACTCTTTGCAATTACTGTTTTCTTAATACGCCCGAGTACGTGAGGTAAAACTCGGAGGCGCCGTTGAAAAGCTCACTTCTTATCTCTTATCTGTACTGACCCGCAGCACTACACGAAACGAAGTCCCTACTCACTTGCATTTTATTAATATTCAACATCGCGTTTGCGCATAACGTTATCCTGCAATCGTATACGCAAATTCGCACATACAAACCGTTTTAAGAAAGCAAAAGTCGAGCACTTGTGTGAAAAACGTCGCACCGTTCGCCTGAAGTACGTTGGACGGGCATGAACCCCTATGCGGTGCGCCAAACGAACGAAATTATTCAAAGTCATTTGACGGTTGCTAATGGCCATAATATTTTTGATGTGTTTGCTTTCTTCCTGCCTGAGTATGCCGAGATAATTTCAGACACACCGTTCAGGCACAGATCTTGGGCGTCACTAAAAGCTCGTCCAAAAAGGCTTAGCGAGGAGTAGGGACGCTTGTAAGGGCCTCCGTCGTAGCTAGCCGATCTCAGCGTTTGCGAAAACTTAATCTTCTATCAGCATAAAATTTGAGTGGGAGATACATGATGACACGAGGAAGACATAATAGTAACTTTGGTGCAGTAGTGAGGTCGAATTCATTGCGTTTCCTTAAAAGTTTATGCGTCAACGCTGGGCTCAACTTTGATACTCCTGTGAGGGTGCGGCTTGCTTTTCGCCCAATGAAGTAACGAGAAGCGGACGTTTGGCAAACAAAATACGTGTAAAACTCCAGGTGACCAAATTTCAGTTGTTGTTCACTGTTACTAGACTTGATTATTGAAATTGAACTCAAAAGTGAGGTGACTAAGCCACGTCTTACTATGTTTGCATACGCACTCATAATATCCGGTGTTTCCGGAACCAAGGAAAGTGCCCCGGTGTTCATTTTGTATCGCTCCAAAATGAGTGTATTGTACGTTCGTGAAAAGTCAGATAATCGAAAACGCAAGCAGCGCGTTCGGTCACGGCGCGATAGCATGAGATGGAGCTGCTCAGTCGAAACCGAAACTGAGTGGCCAACTAGTTCCCAGAGTGCACTGCGCCGTATTTCGCTGCGATGGGGCGCGTCGGTTTTGGAAGAAGTCCATTGCGAAGCGAACCGATATCTGGCGGCGGCGTCATGCCTCGGTGTCAAGAGCTCCAAAAACCACTTATCTCTGTTATATGCGGCTGGATGGCGCAGAGCCGCTCTCCGAGCAGGGCGCAAGTGAAGCCACCGGAAGTTTGATGCTTGTTCCGGAAGTCGGGCGCCTGCTGAGCTTCCTAGCGCATTCAGTCGATGTTTTGGTTCGTACTTTCTGGCGTTTTTGAGTAGGTTTTAATTATCATGCTCCAAATTAAATTCAGAAAATGAGGCATTTGAACTTGGGACGTATGCACACTTGATCAACTAGAATCTCAAAATGGTTACATTGAATAGCTTCCCATGTTTAAATTGAATGGCTCTTACTACGCAACAAGCAGGCTCTCTCGAGGTGAGAAGCGGAAATCCAGCGCCCTCGACGCTTTTCGAACCAGAACTCGGAAGGGTTACAAAGCCTGCCAAGCGCTCACTTCCGGGACAAGCCGCTTACTTCCGGTGGCTTCATACCTGTTTGCTGAATGCGCCATCCAGCCCCCCCACACAACACACTGACGTCACAGTATATGCAGAGATGTTAATTTAATTTTGGTCGACGGGCTACCCGGAACTTACATTTTACAGTAAATAGCAGAAAGTATAATTTGTTTGAAGAATGAAACATTTGCTAAAGATCGTGCTTTGACTACGGATTACAAATATCTGATCGGAATGGGTCGGCTAGGGCAAATCTTTCAGCCGTGAATTAGGACATTTTATGAAAGACGTGTTAATATTTTTTTTTGTTGTTGAAAATAGCCCGGCTAGAAAATGATTAACTTCTCGTCTAAAACGTTAGTCCTCCGAATTCCGTTCCACAAAACTGAGAAGTATTGTGTCTGATCTAACTAGCATAATATACAACGTCATAAACGTGTGCGGGTTCTTTATTTACATTGTTTTGCGAGCTGCCACCCCTAATGTGTGCAAATGCGAGCTAACCACTTTTGTCATATGGTCATCACATCTCAGACCAAATCATGCATAGCTCCAAGATCATTGATCTCACACGCGCGTGGCAACATTTCACAATACATTCTTTACGAGTAAAAAAAAAATGTTAATGTGGTTTTTATAAAAGAATCATCCCTTCGGTTTTATAAGAGCTGAAAAGAAGATTGTTGAGTAAGGACCATAGATAGAAGAAACCTGCACCCTCTTGAAGCCTGGTGGAATCCTTCGGTGTTAATATTTTTGGGCAAATGTTTTAATATTAAAATATTTCAGCAATTAAGAAATTATAAAAACGAAAAGGTATTTGCAAAACAAATATTGAACCAAAAAAGGGGGCATAATTAAGACACCAATCTCATTATTTGAGACCCCCCTTCTGTTTTTGGTGTACACCAGAGCTTTCCCTGTACAAGAAAAAGGCCATAATATTAACACGAACGGAGGCTTCCCTATTTTTTAAATAACCTCTAGTTCACAGCGTATTCTCTGTAGGCAGAACGCTTCGATCAGAGATGATAATGTGATTTAAAAATGTCAAAGGTCTTGCTCAGTTCAGTTCGAAAACTTATTTTGACCTTTGGTCAAAATAACTTTTCACGTGTACGAGTCAAGAACTCGTACACGTAAAAGTTTCGAGATTTGTAGCCGTCGACCTGGTAAACGTTAATACATATTTACTTTGGCTAGTTAGGTTATATTTCCATTCTAAAAAAGCAAAGATTTGATAACCCAGCGTTTCAAATAGTTTAGAAAACATAAATACTAGGTATGTCTCAGTAGACAAGAACGTCCCCATAATTTCCCTACTTGAAGGGCAAAACGACAATGCCTATTTTTCCACACCTAAAGAAACTACTTCAAATCTCAATTTTTTTTATAATGGGAATTGTGCTGGTTTACGTTTATAGAGCACACTAGGTTCCTGTACTATGCACGTTTCTGTGTACAGCACGGGAAAACAGAGCACTATGATCAACGTGTGCGAGCTGCACATATTCCTGTACAGTTCGTTGTACGGTTCAAGATTGTTGTTGACTCCGCCGGTTTTATGATAGCGGAGGGAACACATCAACACCAATGATTCGATTCGAACAAGTGTTATCATCATCAACCATTTTTTTTTTTGTTAAGGTCAGTGACCCTGCACTTGATGCGACTGTTCTGTATTTCATAATGGACGGTTACAGTTTTGTATTTTCTTTGTTTAGATACTGCTTCAGTTTTCTTTTTTATATAATTTGCTTATGTTGATTGTTTAGAAGAAGGTGACTTCTTTCTTTGGCTCGAGGACTATTGGGATCCAATCGAGGCAAATATTCTGCAGTCGAGGTTTTATACGCGCTCACAGCATAAAAAAATGGAGGACGTGGTATGGTACTACGGTAGTTGCAGAGTGAAGGTCATTTTTAAAAAAAATTGAGAATCATCGTCACGGAAAATATCAAAATAAATGCAACAGTCGTGAGCATATAACCGGATACGGCTAGAAGCATGCACAGCAATCTTTTTTTTTTTTTTTTTTTTTTATAAAAACCAAAAAGAGAAAAGTCTTTAAATCAGATCCTTGCAGAAGGTCCGATAACCGTAATATTTGACGAGAACCATCTAGAACCACGCACTTCTTCCTTTTAGCAAGATAAGCATCAACCCAGGTTAGAAGTATGTCAGGTGTCAAAAAAATCGACAACTTTTGCAACAACAACGCGTGTCAAACCGAATCAAACGCTTTACAAAACTGTGAAGACAAAATCAACCCGGGCACCACTCTTAATTCAAACAGCAATGTCATGAATAAATTCTACAAATTTAGTATTACAAGTAATGCTTGTCCTTGAAACATGTTGTGTAGGGGAAAAAATTACTGCGTAGATGACGAATTAAATTACTGTAAATAATGTGCTCAAGCAGCTTACAAGAAACGCTTTTTAAAGCGATAGGCCTATAGTTACAGATTTATTTTGTTTAATCGTAACTATTGTACACTCAGACAGCATTTGCGTTTCGCTTTATTCGAATGGCCCTCTGAACAACAAGATTAGGCATTGAGATACAGAAGCGGCACAGCGTTTTTTAGATGGGGTTAGACATGTGATCTGGGCGGGGAGCAGGGCTTACTTTTTCCTCCTGTAATATTGACGCGACGTCGCACTTTGAAAGTATGGGGTTAACTTGTAAAAACTAACTGAAATTGGGTAAACCATTACCTACACTGACCGACTGAGTTTACACAGATTGGAAAGAAAGACTAAAAGTTTAGGCTTTACCTTTTAGGTTCGTGTCATAACTGAGGTACCTGTAGTGTTGGGGACAGTCATACTGGGATTTGTTTTTGCATTTTCGCAGACCTCTTTAGGTTTGGTTTTAAGTTTGTCGGAGAGTGAGTGCGTCCAAGTATTTTCATTGTTCACTGCGCATCTATTTCGCTATATATTGAAGCGAAAGCCTTATATGTGTCATCGTTCAGTCGACCTTCAATGTCCTTGAGACCTTCAATGTCTTTAACACGTCGACGACACCAAAAGTACGAAAACATGTGGGCGACACGAAAGTACCCATGAAACGGGGCCAAGAGTGCGTCGTCAGAGAGCCCGCTGTCTTCGGAGGTTCGCTGCCACAAGGACCACAGCTAACGCCACGATCCGAGTGAGCCAATGAAGCGGCGCCAAAAGTCCGTCATAAGAGAGCCTGCTGTCCTCGGAGGTTCGCCATCACGGTACCATCGGCGATTGGGCTTTCCCCTTCAAGTCGTCTTAGGGATCACGTAAGATACCTGTGAAGTTTTGATTAACTCATTCGTCTTGCAATATAGCATAAGCCCCTGCGAACGGCGATGCCTACCAAACAAACGGTTATTGTTGTTTATCAAAGTTCGGATTTTTCTATTTATCCACGGCTTATCGTTTCTTTGCTTGCCTGATAACACGCGCGATGGGACGTGCGCCAGTGTTAAATACAGTAATTTTGTTTTAAATATAGATTGCCCCGCAGCTCCATCTCGCGTCGTGGCGCTGCGAGTGTGTCCCACACGCGTTGACAGCGTGTTATGACGAGTTCAATGCTACAGCAAAACGTGGCCAAGCTAGACCAGTTTTCCGATCTGCTGCATACTTTCGAGGAGTATCAACGCGTTTGCGGCGCGGCATCGGTTGATGATCTACCAGATCCCTTTGAACTTGACCCTCTTCCGGCAGAGTAGACCAATACTCGGAAGTGTCGTTCGCTCCAAAAAAAAGGTGTATTCTTACACCCTTTGTCACATATAATACATTCCAAAAGTTCAGTCCGACGTAGAGCGCACTGAAATCGAACTGACAACCCTAACTTTTATGAGGGGCTTGATAGCGGTGCATTGCAACATATTAAACAGCTAAGTACGTATCAGAGACCACAAAAAAGAAATACTGAGGATTTGCAGGAAGGCCAAGAAAACCCTGATTACTTTTTGCGTACTCAGTCATACGCATATTAGTTATTCCAATTAGACGCACAACTCGGCTACCAAACCGCTCGTGAATGTTGGTACCGTCGGTTCAACGTCAGTGGGCTATACGACAGACTGAAGTTTTGAAGTGCATTATATGTAGGGTTCGGAGTTTTCGGTTTAAACCGATAAAAACCGATAAAAGTACGCCGAATTCAATTTCGGAAATTCGGTTTTAACCGAAAAAGGACAGTTTTTAGGTTCGGCATTTTCGATTTAAATCGATAAAAACCGATAAAAGTACGTCGAATCCATTTTCTGAAAATCAGTTTTAAGCGGAGACTGTCACTTTGACCTTCCAGTCGTACCGCAGAGCCGTGGCGAAAAAGTGGAACGACAGTGTCTATCGAAACCTGTCCGAATGTATGGGACACACGGATGCCATCACGACGTTTTGGTTTATTGTGCGCATCATCGATCGGAACGTAAAGTCCGAAATGCCCCATGACTTCGCCATGTACGGGCGTGTTTTCAAACTCGTTGTAAGGAAGACTGACTTGATGCAAGCTCTGCATGTTGTGTTGTGCTTCAAAACGCCGCACCGTGTCTCTTTTGGTGCTCACAATTGGTTGATTGGCCGATTTTGACTCGGGCAGCGCTTCATCTCCTCAGCCTGCCAGTGTCCAGTGTTAGCGTTGAGAGGGCATTCTCGAAGCTCGGTGTCATATTAACAGGAAAGAAAGAGTGCGGATCAACGAGGAGAACCTGGGAAAGTACGTGCGTGTGTACTGTAATAAGATCACGTAATCCTGATATACAGAAGGTGAAGTTCCATGTTTTTTGTTCACAGGCTTCATATCTGACTTGTTTTTACTTCTGTTTTTTTTTATTGATTCTTTAGAGTTGCACATATTTGCCAAATAAAGTGTCCATTTCTTTTTCAATATATCTGTGCCGTTATTATTTGAGTGATCAAAAATATCAGAGCTACAAGGATTATCTGATCCGGTGTCCGTTGGTGTTTATTTTATATACACCGAAAAAAGACGATAAATTTTGGTGGGCATAAATATACGCCGAAAAAAAACGAAAATTGAATTTTAAAATAAACACCGAAAAAAGTACGCCGAATTTTGAAAAAATAGAAACCGAAAACGCGGAACCCTAATTATATGTGAGGAGGAGTGTAAAAACTTACCGTTCTTTTCGATTAAAGCGTTTGAAGAATACAAGCCCATAATGTCTGTGAGATTTAGTTCTCTAGTGAATTCTACATGGTTATACAAGTGTATGTTTTCGGTCCTGGTGGTTCCGCCATGTTGCAGTACTTATTTCACAGCTTTGAACAAAAGCTCCTGATTATTTTAAATGGATCTGTCGTTTTTGAAATGGCTGCAGGCATATTTTTTAAAGCCTCTGAAAATAAAAAAAATATATAAAAAACATATTTTAACAGTCAGGTTGGGACACGCGTGTAAAAAATATTATTTTATGCGAAAAAAACAACGTAGGGCAATATTGACGGCGCGAGACGCCATTTAGTCGGCAGTCACATCCTTTCACTTGTTCCCTCTCTCGGCATTTCGGGCGCGTGAAGGAGAGTTGGATCGGCTTCGCCCTCACGACCGAGATGGTCATCCCGGAATGACCCATGACGTCATGAATTCCGCGCGCAGGATTTCAAATAAATCTCTTGCGTCAATATTGCTCTATTTTTTTTTTTTTTTTTTGACACGTGTGCCCCGGGAGACTGTGTAAAAAAAGCATGTATTTTTTTTTTTTTTGGGGGGCTTTTTAACTGTAATTTGACGCTGCTAAGTTCACTCTCTGTCACGGGAGATTTTTGTAGTGGCGGTTCAGGAGTCCAAGCAGCTGGGTACAAAACTCCGGGAGATGAACTTGCACTCTTGGCAAGAGTATGGTACCTGAAGGTATGGGAACGCGGGTATTGCCTTTTAAGAGGCGCGACCCAGTCACCAACGGTCATGTTTTAATCCTCAGAGCTTATAACAGGCATCGGTTTTATACTTTTCGTCACTTAAAAAGTTTTTGAATAGAAGTTTCCAGGATGATCAGAAGAACGTAGGTTCATTCAAACCCAAAATTAGAACACTAGTGTCTTGAACTTATTAGGTACACATAGTGGGAAGGACGAGTAGAAGCAGAAGGAAGAGGCAGAAAAAGCGCAACAAGAAACTTCGTCGTCCTTTTCTGAATATATATTTTGTTATGGTTCCCGCATCTCCTAGCGCCGTCTGCACGTTCGTGTGCCCGACTGACTTTTGGATCGTGATTGCTTCCGGAGTCCCTTTGACGTCGGCAAAGAAAACAAAGCAGCGCCTGTGCGTCACACACCGCGGACGTTATTTTCTTTGTACGTTTAGTTGGCGGCATTCAGTTTCTCAGAATGAGTACTAATCTTCGTAAAAAAAAACTGTTCTTTTCATGAGGAACAAAAGAAGAAACTTTCCTCAAGCGCGCGACACTCTTGTGACGTGATTTATATAGTGTGCCGCACAAAGGCATTAACGGGGAAGTCTGGTTATCCTATCAGCCAAAAAGAAAAAAGAAGTGCTCGCAGATTCATTTTAGTGGGATGTTCCGTAACCAGAATAACGTGACTCACAACGCGAGAACCCATTGACGTACCCTAAATCAATATCCAGCAAATTGCTTCCGCCGTCACCGGATAGTAATCGACAAACAGCACTGAGTCGTCTGCAGACAGAATTTGGGATTTGGCTAAATCTTTTTTTTGTTTAAGCCAGGAGACCATATTGATTCTCGCTCAAACGTGCAGGAACGGTGCTTCCTTGTGGAAATATCAAGAGACGAAAGTGAAATGAATAATTGCTGCGGCAGTTTAGCCGCCGTCCGCTATCCAAAAGCACAAAAAAGAACCAACGTATATGTTGTGCTACGAGACTGCTAGAATAAGTTTTTCGAAGGATATGATTCTTTACATTTTTCTTGATTTGCGAGAAGTTATTGTAGCTTTGTAATCAGTCTTTGAATATTTGGTTTGGAAAAAGCTCACATGAGGGGGTACTATGTTGTGTTGTTGTTTTTTTCTGAGCGAAACAAAAATCGAAAACAGATTTGTAAGCACTTAGAGAAATTGCAGAGTGAGCAGACATTGCTTTCATCGGCGCTGAAGTTATGCGAGCGAGTCCATAGCAATTGCACTATTCCATAGATAACTTTCTTTTAGTTAAACAGAACTTGATAGCTATTCTAGCTGTTCTTATTTCTGATATCTCGTTGCGCTCCCGTTGTACATAAAGAACCGTTTTATGACTCGGCAGTTGTTAAAGTTATTTAGTCGTCTGCATATTTAGAATCTATGAAGAACGTTTGATTTAAGTATTGAACAGGTTTATAAATTCTCAGTTTCAAAAATTCATAAATTAGCGTAAAATTGCAAAATTAAAATTTTGTCAGTTTATAGTGTGCGCGTACGGTGTAAAGCAAATATTAGAAGCGGAAAAAAAATGTGAATCATATCCGGGGACTTTGTATATGGGAGGAGCGTTTCAGGTCCTGGTTTCAAAAGAAAGTACTGAGTGATTAAAAGCTGCTGTTGAAACGAATATGGGCTTTAAGTTTTCGCTTTTGCCTTGTTGAAGAGGTACTCTGTAAGGGGTTTTAAAAGCGACGATTAATCTAATCAGAATAATGACGCAAGCGATAAAGTAAAGAAAATGCGTAATTAGCGTTAAGTCTCGCGAATTAAGACTAATTAAATTATTCTGCGTAATTTTGGAGGCGCTCTCAAGTATATATGATGATGGTGATGCTATAAATACATAGCATCAATGTTTTGAGTGTATTCTAGAAGACTACGACGGTATATTTTCCGGTGTTCATTTATAAATGAAATAGGCGGATATTTTTTTGAGTTTCGTTCGTTTTTTTTTGTTTTTTTTTTTTTTCAACTATAGGTGTATTTCGGAGATTTGTTGAGGTCGGACGCAATCTTAGTTCGAGCAGAAATATTCAGAAATCGCTGCTTTTCGGCTTTAACTAATTTCAAATTTTCGACACAAACGTTTTTTTTTTTTTTTATTTTTGTTTCTTTTTGAGCTGATTTGTATTTTTTACACGGACGGTCGGTTATCGATTACTTTCGGTTAAAACCGGAAAGTCTGGGGCCTACTGACTGGGTACTCCTATAGACCGTTGCAACTCAAGAGCGTAGGGCGAGTGTAAGACGGGCCGGGTGGAGGAAGCAGAAGGATTGCTAAAGAGAGAAGGAAGACTCCCCCTCTCTTCTCCAGCGTTCCGTCTGCTTCGGCCTTCCCGGCCCGTCTTACCCTCGTTTTACCCTCCTGAGTTGCAACGGGCTATAATCAGTATTCTAAATCAATGAAGCGCATTAAAAGTTCAGAGATACGTAAATGTCGTGAAGTAGATGTCGTTCATGTAGGAGTGCGGCTCTTAAGCAGACGCCGTGAAGTAGATGTTGTTCATGTAGGAGTGCGGCTCTTAGACAGACTTGTACAAGATACTCAAAAATGTATTTGAATTACTGAATAGAGTGTTAAATATCTGAATTTGAAAAATATCTGAGTAGACTACTTAGGACTCATAAAATTAACTCGTTACTTCCAAGATACTGTCAAGTTACAAACTGTTATATAAATCAGAGTCACACATCTGTTCGAAAATAAAAGGAAATATAAAAAAAAGCCTTTACCGAAAAGGTCGATTCAGTCGAAAAAACAGATGCTTCTTTAAGTTTTCGTTGGACAGCCTGCCCCTGTTCTTTTTGAACACATTACTGCCGACGCTGAAGAGTCGCTCTCCGCCCCCACCCTTCACCCAGGAGCGCCTTGGCTGGCTTGAATCTTGGCTGGAATGAAAAAAAAACGCCAGTACGAAGGAGAGAGGACACGCTTCTTTGTGCTAACTTGGGGCCGAAATATAAGTCATCATGGACACAGAAGCAATGTCTCCTGAGCTGAATCTAGGTCACAGTCGCTAGTGGAACTAACAGAATCTAGAGTACTTTTATTCCAAGGAATATTCACGCGCACTCGTGCCACGCCCGCACACCATGAAGCTCCCGAAGCTGTAGCAGGAGCTCTCCGGTCTCCCGCTGCCAAACTAAGGAACTGAATTGTTCGTTGTTTTTTTTTCGGCCTTCGTTTGAAAAGAAAAGGTGGAAGTAACTTACAACTATGAAGTGAGTACAAGTTACTTGTGAAAAATATGTAAGTTAGGGACTTTTCAAAGTGGTTGCAAGATACCAAGTTGCTCCCAAAGGTATTTAAGATGCAGAAACTTGAATCGAGTATTTAAGTTATGAAAACGTTTGCTCTTAGGCGTCGTTTTAGTTAACCAAGAGTTATGTAATACTCCGACGGTAACTGTGTCAATAGGGACGCCATAAGCAGGTTTCGAAAAATAGACTAATTGAGCAAGGCTGCGTTCTTTGCGAACGTATCGCCAGAACAGCGACTGTTGCGTCTCGAAAAAAAGCGAAGGTGTCGTCAAGCAATGTCCGTCGTTTGTTTGAGCGGCAAGTATCCTAGATTATCCGGCGACACAATAAGAACAGCCTTTTCTGGTGACACGAATTATTTCCCGCGATTCTTCATAATTTGTTTTTGGAGCAATTTACTGACAATATTGCATAGAACCTCCTATTTACACGTGTAGTTTATTTCTTGGTGGACATTGCTCCAACACCATAAACAGATATTTCGTCTCCTTTCTCGATTCTCTTTTTTTTAAACCGCCGCGTCGTAAGAATCGTTCGCCCCTAATCACAACAATCCGATAACTTTGTATTACGTTTTTATATGAAAAGCGAATGATTATAGATATCATTAGCCCTCCGTGTACAACAAAATAGAGCTTTTTCTTTAGTTTTGATGGCGCGTGGAAATCATTTTTTCTTAAACTTTTAATATAGATACGTAGCTGCCGCTCGAAGAATAGTTTTGTTACTGATTGAGTTTGTGATATCCATATTGTTATGGGAGGTTATTAACGAAAACGATACATGCTATCATGATCATAATTGTAGTGTGTATTTGTTTCTTGTTTTTTACGATACTAAACCGGTTTTGTTAGGTTTCTTTTTCCCTACTGATGGTGGTGGTGAGTAATGACGGACATTTGTTTCTTTATTCTATAAAAAACGCACGTAACACGAACGTTCTCATCCCACCTCGCGCTCTATTTGGCCTTGATAGACTAGAGTCAAAGCAACAATTTAGAACTGATCCCAGCAAAGTTCGAGGAACTGGCAACGTTTCTTGTTGCATACCTCGTATAAATAGATCCTGTTTTTTCCACCAATTAATCCTCACAAACTAAAATACAAAAAAAACAAAAAAACTTCTTGGTTTGTTTAATTCGTACACAGTTCAGCATCGTTTTTTTTTTTAGTTTTTTTTTTTTTTTTATTTGTACATCAAGTATGTCTTCTGGCTTCTCTACGTTTGCCAGTCGCTCGAACTTGAAAAGTATCAAGCAAAATAAAGCTTTTCTTTTTTTTTCTTTTTTTTTTCTTTTGTGTGCATGTCTTTTTTTTTCTTTGGGGGGGGGGGGGGGGGGGCGGCGTTACATTGGAAGGCGTTACATTATATTTTTTCAATTGTGAACATGTTTGTCCAAGTCCAAATGCCCCGGTTCTCAGAGAAGAGCTTTGTAGGGACACTGGTCCTCCGTGAGTTGCGGCTACCCCAGCGTCGCACGTTCAGTAGGTATGAAGCCAATGTCTTATGCTCCAAGATTTATAGACTGTATTCTATATGAAATGGATCTCCAAGATACTCTCCTACATCGATAGTCGCCATCAGATCACACAGTCATTCTAACCGGCTCTATCGAGTGTCAGAGGATGCTTTCTGTGAGAATAATTGGGCTTCAGACAACTTTGCAGTTTTCTGTACTGTCTCCAACTCAGAAAGCTAGATACTATAAGACAAACACGAATTAGGGTCTAGTGGGAGATTTTCACCCCAAAGCCATCGCAGTCCAAGCGAGAACTATAGCCTTAGACCAGGGGTCTCCAAACCAAGGCCCGCGGGCCAGATTCGGTCTGCGGAGGCATTCCTGCCGACCCGCTTATGATTGCGGTCTTTCCAGCGACGCCCGGCCCGCAAACAACTGCCTCAAGAACAAAAAGTAACGTGAAAAGAAAACGGCGCCGCAATGCGCGATAAAAGCGCGGACGAAGGTATAAAAAAATATGAGAAAAAACTGAAATAAAACGCGGGTTCTCTCGCAGTAGTATGTATTGTGTACCTTGTCAACACCCGCATTACTATTTCTTCCGTATTTTCCGGGCTATAGTCCACAAGTCGTGCATAGTCCGCATTTGGTGCTCAGTCGACACGAAAATCTTTTCATACACGGCACCACCTTGACAAATGTCCGCTTTTTTTGGCTCGCGAAAAACCTTGTATTATACATAAATAATCATTAACATACTCCTTTATTCATTCAGAAGATCCGTCGAGTCTGGTCAGAATGAACGATCTTGAAAAACAAAATTCCTGTTAGTCTGAACGCGTAGATTGTCTGCACTGCTTAAAATTTCAACTTTTAAGCATGCATAGTCCGCAGACTATAGCCCGGAAAACACGGTAGTTTCCTGCATCGCGTCTTCATAACTATGATAAAATTCCTTTCCGCTCTCATGAATATTGTGCCTAGTGTCGTGTATCATAACTCTTGGATATTGCAACACTCAGATCTACCATTCACGCTACACATCTGCCCTGTGTGAACTTGCCAGAGTTCCTGTGCGCATTTTTTTGAAGCCTGGTTAGTTCTCTTGGTTGCAATTAATTTTTAATGTCATAATTGTCAACATTTTGCAATTAAAAATGAGGTATGTTCGTTCATTCACGTCATTTTTGTCTCGATCTTTTGCTCTAGTTTTAATTTCTGAATTTCTCAATTTATGTGAGCTTTATTGATTGCGTATTTTCGCACCTATATACTCTTATATATGTTCCAGCCCTTCCACTGCGAGCAGTCCCGAATCCAGCCTCTTATCTAAAACTTTCCTAGACTTCTGCAAACCGACGGTCCAACGGAAACATTTGTCCCATCTTATGCAGCTGTTCCGCGCCGCACCAATAATAATCTTAACTGACTTGAGCGGGATGCTGGGGGAAGAATAGGTTTCAGAGCAGTGCCTGAGAAAGCAGTTCCTAAATTTCAATCATGCTTAAAATTTTGCTTTTTTTTTAGTTTTACGAGCATAGGATTTTTTTTCATTCACACCGTGCTAGAAATGTAGTCCGTAATGTCATTACTATTGCTTTCGGCGATACTGTTGTTACAAAATGAGAGTAACGAACTCTTCCGAAAGTTTTACTGGAAATTTCGAGAATTTGGAAGCCCTGCTGCTCCGATGATTGAATTGAGATTCCAGCGAAGCCTTGAAAACATAAAATGTGGAAAAACATCTTTTTTTTTTTTTGTGTAGGCTTTCTTTAATGTCGTTTAATGCCATGAAAAAGCATTAAAACTGCGATAAGTACGTTTTTCTCTGTCCTCTTTCTCTTTTCCTCTCTCTGTCTCTCTATCCTTTTTTCTTTTCGATGTTGCAGGTTTTCGGCATGGGCCCTCGCTCTTTCTGCTCTCGCCAGCATATCTTTCCAAGTGCAAAAATTTATATTATTATGTCTGTAATGCGCCCTCCATCTGCCGGACGCAGGTGTGTATGCTGCGAGCACCGAACAATTCTGGTATGGCTTGCGACAAGTAGGGATCTTCTGAACCCTACCAAGGTTCTAGTTAGCCTAAGTTCAACTTTTTAGAATTATTCGCAGAAATCACGACAAAAGTGCGACCGTAGTTTGACTGCTACGCGCATACACGGAAATCGAGAACGAGTTGATGGCACCTCACGAGGAAGTGTAACAAATTAACTAAATTATTAATATATCTTAAGTCGGACTTGATCATGCGTAAACATTGCTAATCGTTTTCGGAAATTTTAAGCAAAACTATTGCACAAACTAACCTACGGCCATCTAAGGAGTGCTGACAGAGATAGAGAGAACGTGTAAAAGTGGTCTGATCCTCTATTATTTTGTGAGACAGATGGCCACGGCATCTCTCGCTCTCTAAGCCCTCCACTCCCTTGGCTTCCGCGAATATATGCATAAAAGGGAGAACCGATGAACGTGCGATAACCCGTGATCGACACTTTTTCTCTGACTGGTCGAGTTTTCGGTCATGGAGTGTCCGTCGTCTCCGTGGCCATCTCTTAATGATATGTTCAAAATTCAGGGCATTAAAGAGAACGGAAACCTAGAGCTTCAGTGCATACGTTCCTTGCCAAAAAACACACATTGTCATCAGCAAGAACAACAAACTAACCTACGGAAACACATCGAGGTAAGCTGGGACACCTGGATCCTGCATTGGCTATACATTGTGACGTTAAAACCAAGTT
The DNA here is from genome assembly GCF_016920785.2 of Ixodes scapularis. NCBI lineage: Eukaryota > Metazoa > Arthropoda > Arachnida > Ixodida > Ixodidae > Ixodes > Ixodes scapularis. The sequence continues at coordinate 176,279,418 of NW_024609846.1, read as the reverse complement.
TTTTTCTTTCTTGTGAATAACAGGCAAAACACCCGAGTCAAAAGGGAGCTTTCGCAGATCGCTTCTTTTGCCCGAATCTCGTAGCGGATGCAGACGCTGCTACTGAGCATGCGCACCGCTAGCTTTGTCTGCACAATTCCAGGTATCATTTCCGGAGGCCGTAAGCTAGCGGGATGTCGAGTGTGGTTGCAGCTTTCAATACCTTACCAGCTTACAGATCAACGAAGTGCACCTACACTCTTTCGCTTACATTCAATATTTTATTTTTACAAGGACTACCATAATAAGTGCGTATAAGAAATTAAAAGTAGTGTTGCAGAACATTTCTGAAAAATATAAAAAAAATGTTTCCATTGTTTTCTGAATTGGTGTACGGAAAAAGTAACGTGAAAGTTGTGTGTAACGTAACGAGTAAAGTAATCGGTTACTTTTAAGCAAAAGTAATTTGTAACGGTAATCCATTACATTTGAGGCTCGGTAATTTGTAATTGTAATCGATTACATTTTTCATGTAAGCAGCAGAATTCTGCCCAAATGTAGTCTTTTGACGGACGAAGAGCGTGTTGGTGTGCGTCAGGATTGAAGAAAGAATAAACATATATGCAAGGACGACTCACCACATCTTTCATAGATGTTATTGTGTCGTCCTTGTCTCGTTTATTCTTTCTTCAATCCTAAAAGGTATGCTCCCCGCATATAATATTCATGTCTTTAAAGCCTGTAACGAAGTTCTCTTACGCCCACGATTGTTTTATTTTGTTTCTTTTAGATGATATCCTCTTTCTACCTCGCTCTCTTTCTTGTCGTTTTGAAATGGAGTGGTTCACTTCCTTGAAGAGCCGCACTGAGGAAAATTATAACTCCTCTTCTCTATCTGCTTCGTTTTTTTTTTGTGTGTGTGTGTGACTGGGTAGAGAAGGAAGAGGAGGAGGAGGTGGAGATAGATAAGGAGGAGGAGGGGAAAAGTGGGAGGGAGGGTGTAAGGGAAGGGGAGGAGGGAGGGATAAATGGACAGAGAGAAAGCAAGAAAGAAAGAGAGAGTGTGAGAGAGAAAGAGAGATCTTTCGTCCCTTCGACTGCACTTAGTACAACAGTTCCAAATTATATCTAATAAACACTAGCAAACTAAAGTCTGCTGCAAGTTTTGATTTTCGGTAGAAGCTGCGCTGCACCTTCAGCACGACGATTTCTACCTTAGATAGCACTTTTGTGTCTTGTGAGCACACATCCAAAGCATCACGTGGTTCAGTTAGAGGCACATCGCGGTCTCCTTTAGACGATTTCTTGGCGCATATTCTATATCTTTGTGAGAAGTCTGGCCTAAATTGCGACAAAAATTAAATAATTGAGTACAATACAAGTAATGCTCAAAAAATTAAAAAAAAATGAATATACAGTTCGCCCGTCCGGGGTTTGAACTTGGGACTTCTCGTACCTGAAGCGAGACACGTACCCCTAGACTAAGCAGCCGTGATGCAAGACATGCTTGCTGTGTACTCTAAAAAAACGAGTATTGTGGTTTTGATACCGCCGTGGCTACTTTTGAAATTTTTACTTTTTCATTAATTTTGCCTCACGCACCCTGCTTCCTACAGGAACGCGGCATGAGATGGGCCTTCGGTTGCAAAGGTCGTTAATGTTTTCAGCTATATCTCATTCCTTGATTTAAGTACACAGCTATGAAACCAAACTACAACTCTTGAACGCTTCCACTTTTTATGCAAGAATGTACAGCGATGGTGAAATACAAAATTCAGTACACCTAATTTTTTTAACATGACATGTGATGTACAGATGGTAATACGAGGTTACTTGAAAAATAGCCATATCATAACCATTTTATATTTTGTGTTTCTTTTATGTTAGGCAAAAGTATTGATAGCATTACTGATTTTCCATGTGATAGAACACGATGACACGGGTTGTCTCGTTCGCGTGTATTCAAAAATTATACGCATTAGGGTGTAAAGTTGGGCGAGATGGTTGATGATCATATTGCATGGGTTAAAACAGCGCTGTGTCTGTGTGTTTCCTTTTACTGGTCTTTTGTCGTTTTTCTCTGTTTTGACTTATTTTATATGCATTGTTTGCCTAATACCAGACCTGTAGAATTTCTGCTCTCAACGTTAATATTAACTCTTTTGTCACAAACCAGCTTGCCCCGTTTACTAATTGCCGCTTTTTGTGTCGCACTTATAGGCCCAGTACCTTCTGAGTTTCTGATATTTTTAATCGCGGATTCACAGCATTGATCCAGATGTGTCCCTCATCTCTTTAAAATATTTAGATGTTGAAAGCTTTAGGTTGAAACAAAATACATAGAAGCACTTCGAATGCGCGAGGATTTCTTTTTGTTCAAACATTCGTTCCTTTTAATATATTTTTAGAAGCTTGTGTAATCGCAAATTATTTGCATAAAACATTAAATAAATTTGACTTTCTTTTTTTATGATAATGTTCTACTACTAAAATGTAAATTATATTTTACATATTTTAGCGCCTTTCCTAAATTTGCCGCGTGCTATTTTTTCTTCTTTTTGCAATAGTAAGAAGGTTTTTTTTATTATTTTTTACCTACATTATCTGAGAAAAAGTGATGAGGCCGGGAGGTGGCAGAGGCATTCTCAGTCTACGACGCCCTTTTGTTGTCGCCACCTTAAAGAAACTGACGAAAGCGATCCAAATAAATTAAACAAACAGTCAAAAACTGGGTCCGTCGTATTATAAATGAAACTATTGCTTCCTGTAACACAGACGTGGACAGACATATGTAACGAAACTGAAGACATTATCCTCTGTTTCACCCAAAACGTTCATAAAGAAAACAAAGAGAAGCGAGATATTTAACTTTTTTTCCCCACCAGCTGTTACACCACAGTTTTAATGTTGAAGCGAACATGGTGCGCAGAACTACACGTGCACGGACCACGGTCTTTTTTCTCGCCACTAAAATGTTTTCCTTAAGAGATCCAGAGTTTTTTAATTGCTCGCTACAGCCGACTCGCTCATTCTTTCATCACATGTGCATTCATTGCGAAGGTCTGCGACAGCTTTGTGTACTGCTTGCTGCGCACGACCGCAACCTTCTATGGTAAACCACAAATGAGTGTATCTTTAGGATCATGTCAACGTTCGGTACTGAAAAGACTACCCGAGAAATTGTTGTTTATACGGGAGAAGATCATTACGACATTTAGCCTCACGCCCTTCTCGCTGATGGTTGCGTACGCGCGCGCAATCGTTATCTCTGAGCATGCTTCGCCTCTACTGCAGTTACGCCATACCACGGCACACCAACTTTGTCAAAGCTCCCTCGTAAATTGCGGACAAGGTAACGACGTGCGCTTTCTAAAGAGCAGGTTTTCTTCTTTTTTTTTTTCAGTTGCGAAACGCTACTTAATTCAGCAGAGCGAAGACAAGAAAAAAAAAAAAAAAAAAAGACATTCGGAATAAAAAAAAGCGCAGGTAAGCATTCCGAGATTCAGGTCAATTATATGCTACAAGTCCTTCTTAAACTCTATCTTGTCTTGAAACGGTTCAAAGCAAATTAGCTTTAAAGATGCTTTAGGCTGTTTTCAAACCAATCGCAACAATATATTTTTTCCATTTCGGCCTTTTTCATAACCCGGTGGCGGGAAAAAAAAAAGCGTAAGCCCTGGTGTAACATGCACGCTTAGCCTTTTTTTGATACTAAAGGGAATATTAGACATTCACGTCTTGAGCCCCGTTTACTGCGGCCGCTTGCGACTGGCCACAACGGGATACTGCTACCCGTTCCTACGGCAACAAAGGATCACTCACTGTGTCGCAATGGAAAGGAGCGCAAAAGAACGCGCCACATTCAAAGTCAGCCTCAAAAGCATCGTTATGTCTTAAGCAACTTTCAGGCAAAACCTCTTTCATTAAAAGTTTTTTTCTGGCCCAAGTATATCATTAGTGTGTTAAGTGGGCGATTGCAAGCGGGTTCTTCCCTTACTCCAAAAGAAACAAATTACAAGCTAGACTTTCGACACGGCGGGTGATCAACCACAAGTTAAATTTGTTCGCACGAAGATACAAGAAAATATCTTCAAACCTGTTGCGTGTCATTCAAAATCTACTACAATTCGCGTTCTCGATTTTTGTCATATTTAGATACTTTAATGTCATGTTTAGATACTTTAATGTCATCTTTTTTTAGATCACCATCTAGCAAGCTCTCCACAACCTGTTGCCTAAGTTGTTTCCTGTTCTTCACAACAGTCGACAGGTAAAGGTATCCTATGACGAAACCTTTCATCGAAAATGCGTTTCCTTAATCTCTAAATATTTGATTAAGCTATAGACCGGCCTTATGGAAACAGCATCCTATTGAAGACTCGCTGAATGAAATCCCTTTACAGGTATTGTAAGCGTTGAAATGAAAGACTCCCTAAGCTAAATCTTTTACCAGGCCGGCTCTTATAAAACGCGTTATGTGCGAGCGACTGCACGCGAAGGCAAGCTTTAGCAATAATTCCTTTCAAACTGGCTTAAATATGTCGTTGTTTCATCCAGGCTGGCTTTCGTTAAATTCAAACCCGCAGAACGGAAAGGGAGATGAGCGTCAGTGTTGGGAAGTACTTGAAGTACACTGTACTTAACGTACTACTTTAAGGAGAATTACAACAAGTTTACCTTACTTGAACTACATTCTCTGAGTATGTACTTGAACTTTACTTAAAATATTTCGGTACTTTTCCAGGAAAATATAAGTTTCGATTTCGAAGTACATTCCCAAAAATTTGATCTCATTAAATGTGTATCACATAATGATACCTTGTCAATATTGAAGCCACTTGACTTTATGCATTATTCGCCGAAATGTTTGAAAATATCCGATGCACCACGATTACCCCGGGGCAAGGTATACCAGTTTAAAAAAAAAAACACACTGTATAAGGGATTAAAAGGACACCCTAAAAGGTTTTGTTAAAAAATACTTGTACTTTACTTTGAAAGTCCATTGAATTAATTGTACTTTACTTCAATTACATTGCACCCGCGTGTACTTATTAATTGAACTACATAACCTCTCATTCACCTTGCATTTTACTTCAAGTACCTTTTAGATGTACTTTACCCCTTACACTGATAAGCGTGTAAGCATCGGCTGACCGTGGGAGCAGGGACTATATAATCTTAGAGAAACTCGCAATCTTTCAAGAAATGGAGAGGTTGTCAAGTTGAAATCTCGACGTATTTTATTTTGAATGTACGTGTTTTACAATGTTGATTGTAGAATTCATTGCATTCATCCGCATATTATACATTTTTCAACTGCGTTATTTTGGATATACGCATTAAGAAAAAGTTACCCTCTGCCGGCGTGAGGCTGCGACCTAAATCTAGCTTTTAATATTTCGCAAAAGTTCGTAAATAATTAGGCATTCAAGATTACGTCGGCGTTTTTGTGCAAATTGGAAACAACCAAAAGCTCCTTGTATACCCGGCAAGTAAGAACGCGTGCGCATCTTTGGTCCTTCTAATTATAATGTTTTTTTTTTTATATATATAAAAAAGGTAGTTGCAGGGAAGTTGAAATTAGCAGGAAATATAAAAAAGCTCTGTCCTGCATTGATGGCACGGTGTTTTTCTCCATTGCTACGTAAAGCAGACTACACTCTGCTAATTACAACTAACTCCACTCACTTCTGCAATTTAGCTTGGTGTCCGGTTTTAACAACGATCCATTTTCAAATTCTGTATGGTAGCATGCTCCCAATATATTCGCTCGACTCTTAAAAAAAAGAAAAAAGCGGGGTGTTTTTTTTTTTCTACGATTTAGTGATTTTCGTTTATTCGTTGCCGTTCATATGGCCAAATGATAGTAACCATAGTCAATGTGGACCATTTCATGAAGCGGTCAGACGCAATTTTTCAATCAATGTAGAAGCACATCCCATATTGCTAACACTTCGGTGAAATATCACATTTTAAAAATCTGAGAAACACAAACCCCCACCTTTCCTCCTCTGGGAAGCCACTGGAAACAAAGCAAGATCTTCCCATCTCGCATTTTTCAACAGGTCTACAAGAAGTCCAGCATCTTAAAACAGATTTTGGACGGCATCTCCCTCCCCGCAGTTAAGCGCCTCGGTGGACAGCCCGAATCGCTCCACTTCTAACGTATATCTGCTGCTGTTCGTTTGTCAACGTCGTGTTTGCTCAGTCATCGTGGTGTACTCGCACTGTACAGCTAGCTGTTCGTTAGGTTACTGGCTACACGTTAACAAATATGATATTTTGCAGTGACCTTAGTGTTAGCCGCGAAAAAGCCATCGAACGAGCATCAGAACCTGGCCACAGAGTCGGTATCCCATGCAAGCTAACTGAGAGAAAAAAAACGAATGGGCGTATGTAACTTCGCGGCATCCTTTAGAAAGCTGTGTCTAGTTCTCGTACTTTACTGTTATATCTATCTGCAACTCAGAAAGACGGAATGAGAAAGTGAAGTCTTAAAGAAAGTAGCGAGACCGGATGACGTTCTCGGAGCGCTCCACTTGTAGCAGCGAATGAGGAGAAGCCAGGAAGAGGAGCAGGAATCCCAAGTTTTAATAACACACTCTGCGCATCGATAGAATTGTATATTGATGCTCAATAGGATATGTCGCCTAAAATCCACCACTATTTTAATTCATATTTTTATTACTCGTGATTTTAGACATTGAATCGGAGTTCATCTGAAGAAATTTTAATTTGGCGGAAGAGGACAACACCGGACAAACTATGAGAGCACTTTTTTACTCTAAAGTCGAATAATTTGTTTCATTGAAAGCGCTATATGCGGCCCCAGTGATGGTTTTTACGGTATTTTCCATGACCTCATTGTTCAGCTTTCAGGCGCTGTGAACATTTTTATCTGTCACAAATAAACAAATTTATCTACACTTTTGTTCTATAAATAAGTACGTCAACAGTGCATGCTGATCAAACTGAAAATATACTATCAAAATTAGTTCAACCGTTTTTTCGTCAAAACAACAATGTAGTAAGTCATAACCTAGTGGTCAACGTCTAGAAGTGTGTATAAAAATTCGATGAAGAAGCCGATAAATGCCATTAAATCTATTTATATTGCGGTTCATCAAGAAGTGTTCAATAAAAATAAAATATTAGATCATACACGCTTTGCTTGTAACTCGATGGAGGTTATATTCGGCTATAATAATATCAGGCCTTGGCTCATCAAATTTCCTTTTTAGAGCGCTCAATATACTAAAAAATGGCAACGAGGAAAAAAAAATAAAAACCTCGACATAAAATTGATGGGCCCGTCCGGGATTTGAACCCGGGACCTCTCGCACCCAAAGCGAGAATCATACCCCTAGACCAACGAGCCACGACAGTTAGTTTAGACGGATCTCGGCAATGAGAGATTTCCTCCTTTTACGACAGAGATATGGACAGTTTCGGTTGCGCCATAAACTGCTGACCTTTAAAACACAAAGATAGTTGAACCTGATAGCAAAGACTTGACGAGGAACTTCCGTTGAGTGTGAAGTGTCAGCGGATGCTTCGCTAAAAGTCTTCTTTAAATTCCCTGAAAAAGCTAGACTTCGTAGCGAATCGTCGTCTGCCAGGATTAGGCTTCCGAAAGAAAGTTATGTTTTTAAAGGTTGGTATATATATATATATATATAAATAGATAGATAGATAGATAGATAGATAGAGAGAGAGAGAGAGAGAGAGGGTGTTTCACGAAATGTGGACAAATTCGATATTGCGAAAACTACGCATCGTACCAAGGAAAGGCTTGTGTCGTTTTAGTTTGAGGCAAGGGCCTATTTAGGAAAACGATTAAAGTTCGAAATAATTAAGTTGTTAATCATTTTCGCGTAATTAATTTTTTTTAATATTAAGTTTAAGTGCATGGTTTCAATTAGAATCTTGGTGAGCATCATGGAAAAATACTAAACCAACAAATTGCAGAAAGATAGAAGGCACACGCGGTATTCTATGGCTTTATGAAAAACCGCACAACTTCGACGGGTTTTTAAGTTTCGGTTTGCAATCGGAGTTCTCAGCACCGACGGCACCGCACCCCGTGGAAAAATAGTATGCACACGCACGACCAATAATGGCTTACAAAATGGTATATAAAACAAATTTAATTTTTTTTTTGTATCCAGATTTTACAATTCTAACTGAATAAAGACAATCTTCTTTAGCTTTGCGCGTATTATGCACATAAAATACACGAATTGTTGTCTGTAGTGTGTGCATCATCCATTTAGTTAATGTATCGCTAGTTGAAACATAATAAAAGAAAGGTGGCAGACAACCATGGCCAAACGTCAAATTGACCAGCGCGTTCTTCATTTAAAACGTTTATTTGTCACGTGTTTTTCACTTTTTTTTCATACGGTATTACGAAATATAAATCGCACAGGTACATGTGAGTTCTTTCTTCATTTGTTTTTTTTTTTCTTTTTGCGATAGGGTGTCTATGTTTTATCAATTTTGTTGTTTTCATTATTGCGCTCTTTGCGTTTTTTTTTTTTTTGTTGTATTTGGCGTTAAAGTCCTGCTGGGTTTCTGCCCCCAAAATCTACAGTTATCGTCAAAATAAAGAGGAGCAGAGGAGCGCGTGCCTTCACTAGCCTGCGGAACCTTTTGGCGGAACTTGGTAATACTTCTCTAACAAGATTAATGCCTGTCTCCCGCCGTGTCATTATACGAACTGTTGGCTACACGTGGTGTGACACGCGCCGCTTTGATGGCAGATGGTAGGCGCACCCTCGAATTGATGCTCTTGGTAATCAAAGGGTCGTCGTTGGTCGCGTGCAAACAAGAGCACGCAAAATCGAGCATTGTCATCTGAAGTACAGTGATCTCACTGCGAGTGTTTTTGTTTCACTTACTGAAGGTTGTATTTTATTGCAATGTAAAAAAAAAAAAAAAACAATAAAAACGCACAAGCCTCACTGCCAGTGGATTATTCGAGCTTAATAATGTGGATGCTTGGGCTAGTTGGTGATTCATGCTTAGATGGAACAGCGCGGATGAACAGTCACTATCACAGTCACACAACAAGGAAACAGACTCGCAGCGCTGACGAACAACTCAGTCCTATATTCGAGAACGACGTACCCTTCTAAGCGAAATTGGAATGACCTCAAATGAATCCTAAGCTAAATCTGTCAATAAAATGACCAGCTCCTGCGGCTGCACAACCTGTCGTCGCTGTGCTAAATGTTTTGAAGAAGCGACATAATTATCGTAGTGGGCCACACAACTGCACAGTGTTATGACAGCGCCATTGACGGTTAATTGCAGATATACAATTTTCACGTTGTATGAATAATAATGAAGGGATCTCTTGTTTTAAACATAGCTCACATTTGCCGCAATGAGGCACCTTATCATTATGTCGCCGTTTTGTTGATTGTATATATTTTGGAAATGACTGTACTCCGACAGAACCAAGCGCCTTTCAAGCGCTTATCCCCTCACCGAAAAATACCTATTTCCTGTGCTACGAACGCATACGTTGCGTATGGTATTCGAGAGAATGAGCTAGTGCACCTCCTCGGGGCGCGAGCCATACCTAGAATTCCATGTTTACAAATGAATTCGAAAAAAAAAATTTCTCAAAACTCTCGCCGGTAAATTTTGTGTGAATTCAGATTTATCCATAAAAAAACTCAGAATTTCGAGGTCACAACGACAAAATAAAAAGGAGAAAGTCTGGGTTTGGCCAATAATCTTTGTAACAATAAAAGATCATTCGCCTGAGGACTTGTATGAGTTTGAGGCCTCTGATCGACATTAATCAAGGTCAGTACAATTTTCGAGGTAACTTTTCCTCGGAACTTCGGTAAATTCGTAAAGAAGTTTCCCACTGTATCATGTAACATGAGCCCAATAACAGTCAGATGTATTAAAAGTTACAAGATTCATAATATTCCGAAAAGGTTGATTCTAGAAATAAATAAATGAGCATTTGGATACGCCAAATTGAAAACCAAAATTAAAAAAAAGACACTGAATAAACGATGATGCAAACAGCAGCCGACACTGCCCGAAGCGGGATGCCTGTCCACCAATATCATGATAGCCTGACAAGTGGGGTAGGTCATATAGGGTACTACAAAAATTTAGATCCAGTGGCAAAAGCACACGGGCCCGTCCGGGATTTGAACCCGGGACCTCTCGCACCCAAAGCGAGAATCATACCCCTAGACCAACGAGCCGACGTGGGTATCTTACACTACGTGCATCTCGGACACGACGGCCGTAGTGACAGAACTGGTTTGTCAGGCATCTTGTCGGGCGATGTTCCCGTAGCGCCTCGAATACTGCTCTCTTCTCAACTTGATGCAATTTATTACGCGATGCCTTTATCACCGTTTACACTCTCAAGCATTAGCTGGGCGAAAGTTAAATCCACCTGGACGTTTGGCACATTTTCGAAGCGCAATAAAGGTTTGTTCTCTGGCGACAGTTATCAATGATAATTATTTTACTCGATTTTAAAATTTTCTGCTAGCGATTTGTACTGCAAAATGAACATCATGAAAGTAATTTGCAATTTTCAATTGAAAAGTAAATGTATAAATGTAATGTATCACTACTACATTTCGAGCATTGAGCATCACAGCCCAAAACCACCACGTACTTTTATCCCGCACGTGTTGTCCTCCTTAATTGTGTTAGAAAAACAAATTATATATGTACCCATGTAGCACATGAAGTGGGGCCTACATGGGCAAAGTGAGCAAAGGGGACGGAGCTGGGATTGACGCGAAGAATCAGGAAGCTGGACAAAATGGATTAAATGATCAGCAGAGTCATGATATTCAACCTTTTTGTTATCAGTAATATACTGCTTGAAGCAAAATAACTGCTTGCTCATTTTGCAACATCAGTTTCTGTAAATGGCGATAACCGGAAAACTCACAATATTATTAAATTTACAACGTGTGTTCTTAAAAGGCAAATTTTTTTCCATTTTTTTTAATTGCCAAATTAAACTGGGCATCGCCGAACGCTCACTATTTGCTGAAATTCAGCGTACAGGTACAGATCAGATGTCAAAAGTTCAGAGCCTACCGACTTCAAAAGTAAAAATTGATATTTGGAAACTTTCAATAAGAAAATGGGGGACATTCCTGGTACCTGTCGCCCCCATTCAACCTCATGTATTCCTATTATTCGTCAGTCACTATTTTCTAAATAAAAATTGAAAAAAGTTTCTGATTACTTTTGAATCAGATCACGGCAAGCTCCGAAACTGGCATTTGGTGCGAACTCGACGGAGAATGAGCCTTCGACGATGGGTAGTAGCCATTTTGCAATAAAAAAAAACAACACTACTTTGTTTTTTTCCTTTGGGACTTTTGGTACACAACACTGAAACAACCGAGAGGTGGCAATAGCATCGGAGCAAGGTTGAAAACCAGTAATGTGGTGCGTATTGAAACGGCTCCGGCTAGGTAAGCGATATCAAAGAGACATAGGCCCGCCGTCCGAGATCTAAAGCCTGCTCGATGATACGCTTCCGCTTCCAGCTCAAAGATACGCTTCCGCCGTTGCGCACAGTAATTGCCCTGAGATTGCTAAGTTGGCTCGTTGGTCTAGGAGTATGATTATCGCTTTTGGTGCGAGCGGTTCAAATCCCGGACGAGCCCAATTGCTTTTGCCATTTTAAATTTAGGCATTTTTTTGTTTCTTTTTTTTAGTACCCAAATTATCTATTTGTCAGTCTATCGCGATATTGGGGGACAGGCGTCCCGGTTTGGCGGTCTTGGCTGCTGTTTGCACTGTTTGCATCGTCTTCTAATCTGTATTTCTTTTTTTAATTATTACTTATCGATTTGGCGTATCCAGATACTCTTTTATTTATTTATAGTATCTTAACTTTTCCGAGAGTAGTGAATTTGATAACTTTTCAGTCTCTCCGGCTCTCATAGTGCTCATGTTGCACAATACAGGGCGGCTACTTTGTTACAAACATACCGAGGTTCCGAAAGCTAGTTAACTCCAAAACTGTACTAAAGTCCATTGATCTAGAATAATAATTCAGTCTTCCGAATCTGAATGAAAAACAATTTAAGCCTAAAACGTCATCCCTACGATCTCTGTTTTTCTTAAAACACGTTATGTGAATAACCACCATGGCAACTTGTGCTCTGTTTCATAGTGAGTTGGGCCACAGCTGACTCTGTGATCTGATGATTGCAATCAAGAAGCGCAGAAATCAAATCGTCACGTCGCTCTTTTTTTGAGTTGTTTCTTGCCATTGACTAAAGCAATCACGCGCAGAAACAAAAAAAAAAAAAAAAAAAAAAAAAGGCAGGATCTCGGGAATGCACTGTGCGCGACTGTTCTATCCGGATATAGGGAATGCACTGTGCGCGACTGTTCTATCCGGATATAGGGAATGCACTGTCGACCAATATCGTGATAGCTAGTGATAGCCTGATAAGTGGAATAGATCATTCTGGGTTCTAAAAAAATATCTAAACGGCAAAAGCATATGGGCCCGTCCGGGATTTGAACCCGGGACCTCTCGCACCCAAAGCGAGAATCATACCCCTAGACCAACGAGCCAGCTGAGCAATTGAGACACACTTGTTGTGCACAACGTCGGAAACTCATCTTTAAACTGGTTTCTTGTCTCTGTCGGCAGAAACCGGAGAACCTGTGTCGCTACATCGCTTTGACCTCGCTCACCTCGCCGGAGCATGTTTCATTGATACCCGTTTTACAGGCGTTCAAAGTTGATGCAATCCTATTGCGACCTCTGAGGTGTCTCAATGTTGAGTGCCGCCAGTCCCCGATAAATAAAAAAAAACTGCAGTGTTTCTTTTTTATCGCATAATTAAAACTACCAACCGTCGAACGCTCATTCTCCGCCTAATTGTAGCGTTAGCAGTCCGTACCAAATACCAGTTTCAGAGCTTGCCGTTTTCTGATTTTAAACTTATGAAAAACTTTCGGCAGTTTTTAATCTGAAAATGAAAATGGTCAACTACCGGGCACGTGGCACATTTTCCCATTGAAAGTTTGCGAGGATCACCTATGTTTTTTTGATTCAGGTAAGCTCTGAAACTTTAATATAGAGCCCATACAAGTAGCGCTAGAACTGAGTGCAGAGTGAGCGTTCGGCGGGATGTGTAGTTTATTTTTGCGGTAAAAACAAACAAAAAACACTGTTTTTTTTAATAGTACACGTGTCGTAAAAAAGATTAAGATTGCGTTTTTTCTTAAATTTTTATCGCCATTCACGGGTTGTATTTGCAAAAATGAGCGAGCAGTTTTTTTTTTGTTCAAGTAGTTAAAAATATTGATAGCGAAATGTTTAATATTATGACTCCGCTGATAATTTTATGCATTTCGTCCATCTGATTCTTCCCGTTAATATATCTTAAAAAACAGAAATTTAACTATTGATTCAGCACTTTTGAAAATTTTGCTATGAATGTGAAGCACATTTTGTGACCTGTGTGGTAACTTTCCCTTTGTTTATACTGCCTTAGTTTTGCGCAATGCTCATTAAATACGAAGCGACCCTATAAGATTTTCTAAGCGGGACACTAACATTCCTCGGAATCAACATTGCTTCACGAAGCTACTCTCGCGTTGCTTGTCAGATTCTTGGCGGCAAACGGTTATCCCGGTGAATTTGTCGTTCCTGTCGTTCAGGTAGTTCTAAACATAACCAAAGCAACTGTCTGAACCAGGTTTCAAAGTGACAGACGCGGCAGCAACGACAGAGTCATCGGATAGGTTCTCCATATATGCAGCGTGAAAAGCGAGGAAAAAATTTGCTTTACAAAGGAATGGTGCGCCGGGGTTTTCCTAGTGTCTCTGTCGCTGCTGTCGGATCGGTTTTCTATGGAAGCAGCCGAAGCAATTGTGCGAACCAACCTTAAAGCGATTTAACGGCGCGTGGCTCATGAAACACGCATTGCAAAAACAGTGGGATTTGAGTTGAAAATCTTGGCTCTTATCTTTCCGCTCGCGCCACTTCACTGTGTTCCATAGTGCATAGCACGTAGACAAAACTTGTAGACAAGAAAAAAGTTAAGTAATTTGAGTCAACGGAGGTGGTAAGCTCTACATTCAGGAACGCCATGGCGGCCGCCTCTCCCCCCTACAGTCTCTTTATAGCTTTGAGATGACAGTTAAACGGTCTGCAGGAATGCCGTCCAGCGGCACTCTAGAAACAGCGCTTATTGAATACCCTCGTAAAGAGAATTAATAAACAACTTAAAATTATCCGCGAAATATTTTTTGTCTAAAAAAATGCTGGTTGATTTATTAGATTTTATACGATTTAATCTTAGTGGCAAAATGCACAGATTCAGCGTGGATGTCAGTGAGGACGACTGCAAATTAGGGGTGTGCGCTTATTCTAGTTTCGAATTCGAACCAAATAATAATTTTCCGAATAATTCGATTTGACATTCGAATTCCTAATATTCGAGCATTCGAAAACTGTGAGCTTCTCAATTTTATCGAAGACCTAATTTTCGCGAATTCAGCGAATCGCCTACGATTCGCAAAAAACAGGTCTCGCGAACAATTCGAGCAAACTTTTGACATTTTGGAAGCTATATTGAGAGTCTGTTTCTCTGAGCAACAATGTATCAGTAAAAAAACTCGAATGCAATGGTTGGCACCTGATCAGAGCCTATATTTTATTAAAAATATAAGTATTTAAAATAATTGAAATAAAATGACAGTAAGCCGGAATCCATGGTCACCTCAATTCACGGTTCACCGAGGGTTCTAATTTTCCGATTCGCGAACATTAAAAGCTGCGAATAATTCAGAATGCTCAACTTTTAACTGATTCGCGAAACTTCGAGCCCTCGAAAATTAAGTCGTTTACAGTAATTTCTTTAGTCGAATATTAGTACCCTTGGCAAGAATTAGGTTCGAATCAAGAACAGTCCCCATATGGTAAAATAGACCTTACAGGTTTGTGTTGAGCCTCCATCAAGCGTAAATTCGGAAGCTATGACTAACACACCATTTCGAAAAAAATGTATTTCGTTTCTTGTGTTTTTCGACCGAGGCAGTTGTGCTCCGAGATTATTAGGTGCGCTGGACGAGAACCCGAAATCCACGCATGTCGCCCTGCCCTTGCGAACTTAACGATATTGTGTCAACTGCACTATCAACCTATTCTCGATTCTTACGTCCATACTATGGCATATCAGTATTAAACTTTAAATAACTGCGACAATTAAACCGGTCCTTTCGCTAACCCGTTGCTTCAGGCGGCACGGAGTGAAATGCCAGGGCTAGGTGGCGCAGGACGTCACCTGATTCAAACTGATCAGACATATCGGTTCATTTATCCAGCACGCTAGGCATCCATACTTGAAAGGGTTGTCACATTCGTCAGCTATATCTTAAGCTTAAAGTCGAAGTGTGGTTATAAACACCGGTTTTATTTGCGTCAGCTTCATCCCGTTCCGTGTGTCATGAACGAGAATAAACACGAAGTGTCTTTTTTCTCCCTTATCTATGGTGATTTTTGTCTTCAGTTTTGGGAATATTCCGAATAAAAATATTTTTGGCATTCTTTATTGATTCGAAATTCGACTATTCGATCAATATTCGACACTTTTCGTTTCGAATTTCATTCGAGTTGAAGTTTTACTAATCGTACACCTCTACTGCAAGTGTTTCTCTTTTTTCGGTCAATAAGATGAGATAATTGAACCCGACAACGACACGTTCCTGTGATTCCCTAGTGAGGACTCGAAACATAAGGTTCCGAAAGCTTTCTTTTGTATTTTTTTCTCACCTAAAAAATATGGGACATCATTTAAGAAACCTGCACATAATTTATACAGTCACTCGCTAAGGTATGATAAGAGGAAGCAACCAAGTGTCATTTGTGTTCTACTGTAACATATAAGAAACAAGATTCCTTTTTGGTTCCTGGGATTTAGAAAAAAAGATAAAAAAGTCTCAGATGTCACTGATATTCAGGTTAAAATATAGTTTTCTGAGTTTTTTATTGGTTTATTGCATTTACCTATCGCACTCTTTGGTACTTTTTTGTAACTTGCGATATCTAGTACAGATTTAGAAGTATATTCCTTATCAGTAGAGTAATATACGTATATCTAGGAGCTGATTCGGTTGTATATATATTGAAAAACCTTGCTTTTTAATAACGTTCAATTCAATCAAGAACGGTGTCTAAGATTAGCTTTAACATTACAGGCACCTAGAGGTCAAGTTGCTTATTTATTAAACCTTGTGCTCTTGAAAGAATGGTGACGTGACAATAAAGAGGTTTGTTGCGTCACGCTGCCGATATTCTCGACGTGCGTTTGTAAATTTTATACACCCTCTTGCTACGGTGCAGAATCTTTTGCGTGTCGGTTTGTGTTATTATTTGGGCCAAATGTAGGCTACCAAAACTTGCTCCTTAGCCTAGTCACGCAAATATAAAAACACCATCCTCTCCCCACTCACACGCACACAAACTCACACACGCACGCACACACGCGTGCACACACACATGCATACTGACCAAAAAATTGAAGCTCATCCTGTGGCTGTTGAAATAGTTTGTCATAATATATCGCTGAAAAGCAGGACAATATGTTCTTGGTATTCCTGCGAAGACTTCCAATAAATCTAATTTTAGGGGTTTTGAGGGAAGAAAAAGTAAAATTTTTACGAGAGCAAACTGCCTGCCACTGCGGACGTCAAGGACTGCAAAATCATACCAATTAGCAATCTAAATTCCTGATATTTACTAGTCAACTTTTAATGAGTGAAAATAAGCATATAGTTTCAGTTAGAAACTTCCTGAGCGGCATCTAAAGCCCTTATGTTTAGGACGCCTTGAAGCAAGTAGGAAGTGCGTGGGTGCGCTAAAGTTGCCACCCGTGCAGCAGGCGTAAGATCAGTGATGCAAAGATGGGGATGATACGCCCTAAAATTGACTTTTTTAGGGGTCGATGACGCTCAGCAAGTTTGTTTCTCATCGGAACCATATGTTTATTTTTACTAATTGAAAAGCTAATTAGTAAACGTAAGGTACATTGTTGGCTAATTAGTACAATTTTAAGATCCCTAACGTCCGCCATGGCTAGCTCTTTGTTCCCGAAAAGAGTTTCTCAAAAAGCAGTGGGTGTCAAATGGAATATGCTTAAATACAAATTGTATTGTATCCAGAAACAGCAAATGTGCCTTGTTTTTGCTTGATAATATGCAACTAAAGCTGCAACTTGCATAATTAAAGTTCAAGTTCCACCAGAACCGGAAATTACAAATTTAATGAATTATCAAACTTAGTGCACGCAGACATGAAAACCATTTGGCAAGGGATATTGCATTTTCAAAATGAATAAGACACAGCACAAAGGACGCTAACGAAACAGCAGCCGCACATGATGCGCATGAGGGGGCCGCCTCAAAAGCAAAGGTTGAGTTTGACGAGACTATGGGATATGCATTTATGTGAATATAAATGACGGTGTTTCCGAAAAATACACGAGCAAATGGATGCCTGACAAAAGTTATAAATAACTGTGTTGTTACCATATTTTGGGTGTTGGTTGAAGTGTGCAATTTTATTGATAAATAAATTTTTCTATGCCTTGCTTTAAATACTTATCACTTAATTTCTTCGTAAAGAGAATATCGTAATTGACGTTTTTTATGCTTTAAATAAAATGTGCGTAACGAATGTTTTAAAAGGAAACGACGACCTTTATGTGTTTTATGTTAAAAACATATTTTACGCCACCCTTATATCAAACTTATTTCTGACATCAATACACTCACGCTTACCGACAGAAAGTGGTTCGACATTATAAAAGTTGCTTCATTAAAGACGTTGTAAAATATTTTTACACTGGTTGTTTCGAAGATACACTGAAATTCGCTTTAAACGTCACCCATCGTGATACAAGGAAATAGTGGTATGCCATTTCTTATGCCTTTAATTTACTTAATCAACAATTATTTTATTAAATTGAGTAACACGATATATAAATCTGGTAAGAAAAGATTCCAATAAACATCTGCTAAATTATGACCCTCGAAGTTATTTTTTTACAAGCGCGCAATTTTAGCGAACTACAATTTTGATACAAATCGCTGCATAATTCTTCTGCATTCTCGCATCTAGACTTTATTAAATGGTGAAAATATAACAATGGCAAAAATATTAAACGGATCAAGAGACGGTCCTAGATAATGAAATACCAAGGAGGCAGTACATAACTAATTTTATTTTTGTGCACGTTTTTTATGCGAACCGTAAGATCTTTAAATAATGGCGCGGGATTAAAATATCGTTTTCATTTGAGAAAAATTGATTTGTATTTTGATTGCTTTATTTTGCGTTCCCTAATTATTATTTTTTATTTGCAGGTGCAAATAAGTGAATCAATTTCAGAGTAGTAAAATAACTCAAATCACTACACGCATTACGAAAATACAACTAAATATGCGTTTTTCTCTGATACTTATTTTCTGTTCAGAGCCTAGTACCGAAACATCAAGGTCTTTGCAGCGTGTGCGTCTTTACGTCCTAATGAAGTGATGAGTATTTTATTGCCACTTTTATTGCTTTACTGCTCAATAAAGTACAACTAAATATGTGTTTTCTTCTGATACTTATTTTCTACTCAGAGCCTAATACCGAAGCATCAAGGTCTTTGCAGCGTTTGTGTCTTTCCGTCCTAATGAAGTGATGAGTATTTTATTACCACTGTTATTGCATTACAGCTCGTTAAAATACAACTAAATATGCGTTTTCCTCTGATACTTATTTTCTATTCAGAGCCTAATACCGAAGCCTCAAGGTCTTTGCAGCGTTTGCGTCTTTACGTTCTAATGAATTGACGAGCATCATATTTCCTCTTTTATTGCATTACTCCGAAAGTCGCTCGTAGCAGCAGAGCTTGGCCTTGTAAGATGGGATGATGAGATTAGAATTAAAAAAAAAACGCTTGCGAATTGACGAGGTGTTAGGAAATGAAGCAAAATAATGATGCACTCTTAAAATAAGCTAGTAAAAAGCTAGTAACTGCAGCTGTTACTACCTCTTTTTTACTGTTACTACCCTTCACTATCAATTTACTACCTCAAACGCGCGGTAGGTAGTAAAAATTTAGCAAATGATGCAGTCGTTACTACCTTTTTCTGAGCGTACTACCTTTTTACTAGCGATTTACTATCGCAAAGGTGCGGAGAAGATGGCGGCGCTTGCTTCATACCCGATTGCCAGTGTTAGCGACGCACTTGCTCTTTCGGATCGCATGGGGAGGTATCCACACACAATCGTAGCTTCAAATATTGTATGAGGGGGCATGTTTAAGGGTTGGAGCTGACTTCATAGCGATCGCAGCCTCCATACCAGCACGTCGTGGAAGCCAACGTTACTAGATCAACTCAGTTATGGAACTTCCTATAGACGCTGTACATTAGAGGGGGTCCGAAACCGTGTCCGATTTTTTTGCAGCTAGGTGGCGCTGCCGGCGCATTATTCTACGCGTTTTCGTGTGCTACTGTTCCGCGGCTGCTTGCGAGTCCCGACTCCTCTCGAGGTTCAGTTGGTTTTTGGTTAATTTTTGCCCTTTCGCCAGTAAAAATTATAATTTGAGCATGAAAAGAGCTACGACCGTTTTGGCATACGCTTTGCATTATTGTAAAATGCTGCTGCCTTAGCTGTGCTGACAGCGCGAAGCGTTTTGAACAACCCGAATTCGTCGGCACCAGAATCCGGTGGCTACAATCAGGGCAAGTTTGTAAATACTGTAATAGTAGATGTGCCGATGACTACCAACTGCAGCAGAAACAATTTGAAAGTCGTCTGCTACTGTCAAAAAAAGCGCCACCAACATCCGTAAGCTCAGTAGGCCAGATGCAACGGCCATGTACGATCTCTATGGCAACGGCCACAAGCGCGCCGTCAATGATGATGATAGCGACTATTAATGCGGAGCGCACGCCCTCTAACAGGCGCCACGCAAAGGGACCCCGCTCCGGAGCCGAGTTCCAGAACTGAGTTGGTTTTAATAACGTTGGTGGAAGCCAGCGCTGCAGCGAGCGCAGCAGCCATTGTTGATGGAATGGACATGCGACTTACTTACTTTCCTTCTCGTTTCCATTCGTTTGTGAGCGTTTATATTTTCATTTTGGTTTTAAAGGGGCCCTCCGGAGCGTTCTGCGATGGTCTATTTATGGCGGTAACTCAATCTACAGGCCCTGAGGATCCTAAGAATCATAAAATTACGGTCATCATGGTGGATTTCCATATTAAAATTGCTATCAAAGTCTCTGGCACGTCCCCCTTTCTGAGATGACCCCGGAAAACGGGAGGGGCATCTCTTTACGCGTCAGTCAATAGCAAGCGAAGGATTCCGGCGTCACTGAGCGTCACCAACGCGGCCGACCGCCGACCCGCGGAGGAATCTCTCGAACACGCGCGGACTGTCGTCAAGGGACCCAGACTTTGTGCTCGGCAGTCGTCGTTCGTCGCACCGGACCGTCGCGCTGCTACTGCAATACGCAGTCGCATTCCACAGATGACAAGGAAAAGTTTGACTGGCTGACGTGGAAGGATCGCAAAGCTGGCTTCGGAGTCGGGATCCACGGGAAGAAGGAACACGTGTCCCGCAAACGCACGCCTGCAGACGCGCCGACGCATCACCCCCTAGCAACAAGCTTGAGGGGAGAAAACATAGTTCGCTGGTTTTGGAACGATAATTGCGGACTATGTTTCCAGCACCACAATCAGTTTACTTTTTTTCTCAAACTCTACTTTGCAACAAGCTTAAAATGTGTTGCAATAATCGCATCCCCCGCGAGATGCAGCATTTCCATTGGTCAAGTTTTAGCGATGTGCAGGGAATGGGGGATGGTCTTGCAAGAGAAAATATTCCCGATATATTTCTTCTGCCATCTGCTTAATAAACGGTTTTGTAGTCTAAAACTTTCTATACATATTAACTTGCACCTACTACGCAATATAACAACATAAACATACGATCTCAGAAAGCTCCGGAGGGCCCCTTTAACTGGGATGAAAATAGCCACGTAGCACACACTAAAACGTTTCCAAAACAACAAAAGTTCATTAAGTTTTTTTTTTTTTTTTTTTTTTTAACATATGTTTTTCTTTCACAAGAGATGCTTGGCAACATTGTGCTACAAGCAAGTTGGTGCCAGTCGGAGTTCACAAGACGCTAATTTCTCCGATGTGAACCTGTCGTTTCTGCCTTACGTCGTGTGCAGTTCTCGTGTTCCCGTGTTAAAGTGCATAGTTCGTGCGCATAACCCCAGACTTTTTTTTTTCACCGGAAATCACGTGACTAGTTGAGTTTCCGGTCTTCTATGGGGGTAGCGCGATTTACTAGCTAGAGGAAGTAAAATGCATGGATTCTACTTTGAGGCTAGTAACAGTTACTAGCTTCTTGACCTAGTAACCGTTACTAGCTTGACCGTTACTACCTGAGGTTACTAGGTACCCAGTAGCATATGTGACTAGCGGTTACTAGCTCTTACCTAGCAAATACTACTAGGTTTTTCTTAAGAGTGTGCAATTAATGACAAGTGCGTTAGAATTTTTTTGTTGTTACTAAATAATAAAAAGTATATCAGGGCCCGTCCGGTATTTGAACCCATGACCTTTCGCACCCAAACCGAGAATAATACCCCTGGACCAACGGGCCGTTTTTTTTTTTTTATTTCCATATAAAGGCATGTAGCACATACACTGGTCAGTGGTTTAAAAGGAAACACTGAAGTCTTCTGGGCGTCTCCTACAGCCCCTTTGCTGCAAGAAGCTGATCAAAAACACTTGCCCATTCGGGCATCTCTAAAAGCATCTCGATGACGAATTTCAGAGTAGAAATGCACTCTAAAAATACAATTGGACCAAAGGGCCGTCGTGGGTACTTCGCACTTTCTAATGCTCCGAGACAACGGTGGTATTTACAGAACAAGTTTTCCAGGTGTCTCGTTCGGTTCCCTTTCCGTTGCAGCTCAGGCACGGCTGTCCTTTCAATTCAGGTCAATTTGTTACGCAATGTCTTTATGGGACTTCCAAGCGTTATACAGTATGCTGCTAGACACTTTCTCTGAGAAGAATCTTTTCTTTTAGAAGTATGCCAACATACATGTTGTTGGGATATTATAAAGGCATATTGTGGCGCAATATTGCCATATTATTGTGTCTTAGACACATTGTGTGAATGCAATATTGGTACATTTTGCACGTTCTGAAATCAATCTTTCGATATTCGTTTTTGCTACGCAATGCAATTTATGAAACCTTCTTGCATTTTTCATTTGGAAAGTAAATGCGTAAAAGTTAGTTAAGAGCCTCTTCTGAAAGTGATCGTTTTAGCATGCGGTATAGCGGTCACGGCCACTTCTCGTAACTGTGATGAAGCACTGCTGCATTTTGAGCGATATGAACAACATGAGCATTAAAGGTTAGGACCGTTTCGTATTTCTACCCTTGACATGTTGTCCTAGGAAATCTCGAAAAGCACAGAGTATGCAATAGGTATCTTTAAATAAGGGTGTTCCCTGACCGCGTATTTTTACATCATCTGCTTTGAGCCCTAATATACACAATTACTCGTTAGACGGTTATAAATTGAAGGAATCAACTTTTATGCGTCTCTTCTATTGTCAAATTAGAGACAATATCGCTTTTGATTCCTTGCATTTAGCAATTACAAAATTCACAAAGCTAACTGACTGCGAGATTAGAGATTTAGTTTTTACCATTTCATTGCATTTTTTACTGTTTAATTTGATTTCGTTTTAAGACGTGCCTGGGGTTTGATTCGGTTTCCTATTAAGTTTCAAAGGCCTCAATATTTACGAATGTCAAACGCAATAAGAAACGGCTTTACAAGGTCAGACCCTCTGTTACAGGCAAATGGGGGTCAATCTGAAATGCCGTAAATATTATAGCTCTCCGGGAGAAGGTCAACATTAAAATGAAGGGGCGCTTACTTCTTCATGCACTTAGATCTAATTCTTGCTGCCGATATTTTCTACGTGGGTTTCTAGCCTTTAGCCACCAGCATGTGACGACAAATAATCTTTGACGTATAGGTTTGTTTTATCGCATGTACACAAAGTATCCTATTTAAAGTTGCCCCTCATCTTTATAACGCAAATCGACTTCCCATGAAAGTAAGTTTTACAACAAAAGCGCATAGTGGGAAATTGCATGGTCGTCCTTGTGGTCGGTTTGCCTTGCTGCATACCCGACCCGGAGGAATAACACGGAGCCAACGATTTGAACAACAAGAAACTACATTTAATGAGACATGGACGAGGTGATTAACATGGTTACCAGCAGCGCCTGAGTCCAGGCAGCGACTCCCCGTGCGCCGCCTCTGATCTGCCTTATCAAGGCGGCGCATCCGATGTGCGCGTGGCTGGCGTGACGTCGCCGCCACGCGGGAGAAGCACTTTTGTCTCGCAGTCGGGCAACTGGGCTGGGAAGCCGCCAGGGTGCCCACTTTCAGCGACGTCATCAATCAAATGATCACTCCCAGCCGCCATCGCCGCCGCTGCCCATATAGGAAAACAAAACATTTCGTCAGTCGAACCATATTGGAAACAGAACATCAGCAATCATTGCCTTTTAATGGGACACTGACAGGGTATATATGCTCGCCAAGGTTCTTATTTGTACATGATATGAGAGCCCAACTACCTAGAAAGCAATTTGAAGCTCCAAATTTGTTTTCTTCCCCCCCTCCCCCCCCCCCCCCCCCCCCCCCCAGAAAACCGCCGATCGAGAACTGCCCGGTTTGATTCGCGCTCACTCTCTTCTACGTCATCACGTGCCGTTCTTTATGGTTTAGACACAACCACCAAATATAATCAAACTCGTGGGTCATCGAAGGCACACACGCAGTATTAAAAACAGAAAATCAATATGATACACATTTTTTGTGGCTTCTAAAAAAACTGCAAATATGTTGATTGAAAAAAAAAAAAATGCACAGCCTCGTGACTTCCGCCAACTCTCTCCTCCTCCTTGTTTCTTCTTCCTCCCCAGTCCAGTTTCGGTTTCGATTTCGTAGAGTTGCATTTTTTTACTTTGTAAAACATCTACTCGGCGCTGTAACAAAATAATGATGAAGCAGTCTTCTGACACAAAAAAGAAATAATAATAATAATAATTTTGAAGGCTGTCAGTGTCACTTTACGTTTACTGCTTCGATGCCAACTGAGCTATTGACAGGGCGAATTTATGTAAATTAAAGGCGGCGCAGATTCCATTTCTTTCGACCTTCGATAACGCTTTGGCGCCTCATGAGCCTCGAGCGTGCACGCAAGGCCAGAGCACAACGAAATGCAAAGAACGCGAGCTGGACGCCGGACGCTTCAAAGAGACGCCATGCCCTACTCATCAACCTTTTAAGGCCCGTTGACACGCTTGCGACCTCCTCAAACCAGGGGCCTTGGAACCTCTTACGACGAGAGGACACACTGGCGCCATCTATTGGGTAGCAGTGTAAACTTGGCGGTCCGGCATATTTTCTAATTCCCTCGCACATTATCCTTTCTTTCTTGGCTTGAAAAGCTTTTGTCAACGTTATAAACGAGACTTTCTCAAAGGTATTACACAGATTTGACCTGGGAAATTCTGCAAAACCTTCGCTATTGTCAAATGCAGTTCCAGGGTCACCGCATAGATGGCGCCGGCGTGCCAGTGTGTGCAGAGTCATAGATAGCGAAAGAGTTTGGCCCAACTATTGCCCTCGGTGAACCCAGACGGACCCTTGGCTCCTCCCGCCGGTGTTGACGTTGGCCCTAGCAACCGCGTGGCAACGACGAACGCGCTGCACACTACACGCTCCTGTCCACCATTTTTGTTCTTATTCCCCGTGTGCGCGCGAGACTACGCTGGGGATTTACCGACTCTTTGATTTGCTGAGCTTTTATTTTCAGCTGTAAGATTAATATTAATTGTTGCTGTGCCATTGGGTGTTCTTACAGAAGCTGTGGCAGCTTTCGCTTGTTTATCATTTCGAAAGAAAAAAAAACTACGGAAAGTCTGGCTAATAAAAATAAAGCGCGACAAGAGGACGCCGACAGCAGGTTTCTGACTTTGTGAGTTAAGAATGTTTTCATTTATTCCAAAACTTCCCATGTAAATGAGGATTTTTATGCGGATACGATCCAGCACGGTACGAATTTATAAATAATTGTCAATAGCAGTGATTTTGTCATACATGCAGTTCAAACTTTGGCTCAACTAAGGGAAAGTGAAACATAATTATAGTTCGTTGCAATCAAAATAAGCATGTGGGGTCGCTAAACCTACGACCTTGATTGTTGCATCAAGCTATACGAGTACATGAAATTTAAATCAAACAAAACAAAACGGCAAGTTAATTCTAATTATGTGCATTTCTGATGTTCACTATCTAGAACTTCTAAGGGG